>NC_059363.1:29066337-30333837 GCF_019703515.2 Myxocyprinus asiaticus
AATCTATATTTAAATGAATGCTGTGGGTGCCCACAATTGTCGGTGGTGGGACTCGCTCACCATATTAATGGTCTTAATTTAATCATCCCCAGATCTTGGAAATTAGAAAGTGTCAACATGAAAGAAAAAATAATGGGAGAAAAAGCGTGCAACTAATTTCGAGACTTTTCAAAAGAGGGTGTGGTGAGCACATTAACAATTCTAATTAGATTTGCCCAGGGTAATGCTGTTTTTAACTTCATCAAAACCAAAAAAAAAAAACAAAAAAAAAGTGTCACATGCTCCCCTCCTCCCCCGAATCTGCTGATGTTCATTTAACCTGGAGTTAATTGAAATAACACATGGTATTCCTAGAGGGAGTAATGCAGATGGGGAGACACAGTTAGAGGACAATACAGCTTTGAAATATTTCAATTTAATTTCAAACATTTTTTTTAACTGTCCTTCCATATTGAAGATTTGATCTTTTGTGGTGTAATCCTCAATTTTTGGTTGAGATTGACTTAACTGTTTGCATATTTGTGGTCCCTATTAAAATAGTACTAGTAATTTCTAAAATATGAATGGATATTTTGCCCTAAAATTAAAATTCTGAAATCATTTACTCAGCCTCATGTCGTTCCAAGCCCATATGAATTTCTGTGATGGAACACAAAAGGAGATGTTAGGTAGAATGGCATTCTCAGTCACCATTCTTTTTTAATTTCATTTCATTTCATGAAAAAAAAAAATAAATAAATAAAAAGATACCTTGAAAGTGACTGGTGACTGAGGTTAACATTCTACCTAACATTTCCTGTAATATATATTCCAACATTACAGGAAATATTTTGTGTTCCACTGAAGAAAATAAACGTCATATGGGTCTGTAACAGCATGAAGGTGAGCATATGATGACAGAATTTTTATTGTTGGGCAATCTATCCCTTTAAGTATAATGGCAAAACATGAGGGTTAGCCGCCAAATTTTGTAAGACGGTATGTCAGTGTAGTACACATCCTTAAGACAGGCTGTCAAGATGTAGTACCCCATCTCCCACATACTGCCCACACAACTGCACCCCATCCCATAGCCCTTACATCTCCTTTCAGCTCCACCGTACATCTCCCCCTCCCCTAGCCACTCGGTGCCACCGCCACACAGCTTGGCCGCTGATGGCACACGAGCCATGAGCCTGACAGAGCATGGAAAGTAGCGGGTGGAGTGCGAGATGGATGTGGAGTGGGCAGGGCCTCAGATGTGCTACGGGGCCCCCAAGGGTCTGCGGGGGAAATTAGATCCCAATCAGTCAATGAATCTGCAGATGCTCCTCGCCATCTCCAGCCTTCATGCTTCATTATGTACCAGTATGACCCGTAATAGTCACATTTGCCCTCAGTGAAGAGGACTCATAATTATTTGTGGATTGAAGTTCAACATTCTAAGATGATGTCACTTTAAAGGGATACATTAGTTCACCCAAAAATGAAAATTCTCTCATCATTTACTCACCCTCATGCCATCCCAGATGTGTATGACTTTCTTTTTTCTGCAGAACACAAACAAAGACTTTTTAGAATAATATCTCAGCTCTGTAGGTTCATAGAATGCAAGTGAATGGTGATCAGACCTTTGTAGCTCTGAAAATCATATAAAGGAAACATAAAAGTAATCCATATGACTCAGGTGTTTAAATCCATATCTTCATAAGCAATTTAATAGGTGTGGGTGAGAAACAGAACAATATATGTCCTTTTTTACTCTAAATCTCCACTTTAGTTTTCACTTCCAGATGACAAAATGAAACTAAGCAGGCACCACGTGTGACTTTCTGATGTAAAAGTGGAGATTTAGGGTAAAAAGGACTAAATTTTGATCTGTTTCTTGACCGCACCTATTATATCACTTCTGAAGATATGGATTTAACTACTGGAGTCATATGGATTACTTATGTTTCCTTTATGTGATTTTTGGAGCTACAAAGGTTTGATCACCATTTAATTGCATTGTAAGGACCTTCAGAGCTAAGATATTCTTCTAAACATCTTTGTGTTCTACTGTAGGAAGAAAGTCATACACATCTGGGATGGCATGAGGGTGAGTAAATTATAAGAGAATTTTTATTTTTGGGTGAACTATCCCTTTGAAAATGACTGGGAGGTGAAAAGCAAGAAAACGTCTGTTAAAAAGTGAGTTGAAATCAGTGCTATTCTTGTTTAAAAAAAATAAATAAATAAATAAAAAAACATAATTGGAAGAAATAAAACTAAACTCAACTATATTTTATATATAACAACAAATGGTCATTAATTTTATGTTTAGTATTTGATAAACAGTATATGTCTATAATAAAATTTGAAACTTAACATCTGAAACCTTAAGTTTACAGCTGACCTTTTTCAAACATGAAAAAGCCACTGGATAGCAAGAACTAGTTAATGTATTAACTTTGGCAGCCTCAAAATTTTCAAACTAAAATAAAAATGAAATACTGAAAAACTAAAACGAGAAAACACTGAAAAAAATTTAACTAAACTGAAACTAGATAGCAGCCCACCTTTACTGAAATAAAAATTAACTAATAAACTAAACAACAGTTTGGAAGCACACATAACAACATGGATTGACACATACTTCAATGGCTTCCTTTGTTATTTTTCAGCTTGATGTGCACGTTCTGGGTGTCTAAAAATTGGGATCAGTCCAGCGCAGATGCAGAGCAGAGATGCAGTCTGACTAAAGTGATGGCAGGAAAGCATGCCTGCCCCTCTGAGCTCAGAGAGTGAGTGAGGTCACCCTTACACACTCGTTCTCACACACACTTTACGCCCCAAGGATTGATGGCTGGTGTCTTCTCCAGGCAGCATCAGCGCACATCCCATTGAGCCGAGATGCAATTTTATCTACTGCCAGAAGCAATACTTCCCCCTCAAAATATCTAATTACTGTGTAATCTGCTGCCATTTTGATATGAAATCCAAAAATGATGATGCTTAAGAGAAATGAGACATTAATTCAGAATCACTACAGATTGACGGTTCGGGTGCTTTTCTCCGTGATAAGCCATGCAGTAGGGGTTATTATGCAGCCTTAATGTAGATCTGCTTATTACTGTAATTTGTATGGGCAGCC
The DNA here is from genome assembly GCF_019703515.2 of Myxocyprinus asiaticus. Lineage (NCBI taxonomy): Eukaryota > Metazoa > Chordata > Actinopteri > Cypriniformes > Catostomidae > Myxocyprinus > Myxocyprinus asiaticus. The sequence goes on from NC_059363.1 coordinate 29,069,450, forward strand.
TGTGTTTCATCTCCTCTTCTTTTGTCGCTTCATCTCTCATTAACATTTTCATGATGATATGTTGGTTGTCTGGATTGTCACTTTTCTCCCCACTTGCTCTCCTCCTCTTTCCAAACAACCAGCAAGAGTTATTATTACAAAAAAGGAGGAGTGTTAGAACAACTGTGGAAATTAGAAAAGAATGTAAACACAAACACGAACAACCCATAGGCGAGCTCTACCATCACATAATATAGTCTCATTACTCAAAAAAAAAAAAAAAAAAAAAATATTCTGTATCCTCTTTTATTTTATTATTTGTCTCATACATTAGGATTGTAAGTTTGCAAGCTGATGTCAGGCACATATGTGGCAGCTTATGTTGGAACCATTCCACAGGTTTTGCTGGCTTCAATTCTAGACAAGATAATATAAGTATATAATTTATGAACAATATACAGTATGTTTTGATATTTGTGATGTTGATTGTGATGATTGCTGATTGATTGAATGTACTGTATACATTTTGTATTGTTTTATCAACACAGGTTAATACAAATTGTTTATGGGTAACTGACAAAAAATGTTGTTTGAGGTAATGAGGGAAAAAAAAATAAAGATCTAGTTTAAAACACGTTTCAAGTTAGTAAAAGTGTAATAGTTGTTTTCATGTTGGTTTAGAATTTTTTTTATTAAACATTTATAGCATGTATACTTTTTTTGTTTTAACACAAAACGCTGGGTTGAGACTGCTGAGTCATTTTGTTGGGTTATTTTCACAGTGTTGGGTAGTTTTTAACAAACTCTGCTGGGTTAGTGGCTCGCTCATTGTCATTGACAGTAAATATCCATCATAACCAGTCAAAGCTGCTAGGGTCAATAACCCATTGCTGGTTTGTCTGTGCCAAAGTGGATGAAATCAGTTTATCAACAGTCATTTTTGACTCCTGTCCTGAAAAAAAAAAAAAAAAAAAAAAAAACTGAATGAAAGGAAGGTTTGTATTCACTTGTATTCCTATCAGTCATTACTGTAGAAACACTTCTTCGTAGTTTCACATTATTATTTTTTGTTGTTTAAATTGACTTTTTGTTGTGTCTCCTGATGGTAACACCACATTTTATACTCTAAGCCCCAGACAAAAAGAAGAAGAAGAAGAAAAGAAAAAGAAAAAAAAAGAAAAAGAAAAAGTCAATGTCCATAGTAGAGCAAGTAACTGTTTTGTGTGAATTACATTTTTTATGTATTTTTGAATAACATAATAGGTCTGGACACAAATAAATAAATAAAATTGAGTGTCACAGCATTCACCTTTAGATTTTCTTATTTGTGTCTCTTTTTCACCACAATTTATGTTATTAAATATATTTTATTTATATATTTTTTATTCAATGAGGTCTATGGATTCAGACATTCACTGTTGTATTTTTCCTCATTATCACAATTGCTCAATATTCTATTTTAAGATGATCCACAACAGTATTTTCTCAAACAAAAGAGAATTATCCCAGAAACTTACTGAAAAGTGTAAATATACTGTAGCTATTTACTCTGATTTATTCAGCTATAAACTCTTCATCAAATGGTCTAATGCTAAATGAGTACCAATTATGAAAAGGGAAGACATTATCATCAATGAAATATTGGCTCTGAAAACATAAACATACCCTGTCTCAGTGTGATTGAACAAATCATGACAGCTCAGCCAGGAATTCAGCTTATACATCTTCCTTGACATTTTAATATAAAACATACAATTAATAATATAATAACTGCCTGGAAGACCTGCAGGTTTAAAGTGTAATTGGATATTTCATTAAAATGCTTGAAACATTCTTCTGTGTAATTATGAGAGTGTGTTGTAAAGTTTCTTAAATAAGGGTGATTTTTCATAGAGAATCAATTTGCATAACACTGAAAACATATCAAAAACAATAAAAACAACTTCTCTATGAAGATACTCAATCATCCAGTTCAGATGAAAAATTGAATTCTTAAAGGCTGCTCTTTAATATCTCATGAGACTTACTGGTGGTAAGGTATATTGTCTTAGATGTCCCTCCTAAAATGATCTTCAAATAATTGTCAATAAATGTCAAACATGCCAACATGCTCATTCTAAAAATGAACAAAAGCAAAAGCAAAAGCAAAAAAAAAAAAAAAAAAAAAAAAAAAAAAACATCAGCAAGTTTAAATGATAGATTTACCACAACTGCCCTTTGTGGTAACAGGCCAGTGCATTGGGTCATCTTGTTGCCTGGTAACAAGCCTGAAGATTGATAAAGAAAGCCTACTTTAGGGCTACTTTCTTTGGAAATCAATATGATAGAGCTGACACAATGATTTGAGATTGACGAGCTAAACTGCCGTTAGTCAGAGCCAAAGCAAGAATGAATTCCATCTGAAACATATTACATGTGCCGTCTCTAAGAGACAGCACGCATCCATTGCTTTCAAAATCTACTCACACATGTTATGTATTGTTGTTGCATAGCCAATGTCTGATGTTGTTTGGATCAAGCTAGGAGAGTTGTTGATTATCTCTGACGTTCACGCTCCAATCTCTGATTAGAATCTATTGTGAAATGAATTTCTTCGGCACAGACTGATTAAAATGTCTAGAAACATCTGTCCACTCACCAGGGGTGGACTGGGACTAAAAAGTGGCCCTGGACTTTCTGGCCCAGAGCGGCCCACCAAACCCGGCCCGCAGCACACCACACCATAACACACACACTCATTGATTTCATTTTCCAGCTCAATTTCATATTAAAAATAAATAAATAATAATAATAAAAAATAAAAAAAAAAATTCTATTGACTGCTAGTCATGACAACAGGCCCCACAGTGCAAAAATTGTCTTAACTTTAAAACATAGAAAACCACTGTAAATTTGTGGGTTTCATGTACATTTCAACCTAATATCTGCATGTTGGGAAAAATGTTTTTGGACATGTTATTTGTCTGAGCTATAAAGTGTTTTCTCTAAAAAATCCATCCATCACATTTACAGTGGCTTTATATGTTTTAAAGTTAAGAAAATGTTTGCACTGTGGGGCTCTTTGTCATGACTAGCAGTCAATAGAATATTTTTTTTATTTTTTTTTTACACAAAAAAAAAAAAAAATGAAATTGAGCCAGAAAATGAAATCAATGAGCTGGTGTGTTATGGTGTGGTGTGTTGCGGGTCGGTTTTGGTGGGCTGCTCTGGGCCAGAAAGTCCAGGGCCACTTTTCTTTTTTTTTTTTTTTTTGTCCCAGTCCACCCCTGCTAGTGAGATACTACATTTTTAATCTCTGTTCTGCTCAGGTTAGGGTTAGAGTTAGGATATATTAATGTAATTACTACTGAAATGATTCGTTCGGATGTTTGCTCATGTCTTGAGCTTGCGCAGTGCATCATGTGAAGCCAGGAGTGCGAGTGCCTTTAATTGTAGTTTCAGCTTCAGCCACTGGAGAGCAGTTAAGAGACTAATTTTAGCAGACAAAAATTCGACCTTCCACTGCTGATTTTCATGAAATCGATCTATTATTAAACCTTGATCAGAGACAGTACACAGAGACGGACCACTTGTAAAAAAAATAAAAGAAAATGAATAAGAAAAAATGCCATGCTCAATATTGCTGTAATAAGAATGGAATTCTGGCATTTCAGTTAAAAGAGTCAACTGTCTTTTTGATAGAGACATTATCTGTTTTTTAGACTTAGAATGAGCATGCACAATCGGTGAACTAGCCTGAAAAAAAAATAAAAATAAAAAAAAATAAAAATAAAATAATAATAATAATAATAATAATAATAATAATATATATATATATATATATATATATATATATATATATATATATATATATATATATATAGCTGAAATCAATGATGCAATATGTTTGATACCATTATTGTGAGACTTTATTGGTAACAGAATTCTGAAATACAGTTTTGGAGATTTTGTCATTATAGAAAATAGCTTACCAGGGTCCTTGCCTAAATGAACACTAAGTGGCCTAACCTGATTTAAAGGTGAAGGGCATCAAAAACAAAACAAAAAAATGTTTTCAAAATTTTTTTAACACTCTTTCCATCTGCCATTGGTTGGATAAACAGACATTTGAGTCCCAAACTCATGCTATTACTTGAGCCAAAGTTTCTATGTCAGACTGGTTGGGATGCTCAAATAGCACAACAAAATTTTCAAAGCACTACCAAATAGGGTGACCAGGCATCCCGATAAAATTGGGACAGTCCCAATTTTACGAGTCGTGTCCGGCGTCCTGACAGTCGGAATGCCTTTTGTCCTGATAATCAGCCTTAGCCTAGTATTTTATGAAAATGATAATTTCTGTGCTTCTTGCTTTTTCTGTATTTAAAAACTTGCGACAATTAATGAGAGAATCGTTTATTCCCGCAGTCTCAGTATCAGCAGGGATTTTTTTTCCACTGTGCTAAACTTTCCCCCTTAATTATCACCCCCTCCCACCTCTGCTGCTGTCTGTCAGCCCATAAGAAAAGTTTACTTGTGTGCTTGAAGCCAAAAACCAGGGAGGGAGAGATGATAATAGCACAGGTCAAGGTAATCAAATAGCAAAAAAGTGTCCCTTTCCAAATATACATCCTCTGACATACCATCAGTAAAATCGAAACACTGTGTCAACGAGCCAGGTGATGTCATAAACTACTGTACGGACGGGATTTGTTTTATGTGGGGCAATGTAATGATTACCAGAGCTTCTCACTGATTTTAATCCCATCCAAAACGAGCATAACAGTATTTTTTTCCTGACTTTTTTCGGACATCATCTGGGAACGCGTGCAACAATAAAAATTACAGTGTTTTTATCTTCTATAAAATGCCCTAAAAAATAACCCAGGAAAAAGGTGGCCCACTGCGAATTGACATGATAGTAAAAAGCCAATGAATCTGTGCTGTCTGTGAGCACTAACTATTTTTGTTTCTGAAGTTCTCTGTGTCTAAAGTCATTGGTCAAAATCACCAGAAAATGAAAAGACGCACTTCACATCCTCAAATAAACGCTTAAGAAAAACATGCATCAATCTATATACGCAGCAGCCAGAGTTAAAGGTGCATTAAGTTCTTGTTCATGTTGAGTTAGACTTACACTGACACCTAGTGGCTTGGATGCAGCATCATTCAAATGCAATAGTTTTCAGTTACTGATGCCATTGTAAAAATTCACAATTCACTGTCAGCCATGATTACTTCAATCAATGAGTGAAAGTGGGGCCTGGGTAGCTCAGCGAGTATCAATGCTGACTACCACCCCTGGAGTCACGAGTTCGAATCCAGGGCGTGCTGAGTGACTCCAGCCAGGTCTCCAGCCGAGCAACCAAATTGGGTAGGAAAGCTCCGCAAAAAAACGCTTGAGGGGTGACATGATGTTCTGGGTACATGCGCGAATACGCTGTTGTCAGCGATCTTAGAGCGGTTCACGTTAGAAGCCGCCGGGGTCGGGACAGGTGAGTTTTTTAAGTAGGGTTCGGGTTTGTAATTTATATATATATATATATATATATAGGCTGTCCGAGCTTGTTTCGCGCTCTCACTCACAGATACGCGCGAACGGATGAGTTTGGGGCCGTTCACACAGAATGTGTTTTTGCCTGCGTCTGCTCTGTTTTTCCGTTGTTTTCCTGTGCAAACACGCGCTGGACGAACGTCCATACCTGCTGCACAGCGTCTCGCTGTTTCTTCTGTGTCTCACGGAGGACTGGCACATTTTTAGACACTGTCAAATTAATAAGAGCTTCAGGCTTCAAAAATGCATGCCGAGACACCTGCGTTCTGTTTCAGTCGTTGCGCTGCATCTAGACTGTTTTAGCAAAGGTGTCACAAAATGTAATGTTCTGAACAAGTTCAGGTTGCAAATTGGGGACTGTTATAATGTTTAAAATTATTCCAGATTGTTCTGCAACAAGCAAAGTTTCAGCGCTTGATAAACGGCAATGTTTTTTTCCCTTCTGCTCTAGTGTGCTGAGGGGCTGCCATGCCTTGTATATTTATTGTTACAGTTACGTATGTTGCCTACAATGCTTACATAAAATAGACCCTCAACGTCAGAATATAAGCTCCAGGTGAAATTAAAATAAATAAGACAGGAATATATTACTATTGTATACAAAAAATCCTCAAAGTAATAATAATACTGAATCATATTATAATGACAAACTGGACAACAAGAAATAATTGTTGGGTTATAATATTAATAAATAACAACTGAATTTCAAAATGTTACTGAGTGAAGTAGTAGGTTTTGCACACACACACAAAAAAAAAAAAAAAAAAAGAAAGAAAGAAAGAAAAAATGATTTTGTAAAAATATATGTAGGTAAATATAGTTTTTTTATTTTTTTATTACTGTACTGTGGAAAAACTGGAAAACATGCATTAATTATCTTTAAATAGATTTTTATTTCATTAAACATTTTGAATGTACTTGGCTACAATGGTTGATAGGATGAATTTAAAATTATGATTTAAAATACATTTTATGTAATTTTTTAAGCAAACATTTTCGAAATGGGGCCTCAGAAATCGTAAATCCGCCCCTGGCTCTCTTGCACACTTGCTCAAAAACAAGCTATGGTGAAATTAGGTACAACCTGTTCCACTTTTTCAAAGGATGAAAAGCTCCTATTTGAGAGAAAAAAAAAGAAGAAAAAAAAAGACAAAAAAAGAAGTAGTTTGCCTGGGACAAGAAGCCACATTCACTCCCATACCAAGCGCTGGAATCCCCACACCTCTGAGCCATAAGCAGAGTTGCTGATGGGCAGGAATTTGGACCCCGTGAACCTACCAAGAAATGTAGCAACAGGAGATGAGGAAGAGGATGAGGAGGAGGAGAAGGAAAAGGAATTGGCAGTTTGGTGAGAACAGACACCATGTATCACCATGACCTGCACTGACACCACTGTCATCACGTCTTCTGTGAACGTAGAGGAATGGAGGGGTTTGAGTGAAGGGAGGGGGATGTTTTCTACTGTGGCTAAGGGGGTGTGATGGTTCAAGGCAACTCAGCAGGGGTGTACAGGAATCTTACCAGGATGAATGCATGATTTGGAGGAACATTTTTAGAATGGGTGGAAATTGGTGCCTGGAGGTCTGACGTAGCCACTTGTCAAGAGCTTATGTTAATCAATGGGGCATAATTTCCAATTCTGTGTTGCTATACTTGTGTGTGTGTGATATTATATACTGTATATCCAATACTAGGATTATAGGGTTTACTGGTACTACGTCATCATGACTAAAAAGTTGCAAAATTGGATGTAACTTTACACAGATAAGGTTAGTAAGCGATTTTATCACACTAAAAAAACAAAAAACAAAAAAAAAAACATTTTAACAGTATTTTAACGGTTAAGGTCTGGCCCCATTCACTGCCTATATATATATATATATATATATATATATATAGGCAGTGAATGGGGCCAGACCTTAACCGTTAAAATACTGTTAAAATGTTTTTTCTTTTGTTTTTTGTTTTTTTAGTGTGATAAAATCGCTTACTAACCTTATAAGTAAATATGTAAATATATATATAAACAAGGGGCGAGTTGAAATTACTCTTTGTGGTTGACAACATGTTCACAAATGCTTAACTTACAGTATATTACACCTGCAACATTCTCTGAAAACAAGACTTGGGCCACATCCTATTAATACACTAATACATTTTCAGTTGAAAACACATTTATTTCTCCTGTCATCCACACTAAAACAGTGTTTTGACCCAAAAATGAGCATTTCACAAACGCTGTCCATTGCTGCATACTTTGGAAAACAATGGCGTTAGAAAGCTGAAAATGGAGTTTTCAAACAAACACAGACTAGTGTGGATGTGGCCTTATTATATTGTCATTTTGCTTCTAAAGTAAACATACAGTGTCTTGTTTTAAGGATGAGTTGATAATTTTACTCAAAAACCAGACAAAAATACTAAGTATGTTTTTTTTTTTTTTTTTTTTTGCTGTGTGCTTATGGCGAAGGATGCTGAAAAAACAGTGATATGCGGTGCAATTGTCAAATACTTCCATCTAATGCATATTTACACCAATAATTATAGCACAGAAGGGTAGCAAGAATGATTCCTGTGTGAATGGCCCCTTCTTAATGCTTCAAAGTACCTCTAGAATAATGTACAAGAATGTACATTCTAAATCGGTGCTATAATCTGAAATCATAGACAACTACCTTAGTACAAAGCCATGCAAATCTGCTTGCAATGTCTGGTATCCTGGTCCTCGAGGTATATATCAATGTCAGCAACCCCAGTGGCCATTAGTTCTCTTTGAGTCCATTGAGGCCACAGTAATCCCACTCAGCGTCACTCACAGCTTTAGTGCAGCACTCGTATCGGTTGCATAATCTATAAATTGATTAGGCTTCCATCACATAGCCTGCAGTTGTCCAGTGAAATGAACGTCACTGTCTTCCCACCACTCCAAACAAACAATGATGTAATCAGTCTAATCGCATCTCTCTGTCCCCTTATTCCAAGGATCTGGAACATTTTTGCTGTCATTTTCAAATGTCTGAGCTATTAGTCCTGTCAACCGCCAGTGGTTGTGCATCACAGCTAATGCTTAGATGATGTAATTCCTCTAAGAGATAGACTTTGGGTAAAGAAAGGAGCTAAAAGATAAAAGGTCAGCTTAAAACAATGGACCAATCAGGTGAATTTAGGGGTGTGTGCATTAGCAACGGCATATGGGAGTTCATGTTTCTATACATGTGCCTTCCGCGGCACTCCTTATAACTATTTTAAAAAACATGTGCTACGTGAACGCCCCCCCATTCTCAGGAACAGTGGTGACTTATGGGACTTTGCACTCGTGATAATGCATGCATGTCATCATGATGGTATTACAGGGTCTACGTTTCCAGCAGAATGACAGTGTGATGAAATAATCCAATTTATCAGCTAATGCACATTTGTAACAGGAGCCTTCCACATTTTACAATCCACTACTGGCTCATCCAACTCCCCTTTCAAAGCTTGAATCCCATCACTGTAATTGAGAAAGACTGGAAGACATGTTCTTAGGTTGGTATTAGATAAGAAGAAGAGTCACAAGTCACTAAGGGTCTCAAGGAGAGGAACTAGTGATTGGCAAATCTGAGACGGCACACTTAGTTTACTGGCATGGTTACATCAGTGCTGGCATGGGCAGTGCAGACTGAGAGGAGACATTAGTCAGCACTATCCATTTCCCCCTGCAATGCACACTAATCTGCAGATATTAGCATGATTACATCATGTGATAAGGAAATTAAAAAAACATCACATCATGTTTTCCTTTCTCACAGCAAGCTTATCAGTCCTGTATGCTAAAATCTGAGAATATCAAAGCAATTAATCTTTTTCACGAATTTATTGTTTTATGTCAAATAGAATCTCTATGATTTTTTGATGATAGGGGAAATATAATTTGATGTCTAGTAATCTTACAACATTCTGAAGGTTTTAGATCATGAAAATTTACGTAAGCTCCAGTCTTCAGGCTCAACAGAAGTTCAAATCTACTGGGTTAAATTAATTTTACATGATTATATGAGTGAACTGATGAGGATGAGGTTAATAGTAGGTTACTTAGGTTGAGGTTATTGCCGATAAAGGAAGATCCCCTAGTTAATCAATATTATGGTTTGCACACTTTTGGTTTGTCTCCATCAGTAACCCAGAAGACTGAAACATACTCAAGAACATGAATGCTTGTAGCTACTACGCAAGCTTGATTTTGTGTATTGTTGCATTCCAAAATGTGTCAGACCGCAGTTTATAACGCGTATATAGCATGTATGTGTTGGATGCTCAATGTTGCCACAAAGGGTGCTATTTCAGACAATAGTGTGAACTGTCCACTTCTAACAATTTTCTTTTAAAGCCAGCTGCTGTCATGGCAGGGCAAAAATTTTAAAAGAATGTTGCTGAGCAAGTAAGTTAAAGACAATATATTTACAGCAACTTACTTAAAAAATAACACATTCAGTTTTAAGGAATATTTAGTGTTCAATACAAATTAAGCTCAATTTACAGCATTTGTGGCATAATGTTGATTACCACAAAAATTAATTTTGACTCGTCCCACCTTTTCTTTAAAAAAAAAAAAAAAAAAAAAAGCACAAATCTGGGTTCCAGTGAGGCACTTGCAATGGAAGTGAATGGGGCCAAACCGTAAACATTAAAATACTCACTATTTCAAAAGTATAGACACAAATGTGAACATTATGCTTGTTAACATGGTTTTAGTGTGATAAAATCGCTTACATACCTTTTCTGTCTAAAGTTATTTCCAATTTTTGTTGCCATGATGACGTAATGCCATAAACCCTAAAACCCTTGTAGTCTTATCTTTACTATGTGATGAATGTCATAAACAATAATAAAATTGTGTGCTAAAATACAAACATGTAACTGATGATGTTATATTTTATGTACAACACTGTCAGTATTAGCATCAACTATTGCTTCCTACATGCTACATAGTACTTAAAACCTATATTTTTACATTTCCTGAAGATAATGTGGGCAGTGCTTGCCCATGCAAAATTTGCCCCAATGATGCTATAATGATCTGGGCTGCATTTCCCAAAAGCATTGCAAGCTTAAGTTGATCGTAAAGACTATTGGCGCCAATGGTTTCTACGATCTAATTAGGCTTACGATGCTTTTGGGAAACGCAGCCCTGGGTGGTTACCAGGCCATTGCTATGCAGTTGCTAGGGTGATCTTGATGGTTGTTATGGCACTGTTACAGTAGGTGGATTTTATGGGGCCATTCATACCGAATGTGTTTTGGAGTACATCTGTGCTGTTTTGTATTTTTATTTTTTTATCTATGCAAACAAGAGCTAGACCGACATCTTTGACAGTTGCGCCACATCTTGCTATTTTTTAACATCTCATGCTGGGGTGCCAGGTTTTTAAGATGCCCTGTCAAGTTAAAAGAACTTCAACTTTTCAAAACATGTCTCGAGACACCTGCATTCTGTTTCATTCTTTGTGTTGCGTCTAGCTTTCGGTCTGATAGGCCCAACAGAATTTTGTAGCACATTTTAGTGTCTGCCAAGCAACTATCATGAGATCGTTTAGAAAAGTAATAGTGCATCTCTCCTCAACCATCTGACGTCTGATTCAAGGTATCATTCAAGTCCATAGCACAAACGTGCAGGATGAGTTCCACACCATTACTATGGGTTTGGAATTTGTTGCACCACTAATAAAACCAAACAATTGCAAAATTGGTCTAAAATAAGCAGAAAGTAATCTTCTACCAGAGGTCATCAGTGAGATGCAGATTGGAGGACTGTCACATAATTGCCTCTGTCTCACAGCACGAGCACAGACTCTCAGTCTCCTGGCAGCTGCCTTCTGCCTGATAGCATCTATTCTACCCTCTGCACACTGCTTACTGCTGCAATTGAGGCCGAGGTGACTAGCAGAATTCAAGGAATGAATCCCCCGCTTGTAATCTGAACCATGAGGTTGCATGCGTGCTGGAGTTATCACCACCATGGGAATGAATTCAGCCCCTTCAGCTGAGGGGATGGACAGAGACTGTCTTCAATAAAACCACTGAGAGACAGGACAAAAAGGGACAGCCTCTGACTGTGGGTTGTTCATGAACTTCCAGAATAGGCCTGTGTTGGCTCACCATGAGGAAAAGTCATAAAAAGAGAGGTGACAAAAAATAAATAGCATGTGGTTTGCATCGCTTTATCATTTGCAGTTGAATGAGGGCCTAGGACAAGGGGTTTCTTATGCAACATCACAATAATAACAGGCTTACACTTGATCTGATCTGGATGCATTTTATTATTTGTGCAAGACTTTTTCTATGTGTTTGATTATAATTGGCTTCAACAAGTGTGTGTGTGTGCGTGCATGCATGTGTGCTAGCGTGTGTGTTATGTATCTACATGTTTGTGTATAATAATATATTGTATAAAATTTAATATGTGCTTGACAAATGGGTAAGGAATCTTAAAGTGAATCTTTATTTATGTATTAATTTATTCTCACAAAAATAGCTTCTAAAAATTAAGTGGTTGGTAAGAAGTTGGGATTCACTGTAAACATAATATGAAAGAGGAATGGACTGACTTTCCTGTCATCACCTTACCTGTGCTGTACTTTTGTTTGTAAATCTAATATCTTGGAATATCTGAATTCACACTTTATGGTCATGCATTTCTGCTGATGAATATGATATAATTTGTGGTTGTTCTGTAGGCAGGTTCCTTATTAGACAAGGAATAACAGCTTGGTGTCATTGCTCTGAATTTGTAGGTTTTTAACATACAGTATAGCCTATGTGTTCAATGAGTTTGATTACTACAAAGTATAATAGCATTGAGCAGCATTATTAAGGAGGTTTGCGGATGATTGTCTGCAGTGATGGAATAAAGCAGTTGGTAGATCTGAAAAGTTTTCAGTCCAACTAATTGTATGCTCAGGCATAACGTTTATGTTTTGTATTCTTTAACAAACATTATTGAAAGATTTATTTCATTTAAAAATTGACTCTTTGCCGATGTAACTTTTAAACATATTTTATAGAGTGTATCTCTTGTATAATGATGCATATATAGATGTCTCTGGGCTAAGCCCCATATATCCACTGATTCTAAAACCACCCCTGCATTATGTCATCTTTGGAAATTATTTTTCAAATAAAATTAGCATTCGTCCTGCTAAGGCTAGCAGTTCATGTACCCCAAATTAACATAATTAAAAAATATTTTCTCAAATTTTACATAATTTGACAAAATTATAGCTTAATTGAAAATTATTTGCAATAAAAATATTCTGGTCACACGTGATGTTTACCTTCATTTTTCTTTATTTTCTTTGTTATATTCAAGTTTTTTGCTCTTCACTGACACTTTTTACCTCCTTCATTGGTAGACAAATACACCAATGTTTGAAAAAAAATAAAAATAAAAATTGTGCAAAATTATTAGTTGGGTGGAAATTATATTTCAACATATATGTGTTATTAAAATCTGTTTCAATAAAAGTTTTAATAAAAAATTTATAAAAAATAAAAAATAAAAACCCTTTGAACTTAACAACAATGATTTTGTTTTTGAGATTTTTAGGCCCATTAATATCTCAAAATCAGAATATCTATACCACAGCACAATGTGTCAGACTCAGACAGTGCATATGTGCTTACCACAGGGCTACAGGTGCATCTCAATAAATTAGAATGTCGTGGAAAAGTTCATTTATTTCAATAATTCAACTCAAATTGTGAAACTCGTGTATTAAATAAATTCAATGCACACAGACTGAAGTAGTTTAAGTCTTTGGTTCTTTTAATTGTGATGATTTTGGCTCACATTTAACAAAAACCCACCAATTCACTATCTCAAAAAATTAGAATATGGTGACATGCCAATCAGCTAATCAGCTCAAAACACCTGCAAAGGTTTCCTGAGCCTTCAAAATGGTCTCTCAGTTTGGTTCACTAGGCTACACAATCATGGGGAAGACTGCTGATCTGACAGTTGTCCAGAAGACAATCATTGACACCCTTCACAAGGAGGGTAAGCCACAAACATTCATTGCCAAAGAAGCTGGCTGTTCACAGAGTGCTGTATCCAAGCATGTTAACAGAAAGTTGAGTGGAAGGAAAAAGTGTGGAAGAAAAAGATGCACAACCAACCGAGAGAACCACAGCCGTATGAGGATTGTCAAGCAAAATCGATTCAAGAATTTGGGTGAACTTCACAAGGAATGGACTGAGGCTGGGGTCAAGGCATCAAGAGCCACCACACACAGACGTGTCAAGGAATTTGGCTACAGTTGTCGTATTCCTCTTGTTAAGCCACTCCTGAACCACAGACAACATCAGAGGCGTCTTACCTGGGCTAAGGAGAAGAAGAACTGGACTGTTGCCCAGTGTTCCAAAGTCCTCTTTTCAGATGAGAGCAAGTTTTGTATTTCATTTGGAAACCAAGGTCCTAGAGTCTGGAGGAAGGGTGGAGAAGCTCATAGCCCAAGTTGCTTGAAGTCCAGTGTTAAGTTTCCACAGTCCGTGATGATTTGGGGTGCAATGTCATCTGCTGGTGTTGGTCCATTGTGTTTTTTGAAAACCAAAGTCACTGCACCCGTTTACCAAGAAATTTTGGAGCACTTCAGGCTTCCTTCTGCTGACCAGCTTTTTAAAGATACTGATTTCATTTTCCAGCAGGATTTGGCACCTGCCCACACTGCCAAAAGCACCAAAAGTTGGTTAAATAACCATGGTGTTGGTGTGCTTGACTGGCCAGCAAACTCACCAGACCTGAACCCCATAGAGACTCTATGGGGTATTGTCAAGAGGAAAATGAGAAACAAGAGACCAAAAAATGCAGATGAGCTGAAGGCCACTGTCAAAGAAACCTGGGCTTCCATACCACCTCAGCAGTGCCACAAACTGATCACCTCCATGCCACGCCGAATTGAGGCAGTAATTAAAGCAAAAGGAGCCCCTACCAAGTATTGAGTACATATACAGTAAATGAACATACTTTCCAGAAGGCCAACAATTCACTAAAAATGTTTTTTTTATTGGTCTTATGATGTATTCTAATTTTTTGAGATACTGAATTGGTGGGTTTTTATTAAATGTGAGCCAAAATCATCACAATTAAAAGAACCAAAGACTTAAACTACTTCATTCTGTGTGCACTGAATTTATTTAATACACGAGTTTCACAATTTGAGTTGAATTACTGAAATAAATGAACTTTTCCACGACATTCTAATTTATTGAGATGCACCTGTATGTGTCCAACTACATATTTTAACTTTAAGTGGTCATACTGCATTCTCATGCATTTTTCCCCTTCTAATTTAGCTTAGTGAAATGGAGTGTTCCAATTACCATTTTTCTTTCACTTTGAAATGATTTAAATTATTACAATTAGATTATTACTACCATGTCAAGTGAATAAGCTCTTTTTAAACATCATCAAACATGAATGCTTCTTCCTATGTATCCAAACTATACCAGCAAAAGTCTTCTATCAAAGCAGTCAGTATATTGCTTACTTTGCCAAAACAGAGCCATTTTTTCTCTTAGTTCTATGACAGGCCATGGTACTTTGGCCAGGGACCATATTTCTTTATTGCTTTGAAGGAAATATTTGCCAAATACCTCAATTATGTCAAACTACCCGAGCTGCTAGAATGACTTACGGCTCTGAGGCCATGACAAACTGTGGGAGTGACTGAAAGCGGGCCGCACACACTCAACACACATGCACACAATTACACACACATACACCACCTAGACCATGCCTACTTTTAACTACGCCATAAGCTCTCAAATTTCGCCAGTGCCCAGAAGTCAGTCAGGCCTGCCGAACTGCTGTACAAGATCTACCTTCCATAACATTATCTGTTTTCTGCCCCCCAACTCAACATCCCCCTACACCCTGTTCAAAGTAATGAAATTCTTCATTTGAGACAGGCTGACAAATGTATTGGAAATCAAGAGCACCAGATAAGTAATGTTGTTTTGATGCTGAACCATGGCTGATTGATTTGAAAACTCCAGCCAACAAGAGATGTTTTACCTGAACGGTGAATGGTGCATGTAATTTTGGTGCAGGCTATTTTCACAGTGCGTAAATCATTGTGGGATAGAGGTGTTTGTGTGTGTGTGTGCCATCTGACAACACGGAACACATGTTCCATCTATTAGAGCCATATATCATTATCATGCAAATATTAGGACAGAAAGACCTTCAAGAAACACATTTGCAAAATATGGTCTACAAGAACAAGTGCTTCATTTATTTATTTTAGACTTTCAGTTATTGAATTGTCATCCAAAAACTTGACAAAACATATAGTATCTTATATCTGTGATGTTGTGCTGTTTTGAGGTTTTATTTTGTACTGAATGCTGTAAGACAATGGTTGGTGAGTCGTGACCCAAAAATGGGTAGCAGGTTGGTTCTGGTCACGGACAGCCCAAAAAAAAAAAACAAAACAAAAAAAAAAAAAAGCGCTAAATGCGAATAATAAACTGCAACTAACCAAATAATCATACTATATGAAGTAGTTTCCAATATCTTTTATCAGTATTTTGGTGCACATTCATTTGTCAATTGGCAAAAGCTAGCCAAATTAGGCCTATGACAACATGGACAGGTTTTGAATATCTCTGATTGGGTTCAATTGCAACAAGGATAAACATGGTTTCTGCCAACCATATTTTGCTTTGTGCATTTGTGCTTTGTGCATTAATAATTGGCTGCAGACGGCCTGAAACCATCAAAATGTAATAGAAATATAGAAACCAATCAAGCAAGAACAATCTCAATCAATCAAGAAGCAGTTAATGGCTTTAGTAAAACATTTCAATGTATGAACTTATGGACATTTTCTTTTCACCATTGTTCAATAAAAATGATGTTGTTTTTTACTGTGTTGGGTCGCCACTTGATGTTGAATGTAAAATCTGGGACCTGAAGTAAGAGAGTAATAGTACGAGAAATTGGTGACAAGAGGTAGATTTTTTTTTGTCTGCAAATACATTTTTTTGTCTCTGCTTTGTGAATTTCCAAACCGCCACCAGTGGCCAAAGCTGGAACTACAGTATAATGCCTACATGACCAGCCTGATCTCACAGTGCAATCGGAAAGAGTAGACTGACTTTAATTTTGGCAAAATCGGTATAATTTCGAAACACTGCCCCCAGTGGCCAAAGCGGTAAGTGTTGTAGGGCATATGGGCACGTGTGAGCTCCATTTATGTCCAGGTGAGGTCACAAAAAGCTAGTAGTGAAGCAAGTTAGGACATTATACAATGAAGAGAAAAGCATATATTTATAGATTCTATCCCCCAAACCAAACCTAAACCTTACCTTAACCATTAGTGGATTAAAAAAGTAATGTTAAGAGGGAAAAGTGAAACCTCAAAATAATGCTCGTCACACACATTGAAACCACTGCAAACATGTCTGATAAGAATGCTGCATGTCAGCATGTCAGCACGGCATACAGTCGCCGATCCTAGGGTACCGAAACTATTGGAAACCTCATGCCGACATTGCGCGTGATCATGTTGACACAACACACTGTGCAAGCTCAAGACATCAGTAGACATTATCTGAATGAAACACAGATTCCTCCCCTTTCTTTGCAAATGCAGTAGCTCACTAGCCAAAAATCAAAAGGGATGTGACGTCAAAGGCACAGCGAGGCCTTTTTTCTGGCATGAACATTCGCTGCATGGTCGCACTTGTCAGACATTCAGCAATTTGGGAGCATAACAATTCAGAACCAACATGCCGATTTCCAGTAAGAACATGTTAGATGCAAAACCAGTTGAGAACCACAGCTGTATGAAACTTCTTTTATTTCTTTTTTTAAACACATTGACAGCTAGTAGCTTTTGAGTTGAAGCTACCTTTAGCTCTTAAAATCTGATTACAGCACAACTGGCATTCACTCAGCAGCCAGACAAATTGAAGGACTGACTATACTTCGCTTGCTCACAGAGATACATACTGAAACTCCATATTAAATGTACTTCTATTACAGTAATAAACTAATTTGAGTATTGATTTGTTCAAATTCTAATAAAACGTTGATTCATAAAAAAAAGTGTATGTTGCATGGGTGCATTTAATTAGTGTTAGTGGGTTGACAGCAACAGTCCAGCAGTCATGTCTGTTGCAGATGAGATGAACCGCTGTGGATGGTAATATAATCTGTCAACTCTTGCTGACAGAAGACAGAATTTTAAAACAGTCTGAGCTCTTGAATGATTGATTATCCCAATACATTTTCTGGAGGTCATATTGATTTGTTTTGAAAAGTAAAACTCCTGGAATTAGTGAGTTTTAGACATTTCCCCTGAGTGACATATACATTCAGCCTGCCTCAGCCAAATATGAAAAATAATACTCTTATAAACTCAACACTGGCAAAGATTTTGCCTGCACCTGCAGTCTATGGTATAAGGGGCTTTTTTTGGTAGTTTATTTATTGAATGTACAATAAAGGAAAATGGGAGAATGTCTGAGAATGTTTTTTTTTTTATTATTATTTATTTATTTTTTATTTTATTTATACGTGTATCCTGATATATTATTTTTTAAAGACATTTGTCAAAAAATTATTAATGAAAAAATATGGTAGTTAATTTAAAATCGTATCCAAAGTCTCATACAGCAGGTCAGTTTCAACTGTGTGACCATTTAATAGCTTTAAAGCAAGCAATTTGACAATCAAGTCAAATTACACATGATGTAATTTGTATTTTCAACATAAATTCAAAAAAAGTAATGGAAACAACTGTAAGAATCAGCAAAATAATGTGTCACACTGCTGGACAGAATATGTAACATTCCAATCAATTAACAAGTCTTCAAAAATCAAAAGGGGACAACAAAGCTGCTCCACAGCTCTTAATCTATGTGCCAAACAACACTAAAGATGTAGCAAAAGACAAATTGCAACATGACCCTTTGAGGTTTAATGTTTCAATTTTTGCATAACCTCCATTAATGATATCTGTGAGTGTTCTCTTCAGACAGCTGTCACAGAGTTTACTGAATCGATGAAAGGAGTTCGTCAAAGCCTGTGGGGCACTATTGACCGATCCTGTTTGCTGAGAGAGTCAGAACAGGTCCTGCTAAACCTGTATTATAGTGGATCAATACACACTGAGGAAGACGGAGATGAAGTCAACACTGTGGTCATCTTTCAGTGAGAGACAGTCTCTGCACTCTTAGTTTCCCAGAACACGACAACTGCCCATAATAGTTCACAGCAGTAGGATCTAATGCTCTCATGCAATCCATTTCATAGTGAAAGGACATGGGGGACTGGAATATAAATGGATAAAAAGTGAGAAAATGAGTCCATATTTCCAAACACAGAAATCTAGTGTCATCTGGAGCCAGTGACTCATTGTTTATGTTCATAAATAGGCAAATGCCGTGTGCAAAATAAGATTAACTCAAAAAATGTTTACGTAATGCTCATGCTCAACTGGTTAAAGACCTGATTTACTCACTATTAAATTACAGATTATTTGCAAATGTCCTAGAAAGACAAGATTGCAGGGGCATGGCAGATATGTCCCTCCCACTTTTAGGAAATACAGTTTCATCATGTTTGTATTGCGGGTTAAATAGTGAAGCTGATGGAAACACAGGGGGCAACCAATAATCCTCTCAGCAGTCTGAACTGTCCTTTGTAGTCTTCTGATGTCTGATTTCGTAGCTGCACCAAACCAGACAGTTATTGAAGTGCAGAGGACAGACTCAGTGACTTCTGAGTAGAACTGTATCAGCAGCGCCAGTGGCAGGTTGAACTTCCTTAGCTGGTGAAGGAAGTACAACCTCTGCTGGGCCTTTTTCACAATGGAGTCAATGTGTCTCCCACTTCAGGTCCTGTGAGATGGTAATGCCCAGGAACCTGAATGACTCCACTGCTGCCACAGTGCTGTTTAGAATGGTGAGGGGGGTCAGTGTTGGGGTGTTCCTCCTAAAGTCCACAATCATCTCCACCGTTTTGAGCGTGTTCAGCTCAAGGTTGTTTTGAATGCACCAGACAGCCAGCTGTTCAACCTTCCTTCTGTATGCAGACTCATCATCATCTCGGATGAGGCCGATGACAGTGGTGTCATCTGCAAACTTCAGGAGCTTGACAGAGGGGTCCTTGGCGATGCAGTCATTGGTGTAGAGGGAGAAGAGTAGTGGGGAGAGCACACATCCCAGGGGGCACCAGTGCTGATTGTACAGGTACTGGAAGTTAGTTTCCCCTGTCTCACAAGCTGCTGCCTGTCCGTCAGAAAGATGGTAATTCACTTACAGATAGACATCTGTGAGATTGGGCCTTTCAAATCTGCAGTAGAACACATTCAGGTCGTCAGCCAGTTGTTGGTCCACCACAGGGTTGTGGGTAGGAGTCCTGTAATTTGTGAGTTGTTTCATGCCACTCCACACTGATGCAGGGTCATTAGCTGAAAACTTGCTTTTCAGCTTCTCAGAGTATCTTCTTTTAGCCACTCTGATTTCAAACCATAAAACCATAAAATGACAAAATCCCAAATTTATGTCATGATGCAGCAAAAATAGACTTTGATAGTGAGATCAGAGCATTTGTGTTTCTGTATTCTATTTGTATTTATAGATTTCTGTCATTTTGAAAGTCATGTTTATTTGTATAGCAGTTTTCACAACACACATCATTTCAAAGCAGCTTTACAGAAAATAATGCATTAACAAAAAAATGAAACTGTAATATCTATAAAGTCTTAGAGTGATCATTGTGTAGTTTGATTAAATATGATTGTAAATAGTGTATAAATAATTAAATAATAATTGTATTTAGAACCCATATGAGCAAGCTGATGGCGACTGTGGCAAGGAACACAAAACTCCATAAAATGGAGAAAAATAACCTTGGGAGAAACCAGGCTCACTGTGGGGGTTAGTTCCCCTCTGGCTAACCAGCATGAATTTAATGCCAATATTAGTTATTTGTGTGCAGTGCAGGTCATGGTTTAAGATTAGTAAACCAAGTAAGTGTTAAGGTCCAGTGTTTAAAAAATAAATAATTAAATAAATACAATTATGAACTGTAAGATTAATGAGTAATGTTTTTGTAGTCCATCCTGGATTAACTGCAGAAGTTCACATTGATGCATTGTCCTTTGTTAGTTGGCTGATGAAGGCTTTTGTTGGCAATGAAATTATAGTCTATGTATTCCATTTCAAGAGTGTAGTCCATCAATACACAAAGGTGATGCAGGCAGAGATCAACGAGGTGCATCGCAGTTCAACTGGCAAGTCATTCCGGTGAGGTTCGGTGGAATCCATCCTAATCCCAAAGTTCCGGCAGTGGCACATGAAGTATCTGATGTCTTACAGTTGGAGTTGGCATCAGTTCATCCTCTGACGTCCATCGTAAAAGACTGAAATTATGTCTGGCTAGCACCGGCTGCATTTAGTCATCATCACTCAGAGACACATAGCAGAAGAGTCTGACACCAAGCAGGAATGGAGCTGGAGCTGGCCAGATCTGGTAACCTTGGGATATGAATCCCGAGGTTGAGACATGGAAACAAATAGAATAATATTAGCGTAAATGTCATTCAATTTTATGCAGAGTTATAGATAATAGATAATAGATGTTTCTGGTTTCGGCAGACCTTAATAAAGCAGCCTAATTGTGAGTTGATGGATAAATTAGGTGTATGTCTGGCTAAATAGATGAGTGTTTAGTCTAAACTTACACTTAGTAAGTGTGTCTGCATCCCGAACAGTGTTGGGGATACTATTCCATAGTTTAGGAGCCAAATAGGAAAAGGATCTACCTCCTTTTGTGGTTTTTGATATTCTAGAAACTATTAACAAGCCAGAATTGTGTGATCGTAATGAACATGATGGAATATAGCATGTCAGAAGGTTACTTTAGTTCTGTGGAGCTAGACCATTCAAAGCTTTGTATGTAGTGAACAGAATTTAAAAATTATTACGAAATTGAACAGGTAGCCAATGTAACGACAATAAAATGAAGCTAATATTATCATACTTCTTGGTTTTAGTCAGCACTCTTGCAGAAGCATTTTGAACCAATTGAAGTTTATTTATTGAACTTGCTGGACATCCTCCCAGTAATGCATTACAATAATCTAGTCTTGATGTCATGAACGCATAAATTAGTTTTTCGGAATCAGCAACAGAGTGTTGTAACTTAGCAATATTTCTGAGGTGGAAGAATGCTGTTTTACAAACATTGTAAAATGTAATTTTCAAAGGACAAACTGTTATCAAATATAATACCCAAATTATCCACTGTAGAAGACGACATAACAGTACATCAATCGACAGTAAAACTATATTTTAGCTGCTTATTTTTAGA
Organism: Myxocyprinus asiaticus; assembly: GCF_019703515.2. NCBI lineage: Eukaryota > Metazoa > Chordata > Actinopteri > Cypriniformes > Catostomidae > Myxocyprinus > Myxocyprinus asiaticus. The sequence continues at coordinate 29,091,322 of NC_059363.1, forward strand.
GGTTTTTGGTCCAATAATTAGTACCTCTGTTTTGTCGGAATTGAGTAGAAGGACATTTCTGGCCATCCAATCTTTGATTTCATTGATACACTCTGCTAATTTGCAGAACTGTAAATTTTCATTGGGTTTAGAAGAAATATAAAGTTGGGTATCGTCGGCATAACAGTAGAAACTTATTCCATGATTCCTGATAATATCTCCCAGGGGAAGCATGTATAAAGAGAAAAGCAGAGGCCCTAAAACTGATCCCTGTGGCACTCCATACTTAACTTTTGTTTGATTTGACAATTCCTCTTATACACATACAAAGTGGTAGCGGTCTGATAAATAGGACCTAAACCATGCTAATGCAAGTCCACTAATGCCAACACAATTCTCCAGCCTATTCAAGAGAATGTCATGATCTATCATGTCGAAGGCAGCACTAAGATCTAAAAGCACTAGAAGAGAAATGCAGCCACGATCAGATGATAAGACCAAGTCATTTGTAACTCTGATAAGTGCACCCTCTGTACTGTGATGGGACCTAAATCCTGACTGAAATTGTTCATATATACCATTTCTCAGTAGAATTCAATATAGTAGGGAGGACACTACCTTTTCTAGTATTTTCAACATAAATGGTAGATTTGAAATCGGTCTGTAACTAGCCAATTCTCTAGGATCAAGCTGTGGCTTCTCAATGAGCAGTTAATAACTGCCATTTTAAAGTTTCTTGGGACATGTCCTAAGGATAGCAAGGAGTTGATAACATTAAGAAGAGGTTCCGAGATTACAGGGAATACCTCTTTTAAGAGCTTAGTTGGTATTGGACCTTATATGTTGTGGCTTTTGATTTTTTGATAAATTTTCTTCATGATTTATGACAGCGAAAGATTGAAGTTGCTCGTGAGGAAAATTATGAAACACTGTTTTCTGAGGTGCTATGACACTTCTGATTATTTCAATTTTATCAGTAAAGAAATTCATGAAGTAATCACTATTGCGCTGCGGTGGAATATCTGGTTCAGTCAATGCTTTATTCCTAACCAATTTAGCCACATTACTGAATAAACACCTAGGATTGTTGTGGTTATTTATGCTGATCTGGCAGCTTTTAGTGCCTGTCTGTTGCTACAGACACTATTCTTCCATGCACCACGAAATACCTCTAATTTTGTATTCTTCCACTTGCACTCCATTTTCTGAGCTGCTCTTTTGAGAGCATGAGTGTGATCATTGTACCACGGTGTGGGACATTTTTCTTGAATTTTCTTTAATCGAAGGGGGGCGACACTATCAAGAGTGCTAGAGAAGGGGGGCCTGGGTAGCTCAGCGAGTAAATACGCTGACTACCACCCCTGGAGTTTGTGAGTTCGAATCCAGGGCATGCTGAGTGACTCCAGCCAGGTCTCCTAAGCAATCAAATTGGCCCGGTTGCTAGGGAGGGTAGAGTCACAAGGGGTAACCTCCTCGTGGTCGCTATAATGTGGTTCGCTCTCGGTGGGGAGCGTGGGGAGGTGTGTGTGTTATGTCTCCGTGCTAATGTGCTCAACAAGCCACGTGATAAGATGCGTGGGTTGACGGTCTCAGACGGTGGCAGGCAACTGAGATTCATCCTCCGCCACCCAGAAAGAGGCGAGTCACTATGCCACCACAAGGACTTAGAGTGCATTGGGAATTGGGCATTCCAAATTGGGGAGAAAAAGGAGAGAAAAAAAAGAGTGCTAGAGAAGACTGTATTTATATTTTCTGTTATTACATCATGTTCTTCTAGACTTTTTGCCTTACTGAGTATGTGAGACAATTCTGGAAGATTATTAGCTATATCTTATTAGTCGTTATTTTAAGCCTTTAGTTGACTAGTTGTCGCACATTTATGATATTAATTTAATTACTTAAAAATATATTTTTTGGGGGGGCATCAGAAAATGGTTTGAGTTCCAGGGCTGAGAAAGAATGTAATAAGTAACATTGCTAACACTGTTCTACATTACAGAGAAATACTAAACTGTTATATTGAGCCTTTAAAATATAAATTTTACAAGCACACACATGAAGAGAGACGCAGCGATACCGGCAAAAGCGGTAATGATTCTGAATGTGTCGGAATAACCAGCAAGGAGACTGTCTGAACATTTTGTTAATTTATAGAGAGAAATGCACATTAAGTTAAACGCATTAAGAGAGGTACTAATTTAGCTACCCCACGAACACTTGGAAAAGCCTAATTGCACATATTTATCTCAGTTATCTAACGTTAGAGCGAGCGGCCATGCTAAGTGGCTAACGTTGGCTACTTACATGTTTCAAATGATAAGCTATGTTTGAGGTCGATGAATGATAGGTGAACGTTTGCCTGCAGTGTTTGCATGTCACCTTCTTGGGGTCATCCTTTACCCTCTTGAAATGATCCCACACTTTGGATTTCCTCCCTGACATAATTAATTACCGCATGGACCAGCCGTGTATACGATCATGTCTGTCCTTCACTGACTGTATGTCTTCACCACTTTCTGTGGAGTTTTTTTTTCTGCAACAACCGACCAATCAAAACTTGGTCGACCAAGACTCTTCTCATCGACTAACATTTGGTCCACTATTAGGGGGTAGGCCTTATCTTTAGTGGTCAAAAGAATAGTTCTACCTGAATGATAGCGTGGTGTAGATTGAGTGACATTAGCTGATCGCAGGAAAACAAGAGACGAGGTAATGATCTGAGATGTCCTTGCTCTGTGGTAGATTTTCCAAAGGATCAACATCAAATCCATATGACAGAATTAAATATAGCATATGATAATGGCAATGATTTGGTTCTGTCACATTTTGTCTGACTCCAAGAGAGTTGAGAATTCTAATCCCAATGTGTCATTTTCATTATCTATGTGAATGTTGAAGTCACCATCAATTAAAGCTCTATCTACATTAACTACTAGATCTGATAGAAAATGTACAAATTCACCAAGAAAATCTGAGTATGGCCCGGGTTATCTATTTACTATAGTAAGGGCAAAAGACGACAGAGATTTTTTATTTATATCTGACAGTGTCACATTAAGCATTATTAGTTCAAAAGACTTAAACGTATATCCTGTCCTCTGAGTAACACCAAAAACTTCACTGTAAATTGTAGCAACACCTCCTCCTTGACCCTTCAGATGAGGCTCATGTTTTTAACAATAACCTGAGGGAGCAGATTCATTTAAACAAATATATGAATCCGGTTTAAGCCAGGATTCAGTCTAACAGAGCGCAGCCAAACTATGATCTATAATAATTTAATTTACAATTAGTGTTTTGGTAGAAAGAGATCTAATGTTTAGTAGCCCTACCTTTATTTAATGTTTATCTTTTTTTTTTTTCAAGTTTGACCTTAATCACATTTTTTATAAATTATTTAGTGAGGAGTTTGTGTTTGGTAGTTCAGGGAACAGACACAGTCTCTATATGATATCTAGGTGATACAGTCTCTATGTGTTGTAGTATATGTGACCTTGTGATGTCTCAAGGCAGCTAGCAGACACACCTCTGATCTTTGAGAAAAGGCCAATGGGAATTGGCGAGTGGAATTTGCATGCCACTCCCCCGGACATACGGGTATAAAAAGAAGCTGGCTCGCAACCACTCATTCAGATTTTTTCTTTGGAGCCAAGTGGTGTTGAGCAGCGAGTTCCACTGCCATTCCATTCACCTCATAGCTGTTGAATATACGGCACATTTCAGCGGCTTTCTTCCCCTCAGCGTGATTGATGCAGAGTATGCCCCTGAGCGCTTCGACAGCTGAAAGAGTATATATTCTTGCAGAAAAAGAGTATATTTCCTCTAAAAGAGTGTGCACTGATGGAGAGCGTCTTTTTAATGATGACTTTCCATCTGTGTGTAGTTCCTGGATGCGGTCGCTATCTCTTCGCCTCTGATGGTTCGTGTCCTCACTGCGAGATCATGACTATGGCAACATTGCGGTCATGGCTTTCCTTCTTCCGGGGGAAAGCCACTCCAGCCGCTCCCCTCCCCGGGCCTTCTACCTAAAGGTACGAGGCCGGGTCGGTTAGCTCTGGGGGCGATTTGGGGACCTCAATGGGAGTGGTTCCACCAGGTAATCCCCCACAGACCTCCCATTCCCTGGTACGCTTGTTTGTCCTGGTCGAGTTCTGGGATGAGACAGGAAGCTCGCCTCAGGGCGAGTTTAATGTCTCTTTCGGAGCTTGTGAGCAGGATGAGCTCTCGATCGCAGCATTGGAGAGCGGGTTGGCACAGTCGGATGCTGAGGACTTGACTGGGCTTCCAACTTCGGGTGTGACCACCCAGTCTGAGACTATGCTTGCTCGGGCTGCTGCGAGCGTTGGGCTGTAGTCGAACCTCCACCCTGCCCTGAGCTCTCGTGGCTTGACAATTGGTTCCTGGGTTCTGAGCGCTGCTCACGGCCATGCCCTGCCCCGGTCCAATTCTTCCCGGAGGGGCACCTTTTACTGCCTGGACCCGATTTCTGGGTTTGTCCGCTCTCACTACCCTCAACGGTGGGGCGGCCAGGGGGTACACAGAGATTCCTCAGGTGGATAAGGCAGTTGCGGTGCACTTGTGCTGCGGGCCACTCACATCCTGGGCGACCTCAACCATACAGCGGACGCGTTGTCATGACAGGTGATTGTGGCAGTGGGGACGTGGTCGAGCGCATGTCCGGAGAGAGAAAAAGCGGTAAGGGTGCTTACACCTGAGCTAAATTATGTCTAACACCTGTCTCTAATTCCAGTGAGCGTGGGGAGAGCAGCATATAAATAGCCTCGCCACCGCCAGAAGACAGAGAGAGAGTGAGTCAGAACACAAGCTTGGTGTGTCTGCTTACAAAAAAGAAAGACTGACTCACTGTGTGGCCATGAGGCCTGATTGTTATTTTAGGTTGATTTTGCAATGTGGCCGTGGGGCCTGTGTTTTTGTTTAAATAAACCAACCTGTTTTGAAGACCTGTGTTCTGGGCCCTCCTTTCCATTGAACTGTCTCACAGTGATGCTCAGGGGAGAGTGGAAACTCCACCACCAGGTGATCCAGCTGATCTGAGTCAGTTCGGTGAAGCGCAGGTAGACCTGTTTGCTTCCCGGGAATCCTCCCACTGCCTGCTCTGGTATACTCTGACCGGCGGTGGTAGACACGATCACTCAGGCCAGGGCACCCTCTACGAGGCAGCTGTATGCCATGAAGTGGCATTTGTTCGCAAATTGGTGCTCTTCCCGAGGAGAAGACCCCCAGAGATGCGCCTGGAGTCAATTGAGCTAAAGGCGATCTCATTAAAGGCTGCCCTCCTGACTGCACTCATGTACATCAAGAGGGTTGGAGACCTGCAGGCGCTCTCTGTATGCGACACCTGGCTAGAGTTCGGTCCGGAATACTCTCACGAGACGTTGTGTCCCTCTTGCCAGAATGCTGTAATACCTGCTGAAATGGCCAGGACCCTGATTTGGCTCCTCAGCGCAAAACCTGAATGAGTGGTTGTGAGCCAGCTCCTTTTATACCCGTATGTCCGGGGGAGTGGCATGCAAATTCCACTCGCCAATTCCCATTGGCCTTTTCTCAAAGATCAGAGGTGTTTGGGGCTCCCAAGAGCGACCCCTAGTGTCATTACATCAACACAATGTCTCGTTCCCTCCATCAGGGAACAGAGGTTACAACAGTAAGCAAGACGTTTGTCTGCTTTCTGACCTGGGCCCCATTTAGTCAAATGCTATCACTATTAAGACTATGAGCCAAATTACTAGAGAGGAGAGCGGCACCTTCACTGGATGGATGGAGTCCATCTCTTTTAGAAGGTCAGGTCTACCCCAAAAACTCTTCCAGTTGTCTATAAATCCTATGCTATTCTCTAAAACTTCTAAAAACTTCAAAATCATTTTGAAAACTTTCTAAAAAATGCATGCTCAAATACCCACATTCAGTTTTCAAGCATGTTATACATTGTTTCCCATAATTGTGATTCCATTACACATCATGAAGTCTGTTAAAGGCTTCTTTCATTGTACTGTATATATGTTGCTCTAGATGCAGCTTCCTTTGGGATGTACAAAATGCTCAAAGTAGGCAAATCTAACCTAAATGTAATAGGCTCATAACCCCATAAGGGGGCCCCTGCATTGAGGTACGAGAAAGGTTCAGTCCAACCCGATCTCACAAGAATTCATCACAATGGTATGAGGTTGCAAATTCATACCAATCCACACAAGCTAAATCATTTGAGTTATACAACTACCAATGTATCTACGCTTCCTTCATGTCCTTGTTTGTTCCATGTTAACCCAAAACTGAATTTTCATAACTTTTAACCCCTAACCCAAACTGCATCCCTAAACCTGACTCACACCTTCCCCTACCCAGAGCATAAACATAACCATGATATTAATGTTAAAAGCTCTGATGTGTAATACAGAAGAGACACTTCTGGGTTCTAAGCATATGTGATTGGTTTATGTAAAAGTCCTAAGTTTTCATATGAATTAATTTGTATGCATTGGTATAAATTGTGAGATTGGGTTGGACTGAACCTTTCTTGAGACTATGGTCGTTTTCAGACCTGTAGCATGTTTGATTAGTTCCAAAACATGGTCTAAAATTGGTCTGGTTCCTTTCATGAGGCAATATTTCAAAATGGACCAAAGCTGTGTTAATAAAAGTCATATGTGAGCAAACTGTCCCCTTCTTAGTCAGAATGTTTGTGCACTGTTCCAGGATTTAGCTCATACATTGATATATGGGTTAAAATATTATAAAGGTAGAAGTGTGTTTTTATGTTTATTTTTTATTTTTTTATATTATATTTTTGTTTATGTCATAGTTATACAAAACACTGCTGCATGGTACAGAAATTTTGCTGCAAATAAATATTATCTGTCACTCGGATTGATGTGAGTTGTAAAATTTCCACTGTGGTTATTTGTATCCGTCATTAGTTACTTCTGCATTTTTTTTCTGCATGCCTGTTCTCATGGTCACAAAGCTCTCTCTATCTCTCTCATGCACACACACACACACACACACACACACACACACACACACACACACACACACACACACACACATCAGAAAGAGTGAACCCACTTAAAGGTGGAAAAATAATACGGTAGTATTTTATTATAGCTATTTCTAAACGTTTTTCCTTCTTTTTTTTATCTTTCAAAAAGTTGCTAATGCTGTCTTACATGTGTCTTTTCTGTCACTATCTAAAATAACTCCTGAATTAATATTAAATAACACATTTATTAAACGTGAAGGTATATCAAATATAGTCACCAAAAATGTTAACTGATGTCTAAATCTGCAATTTGATGATCAATAACAGTAGCATGCTGACCTACAAATGTATTCTTCAAATATACATCAATTATGTTTATAGTTATCATAGGGATATTGGTTGGTTTGTTGGTCCATTGGGTCAGATTGAATTCTCACTACATGTGAACTGTTCCATAGTTTGTTTGAAAATGGACTGATTGTTTGGAGTGGGTACAAGTACGATTGCAGTGTTCATACTGTATATGCCTAAACAAATTGAACTATAGCAGAAAACACACCAGGTTCCATAACAAATGCTCAAAGTTATAGTTAAAATGACACCTGGCCCGTTGTGGGGCAGCCATTCATCTGAATTAGAGGAGCATTTCAATCACTCCATAATGGGGTAATCCACCCCATTACTGCTGCAACCAGATAATCTGGTGTGTACAAACCCAAAGTATGCTGAAGGTTGTTGGTGTGTTGTCAGAAAGAAGTCATTTAGACGCTTGTATCCAAAGAGGTTTACAGTACACTTATTAATGGCACAGATCCCTTGGATTAACCTGTGTTAATTTAAAATTAAACCATGGATTAACCGCTTAAGTGCCTTGATTAGAGGTGAAATGGTGATAGCTCATAGATTGGCCCTTGCAGGATTCGAACCAACAACCTTATGGTTACCACCCCCTTGTATGACGTATATACAGTGCTATGACATTGCAGTTGTCCTGTTTATAGGAAACAGTATACTATTTATTTATTGCTTGCTTTATTACAATATTTTAAATACAACATAAATCACTGATTTCAGTGGCTCTTCACAAAGTATATAAACACTGTGACCTACAATTTAACTATGTTATTATCATGAAAACGCTTCTCATTGATCTGGAGAATTAAATCCCACCTCTGCTCCTCCCTTGGAAAAAAAAAAAAAAAAATCAATGAAGAAAATAAGCACTACCCCATCAGTTCTACCTCATACTCCTCTCTCTCAGTGCCAGAGTTGAGTGCCTCAGCTGTCCCGCTGATATGTTCCAACAAACTCTAACTACTGCATAATCCGAAATAACGGCAGCTTTGCAGGGCCCAAAAGACCCTGTTCTGAGCTAATGGTCACATATGGATGGGTAATGTTATAATTTCAGTGGAAGAGGAGTGAGGAGAGGTGTGGTAGGAGAATTGCTTGAGAAAGAGAAAGGGAGGGGGGTGATTTAATCTCTTCCTCTTTTCTCTCTGGTCCCACCTTTCTGCCTCATGTCCGATAGACATAAGGAAATGAGCAAATTAATCAAAATAAGATTCACTATGCACTCTTACAGTGAGTGCTGAGGTCATGCAAGAAATGAGGTGGTCGAACACCTTAAATTCAGGTTGATTACGGATGATCTTAGAGCTCAGGGGGCCCAGCAGACATTCAAAGAGTCCTGGGCTACTGCCAGTTCAAACACATTTACTTTAAGAGGTCATAATAGAGAACTCCTTCTGCTGATTAATTTAATTGAATTGCATCAGCTATTTAAACCAATTGATTCAATATGTAGGCCATGTGGTAATGCATGTAATGCAGGGCCATTTTGGTGATGTACTTGGTTAGGTCAGTCTTTCAAGGAATAGTTAAACCAAAATTTAGAATTCTATCATTATTTAGCTCTTTTCCATATAATGATAGTTTGCAGTGTCCATGCCTGTCAAGCTCCAAAGAGCAACACCAAAGCAGTCCATATGACTTGTGCTATATCCCAAGACTTCAAAGGCCATACAGTAGCTTGTGTGAGGAACAGACCAAAATTTAGGTCATGATTCACTGACAATCTTGCCGTCATATTTCATTATCAGTGAATAATGATTTAAATAAAAAAATAAAATAAAAAAGATTGTATTACTTAAAAAATATTAAGCGGTGTAAGCATAAGGTAAAAGCTTTTTAAATACTTAACATTAATACACATATACACAACACACATTCATTTAATCAAATATTTTTCAATGTAAAAAGTATGAAAAAACTAAATAAAATAACATGACAACAGCACAACAGAAGGTTTACCTGCATGTTGGTTGGACCACCTGACTTTGATTTGGTGGACAAAAGTTTTATATATATATATATTATTATTATTATTATTATTATTATTATTATTATTACTTAAGAAATAATAACACATTCTTGCAAATGACTAATGTCACATTTCTTTTCCAGAATTTCAGATTTTATTTTACATTTATTTTACTGTCACAGCACTTAGACATTTCTTACTTTCAGCCCCAGAAAATAAATAAATAAATAAATAAAATGACTTTGAATTCAGAAATTGAAAACGTGTTGATTACTGGTGTAACCTCTATTCCCTGATGGAGGGAACGAGACGTTGTGTCGATGTAGTGATACTAGGGGTTCAATCTTGAGAGCCCCAATCACCTTTGCTTAAAATAGAAAAGGCCAATGGAAATTGGCGAGAGGAATTTGCATGCCACTCTCCGCTCCGGACATACAGGTATAAAAGGAGATGGCGTGAATCACTCATTCAGATTTATGCTGAGGAGCCGATAGAGAGTCCTGGCCATGTCAGCGGCTGGTTCAGCACCTCGGCAGGAGGGACACAACATCTCGTTCCCTCCATCAGGGAACAGAGGTTAAACCAGTAACCAAGATGTTCCCTGTCTGTCACTCACTCGAGGTTGTGTCAATGTAGTGACACTAGGGGTTCCTATAGGAAACGCCACAGGCGCTGAACCATGTCACGAGGCATGGAAGAGTGGACACGGGCAAGCTGCTGCGTGCCTTGCAGCGAGCGCTCAACCATGTCGTGACCTTCCAGCGAGTTAGGTAAGGCGTCTCCCTAGTCCCGTTAAGGGGGGAGGAGGCACTTACCCAAGTAGGCTACCGGCGGTGCCTTTCTTAATTTGCTGTTAAGCAATCTCCCACTGAGCTCTTTCTAGAATAGTGCTGGGAAGTGCTCATCACTCTCCAGGAAGGAGAGCACTACGGAGACCACATCCTACCGCCAGCAACTCCAAGCAGTTGATGTGCAATTGGAGTTGAGGCCCTGTCCAGAGCATGGAGGATGGAGGCACCCTCGCCCTGCACCATAGTGGAGAGGATGCCACTGAACCGGGGTGGGCGTCTGGCGAACTGGATCGCGTAGCCGAGACGAATCGTCCTGATGAGCCACCGCAAGGGGCTGGAGAGCACTAACCAGGCCTCCATCCTCCGCGACAGCGGCACCAGGGGGACGACTGAACTTACTGTGCCCAGGCAGGGTGGTTCGCAGCAAGGCAGAGCAGGTGCCCCACCTGGAAGACAGACCAGGGTAGACATGATGCTCCATAAGCATGCAACGGTGGCCAGTGACTGGAGTGGGCGAGCAGCCCCAGAGACCAGCACACCTACCTGTTCGCCGGCTGTCTCTCGACAGAGAACGAGGGAATGGGAGGTACTATCATTTGCCTGATTGACCGGAAAGACTTCCAGCACCTGGCCATTGCGAGTGCACTGGCCCAGGGAATGAGGAAACTGCTCTTTCATTGACCATGTGGGTGCCGAGGCCCAGAGGGCACTCGGCGATGTAATACTCACCACGCGCTGGCCCCGGGGCAATGGTGGGGCTGGAGAGATGCCTCGGGCCAGACTGGTCAGGAGAAGTTGCCTCATCCCTGGGCGGCCCATGTCAGAACCACTTCAAAGCCCATCTGGGGTTCTTGGGGGCCGGCTGACGGGCAGGTGGAGCCGACTTCCCGTGGGAGGATCTTTTTCTCTGAGGCCAGCGTGCAGGTTCTGATGGTACAGGAGCCGGGGCCGGCACCGCAGATAAATGGCTCTGGCGAGAAGCAGACAGGGTGTGGGACCTCGGTGGCCTGAAGGTGGCTGGGTCGCGCCATGGCAGGATGTGTTTAATCGTCTCAGTCTGTTTCTTCACCGTCGAGAACAAATCCTTGACAGTGTCAACAAAAAAGCGGACTTTCTCGCCGTCATGCATCTCTGCAAGGTTGAGCCACAGGTGCCACTCTTGGACCACAAGAGTGGACATCGTCTGGCCCAGGGCATGCGCCGTGACCTTCGTCGCATGTAAGGCGAGGTTGGTCGTAGTGCGCAGTTCCTGCAACAGCCCTGGTTTGGTCCTACCCTTGTGCAGATCTTTCAGCGCCTTGGTCTGGTGGACCTGCAGGATGGCCATGGAGTGCAGGGTGGAAGCAGCTTGACCCACGGCCTTGTAAGCCTTCATCATTAAAGAGGAAGAGCACTTACAGGCCTTGGAAGGGAGCCTTGGTCGGTCGTGCCAGGTGGCTGCGCCCAGTGGGCATAAATGCACCGCTATGGCACGCTCTACCTGGGGAAACCCGACATATCCCTTAGCCGCTCCGCCGTCTAGGGTAGTCAGAGTGGACGAGCCCGCGAAGCGTGTACGGGCAGTAAAAGGTGCCTTCCATGACCTCGTTAGCTCCTCGTGCACTTCCGGGAAGAAAGGCACTGGACCAATCATCCAGCCGCGAACGCTCAGGGCAGGGTGGAGGGTTCCACCTCAGCCCGATGTTCGCAGCTGCCCAGGAAAGCACGGCTGCTATCTCAGCATCCACCTCATCCTGTGCTCTACCGCCCGTGAGCGGGAGCTCAGAAGATTCGTCCACTTCCGATAGCAGAAGCCCACCCTCCGATGCCACGACTGAAAGCTCATCCTCGTCGCGAGCCGCGAACGACACATTAAACCCACCTTGAGGCAGACCGCCTGCATTGCTCGACAGCTTGTCCGGACAGAACGAGCATGCTGGGGGATGGGAGGTCCGCTGGGGCTGAGCCGGCGGAAATGCTCCTATGTTCACATCCAGATCGCCCGCGGTGCTTGCCGACCCGGCTGGCTGAGTGTCAGCCCAGGACGGACCGGGCTGGGAAGCAGCCACGGTGGCTTCTTGCTTCATGAAGAAGGAAGTGAGCCATGACCGCAACGTTCTCATGGGCATGTTCTCGCAATGAGAACACAATCCTTCCACGAAAGCTGCCTTGGCAGACACTCGAGGCAGATTTCATGGGTATCCGGAGGGGAGAGATAACGGCCACATCCAGTAGTGCAAACGTGGAAGGACATCTTTAAAAAGACGGCAAGCGTTTGCGTGAGCTCTTTTAGAGGAAATATATTCTTTTGAATATACTCTTTTAGCACCCATAGACTCAGGCTGCCAAAGTGCCCAGATGAAGCACCACACTTGACCGTGCGAGGGTGACCGCTGATATGCACCGTAAAAAATCCAGCAGTGTAGCAAGAGGTGAGAGGACGAACACACAAGCATTCGGCTCCGAAGAAAAAATCTGAATGAGTGATGCACGCCATCTCCTTTTATACACATATGCCCAGGGCGGAGAATGGCATGCAAATTCCACTCGCCAATTTTCATTGGCCTTTTCTATTTTAAGCAAAGGTGATTGGTGCTTTCATTTTTTTCACCCTAGTGTCACTACATCGACACAACGTCGAGTGAGTGACAGACAGGGAACATGTGTATTCAAGTAATTATTTTTGAATAACTTAATTTGATCTGGACAACAAAAATTGTGTCACTTCATTGACCCATATAAAAAGTTGTATGGACAGTGTTTTTCAGTCTTTTTGGAGACTGACAGCGATTGTCTGTCGTTGTATGGAAAGAACTGTGTAAAGAAAATCATAATTTTAAACTTCTATTTTTGGGTTCCACACAATGAAGGAAAAAAAAAAAAGATAAAACAGATGTATTTAATTAATTCAGTTTAATTAATTTATCAAGCTGATCAACTTCTGCTCCTTCACTCAATTATTGTGTATTATTATTAGAAAATGTTTCACCAGACTTCTTGAATTCAGGTCAATCAAAGTTTCTTTTTTTTTTTTTTTTTTTTTTTTTGTCAATGACCTACTCTGACACACAGTGTAGGGTGTCATGAACAGTCCTAATGCTGTGTGTTAGCAGACACAGAAGCAGCCTCTAGCTTCTCAGTGTTTATGTCTGTGACATTGATTGTGAGTAATGGAGCTGCCCGGGCTTAAATATGCATGATGTAATCGTCAAAGTAGTTTAATCTATTTATTGTAAGTGGGATTGAAAGAAACCTCATCTAAAACTGCCATTTCATGGAGACAGACAAAATTTAAGAGTGAATGTGAAAGACAGAATGAGACAGTAGAAGGGAAAGAGAGATTGTATGTGTTTGTGGGGAGGGGGTGATGTGTATAAGCAGGGTTGGGGAGTAACGGAATATATGTAATGGGAATACGTATTTAAAATACAAAATATAAGTAACTGTATTCCACTACAGTTACAGTTTAAATCATTGGTAATTAGAATGCAGTTACATTCAAAAGTATTTTGATTACTGAAGAGATTACTTTGCATTTTATTGTCATTTGTTTCAGTTAATATTTAGTCCTTTCAGATGGAAAACATTTATACATATAAATGATGTGATCCAAAGAGCATTTGAGCAGCAGTGAAACACTTTCTTATGATGTGTTACATTTGTACGAGCAGACAGAGAAGTACATTTGAAGTAAGTTTGTAGCAGAAGAAATAGAAATAAACCTTGTGTAAATTGTCAGCTTTACACTAAGCTAAAATGCTATTTCTAGCCATTTTACATGCACGTTACCAGGCATGATTATATTTTTTTATCAAGAAAATTCACATTGGATCATAATTTCTTTTTTCTAGTAAGACCTTTAATATTAGGGCAAAAATCGTATTCTTGATAATATTTTTTTTTATTTATTTTTTTTTATTGTTTCTTTAATTTCCTGTAAAAATATCTAAAAATCCTTAAAACAAGATAATTTTGATTTATCTTGTTTTAGAAACAACACTGCATAAGATATTTAGGTTTTTCAGAGAATGTATTTTCAACATGTGTATTTTGTCTTACTGTAAGAGTTTTATAGTTAAAACAAGTGAAAAAAATCTACCAGTGCTGAAGAAGTAATCCAAAGTATTTAGAATACGCTACTGACCTTGAGTAATCTACCGGAATACATTACAAATTACATTTTGCAGCATGTATTCTGTAATCTGTAGTGGAATACATTTCAAAAGTAACTCTCCCAACCCTGTGTATAAGTCTCCAAGCTTTATGCCCCTTCCTGATTGAAACCAGGTGAGATAGAGGTCTTTCATTCACCCCTGACATTGAGAAGATTGTGGGGTCTCTTTCTCAATCTAAAATTTCTATCATGTTGCCCTGACTCAATCCCTTCAGGTCACAAAATTAAGGTAATGGTGGCTTATTGCATATCAGAGTGCATATACACTACACTGAGCAATGCTTTTCAACTACTGCTGCCATTGAGTGGGGCCCAGATGAAAATATATATCACATATTTCTACTGCAAAATGCTTAGGTCAGACACGCATAGAAATAAAATATACCTTGTGTCATTTAATTTGACAGCTGTCCTTTCAAGCTGTCATGCAGAGGTCAACATTCTGAACACACAAGCTCTGTTCCAAAACCATAGTGAGCTGCCTTGCTGTTTACTGCCTTGTAAGGCAGCATCGTAACAAGGGACGTCATGCACCTACTTCTTTAAGGGGGTACCGGTAGCAGTTATGAGACAATTAAGAAATGAGGTATAAGTGGTCGTGATATATTGTAAAAATAGTCATGGCTGAAGGGCATTTTTATGCATAACAAAGTGGAGTGCCTGCAACCCATTCAGCGAGTGACTATATATTCAAAATATGGCACAGCCTTGACTGCCTTATTGCATTTATAAAAGGATTACAACATCAAAGGACACAAATGTTTAATATATATATATATATATATATATATATATATATATATATATATATATATATATTAAATAATATCAATACAAGTTAAGCCCAATCAAGAGCATTTGCAACATATTGTTGATTTCCATAGAAAATATTTTCAAATCGTCCCTCTTTATTTTATAAATCTAGGTTACAGTAATGTTACAATGGAAGTGAATGGGGAGTTCTTAAACAAACGTAGTTTTAAAAGTATAGTGTAATGAATCAGGAGAGGTTGGAGGATCTAAACGCAGCATTTGTAATAAACAAAAGAAAACCAGGTAACTCAGAACATACAGAAACAAAACACGGGGAACAGACGTACAGAGTAACGCATAATGCATGCAAAGACTGACAAAGGAAACAAAAAAAAACAAGGGCTTAAATATACAGGGGCAAACAAGGGAACACCTGTAGAAACAATCAGGGGAAAATCAATCATAAAATGAAACTTCAAAAGGGCTACAAAAACTAACAGGAAACAGAAACATGGGAACTAAACAAGAATTTCAACATAAGTCAGTGCAAACACGGGGATTATGTGACAGAACCCCCGCCCCACCCTCCCTCCCCCTTAAGAGCGGATTCCAGACGCTCAAAAAATAAAAAATAAAAAATAAAAAAAATTGTCCATGGGGCATGGGGGAAAACAAGCCATTCTGGGGGGCACAAGGGGGGGCAGAGGAACAAGGCAACCAGAGCCAATCAGGCAGGCGGCCAGGAGACCAGAGCCGATCAGGCGGGCGGCCAGGTGACCAGAGCTGATCAGGCAGGCGGCCAGGAGACCCAGAGCAGATCAGGCGGGCGGCCAGGAGACCCAGAGCAGATCAGGTGGGTGGCCAGGAGACCCAGAAGACCAGAGCAGATCAGGCACATGGCCAGGAGACCAGGGAGACCAGAGCAGATCAGGCAGATGGCCAGGAGACCACCTCAAGGTGGGGACTGGGTCAGGAGTCCTGGGAGGCGGCCGCAGGGCCGAGACAGGTTCAGGAATCCTGGGAGGTGGCTGCAGGGCCGAGACAGGGTCAGGAGGCCTGGGAGGTGGCCGCAGGGCTGAGACAGGGTCAGGATGCCTGTGAGGCGACCGCAGGGCCGAGACAGGGTCAGGAGGAAGGAAGAGGCCGTGGAAGGCTTGAAGGAAGAGGCCGTGGAGGGCTCGAAGGAAGAGGCCATGGAGGGCTCAGGGCTGAGGGCCGTGGAGGGCTCGGGGCTGTGAGGAAGGGTCTTCGTGATCCTATGCACCGACATAAGTGCTGGACAAATTAACTTGGAAACAAGGGCTGTGGGAGGCTGGGCTGTGGTATGGCATGGAGTAGACTTAAACTTGGTGATGACATGGTGTGAAGCAGACTCAGGCGTAGCTGTAACATGGCATGGAGTGGGCTGAGGTTTGGCCGTGATATAGTGTGGAGCAGGTTGAGGCATTTCTGTGACGTGGCGTGGAGCAGGCTGAGGTGTGGAAGACTCGGAAACCGGAACCGGGATTGAGAGGGGAGGATCCTCATAAGCAAATGTCTCTAAGATTAACTTTACATATTCCTCCCACATGTGATCACCGGACTCCGGAAATTCCCTCCACTTGTGAGCTATGAGACCGATCTGATATAGGGATTTCAAGTGGGAATCGGTAAATCCTGTGTGTTTGGCAATGGTGCTAAATAGATGAGAATATTCCCTGATTGGAAGGTTTGCTCGGCTCAACTGGATAAAACACACTGCTAGATCCATTTCAGAAGGTCAGTCTTTCTGTAAGAATCAGGAGAGGTTGGAGGATCTAAACGCAGTGTTTTTAATAAACAAAAGAAAACCAGGTAACTCAGAACATACAGAAACAAAACATGGGGGAACAATGGGGTGATGGTAAAGCATTCAACTTATATTTGTAATGTGCTGTCTTCACTTTAGCTTCACTAGTTGCTACATTCTCTATTATTAACAATTGATTTGTCAGACCAGCAACACAGCCAGGTAACTCTGCCCCTTCCGTTACGTACAGCAAGCACTGAGTGCATGAAGTGTCAAACATTTCACTCTTGGTTGAAGAAGCACATCAAACGGGTAGTCATAGTACTTGCTAGGGCTGGGCAATATAGGGCACAATGTAATCGGACATCGACGATATCTTTCAAATATCCCAATGCCAATTAATGCGACACTCATTGACGGACAATGATCGACAATATTGGGAAATAGCAAAACCATGGATCTGGGAAGTCGGCAAATATATTAAACAGTAGCCCAGTGTGTGAAACTACCACCCACTAGTTTCATGCTCATCTACCTGCAAAAGGCAGGCGACCTGTAAGACGTATCGGAGTGACACATGACAAGAAATGCTGTTAGACACGAAGACATGTGCTTGAAGAAACACACTTTATAATATTTATGAGGTGCTGTGAGTTTAGTTCGCCTTATTTCCATGGAGCAGTTCGTGGTTAACATGTATTGTGAACGCAACTCTGCAGGTTCAGTAATATATATCTTTGTATTAAAGAAACAAAGACGAATATGACTAAATCATAAAATAATACAAGACAAATTCACCTTGAACCTAATATTTAGTTCTGTGTTATTTTCTTTAGGCAGCATTAACTGTATTACCAAAACGCAATACAAACATAAATTCAATAAGAACATACATTTGACAGCATTATTCTTGGAACACAAGGGGATTTATTAGGCTTTATTATTATGGTTAGTATTATCTTTACATTTACAGTATAACTGTCTTTAGTTCATAATTTGTAGGCTATTAGTCATTTTCCACCTGTTGTCATTGATGGATATATGTATGATGGCATTTCGTTTAAAGTGCATTTTGAATTTAGAAATGTCTTTTGTTTAAGTTTTTCATGTTTCCTGTTGAAGCAAATAAAAATATCTAAAATATTCACTGACCCTCGGCAGGGGGGTTGACGATGTAATTGGATATCACAATATTTTTAGGAGATTATCAATCAAATATTTTTTACATATCACCTAGCCCTACTACTTGCACTACTTAAGCAGATTTTTTCAGTGATTTTCAGGTGTAAACTTAATTTACATAATCGAGTTAATGGCTTCAAAAACAGAAAAAAGACATTAAAAATAGTTCTGTCGCTGAGGTGGACTCTTGTGTTCTCTTTAAGTGACCAAGTGATCAATTTAAGTGCTTCTTTTTTTTTTTTTTTACTGAAAAACTGACAAGACGTCAAGCTGATCTGAACATTTTCATCTGTGATCATACTCAGCTGCATATCATCACAAACAATGCATGTAATCCATAGTGATTCTGTCACAAAGTGTTTTTCCTGCATTTTTATCCTACACTAAAATGACTAATGATATTTGAAAGCAAGGCAAAACAGACAGTTTTAATTGAATGTAATGTATTTACTCACTGAAAGCTGTATATGGACATACACATTCTACGGCAAGCCTCAAGGGGATAAATACACAATCACGCACTTTAACAAGGTCAAGATACTCCATGAATCACATCCTGATTCACTGTATTACAGTTGTTTATGGTCACATGGTACTCCTGTTGTTATTTCGGCAAGCTCCACATGACAGGGAATCAGAGAGAGAGTTGTGATGAGTTGGTATGTATGTAAATCCTTAACCATTCTTAATCAGCAAGTGTGTCATACCTTCAAAGTACAGTACACCAAGAAAAGTTGAAATTGAGAGTCAATAATCACCATGCATTTTTAATTATTTTGAAAATATTTGCTTTTTGCTTACAGCATTTTGATGTTAGCTCTTTTTGTGGACCGACATGTTTTATTTATTTTTTTTAAATGTGTCATCCCCCCTGGCCAGCCGTTACCAAGAGCATGCACCCCTAAATCAAAGTCATCCATCATGTTTTTTGGGAAGAGCTTCTTGGGGCAGGGGGGCCATGTCCCAGTGTCCTCCAGTGAGGGGAGATGCATTAATTAGGTGCATGTAGTGATGGCAAAAACAGTCAGGGTCTGTAATAGATTCCTCCTGGAATTGATGAGCTTGTTTGTGAAGGGGAGGCAGTGGCAGGCACACCTCTGATCTCCCCAGAATAACACTACCTGCACTATAGGGACTGGAGACCATTTAATCTGAGCACAACACCTCTAGCATGACATGTTCTGAGTATTAGATGTTTGGTTGTTTTGCCAAGACACACAAACACACAGCTGCGCTTGAGTGTAAACATTTAGTTGGATGAATTGTGTATATTCGTTCAGTAATGTACACCACTCCTATTTACCCCATTTAGCAATTAGTGATCTAGCTCTGACAGAATATGAAGTACAAACACTAGCAGTTATCTGTTTGCATCATCTCACATATGTAAATGAGTTTTTGATTTTGTTCATGCAAATCTGAATTTCAATTAACTGCACATTTTAACAGGGACTTTGTGCTGCATTGTAGTCTGCCTGTTTTTCTTGCCAAAATAAATTGTGGATACACAAATAGCATTACACAGCGGAGGTAATTACAGCTCTCAAAAAGCATTCTTTAACATGTAAATACATCACTTTGCTTTCTCGCACAAAGTTCAAAGACAAGCAGGTAAATCCAATCAGTGCCATAAACTTATCATCTATTTTATATTTGGATCACACAACCCCCCAAAAAATCCCAATTTTTTGCTTTTCTCTATTTGAAATGCAAGCACACTCTAGATGAAGAAAAAGCCGAGCAAAAATTAAGGTTTTATATGCTGATGGCGCTGACATTAACACAGTCATTGGTCATGTTTACTGATGTTTAAATGCTTTTGAAGCCAAATAGACTTTCATTCACAACAGAGATTTCTGTAAACTGTCATGGTTGCATGAGTGCCATTATATCTGAGAATTGCTTCTAACAGATCAGTAAGGGAAAACAGAGAGGGAAGATAATACTCAAACATTAAAATATACCATTGAACCTTTGGGTTACCATTTATTCTAATAAATGCTCCAGACTTGTCCATCTAATGAATGTGTGCATTGACACATCATTAGAAAGCCCTTATAATAAATCTATTCCTGACAGATTGACGTATTCAGCTGCAATATGGATTACTGTGAACTGTAGGTTAATGATAGGCTTATGTTCAATAACATGGAAATAAAACAATATATTGCCTTCTAAAGACACTTTTTGTATTGTCTTATCAGTGCTTTACTCACCTGCCACAATATAGTTATCTGTATTATTATATTTATAATATACAGTATATACTGTATTATATTTATTTAAATATAACTATTTATAAATGTTTAATCATTATATAGTAATCACTTTCTCAGAAAATATTTATATTGTATAATGTACAGTATATGATTAATTTGATTAATCAGCATATTATGTAATTAATTTGATAAAAAAAAAAAGAAATCATCAATTGACCAGTATAATCATTAATGTATTTCCTTCTGTGTTATGCAAAAAAAAGAAAGTCATACTGATTTGGAACAACATGAGTGTGAGCTAAATATTACAGAATTTTCATTTTTGTAAAAACTACTTCTTAAGCTGCTCTTCCAATAATAGGTGAGTTTAGAGATGCCATTTAAACATACATTTAAATAAAAGGCTTCAGGTCTTTACAGTGGCTTCACATACTGGATTGCATCTGCTAGAATAAAATGTAGTACATTGTTTTTGCCCCACTATGTGCAAACAAATTGTCTACTTGCTGCCCACAAGCCATGATTAACAAACCCCTGTTATGTTTCTATTTTCAGATTAGCACTGAGATTTGTCTTAGTACTTTAATTAGGAAGTAATTACTACAAGCACAATGCATGCAGTTTCTCGTCAGTTCCTTTGGGCAGGAAGTGTCTGTCAAGAACAGAAGTAAATATTGATGTCCAGCCCAGCATCTGAAAATCAAAGGTTAATCCTACTAGCCTACAGAAATTCTTTGGGTATCAATCTGTCACAGGAGAACTGCCTCTCTCACACACTGACCTCATCTTAGCCCTAAATCTCTCTCCTGCCAAACGGAGCATCCAGAATACGGAAGTTGTGAACTTGTGAGAAGTGAGGATCAATACTGCAAGGACAGGCTGAACGATCCGGCCAGAGACAATGTGTTTGGTGCCTGGGTCCACACGATCAGCCATTAATCCACTGAGCATCAGCAGAGCTCACTCAACACCTTCATGCCAGAGGAACAAGTGGTGTGTAAAACAACCTGATGTCAGCCCTAGACATTACTGCCCAATGGCCAGATAAATCCATATTAACAGGCCCGCTAGGAACTCTGCTGCATATGTGTGCATACCGCAGACGGCCCTCCCACCGTGGAGAAATACGAGCAGGACTTGTCATGTGTGTCATAACAACATACTCTTCCTGATGCATTTCACCATTACTGTATGGGAACCAGGATAGAGGGATCATTAATGAGAGACTATAACAAACTGAACTATAAGCTAACAAGTAAACAGAGGAGCAGACACAAAGCACCAAACACAGCACCTGCTGGGGAGAGTGATTTTGAAGAAATGAGGGTCCATAAAAGAAAGGTGGGAAGTGGCTTTTACCACTACAAAAATATTTAAATATTATTTAGATATTGATATATAGAGATATTTATATAGTCTTTAGAGATCCTGCTGAGATACCTGCAAATGTTGTGTTTTGTATTTATTCCCCAGCATTGAATGCAGATGTGCTGTTATCCACTCCAGCCTTCTTATCTACCTTCAGTGACGGTACTAGCTTGTATGGCGCCCTGGGCGAACCCCCAGCAAAAAAGAAATAGACGTATCCTTACCTAGGTGCATATCAATGTGAAGTAGAGGGTGCATCCGCATCTGTAACCTTGTTACAAAGGTGTTGTCTCCTTGTACTTTTCACTGGCAGTAAAATTTCTCAGTGTGCGCTTGTCTTTCAAGAGTGTAACGGGTAAGGATGGGCAAGGAGGAGGCAGGAACTGGCTGAGCAGTCAACAAAACTTTTAATGACATAAATCAACTTAAATCAACTTAAACACACACACAGCGGCTGCATGTGTCTCTCTCTCTCTCTCTCAAACTGGTGCCTCCGGCTCGTCTTTATCTCCCTCCTGGCTGATTAGAACAATTCAGTGCCGGGCATGCGTCCTCACGGCCTGGCCACGCCCTCCTCCTCGTCACTGAGAAACCTGCACAGGCGATAGACACATTTTAGGAGAGGGGACATATGGGACAAAACACGATAACTTCAGAATAAGTTGGGACACTAGAAAAAGTGCTTAAATACGGGACTGTCCGGGAAAAATCGGACGTCTGGCCACCGTATTTATAGCCAAAACCTAAGCGCGATGTTAAATAACTGACCTGAAGAGATGATTTCACAGCGGAGCTCGTGATCGTCTCTTTAAGTTGGCCACATTTATGTCCACATCAGCGATTAAGGTTATTAACTGGTTAAGACTTTATAACAAAAAAAAAAACAACAACAACAAAAAAAAAATTTAAAATGCTCCATAAAGGTTTAAATGTTCCATAGGGTATTCATTTATTAGGAATATTCCTCCAAACTGAAACTCCATCTTTTTTTCTTCTTCTTCTTCTATAAACTGTGCTAAATTTGAAAATGTTGTGTTCTTGAACTCTGTTAAGGTGCTATATAAATGTAACGTTATTATTATTATTATTATTACTATTATTATGAAAAGGCATATATAAGGCATATTTTATTAATAGAAACTAAAACTGTAAGAGTAACACTTAAAAATGTGTGTTTCATTTAGTTTTGATGCACTTCCTGCTAACCCCCCTCCCATTCCTGGAGAGGAAATCAGCCACAACCATCTGTGGATCACCTTAAACTTGAACGGCTGAAGTGCCAGGTACCAACGAGTGATCTGCGCCTTGGTATCCTTCATGCGGTGGAGCCACTGAAACGGGGCA
Source organism: Myxocyprinus asiaticus (assembly GCF_019703515.2). Lineage (NCBI taxonomy): Eukaryota > Metazoa > Chordata > Actinopteri > Cypriniformes > Catostomidae > Myxocyprinus > Myxocyprinus asiaticus. The sequence continues at coordinate 29,114,199 of NC_059363.1, forward strand.
TGGTCCGAACAGAGGATGAAAACCCAACCCAGCAGGTAATAGCGGAGGGTTAGGACAGCCCATTTGATGGCCAGGCACTCTTTCTTGATCGTGCTGTACTTAGTCTCCCTCAAAGAGAGCTTACGACTAACATACAGCACAGGCTGCTCCACCCCCTCCACCTCTTGCAAGAGCATGGCCCTTAACCCCCTCTCTGATGCATCCGTCTACAAAGGGAGAGAGAAGTTTGGAGCATGTAAAAGTGGCCCACCACAGAGTGCAGATTTCACTCTTGTGAAAGCCTGTTGGCATACCTCCATCCACTGGACCTGATCTGGAGCCCCCTTTTATGTGTTGTATGAAGTTCGTACGACCGGCGAGAGGGGAGAACACGTCCGCAAATTCCTTTTGCAACTTGGCCACCTCCGTGAGCTGGGATGGTGAGAGGTCGTCTCCACAAGGGACCAGGGTGAATGGATCGGCTTTGAACTTCACCTCCGGCCTGAGCTCCGCCCTCTCCATGTCGCCATGGACACGGGGACCGCCGCTCTCCAAATTTCCCTGTGACAACTGACCCAGCATGTATAGCTTTGCTCGAAGATCAAGGACATACTGAATTTTATTTTTGATTTGGGAAGGTCCCTCCTCCCACGCCTCCCGTATGACGTCAATCAGTTTGTGGGTGGTAAATGCTAGTGCGAATTGATTTAATCCCCAGCAATTCATAAAGTTTGCGCAGTGTACGTGACATAAATGTTGTGCCTTGATCGGTGAGTATTTCCTTCTGAATCCCCACACGGGAGATAATTTTGAAGAGTGCCTCCGCAACACTGCACGCTGAGATATCGCGCAAAGGCGCCGCTTCCGGATATTGTGTTGCATAATCCATCAGGACTAATACAAAACAATATCCGTGTGCTGACCGCTCTAATGGGCCGATGAGGTCCATACCAATTCTTTCAAAGGGGGCCTCGATTAACGGTAACGGGCACAATGGCACTCTTGGGGTGGCTGGTGGATTCACCAACTGACATTCGTGGCATGCCACACACCATCTGCGCACATCCCCACGAATGCCTGGCCAATAAAAGCGGGCCATTAACCAGTGCAGTGTCCTTTTTGTCCTAAGTGCCCCACCATAGGATTATGGTGAGCCACCAGGAAAAGTGTTTCCCGGGACTAATAACTGGGTTGTATTTTCATGGGTTTGAGTGTCCTGCGTCACTCGATACAACCGGTCCCTAATGATTGAAAAATATGGATATGTGAGTGCGACGTCAGGCTGGAGCTGCTGGCCATCAATCACTCTTACTTGGTCAAAGGCGTGCTTAAGGGTTTCGTCACGTGACTGCTCTAGAGGGAAATCCCCCTCCAGGAATTCCCCTCCTGCATCACTCTGATGCTGAGCAGACGTAGACGGCCCCTCCCCAACCATCGTGTCACACATCACACCGAGATTTCGGTTTACAGGACCCATCCACACATAATGCTTTTAATAAACTTTTAAACCCCAGCCAGTTGGTCCCCAAAATCAGTGGATGGGTGAGGTGGAAATTAACTGCAGCCTCCACACTATGTTTTTTCCCCCCGGAATTGAATAATGGCTGTCACTGCCGGATACTCGTGAATATCACCATGCACACACCTCACCATCACCTTATGTTTTGCACCCAAAGCCCTGTCATGAACCAAGCCGTGGTGAATCGAGGTTTGATTACAGCCAGAATCCACCAGGGCTTGGTATGTACGCCCCTTCATTCTTACCGGAACGTGGTACATCCCTGCTTGATCGGGGCGGTCTGTGGTGAGTCGGGGACCTGGAACCATGTCCCCACCTCCATCACCGGACACCGGTCTTGGGTGTGTCCAGGTTCCCCGCAACTCCAGCAGACCGGGCCCAGGCTTCCCGGGTGCACTAATGGGGGCGGAGACATCGTCCCGGGTTTCGGCACCAGTGTAGGAGTTCTAAGAGTGGGTGGCAAGAAGGAAGAGGGAGCATCACAGGCCACGTGTGTATTCTTTTATTCTCCTAGGCTTAACTCAAAATAGGCTTTCCAGCAAGAACTTCAATTTTCACTCACAGATTCAATGATAACAGTCAACATAAAATCAATAATTATATTATTCAAACAGCTTTTCAGCGTACAGCTTCGGTCTGGGTGTGTGTATGCGTCTCGGACTCTCTCTCCTGGTCTGGCATTCCTCCGGCCTTTTAAAGCCCATCTCCCCCGTCACTGAAATGAGACACAGGAGTTTAGAGTCAATAATCACCTGGTGATGGCTCTTACTGCTTCCTCTCTCCCCACTGACAGACACATGACCACGTCCCCCTCCACAGTTGGCCTAAGCCAAACCATCACCCATGTTTTGTTTGAGAATATTTTTTAAAGTCCAACAAATTTTTTTTTTTTTTTTTTTTTTTTGGTAGAGAGCACACAAAATATTTTATTTATATTCCATACATAAATAGTAGGGAGTTTGGTGCCATCTCAGCGCTCTTCACATTTCTCTCTGACAGTATCAGTGCTCACCATCAAGCAACTGCCTAGAAATAAATTGCATTTTAACTGGTGATTCACAAGCTGGAAGAGCATTGCAATATAAAAACATGAATAAACAAAATTGCTCATGAGCACATGTGGAGTAGCACAGTGGGTAATCTACTTTAGGCATGGCCCTTGAAATTAATTCTCAGAATCTGAACACACACATGTGCTAAGAAGATTAATCAAATATTTTCCTTAGCCACCCTACATTCAAATGTACCAAATTCAAAATGTTATGGTAATTATTTAAGTTTACAGAGGAGATATTGTATGACCACAGGTAACACAAATTGAAGGCCAAGTGCAGGTGTCATATCAGTGTTCTTGATCAGAACTGTGCCAGACTGGCTGGGCAAACAGACTGAAATGGTGTTAGCACATGCTCAGCTTTGAGTTAGCCAGCAGAAGCAGACAGTTGAAGGCATTAGACTTACGTAGACTGAACTGAATTATAAAAGCTGGTTTACTTTGGATACCAAGCTCGGAGCAGGAAGGTATATAAATAAGAATTTGGAAAGTAAATAATTATTTCAGCTATCATGCACAGTCTTCCAATACTGGAGCTTTTAAATCTAATCCAGGTATTTTGTTTCTCAACTAGAACTGCATTTCCAGAAGGAAACACCAGTGCTTGCAAGTCAGCAAAATTTTAAAATAGTGTTAAAGTTGTAGTTAAATTTGGGTTTTAGACTTTTTTTTTCATTTTTAGTGTGTATGAGAATTAATACATAATGTAACACCATGTTTGCAGTATAAATGCGGCTGTAGACAGTTAAATACTAGCGAAAAATAAAAGGCCAATCACAATTCAGTATGCATAAAATTGTAAGATCACAATTTGGTATTAAAATATTATGATAACAGCATTGCTGCTTTAAATTTTCAGTGCTGAACATTCTATTAGTATAAGTCAGTGGGAGATTGACTTAAAATGAAGACTCCAGTCATATCAGTAACCTAATAAAACTGTATTCTACATGGAGAGGGTCCCCTCAAGGGGCTGCCATGTTAGAATCACATGACCAGCCAAATACTACTCGCTTAATCTCAGTAACCTTCCTATTATTTGACACTTTCACTCACTGATTAAATTAATCATGACTGATTGTGAATACCAAATTTCTACAATGGCATCTAAAACTGAAAACTATTGATTTTAAATTATGCCACATCCACACCAGTAGATGTCAGTGTAAGTCCAAATTGACACAAATACAAAAGTTACTGAATGCACCTTTAAGAAAAAAAAATAAAAAATAAATAAATAAAATAAATACCCTAACCACAATGTTTTAGGAATATTGATAATTAATGTCTCTCATAGTCAGCAATACATTATGCTTGTAATAACCACACGAGCAAGGCACTTGGTTGAATGATAAATATCTTGTATGTCTGCATTTCTGAAGACTTAAATGAATGTTCCGGGTTCAATACAAGTTAAGCTCAATCGACAGAATTTGTGGCATAATACTGATTACCACAAAAATGTATTTTGACAAAAAAAAAAAAAAGAGTCACTTACAATGGAAGTGAATGGGGGCCATTTATTATTTTTTTTATTTATTTTTTTTTATGTTAAAATACACACTGTATCAAAAGTATAGCCACAAGACATAAAGGATATGTGTGTTAAAATGATTTTAGTATGATAAAATTGCTTACCAACCTTTTCTGTGTAAAGTTATAGCAAATTTTACAACTTTGTTGCCATGCCGATGTAATGTCAACAAACCCTAAAACCCTAAAATGACTGTAAAAATTACAATATAAACAAATTTACAGTTCAAATGATACGTGCGTTTTAACAGAAGAATTAATGCAAGTGCTTTTATAAAATTATAAGCTTCACATTTCTGCTTTTAAACCCTTCAAAAACTGGCCACATTCACCTCCATTGTAAGTGCCTGCAATCATCATTATGCCACAAATGCTGTCGATTGAGCTTAACTTGTATTGAACCTGGAACATTCCTTTAATTAGGATTTATTATTTTTTTTGTTTTTATTTTTTTAAACAGTACTTCACAAACAGTGGATTGCCCATTGAAAGACATACCTGTGAAATGGATAAGTATTGGGTCTTTACAGGATACAACTGCCAGTGTTCCCACTTTAATGGAATATCTGGAAATGTTAGAGAATTTTAAGAATGTGTTTGCAGGACTACAAATGTCATGAAAATTAATAAATTGTATAGTAAATATACAGTGAATTTTCATAATGTTCATCTATAAAATATTTCAGTGGTTAGAAACTGCTCTTTGTGAGTGCAATCATCATTAAATTATTATTAGTGTATATATATATATATATATATATATATATATATATATATATACATATAAATATACTGTATATTTTTATTTTTATCCAGTTATCACAAACGTGTGGAAAGTCATGGAAAAACATGGAAATTCATTGGCCAGACAACCTGGTCTCATGGAAACACATTACTATAACAACATTTTTGCAAAATAATTTTTTACATGGCTCATTGTACGTATCACCACATTTGTCCTGGTGAAATGAACACTAGAGGTACAAAACTGACTTTTATTCACTTTCACAAAAATCACGAGTAAAGGGGCAGATGATGGGCCCTATTTTAAGAGTGCTAAGTACAACGCAAAGTGATCTGTGACACATGCAAATTCAATGGGCATGCCATTAAGTTTTGATATTTTCATGCAAATATGTGCTAAGTCTAGGCACAAGTAGGTTTGGCAAAATTGCGCACACAAAGCCCTAATGGGCTGGGTCAAGTGCAGTTTAATTCTGAGGTTCTTCTCTGGTTATCGCACCATCAGTGTCCTGTTATATAGTCCATTCCCTGTCAAGTGTAATGGTAGCCAGCTGGTACATGTTGTGCAGCCGGAGACGCCACTTCGAGTCCAGTTCGGAGCGGGTCAAGCAGGACCAGTAACAGTGGTGCCGTGACCTGTATGGTAGTAAGGTTTAGGGGGGTGAGTGTAACGGTAGCCAGCTGATATGTGCTGTGCAGTATGTGTAAACTTCACTCCCCTGGCCTCAAGAGGCGCACTAGCTACTAATGCAAGAGGCTGTAGCCTTTAGCCTCCTCATTAGTGTGCCCGCCTCCCATGCCGGAGACGCCGGTTCGAGTCCCATTCGGAGCAAGTCAAGCAGGACCAGTAACACAAGCACCAGCAATATAAACAAAGACAGCACATATATAAGAATTTGGCAGTGTAAATGGGCTGTATGTAATGCATTCAAATAATATAAACATGGACTTATGTTCTATTGTGCATTAACTGTGTCCTTGCTGAATATCAGGCATATTTCAAGTGGCATGCTACTTTTTTAGGCATGGAAAATGTGGTTCTCATCAAGATTTGAATGTAGTCTCCGTTAAATTATAGAGAATGTAAGTATTATTAATGAAATTGATCTACTGACACATATCATGGCTAGTATTAACAGTGAATGTATCGGCCTTCCAGGTTAGGCTGTGGATCAAGGGATTTTTTTGTTTTCAGATGGACTTCACTTCTATGAGTCAGTTTTGCTTTAAAAAAAATTTATTAATTTATTGAAACATTAAACTTAAACAAAACCACCTCCCCAAATCCAAACATTTCACCTTTTCCAACTTCTTCCACCAGTCCTTTTTCAGTGACTTAAAATTCACTCTAGTTTGGACATGAAATTTATTACCACCTGCTGGTGGAATCTATGTACTGCAAATGCAGGAACTGAATTTAGACTTTGCGCTGAGAATAGAGGTGCTACTGAAACGTCATTGCGCAATGACCTATTTCTCAGGAAAATAACAAATTGCGCTTTGTGCTGCTTCATTAACAAACAGTATGATACACCCACAGTTTGCCTGCTTAAACCCACATATATCGTGCAAATGCTCCCACACCCACTTGCATTTTGCGCTGCCATGGAAATTGTCCTTAGAATTAGTGCTTTCATGAAAATTAGATAAGGTGTTGCGCACGGTCATTGCGTGCTTCACTGCACCTAGCACGTTCATGAAAACAGAGCCCTATCAGTTTATCAACACTTTTCCTGTTCCTCACACAATGCTGTCTTATGATATTTAAACACTTTTAGTATAGTGTTTTTTATATATTTTATTTTTCTTGGACGCAAAGGACTCAGATACGAATCCAGAAGACCACATCAGTCGACACGTGAGCCTAGAAGTCATAGAAGCAAGCACCAATGACATGGTTGCTTCAGTAATTTCATTTTTCAGCTCACATTTGTTTTGTTTTTATGACACTATTGTTCAGGTTTAAGGTTTAGGGTAGAGAGTTAAGTTTTTTTAGAGCATTAACCTTTATGATCACATTTGTTTGGGAGATATTTAACTCAATTTTAGCATCACTTGCGATACCTGGAAAACATGCAAAGATCCACGTAAAATAATTTTGCAAAAATGTCACCACAATCATGTAATTTGCATAAGATCAGGCTAAAATGTAATACAACAACTCCTTGTTGATCTTATCCTCCCCTCACAAAGATTACTGCAGCATTTCTATGCATGTGGTCGAAATACTGGTGAGGACATTTTGTGTTGTCAAGATCTGAAACATATTGGAAATCTAAGCTGTGTGGCTGGTGAGCAGCTGGGTATTTTGTGAGCCAAAGTCAACTTTAGGTCTGTGATCTGTTGAGTTCTGACATGGTAGAATGGTTTGTCCCTCAATAAGCTAGAGGAGGATGTAAACAGCTTGTCTGCAGATTGAACTAACATTTTAGATTTATCTGTCCTTTTTAAAGCTGAGGTGAACATATCTCATTGTTCTTGTCTGGTTTTTAACAATGAAAGTCATCTAAAGTTCAGGCCTGTTCTCTTTCCAGCTTTTTTTTTTTTTTTTTTTTTAAAGTAGAGATGTCACTAAACATTGATGAAATGGTACCAGATTGATTTGATTCATATTAATGGGGCTGCCAAAACACTATAAACTCTTTCATCAAAGTTGACATTAAATTTTGATGTTCATCAGCTGTTGCATTTGTTGGATGAGTAAACATTTATTTCCCCTAAAGATTCAAGCTTCTCAACAAGCCCAATAGGAGTACTACTGCAACTAATTTCCTGCTTGCTGACCTACATCCACCAGACCTCTCATTGAGCATCCCAAAAATGCTGCCACTTGACTTGCTTTTAACCTCTGGAAATGTTTTCATGTTATAGCCCAGATCTCATCCATAGCTTGAATAGCTTTTCATCCAACATGATCATATGGAAACTCGACATGTTGCCACCGTATGTTCCAGTGCTCTGACATCAACCACATTCACCCCAAGTTGCAGACAATTTGGCAATGCAGAGGATGCAATTTCACACCAAGATAAAAATTGTATCCACTGACAAAAGATGGCTGCTTAAAACTCATTTTATTCCAGTGACCGGTTTTGGGTTGGGGTTTGGTTTAGGTCATAGTGTTAATACAATATAAAGCATTTAACTAACCCAAACCTCAACCCAAAACCTAACTGTCACTGGAGTAAAATGAATTTTAAGCAGCCAACTTTTCAGCCAACATGATCACAAGGAAACTTAACATGCTGCTACTGGATGTTCAGTTTTTTAGATGAAAATCAATTTTTAGATGAAAACTATTGCCGTGAGAAGTATAATTCGGTTTCAGACACAGTCACTGCACTGAAACGGCATTGTTGAAAGTGGTGAATGCTTTTAGACTGAATACTTATAAGAGGAATGCATCAGTCCTAGTCCTTTAGACTTAAGTGCAGCCTTCGACACTTTAGATCACAGTACTCTGCTTAACAGACTTGAGAACCTTACAGGCCTCTCAGGCACTGTCTTAAATTGGATCAGGTCATACATTATTGGAAGGCATTTCTTTGTAAAATTAGGTGACTGTACCTCTATGAAACATGACATAATATATGGTGTTCCACAAGGTTCAATTCTTGGACCACTTTTATTTTCATTATATATGCTGCCGTTGGGTAACATCATTCAGGAACACGGGGGGCCTGGGTAGCTCAGCGAGTAAAGATGCTGACTACCACCCCTGGAGTCATGAGTTTGAATCCAGGACATGCTGAGTGACTCCAGCCAGGTCTCCTAAGCAACCAAATTGGCCCAGTTGCTAGGGAGAGTAGAGTCACATGGGGTAACCTCCTCGTGGTCGCTATAATGTGGTTTGCTCTCAGTGGGGCGCATGGTGAGTTGTGCGTGGATGCTGCGGAGAATAGCGTGAAGCCTCCACACGCGATATGTCTCCGCGGTAACACACTCAACAAGCCACATGATAAGATGCGTGGATTGACTGTCTCAGACGCGGAGGCAACTGAGATTCGTCCTCCACCACCCGGATTGAGGTAAGGCAGTGAAACTGGCAATACTTTGCAAAGTAACAATGGAAAAGCATGGATATTTATATGATGCAAACAGGAAGTCACCATAGAAGAAATGGTACAGTGTCAGTATTCAGGAGAGGGCTCCCTCTGGTGGTCGGCTGAAGGGATACCAGCCTCATTCCTTACAGTATCATATTTTAATGGGGATATAATTTATTACAGCTGACAGTTACGTGAGCAAACAAGGTTTGAACATCAACCGTAATGAGATAAAACTGAAATTCACGGCTTTTTAACACTTCTGTGTACAAATTCGAAGGCTGCTTATTGGATCAATTAAGGTAAACGGCATATTATGCGACTACGCATTACTTTACGGAGAGCTTATGACCAACTAGTTAAGTCTTGCCTTAAGAACAGGTGGTGCAACCAAATTAAGCACTGACTTTGTTACAAAATAACTAGTAGTTAATAAGCCCTTAGTGTGAACTTTACGTCTAACTTACGTGAGAACTTACACACAGATGGTGCAACCCTACCCAGGTGTACGATTATCAAAAGAGATGATAATTTACCATGTTTTATACACTGTTTTATACACCTGTTTCTGCAGGCATTTGTTAAACAAGCTTTAATATCATGTAATGTGGAAACAAACTCATTTATCGATATTACTTAATAATTATAATGAATAATTAATAATTACGACTCCTCAGCAAGATCTCGCGCTCTTCACTTTCAAATTACATCACTTAAAGCGTGATTGTGTCACTCAAGGCCAGCTAGAAGGCCTCAGCCGGGTCATATCCTAAAGATCACACCCTCCAAGAACAAATAATCAATCTGATTGGCTGATGAATCTGACAGTCTGATTTTAGTTGCTCATTCATTTGCACTGTTGAGGGATTCTGTGGAAATTCTGAAGGCCTGAGGGGGTGGAGCTCAGACTCACGCACTGCTTCGGCTTCATGTTTCCAGCATGCAATTTATGAAACAGTTGTCACACTTTGCTTGTAAGCATCAAGGAATAAATTCTGACTGAATAAACTTTTCGTTTTTCTCTATTTGTTTGTAGATTAATTAAGAGTGGAAAGCAATTAAAAATACATAGGCAAAAAGGTGATTGAGTATGAAAGGATGAAAAATATTCATTTATTTGGCATGTTAGGCCAGCAGAGAAGGCTTTGCTGGCCCTGAGAAATCGCCACTGCCACATACATACCCTTACAAAAAATCTAGAGCTGCCGCAAACTTTCAGCACTCTTGCTGCAAATTTGCCACTCATTATTTACACACGCAAATGAGCTTTGCGGCAAACTCTTTATTGCCGCTTCCTTTCCGTTTGTGTGTTATTCCTGGTTGTGGTCATTATCTTTCCACTTCTGACGGCCACGATCGCTGCCTTACGCGCTGCCCATGTGGAGACATCGTTCGTGGATGGGTCTTGTCCTCACTGCGAGAACATGACCATGGCAACATTGCGGTCGCGGCTTGCCTTCGTAAGAAAGCAAGCCAACCCAGCGGCTCCCCACCTCGGTCCTTCTACCTATGGGTATGAGGTCGCATCGGTTAGCATTGGGGCCGATTTAGGGACTTCAATTGGAGCACCTCCGCCGGGTAACCCCCCCATGGACCTTCCATTCCTCAACACGCTCACTTGCCCCGGTTGGGCTCTCGGATGAGACCGCTGGCTCGTCTCAGGGCGAGTTCGACCTCTTATTCGGGGCCCGGGAAGACACTGAGTTATCGAGTGCAGCATCGGAAAGCGGGCTCGTCTAGTCTGACGTGGAGGCTTCGGCTGGGCTTCCTCCTTCGGGTATGGTCACCCAGTCTCAGGCCGATGCGGAGATGATGGACATGCTTTCCTGGGCAGCCGCGAGCGTCGGGCTAGAGTGGAACCCTCCACTCTCCCCTGAACCCTCGCGGCTCAATGATTGGTTCCTGGGCCCAGAGTGCCGCTCACGGCCACGTCCCAATCCCTTTCTTCCCGGAAGTGCATGAGGAGCTGACAAGATTGTGGGGGGCATCTTTTACTACCCAATCCCGATCTTTCAGCTCCCCCACTCTCATTACCCTCGATGGTGGGGCGTCCAAGGGGTATTCGGTGATTCCCCAGGTGGATAAGGTGCTCGCGGTGCACTTGTGCCCGCAGAGCGCTGCCACCTGGCGTGGGTGCCCGAAGCTCCCATCCAGGGCCTGTAGGTTTACATCGTCTCTGATGGCTAAGGCCTATGGTGCCGCTGGACAAGCTGCCTCCACCCTGCACACCATGGCTCTCCTGCAGGTACACCAAGCCAAGGCACTAAAAGAACTGCAAGAAGGTAGTTCTGACCCGGGATTGATGCAGGAACTGCGCTCGGAGACCGACCTCGCTCGCCGGGCAATGAAGGTCACGGTGCGGTCTCTCGGGCAAGCAATGTCCACCCTGGTGGTCCAGGAGCAGCACCTTTGGCTCAACCTGGTCAAGATGAGAGAGGCTGAAAAGGCACGGTTCCTTGACATCCCCATTTCCCAGATTGGCCTGTTCGGCGACACCGTCGAGGACTTTGCCCAGCAGTTCTTGGCGGTGAAGCAGTAGACGGAGGCTATTCAACACATCCTGCCCCGGTGTGGCTCAAGACCCCGCACCCCATCTGCTCATCACCAAGGGCATCCTCCTGCAACAACAACACCAGCGTGGAGCCCACCATAGGAAGCAGACGCCACCCGTCTCACGGCCGGCCGCCAAGAACCCAAGGAAGGCTTTGAAGCACCCCTGAGACGGGCAACCTAGGGACGAGGAGACCCGCTTCTATGGAGCTGGTAGACAGACCACTCCATCCCCAGGTGGAGGGCTGGGAGGAGAATCTTTTGTTTCATTTTTCGCCGCATGCCCAAGAGGCTGCGGTACCCAAAACTTCAACAAAAGAGTGGTTTTCTTGTTCCCTGGGTCACATGTCAGGTGCGCACAGCCATCGTCAAGACCGCCGTCCACCGTCTCATTTTGGCAGGTTCGGCGCTCCAGCGGCGGACCCCCCACCCCTGCGCGCCCAGCTGTGGCACAAACATGCCCACACCGGGTTGGTTCCGATGGACTGAGGGGACGATATTCCTCCTCCGCCCTCCTCGACCAATCTTATGGTGGGCATCAGGAGCCAGGTAAGTGCTTCGATGTCTCTGGACTCAGCACGGCCATGGGGTTCGAGCCCCCTCGACGTGGCGCCTCAGTCTCCACCCCGCAGCAAGGCCCCACCCACCGGTACGTCCCACGTGATTGTGCCCTTGGTCTCCCTCACCCGGAGTTTGGACGCATGGCTCACGCTTTCCAACCCGTTGCGATGGCTGACCCAGACCGTCCGACTCGGCTACGCGATTTAGTTCACCAGGTACCCGCCCAGGTTCAGCGGTGTCCACTTCACCTCGGTGAAGGGTGAGAACGCCGCTACCTTGCGTGCGGAGATCGCTACCCTTCTATGGAAGGGTGTGATAGAGCCTGTCCTTCTGGCCGAGATGAAGAAGGGGTTTTACAGCCCCTACTTCATCGTACCGAAGAAAGGCTGTGGGTTGCGGCCAATCTTGGACCTGCGAGTACTGAACCGGGCCTTGCACAGACTCCCGTTCAAGATGCTGACGCAAAAATGCATTTTAGTGAGCGTCCGGCATCAAGATTGGTTCGCGGCGGTAGACCTAAAGGACGCGTACTTCCATGTCTCGGTCTTACCTCGACACAGACCCTTTTTGCGGTTTGCTTTCGAGGGCCGGGCATACCAGTACAAGGTCCTCCCCTTTGGCCTGTCCTTGTCCCCTTGCCCAGCTAAGGGAAGTGGGCGTCCACATCCTAAATTATCTTGACAACTGGCTTATCCTAGCTCACTCTTGGGATGTGTTATGTGTGCGCAGGGACCTGGTGCTCACGCACCTCAGCCGACTGGGGCTTTGGGTCAACTGGGAAAAGAGCAAGCTCTCCTCGGTTCAGAGTATCTCTTTCTCGGCTTGGAGTTGGACTCAATCTCGATGACGGCGCGCCTCATGAACGAGCGCGCACAGTCGGTGCTGAACTGTCTGAAGGCGTTCAGATAGAAGACAGCAGTTCCACTGAAAATTTTTCAGAGGCTCTGGGGCATATGGCATCCTCAGCAGTGGCCACATCGCTCAGGTTGATGCATATGAGACCACTTCAGCACTGGCTTCAGACACGAGTCTCGAGATGGGCATGGTGCCACGGGGCACATCGCGTGGTCGTCACACCGATCTGTCACCACCTCTTCAGCCCTTGGACTGACCTTACATTTCTATGGGCAGGGGTTCCCCTAGAGCAGGTCTCCAGGTGTGTTGTGGTTATGACGGACGCCTCCATGACGGGCTGTGGCGCCGTATGCAACGGGCACACAGCCGCCGGCTCCTGGACTGGACCGTTGCTGCGTTGGCACATCAACTGCCTTGAGTTGTTGGCAGTACTGCTTGCCCTGCGGAGGTTCCGGCCGTTGATCCAGGGCAAGCACGTGTTGGTCCAGACGGACAACACAGCGACGGGCATACATCAACTGTCAAGGTGGTCTACATTCCCGTTACATGTCACAACTCGCCTGCTGTCTCCTCCTCTGGAGTCAGCAGCGCCTCAAGTTGCTATGAGCCACTCACATCCAGGGCGACCTCATCACGCTGTCATGACAGGTTACGCTCAGGGGAGAGTGGAGACTCCACCCCCAGGTGGTCCAGCTGATTTGGAGTCGACTCGGTCGAGCACAGGTAGACCTGTTTGCTTCCAAGGAATCCTCCCACTGCCCGCTTTGGTATGCCCTGACCAAGGCACCCCTCAGTATAGACGTGCCGGCACACAGCTGGCCCCCGGGATTACACAAATACACGTTTCCCCCAGTGAGCCTACTTGCACAGACCCTGTGCTAGGTCAGGGAGGACGAGGAGCAGGTCATCCTATTAGCACCCTACTGGTCCACCCAGATGTGGTTCTTGGACCTCACGCTCCTCATGACAGACCCCCCAGCAAATTCCCCTGAGGAAGGACCTTTTGGGGAAGCATGACTTGATCATCAGGTTCCTGAGAGGCGCTAGGAGGTTGAATCACTCCAGACTGCACCTCATCCCCTCATGGCACCTCTCTGTAGTCCTTCGGGGTCTACGGGGAGCTTCATTTTGAGCCCATTGGAGTCAGTTGAGCTTTAGGCACTCTCTTTGAAGACTGCCCTCCTGACTGCACTCACTTCCATCAAGAGGGTAGGGGACCTGTAGGCGTTCTCTGTCAGCAAATCGTGCCTGGAGTTTGGTCTGGGTTACTCTCACTTGATCCTGAGACCCCGGCTGGGCTATGTGCCCAAGGTTCCTACAACCCCTTTTAGGGATCAGGTGGTGAACCTGCAAGCGCTGCCCCAGGAGGAGGCAGACCCAGCTTTGGCGTTGCTATGTCCGGTGCGTGCTTTACGCATCTATTTGGATCGCACGCAGAGCTTTAGAAGCTCCAAGCAGCCATTTGTCTGCTTTGGTGGACAGCAGAAAGGAAGCGCTGTCTCCAAACAGAGGATCACCCACTGGGTCGTTGACGCCATCGTGATGGCATATCACGCTCAGGACGTGCCATCCCCTGTGGGGTTACGAGCCCACTCTACTAGTTAGTGTAGCGGCCTCCTGGGCCCTGACAAGTGGTGCCTCTTTGGCAGACATCTGCAGAGCAGCAGGCTGGGCAACACCTTTGTGAGGTTCTATAATCTCCGGGTTGAGCCGGTTTCATCCCATGTGTTGTCAGGTACGAGCAGGTAAGTTCTGCGACAGCTGGCCGGGTGTACCGCTTGCGCATAGCGCCTTTCCCCTCCCATGAGGTGAAGACGTGTGCTTTTGACTCCCAGTCATGTTCACAAGTTGTGATCCCTGGATGACTTTCCTCCTTAGCCCTGTGGCAGACGAGTTTGCGGAGAAACTTGCTGCCGGCCCAGTACATGTGCTAACTAAGCCCTGTACTGGGGTAGGTGCTCCATATGCGCTGGTTCCCCATAGGTGACCCCATGTGATATATCTTCCACTAAATTGTTTCCCTGTCGGTAAACTGCGTCTTCCTTGGGCAGAGGTTCCTCTGCCCCCGGTCACCGTGTTTGTAGAACTCCTCTCCCATTGGGTAGGACCTACCATGGGACTTCTCCACATGACATACTTGCGACAAGACTCGGTAAGAACATGTGATGTATTTCCACTCGAAATCCCCCCCCCCCCCTCCGGGCGGGGTGTGGTCTCTGTGGTGTCTTCCCCTTGGGAGTGACACCCCCCTGACATAGACACTTATGGCCCCAACCGGTAAACAAAATTCCACTCTTTTTGGGGAGAAAAGAGAGGAAAAGAGATCACGGCTGGGATAGCCTGTCCCTATTTGTTGGGCAGTTGACTTGTTCGCAAAGGACCGTTCGACGCTCATAAGAGCGTTGGGGGAGGTTACGTGACGGCCTGGTGCGCTGGCTATGAGGCACACAGCGGTCTGCCCGTCTCGCACAGCCAGTCCACGTAACACAGTTCAGCTAGTTGTGGCGTTTTGTATAGGGACCCCTAGTGTCACTACATCGACACAACATCGAGTGAGTGACAGATGTCCTGGTTACTTTCATAATCTCCGTTCCCTGATGGAGGGAACGAGATGTTGTGTCCCTCTTGCCACAACACTGAACTACCCGCTGAAATGGCTGGGACCTTGTCTCAGCTCCTCAGCACAAAACCTGAATGATTGTTTGCATGTCAGCTTCTTTTAAACCCGTATGTCCGGGGGAGTAGCATGCAAATTCCACTCGCCAATTCCCATTGGCCTTTTTTCAAAAAGCAAAGGTGTTTAGGTGTGTTCCTAAGTTCTTGAGAGTTCTCATGAAAAGCTCCATTTCCCCATTTGCCTTTGGCCAATATGGAGTTATTTTTCTGTATTTGAAACCAAGATATGAACTGAAGTCTACGAAGGAGCGGCTGTTAAATGGTGGTCCATTGTCAGATTTGACTGTGCATGGTATGCCAAATGACGAGCATATTTTGTCTAGTTTGGGGATCACAGTGTTGGCTGCTGTTGATTCGACTATCTCGACCTCTGGATATCTGGAATAATCGTCAACGACTACTAGCAAGTAGTCACCAGAAGGAAATGGACCAGTAAAATCTACAGAGACTTCCAGCCACAGATTTGTTGGCAATTCAGACATCTTGAGAGGTTCTGTGTGATTTTGTGATGTGGCCGCCTGACAAGGGATGCACTTTTGTACTGCTTTTTCTACTTCATCGTCGAAACCTGAGAACCATACCTTTTCCATTGCGAGTTGTTTGGTTTTGACGATGCCCATGTGCCCTATGTGTGCGAGTTGGATGGCTTTCTGGTGAAGTGAAGTTGGTAAGACAAGTCTATTTCCTCTGAGGTCAATGTTTTGCGATGCATTAACTGTGATTTCATGTCTTAGCCAGTGAAATGCTTTCAGCTTTGTATAGCCTGTGTTTGTCATGTTGTTTGGTATATGTGTCCAGGCTTTTCCTTTCAATTCCTTTATCACTGTTTGGAGAACTTAATCTTTCAAAGTTTCCTACTTTACCTCTTCCAACGTCATTGCTTTTGGGACTGTGTTGTCAATGATGAAGTTGACATAGTTTTCAGTGTTCTGAGAAGACTCATCAACATTGTGTTCTTTGAAGGGATGTCTTGACATGTAGTCAGCAGGGTTGTCTTTTCCGGCCTTGTACTGCACTGTAAAAGAGTACTGCTGGAATCTCAGTCTCCAGCGTTCAAGTCTGGCAGGTGGTGATGCTCTAGGGTTGTTGAAATTTAGCTCCAGTGGTCTGTGATCTGTACCGACCGTGAAGTGAGAGCCGTACAGATATAGATGGAAATGTTCACATGCCCAGATGATTGCTAGAGCTTCTCTTTCCGTTTGCGAGTAGGGTTGTTCCACAGCTGTGAGTGCTCTGCTAGCATACACTATGATGCAGTTACGGGAGTTATCTGGGCTGGGCTGACTTAGTATGGAACCAAGGCCAACTGGGCTGGTGTCAACCAGTAGTGTGGATTTCTTTGTTGGGTCAAAATATGCCATTGTGGCATTCTGAATCAGTTGTGATTTCAGTTTGTCTAGTGCTGACTGTTGCTCGAGCCCCCAACACCAGGTGTGATCTTTTTGAGTTAGTTCACGCAGCAGCTGCGAGGTTGTTGCGTTGTCTTTTATGAAGCGAGAACAGTCGTCATTCCTAACAGGCTGCACACTTCAGAAACGTTTTGTGGGGCTAGAAGATTTTTGATGGCAATTATTTTCTTTGGATCCGCAGAGATGCCTTTGTTTGAAAACACATATCCGAAGAATTACAGTTTTGCTGTACTCACATTTTTTCTGATGTGGAATGAAATTCTTCTGTGTGGTTGCACTGCTGGCTTTACAGAGTCATTGATGTATAATTTTACTTGAAAATCCTTAGATTTTCCAATGCCCTGAAAAAGGTCTTTGTATTCGTCCAGTAGTTGATCGACAGTGGGGACTTGAGTTGGTTGACCGGACATTTTGTTGATTATTTGAAGAATTCCGAGTTCCCTTGCAGTGTTGTAGCTCAGCAGAGAACCAGAGTTACCATCAATCACATAGAACGTGGCCACTGTCTTCTCTTTGCTGGAACTAACTTCAGCTTGGAATTATCCTTTCAGTGGAAGTGGTGTGGATGATCCATACGCAAATATGTTTGCATCAGGTGGCTTTAACACAATGTTGCATTCTAGTTTGTTGTAGGCAGCATCATCAAAAATGTTTACACTTGTGTCGGAATCAATGATAACTTCCACTGGTACTCCTGCAATTTTCACTTGGGACTGTGGTTGCAGTGAATGGCAGACTGTATGTATTACGTATACATAGTCTTCGTCTGAGCTTGTCAGCATATCAGGTTGTGACTTGTGTGCTACATCTTCTGCATGCACTGTGTTCACTTTTTGTTTTTTCTGTTGATATTTGTGTTTTGCTGGATATGAAGTGTTCGCTATATAATGTTGTGACCTGCAACATTTTTGGAAATGATTGAGCTTGCCACATGCTTTGCAGGTTTTTCCTCTTGCTGGACAATTTCTTTGCTCTCCATCATGTGGAAAATGTCCCCCACAATTGTTGCATGTTGTGTTGTCAAAGGTTGTTTTTGTCTAAGAATGACTGTGTTTGTTTTTAATCAGGGATTTCTTGTGTATTGCATTTGCTGAAAATTCTTTGAATGGTTTAGCATGCATTGCTTCTGTACCTGCTGCTTGTTTGTCAGCTGTTTCTTGTGCCCTTCCTGCATCTAGTAACTGTTGGAGCGTCATCGTCCTGTCTCTTAATGCCATTTTGCAGAGAGCTGCAGCGTGGAGCAGATTATTTGCGGCTTGATTTCTTTGTCTGTGTTTACAAACTCACATTTTGTGTGGTATGCATCCAGCATTTCATCATCATGTTGTCTTGCTTGTCTGAACATATACATTTCATAATCAGGATTGGCTTTTGGGCAGAAATATGCATCCAGTTTCCTTACTGCTGTAGCGTAGTCGTCTCCTGTTTCCAGCAATGTATCAAAAATGTTAAACAAAATCTGTACATTATTCCAGATTTTTGGCTGCAGGTGTATATTTCACAACCACATCTCAAAGACAACATGATCATATAGATTTACACTCTACAATATCAGGAAAATAAGACCCTTCCACTCTGAACATGCCAAACAACTTCTTGTTCAGTCACTTGTCATAATTAGACTGGATTACTGTAACACTCTCATTGCAGGCCTCCCTGTATGTGCAACTAGGCCCCTGCAAATGATCCAGAATGCATCAGCATGCCTGGTCTTCAATGAAACATAGAGATTTCATGTTACACCACTCCTTGTCTCTCTTCACTGGTTGCCGGTTGATGCATGTATCAAATTGAAGGCTCTGATGCTGGCATACAGAACAGTCACTGGGTCTGCTCCAGAGTACCTAAAATCATTTCTGCAGAGCTACGTTCCCACCAGAAGCCTGCGGTCGGCTAATGTGCAGCGCCTTGTGGTACCAACACAAAGAGGCACCAAAACACTTTCCCGGACTTTTGGTTTCACTGTACCACGTTGGTGGAATGACTTTCCCAACTCCATCCGTGAAGCAGACTATCTCTCTGTCTTCAAAAAATGTCTAAAAACAATTTTTTCCATAAGCACTTAACCATTCACTCATAATATATATATAATATATATATATATATATATATATATATATATATATATATGTATATATGTATATATACTCTTGTTGCACTCTAATCTGTCTTGGATACTACTATTCTGCTAGTATGCTAGTGAAACTTTGTAATGCAGCACTTTTCTTACCACTGTCTCCTTAAGATGAATTGCTTATGATGTATTACTCCTCTTTCATAAGTCGGTTTGTATAAAAGCGTCTGCCAAATGAGTCAATCTAAATGTAAATATATAAAAATATTTATATTTATGTCTACAACAAGAAGAAACAATGCCAATATGGTAATATGGTAATATATATATATATATATATATATATTCTCTGAAAACAAGTCTTATTGACTATGTACATTTATTTATTTATTTGGTTAGTAGCCATGTCATGTCGGTGACTGATCATTTCTATATTATTTATTCTTGTGATAACAACTGGCTGACTGTACATTATCCAGCTTATTACACAGCTACTAACCAAATAAATAAACAAATTGACATAAAATATTGATTTGAGTTGAAATTATGTAATAATGTGAGAAAAAATAAATAAATTAAATGCACATCAGATGTGTGGTTGCTACTCAAAGATATCAGACTGCTAGATGGTGCAACTGAATTAGAATCGAGGGTTCCAGAGTGCTGTGTAATACATCATGCCAAACCTTTAAGAGGTGCTACAAGAAATACTTCAGAGAAAATTATTTTTTCTTAAAAAAATAATAATAAATAAAATAAAATAAAATAAAACTTCTAGTGAGCAAAGTAAAATGTTTCCACACTTTTTTTTTTCATTCTGACCATTAATGACCTCAACTCAACCAACCAGTTCTATGTAAAACTGTAAGAATTATTTTTATCTTCTGCTCTTCTTTAGTAAAGTTCAAAGACCCAAACAACAAGATGATTTCCTGCTATATGACACTGACAGTGGAGATTTGGCATATTAAAGGCGTATACTGTAAAAGCATATGAAAAGGCATCTAAAGCTAATAAATTAAAAGATGATGATAAAGAATAAGAAAGTAATATAATCAGACGGGGTGTCATTGGTGCTCATGTAAAGAGTGAATCAGTATAGACCTATGTAGGAAATACTCATAACACTCTTAAAATCTGTCAAATAATATTCTCAGATTCTCTGCTTTCCCATAACATCAGCTTTCTGTTTTCAGGCCACAAGACCTATAATAGACTTCCCCTCTTATTTTTAGATTTGAATGACATCCCAGGAAATTTTTCCAATTGTCATGATCTCATTTTGTGTTTCTTTCATACTATGTCACAGAGACATAGACGAAGAGGCGGCAAACTGGACTGATGAAAAAAAAGGGGCCACTTTACACTGCATTTTTACTCGGACTGATAAAACAGTGTTCCCATTCTCTTCTTCCAGCAAAACTCTCTTCTTATTCATCATCTGTCATTCCCACAGCTGGATCTGAACATCTCCAATGCTGTGGCAGAATGAAACGGACACGGGATCTCATTACTGCTGGCTTTACTGCAATTGATCATTATCCAACGGGCCCATTTGGACAAAACTGATTGTGTTCTGAGAGCAGACATAAGAGAAAAAAGGGTTTCCTTTGTTAGTGATGAAATAGAAAAACTTTGCTGATATCTTAGTCAGAACGGAAGGTTTCAACATGTTCAAATTTTGAGCGTGTAAGTAAAAATATACACAGTGTGTTCATTGATATTATGAGTTAACTGATGATTAGTACCAACCTATTTACTCTTAAGTCATTTCTAGTGTTTAGATGTGGCACATTCACACTTTCTGACCTAAGTAGGGACAGACAATTAAGTTTACAGTCACAGAGCTCTCCTTACAACAATGAGCCCTCAAGCCAAACACTTAAACCTGATCTGGTGAAGGGAGACTGCAACTAAGCTTATTAAAAGGTAATTTGGACAAAGTGTCAGCTTATTTACATGTAACACAATGTAAGTGTTTTCAGTTTATTCAGTTAACACCATATATAATTTAAGGATGGATAATCAGGATGCAGTTCCTCATCATATACATCTAGGCGTGGCGATAACAAAATGATAAGTTAGAGTGTTAAAAGCTCACTGAAATATCTATCCTGTAACTTACTGAAGGAGTAGGCTGCTGTCTCAAAACTTTTATAAATGTTTAATGTTCTTTTCTGGGTGCTAGCATGGCGAAGGCATCTCTCCTCTATGTTTACAATAAGTATTTATGTTTTGAGTATTAACTCATCCTTGCTCTTTCAAACTCACAAAATATAGATGCTAGAGGTGGCATTTGGACTGATTAGTGATATTCCAACCCCTCGGATATTATCAGCTTCGCTCCGTCTCTATCAAATCACCATATCAATTAATCATGTGTAATTTTTCCAGCATATTTCCTTGCCCAGACAGAAAAATAGAGTATATATGTAGAGTCAGTGCTGTGAAACTACCTGGAGCAATAATCAACTCAGTAATAGTTTGTGTCCGATATCAATTTCAGACTGATTCCCTAATGTTCCATTAAATTCAAAGAGAATAGTTGAATCATTTAACACATCTGGAATGGAATAAGGTTAGAGCAAGACCATCCATACAGGAAATAATACGGCTAGACTATTCATGCTCCTGGTTGCTGGATAGTGGATGTGGAAATGAGGATCTCAGTGCACAGGACAAAAGCAGCGAGCGGACTAAAAGCAAGGAGAACTTAGGTACAAACCACACACCCACTTTCACATAAAACATAATACACCCACATTGGTCTACTTTCCTTCACACTACAGAGTAGGGCATGACATGTAGAGGTGAGTGCTTTAGAGAGACCAATGTTTAGCTCACTCTGGGGACATATTGAGGCATATATACATGCTCAGCACATCTTCATCCCAAAGGCGTGAATGTACAAATAGAATTAAAATGAATGCCTCAGCTTTAATTTTCTAATGCAGTGACCCATTCTGCAGCAGTGTAATAGGAGGTCCCAGTGTGGCAATTAGGATAAATCACTCCCGAACAGAATTTGCCACATATATTCATGCCTCATCAGTGAGTGAATTGACTCAAATGATTTCTCTGATGGAACTGAAGGACCATTGCAGGGCCGGCTTCTCATATCACTGTGTTTGCCACATCTTCATGGTGCAGAATTTGAGACCTGGCAAAAAAGAATTGCTTCCTGAGCTGGTCATATTACTGACTTCTGCTCTGGTTTTTAGTGAAACCTATGAACATCTCCAGGTCATAGTTCACCCCCAAATCCAGAGAAATAAATAAGAAATGTACTTTGATTGAAGAAAATATAGACTGTTTTTCTTTCTTTTTTTTTTTCTTTTTTTTTTTTTTTTTTGGACCATTAATGTTTTTTGTGATATTATTTTCATGACAAATAATCACCACATTCTCAAAAACATAATGCACAAGGTATATTATTTAAATCTGAATTTTTACATCATTGTATTAAAAAGTTAATAAAAAAATTATTGATCAATAATGTAATTCACCATTTTGAATAATCATAAAAAGAATCATAAAAATAAAAACAAAAACAAAACAAAAATAACTCAAAAGTAAAATATTTATGGACATATTTAGGTAATGAGAAATTGGGGGTAATGTCTTTAATTTTCATGAATATAATGTCACAATGCAAAAATGGTCTTACAACAGGAATCATCTTTGTTATGCATAATGTAATGCATAATATAATGCATAGCATTTTATGCATATAAAGTTTTTCACACAAACACAGGTAAACAAGCATACTGTACACATACATGCCACACACAGCTAAGAAGGTTGTAGATAGCAGACACACACACACACACACACACACACACACCTGGAGATACTACTACAGCATATTTGAGATAAGAAAGTTAAGTTGCCTTTTTAGAAATGCATTGGATCTTTTTAGCCAAGTTGCTGTCTTTGTCATGTTGCTGTAATTTTGTTAATGTTTTCAGTCAATATTAAAGTACTAAAAGAGCCATTAGTGTCACGATTGTATTTTTCACAGGTTGGATTGGTTTTAGAAAGTAACTTCAAAGTAAATAATTAGTAATCTGATTGCTTTTCCCATTAAATAATCAGTAAATTAATCTGATTACAATTTTAGAGAAGTAAAAAGTAGTGGATTACTTTTTGAAAGTAACTTACCTAACAATGGGGGTAACTAGCCATGAAGGTGGAGTTGGGGTGGTGGAGGGATACCGGAAGAACTGTTGCAGGACAGAGGTAAGCAGCAGCTTATATACGCTTACTCCAGTGTTTATTGGTTGGATTAAATGAACATGCTCCTACCGAACTTTTAAGAACTCCATTTCATGAGTTCACATGTTCAAGTAATCTTTGAAATGAAGAGAATATAAACATATGTGACTCACTGTTCATAATGGAGGGCTCGAGCTTGATAGCACGCAGCCTATGCCATCTTGGGTGGCAGTTGCGCATGGAAATGAGCTCTCTCAGGAGCTGTTGTGCTGCATGGAGGAATCTGCATCGCCCAGGCAGGGAGGTCACCCCTCCTTTCCCCCTACCACAGGAAGGGGAGAGGAACCCATAATGCCCATGCCTGTCCGTCAAGACAAGAATGGACCTTAAGCCACCTCCAGATGCAAGTCATTTGAACGGGAGGGTTCACTCTGCAAAACAAACCGGCTGAATCCTAAATGTAGCAGGATGGGTTAAACCGACCTGCTTCATTAGGCTGTCACGTGTATTCTCTGAAATTATCAGTGCCCTTTCTTGTGGGTATATAAGAGGTGGCATATCCTACCTGGATATGCATCATTGTTGGTATGTTTAAGTTGAAAACTTATTTTGTTTTTGTGTAACTTGATTTTTTGTGTGTTATGTTAGTATTTTGATATTTGTATTAGTTTTTTTATTTGTATTTATTTAGTTTTTTTTTGTACTGGAATTCATTCCTGTGCAAGCTTGAAGCTTTGTTAACACCAACTAATTTTCATGTGCTTTTGCATACTTGCTGGTGAATGCATATGTTGTTTGTGTTTTTTTCTTTTTGTTTCCATTTTTCCTTTGTGCTTGCACTTGCAGGAGATGAGGGGGTCTGGAGTGGGGGGGCTAGCTGCTGTCATTATTTAGTGGTGTGTCTGCACTGCGTGCCGTGCTTTATTATTTGCATACAATTTCACACTTTTGTGTGTCTGCACTTGAGGATTGGTGTGAGTTGGGAACTTAGTAAGCCTGCAGCTGGCCTACCCCTCCATTTCCCTTCGCTACTGGTAAGCTGTAGCCCTGTATAACCCTGTTCTTTTGTGTATTGATTTGTGACTCAGCATGCTATTGAGGCACCTGAGCAAAATGCTGATTTGTTTAGTTAAAGATTTTATGTATTTATTGTTCTCCTGTGTAATTTAATAAAGTTAATTATTTTTCTGCCTTTTGTTGCCCATGTCTCTGTGCCCATCCCCTTTTTGTTAAACGAACCTGTGCACCCTTATTTGGGGCTGTTATTTCCCCAGTGTATTTTAGGGTGGCATAGTCGACTGATTTTGCCATTCATCTGGCGCCCCTCAGACTGTCCTTGTTAGACAGCATAGACTGCTTCACAACATCTTGGCGTAGTCTGCAGGATTACAGTATCCTGGGTGGAAAATCAGTCCCGATGGCCATCGTATTCTAGGACCCCGTGTTTTGGGTGAATTACTGTGCTTCTGCAAGAGACATGGGTGCATT
Source organism: Myxocyprinus asiaticus (assembly GCF_019703515.2). Lineage (NCBI taxonomy): Eukaryota > Metazoa > Chordata > Actinopteri > Cypriniformes > Catostomidae > Myxocyprinus > Myxocyprinus asiaticus. Next base: position 29,138,902 of record NC_059363.1, read on the forward strand.
TGAAAATATATTGTTTATATGATTGGATGTGTATGTGTTTTTTTTTTCTCTCTCTCTTTGTGCTTGTACTTGTTTCTTTGTTGTTGTTGTTATCTTTAAGAGGCAAAACAGCAGTGTATGTCGGTTGTGGGCTGAGTCTCCTGCCAGTTTGCTTTCCTCTACATGTGGTAAGTATTATTGTGATTTACTGTCATGGAGGAAGAGTTGCAAGGGTTGAGGGAGTTAGTGGCGCAGTTGAAGGCTGATAATGAGAAACTGCGCCAAGAACGAACCTCAGTCTCGTCAGGTTTAAATGTTGCCTCTCCTAGTGCTCAACACTGCTGCTGTGCCCCGCCCTCGAGTATTGGTGCCACCCTGCCTGAGAGGTTTGTATTTGTACCTTGGTATCAAAAATGCTTAAAGTTTAATGGCAGGACTGGCATCAGTATTGATGAGTGGATTGAGGAGGTGCAGGTGTGTATGCAGGCGAGTCACCTTTCTATCGCTGATCAAGTGTTTTTCCTGTTTGACCATTTGGAGGGGGAGGCATGGGCGGAGATTCGGTACCATCCCAGTGCTGTAAAGGGAGATCCCGCTAAAATGATTTTGGATACTTGGTGTTTGTTACCGAAGTCGGAGTTGGGTGAACTGAGGGAAATTTTAAAGTCGGAGCAGGCACAGTTGGATCAGCTTGCTAAAAGTTTCAACAGCCTGGCCATTTTGCCAGGGAGTACGATGGGGAAAGTGTTCCTCCTTGCTCTTGACCTTTTTCCCCCACGGCCCCTCCTGCAGCAGGGAATAGGCAGCCTCACATTCAGCAGTCGTTGGAAAACTAGTACCCAACGGGCTGCGGAGCCACAGCTTGGTTGGGGGGAATATCAGCTCAGGTGTTTTCCAGAGTTCTAGTTCGGTTTCGGTTGATGTCGTCATGTCCACATTTGGTCATTCGTATCAGTGGGGTCCAGGTTTCCTGCCTGATAAACACTGGCTCTATTGTGTCTACTATAACGGAGAGTTGTTTCTTGCAACATTTCAAGCCGTGGGGCCAGAATCGCCTTCGGTTGTGCCAGTGGTTGCAACTTCGCACTGCCAATGGGCTGGACATCCCATATATTGGATATATGGAATTGGATGTTGTGCTCTATGGCAGGTCAATGCCAAAATGTGGGGTGCTGGTTGTCAAAGGATCCTCCTGGTTGTTTGTGTTCCTAGGTACCAGGTGTTTTAGGAATAAATGTCCTCAGCCGGTGCTACCAGGAGCTCTTTGTACAACATGGCCCTGCTCTTTTTGAATCACCATCCATATTACATACAGCGAGTTCCTTAACCCAAGCATTTCAGCACTGTTACGAAGTCAGTGTTCAGTCTCGTTTTGGTCGTGTGGGTTCGGTTAAGGTGCTCGGTCGTCGAGCATGGCATATCCAAGGTGGTATATTATGGATAGTGATAGCAACTTGCTCAGAGCAATTCTCATGTGAAACAGTGCTTTTTGAGCCCCCTGAATCTGGACTACTGGCTGGATTGTTGCCTTCGCAGTCATTGGTGCGGGTAAGTCGGGGAATGGTTTCTGTGTCAGTGTTGAATGTGGGTACCACTGATGTCATGCTTTACTCTTTGACCCTCCTAGGCACTTTAACGAGTGTTTATGTTGTCAGTTTTCCCACAGAGGTTACCTAAATTAAAACCATTGCAGCTACTGTTAGCTCGCAGACCTCCTACAAGGCATCCATGGTAGAAGAGCAGATAAAATCCATTGATTTGTCGTGTTGTCACCGAAGTGCCAAGAGCAGGTTAGGGCTCTGCCCCGGCAGTACCAGTCAGTATTTTCTGTACATGATGGGGACTTAGGGTGCACTAATTTGTTGTCCCGTGACATCCCCTTGTTAGATGACACCCCTGTGCAGCAGCAGTATCGCCGAATACACCCATCAGAGTATTCCACATTAGCACATTGTTGGAGGCCCAGATTATAAGGGATAGTTGTAGCCTTTATGTGACCTTTCCTGGTTAAGAAGGATAGTATCCTATGCATGTGCGTGGACTACCGCCAATTGAATGCTAAGACCAGGAAGGATGTGTTCCCTCTGCCTCAAATTGAGAAGTCATTGGACGCACTGATGAGGGCCCACTGGTTTTCTGCCATGGACTTAGTACAATCAGGTTCCTGTCAGTGAGAAAGATAAACCCAAGACTGCTTTTTGTACACCATTTGGCCTGTTTGAATGGAAACATATGCCCTTTGGGCTTTGTAATGCACCTGGTACATTCCAGAGCTTAATTCAATGGTTATTCGGTGATCAACAGTACCAATCATTATTGCTGTATCTGGATGATATAGTGATTTTTCGGCTTCAGTGGCACAACACTTGGAGCGATTGGAAGTCATTCTGAGTGGGCTGGAGTGTGAGGGCCTTAAGGGCATATCTGGGGCATGTGATCCCAGCCGAGGGTGTCTCGGAGACTGACCAAAAAAGATTGAGGCAGCTGCGCTCTTTCTTTGGATTTGCCAGTTATTATCGGCACTTTGTTGAGGGGTTTGCCAAATTGGCAGCCCCTCTGTATAAGCTAGTTACGGAGTTTGGAGGTGTGAAGCCCAGGAAGCAAGTGGAGCAGAGCTTTTCCAGTGGCTGGACAGCTTAGTGTCAGAGGAGCTTTGAGGAATTGAAGGGTAATCTTACCACATCCCTGGTGCTCACCTATGTGTATTTCTCCATTCCCTTTATCCTGGAGGTGGATGCTAGCCTGAGTGGATTAGGTGCAGTCCTCTCGCAGGAGCAAAGTGGTAAGGTGAGGCCTATTGCTTATGCGAGCCACAGTCTTAGGCCCACAGAGCACAATATGTCGAACTATAGTTCCCTGACAATGGAATTCTAGGTGCTGAAGTGGGCCATGGCCGAAAAATTTAGGGAGTACCTGTTGGGTAGTTGATGCGTGGTGTTTACCGATAACAAGCCCCTCAGCCATCTGACCTCAGCTAAGCTTGGGCCACTGAGCAATGCTGGGCAGCACAGCTCACTTGCTTCAATTTTGAAGTTAATTATTGGCCTGAAAGAAGTAATAAGAATGCTGATGCCTTGTCCTGGCAAAATCCACCTGTACAGGGGATGGTGGATGGCTTGCTTCCAGGTATGATAGTTGCAGATCACTATTGGCTACCCAGGCTGTTGTGACTGCCTTACCATGTCATTTGGTTGCCAATCTGGACAGTCTGCAGGAGGAAGACCCAGTGATCGGAGAGATTCTAGGGTTTTGGAGGGAGCGGAGGCTCCCCGAACCCCATGAGCACCGGCAGCTCTCCAAGGCCGCATTAACTTTGCTCCATCATTGGCACTGTTTAGCGAAGAGGCAAGGACAACTCTACCATTGCATTTTCCGCTCAGATGGGGACAAGGAGGTCTTGCAACTGATTGTGCCTTTTGCATTGTGGCGTGAAGTCTTAATAGGGTTGCACCAGGGCATTGAGCATACCACTGAGCTGGTACACCAGCAGTGTTATTGGCCTGGCATGTCAGCTGAGGTGGCACAGTGATGTCAGGAGTGTGAGTGGTGCCAGTCAGCTAAGGACACACAGCAAGTGGCCCATAGCTTTATGGGTCATTTGTTGGCTTCCCGGCCAAATGAAATCTTGGTCATTGACTTCATGCAGCTAGAAGCTTCTCGTTCAGGGTTGAAAAATGTTCTCGTGATGACAGATGCCTTCACAAAGTACACTCTTGCCATTCCTACTCGGGACCAATGGGCCGAGACTGTAGCTCAAGTGCTGGTGATAGTATGGTTCTATATGTTTGGGGTCCCTGGGCAGATTCATTTTGAATCATTGTTGATCCAGCAACTTTATATGCTATATGTGGTTGAGAAGTCTTGCACTACCCCTTACCATCTGGCTGGTAATGGCCAGTGTGAGTGCTTCAACAGGACCCTGCACAATCTATTGCACACACTGCTGGTCTCAGTATAGAGGGACTGGGTGTCCTGTCTCCCCCAGGTACAACACCATTCCTGTTCGGCCAGGAGCCACACATGCACGCGTATGATGGGAAGATCCCATGTTTTTGTGTAAAGTTATTTACACTGCGTTTAAATGAGAGCTCACTCTGCAATACACATGGGCTGAATCATCAAGCACATCGTTTGATGGGAGAGCGTATATTATATTTGGGTAAAAATGACTGATGCTGAGAAGCCGGGTTATGGTGAACTGTTTAGAGGTGACCCGAAGCAACCCGATTGTCAATCACTAAAGTGGGTAGTGATTAATTTGGCATAAGTGACATAATCTGAGATGGTTAATCAGAAAAGCACATCACAGTTATGGTGCTTAGTTGCACGGCCTGAAAGACATGCCACATTTGCGGTACACAGACGGCAGTAGCAGGAGCACCACGGTTGCGATGTTGCCAGGCTTTAACGCACTGTCTGAGGTGAGGATTTTTGCAGTGAGGTATCGGGGTAGTACTTATGCGTTGGAGGAGAAATGGAAAGTGCAAAGTTGGGGCTTATTATGGCTGCAGTGAAGCATAGATGAAAGCAATTCAGCGGAAGCATGTTAAAATACGCGGTGGCAGTGGATTAGTATTTGAACCATTAATGAATGAGGACGAAGAAACCTGAAGCGTGGTCGAACATATATCATGTCAGTCAGCAGCTAATATTGCGGCTAGCAGGGGCTCAAGGTTGGGCATGCATCTGCGTTCTGCTGAGATCACAGCCGACCCCAGCACTCTGATAGCAGGTCTCTCCATTATAAGAAACATTGGCATTAGGGCTACCACAACTTGATGCTTCCTAGAGCAACAGTGCTTGTATATGATATGACATTTACAGATAATGTAATGTGTAAATTATGCATTTTGCAGAAATGCCTAGCATTAAGAGGCACTGGTGATTAGGGTATTTAATGAATAGTTGAGCCGGAATAGTAAAAGGTGGGCTCCTGCAGGAGCAGAGTTTAAAGCACTGCTGTACTGGTTGAGCATTTGAACTGGAATGGTAAATGAGAGCATGGTAAAAGGAGCTCTGGTGGGGACTAGGAGTGAAACCACTGCTATGTTTTCACTGCTGTGGAATTCTTCTATAAAGATGTGTCAAACTTAGGAAATTTGACGGAAGGGTGTATAGCAATTGGATTTAAGTTATGATAATGTTGATTAATGACACATTTCTTTAAGATTGTATAGTACGATTAGGTGTTGCAAGACACTTGAAGACACATGTAAAAACAAAGTAGCTGTGTTCAAACGCTTGTTGAGGGAGAAAGAACATAAGTAACATCTGCGGACACCTTTGGGGGAAGGCAATAGACACTTATGATTTCTATAATTATTACAGTTTATTATTGGTAGAGAAGCAGTGCTAAACTCAATGGCCTGCGAGCCATCAAGGGTGAAGACAGTCTAGCAAGTAGTTCAAGGGCACCATACTGATTTGTGGGTCACAGCAAATAGAGAGAAGGGAGTTTAGATTGCACTGACAGGGAGATTTACTTGGTCTATAAAATTTATTTATAAAATTAAAATTTATTTATTTTTTAAGCTTAACAGCCATCAGAGGTCTGTGGGCCATGGGAATAACATTTAAACAGTTGTGTAATGGAAGTGCATGAGCAGCCATAATGGTGATCGGTAGGTCCAAGCAGGTGAATAAAGGAAGCTTATTGTAGTGGAAAGATAGTGTTCTCATTTCCTCACAATTGTAAGCAGGGGCAGAGGATGCAGAGGTAAACTTAACTTATTTACAGGATTCAATTTCTAGATAATTTGTGAAGAGATCAGGATACATATTTACGTATGTGCATAAATGCGACGTTGTTGAAAGTGGTGATTTGTCATTGAATTATGAGGCACTTGAAACTAAAGTACTTGGATGACTGTTTGTGGTCTGATATGATTTAGCTTATATGTATGGTTTGGGAGTTTACTAGATTATTTTCCAAACGTAATGTGAGTACTTCAATTAATTCTGTATTATATTGGGACTAGATGAGTCGACTCGTTATGACGGAGATGTACAAAATAATTTTCGTATTTCGAGTTTGTGCCTGAGAATTGGAGATAAAATAACATAGACACCATTTGCAGTAGTGTTGAATAAATATGGCTTTTTTCTTTCACTGATTTCAACACGTTACTTTAAGATTGTGTGGAGTGCTGAATTATGATTTGATGAGTCACTTTAAAAGGTAGACATAGGTACAAAATTTTGGCTCTAAGGTAAAGTTTAAGAGTCTATGATCCAATAAATTGGAATAGCTTTAAAATAACTGACAACATGTGACAAAATAGAGAAGATTTTCCTGTGAGATTAAAGTGATGGATTGATTTCACCTGCGTGAAACGTTCATCCTGGTCTGCAGGTGGAGAGAGAGTCATACAACGGTCTATAATTATACCTACATTTGAATAAAGTTTGCAGAAAGTACTTGCTGCGTGGTTATCAGAGCTGCGTAGCAAGGTGATTGCAAATGCTGCGAGGAGGCAAGAAACATTGCGGAACGAAGTTGTGACGTGGAGCACAACATGCCACTTGTGGAACCAAATTCGGCTTGCATCTGCTCGCACAGAAGCTGTAAGCAGCCGTAGGAAGCTGTAGCCTGGTCAGAGCAGATGCTGCTGTGGCAGTGAACTCACGTTAAAAGGTAGCTCTGGTTTGGAGATGTTTATAATTTAGAGTAGCGGTCGTTTGAAAGGAAGTTTGCTTGTTGCGTGATTGGCCCTGTGTTCAAAATGGAATAATCACCCTCCGATGGGCATACTGATATTTAATTCCCTTGCCTCAAATTAAAGCTGTGATAGAGCTCAAGTGCCGTGAAGCCGGAGCAGCATCCAAACGCGGAGGCACTGCTCCGGGTGGAAGATAAGATGAGAGGACCTGTATACGGCCATATTGAGCTGTACTACAGGTATACAGCGAAGCAGTGGCCGCTTGCGGAGGCAGATTCAATGCCAGGGTCTGCTGTGTTGAGGAAATATTAGAAAGAAAGAAAGGCATGGCAGAAACAATGATTAAAGTGGCAGCCACTGTTGCCACAAAAATAAGAAAATAGTGAGCTGCTGCAACAGCTTTGTTGAAAATGAGAGCTTATCTGATGAGGGCAAATGCTTTGCGCATCGTAGGTCATCTGTCACATGTATCTGACACAGGTAAGTGGACGGGGCCAAATGCCGGAAGAACTGTTGCAGGACAGAGGTAAGCAGCGACTTATATACGCTTACTCCGATGTTGATTGGTTGGATTAAATGAACATGCTCCTCCCGAACTTTTGTTAAGAGTTATATATATATATATATATATATATATATATATATATATATATATATATATATATATATATACAGTATATATACTGTATATATATATATATACTGTTTATACGTATATATAAATATAGTATATACACAGTATTATTCCTTTTGATTTTAAGTTGAAATGTGACCTGGCCATGTTTTTTCGACATTCACACTTATTTCACACTTATGTTTTGTAAATATTTTGTATGTAAAATGAACAAAAGACCCCTTTATGAACCACGAATTAATAGACTCCACTCAGAAGAACTATTTTTTTATATGTGCTGTACAAATAGGTCTGGGTATTGATTCAGATGTCCTGATTTGACTCTATTCCGATTCACAAGCTCTCAACTCGATTACGATTTTGATTCAATATTGATTCTTATGGTTATATTTCAGTTATAGGGCTCTATTTTCGTGAGCGCACAAAGCGCAGCACTATGCGCAACAAACGTGCACAACGTCTTATCCAATTTTCGCGAGAGCACTAATTCTAATCGCAATTTTCGTGCCAGTGCAAATCACAAGTGGCCGTGTGTGGGAGTGTTTGCGATATTATTGGTGTATGCGTGCAGTGGGTGTATTGTATGTTAATGAAATGGCACAAAGCTTAATTTGCTATTTCCCTGAGAAATAGGTTGTTGCACTAAGACGTTTGAAAACCACGTCTTAACTTTCCACAAAGTTTAAACTCAGTTCCTGCATTTGCAGTTTGGAGATTCCACCAGCAGGTGGTAATAAAGTTAATGTCCAAACTCCGAAAATATAGTGGAACATCAAATTATGTCCCTGACAATCAGAGTTTTATATGAAGCTTATATGAAAAAAAAAAAAAAAAAAAACAAAATATGAGATTTGTGTTAAACTATCTATAGGTCATGGTTTATTTTTCTATTATTATTATTATTATTATTATTATTATTATTATTATTTAAATTTACAATTGTATCTATGGCCTAATTTGTAAGTCTAAAGGTATTTTTCCACCTGTTGTCGTAGAGTGATTTTTAAGTCACTGCAAAACGAGCCAGTGGAAGAAGATGGAGAGAGTAAAATGTTTGGAATTGGTAGGTTATAATTTTTTGACCACTTTGTTATCTTGATTATATTTTAATTTCATTTGAAGTATAATTCCAATTTAGAAATATTTTTGGATTTTTTATTGTGTTTCGATAAATTAATTTCATTTATCAAAATCAACCGGTAGAAGTGAAGTATGTGCCAATACAATCACTGTTACACTAGCCATGATTTGTGTGTCAGTAGATGAAAATGATTAATAATACCTACATTCTCTGTAATATAACAGAGCCTGCATCCAAATTCTAAGGAGAATCACATTTTCAATGCGTATAAAAGGATTGTGTCACTGTCATAGAAATATTCCCGACAATCATCAAGGATGCATTTTAATGCACAAAAGAACGTAATTTTCTATTCTTCTAATTCATTGCATACAGTCTATTTACACTACCAACTTCTTATGAATGTGCTGTCTTGGTTTATATCGCTGGTGCTTGAGGGAATGAATCAAAGCCTATAATACTGTAGGACGCAGACAATAATAACCGGAAAAACCTTAGAATTAAATTGCAGTTAATCCAGCCTATTTGCGCATTGCGCGTGCGATTTTGCTAAACCTACTTGCGCCAAGATGTAGTGTATGCTTGCATGAAAATACCAAAATTTCATGGCCATGCCCACTGACTTTGCGCTTATGACTTATGGCATAGCGCTGTGCTTAACGCTAGCACTCATAAAATAGGGCCCATAATGTCCCTTTTGCTTACAATTGAAAGGAATTCTCTCCCAGCTAATGCTCTTTACTGTACAGGGAACCTTTTAACTAGGTACGTTATGAAAATATTAATTTAGCTAATTATATTGTTTTAGTTTTTCATCATTTTGATCAAATTTTGGCTTTTAAAAGTGAACAAATCAATGTTATATTTCATGTTATCTTTTTGTTACGTTTATTGTTTAATTGCATAATTTTCACTATTTACAAGTATTTACACTGATTTTTTACATGATTTGTTGAACATGTGGCTTTACGTCATCTCAGCTATGCATTACTAGAATTAAATGTTTATTTATTTATTTATTTTTTTTATCAACAACTGACTGTAGAGAACAGAAAGAGTATTAAAAGGGACATTATTTAATGAGAAATATATTGCGTGGATCTCGTCTTTGGACATGCATTACACAGAACAACTTTCACTGTCAAAATGCAGTGAAAGGTTTTCACAGCTGAATACTCCACCACTATACTACACAATTACTGCTGAGGGAAATATAAACATTTACCAGCCAGTTGCTAAATGTATACATTTTAGTCACATAGTGCAAAATTTGGTTGCAAATGCAAGTGATTTCCTTGCATTGTAGTCAAGGGTTGCGTATAGAGTAAAAAAATCAATCTTGAGATTCAAGAATCGATATCATTCAAATGAAGCTACTGATGCATCGAAAAATCTATATTTTTACTCACCCCATGTACAAAGTGAACAGTGAAGCTCTAGCTTTCAGAATTTGTCACTTTATTGATCTGCAATTCTGCATAGATTCCCACTTACCTTTTTGTTTTCTTTTTTAACAGTGTTTAACAGTCTTTTCTATTTACAACTTGTTCCTGAGAGGAAAAAAGAGTATTTTGAGTGTTTTGAAACAATTTTCAGTACTCAAACAACAGGATTCATTTTATAATGCTTGAAAGTAAAACTTAAGGTGTACACTACATTGAAAGCAACTTGGCATTTATTTATGTGGCTTTTGTGAAAACAGTGTTTTTAACAAAAATATGGTTCTCCAAGAATCCTATTTCTGTTTAGTACTTTTAATAGAAAATAAAGGCAAGTAACAAGTAACTGCAGTACTGTCTACCCTTCCCTTCTGCTCCGCAGACAAATCTAATACATATTCAAGGCCATACTGTAGGTTACAGATCACTGTACAGGATGAGCGCATATTTCTCCCTCCTCGAGTAAATTTGTTCCAACAGTTGCTGTAAATGAGTACTAATTTGGAGAGTAATCTGCCGCTGTCATGCAGGAGCACTGCTCATCATTAGTATGACAGCTCAAGAAGACCCCCTGGATCTGCACTGTTTACTATTCATATTACGTTGGGTAAGTCACGCAATGATGATGCTTCATAAACATGTACACACGTACACACACACACACACACACACACACACACATATGTTGGTGCAGCTATCATTATGAGGACTCTCCATAGACATAATGATTTTTATACTGTACAAACTATAGATTCTAACCCCTAAACCTAACCCTCACAAAAAAAACTTTCTGCAATTTTTTAAATTTTCAATAAAACATCATTTAGTATGTTTATAAAGCAATTTGAATTATGGGGACACAATAAATGTCCTCATAAACCACGTTTATAGTATAATACCCTTGTAATTACCAGTTTGTAACCTAAAAAAAGTCCTCGTAAACCACTTAAACCTGTCCACACACACACACACACATAATATCCAGCTATCTACACACACATAATATCTATGTATGTATGCATATCCATTTGTTGGAAACAGTCTGCAAGAAATCCTGCAGCGAACCTGTCTGTGACTTGTCCTCTAGACTGTTGCAGGGAAAATTAAAATGATACAAGTATCCATGGTAATCTGGTAATTGTATGGTAAATGTAGCCCTATTATCTTCAAGCTGTGCAAAGTGGCATTTGGGTGAATGAAAACTGAACATCGTGCACTCTGGTTCAATTTACGACCTGTCTGGCTCTAATACATGCACAGGATTAAACAGCTAAATAAGTAAAATGAAGCTTTCCATTACACTTTGGTTGGCTGCGTCCTTGGAGGGGTCAAACTTTGGAAACTGAGGATGGATGGTGATCAGGAGGAAGTGGAGGGGGTTAGGTTGGTGAAGGTTACAAGTCTCATCTTGCGATCAGCTGCATGCTATGTTATTAGGAAAGTGCTGTTTATCAGGGATGGTCGAGTTGCCTTAGCATTTTCACTGAGTACATCTAGTTATCACATCACCTTTGCCTGAAAGCATTAGCATCTTGCTAAAGCATGTTCTTGTAGCTCAACTGGCAACTTTATGTTCAAGCATTTGATTCCCAGGAAACACACATACTGATAAAAAGATATACCTTGGGTGCTCTGTGAAGTGTTAAAAGTCTTCCAAATGCAAGCTTCTGTTATTACATTGAAGTCTATTATAACTGAACTTTCAGGGATGTGGGCATTATTATCCACTGCTGGGAACTTCAAATCAAAATCAAATCACTTTTATTGTCACACAGCCATATACACAAGTGCAATGGTGTGTGAAATTCTTGGGTGCAGTTCCGATCAACATAGTAGTCGTGACAGTGATGAGACATATACCAATTTACAATAACATCAAATTAACACAATTTAAAGTCTAATATACACATATTTACACACAACACAATATGCAAATAATAACATACACTGTACAGTATACAGTACACACAATATAGATACACATTATTCAATAAAAAAGTATATATAGTATATATAGAATGTACAGTAGGTTGTATTGTACAGTATTGACATTCAGGCTGTCGGTTGATAGTAAGTTGTTAAGAGAGAATATAATATAATAATAATATAATTTATGACAGTCCGGTGTGAGATATAAGAGTAAGAGAAATAAAGTGCAGTGCTGATGTATTTTGATCGTGGGAGATCAAGAGTTCAAAAGTCTGATTGCTTGGGGGAAGAAACTATGATGAAGTCGGCTGGTGCGGGTCCTGATGCTGCGATACCGCCTGCCTGATGGTAGCAGTGAGAACAGCCCATGGCTCGGGTGGCTGGAGTCTCTGATGATCCTCCGAGCTTTTTTCACACACCGCCTGGTGTATATGTCCTGGAGGGAGGGAAGCTCACCTCTGATGATGTGACTGGCAGTTCGCGCCACCCTTTGTAGGGCTTTGTGGTTGTAGGCTGTGCTATTGCCATACCAGGCGGAGATGCAGCCAGTCAGGCTGCTCTCTACAGTGCAGGTGTAGAACAGTGTGAGGATGTGGTGGTTCATTCCAAACTTCCTCAGCTGTCTCAGGAAGAAGAGGCGCTGATGAGCCTTCTTCACAACGACTTCAGTGTGGATGGACCATGTGAGTTCCTCAGTGATGTGGACACTCAGGAACTTGAAGCTGCTGACTCTCTCCACTGGTGCTCCATTGATGGTGATGGGACTGTGTTCTCTGTCTTTTCTTCTGAAGTCCACCACAAGCTCCTTTGTCTTACTGACGTTGAGGGAAAGGTTGTGCTCCTGACACCAGTGTGTCAGATTGTGCACCTCCTCTCTGTAGGCTGTTTCATCATTGTCAGTGATCAGACCTACCACCGTCATGTCATCAGAAAACTTAATGATGGCATTGGAGTCATGTGTGTACAAGGAATACAAGAGTGGGCTTAGAACACAGCCCTGCGGGGCTCCAGTGTTGAGGGTCAGTGATGAAGAGATGTTGCTGCCTATTCTAACCACCTGGCGTCTGCCTGACAGGAAGTCCAGGATCCAGCTGCACAGTGAGCTGTTTAAGCCCGGAGTTTCTCATCTAGCTTGGAGGGCACTGTGGTGTTGAATGCTGAGCTGCAGTCTACAAACAGCATTCTCACATAAGTGTTCTTTTTTTTCCAGGTGGGAGAGAGCAGTGTGTATTGTAGATGCAATGGCATCATCAGTGGAGCGGTTGTTGCGGTAAGCAAACTGCAATGGGTCAAGTGAGGGAGGCAGCACAGAGCAGATGTAATCTCTGATTAGTCTCTCAAAGCATTTGCTGATGATGGGGGTCAGAGCAACAGGACGCCAGTCATTTAAGCAAGTGATTTTTGATTGCTTTGGAACAGGCAAAATGGTGGATGTTTTTAAAGCATGTGGGGACTACAGACAAAGAGAGGGAAAGGTTGAAAATGTCCGTAAAAACACCAGCCAGCTGGTTCGCGCACGCTCTGATGACACGGCCCGGAATGCCGTCTGACCCACCGCTACAGAGACGGAGAGTGAACTAACCTCTGTAGCTTCGGCCGCGAGAGCTCTCTCCGCGAGGGCGGTGTTATTTCCCTCAAAACGAGCATAAAAAGTATTTAGCTCATCCGGGAAAGAGGCAGCAGTGTTCATGGCTGAGTTTTTATTCCCTTTAAAGTCAGTGATGATGTTAATTCCCTGCCACGTGCTTCTAGAGTTGGTGGTGTTAAACCTTCAATCTTGTTCCTGTACTGGCGTTTTTGCTGTTCTGATGGCATAACTGGCTTCTTTATGCTCCTCCGTGTTCCCAGAATTTAAAGCGGAGGTCCGCACATTAAGTGCTGCGCGAACATCGCTATTTATCCATGGCTTCTGGTTCAGATAGATCCGTGTGGTTCTGGTCGGAACGACATCCTATATGCACTTTCTGATTAAACACATTACGTTATCAGTGTAAAGCTCGATGTCGTCATCAGAGGCGGACCGGAACATCTCCCAGAGTCTGATTGGTCTGACCAGCACTGGATCGTTCTGAGGGTGGGTGCTTCCTGTTTCAGTTTCTGCCTGTAAGCGGGCAGAAGCAGAATGGAAGAGTGGTCCGATCTGCCAAATGGTGGGCGGGGGAGGGATTTGTAGCCATCCCGGAAGAGAGAGTAGCAATGGTCCAAAACCCGGTCCCCTCGTGTGTTGAAACTAATGTGCTGGTGGTATTTTGGTGTGACTGATTTGAAACTGGCTTTATTAAAGTTCCCGGTCACAATGAACGCGGCCTCAGGGTGCACGGTTTCCTGCTCACTTATACTCCCATACAGTTCCTTGAGTGCCCGGTCTGTGTCGGCTTGTGGCGGGATGTACACAGCAGTGATAATGACCGCTGTGAATTCCCTCGGTAGCCAGAATGGTCGACACAGAAGCATGAGAAATTCCAGATCAGGACAGCAGAAAGACTTGATAGAATGTACGTTCCTCTGATCACACCAGGATTTGTTGATCATAAAACATACACCACCACCTCTGCTTTTACCTGAGAGATCTTTCGCTCTGACCGCTCGGTGCACGGAGAACCCTGCAGGTTCAATGGCTGAGTCTGGAATCTCCGCAGACATCCAAGTTTCCGTAAGGCAGATAATGCAGCAGTCCCTTGTCTCTCGTTGGAAGGAGATCCGCGCTTTCAGCTCGCAGAGCTTGTTATCCAGAAACTGAACATTTGCCAGTAGAATACTGGGTAGCGGGGGTCGATTTGCGCGGCATATTACTCTGATGAGGACGCCGGCTCTGTTTCCCCTCTTCCTCCTGCGTTTCCGCGTCCGGGCTGCCCAGACAAAGGGCTCCGCTTGCGTGTTTGTAAACAGCAGGTCGGCATTGAGGAATTTGAAGTCCGGTTTACGGTGTGAAATTGCTGAACCAATGTCCAAAAGTGTTTGTCTGTCATAGACAATTAGGCAGACAACATCCGAGACAAAAAACATAAGAATTGTAAACAAAACAAATTGTCAGGTGTATTTTGTTGATTCATGTCTTTTATTTTGAAAAGTTTAGTTCCTGTTCCCTAGTCATGTGATGTCTTGTTTTCCCTCCATGTTCATGTGTCATGTTTTCATTGGTTTATTGTTTAATTATCTTGTTATCAGTTCTGTTTGTTTCATTGGTTTATGTTCTCCCATGTCTTGTATTTAAGCCCTCATGTTTTCATTGTCTGGTTGTCAAGTATTGAATGTGAGTGTAGATGTTTATGTCAGGCCACGTTTATGTCAAGCCGAGTTTATATCAAGTCAGGTTTATGTCAAGTTCATGTTTATGTTTTGTTTTGTAGTCAGGGTTATTGGTTCTCACTTTGTAAATAAACTGCACTTGGGTTCTTCATCTTCACGTCTTCGTCATTGCCATCATTGTCAGCAGCCAACATCGTTACAGAATACTTGACCCAACCATGAACCCAGCAGTTCGGCTTCTGCTTCTATGTCGGGAATTGTCCCCTGGAGGACTATGTGGAGGACTTTTGCGATCTGGCCTTCCAGGTGGACTTTAATGAGGTTGTACTCAAAGACTGTTTTAGATTTGGACTGAATGAGTCCATTTCTTTTTTGATGCCTGGCGGTCGCAGTTCCCTCAGCCTGGCTCAATATATCGACCTCGCCCTACGGTTCATTGGTTCCCCGTTCACTGTGGGGGAGGCGGATGCCGAGCCAGAGTTCCACGACATGGCCGCCGCCGAGCCAGCGTTCCACACCATGGCCGCCAAGCCAGAGTTCCACGCCATGGCCGCCAAGCCAGAGGTCCACGTCATGGCCGCCGCCGAGCCAGAGGTCCACGTCATGGCCGCCGCCGAGCCAGAGGTCCACGACATGGCCGCCGCCGAGCCAGAGTTTCACGTCATGGCCGCCAAGCCAGAGTTTCTAGTCATGGTCGCTGAGCTAGCGCCATCTTTTGCTCCATGCCACGTCACAGCAATGCCTCAGCCTGTTCCATGCCACGTCACAGCAACGCCTCAGCCTGCTCCATGCCACGTCACAGCAACACCTGAGCAGTGGGACCTGGAGATGGTTCCCACCCTTATACCCACCCTTAGTTCTCCTGAGCAGGCAAGGGGAACTTTCGGCCCTCCGAACCCGCCTGGACCCTCCGAGCCCTGGACTTCGCCTTGGCCTGTCAGTTCCTCGACATTGCCTCAGCTCTGCATTCCCTCGGCTCCACTGCGGTCCTTCAGCCTGTCGGCTTTGCCGGGGTCCCTCGTCCCTCCGGCTCCTCCTTGGTCTGTCGGTCACCTGGCTCCGCTTTAGCTCTCCGATCCTCTGGCTGCACCTCATCCCTCCGATCTGTCAGCTTCACCGGGGACCTCCTTCCCTACGGCTCCACCTTGGTCCTCAGTCCCACCGGCTCCACCTCAGTCTTCCGATCCCCCAGCTCCGCCTTGCTCCTTCGAGCCTCCAGCACCGCCTTGGTCCTCCCTGCCATCGGCTCCACCCTGGCCCTTCGAGTCTTCGGCTACTCTCCGGGCACCAAGTTCCATGGCTCCGCCCCTCGAGCCTCTTATGGCTCCGCCTTCCATGGCTCCGCCCCTCGAGCCTCTCATGGCTCCACCCCCCACGGACTTTGCCTTGGTCCCAAGCCCCTTTCTCGCCATGCCACACCCCACACCTCAAGACACCCCCCCCCAGCTCCCTACAGAACTTTGAATTTATGTCATGTTTTACATGTTTTGTTTATGTGTTGGGGTGTCAGGAGCCACCCCTTAGTGGGGGGGATATGTCAGGTGTATTTTGTTGATTCATGTCTTTTATTTTGAAAAGTTTAATTCCTGTTCCCTAGTCATGTGATATCTTGTTTTCCCTCCATGTTCATGTGTCATGTTTTCATTGGTTTATTGTTTAATTATCTTGTTATCAGTTCTGTTTGTTCATTGGTTTATGTTCTCCCATGTCTTGTATTTAAGCCCTCATGTTTTCATTGTCTGGTTGTCAAGTATTGAATGTGAGTGTAGATGTTTATGTCAGGCCACGTTTATGTCAAGCCAAGTTTATATCAAGTCAGGTTTATGTCAAGTTCATGTTTATGTTTTGTTTTGTAGTCAGGGTTATTGGTTCTCACTTTGTAAATAAACTGCACTTGGGTTCTTCATCTTCACGTCTTCGTCATTGCCATCATTGTCAGCAGCTAACATCGTTACACGAATAAAACACCATGTTGTGTCAGAGCTCGCAACGCAGCAGCCATACTCGGCGCCATCTTAAAGCCTGAACTTTGGCTTTACTATAAAAATAAATAAATAATAATAATAAAAAAATAAAAAAACTATGATTAAGGATGCACACATTTTTATCTTGCATATTATTTTATAAATAGTATGCGAATTTGGATGCAGCATTTGTTTTATTTTAATTACTTAATGCTTCAGTGTAGCAGTCTAGCAGCTAGCATGCTAGTTCTTGTCAAACTGTGTTGATCTTAGTAGGCTTTCTATGAATGTCCTAAGATGACTCCTCATTGAAGAGCCATTTAAATAGCTATCATACTTACACAAACAATAAATGTAACATTTTGGCAAGCGAAAGTGGTTGTGCAGTTTTAATGTCTTCTACAGACATAACTCAACATTTATTGCTAGCGATTTCAGATCAGATTTTCTCACAATGAAAGAACTCAGCAGGACATGAATAGTTCCTAAACTCTTAATGTTTCAACACCTGATGTTGTTCTTGTCTTTGGAATAGCACTGTTTCTAGAGACATTTGCCATAAATATGTGGATATGTCTGTCTGCCTCATGTGCAGTGATAATGAGATAACACAGCTTAATCTGGAGAAGTCTTATGCTTTTTCCAAAACCTAGTGAGCTGCCTTAAGAGACAGCATTTTAAGGCATCATATGTGCGCTCCTGATACGAAGACTGATGCTGCCTTTTAAGACATAATTTTAGTCAAATTTAGCCAGAAAGGCAAGAGGAATGTTGATAATACATAAAAAAAAATAAAAAAAATTATATATATATATATATATATATATATTTCATTCAATATTGAAAAGTTTAAATAAAAAAGAGTTGTGTAATTATTGTAGAATTATTATCTAACATTTGTTTGTAATGCACATAAAAGCTTATTATAGAATTGCACCTTTAGCGTAGCAACATGCTAACATCAAACTCTATTGAACATATTGTTGTACCTCCCATGTGGAATTAAATTTGTGCACCATGCAGAGTTGCTGCCTATGTAGAGTATTCCAAATCAGTCATTAGAATACAGCTGCATTCGTAGTCAGCAAGAAGTAGCAGATTATTTTTCTATGACCTTGAGGATGTTGTACTTAGCATATCCTAAAAGGCAGATATTCGGTATGACTCCTAGCTGTTTATGTCAGTTTTTGTCTGTCTGGGAAATTGTCTGAGGAGGCATGGCAAGTTCAACTGTAGGTTGAATTAGCTAAGAACATTTGCTTATTAGTGCTGGCATTTAGAGATTCTTGTTTATTGTGAACTTAACAAACTCAAAGACGCCATTGAAGTATATGTATGTTTCTCCTGATATCCTTTATTGAGGATATTTGTATTTTCATGCAGTCTGAAGCAATTACTGATAATTTCTGCAAATATCATAGAAACGTATCCTCAATTATAGACCAAAATTCTCGTGCAGCTATACCATGTACACAGCACAATTATCATCTCTACCCTGGACACAGCGCCAGACTGAACAATTGATCCATATCGTCATCAACAATATGACACTTATTGCTATTTTGTATGCTCTCACAATTTCAAAGATGACTAATTTTACCGTGATTATAGCTTGCCAGGCAAAAGGACAGTCTAATGGGTTTGTTTGAATTGCTATTGACATCTGTGCTTTGATAGGATGTTGATAGAAAACACTGCAATCAACCCCGGAGAGAGATCTGAAAACCTCAATTCCAGTCTTGTGTACACTGTATAATTCTCAAATTTTATCCATGCTGCGCATGGGATAATGAAATTATTTCAGGATGCCATCAGCAACCCCATGAGAACAAGAGACGTTTAATAATGGGCATTTTTGGCAAGTAAAACAACAAGTCTATTCCAGTGAAGCCAACAATTATTATTATACTGTATCTCAATTTGTTTTTATTTAATTTCTTCTTGTATTTGCATCCAAATTTACTTTGATTCATTATTGGTTGAATAAATCAAGACATTAAATGATTCAAAACAATTTTAAATGGTTTTGTGATGTGTCACATTTCAGATGACAAACCATTTTACTGTTTTAATGTAATCTGACATATTTCAGAGTGAAACAGGATATTCAACAAAGCAAAATGTAAGATGGGCCATTTTTAATTAATCTAGAATTTACAGGATTGTGTAAAGTGTCTGTTATGTACACGTACTGTATATGTATACATAAGCCAGGTGGATGGAATTGAGGGGTTTCGGCGTTAGCCGAAATGAAAACTTGGAAATAATGTGAGGTGCACAATATGAGTAAATGAAATAGGGTCAATTTTTATTTTGTGTTGACTTCATATCTTGAATGTTAACTCAGTGTTAACTCAGACTACCTTCCTGTAAGATTTATACCTTTCCAAACATGTTGAACTTACATATGACACATACTGTATATTTAGAGTAAAATCTTGTAGATATTGTCCCCAATTACCAATTACATCATTCCCCAAGTCCAAGACTGTTTTACCACAAATCATCTTAAAAGCCCTCAACCTCTATCACTCTACTCTCACACAAGATGGAATTTTTCCATCAGTTTCCAATAACCAAGGGGAAGAGTGAAAAGAATTTGGCCACTGATCAAACCGTGCTCTGTGGCTGAGGCATGGTGAGAAAAATGAGAGGACAGTGATCCTGCTGACTTCAGCAAGCCAGAACATCCACCCTCTGACCTACAGCTCATTGGTCAATGGACACAGTTGAAGACACAAAACCAATACCTTATATAGCTCAATGGCCTTAAAACGCAATGGTGAGAAAAAATAATCCCTTTTAAATTTTCCTTTTAAGATGGGGTCATAAAATCAGCTATTTATCTATCTCAATGGCAACAATGTCAATAAGAACCTCTCTATACAGGTGCATCTCAATAAATTAGAATGTCATGGAAAAGTTCATTTATTTCAGTAATTCAACTCAAATTGTGAAACTCGTGTATTAAATAAATTCAATGCACACAGACTGAAGTAGTTTAAGTCTTTGGTTCTTTTAATTGTGATGATTTTGGCTCACATTTAACAAAAACCCACCAATTCACTATCTCAAAAAATTAGAATATGGTGACATGCCAATCAGCTAATCAACTCAAAACACCTGCAAAGGTTTCCTGAGCCTTCAAAATGGTCTCTCAGTTTGGTTCACTAGGCTACACAATCATGGGGAAGACTGCTGATCTGACAGTTGTCCAGAAGACAATCACTGACACCCTTCACAAGGAGGGTAAGCCACAAACATTAATTGCCAAAGAAGCTGGCTGTTCACAGAGTGCTGTATCCAAGCATGTAAACAGAAAGTTGAGTGGAAGGAAAAAGTGTGGAAGAAAAAGATGCACAACCAACCGAGAGAACCGCAACCTTATGATTGTCAAGCAAAATCGATTCAAGAATTTGGGTGAACTTCACAAGGAATGGACTGAGGCTGGGGTCAAGGCATCAAGAGCCACCACACACAGACATGTCAAGGAATTTGGCTACAGTTGTCGTATTCCTCTTGTTAAGCCACTCCTGAACCACAGACAACGTCAGAGGCGTCTTACCTGGGCTAAGGAGAAGAAGAACTGGACTGTTGCCCAGTGTTCCAAAGTCCTCTTTTCAGAGCAAGTTTTGTATTTCATTTGGAAACCAAGGTCCTAGAGTCTGGAGGAAGGGTGGAGAAGCTCATAGCCCAAGTTGCTTGACGTCCAGTGTTAAGTTTCCACAGTCTGTGATGATTTGGGGTGCAATGTCATCTGCTGGTGTTGGTCCATTGTGTTTTTTGAAAAGCAAAGTCCTGCACCTGTTTACCAAGAAATTTTGGAGCACTTCATGCTTCCTTCTGCTGACCAGCTTTTTAAAGATGCTGATTTCATTTTCCAGCAGGATTTGGCACCTGCCCACACTGCCAAAAGCACCAAAAGTTGGTTAAATGACCATGGTGTTTGTGTGCTTGACTGGCCAGCAAACTCACCAGACCTGAACCCCATAGAGAATCTATGGGGTATTGTCAAGAGGAAAATGAGAAACAAGAGACCAAAAAAATGCAGATGAGCTGAAGGTCACTGTCAAAGAAACCTGGGCTTCCATACCACCTCAGCAGTGCCACAAACTGATCACCTCCATGCCACGCCGAATTGAGGCAGTAATTAAAGTAAAAGGAGCCCCTACCAAGTACTGAGTACATATATAGTAAATGAACATACTTTCCAGAAGGCCAACAATTCACTAAAAATGTTTTTTTTATTGGTCTTATGATGTATTCTAATTTTTTGAGATAGTGAATTGGTGGGTTTTTGTTAAATGTGAGCCAAAATCATCACAATTAAAAGAACCAAAGACTTAAACTACTTCATTCTGTGTGCACTGAATTTATTTAATACACAAGTTTCACAATTTGAGTTGAATTACTGAAATAAATGAACTTTTCCACAACATTCTAATTTATTGAGATGCACCTGTAGTTGTTAGTTCTGTTCCAAAGCCTAGTAAGCTCCATCACTGCCTAATGCCAACATAGGCTAAGTGGAATAGAAGTTCATAAATGACTGATTTGGAACACTATACATATTTATACACATAAAGTGTACGAGAGATTCGGCTCACAATTGATTTCAATACGAGCGACAAGAACAACTCAATATTCTGATAAACAAATACATGCACATATGTCATACACAAATTTTGTGTAAAGTAGTCGTTTTTTTAATTATATTTATGCTGTATTTGAACAATAGTTTTCAGTATTGAATAAATTACAGTATATTTAGAATAGAAGTGTCCCTTGCTTCATCCACCGATTTGGAATCTTATTATGACATGGTCTAATAATGGTCTAATTATGGCATGAATAAGTTGCCTACCTTTTGGGATAGCCTTCACTTCTGGAACAGGCCTGTGTTACCTTAAAATACTGCCTCTGTAGGCAGCTCACAATATTTTAGGACAGTTGTGTTTGTCTTTTGCAAAGAATTCTCATATAGCATAATGTGTTGGACTATGATCAGCAATCACATCCACGTAGCACCTGGTGTTCGCAGCTAACCCAACTCCTAAGGATTTCATCATTTATTTACTCAGAAAGCAGAAAAGAGAGGAGAGAGAATGGCTGAATTGCAAACTCAATCATAGCTCCCACACTGTCAGAATATGGAAGAGTCTCAGTGAATCACAGGCTGAAAGGCCATCACCTAAACCTCCATGGTCTGCACCTGCCTCATTCCTCATCTAAGACCTGCCTGAACACTGATCAGCCATGCACACAACATGAAGACTACTGGGAATCCTATCAAACTTGGGCATAACAGTCCACTCACCCTGTAACCAAGGACAGATCCATACTGAAACCTCAATAACCTCTTTAAAATAAATTCGGGAGTGGAAGTTAGGTTTTTAAAATCTTAGGAAGTCATGTAAAGCTGCTGTTATCTGGCACATTGTGAAAAGGCATTGAATTTGTTTTTATTTTTTAATTTGTACCGACCTCTGACCTGAACCATGCAGTACCAAGAACAGTAGCTGCCAACTGTCTATGCCCATGTGGCAAGCATATAGCGGCCTGAATAAAACAGAGGGAATTATGAGTTTATTCCTGTTCCAACAGAGAGAACCTGGGAATCAGGAGTCAAACCCTCATCCAGATTATAAAATCTAACAAATGTATGCAAAGAGGACTATCCTGCTGCCATACAAATGTCCTCCAAGGACGCACCTCTAGCCAAAGACTATGAGGATGCAATGCTCCTCGTAGAATGAGCTTGAATAACCGAAAGCAAAGGTAAACCACGCGCTTAGTAAGCAATTAAAATTGCATCAACTAGCCAATGAGACA
Organism: Myxocyprinus asiaticus; assembly: GCF_019703515.2. Lineage (NCBI taxonomy): Eukaryota > Metazoa > Chordata > Actinopteri > Cypriniformes > Catostomidae > Myxocyprinus > Myxocyprinus asiaticus. Next base: position 29,161,668 of record NC_059363.1, read on the forward strand.
GTCTTTGCTTGGACACAAAAAAACACCCCTGTTGCGGCCACCAAAGCACACAAACAAATGCTCTGACTTACGCCACTTATGACTGTTGAAGCGAACAGATCCACTTCCACTATGCTGAACCTTCTTCAGATTTGTTCCATAATCTGAGGATGTAATGTCCACTCTCTGGGCATCAAGCCCTGTCTAGACAGGAGATATACCCCCAAATTCAACCAGCCTGGAACATGCATGGCTCGTAGAGGCAGCACATTGTCCCGTGCCCACAGAAGAATGCGATATGCCAGCATCAACATGGCATGAGAACACACTCCTCCCTGGCGATTGATGTTGTCCGAGCGAATAAGGACATGACTGCCCTGAATCTCCAGGAGGAAAACGTCAGCAGCACCATGAACATCTCCAAACAGTTTATGTGCCAGTATTGCCGCTGGCACGTCCAAACCCCACAGGCTGGACGATCCTCATATACAGCACCCCAAACCGAGGAGGAGGCATCTGTCGTTATAAATTTGCGGAAACACACCTGTCCCAATGGAACGCTCGCCATCAGAAGGCGGGTCCGTGGTTACAGTTCGGTAGCACCCATCCGTCACTTTGTAGAGACGGAATGCATGCATCAGTGGTTGAAGTCCCTTTGTGGAGTTCATCCAGCACTGAAAAGGTCTCGCATGCAACATGCCCAGAGGAATGACAGCGGAAGCCACAATCATGAGCCCCAGAAGCCTGTGAAATGTTCTCGCAGGGAGAATGCATCCCACTCTGAACATCACTAGACACAGGCAGAATAACAGAACGCAAACTAGAGAGAGATGCGTCTGCATCGCCTACGAATCTAGCTCCACCTCTAGAAACAGAGTCTGTTGCTTTGGCAACAGGACACTCTTGTCTAGGTTTACACACAACCCTAGATTGCTCAAATGGCCGAGAATGGTATCTCGATGTTGGGCAGCCAAAGTCTCCGAGTGGGCTAGCACCAACCAGTCGTCGAGATAATTCAAAATGTGGATGCCCTGAAGCCTAAAGTGCATCAAAGCACGTGGTGCCAGCTCAAGTCCGAACGGAAGCCGAAAGCGAATCTGAGAAAACACCTGTGCTTCAGCGCAATCTGAATATGGAAATAAGCGTCCTTCAAATCTATTGTCACAAAACAGTCCCCCGGCTGCACTTGTGACATTATTTGCTTCTGTCAGCATTCCGAATTTACATTTCATTAGTATGGATTTCAGATGTCTCAAATCCAGAATGGGACACAAGCCGCTGTCTTTTTTTGGGACCAGAAAATAATGGCTGTAAAGCCGCACTCTCTCTGAGAAGGGGAATCTCCTATATTGGCCCTTTTACTAAGAGAGTATGAATTTCCTGAATCAAAAAATCAAAATCAAAATCAAAATCTCTTTTATTGTCACACAGCCACATACACAAGTGCAATGATGTGTGAATTTCTTGGGTGCAGTTCATATACAGAGACATATAACAATTTACAATAACATCAAATTAACACAACACAATTTAAAGTCTAATATACACATAATTACACACAACACAATATACAAATAATAACATACACTGTACAGTATGCAATACACACAATATAGATACACATTATTCAATAAAAAAAGTATACATAGTATATATAGAATGTACAGTAGGTTGTATTGTACTGTATTGACATTCAGGTTGTTGGTTGATAGTAAGTTGTTAAGAGAGAATATAATATAATAATAATATAATTTATGACAGTCTGGTGAGATATAAGAGTAAGAGTAATAAAGTGCAGTGCTGATGTATTTTGATCATAGGAGATCAAGAGTTCAAAAGTTTGATTGCTTGGGGGAAGAAGCTATGATGAAGTCAGCTGGTGTGGGTCCTGATGCTGCGATACCGCCTGCCTGATGGTAGCAGTGAGAACAGCCCATGGCTCGGGTGGCTGGAGTCTCTGATGATACTCCGAGCTTTTTTCACACACCGCCTGGTATATATGTTCTGGAGGGAGGGAAGCTCACCTCCGATGATGTGTCTGGCAGTTTGCACCACCCTTTGCATTGCTTTGCGGTTGTGGGCTGTGCTATTGCCATACCAGGCGGAGATGCAGCCAGTCAGGATGCTCTCTACAGTGCAGGTGTAGAACAGTGTGAGGATGTGGTGGTTCATTCCAAACTTCCTCAGCCATCTCAGGAAGAAGAGGCGCTGATGAGCCTTCTTCACAACGACTTCAGTGTGGATGGACCATGTGAGTTCCTCAGTGATGTGAACACCCAGGAACTTGAAGCTGCTGACTCTCTCCACTGGTGCTCCATTGATGGTGATGGGACTGTGTTCTCTGTCTTTTCTTCTGAAGTCCACCACAAGCTCCTTTGTCTTACTGACGTTGAGGGAGAGGTTGTGCTCCTGACACCAGTGTGTCAGAGTGTGCACCTCCTCTCTGTAAGCTGTTTCAACATTGTCAGTGATCAGACCTACCACCGTCGTGTCATCAGCAAACTTGATGGCATTGGAGCTATGTGTTGCCACACAGTCATGTGTGTACAAGGAATACAAGAGTGGGCTGAGAACACAGCCCTGTTGGGCTCCAGTGTTGAGGGTCAGTGATGAGGAGATGTTGCTGCCTATTCTAACCACCTGGCGTCTGCTTGACAGGAAGTCCAGGATCCAGCTGCACAGCGAGCTGTTTAAGCCCAGAGCCCGGAGTTTGTTATCTAGCTTGGAGGGCACTATGGTGTTGAATGCTGAGCTGTAGTCTATAAACAACATTCTCACATAAGTGTTCTTTTTTTCCAGGTGGGAGAGAGCAGTGTGTATTGTAGATGCAATGGCATCATCAGTGGAGTGGTTGTTGTGGGTCTAGAGAGAGAGGCAGCACAGAGCAGATGTAATCTCTGATTAGTCTCTCAAAGCATTTGCTGATGATGGGGGTCAGAGCAACAGGATGCCAGTCATTTAAGCAAGTGATTTTTAATTGCTTTGGAACAGGCACAATGGTGGATGTTTTAAAGCATGTGGGGACTACAGACAAAGAGAGGGAAAGGTTGAAAATGTCCGTAAAAACACCAGCCAGCTGGTTCACGCACGCTCTGATGACGCAGCCCGGAATGCCATCTGGGCCCACGGCTTTGCGGATATTCACCCGTCGGAAGGATCGGGTTACATCTACTACAGAGACGGAGAGTGAACTATCCTCTGTAGCTTCGGCCGCAAGAGCTTTCTCCACGAGGGCGTTGTTATTTCCCTCAAAACGATCATTAAAAGTATTTAGCTCATCCGGGAGAGAGGCAGCGGTGTTCATGGCGGAGTTTTTATTCCCTTTAAAGTCCGTGATGATGTTAATTCCCTGTCACATGCTTCTAGAGTTGGTGGTGTTAAACTGTCCTTCAATCTTGTTCCTGTACTGGTATTTTGCTGTTCTGATGGCATAACTGGCTTGTTTATGCTCCTCCGCGTTCCCGGAATTAAAAGCAGAGGTCCACACATTAAGTGCCACGCGAACATCGCTATTTATCCATGGCTTCTGGTTCAGATAGATCCATATTGTTCTGGTTGGAACGACATCCTCTACGCACTTTCTGATGAAACACATTACGCTATCAGCGTAAAGCTCGATGTCGTCATCAGAGGTGGACCGGAACATCTCCCAGTCCGTGATATCAAAACAGTCTTGTAGTGTAGAGTCTGATTTGTCCGACCAGCACTGGATCATTCTGAGGGTGGGTGCTTCCTGTTTCAGATTCTGCCTGTAAGCGGGCAGAAGCAGAATGGAAGAGTGGTCCGATTTGCCAAATGGTGGGTGGGGAAGGGATTTGTAGCCATCCCGGAAGAGAGAGTAGCAATGGTCCAAAACCCGGTCCCCTCATGTGTTGAAACTAATGTGCTAGTGGTATTTTGGTGCGACTGATTTGAAACTGGCTTTGTTAAAGTCCCCGGTCACAATGAACGTGACCTCAGGGCACGTGGTTTCCTGCTCACTTATACTCCCATACAGTTCCTTGAGTGCCCGGTCTGTGTCGGCTTGTGGCGGGATGTACACAGCAGTGATAGTGACCGCTGTGAATTCCCTCAGTAGCCAGAATGGTCGACACAGAAGCATGAGAAATTCCAGATCAGGACAACAGAAAGACTTGATAGAATATATGTTCCTCTGATCACACCAGGATTTGTTGATCATAAAACATACTCCACCACCTCTGCTTTTACCTGAGAGGTCTTTCGCTCTGTCTGCTCGGTGCACGGAGAACCCCACGGGTTCAATGGCTGAGTCTGGAATCTCCGCAGACATCCAAGTTTCTGTAAGGCAGATAATGCAGCAGTCCCTCGTCTCTCGTTGGAAAGAGATCCGTGCTTTCAGCTCGCAGAGCTTGTTATCAGAGACTGAACATTTGCCAGAAGAATACTGGGTAGTGGGGGTCGATATGCGCGGCGTCTTACTCTGATGAGAATGCCGGCTCTGTTTCCCATTTTCCTCCTGCGTTTCCACGTCCGGGCTGCCCAGACAAAGGGCTCCGCTTACGTGTTTGTAAACAGCGGGTTGGCATTGAGGAATTTGAAGTCCGGTTTACGGTGTGAAATTGCTGAACCAATGTCCAAAAGTATTTGTCTGTTGTAGACAATAAGGCAGACAACTTCCAAGACAAAAAACATAAGAATTGTAAACAAAACAAACAAAACACTACCATGTTGTGTCTATCTTGAGTCAGGGCTTCCTGAACAGGGCTTCCTGAACAGAAATGTCTGTCGGAACAACCCTACTGAACACCGGCAGAGTTCGCCTAAACTGAATGTCATAAACATGCTTTATCGTTCAAAGTACCCAGTTCAAAATGCTCTTAAGCTGCTGCCAAGCCAAAAGATGGGCAGACAGAGGGATTAATGCATGGCTCTTGCCTGCAGCGTGACCTGTAACCACTAGAAGGTGCACTTGGCTTACTTTTGTCAACTGCCCCCAAACCAGCGGCACAGTGGAGGGAAGCCTTCGCTCCTCTAATACTGTGGCAGGTTGAAGGGAATTTGATAATGTTTTTGTCTTTATTGTATTGAGGCATAAATGATGAGCACCCTGAATGTATCAACAGCAAGGGTGCTGACAGAATAAACCTTTTCCTTGGTACTTGAATGGGGAAAAGTGTATGAACATTAGGGGGAATGTTTATTTCAGAAAACTGGTCCGCCACAGTGGCCCGGCATTCTTTATGGGGAGACAACGTGTGATACTTATGTTCACTGTACACTTGTGCTCGATGTCACTCTGAATGTATTTACAGCATAGGATGCCAGATAAACCATTTTCCCTAGCAAACAACGGGGAAGAATGTGCAAGGGGAATTGAGAGCAAGCAGGCTCTCCACAACAGTCCCAGCATTCTTATGGGGGAACAATGTGAGGTTATGTTCACTGTCTTTTTTGTACACATGTGCTTGATGAACATCAAATTCTGTTATGCATGTCTGAAGACCCTTGGGCATTCAGCTTTTTTCATTTTTTAAGCATTTTTTTATTTTTATAATGTTTGCTTCCCAGCAAGCATCGGGGGAAATCTGAACCATATTCTGGTTGTCAGACTCATCCCGATACTGACAGAAGGGCAAACAGGAGAGAAACAGATACATTTATACGGACAATTTCATTCACTGAATAGGGGCTCATTCTTCATTACAGAGCAAGTCCGTCAGGCTCGGGTGTAGACCTATTTTTATTATACACTGAGTTATATTACGCATGCCCCAAGACCCTTGGTCAAAACTCAAGCTGAAAATATTCAATGCTCGTTCGCCAGCGTAAATTACGGGGGAGACTGAGCTAAATCGGTGTACTGAAAAAACGGGTTAGAACTAAACCAGTCCGAACATATAATGGGGGAACAATGCATAGTACGCAGATAGCTTGAAACACCCTCACGAACAAAAGCAACACCTTGACCAACACATTCCCCAGCATGAGCCGAGGGGGGAAAATTAGGGAAATTCCAAACGGAGCCAGTATTAGTTCAAAGTCATTCCTTAACGCGATGTGCTTGGTTGGAATGCAAAACCATCGTGTGTAGATCCAACAACTGACTGAAAAGAGCAACATCCTTGCCACTACCAAAAAATCAAGCAAAGATAGCAGTGTGCATCTCTTGTCTCATCAGAATGCCCGTGTGGTCCACGAACGGGCAAAAGACAAAAATAACGAGTTAAAATACCTCGCATCTCTCGATAGCATCCCGAAAGAATAATGGCACAGACGAAGCACTCGCCCGTCAGTTCATCATCACTCAGTTTGGGAATATTCTCTTATTCCAGCCCCCTCGTTCTGCGGCCCTGCTCATACATGATCCCCTCTGCCTCGAGCAGTTCACCTCGCAAGGGAAGGGGAGAGAGAGAAAGGCAGAGGCCGTTCCTCCATTGCCTTATTCATGTGCATTCCCCCAGAACGACACAGAAAAAGACAATAGGGAAAAAGGGGCCAATTTGTTTCCTTACCTTCAAATGTCGAATTCTCTCATACGGCGTTTTTAATAGCGATGGCTCAAGACGTGCATGGTAACTCTTTTGTACGCATGTTCATCAGAAAATGGCCGCTGAGCTAGGCCTCAAAGCATGTCCGACGAGACTCACGCTTTCGCTCAAGAGCAGGGCGACAAACACGAGGAAGAATCCGATGTCTGTTTGCACTCCAATCTTCTCAGACACAAAGCCGAAATTCCAAACTGCCCCCGCACACAGAGCTCCAATCTGGAGGCCGTGGGACTGTAACAAGTGAGGATAATGCCTCGTGGTGAGCGTCGCTGTCCCTGTCAGACCCTTGTAATGTTTGGAAAAAAACACATTAAAATTGCTCTGATATTACTCTGTATAAAACGACGTGAGTCGCTTCTTAAATTCCATTCTGTGTTGCCACTCGAAATGGAGAATAATAATGATCCTCGCTTCGATGTAAGTCGTTGGTACAACACAGGCCAGACGAGATTGTGCACTGAAGAACAGAAAATCTAGGGGCGTCACTTAAGTGCCATCAGCCAATAAATTGGCTTGATTGTATAAGGGCTTCAAACCACGTGACACTCAGGGTGTGTCCCAATGCAATAACGAAAAGGAACTGGACAGTTTTGTGAAAGGAGCAATTTACCTGATAACCTTAAATGGCACAATTTAAGTATGTGAAGGATATCACTTTCTGCCTTTCAGTGAAAACATCTCCCACAACTTGTAAAATCACAGTCACACCTTTCTTTCATTTGACCTCTTTGAAGTCTAGCTAAAGAGCTCAGCATAAGTGAAAACATGGATAAATGGGGAAAAATGTTTAGGGAATGAACATTGTGTAGGGTGACCATACGTCCTCTTTTTCCCGGACATGTCCTCTTTTTCGGACCTTAAAAAAGCATCCAGCCGGGATTTCTAAATTTGCGAAAATGCATTATGATGTGCATCTGGTCTAATACTTCATTGTGTGTGCGCGCATATTTGCATTGCTTTAACACCTCTTTTTAAGTCCCGCCTTCTCGCACACCAATTGGTCAATTATAAGAGGCTTGCAGCAACTATTGGCCAAATTCCTGCCTGTCAATCTCTCCGCGAATGCGCGAAGCGCTGTTGTGTTCGGCATCAAACAGTTGCTTGACAGTAGCACCAAATGACAGCTGAGTGGAAACAATGCCCAAACGAAAGTACAAATTTACAGAAGATTTGCACAAAAAATTCCCATGCTTTCATCCAGGTCGAGATCCGTGGGAAGCAGAATGTATGACATGTAAAGCTGGCACTTATGTGTTAGTTGCTAATAAAGGTGCAAGTGATTTAGAGGCACACATTAGCTTTCTGAAGCATAAAGAGTCAGCAAAAGGTGAAAGTTCATCAGGTAAATTAACTGACTACTTTTTGTTACTAATTGTTATCACATTGCTTCATTTTCCATGGCCATTCAAAATAATAGTAATAGTAAATGAAGGTACACTCATGGCATCAAATATTTTATTTTAGTACATGGACGTTCAAAAGAATGTTGGACATTTTTATTTATTTATATATATTTATGTTATGCTTATAGAGTGTCTTTTTCACTGTATTAAAGTTTGTGTGTCAGGGCGGAGGGCGGGGCCGGGTCGTGATTCCGCATAGCCGGCCCCTAATTAGGCTGATTAAGCCTGAGAGGGATAAGGCCGACCGGAGACAGCAGTGTGAGAGAGAGAGAGTTACGGACAGCTGTCCGACACCTGTGTGTGTGTTTGTCTTTTTAGTTACGTTTATCATTAAATTATCATTTATGTTATCAAGCCGATTCTCACCTCCTCCTTTCCACTGAATGTGTTACACTGGTGCCGAAACCCGGGAAGGAGGAGGGATGCGCTGTAGTAGAGTCGCCAACAGAGCAGCCGCGGCCATCCGCCGAATGCAAGGGGAGGAGGGGCTCCTAACCGACTGCCTGGAGCGGTCAGGGCCGCTGCCAAGGGCGGAGGAGACCCCTACCAGCTGCTGAAAATGTGGCAGGGCATTCTGTCCGCCAGGGGCTGGAGGACTGTCTCCGATCTGTCCAGGGGGGCGTGGCTGTCGTCCACTAGAGGGTGGAGGAGTGGCCGAGGACCAGGCTACGGTGTATCGGAGAACCGGCAAGTAATTTTTGTTTTTCTCTCTCTCTCCTCTCTCTCTCTCAAGCTGCCGCTCCGTGTTGGCCTTTCCCTCTCTTAGTGTTAATTTGGTACCATCGCCGTTACAGCGTGCAAGTACCATTTTTTTTTCCTCCCCTTGTCCCCTCCCAGATCCAGGAAGGCAGGGATGACCTGCTGGCAGACGGGAAAGGGGGGGGGTGTACGTCATGCTGGGGGCTCCCCGGCCTGAAAGAACGAGGGAGGAATGTGGTAGGGCAGAGGACAGGGCCGGGTCGTGATTCTGCACACCCGGCCCTTAATTAGGCTGATTAAGCCTGAGAGGGATAAGGCCGACCGGAGATGGCAGTGCGAGAGAGACAGAGTTACGGACAGCTGTGTGTGTGTTTGTCTTCAAAGGTGTCCTCATTTTTGGAAAACCAGAATATGGTCACCCTAACATTGAGGAACATTTGCATGATTACATCTAAATTTGAGAAATTAATTTCTTTCTTTTTTGCGGTAGTGTGTGTTCATGACTAAAATGTTTAAGAACATCAGGCATCAAATAGTTCTGCAACACCTCATTTCAGAGAATTAGGCAAGTACAAGCATCATGCTGATGCACATTCTGGATGTACATCTGTTTACAACAGCAATGAATGAAAATATGAAGAAAGTAATTCATTTCTTAGCAGACACCTTCTTTCCAAAATGATTTACAAGATATTTCACATTGTGTATGAGGCATTCACCAAAACAGGTAGCTATGAAAGTCAATTGCCTCAAGATTAGGCCTTAGGAGTCAAGGAGATCCCTAAGAGTATGATACAAAAATAGTACAACCCTTGGTAAATAAAAGAGCAGTTTCCTCATTCCCTGGGCCAGCGCACTCGCAACGGCCAGGCACTGAAAGTCTTTCCGGTCAATCAGGTGAACGCGAGTACCTCCCGTTCCCTCGTTCTCCGTCGAGAGACAGCCAGCGAACAGGTAAGTGTGCTGGTCTCTGGGGCCACTCGACCACCCCAGTCACCGGCCACCGTTGCTAGGCTGTCTTCCAGGTGGGGCACCTGCTCTGCCTTGCCACAAACCACCCTGCCCAGGCACAGTAAGTCCAGTTGTCCCCCAGATGCCACTGTTGCGGAGGCTGGAGGCATGGTTAGTGCTCTCCAGCCTCTCGCAGTGGCTCATCAGGACGATTCACCTCGGCTACGCGATCCAGTTCACCAGATGCCTGCCCCGGTTCAGTGGCATCCTCTCCACTATGGTGCAGGGCGAGGATGCCTCCGTCCTCCGGGTGGAGGTTGCCACCCTTCTGGTGAAGGGAGCAATAGAGCCCGTCCCCATAGTTGAGTTGCGCAAGGGCTTCTACAGCCCTTATTTTATCATGCCCAAGAGAGGGGGAAGGTTGCGCCCAATCTTGGACTTGCATGCCCTGAACAAGGCCTTACACAGGCTTCTGTTCAGGATGTTAACGCAGAAGCGCATCCTGGCATCAGTACGACATCAAGATTGGTCGCGGCCATCGACCTGAAGGACGCGTACTTTCACGTATCGATCCTTCCTCGACACAGACCCTTTCTTCGGTTTGCCTTCGAGGGATGAGAATACCAGTAAAAGGTCCTCCCCTTCAGTCTGTCCCTGTCTCCTTGCGTCTTTACTGAGGTCGCTGAGGCTGCCCTGGCCCCGCTGAGGGAGCAGAGTGTACGCATTCTCAATTATCTCGATGACTCGCTAATCCTAGCTTACTCGCGAGATCTATTGTGTGCGCAAAGGGTGCTTGTGCTTCCGCACCTCGACCAACTCTGGCTTCAGGTCAACTGGGAGAAGAGGAAGCTCTCCCCTGTGCAGAGCATCTCTTTTCTCTGTATGGAGTTGCACTCGGTCACTCTCAAAGCACGTCTTATGACCGAACAAGCTCAGTCAGTGCTGACCTGCCTGAAGACTTTCAGGCAGAAGGTAGCGGCACCAGTGAAACAATTTCAGAGGCTCCTGGGGCATATTGTATCCTCGGCGGCGGATCTCCCCCTCAGGTTGATGCATATGAGACCGCTTCAGCACTGGCTACAAACTCGAGTCCCGAGGTGGGCATGGCACCACGGCACCCGACATGTGACCATCACGCCACAGTGCCGTCAGACTTTCAGCCCTTGATCGGACCTGCTGTTTCTACGTGCAGATGTTCCCCTAGAGCAGGTCTCATTGTGCGTTGTGGTTACGACAGACACCTCGAACTCGGGCTGGGGCACCATGTGCAATGGGCAAGCTGTGTTGGGGCTCTGGATGGGGCCCCGACTCCAATGGCACATCAACTGCTTAGAGTTGCTGGCGGTATTGCTGGCCCTGAGGAGGCTTCAGTAGTTGATTCAGGGCAAGCATGTGTTGGTCTTTAAATAAACTGCCATGGTGGCGTACACTCGCATCGCATGTCACAAATTGTCCGCCGCCGCCTCCTCCTTTGGAGTCAGCAGACCTTGAAATCTCTATGAGCCACTCACCTTCCGGGCATCCTCAACCGTGCAGCGGATGTGCTCTCACGGCAGGTAATGCTCTGCGGGGAGTGTAGAATCCTCCCCCACGTAGTCCATCTGATTTGGGAGAGATTCGGGGAGGCACAGGTAGAGCTGTTCCCCTCCCAAGACTCCTCTCACTTCCCCCTGTGGTACTCCCTGTCTGAGGCCCCCCTCGGCATGGATGCCTTGGCGCACAGCTGGCCTCGGGGGCTATGCAAGTATTCGTTTCCTCCTGTGAGCCTCATTGCACAGACTCTGTGCAAAGTCAGGGAGAACGAGTAGCAAGTCCTGTTTGTTGTGCCGTACTGGCCCAACTGGACTTGGTTCTTGGATCTGATGCTCCTGACAGTAGCACCGCCCTGGTGCATTCCCCTGAGGCAGAACCTTCTCACTCAGGGGCTAGGCACGCTCTAGCACCTGCAGCCGGACCTTTGGAATCTCCATGTATGGCTCCTGGATGGGACACAGAAGACCTAGCAGGTCTTCCGCCAGTGGTGGTAGACATGATCAGTCAGGCCAAGGCCCCCTCTATGAGGTGGCTGTATGTCTTTGTAAAGAGGAAGTGAGAAGCAGCTTTCCTGGTTCAGGTAAGGGTTTATTTTCTCTCTGTAGTACAATTGCAGTCTCAGAGTCTTTACTTTATTCACTAAGTTAATCTATAGTCTCACACCGCTTCATAAAAATAAACTCATCATTTATACTATGAAAACTTCTTTGCTTCTTAATCGGGTCTGTGGTGCCCAGGCTCTCCCTCTTCTACTTGCGGTGTGGCTCTATTTATGCCGCTCTCCCCGTGCTGACTGAAATTAGAGACAGGTGTTAGACATAATTTAGCTCAGGTGTAAGCGCCCTTACCACTTTCTCTCTCTCCGGAGAGATGTTTGACCACGCCCCCGCTGCCACAGTCTTGAAATGACGTCTTTTCGCTAACTGGTGGAAGATCCACAGAGATGCGCCGTCGGGTCTGTGCTGTCTTTCCTTCAGGAAGGGCTGGAGAGATGGCTGTCTCCCTCTTCCCTGAAAGTGTACGTGGCTGCCATAGCAGCTCACCACGATACACTGGATGGGAGACCCTCATGACAGCGCAACCCGATCAACAGGTTCCTCAAATGTGCGAGGAGGTTGAATCCTCCTAGACCATGCCTGATACCCTCTTGGGATATCTCTGTGGTCCTACCTGACCTACAGAGAGCCCCCTTTGAGCCCCTGGAGCAGGCCGAGCTCAGCACTCTGTCCCTGAAGACTTCCATCAAGAGGGTGGGGGACCTGCAGGCGCTCTCTGTTACCAGCGAATGCCTGGAGCTCGGGCCAGCACACTCTCACGTGATCTTGAGACTCCAGCCCGGTTACATGCCCAAAGTTCCCACCACTCCATTTCGGGACCAGGTGGTGAACCTGCAAGTGCTCCCTTCAGAGGAGGAAGACCCGGCCTTGTTGTTGCTGTGTCCATTTTGCACCCTGCGCATCTATCTGGACCCCACGCAGAGCTTTAGGTGCTCGGAGTAGCTCTTTTTCTGTTTTGGAGGACAGCAGAAGGGGAAAGCTGTCTCCAAGCAGAGATTAGCCCATTGGATTGTAGATGCCATTTTCCTCATATTCCAGTCTCAGGACTTGCTGTGCCCCTTGGGAGTACAAGCGCACTCCACTAGAGGTGTTGTGTCCTCCTGGGCACTGTAAAGGGGGGCCTCTCTAGCAGACATATTCAGAGCTGCAGGTTGGGCTACACTCAATACCTTTGGGAGGTTTTATAACCTACGCATAGACCCGGTTTCGACCCTAGTGTTACTTTTTCAAGGGTGATAATATGCACCTTTTTGTCCAAAACAGTTCCCCGTACCCGGTGAACTCTGGACGCCTCTTTAATTCTTAAGCACTGTTCAGTAACGCCACCAGGCCCAGTGCTCGTGCTATTTCCCTTTTTCAGGTGAGCCCGTGTGCTCGGATTCAGTGCTCCATGCGTGGTGATTCCCCCTTGGTAATCCCGTATGATGAGTTTCCACTGTTCGGTTTCCCCTTAAGTGAACCCTGTGTTTCCCCTCGTCAGAGCTTTTTCTGCCTCGGCCACTCTGTAGATAGGGTCCTCCTGTGGTATCATTCCATATGTGAACTTCCCCATTGGTAAGTCTATGTGAGGTATGCTCCACATGTTAACCTCCCTCCGGCAGGATGTGGTCTCCGTAGTGCTCTCCTTCCTGGAGAGGGAAGAGCACTTCCCAGCGCTATTCTAGAAAGTACTCGGCGGGAGATTGCTTAACAGAAAATTAAGAAAGGCACCACCGGTAGCCTACTTGGGTAAGTGCCTCCTCCCCCCTTAATGGGACTAGGGAGATGCCTTACCTAACTCGCTGGAAGGTCACGACGTGGTTGAGTGCTCGCTGCGAGGCATGCAGCAGCTTGCCCATGTCCTCTCTTCCGTACCTCGTGACACATTTCAGCGCCTGCGGCGTTTCCTATAGGAACTCCTAGTGTCACTACATCGGCACAATGTCGAGTGAGTGACAGACAGGGAACGTCTTGGTTACTGATGTAACCTCTGTTCCCTGATGGAGGGAACGAGATGTTGTGTCCCTCCTGCCGCAGCACTGAACCGGCCACTGTCACTACATCGACACAATGTCTCATTCCCTCCATCAGGGAACAGAGGTTACATCAGTAACCAAGACATTACTAAAGATAAGTAAAAGAGTCTAGTACAAGCACATCCTTCTGAAGGGCTCACCCCAATGTCCTAATCCCTTCAAAGGGTTTACCCTCCAGAATGAGATCTTTGGAGGATTGAAGGGAATAGGCCTCAAAAATATTGCTAAAGTGGAATCCAAGCCAAAAATAAACATCTCTTGTACCTTATCAGTAATTTTTATATTGTACATGATGCCTCACTAACTGCTTTCAGAATGCAAACTGAAAATAAATTATTGAAAGCTTTATGACTTTATGAAGAAATTTAAGTTTTATGTTCAAAATTTTTGTTTTATTTATTTTAATTAAAAAAATGAACCAGTAAACACATGTACAGTGTGTTTAATCATTAAATACATAAAATAAATAATTATGCACAGCATGGATTGTTTCATAAAGAGATCACATCTCTTTATATCATCAACTCACCCAAGTATCCTCTCATCCTGGGTTATCCATGGCTGGATATCCATGATCCCATCATCTCCTGGAACCAGGGTGAGTTAAAACAATGGTCAGGTTATTGTCAGTCTAATTGTCTTCATGTCACAGTCACCATGCCATGTTGGACTACCAGCGTCAAAAGTCCTGAGAACCAAGCTCAAGTCCAGGTCCCGAGGGAATATTCTGAATTCTCTGAAGTATTCAGCAAAATCAAGGCTACACAATACCCCCTCATCGTCCATGGGACTGCGCTGTTGAGTTACAACCCGACATGGCACCTCCTAAGAGCAAAGCCTATCCATTGTCAAGACCTGAAACCATGGCCATGGAGACTTATGTCGAAGAGGCTTTAGCTTCGGGGTTCATTCGTCCTTCCACCTCACCAGCTGCAGCAGGCTTCTTCTTCGTTGAGAAGAAATATGGAGGGCTCCATCCATGCATTGACTACCATGGATTGAACACAGTTACAGTCAAGTACAGGTACCCACTCCCTCTTGTTCCATCTGCCCTGGAACCACTACGTGAAGCACGCATCTTCACAAAACTGGATTTGAGAAGTGCATACATCCTGATTCATATCAGAGAGGGAGACGAGTGGAAAACCGCATTTATCACCACTAGGGGGCACTATGAATACCAGGTGATGCCTTATGGCCTGGCCAACACACAAGCTGTGTTCCAGTCATTCATCAATGAGATCTTCAGAGACCTCCTCAACAGATGTGCCATCGCCTACATTGACGACATACTCATTTACTCAAGATAAACCACAACACATCAAAGACGTTAAAATTGTCCTCTCCCGCCTGCTGAAACACCAACTCTACGTGAAAGCAGAGAAATATGAGTTCCATGTTACCCATACAACATTCTTAGTGTATATCATTAGCCATAGAGGTGTTGAGATGGATGACTCCAAGATCAAGGCAGTCACGGAGTGGCCAAGACCCAAGACTGTTAAGGAGCTACAACGTTTCCTGGGTTTTGCGAACTTCTACAGGAGGTTTATCCACAACTACAGTCTCATCCCTGCCCCCTTAATGTCTTTGCTCAAAGGAAAACCATCCAAGTAACCATGGAGTGACTCTGCTCCAAAAGCCTTCGACACCATCGAGACAAGTTTCATGACCGCCCCCATTCTCAAGCACCCAGATCCTAACCAACCCTTCATTGTGGAAGTGGATGCCTCAGACTGCAGCATAGGGGCGGTTCTCTCTCAATGCCACGGTAACCCTGGAAAACTTTATCCTTGTGCTTTCTTTTCCCGTAAACTGAACTCAGCTGAAAAGAACTATGATGTTGGGAACAAAGAACTACTCTCCATGAAGGCTGTTCTAGAAGAGTGGCGCCACTGGCTTGAAGGTTCTGTCCATCCATTCCAAGTAATCACTGACCATAAGAACCTCGAATACATCAAGGGAGCAAGACGTCTTAATCCACGACAAGCCCGATGGTCACTCTTCTTCACAAGGTTCCAATTCACAGTCACCTACCGCCCTGGCAGTAAGAACTGCAAAGCTGATGCCTTCTCCCGTTGTCATGATCCCCTTCACAACACACCTCAAAACGAATCTATACTCCCACCTTCTGTCATCATCGCACCCATAAGCTGGGACATCATGGAAGAGATCCAAAGAGCCCAACAAGCAGACCCTGCACAACTTGAATGCCCTCCAAAAAATCAGTATGTACCATGCACTCTACGCTAAAGAACAACCCAATAGATCCATACCTGCCTCAGCACTGGACACCCTGGCATCTAGAAAACTATAAGCCTGGTACATAACTCATTTTGGTGGCCTTCAATCATTAATGATCAAAGTCAAAAGTCACAGTCAAAGACCCGCAGAGAACTGCCAGCCGGCCTTCTACAACCACTGCCTATCTCTCAGAGACCCTGGTCCTACCTCCAGTCCTCGATGGTGTCGCCGAATAGGCCCGCCTGGGAAATGGGGGCAGAGAGGAACCGTGTCTTGTCGGCCTCACCAATCTCGACCAGGTTGAGTCAAAGGTGGCGCTCCTGGACCACTAGTGTGGCCATTGTCCGCCCGAGAGACCGCGCCGTGACCTTCGTCGCTCAGAGAGCAAGATCGGTCACCGAGCGCAGTTCCTGCATCAATCCCGGGGTGGAACTACCCTCGTGCAGTTCCTTTAGCGCCTTGGCAGACTTGCAGGAGAGCCATGGCATGCAGGGCGGAGGCGGCTTGTCCAGCGGCACCGTAGGCCTTAGCCGTCAGAGACGACGTAAACCTACAGGCCTTGGACGGGGGCTTTGGGCACCGTCCACCGGGGGATTGCCGAATAGCCCTTGGCCACCCCACCATCGAGGGTAGTGAGGATGGGGAAGCTGAAAAGATTGGGACCGGGCAGTAAAAAGTGCCTCCCGGGACCTTGTCAGCTATTCATGCACTTCCGGGAAGAAAGGAACAGGGGCGGGGCATGGCTTTGAGTGGCACCGCGAGCCCAGGAACCAATCACCGAGCCGCGAGGGTTCAGGGAAGAGCAGAGAGTTCCACTCTAGCCGACGCTCGCGGCTGCCCGGGAAAGCATGTCGTCATCTCCACATCAGCCTGTGACTGGGCAATCATCCCCGAAGGGAGGAGCCCAGCCAAGGCTTCCGACTGGACGAGCCCGCTCTCTGATACTGCGCTCGAGAGCTCTGAATAAGAGGTCAAACTCGCCGTGAGAGGAGCCGGCAGACTCATCCGGAAGCCCGATAGGGGCAGACGAGCATGCTGGGGAATGGGAGGTCCGCGGGGGGATACCCGGCGGAGGCGGTCCCATTGGGATCCCGAAATCGCCCCCAGTGCTAGCCGCGCTGGCCTCATAGCCGTGGGTAAAAGGACTGAGGCGGGGAGCCTCTGGGGTGGCTTGCTTTCTTACGATGGCGAGGCGAGCCGCGACCGCAACATCGCCATGGACATAACCTCGCAATGAGAACATGACCATCCACGAATGCTGTCTCCGCTTGAGCAGTGCCCAGACATGAAAGACAGTGATCGTGACCGTCAGAATGCGAGAGATAACGAGCGCAACCAGGAATAACACACAATCGGAAAAGCATCTTTAGAGAGACACGTCTTTAAAAAGACGTTCCGTGTGTGCCGCTCTTTTAGAGAAATATACTCTTTTAGAGAAATATACTCTTTTATTTCTGCCGAAGTGCCCAGGGGCATTCTCTGCAGTGCACCAGTGCAGAGGGGGGAGAAGCCGCTGAAATGCGCCGTCAGATCCAGCAGAGGTGGATCTGACGGCTCCGAAGAGAAAATCTGAATGAGTGGTTGCATACCAGCTCCTTTTATACCCGTATGTCCGGGGGAGTGGCATGCAAATACCACTCGCCAATTTTCATTTCCCTTTTATCAAAGACCAGAGGTGTCTCGGGCTCCCAAGAGTGACCCCTAGTGTCACTACATCGACACAACGTCGAGTGAGTGACAGATAGGGAACTACCTTTGCCTCCATGTCGAGTCCATTACAGATACGTAATAAAAGTAGCTACATTTCATAAATAGTATATTTGCCCTGTGTAAATAACAATAAGTAGGAACTGTATCTAAAATAAATAAGGGGTGATAAATAAATACTAAGACAACAGGTTGGAAAAATAGCCATTTATTAATTTGAAAATATTTATATATTTCATATATGTTGAAACTTGACACCGGGTGACGCACCCTGAAAACTTCACCGTTTGATTGGTTTCATTCTGAAGAGCTGCTTAAAAGTAAGATTTATTTTCTCTCTCGTAAATGAGTGTAAATGCAACATCATCACATATGTCGAAAGTACTGAAGCCTGTCACGCAAAACATGAGCTCATTGATGTCATTAAATGTGTCTGCTTCTTTGTTCTTTATTATTGTTACTCCTGGTCAGAGTCTCCCGTAAATATTTAGTTTATACATAGGGTTACATCCTACCTAAGTTTAATGGTGCAATGCTCAAATATTTAGTAGTGCATAAATTGTGACTTAGTGCCCATTTAAGCCACAACTTTACAAAAGTTGTAATGTAGGTATAGCTTGTGCAACCAGCCCCTGAAGCACAAATGCTAGAGCTGCAGCATTTTTTTATCAGTTGGGTTGCTAGGAGACATCTCTAATAGAGTCAAACCCCTGCTAAGCTAACGGGAGCATTGCAGTTTTGTTTCCTTAAATGTCATCTTCCGAATATCGGGGAATTGAATGCATTTATGGTTGGAGATATCAAGTAGGAATATCCCACATCCAACTTGAATGGAACGCAGCATAACTGTGTACCCTGAAGAAATGAAATTTATTGCAAGCAACATTTAAATCGCAAATATTATTTGATAGATTTTTCCAGGTATTATAGACTTCCTTGGTAGATTCATATGAAAAATTATGATTTTTGAATGTCTGTTTGGGAGACGTTCATTTCATAATCAGTCATGCTGCAGTTAAAATTAGGCTTGCTTGAGCATTAAGTGTTGTTTCAAGTTCTGGCTTTCGTACGTGGACGTGTTTTTAAAATGTCAACTGGTATTATTAGTTAGCTGCGACATAATGTATGATGCTCAAAGGCATAGGGTGTCTTATTCATTGTGAAACTGTGTTTTCTTAATGGCATGAATCATACTGAAGGCCTAGACTTTAAATGCACAGCCCGCCACTGGTATGCAGTCAACATAAACGGCAGCAGTAGTTAACTATTGTTTATGAATGTTACTGTTTCTTACTGTTTGGGTGTCTTCAATGATTTTGACATGTCCACAATAACTTATTATAAGTACAGTTGAATTCTAATGGTAATGTCGGTCTCACAGACAGATGAAAAAAACTGTTACTTCTCCTTATCTCCATCTTCCAATGGGCCTGAAGCAGGCAGTCAGCAGCCGGCAGCCTTCATGCACGTCTCACACTGAGTGACAGCTTGCCATGTACCATGGTAAAAAACAGCACAGCCAATACCTCATAATCTGACAGCATCAACAGTAAGTAAATGAGCTTTATGACATGAATGACTGCTGAGCTGTATTTTAATTTAAGGTGCTTCTTTGACCACCATGTTTACAAAAAAAAAAAGCTCCGGTTTATGAAGATGCATTATGTGTGGGGGGACCTTAAACAGATCATAAGTAAATACCAGTGAATGTGAATGAAATGAAGCCAGCAAAAGTTATTTGCTCATGCTATCTTCAGTTCTGGTTGCAGAACTGCAATAGAAGCCCAATAAGTGGGTTGATGATAGGCTGCGCTTGTGAGCCTTGTCATATGTGCCATATGATAATCATTAATTCACTCGCTCCACATCCAGACTAGCCATTGACCCCGTCTGACCCAGAAGAAATTGATTCTGCCTCTAAAACTCAGGCAGGGCTGTATGAAGCTCATATCAGCACAAGTTTAAAAAAGAAAGAGGAAAGAGAGAAAGCAAGAAAAATATACACTCTGATTCAAAACCTAGAAGGCTGCCTTACTGTCTTTTGTCTACATAAGCTGCCTTTTGCCTTTTAAGAGAGCATCCTAACTGCAACCATTTTGGAACTTTCTACATAAACAGCAACTCCTTGCATAATACAAATAGCTTTCCTCACAAGCATGTGGGGAAACTCGACTCGCAGTTGATTTCAGTACTTTAATGTTAGCATATTGCTTCGCTACAAACACAATACTGTAAAATGCTGAAAAATACACAGCACATAAAAATGCTAGGTACTTCATATGTCTAGATATAAAATAAATAAATAAATTATATATATATATATATATATATATATATATATATATATATATATATATATATATATATATATATATAATTTTGTTAACATGCTAAAAAAAAAACCAAGGTTAAGCTTGTCTTTGGTGGTTTAAGATAGTCTCCCAGCCTAGTCATGCTGAAGCTCTTCAGGTTTAGCTGTGAGGCTAGCTGGTCTCCCTGACTGACCTGCTGAAAAGTGCCCAAAACCCCTTTAAAATCAGCCAACAGACGAGTCTTAACAGACTGGGATACCAGCTAAGACCAGCTAACCAGCTTTAACGTTTTTTTTTTCTTCATTCTTTCTTTCTTTCTTTCATTTTTCTTCCAGCACACTGGAAACCCGTATGTTGTCATTACTGGAAAAATGAAGTTGTTTTAATTAAACATTACTTAAAATGTAAAATCTCTAAGTTCCTTGAGCTTATTTTTCTTCAAAATTCATAGATGTTAAGTGTTCATAACTCAAATTAAAATTTAGGCAAAGGGAATGCACCCACAATGCCATACGCTTGAATTATTTAATTATGTTTCCTTAGTCAAAGGGAAAATATGGGGAAATTTAAATAGTTGTTATTAAGAATTTGTAGAGATAGCTTTTTTGTAGAATTAGTTATGTTGTTTTGTTGCATGGGGGAGTGATTGTAAATTAGATGGCTGGTGGAGTTCAGGGCGCCCACTTGTCAGTGTAGGGCGCCTTGTGCTGCCACCGGCAAGATGCCCATGTCGCCCATGCCTCAATCCGCCACTTTTAACACTATATCAGTTGTCCTTTTGCATGCATAGCTGAAATACAGACATTTATGCATATCTGTGGACAAATTAGTTAATTTAATGATTGACCTAGAATCAGCTATAATCTTAATGGACCCTTTTCACTAGGGATGGCCTGATACATTTTTTTTTGAGAATGAGTACGAGTACAGAAACTTCATTTGTGGTACTCACTGATACAGAGTCCGATACCTGTTTTTTTTTTTTATACATTTCAGCAGTTTATTTAAATGTTATCATCAAAATGGTGTTTAAATAAATGAATTCATTAAAACTTTAATCAAATGAAAATATAACAATTAATTTTCAACATGATTTTTATTATTTTTTATCAAATTAAGTGCTTATATACAGCACAATACAAAATACAACACTGGAGTTATATTTTGTCAAATAAAGTGCTGCATAACAGAGCATCACAGATGTTAGATACTGCTTAAATATAATACAATTACTACTGATTTATTATTAGTAGTAGTATTACAGTGAATAGTACATAACTTTACAGTAGTGATATATTTCTGTCATACTATTTCCCATAAATGTACCTTTTGACAGAGCTTTTATTTTGAAATGTTTCTGTGTTGTTTTGACCAAGGAGCTCTGATGTAATGACGGCAGATTCCAACTCTGGAAAAGCCGATCGCTATGTGACTCAAAGTGATTATTAAATCGTAAAAGGCTGCTATTTGATTAAATAAGTATGTAATCCATATGTGCCTCGCGCTACAACATGAATTTGTTGTGGTCTCCCATTCACCGCCATTCAAGTTTACCCAACTATGATTCTACTACCGCTCTGCAAACCCAGATATGTGAAAAGGGTTCATTATTTAAGCTTTGTTTTTGTATGACCTGCATTTGAGTCCATTCAATTAAAATTATTAAATTGAAACAACAACAACATTTAAATAGTAAATCTGAGTTAATTCTATTTGTATCAAGTTACCTTAACTTAAATGGTTAAGAGCGTTCAATATGAATACCAAGTTAAGTGAACTTAATGTTTTGGAGATGCCATTACTCAATTCAATTGAGGAAACATGTTTGATCAATCTATTGAGTTGAGTCAACTTATTAGGGTTTTCAGTGCAGGGTTATTTTTATTAGTTAAATTATTAGCTAGATTTTTAAATTGATGCCTACATATGCAGCTCATTAGGTTTTGGGACAGAGCTATAGAATGAGGGAGAAACAGATACAGAAATAGAGAGCAGGAACTGGAAAGTTTGAGGTGGAAAGGAAGACCAAAAAGGGATAGAAAGGAAGACCAAAAAGGGATAGAAAAAAAGAAACACCCCAGAGCTTGCAAAGTGAAGCATATACAGTTTGGTTGAGAGGGTATTTAAGTTGGGGAAAGATAAATGGTTCCAATGAGTCAGTTTGAAGGAACAGCTGTAGGAAAGCAAGAGAGAATGACACAGGGCCTATGAGAAGCTGTAATTTTATAGCATAATTTCCTGCCTGGCCCTGCAGAAATATCTTTCTGACGATGACAGTTGATGAAAATGCACCAGGACTTGATTTGCTCCCCAGTGGAGGACAAGTTCAGACCTATCTCTTCTCCAAGGTCCCCCAGGCAAGCATGTTCGGGTGGATGAATTTGTGTCTGTGTGCATGTGGGGGGGGGGGGGGGGTTCAGCTGCAGCACAAGAACATATGCATTGATCATAGATGCATTAGGACTTGTCCACTCATGAATAACATAACGCCACACAAGTGCAACAGCATGAAAAATAACGTCTCTTTCTGTGTCCTGTTTATTTATTTAATTTATTTTTTATTATTATTATAAAAATTTTAGTAACTGTAAATTTCCAGTTTCAAATCTACTTATATATATATATATATATTGGTCAAATCTGGCCAAGGATGTAACCAAATATTCAAGAATTGGATTTTTAAATTTAGCTCAATTAAAGCTACACTATGTAATTTTTGGCCCTCTAGCGGTTAAAAAATAAAACTGCATGCGTCTTACGGAAGAACATTGTTTTGGTAATGACACAAATTGTGCTTCGGCTCTGCTCCTCTGCACGGATAAATGTGATTCGAGGCACACATAGATACAGGACATCTGATCAGAGCGATTGGACAAATAAATAACAAAAGAAAGGAAAGACGGATATCTGAAAACATGTCATCTGAGCAGGTAAGTGCCATATCTTATGCTGTTGTTATAACTTATTGGAAACATTGATGTTTTGATATAAATGACACTACAAAAGTTAGGCAATGTTTGTTAACATTAGACATAACGATTGCTAGTCTGATAAGGTCAAACATTGTAAAGTTTTTATAACTGCAGGATATTCTGGCCAAAAATATAAATAAATAAAAAATAAAATGTATAGATTGTCATTGTTACTAACCAGTGGTCAACATTATTTCAAGACTCACATGTCCTTGGCAAGCCTATGACTAAAGAATTTATTTATATAAATTATTGCCGCTATAAAGAAAAATACACATGTGTGCTAGCAAATGAAAAGTTCTGCACCAATTACAGTATAATTATTGTATTTCACTACAGGTGTGTGTGTGTATGATTACACAACTATACATAAACCATATCAATAAAATATCTTACCTGTTAAGTAAGAAAAAAGCCATCTCTGGGTCGCTTTTAAATCCTTTCAGTTGTCGCCACCTCTGAAAAGCCAAGCCGATGTTGATTTGGGTTTTATTACGGACTCTGTCGCTTTCCCTTTTCGCTTTTAGACTCTACTCTGTTCGGGGTTTCTTTGTTTTTACAACCGGTGATTCCCCCGGAAGTTTGCCATTTTGAATGATCCATAGTCAGTTTTTCTTGTTCGTTGTGACAACAAACTTTCAGCTTCACGCTACTCCCACACCATACATGCGCTACAGTAGCCGGAGCTTATTTTCTCTGTGTACGGATATGATGTGAACACGCACGGGCGAATTACATATGTATGCAATTTCCCGCGAAATACGTCCTGACAGCTCTAAAATATGAATCATTTTTATAGGTTTATCAAAGTATATTTGGGTAAAGACATGGTTTGGAAGATGGATTTTATTATTATTATTATTATTTTTTTAACAAAAAAGTTACATAGTGTAGTTTTAAATAAACTTTAAGAATTGTGAACATATAGTGATCAGTTACTAATCTGAATATTTGGGGGCAGGGGTGGGGGGAGGTTGTGTCTATCATGGTTATGGCCCTTAATCTGATCATTTTAAAGAGGTAAATTATGGCCAAATCATTTTAATGTATTTTTAATCTTCTTGTTTTTGTTTCCAATGGTAAGAAAAAAAGTGGTTGGTCAATATCTAGTATTCCATACATATCTGTATTACTCTAAGGTCTGTAGTTCAATATGCTGAGTGCACTCTGAGAAATAATAGAAAACTTATGTAAATAAGATCAATAGGATATCTATATGTACACTGCCTACAGCTGTGCGAAGTAACCAAGCAGTTTGCTTAATCTAATAACTGATATCAATAGTTTATTTTGAAACCAAGTGGAGCAAAAAAAGAAGCCAGTGTAATTAGATTGTCACAGCTTGTTTTCCCTGTCTTCTCTTTTCTTTTCACAAACAATTAATGGCATGTGTCATTATGGTAGCCACAGGGCAAGTCATAGGGATTAAATTAATGGCATCACAGCTAGGATAAAATATTTCATGTTGAACAACAAACACACATTTGTATAAAGGAGTTACCACTAGCTTACTGTAAAACCGGATAAGTTCAGATAACTCAAAACATTTGTGGAAATGTATTACCTCGAAACTTCGAAGTCAAGTACACTTAATAAAATCAGAATTGCTAATTTGAATGGACTCAATAGTTTTGTGTTTATTAACTTTAATAATTTTATTTACCATAACTCAAAGATATTTATTTTTTGTTTGTTTGTTTTTTTAAGTATGTTTTACTTCAAATGTATATTAATTATATATATATATAATACTCTAATATTTTAATTATTTGGAACATGAAAAAGCGTTTCTTTATGAAACTAACTACCTTACTGACTAAATAGTATCAATTTACAGTAAAAAAAAATACAATAAAAATAATAATAATTTATTGTCCATCAAGTAAGCAGATTTCAAAATGGGCAAACACAAACATTTTATTGTGGAAATTGAATAAATGTAGAATCCTGTCATACTAAAATCATACATGGCATGGTTATATCACTTTAAACTGGATTACACGTTTACACCTCACAAAAGCATTGAAAAGCCACCAGACAGGACAAAAGTAAGAGTTATTTTGCATACATCGTGACAATTTTACAAAGAAATAAAAAGTAAAAACTGTGCATTCATAGTTTCAGTAAATACATTCAAGTGTTTAAATTGTGAAAGTTCAAAAAGCAAACAAAAGACAGTTTTTTTGCCCTTACAGAAAACAAATTATGTACACAGCATATACTAAAACCACTCTTGAAAATGTCACTTGCTGTATAGAGTATGTAACAACTTATTAAAAATTAAAGTTCACCCTAAAATAAAAATTCTGCCATAATTGAATCACCCTTATTTTGTTTCAAGCCATAGGCTTTCTTCTGTGGAAAAAAAAATAAAATAAAAATATTAAAGTAAATGGTGACTGAGGCTAACATTCTTCCTAACATCTATCTGCCTTTGTGCTCCAATGAAGGAAGTCATACAGGTTTGAAACAACATGAGGGTAAATGATGAGAGAATTCATTTTTGGTGAGCTATTCCTTTAAAGCACAAACACAAAATACAATTTAGTGTTGTCTCAGAAAACTAATTTAGGAAAATGTTGGAAATGCATATTGATGTTCACTCAATATTTATCATCACAAAGTATGCAATTTCAGATGTAAAGTAAAATTAAAATGTTATATGAATAAAACATTTATATTTATATAAACATTTATATATATATATATATATATATATATATATATATATTCTGATATATATATATATATATATATATATATATATATATATATATATATATATATATATATATTTCAGAAAAAGCTCTGTATTAGAGGAGAATATTTTACCATGTTAGAAACATCAAACTAAGACGAATAAAGAAAAATAAGTGTATTGGACTCATGCATCCAGAGATGCAGCAAATTTCTTAAATAATTTCATCAGTAGATAATTTGCTTGTGGTTTTGATTCATCCAAGCCCATTAAGACTTTTTTGACGAAGTTGAAGTTATGGGTCAATTCTTTAGGATAGTTGAACATGAAATTCATCACATAAATCAAATTAAACATCTGAAGAAAAGCATAAGGCAAAGGGTAATCACTCAGAACAATGTTACCTTCCAGCACAATATCAATCCAAGCACGGTCAAACTTTCTGAACAATAGATCTCAGGTCTTCATTCACAAGGAAGGATCATCCACCTCTTCAGACTGATAAACAAGGCAGAACTTCATGAGTGTTTCAAGTGGATAAATAACTTTAAAACTCAAATGGTGATTTATAACAACTTACATTCCAGGTCTTGAAAGTCATCTTCACACAAGTAGACTAGAGGCGCCAAAAAGAAGCTGTTGTTGATATCAGTGTGTTCCTGAAAAAAAAAAAAAGAGACAAGTGTTTTAGGTGTGACAGAAATGGCGATAAAGGGCAGGTGGCAAGTGAAAGCAAAAAAAAAAAAAAAGTTTTTTCTTTAATACTGTTAATCACTTGACAGATATCAATATCTCTTTTTGAAGTGATTTGTCTACATTAACAAATTTAAATAAAAAAATACAATAAATAAAATGTACCCCAAAAGTTATTAGCACCAAAAATGCTTCTCATTGCTTCTGCTTTCTTGCCAGTGAGGACAGCCTTCTGTCTGTAGGTGGCCATCAGTCATGGAGTACGTTTGCCCACCTCAGCGTAGAACTTGTTCTTTAGGTTGATATTTGTCTGAACATACAAATATGCATAATACATGAGAGTCAAACAAGAGAAGAAAGAAGTAGCAGAATGCCAAAAGCATATATGAAGCATAAAAAGACAGCAATTGAGAAAATTTACCTGAGACTCCAATGGAAGAGTCGGTCAGTTTTCGAAAAAGTCTTAGACTGTTTGTGATGGATTGTCTTCAACAATATGTTTGTGACACAGTGCACATGTATCTGCTTGAGCCATGTTGTACAAGTAGAATCCATTTTGGCACCATAAGCAAGCCTTCTACTTAATGTAGACAGAAAGGGGGAACATGTCTTTCAAATCTGCTACTGATTTAACAATTATTTCACCTAAACAAAGGTTATAAGCTCTTAAATGTTCAACACAATAGGATTTGTGATACCTTTTGAGAGAGAGAGAGAGAGAGAGAGAGAGAGAGAGAGAGAGAGAGAGAGAGAGAGAAAATAATAATTTCACTTGCATTCATATATGCTGTGGGCTCACAAACTTTAACCTGCACAGAGAAAGGGAAAAGCATTTATAGTGAGGCACTGAGACATAAAATGGATAAAGCTTTTTAACAGAAGACAAATTTGACCTAATTAGAGCTAACTTTAACATTGAATTAAATTACTCTTATTTTCCTGTTCCCTATCTGTCACTCACTCGATGTTGTGTCGATGTAGTGACACTAGGGGTCACACTTGGGAGCCCGAAACACCTCTGGTTTTTTATAAAAGGCCAGTGAATATTGGCGAGTGGTATATGCATACCACTTCCCGGGACATACGGGTATAAAAGTAGCTGGTATGCAACACAACGGTCGATGCTCACTGAGCTGAATTCCCACGGCTGTTCATTCACCTCTGCTGGATCTGACGGCGCATTTCAGCGGCTTCTCCCCCCTCAGCACTGGTGCACTGCAGAGAATGCCACTGGGCGCTTCGGCAGAAATAAAAGAGTATATTTCTCTTAAAGAGTATATTTCTCTAAAAGAGCCGCACACATGGAATGTCTTTTTAAAGACTTTCCGTTTGTGTGATATTCCTGGTTGCGGTCGTTATCTCTCGCCTTCTGACAGCCATGATCACTGTCTGTCGTGTCTGGGTGCTGCCCACACAGAGACAGCATTCGTGGATGGGTCATGTACTCATTGCGAGAACATATCCATGGCAACGATGCGGTCGCGGCTTGCTTTTGTAAGAAAGCAAGCCACCCCAGAGACTCCCCGCCTCGGTCCTTCTACCCATGGGTATGAGGCTAGCACGGCTAGCACTGGGGGCGATTTGGGGACCCCAATGGGACCACCCCCGCCGGGTATACCCCACGGACCTCCCATTCCCCAGCACGCTTGTCTGCCCCGATCGGGCTTCAGGATGAGTCCGCCGGCTCGTCTCGGATAATTCAAAATCTTCAGACTGCTTTCTGTGAAGAACAGACCCAAATTCAAGTATTTTATTCAGCGATCTCCATCTCCATCCACCGCAGCGCCTGCTGTAACCGTCAACCTTTGTTGGTTTCCTTTTCAAAATTCAAAAATTACCGCCTCAAGCATTACGACCAGCGGTTTTACAGCAGTGATGTCGAATGCTCATGTCGAATGCTCAAGTGTCTCGTGACCGTTTGCGACATGCCGTATTCCGAGATGTATATGTTTGAATGACATATGACAGCGTCGTTTTGGAGTGCATCAGGAGAAGATTTACAGCAATTAATAATGTAAATTCTACTCTCCACCTCACACAATGATAATGTATGCCGTCAGGGAGCACATCGGATGCAGCGCATCGCCCTTTGGATTACTTTTGTACTGAATTTTTCTGAATACATTATTGTGATTAAATTTATCTGCCTGTTATGAGTTTTATATACTTAATAAATGGTTATGGTTAGGTTTAGGAGTAGGTGTGGGATTAGCGGCTGTAAAATATATATATATATATATATGCAAATGAATATATTTTAACAAAACTTATTGCTACTGTACATTAATCTATTTGTTACATGTTTTATATTGTTGAAATGTGGTTATGTTTAGAGGTTGGGGTAGGGTTAAGGGATCTAAAATATCTATAAAACAGTAAAAATGAACAAATAGATTTATAATCGATTCGTGTATTCAAACATAATTGTAATGGATTTGTCAATATTTTACGTTTCTAAAGCTGTAAATACATAAACATTTTTACATTTTAGATGATTTCAAATGTCCATATTGTATGTTTTAGTGTCTATTCAAACGTAAAAACATGTACGTTTAATGTTACAAATATTAACGTACAAATAGCTATGTATATTAATGAGATCAGGCTGCTGTTTCACACTATGGCTATGTTTGGAATGGAATACTAGCATTCTGTATACCAAACATTGAATACTGCTTACTATGTGAAGTGTGCAATTTGCAAAAATAAGATTACAATTTGCGACGATTAACTTTCAAACAGTAGTATGCAACATTGTAGTCACATGACCTCATTAATGCACATTACCAGCTTTAATTCAGCAAATAGTGTCTAGTTATATAAATGTTATTTTTAAATTTTAATCCAATTTTGTGTTAAAATGTCTTAACTACATTCAGTCCTTTCACATAATGAGAGAAGAATAAGATGTTAACTAAATCATTTCTAATATTACTTTGGGTTAATTTGTCACACTAGAAATGGAAGGTCAAGTTGAGCAATAACATTGTGTATACAGTATTCCATGCAGTGGGCTCTGTATACTGCATACTGTATTCTCAGTGGGCTTTGTATACTGCATACTGTATATTCAGTGGGCTCTGTATACTGCATATTGGAAGACACGTAACAATTCATCCAGGTATTCCATGTATACAGAAAGATTTGACAGATTTGCATTCTGAATTGCCAGGCTGATTTATACTGGTTAGTGCTTGGTTTGTGTGGTGGTTTTGCTGGTAGACCAGCATAGCCACTGTGTTTACCATCAACTTTCCTGATACATTTTGTTAATCAAGGACATCTCACTGGTTAACCTAGTTAAAAAGCCTGTAAAAAATGCTGTTCACCAGCTATGCTGGTCTTTTCAGCAGATGTGAGCAGATGTGAGCATATTATAAACATATAATGTTTACTGCTGAAATACTGTAGTAGAACTAGAGGTAGTATGCTATTCCTAGCATAGGCTATGTATGCTATTCAAAGTCTAAGACCTCATGACTCAACAGTTCCTCTAGTGCCACAGGCTAACTTGTCAGGATTACACTGGTGGAGTGACATGTGGGAAGAAATGGCCAAACAAACTTAGCAATTATTTACATGGTGTCCAGCCAGCCAGTCAGGCCTGAGTCATATGGAAGACACACTCACAGACAGCAGGTGACCTCATAAAATCTTCCTTCCCAGAGCCGGAGGGCACCAAAAGAAAATTCATTGAGGAAACCTGGTGAGTATGGAGAGGGAAAAGAACAGAAAAGCTACAGTATACTGTACAGAGAATGGTAGCAGAGGGAGTCTCTATTTAAATAAAAATCACTCCCTTACATCTCTCTTCTCTGGTCAAACAATTACATTGGTTGAAAATAACTTCTCAGAAGAGGACACATGTATAATAACCCTGCTGAAGAAAACAAAAAACAGCTTAAACCAACTTTTATGCAGTTTTAAATTTAAGCAGGTCTAGCTGGTCTTCCATACTGGCCAAGTTATGTTCAGCTGATTTAGCTCGTCGGTCAGCTCTTCACTTAGCTTGACCAGCTGGCAAGTGGTGAAAACCCCTCTAAAACCAGCAAACAGACCAGCCTTACCAGGCAGGGAGACCAGCTATGAACAGCAATCCAGCTTAGGCTGGGCGTACACAGAGCGATTTTCGCCTGTTGTGCAAGCTCCTAATTGATTTTTTCCTGTTGGGAGAAATTGCTTGGAAATCTTTGGTGTGGTCGAGGTTCTCATCATGTGTGAGGAATTACGAATGGAGCCGAGCGGCTTATGATCTCCCAATAATATTTAAACATTTCTAAAAAATCTGGGCACTGTCGCCGTGAATTTGTGAGGTGTGTGCCGTTGAATGAGCCGATTTAGCGATCTTCCTGAAGCTGACCAATCAGGAGCAGGCATCACAACTCGCATAATCTATAAAAACTGAGTGTTCATAAAGCTTTTTGAAATTTCTTTTTGGGCATTTCTAGAAAATGGGCATGTTACAACAGTGCTTTCCCCATGATATTCACGAATACATCACTCAGAAGGATTCTACAGAAATGTCATATTCTGTAATCTTCAAACAAATCCTTTGCTATACCTAGAAATTGTGCTAGAAAAATAAATTATCCCTCTAATGGACTAAGTTGTAAAATTTCTGTCATGGTCTATTTTCCATCATACTTGTATTCATTTCAGCTCTAGCGATACATTCAGGGGCATGTAGCATCCATTGTTATGGTATATGCATGACAGTGGATATATGATAGATTTGGTAACACTTTACAGTAAGGTTCCATTTGTTAACATTAGTTAACAACATTAGTTAACATGAACTAACAATGAACAATACTTTTATTAATCTTAGTTCATGTTAATTTCAACATATACTAATACGTTTTTTAAATCAAAAGTTGTACTTTTTAACATTAGTCAATTCACTATTAACTAACATGAACAAACAATGAACAATTGTATTTTTATTAACTAACATTAACAATGATTAACTAATGCATTAACTAATGTTAAAGAATGGAACCTTATTGTAAAGTTTTACCATAGATTTTTATTGACTCCCAAAGTGCGAGTCTGGTGAAACCAAGGACTTCTAGGGTGAAAGTTCTAAAAGTCAATTAACCGCAGCACTAAAAGAAGATTTTAAAACTTTGCTGGCTACATGCGGCTTTAAAGCTCACTCATATGGACAACACTTCACAGATATTCTTCAGTATGTCTAATATCAACATGCATGATACAGATGAAAAGCAAGCACATCTGAAGCACAATGATAATAAGCACAATGATAATACAGGTGCTCCACTGATAATACAGGTACTCCACTAAAATAATTCAGAATTCAGCTATAAACGTCATGTTGAAGTATAATTGGCAGAAACGTGTGCCAATTTTATGCACTTTTTAATTTTGTACTTTTTGTGCGCTTTATTATCATGCAACAACTGACAGTAACACACTGACGTTATGATGGATGGATGCAGTCAAGAAATCAGACAGCCTCCCTTCGAAATCTGAATCTATCAAATGTCCGACAGCATTTGGAGTAATTATCAGTCAATATTCAAAAAAACAGTAAATGATGGAGAGTTTTCAGTTAATGCAGCCCCCAGCCATATATGTATTCTTTTTTATTTCTAAAACACAAGCTATTTCTGCCACAAGGAATTAAAATCTCCTCCTGTGGCTTTATGTTTTATAATGATAAATAGCACGAAAATTCATGCGGTTGCTTCGGAATTCACAGGTAGTAAAGTCGTGTACAACTGCATCTGTACGATTTTCAGATAAATTTATTCGTAACGTGTTGGGGCTCACAACCTCCTGAGTGTCAGAACTCACACCGTGTGTGCAAGTGTCAGCTTCCTCAAAGAATATAGAGCCATCGTCTGCACTAATTGTGTTTTGCAAAACACAGCTATTGGTATTCATAGAATTAATATGTGAGTAAAAGCCCCTTTCCATTCACAGCCACATAATTGAGTAGGCTATATGATAACCGCTGCAAGTTTCTTTGGGACTGCGGTGGAGGGGGAGAATCTCAGAGCACTGGCAAAGTATTTGGGCACAAGTCTCAAATTCATAATTAACCTCCCAGGTCCTTCAAAAGGCCATTATAGTGAGGGATCATGCGAGAGGACCTTCTTACTTTATGGCCGCAGCTGTGTCCCCACTACACTTTAATGTGTTTATTTACTGGTTCCTCAGAGTGCCCGCTCATATGGCCCTTCACAGGTGATGGAGCAGCCTCATGCATGCCAGCCATTGCCGGGTCCCAGTCGCCTCTCAGCCAACAGAGGCCTTTTTATGAAGAAAAATGGAGGGCAGTTAAGAGCAGAAGCTTCTAGATGGATGGATGGATGGCAGATTTCCAGTGTATGACCTCCTTGTGCAGCTACAAGGGCATCTGTGTTGTTTTTTTAGCCGCAGGTGCATCGCTCAAGTCCTCAGAAGCTGAGGATGTGTCACTGTCCTACAGTTTGACTTGGGATAAGAGACTTCATTATAGACTTGTGAGATAAAAACAATGGGTTCTAGTACCTGGAGAGACCTATCCGTTAAGGCCAATTTAAAATTACTAGGCTTCTTTTGGTTCGCCTTAAAATTTTGACAAAATGCACTGATATTATTGTTCTGCTAAGGTGTTTGTTTAGTGATATCTCTCTTGTCCGCGCAAATCCCTGAAATATTTGACCTACGAGAACTTGGCGATGCTGAACTTTGAAGTCAGTCTCTCCAAGGTTGTTCAGAAGAACACATTTTAATATGATGTTCAACACAAACGTCACAAAGACAGCTTGGCTACAACATACAAGAGATTTCGGTGTTAATGGAATCAGATCAGATTCGCTAAAAATGGAAAGGGCTCCATGACAAGTTCAGTAAGACATAGCAGCCAACAGTGATACAGCGCTAATAACGGCGATCTGTGGAGAGAAAGACCTGCATTTTTGTCATTGCTTCTGTGGCTGAAACAGCGCGTTAAACACCGGTACACAAACTAATTTTAAAATGACGTTGTGCATAGTACAAACACCGGCTTTGTTTGCCTAAATGCGTGGTCACATTTACCTTTGCATGGTGAATTTCCTCGGGCGAAGAAGGCATGGGCAGACATTGAGCACGTGTGAAACCAGCAAAAAACTAACTGCCAAGCAGCCTCTTTTCAATGCTGCATTTTATACTCTGAGAATGAAGTTAAAAAGAAACTTGCCACTAAAGTTCATTGTGAATATTCAGTGTAGCTGTGTACGAAAGCACCGCCCACTGCCAAAACAAGCAACTTTCAATCGTTCAATGTGGCGAATTCACCACTAAATTTCACCAAACTTGAACTTCACGCAAAATCCATGAGGGGAAATTCTTTGCCACCGGAAGTCCATTGCGCAAAATTCATGATCATGCCGATTCCCATTGATATGTGGTGAACAATCAGACCAGATGACATTCCAGGAGCCAATTTATGGCAGAGCCCCTCCCTAACAGTCAAGGCAAATAAGAGTGGCTCCATTTTGATTGGATCGTGGCAGGACCAACACAAACAAATGCAAAGCACAGCCATCAGATAAGCTGCTTGGACAGCTACCAGATACTTCAGAAAGTAAGGCCCTGGTCCTTCCAAAACATTGGAAAATACTTCTCATTGGTCCATGAGTGGTTTCTTAGCAACCTCTCAATCCCCCATTCTAAGGTTTGCCCTAAGGGGTGAGTAGGACCATAAATATCTTCAAGACCTATTGAAGCAGCATTAACTTATCATGTGGCAAAAGCTGAAACAAACCTTTACACACAAACTTTACTCCTTACATGGACACCAAATGCAACGCATCCACTCCATGTTAATTCGCTGAACTGTTTATTTAAATTGCAGTTGTTTGATTAACACAATAGTTCACACAATTTGAACCATAAAGGTATATATGAACACATGCGTAATATTTAATCTTTTAATATAATGTTTGGTCTCTATATCTTCAGAAAAATACCAAGAGTATTTTTGAAGAGGATTGGAAAAGGAACATTGCATAGATGAAACTTTAAGGACACTGTTCTAACTATGAACTTTAATCATGCAATGAGTATGCAAATTAGTTCCACACAGAGAAGGGACCACACTGTGTGCCCTCCCCTCTAATCTCAGCAGCCAATCATGACCCTGAAATAGGAAGGCGCCAAACTGAAATCTCCTCCTCATCAGGAAGGTATAAAGTGTCCTTACAACAGCCACACCTTTGTTCTGGTCTCACTCTATGAGAGAGAGGCAATAACAGAATAATAATCAATGTTCTGAGTTCCCGGCTGTTCAAATTTGGGAGCAATAACAGAATAATAATGAACATTAAGAATCTCTGGCCCAAGATGTAGGAGATATAACAGAATACAAACCATCCAACATGCTAAGTCTCACTCCATGAGAGAGAGGATAACAGATCATCCAACGTTCTTAGTCTCCATCCGAGAGACAGAAGAAGATCGACCAAGTACCAAGCCTCACTACAAGAAACTATTGCAATGGCATGTTCGGAAACCCTATACCAGGGAGATAACTACAGCGGCAAGGTTTAGCTCTGGTAAGCAAACCTTCTCTTCAAGTTTTGTGCATCTGCGTGTTCCAGATGATGAATCTTGTACCGACATACAGTAAGGGCTGTATATCTGTGTGTTCCAGATTGCAAGAACCCTCTCTGTGCTGCCAGGAGATCAGCGTTCCTCAGCTCCTTCATGTCCAAGGATGTTGAAATGGAATCCAGCTCTTTCCCCACTGTAACGTGGCCCTGAGCCCCAGTGGAAGATGTCGCCATCACCAAACTCACCGATTGATCAAGGAGAACATAAATATCACTACTTAACCTCTTTCCAGGGACCTTGGCATTAGTGTATACTATCAGTTTATAATAAGCTAATGTTCCTTAGACTGGATAACCTGTGTATAAAATGTCTAGCAAATAATCTTTGAGTTGTTTGTTTCAACTGAAATAATGTTTTCACCTTATTAATTAATAGAGAAACAGAAATGTATCTTTCATAAGATAATAGTCATACTTTGCCATTGCTACATCCAATTAAACCACTTGCATCTTTCCATCCTGTGCACTTATATTTACCAATTCATTTATATTGAATAGGTAAATAAATTGGTACTCAAGATGGCGCCGAGTATGGCTGCTGCGCTGCGAGCTCCGACACAACATGGTGGTATTTTTTTGTTTTGTTTACAATTCTTATGTTTTTTGTCTTGGATGTTGTCTGCCTTATTGTCTACGACAGACAAACACTTTTGGACATTGGTTCAGCAATTTCACACCGTAAACCGGACTTCAAATTCCTCAATGCCGACCCGCTGTTTACAAACACGCAAGCGGAGCCCTTTGTCTGGGCGGCCCGGACGCGGAAACGCAGGAGGAAAAGGGGAAATAGAGCCGGCGTTCTCATCAGAGTAAGACGCCGCGCAAATCGACCCCTGCTACCCAGTATTCTACTGGCAAATGTTCAGTCTCTGGATAACAAGCTCTGTGAGCTGAAAGCGTAGATCTCTTTCCAACAAGAGACGAGGGACTGCTGCATTATCTGCCTTACGGAAACGTGGATGTCTGCGGAGATTCCAGACTCAGCCATTGAACCCACGGGGTTCTCTGTGCACCGAGCGGACAGAGCAAAAGACCTCTCAGGAAAAAGCAGAGGTGGTGGTGTATGTTTTATGATCAACAAATCCTGGTGTGATCAGAGGAACATACATTCTATCAAGTCTTTCTGCTCTCCTGATCTGGAATTTCTCATGCTTCTGTGTCGACCATTCTGGCTACCGAGGGAATTCACAGCAGTCATTATCACTGCTGTGTACATCCCGCCACAAGTCGCCGCAGACTGGGCACTCAAGGAACTGTATGGGATTATAAGTGAGCAGGAAACCGCGCACCCTGAGGCCACGTTCATTGTGACCGGGGAGTTTAATAAAGCCAGTTTCAAATCAGTCACACCAAAATACCACCAGCACATTAGTTTCAACACACGAGGGGACCGGGTTTTGGACCATTGCTACTCTCTGTTCCGGGATGACTACAAATCCCTCCCCCGCCCACCATTTGGCAAATCGGACCACTCTTCCATTCTGCTTCTGCCCGCTTACAGGCAGAAACTGAAACAGGAAGCACCCACCCTCAGAACGATCCAGTGCTGGTCGGACCAATCAGACTCTATGCTACAAGACTGTTTTGATCACACGGACTGGGAGATGTTCCGGTCCGCCTCTGATGACGGCATCGAGCTTTACGCTGATAGTGTAATGTGTTTCATCAGAAAGTGTGTAGAGGACGTCGTTCTGACCAGAACAACACGGATCTATCCGAGCCAGAAGCCATGGATAAATAGCGATGTTCGCACGGCACTTAATGCGTGGACCTCCGCTTTTAATTCCGGGAACGCGGAGGAGCTTAAACAAGCCAGTTATGCCCTCTGAAACAGCAAAACTGTCACGACTGCTATGTTGATCGGAACTGCACCCAAGAATTTCACACACCATTGCACTTGTGTATATGGCTGTGTGACAATAAAAGTGATTTGATTTGATATTATTCTTTTACATATTAGTACAATTTTGTAGTTTTTGTTAGTTATTCTTGTTTATCTTTTTGTAAATTAAATTAATTTTATTACAACTGTGTGTTCCTTGTGTTGATGATACAGAAGCGCTCTAAAGGGTTAGGGAATCTAACAAATCCTTCAGATTAATCAGATGACCAGCTCCCTCAAATTTACATATTTATTTTACTGTTACGGTGAAACTGCTTAGCTGGTGCCCAAGGATGGAGGGAGGGGCTGTCTGATATTAATAATCACAAACACATACACATTAATTGAAGTGCAATCAAAAATCACCACTGCTTTGGTGTCTTGTGTGAGGCCCAGTTCATTTCAATTGGTGCCAAGGTGATTCTCACAACAGATATGACTGTATTTTGCCTGTGGATTTTTGGTGTGAGAAGGTAAATGTGATGGTGCTTTAGTTTGTTCAGGAGAAAAACATTTGGCCTTTTCCAATGAATAAATTAGGCTTTAGATTTCACATTAATCTCAAAGGCAGTTGCCAAATCTGCCATCTTAGCCATTTCTCACTGTGATCCACTGATTTCTTTTAGCCATCTACTAAACTATAATGAAATGTTTGCAATTCACATGTTCCTTGCACACACACACACACACACACACACACACACACACACACACACAAAAGACAGAAAAAAAAGACAGAAAAAAGACAGAAAAAACAAACACTAATTTTGAATGGTTGGCATTGTAGAAAGATGCTTTTTAAAACCAAATTTTGAAGTTAAGATATCTAAAAGCAGGTGCTAATGGGGCCATTCTAACTAGCCAAAGCTTGACTACTTCCATAAAACAGGCCCAGACAAAATAAAAACTAAACCATGTGACTTTGTGGCTCTTTCTGAAACACCCTCAACGGAGAACTTTGTTTTTTACTGCACAGTTAACAGGTAAGCTAAAGAGTGATTAATTATACCAATACCACTGCCACAACTAATGCAACAAGCTGTTGATCAGACATACTCTACAATTACCAGCAGAGCTGTAATTAGGACTTTAGAGGATAACTGTTTACGGCACCTTTTCACCTCTATAGCACCTGTAAACACTGCTGCTAATTTACTAGCATGGTTTAAATGACTGGATTGAGCTGGTTTGTGCTGACCAGCCTGTCATTTGAGTATTGTAATAACTACCCTAGCAGTTTTTGTTGTCAACATGGTGCCACCCATACAAAAAGTCGAAAGTTCAGACAAACTTGTTTCAAGTTTCCCACTCATTATGTTCACACTCAAATGTGCTTGTGATTCACCGGAAATGTTTTCCAGAAGTTTTCAGCTCTTCACAGGTAGTGGTGAACCTGCAGCAAACCTTTGGCAACAAAGAAGAGTTTGCCACAAAGCTCATTTGCATGTAGCAACTTTGCAGCACATTTGCGGCAGGTTTGCAGCAAATTTGCCAGAACTATCAATTTTTTTGCTGTCACCCATCATTACTTCGCAGAAAGGAGGTTTTAGGTATTATTTTTGCGAAGCCTGCATCTTAGAAGAAAAAAAAAAGAAAATAAATAAAAGACATTTCCTTAAACTAGATATTTTCTGTAAGAACAATTGGCTAATCCTGGCCACTCTCATGTGGCTTAATCTGAACCAAAACTCATTAAAACAGTAAGAGAATATCACAAAAGACTTTCAAGCCAATAGGCTCAGCGCTAACATGATTAAATCATTGATCCCTGAGTAAAGCTGAAGGCCTCTAGGTGCAAAATGACCTTTTAATAAAATCAGGGAAATCTGGTTACCCTGAAAATAACTGATCAAAGTTAAGGTCAGGTGACTGTGGTGGCATTTTATCCATGTCTCGGTGAAAAGGTATTTATTTATCCTGTTTTTTTTCTGCCACCAAGAAGAGATTTGCTGGTGGGCTGGGGGCCTAATTGTAATCCTGAACGAGACAGAGCCATCTCTGCTATTCATTAGGCCCAGAGGAAGGATCTCCATCAAAGTCCACATCAGCTTTCAGGGTCATGATTCTGGCCAAGAGCACATTTTCATTACTGTGTTCTTAACTGCCACCGGATAAACTGGCTGCTGCCCTCAATCTGCAGATCACACTTGTTTTAGAGTGGCTCTAAAGTGCATGAGGCTCTGATAGGCGATCGGCACACATCCACAGCTCTGAACATTAAAACTGTGAGGAGGATTTAATAATTTCTCAATCTCAATTGTAGCAATGGAGCAATGTCATACAGGGGGAAAAAGAGGAAGTCTTATAATTTCAAAAGCTTGTTCCAAAGCTGCTTTGATTATATTTAGTTATAAGTGGAGACCCTCAAATCCTTATTTTTTATTAAAATCATAAATTAAGACCAATCCAAGGGATCAGAAAAGATCAAGTGCTTTCCTTCTTCAAAACCCCAATTGTCTTCACATATTGCTTGAAATAAATGTCTTTTTTTCAGATAGAAGCTCTTTTATTAATGTGACTAGATGAAATATCACTTCATTTGAAATTTAATTACAGAACATATTATTTCATTCCCTGAACCAGCTGTTAAAGTTATGTGATTTTGAGTACAGATGAATATGCTGTATAGGAAAACATTAAAATATATTGGTCAGAGGAACTACTGCCAGTCAAACACAAAGGAATAAACAAATACAAATAGAACTAGATATGTAAAATTTGACAAGACAAACTTTGATGTTGGCTTGACAAAGCCATTTATTTTATTTTTTTTAAGTTTTTAAAAGATAGATGGATAGACATTCAAGTTGACCATCAGATAAAAGATTTTGTATTGTAACTAGTATTGTCACCAACATTTCTGTGGATGGTACAGATACCGTCCATATACCATATGATTTTTTTTCCCCAAATTCCAAGTTTTCCTTTTTTTTTTTTTTAATCCCATGTTTTAAAGTTTAATTCAATTTCAGTATCAAAATTGTCTAATCAAATAAATCCAAACTTTAATCAAATAAAACGTGAAAAAAAAAAAAAATGGAAAAAAAAATCAACAAAACAATTTTTTTTTTAATTTTTTTTTTAAAGAAGTACTTTAGTAAAAATCCTCAGAAAATAATCTAACACAAAGCATCACATTATAAATGAAAACAGTGATAAAAACTTATATTAATACAACAGCACTTTGCTTGTGAGATATAGGTTCAATTATAACAATAATAATAATAATAATAATAATAATAATAGTTCATTTTACTAAAAACTAGTAATATATTTATGTCGCAGTTTCGTAAATTACTTACGTCTAGCTTTTATTTGGAATCAAACTTTTATTTTGACTTGAAGGCATTTCTGGTTGTGCTTTTGACGGTAGATTCATACTTCTAGATAAGACATTGGTTATATGACCCAGGCTGCATCCGAAAACAGGAAAATGCTGCATTTTGAGGCTGTATACAGCGGCAGGATGAAAATAAGGTGCTTTTCAAACTGTTTGGAGACCAGTTCCATAATAGTTCCATTCATTCAAAACATCTGTCAGTTAAGCCA
Source organism: Myxocyprinus asiaticus (assembly GCF_019703515.2). Classification (NCBI taxonomy): domain Eukaryota; kingdom Metazoa; phylum Chordata; class Actinopteri; order Cypriniformes; family Catostomidae; genus Myxocyprinus; species Myxocyprinus asiaticus. The sequence continues at coordinate 29,201,974 of NC_059363.1, forward strand.
TTATCTGATTAGGCAGCAAGGCAGCAACTCAGCTGCCTAAATTTTCGGATGCAGCCCAGTGTTATTATTAAAGCGCAAAATGCATCAATTTCATTATATAAATATAAAGTCTGCAGGTGCTGCAAGCATCACAGTAATCATCTACTACAATAAGAATGCAACGCTCATAAAATGTGTTTTCAGCATATGAGCAGCTTCACACATTCACTTTGCAGCACGCAGCACATGCAGAATGTATATTTATTTAATAGAATCACATTCATTTGCGGTTAAATAATCACACTAGGACATATTTTAATTTGATTAATTGTCCAGTTAAGTGTAAAAGGAGTAAAAGAGCATGCGCTCAAATGAACGTGAGCATTTAAAAGCAGCCAGGTGTCAGTCAGACAACGCTCGGGGATAGAAATTAATCAGTGCTCAGTACTACAGTTGGAGTTTGAAATAACAAGCATTCCACTGGCCAACATCCTGTTATTGTAAATCTATGGGATTATTGGGATATTTGATGGTCCGCTGTGTGAAAAAATTTATTCTGATCGGTACAAAAAGAAAAAAAAAAAAAAAAAAAAAAGATATGGCAACTTGAGTCTGAACAGTCTGATGGTCTGCGCCAAGTTTGGTGGATTTAGAGTGTAAACTATAGGAGTAGTTACTATTGATAATTTTGTTAATTCTTTAGTTATTTTAGAAAAAAATAAATAAATCCAATAACAGTCAACTTTGTTAAGCCAACTTAATTAAATAAGCTTGCAAATAAAACAAAAAAACAAAACAAAAACAAATCACCAAATTGATTTTCAGTGGCTAATTGTACTTGTAAACCAATAGTGAGGGTTATTAGGATGCTAATTGTTGTTGTTGGGATTATTGCAAAAATTTAGAGTAAGGAATTACTCAGATTAAGATGTTGACATGACATGGGCAAACCTCTTAATTCTGTTTACATGCTATTTTCCATTATTTATTTATTTATTTATTTATTTATTTATTTATTTATTTTTTAGCCATTCTGTTGCTATTCCTTGTACCTTAACCCACAACACAAAATGTTCAATTAAAATGCAGTGGGCCTGTTTGTTCCTACTGTTTTTTATTTGCCTGCTTCAAATACAAAATGTTTCCTCATTTACACACCTAAATGCACCTAAAAATGTTGCAGTAGGTTACTTAATAGCATAATCACATGAACAAAATCACAGTATTCTGTCTCCAAGAGCTCCAACTTAGTGATAATTATACCTTAAATCATACAACTAAGCAATGTTCCCCCAGTAGATGATAAAACAGGCAAAAAACAAAAAGCAAAAAAATCACTAAATTTACACTGAATGAAGAAACTGATTCATTCGGTATCTAGGGACCAGAATATCACAGAAACTTGGAGTTGGGCACTTTTGACTAAGGCCAGTGCATACCCAACCCAGAAAATCATTGCAACCACCTACAGGACCAATGTCCTATCAATCATCATTGTACAAAACATTCTGAACACCCTAGAATTCTGGTGGTGACTTTTGCACAAGCAAGTACCATTCATACTTTCTGCAGAAAATTAAAAAAATCTAATCATATTGTGTTATCTGACCACCGAGTTTGCACATTCTCAAAATGTAAAGTATGGTATATTTTCACTCAAACATACTGATTGTAAAACAGCACTATTTTTTACAGTATTTGATCATGTTATTGATTCACATCCGAATTCTTGGGGACACGGCAGAAGATACTTTTCGCATTACAGTGTCCACAGTTTTACACTCAATGGAGTGTAGAGGAAAACAACAAATCGGTGCAAAATTGCTGACTCCACTGGCTTCCTCTATGTCTGGCTCTTACCGCACATGCACAATGCATGAGGAGCACATACAATAAATCCAGGACCATTTGACTCGATCGACATCTCGACAGGGACTGAGGATATGTACCTGCTTTGAGATGTCTTCCTCTCAATACAGTATTCCCTAGGTACATTCACAAAACCTGTGAATAGACAAGAGGCTCTTGCTCAGAAGAATAGCAAGGATGAGAGGTTTAAAAGGTCAGAAGTATGTGGTATTCTCATGTTAAAGCTACACAAGACGTGTCAACACTCTGTCAGTAAATGACAGCTGGAGGAGAGGGACTGGAGAATGGTAGCACACTAGAAACAAAGGCCTGACCTGACAGTGCAGTCTGTGGATCAATGCGTGGACAGATTATAAACATTTCGCTTCAGGAATACAGAGGGCAAGAGAAAGAAACAGAGAAGAATCGTTGTAGAGTTGGCACCATGACATGTTAACTGACCCATCTAGAGGGAAGCTTTTGCAACATCTTCAAACATTCCGTGTTCAGTCTTGGATTCACTATTATAGGTAGACCTCCTTCGGAAGCATCTGTCTGCTTGACAAATGAAGCGAGATAACTGTCAATTAAGATGAAATTCCAACTGCGAAGCTGAACAGGCAGGACACATTCACAAATGCATCCCCATCATCTGACTGACCCCAGATCAGTTTGTGCTCAGTAATGAGATGATCCACAAACTGTTCCCGACTCTGGCGATGCATCAAACAGGCTGCGTTCTTCAGGACAAGCCTCAGAATGCTCTGAAATTATTAATTATAATTAATTACAGAAGCGTTATGTACCGTCTAATTTATAATATTTGCTTTATTCATCTCTCATCATCAAAATGTAGCCAGCAGAAGCATTTTGTAGCAAACTGCCGCATCAGCATTACGGTGTTTGTGCATCCTAACTAATTTCACTGACAGTAACAGACAGTTTATGTGTTGTAGCATACAGGCTCTGTTAAGCTATGAATACATTGCATCTTAGATTATTTATTTTTTATTGTTTCTCATTTAAACTTTATCTTTAAAGCTATAGAACAGAAGGTTGCTAGGCATGTTCTGAGTGTTTTAGTGCATTGTTATTCTGTTGCAAGGGCGCTCTGGATGGTTGCTAGGAGGCTGGCTACTGGCGAACTAGCCAAACTCAGCAGAGCCCACCTCAAAGTCACTCTTTCAATGTCTATGGGATTTTTTGGCCCATTTTATGATCTTCCAGCTGAAAATTGTTTGTCCGATTGCGAAATAAAATAGCACCAACATAACACACAGGAAATTAAAATGTTGCTTCCAAAAGTTCATGTACCCTGAAATCAATCCCGCACAGCAGAATTTCTGACAAGTGCCATGCCCCATCAAACATATTTTGCATAATTTCAACTGTTGTCACCTTTCCCTGTGGTGCTAATGATACAACCTCAGAAATATGGGTTCTGGTTCCATGGGAAGTAATCACGTGCACATAAACAATGGTGAACTCAATTTTGAGGTTGCATTTTTGCTCTAAAATTACATTTTTACTCCACTGACATTTAAGTTTGGGGTTTGGGTTAGGGGGTAAAAAGCATTTAAAAGTTAAAATTTCCATTCCTATTGACTGTATTACATAATTTACAACTAAAAATACTACGCGCTTTTGGCACCACTCTGTGGACATTTCACCCCGAAACTGGACATCACACATGCCCACAAGTTAAACATCACTTCCAGCTTTGGCCACTTAGAGCAGTGAATTTCGATAAGCACAAACCAATTTCAGAACTTTCAACCTATTGTCGAGGAATTCACAGTGTGATCAGCACACCTCTCCTCAACATGCCATTGTTATCATCCACCCCATTCCCAAGTTATGTGCCAAAATGTAATACTTGGGATTTGTTCACATATAATAGTAATGCTGAAGCACTACTAACAACTCAAGAGTAACTCTGAATGTTGTTCACTCAAATGTAAGTACATAAACATCACACACCCAGACTCTCAGAGCCTCTAGGGAGCGCAGTCTCTGAGTGATGGCATAATGTTGTCTTTGGAGGGAGCTGCAGATGCTAAGAAAACGATCACTCATGGAATCAGTGATGTATACATTAAGGGAGGGCTGCTGAGGGAAAAATGGGATTGGCGGAGTCCTTCCCACAGCAACAGACGACAGCCTATTAAATTGACCGCATCCTTAGCTGGGCTACCTAGCCAATGCAGTGATGTCATCAGACAGAGGGCTCTCTCGTAGACTATGGCTTGCAAGGCTGCTGCACTTCCACAGTCTCACCTCCACTCTGACATTCACATGTCTGGTGTTATCAAAACAAAGTCAGGCGTGGGCAAGTGCACCATTCATCACAACAAATATGGGTAGGAAATAATTAACAGGGTTTAATCAAAGTCACAATGAAAAGAGAAAAGTTCCATTTCATATGGATGGGGTTTATCATTGGGTGTATTTATTACATAGAAAAACAAGTAAACAGACATGTTTTTGAAAGGTCAGGTTTTGCTGAACTAGCTAAACTTCATATTGGCTATGTTTAGAATGGAATACTGGTGTACTATTTAAATGAATACTGTGCACGATATTCACTGTATAGAATAAAACGTAGTAAGTGAAACAACATTATTCCACAGAAAACGTTTTACATTGTCATCACATGACCTCACTATGTTAGTCAGATGATCTCATTGCATTGCAAGTTTAATTCAGCAAGTGAAGTCCAGTTACTATCTAGAAAATAAACATGATTATATTGCATTTACATCCAATTATATTAAAAAATTGTCTCAACCTTTGGCAGTCTAATCAAATAACTAAAATGTGAAAATGTGACTGTGGCGAAAATTTTGCTAATTTATATGACATGTTTCCTTAAACATATCGCAGCAGATCCGAGGTGAAATGTCCACTGAGTGGCACTAAAAGTCAGTTATTTTTCACCCAAACTGATACGTTTTTTAAGGTTAATGCTCTATTGAGATAAAATACTTCCCTACCCTAAACGTAATTTTTAAAGATAGTGTCATAAAAAGCATATTTGACTATGCTGATTGCACTGTGTGACTTGTGTGGTGCACTATGACACTTTTGGCTCATGTGTCAACTCGCTCTTCAGGACTCATCCTCTGGTTCTTTGCATCACAATTCCAATGCTGTCAGTTGAGCTACTGTGCAATTTAATTACATCTGAACGTGCTTGTAAATGTAGTTGGTTATGTGATGCAAAAGTTAAAATGTCTCAACTACAAGTCATGCATTCAAAATTAAAGTGTGTTTTGATGTCATAAGATAGTATTATGTGAGGAACGGGGTGAAAAGTAAGAATTTATGACAACTGAGTGAAGAGTTAACTAATAATCTGCCATTTTACTCATGATTTGTTTGAAAGGGAACAAAAGTCATTGTTGTAGTGCCTTTCGTGTTCATTTCACCTGGAAATACAGCATACCAAAAATGTGCATATTGTGTAGCGTATACATACTATATACTGCAGCAACTGTAAGAGTATTAAGGTAGTATACTATCCAAAGTTTTTTGTGGCATTTTTTTGTGGCACTCTCATTTTATTCTTGTTTTCTTTTTATCTCATTTTTAATCCTCTTTCTGTGTATAATTGCATTTTCCGCACAGTGATGCAGCAGACGAAAGGGACACTCGAAAGTGTGATCTTATGTCTGAGATCTGATTTCATGCACAGGACAAGGCTCTGCTTCAACACAAGACATGCCAGTCAACTCATGAGATCATTATAGTGTCCCCCGTGTGGCTGCATCAGTGTGGATTTCTTTACAGAGCAAATGGACAATGTAAGAAATGTGCTTAAGGGCTACATTTGCATGCCAGCTTGTATGAGAGTTTTGGTTAACAGTGTGGCTCTTTAAGCCCTCGGTCGGCTGTGTTTTTCCAGCTGCTGCTCTTGGCATCACTCTTCACAAAAGAACAGAATGCTTTAGAGAATGGGCAGGACTTACAAAAACAGGATTATGCCTTTCAAGGAGGTCGACAAACTGCTCATGGCTATTGAACAATGTGCTTTCCTGCAAGTGCTCTTTAAATCAATGCACACATTTGCCCTTCCACCTCATTACATATACTGGTAATATACTGTATTTATATTATACATGTGCATTTAATTAGATATTAAAAGAAAAAAAGATATTACATAAAAGTTTGTTGTAACCTTGGTAATTACGCCATATAATTGTTTATCATTTTAATTTATTATACCTCTATTCCACTTATAAATGTTATTCAAAGTTTTTGGGCCATAATTTGGTTGTTCTTGACCATTTTCTACTTTCTCTCTGTCCATTATAATTAAATGGGCCATTGCGTGGTATAATAAAAAGAAAATAGTGCTTTGCTGCTCCGCTTACACACAGGCTGCAGGTTTGCTGCCTAATATAGTTTGCGCCTACTCATCCTTCAATAAGAGATTTACTGTCAAGCCTGAATTAAATTGTGACATCTATCCTACTTCCTCCTTATTACCTCATCATGACTGGACGGGCCAAGTTTCTGAACACCAAATAGGGGTTGTTGACATATAAATGTCGGTGGTCATGTATTTATTGAAATACAATGCAATAGAATTTAATACAGATAATGCATGCAATTAATACAATGTTTAGCATGTAAATTTTTTCATTCAATGTTTTATTCATAATTTAATAATCATTGAAGCACAACAAGTAAAATAACACCCACGAGTGAAACAGCACCATTCACAGAAATGCGAACACCAGCAGAAGAGTTTGCGCCGGCCAGCGGCATCTTTACATAAGATACATCTGTAAAGTGTCAGAATTTTTGTTTTATTATTGAATTATTGCAGGTTTGAATTATGTGTATAATCTATCTATAATAAATGATCTGCTGAAGCTAATTTTGTGTGAGGGAGACAAGTAAAGAGTGCTGTAACACATTTCATATTACAAGTGTAATGCAATTAATCACAATTTTAAATGACTAACAGTCCTATAATTTATATATAAATACGTTTCTGACATCCTAAATCCAAGGATTTCAGAATATGTCATATTTTGGGAGGAAGGTAGGATGTTTTTGTTCTGAAAGTTACTGTATGTTTTCATAGTATGATGAACTTGTATATCAAACAAGGAATTATTATTTTTTTCATGAAATGATCGCTTTAATATAATAATAATAAAAAAGAAGGAGTTAATTAAATGAATTAACTTCCAAGAAGGTGAAAATGAGAAATATGTTGTCTTAGGGACATGTGAGAGCTGGCAATTTGAAGCCTCACATTACTGTGACAGATGCACTGATTATTGACAAACAGTGTGACTCAACACCGTTATTGTCGTCCTAGTTCCCTGGTAATGTCTGGTGATATGCGAATATACAGAGTCAGCGATGCTTCATCTTTCAATTTTATTGTGCCATAAAGAGAGTCTCTGAGCCACTCTGCACCAAGCGATGTTTACTGGTAGAGTTTTGTCATCATTATCATGTCAGTGCTGGCTAACCAGAGCAAACTGCAGAGCCCTGGGTATGTCACCCATCTAGTCCTGCCGCATGGAATTACATCATCCCCTCATTTATCTTCATGAGCCCTGGTCACCCTCTCTGAACAGACTGGCCACTCAGACATAAACAGGAACCATGTAACGGCTATACAACCACTCGAAGATTCGAATGTTGGGTTGTTTGTAACATATGATATAAAATAGATTGTTACAGCTTTAAAATTTTACTAGATGAGCCACATTCCATCTTCCAGCCCATTGTAAAATAGAAAATATATGCACACCTTTGACCACACATCAATTGAATTGTGCCAGGTTACAAAACATTAACGATCTATATTACTTATACAAAGAATTGCTTGTTGTGATTTTAATTATAAATAAATTAACTTTACAATATGCCCAAGAATAATCTATTCGGGCTCTGCTTGCTGATGAGTGACACATTACAAAGCTTCACAGACTGGAGATGTGGATCTCACCTCTAAATGAACTCACTCGTATTTGGACACCAGGGCTTTTTCACATGTTTCCTTAAAGCGGACTGTGTTACAGAATCTGGCTACTGTGATGCGCTCCTTATGCTGTAAGCCGAGCTGCCGGAGGACCAGATGATGTAATGCTGAGCACTCAGCAAAGAACTTTGATGATATCAGCCTCTGCAGAGCCATTAAAATCACCCTCATCTTCCTCATCATGTCCACTAGCTACTCAAGACTGGCATAGTGTGGAGACTATGAAACATGAATCTTTTAAAGAGAGTGATCTAAAGCATTGGTTTTCAACTGGATTTGCTTCACGACCAATATTTTACATTGGACATCATGTGACATTTTGGTACTGACCCAACACAGTTCCAAAATATATTGTACAGAAGTATCCATTTTCTATAGATACATGCAGTTTTAATGCACAGCTCCTATCTACTTGAATGAGGAAAGACTGAAATCTCCAAAACGGTTGGTCAAGATTACGATCAAAAATATGTTTCAAATCAACAGTGAAATCTGACAAAAATGGTGTCATAAATGGTGCTTCTTTAGCTCAGATTACGCTAAAAAACTCTGTCAGGTTGGTCCAGCTAATGGGCATGTGTGTTCTCAAGTTGACTGACAGATGATGCCTGTATCTAAAAGGTGATTGGCACTTTTGCAGGTAAGGTGCAACTGCCTTCTCTACATCCACCACACTGGGCATTCCAATTGCCCCCATTTATTTAAATACAAGTGCTCCATCTTAGGCTAAATAGTCTTTGCTTTCATATCAATAACAAGAGATTAGGAAAACATTTATTCTCCTTCTGAAGAGTAGATATGCTTCTTTATTTTGTTAACTGTTTAACTATGCTCAATTATACAATGAGTTGCATTTAATTAATTGCATTTAGCATTGATATTAGTGATGGGAAGATCGGATAATTTTACTGATTTGAATCTTTGAGTCTCGTTCAGCAAAATGAACAAATCTTTATTCAAGTCATTTAGTTCATTTCGTTCATTTGAGCAGAATTAAATTAAAATGTTACATTTTCAATAGCCAATTCCCCCCAACACGTCTACATAAGCAAACTTTGATTATAATCCCAATAAGGAAAAAATGATAATGCAGCCAAGGACAAATTATGAGAAACGTCATGGTTACTTGTGTAACCTCCGTTCCCTGATGGAGGGAACGAGACGTTGTGTCGATGTAGTGACACTAGGGGTCACTCTTGGGAGCCCGAGACACCTCTGGTCTTTGATAAAAGGCCTATGAAAATTGGCAAGTGGTATTTGCATGCCACTCCCCCAGACATACGGGTATAAAAGGAGCTGGTATGCAACCACTCATTCAGGTTTTATGCTGAGGAGCCGATATAAGGTCCGGCCATTTCAGCGGGTAGTTCAGCATTGAGGCAGGAGGGACACAACATCTTGTTCCCTCCATCAGGGAATGGAGGTTACACAAGTAACCATGACGTTCCCTATCTGTCACTCACTCGATGTTGTGTCGATGTAGTGACACTAGGGGTCCCTATACGAAACGCCACAATTGGCTGAACTGTGTTACGTGAACTGCTGGTGTGTGGTGGGCAGACTACTGTGTGCCTCATAGCCAGAACACCAGGTCGACGCGTAACCTCCCCCAACATAGTTATGAGTGTCGAACGGCCCTTTTTGGGGACAAGTCGACTTCCCAAAAGATAGAGACAGGCTTAACCCAGTCATGGTCTCTTTTCCCCTTCTTTTTTTCCACTTCCTAAAAAACTGGGCCAGGTCTAGTCAGGGGGTGTCCCTCCCAAGGGGAAGACACAGTGGAGACCACACCTCGCCCAAAGAGAGGGGGGGGGGATATTTAAGTGGAAAAATACGTCACATGGTCTTTCCAACCATGTGGAGAGTCTTCAAGGTAGATCCTGCCCAATGGGGGAGGAGTTACTACAAACATGGAGACTGGGGCAGAGGGGCTCTGCCCAAGGAAGACGCATTTTGCTAACAGGGAAACAAATCAGCGGAAGATATATAATCGCATGGGGTTAGCCTTACAGGGAACCGCCACATGCGGCGCACCTACCCCAGAACAGGGCTCTTAGCGCGTGTACTGGGCCAGCAGCGAATCTCCCCGAAAACTCAACTGCCACAGGGCTCAGAGGAAGTCAACTAGGGAACAAACTTGTGAACACTACAGGAATTAATGGTGTACATCTTCAGCTCAAAAGGAGGTGGAAGGCGCTATGTGCAAGCGATACACCCAGCCGGCTACCCCGGGCTTCAAGCTTGTGTTGCGTGCCACCACCTGGGAAACCGGTTCCACCCGGAGGTTGTAGAACCTTGCACAGGTGTTGGGTGTTGCCCAGCCCGCTGCTCTGCAAATGTCTGTTAGAAAGGCACCCTGGCCAGGGCCCAGGGAGCCGCTACACCCCTGGTAGAATGGGCTCGTAGCCCTACCAGGGGCAGCATGTCCTGGGCGACATATGCCATGGTTATGGTGTCAATGAGCCAGTGGGCGATCCTCTGCTTGGAGACAGTGCTTCCTTTCCGCTGTGCACCAAAGCAGACAAAGAGCTGCTCAGAGATTCTAAAGCTCTGCGTGCGATCCAAATAGATGCGTAAAACGCGCACCAGACACAGCGACGACAGGGCTGGGTCTGCCTCCTCCTGGGGCAGCGCTTGCAGGTTCACCACCTGGTCCATAAAGGGGTGGTGGGAACCTTGGGCACATAGCCCAGTCGGGGTCTCAGGATCATGTGAGAGTAACCCGGACTGAACTCCAGGCACGTTTCGCTGACAGAGAATGCTTGCAGGTCACCTACCCTCTTGATGGAAGTGAGCGCAGTCAGGAGGGCAGTCTTCAAGGAGAGTGCCTTAAGCTCGGCTGACTGCAAAGGCTCAATGGGGGCTCTCTGTAGACCCTGAAGAACTACAGAGAGATCAGATGAGGGAATGAGGCACGGTCTGGAGGGATTCAGCCTCCTGGTGCCTCTTAGGAACCTGATGATTAGGTCGTGCTTCCCTAAGGACTTACCGTCGACAGCATCATGGTGTGCTGCTATGGCAGCAACGTACGCCTTCAAGGTGGAAGGGGACAGCCTCCCTTCCAACCTCTCCTGCAGGAAGGAAAGCACTGATCCGACTGCGCATCTCTGGGGGTCTTCCCGACGGGAAGAACACCACTCAGTGAACAGACGCCACTTAAAGGCATACAGGCGCCTTGTAGAGGGGGCACTAGCCTGAGTGATCGTGTCTACCACCACAGGTGGTAGACCGCTTAGGTCTTCCGCGTCCCACCCAGGGGACAGACATGGAGATTCCAGAGGTCTGGGTGCAGGTGCCAGATGGTGCCCCGTCCCTGAGAAAGAGGATCCTTCCTCAGGGGAATTCGCCGGGGGGGCTGTCGCGAGGAGCGTAAGGTCTGAGAACCACGCCTGGGCAGACCAGTAGGGTGCTACCAGGATGACCTGCTCCTCGTCCTCCCTGACATTGCACAGGGTCTGAGCAAGTAGGATCACTGTGGGAAAACGCATATTTGCGCATGCCAGGGGGCCAGCTGTGTGCCAGCACGTTTATGCGGAGGGGGGCCTTGTTCAGGGTGTACCAGAGCAGTGGGGAGGATTCTTGGGAGGCGAACAGGTGCACCTGTGCCTGTCGAATCGACTCCAAGTCAGCTGGACCACCTGAGGGTTGAGTCTCCACTCTCCCCTGAGGGTAACCTGTTGTGACAGCACGTCCGCTGTAGTGTTGAGGTTGCCTGGGATGTGAGTGGCTTGCAGCAACTTGATGTGTTGCTGACTCCAGGGGAGGAGACGGCGGGCGAGTTGTGACATACAACGAGAGCGCAGACTGACATATGCTACCGTTGTCGTGTTGTCTGTCTGAACTAACACGTGCTTGCCCTGGATCAACGGCCGAAACCTCCGCAGGGCGAGCAGAATTCCCAACAACTCGAGGCAGTTGATGTGCCAATGCAGTTGCGGACCTATCCAGAGGCCAGTGGCTGCGTGCCCATTGCAAACAGTGCCCCAGCCCGTTTTGGAGGCATCTGTCATGACCACGACGTGCCTGGAGACCAGTTCTAGAGGAACGCCTGCCCGTAGAAACGAGAGGTCAGTCCAAAGGCTGAAAAGACGGTGACGCGATGTGTCCCATGGTGCCATGCCCATCTCGGGACTCGAGTCTGGAGCCAGTGCTGAAGCGGCCTCATATGCATCAACCCGAGCGGGGTGGCCACCACCGAGGATGCCATATGCCCCAGGAGCCTCTGAAAAAGTTTCAGTGGAACCGCTGTTTTCTGTTTGAACGCCTTCAAACAGGCCAGCACCAACTGGGCGTGCTCGTTCGTAAGGCGCGCCGTCAAGGAGACTGAGTCCAACTCCAAACCGAGAAAAGAGATGGTCTGAACTGGGAGGAGCTTGCTCTTTTTCCAGTTGACCCAAAGCCCTAGTCGGCTGAGGTGTGAGAGCACCAGGTCCCTGTGTGCGCACAACATGTCTCGAGAATGAGCTAGGATTAGCCAGTCGTCGAGATAGTTGAGATTGCGAATGCCCACTTCCCTTAACCGGGCAAGGGCAGCCTCTGCGACCTTCGTAAAGACGTGAGGAGACAGGGACAGGCCGAAATGAGGACTTTGTACTGAAACGCCTGACTCTCGGATGCAAACCGCAGGAAGGGTCTGTGTCAAGGAAGGATCGAGACGTGGAAGTACGCATCAGGTCTACCGCCACGAACCAATCTTGATGCTGGATGCTCACCAGAATGCGTTTTTGCATCAGCATCTTGAACGGGAGTCTGTGTAAAGCCTTGTTTGGTACTCACAGGTCCAAGATTGGCTGCAACCCACCACCTTTTTTCGGTACGATGAAGTAGGGTCTGTAAAACCCCTTCTTCATCTCGGCTGGAGGAACAGGTTCTATCACACCCTTCCGTAGGAGGGTAGCGATCTCCGCACAAGGTAGCAGCGTTTTCGTCCTTCACCAAGGTGAAGTGGACACCGCTGAACCTGGGCGGACGCCCGGCGAAGTGAATCGTGTAGCCGAGTTGGATGGTCCGGACCAGGCATTGCGACGGACTGGAAAGTGCAAGCAACGTGTCCAAGTTCCGTGAAAGGGGGACTAAAGGGACAACGTCATCAGATGTACCAGCAGGTGGGGCCTCGTGGCAGGGCAGAGCTCGAGGTGCCACACCATGTCGTGGCTGTGCTGAGTCTAAGGACATCGAAGCACTTACCTGGCTTGTGACCACCCCCGGAACAGCCTGGGATGGGGGAGGAAGAGGCCTGTCCTTGTGACCCGTGGAGACTGTCACATCGGGGGCGGATTTGTGCCAGAGCTGGGTGCTCAGGGGCGGGAGACCGCGGCTGGAGCGCCAAACCTGCCAAATAGAGTGGTGGACGATGGTCGTGATGATGGCCGTCACACTGGATACGTGACCCAGGGAACAAGGAAACCACTCTTGCTGAGCGCTTGAGTACTGCAGCCACTTGGGCATGCAGTGCAATTAAATGCAAAAGATAACAAAAAGATGGAGAGGTCTGCTTACCAGCTCCAGAGCAGCGGATTTCATTGTCCCTGGGTCGCCCGTCTCAAGGGCGCTTTGAAGCCTTTCACGGGTTCTGGGTGGCCGCGAGACGGGTGCCGTCTGCTTCCTGCGGTGGGCTCCATGCTGGGGCCAGGCCGAAGGGTGCCTTGTCAGCTCTTCATGCACTTCCGGGAAGAAAGGAACGGGGTGGGGTGTGGCTTTGAGCGGTGCCGCGAGCCCAGGAACCAATCACCGAGCTGCGAGGGTTCAGGGAATAGCAGAGGGTTCCACTCTAGCTGACACTCACGGCTGCCCGGGAAAGCATGTCATCATCTCCACATCAGCCTGTGACTGGGCAATTGTCCCCGAAGGGAGGAGCCCAGCTGAGGCTTCCGACTGGACGAGCCCACTCTCTGATGCTGCGCTTGAGAGCTCATCACTTTCGTGGGCTCTGAATCAGAGGTCGAACTCGCCGTGAGACGAGCCGGCGGACTCATTTGGAAGCCTGATCGGGGCAGACGAGCGTGCTGGGGAATGGGAGGTCTGCGGGGGGATACCCGGCGGAGGCGGTCCCATTGGGGCCCCTAAATCGCCCCCAGTGCTAGCCACGCTGGCCTCATACCCGTGGGTAAGAGGACCGAGGCGGGGAGTCTCTGGGGTGGCTTGCTTTCTTACGAAGGCGAGCCGCGACCGCAACATTGCCATGGACATGTCCTCACAATGAGAACATGACCATCCACGAACGCTGTCTCCGCGTGAGCAGTGCCCAGACACGAAAGACAGTGATCGTGACCGTCAGAAGGTGAGAGATAACGAGCGCAACCAGGACTAACACACAATCGGAAAAGCATCTTTAGAAAGACACATCTTTAAAAAGACGTTCCGTGTGTGCCGCTCTTTTAGAGAAATATACTCTTTTAGAGAAATATACTCTTTTATTTCTGCTGAAGCGACCAGTGCAGAGGGGGGAGAAGCCGCTGAAATGCGCCGTCAGATCCAGCAGAGGTGAATGAACAGTCGTGGGAATTCAGCTTAGTGAGCATGACCGTTCGGCTCCGAAGAGAAAATCTGAATGAGTGGTTGCATACCAGCTCCTTTTATACCCATATGTCCGGGGGAGTGGCATGCAAATACCACTCGCCAATTTTCATTGGCCTTTTATCAAAGACCAGAGGTATCTCGGGCTCCCAAGAGTGACCCCTAGTGTCACTACACCGACACAACATCGAGTGAGTGACAGATAGGGAACAGAAAGATTAGTTCACCTCTGGAATCTTCTTGTCAGAGTCGTTCGTTCTTTTGTCGCTGCATAGCGTATACGGCTGTCACGGGACAACAAGAACGAACGACTCGGACCAGAAGACTGGAGAGGTGAACTAATAATTTCTGTTTCCTGTGTGAGCAATACAGCGTATACGGCTGTCACGTGACAAAAGAACGAACGACTCGGACCAGAAGACTCGAGAGGTGAACTAATCATTTCTGTTTCCTGTGTGAGCATTGCATAGCGTATACGGCTGTCACGTGACAAAAGAACGAACGACTCAGACCAGAAGACTCGAGAGGTGAACTAATCATTTCTGTTTCCTGTGTGAGCAATGCATAGCGTATACGGCTGTCACGTGACAAAAGAACGAACAACTCGGACCAGAAGACTCGAGAGGTGAACTTATAATTTCTGTTTCCTGTACAGCGCCAATGCAGTTTTCACGTAATGAACGGATGTTGCGCAATGCACATGCGCGGCCAACACAAAATGAACGAATCACTCTCTGAGACTACTCGTTCTTCTGAGTCACATAAAAGATACGTTCAAAATAAACTAATCGTTCATGAATGACCCATCGCTAATTGTTATGCTGTCCGTGACCATATCAGAACAGACCTGCGACCCATTTTTGTATCTTTTGAGAACGACTCACCTAAAGAGAATGCTTCATCACAGAGGAAGGTGACGTGAGAGTCCGTTGAAGTGCCACATGTTTTGTGGTAAATAGACTCATGTGTGACTCATTTATCACATCATCTATGTACACTGGCATCACTCTCTTAGGGGGAAAAGTGGTCATAACCTCAGATGAACTTTCAGATGCATGTACACCTGTTTTTTTTAAAGAGTTTGTTGGCACTTAATGAAAGGTGGCCCTTACTTCATATCCTCTCAGGGGTCCACAGCTGGGCAATAAACTTGTGCCCTTTTCACTCAGTTGTCAGTTTCAGTGAAATCTTTAAAATATGGATCCAGATTATATAGGCAATAAGCAGTGAACGACGAGTAAAAGCCACATTTAGTAAATGCATTAATGCAGAACCTCCACCCTGACTTCCCCTCTGTGCTCAGTGAGTGTTTGTCAGGAAGACCACAAGAAGTATGATTCATGCAAACACTTGTTGTGATGTCATGAACAGTTGAACAGCACCTGTCTCAGAACAAAGTCAGGGGCGGTTCGCTCTTGCTGCCTTATGGGCAAGATTTCATCAGCTGCGTGTTAGGTCACAGAGGAGTCATTTCCAAAAACAGCTCTGGCAAGAGGAGTCGCAGCTCCACTATTACATTTTCATAACTGTAAATTTATTCAGCAACTGTTATGATTCAAACAGAGTCACTTTTATATGAGTACCCAGTGCAAATTGACTTTGAATTTGGCATGTAACATCACAAGCTCTCACTGCACACCTTATAATAATAAAGAGACATTTTAGTCAAACAATATCATTTAATCCTAGATTTTAAAACTACATTCACAAAATAATTAAAATGCAGATCATTTATAGTACAACCTTTCAGACAAAATAAGGTCTATAATTTATTCAAATGAAAATTACAGTGTTATTAGATTGAAAATAACTATATTCCATGATGTCATGTGTCATGAAATAATTTTAACCTTGCATTTTAATGTTAGCCAACACTTTTTATATAATAGACTTGTATATTTTGCAGAGAATTTCAGTTGTGCTTCCCCATATTAACTGCTCAGGAAAATGAATGACTCGTGCCTCTACTTTAATGCAAATCTATGGGACCGTTGGATGATCAGATTTCTCAGAAAAGTAATAGCACACCTCTAATTAATATAAATGAGCCATTTTAAGATTCATATATTTCTGTTTCTATATGTCTTTTCAGTTTAAAGTTGGTAGTGGGCAAAACCTCAGACTGTGAGAGCAGCATGTCACTGCCCAGCATTCTTGTGATATTAAATCAAGAGTCATTTCAATATGATAGCTGCACTCTGTAATACCCACAGCAGTGGAATAACTCTGATTTACTCTGGCCTCCAATCAATATTATCTGTCGGCAAAGATGGATGATCATAAGGTAGGACTATTAACTGAGGGGAAAGTGTCCAAATCTGGATCCCACTGGCTGTTACATACTCAAAGTAATAATGTGAAAAGGAATAATTTGTCAGCCAATTCTCAAATAGGTTGAAACAGCAGGACTGCATTTTGGAAATGAATATGTGAATGACTTTTGCATTGATTTCTATGGTGCGGGAAAATGAGAAACAAGCTTGAGGTATGAGAGAACAAGTGGACAGCCCATCATTGATGTTTCATTTTAAAACGTAGAAAGTCTTGCACATGCTGAAAGAGGTATATTGTGTATCTAAAGCCACCAGTGAGCAAAGGTCACAGTGCTGACCCTTTTAAAAGTAGGCTGTCAGACTTTTAATGCAGATTATTTCAAGCTGTCCTCTATCATGTTATTATGGATCTTAATTGACTGCCAACATGCCGTTGCTGAGTCAACAAATAACATTTTAATCTAGTCAATGCAATATACCTGATTGCATTTTAATAGCGCTCTTCTATATTAAAACATTTACATCTCAAAAATATATATTTGAGACGGAGTCTGTTCCCAAAGGGACTACTTAGAAGGTTAAAACTTTGTGTGTTGCGGCAATATTTGTGAAAAGCTGGTTGTGATAAAGTTTTCATATGTAGAAAAAATAAATAAATTAAATGAGTCAAACCAAAGTCTTTCTATCTTTGGAATGCTCTCAGAAGGCTATTTCCAGTCATGCTGTAATGAACTCAGGCTTGGTGGTGGGTTTGAATCCATTTGCAGAAGTTTAATAAATCCAAATCAACAGGCAAAGGGATGGTCAAAAATACAGGCAAAGGTCGAGGATCAAAATAGACAGTCCAAATGGGCAAACAAGACAAAAACATTAATCCAATAAACGTGAAGTCCAATAAACAGCAAAAATTCATAACATGAAGCAGTCACAATGGCAATGGAGAAAACGCTCAGTAAGGCAGGTAAGACTGGCAATACTTCGCAATGTGTTGTTGGAAAGCATGGCTTTTTATAGGTAGCAAACAGGAAATGACTGTAGAAGAAAATGGTGTGTGATCAGTATTCGGGTGAGGGCTCCCTCTGGTGGTTGGAGGAAGCAGATGTTACATAACCTTCTGGTGTTCTTTGACTGAGGCATCCCCTTGGTCTGGGTGCTGGGTGGTCAGGGTGTGTTTGGTGGAAATCGTGGATAATGTAAGGATCCAGAATGTCCCTGGCAGTTACCCAGGATCTCTCCTCTAGTCCGTAGCCCTTCCAGTCCACCAAATATTGCATCTGGCCCCCTCTTCTTCTTGAATCCGTGATTTTCTTTATCAAGTATGCTGGGGCTCCATCAATCTCCAAGGGTGGTTTTGGGGCCAGATGCAGGGTGGACCAGTTTCAGCAATGATACATGAAATGAAGGAGAGATCCGGTAATTAGCAGGAAGCTCAAGTCTATAGGTCACAGGATTTATTTGTCTGATGATATGAAATGGACCTACATGCCTGGGACTGCACTTCCTGCTGGGTAGCCGTAGACACAGGTCTCTTGTGGAAAGTCAGACCCTCTGGCCTGGCTGGTAGTTGGGGTGGGGACGCCTCCAGCAGTCCGCCTGGATCCTTTGAGCACGAATGGCACGTTGGAGCCTCACATGAGTGCTGTCCCACACCCGTTCACTCCTAATCCAGTCATCCACCACTGGTACCACAGATGATTCACCAGACCAAGAGAACATGGGAGGTTGATAACCCAGCACACATTGAAAGGGGGTAAGTCCTGTGGATGAATGAGTTATGAATTTTGGCCATATTCTGCCCATGGAAGGAATTCACTCCACCTCTATTGTTCATGACTACAGTATGACTGGAGGTAACGTCTGATCTCCTGGTTCAATCTCTCCACTTGCCCATTAGCCTGTGGGTGGTAACCTGAGGTTAAACTGACATTAATGTCCAACTGTTTGCAAAATGCCTGCCATGCCCTTGACGTGAAGTGAGGGCCCCGATCCATGACAATATCCTCTGGTAATCCATACACCCGGAAAACATGATGGAACAGTGCAGTGGCTGTTTCCATGGCTGTGGGAAGACCTTTCAGTGGAACAAGACAACAAGCCTTAGAGAAATGGTCAATGGTTACAAGAATTGTGGTGAAGTTGTTGGAGTTGGGTAGATCTGTGACAAAGTCTACTGATAGATGGGACCAGGGTCTCTGAGGAATGGGTAGGATTTCCAGGAGTCCGGCAGGTAGTTCTCTGGGTGTTTTCAACTGAGCGCATACTGTACAAGACTTGACATATGAGGTAACATCTTTAATTATGTCTGACCACCAGAATGAGTTGCGTATTAAGGTAATTGTTTGCTGAATACCTGAATGTCCAGCTCTGAGAGATGTATGAACCCATTGGATCACACGTTGTCAGAGAATGCTTGGGACATACTACTTGGTTGGTGGGAAATTAGGTGGAGGAGGATCTGTTTGTTGTGCCCGTTGGATCTCTTCCATGATGTCCCAGCGAATGGGGGCTGCAACCACTGATGGTGGAAGGATGGAAACTTGGTTATTTTGAATGTATGTAGGGTCATACCTTCTAGAAAGAGCATCTGCCTTGCTGTTCTTGCTTCCAGGATGGTAGGTAACTGTGAACTGGAATCTGGTCAAAAACAGAGACCAACGGGCTTGTCGTGGATTGAGTCTCTTGGCACTCTTGATGTATTCCAAGTTCTTATGGTCAGTGATAACTTGAAATAGATGTTCCGCTCCCTCTAGCCAGTGTCTCCATTCCTCCATTGCAGCTTTCATGGAAAGTAGTTCTTCATTGCCCACATCATAGTTTCTTTCAGCAGCCATGAATTTTCTACACTGAACAAAAATATAAACGCAACATGTAAAGTGTTGGTCCCATGTTTCATGAGCTGAAATAAAAGATCCCAGAAGTTTTCCATACGCATTGATTAGATTAGATTAGGGTCTAATGAATTTATTTCAATTGACTGGTTTCCTTAAATGAACTGTAACTCAGTAAAATCTTTGAAATTGTTGCATGTTGCGTCTATATTTTTGTTCAGTATAGAATAGAAGGCACATGGGTACATTCGGCCTGGTGTACCTTGTCTTTGAGAGAACAGCCCCAATTCTGCAGTCAGAAGCATCTACTTCAATGATGAAAGGTATGCTTGGGTCAGGATGCTTAAAGATGGGTGCAGTAATGAAGCTTGTTTTAAGGGTGTTGAAGGTGGTGTTAGCAGACTTGTTCCATTGAAGTTTCTTGGGTTTGTCCTTGAGTAGTGATGTTAGTGGAGCTGCAACGATGCTGTAATTCCTGATAAATCTTTGGTAGAAGTTTGCGAAACCAAGAAATCGTTGAAGTTCTTTGATGGTGGTAGGCTGTGGCCATTTGGTGACTGCTTTGACCTTGGATAGGTCCATCTCCACACCTGATGATGTATCCTAAGAACGTGGTACTGGTTGTATGGAACTCACGTTTTTCAGCTTTGATGTAGAGTTGGTTCTGTTGGAGCCAGGTTAGGACTGTCTTAACATGTTGGATGTGTTCTTGTTTTGTTTGGAAATAGATTAAGATATCATCAATATATGCAATGACAAACTGGTTCAAGAGGTCTCTGAAGATTTCATTGATGAAAGACTGAAAGACAGAAGGTGCATTAGCAAGGCCAAATGGCATGACCTGATATTCATAGTGCCCACTAGTGGTGAGAAAGGCAGTCTTCCATTCATCCCCTTCTCTGATATGAATGAGGTTATAGGCACTTCGAAGATCTAGTTTGGTGAAGATACATGCCTCACAGAGTTGTTCTAGTGCTGAAGGGACGAGGAAGTGGATATCTTTTCTTTATTGTGATTGTATTGAGACCTCTGTAATCAATGCATGGTCTTAGCCTGCCATCTTTTTTTCCACAAAGAAAAACTCTGCCGCTGCTGGAGATGTAGAGGGACGGATAAAGCCTGATGCTAGGGCTTCTTCAATGTAGTTTTCCATAGCCTGAGTCTCAGGAT
The DNA here is from genome assembly GCF_019703515.2 of Myxocyprinus asiaticus. Lineage (NCBI taxonomy): Eukaryota > Metazoa > Chordata > Actinopteri > Cypriniformes > Catostomidae > Myxocyprinus > Myxocyprinus asiaticus. The sequence continues at coordinate 29,222,592 of NC_059363.1, forward strand.
GTGACAAGGGTTAAACTTTGCTTTTGGGAGGTGCAGAATTCAGGAGAAGTTCAATGGCACAATACCATGGACGATGGGGAGGTAGTTGGGTTGCCTTTGCCTTGCTGAAGACCTCTGAGAATTCAGAGTATTCAACTGGAATAGCTGTAGTGTTGTGAGCCTCTGGGCTTTCCACGCTCGTGGTAAAACATGGTAATGTGATCTTGGAGTTAAAACAATGTTCTTGGCAGTAATGAGACCATTTATGGAGTTTACCTTGATTCCAGGAAATGCTAGGGTCATGGATAGCTAGCCATGGATGCCGAGAATGATCTGGTTCTTGGGAGAAGAGATAACAGAGTGAGTTCTTCTAAGTGTGAAATAGTCCAACTTGTAGAGTGACTGGGACAGTTTGTTGTGTTATGCCCTGTCCTATGGGTTTGTTGTCAACTGCTGTAATATTAATTGAAGGGATGCATGGAATAGTAGGGATTTTGAGTTCCTGAACGAGATCATCATGGATTAAATTGACTGCAGCCTCTGAATCCACTAGCGCTTAAACAGTGTGTCGTATTAGAAACCTCAATGGAGACGGATAGAGTGAAATTATAACGAAGGGGAGTGAGAGAGTGTTCATTACTCACCCTTTTCTTTAAGGTGCTTTTGACTTTGTTGGGGCAGGTATTGCTGTGATGGTTGGGTTGATCACAGTAAAAGCATAGATGTTCGTGTAGACGACAATGTCGTTCTTCTAGTGAAACTCTAGTATAGCCGATTTGCATGGGTTCTGTGGACTGAGGCATAGAGAGAGCAGCATCTTCAGTGGAAATGGAAGCCATTTTGGGTTGTTTGGAGCGGGGGTTATAACGAATTGGATTATCCAGTTTAATAGCCATGGTGATAAAATGTGATAAGTCCGTGGTCTCATTCTTGCATGCTGACTCCGCTTGTAGTTCATGGTTAAGTCCCTCTCAAAACACTGTTTTTAGTGCCACATCATTCCACCCACTCTGAACTGCTAGCGTTCTGAATTGGATGGCGTACTCAGCTGCTGATCAATTGCCTTGGCGTATGTGCAACAGCTGTACTGAAATATCCTGTCCTCCCGCAGGATATTGAAAGTCATCTTGAATTTGCTGAGCAAAATAGTCAAAAGAGGTTTGTAACTGATTATCATTGTTCCACACAGCCAATGCCCAATCCAGCACTTTATCAGTGAGCAGAGTCATCATAAATGAACATTTAGTAGTGTCTTGACGAAATGCTTCTGGTTGATTAGAAATGTAAATTCTACATTGACATAGAATGCTTCGGCATTTATCAGCAGAACCATCAAATTTATCGGGTAGCGCAAATCTTACCGACTCAGCTCTGGTTGACAGGAGTGATTGAATGTACTGGGTTAGATGTTCATTGGCTGCTCGTAGGTTGGCGAGTTGGCCTTGAAACCCTTGTAGTATCTCACTCTGGTATGCGTAGGCCGCCTGGAGCTGTGATACTTCTGCTGGATTAATTTCAGGTGAAGTGTTCTGTAATGAACTCAGGCTTGGTGGTGGGTTTGAATCCATTTGCAGGAGTTTAATAAATCCAAATCAACAGGCAAAGGGATGATCAAAAATACAGGCAAAGGTCGAGGATCAAAATAGACAGTCCAAATGGGCAAACAAGACAAAAACAGTAATCCAGTAAACGTGAAGTCCAATAAACAGGCAAAAGGTCATAAAATGAAGCAGTCACAATGGCAATGGAGAAAATGCTCAGTAAGTCTGGCAATACTTCACAATGTGTTGTTGGAAAACATGGCTCTTTATGGGGAGCAAACAGGAAATGAATGTAGAAGAAAATGGAGTGTGATCAGTATTCGGGTGAGGGCTCCCTCTGGTGGTTGGAGGAAGCAGATGTTACACATGCAAGTCTTATCTACTTGAATGGAGAAAAAACAAAATCTCAAAAACGGTTGGTCAAGATCACGAACTGTGATTCTTAACCTCACATTATGCTAAAAAATGCAATTTTCTTGCTTGTATAGCTAATGCACATGCGCGTTCTAGAGTTGATTGACAGGTGATTTCTGTATCTAGAAGGTGATTGGCTCTTTTAACAGTAAGGAGGGACATCCTTTCTATATCTGTTGACCGTTGGGTGCTCAGAGCTCCTTGGTTGAGTGTTCCAATTTCTTCCATTCATTTTAATAGAAGTGGCCCGTCTCTGCTAAATAACCTCTAGTCAAACTTGACTGACTTTGAACACCACTTGAAATAAAAATTGAAGCTCTGTGGCTTTTAGTCCACATTTATAGCTTTGAAGCCATACATATTGTAGTGTACTATTGGTAAAATTGACCAAATGTATTTCAAATGTAGTCTGTATCTGGAAAACAGTCCAAAAATATTGATGACTCATCCTGCACTACAGAAGTTTTGTCCAGTTGAATGCTTTAGAATGAGAATGTCCCTCCCCCTAATACCACCTACAACCAAATAGCAAGTAGCAAATCATAATTCCGAGCTGCAACATAACTAAATAAAGCTAATAAAGACATAACCTTTATTTTCTTTATTAAAAACAACTAAATAAAAGATACAAGCCCTTCAATATGTCCTGCCCAAAGAAACCCAGAAAACTCCACTCATCAAGTCAATTCATGGGGTCTTTAAATAATTACCATCAGCCAGAAAAAGCCTTAAAGTGTCATATTTAGTCTGGTAAGGTCAATGCATTTGAACATAAAAAGCCTTTTACATAATGGCATAAGCTGCACTGGGCCCACCCTCACGCCCACAGTGTTTCAATGGAAAATTACATTTGCTTTTGTGGTAAGCAATGGCTGAGGATGACAGGCCCCTGGCCTCTTTCTGAGCTCTCAGACACACTGTGAAAATGATGATCGATTGCATGTTGAAGGGGCTCCAAATGCAGTAAACTTGCCCAAAGAGCACCACCTGCTGACAGCTCATGTGATTCATTCTGTATGCAGACACGTTATTGAGTGCATATGCGCATGTGTGCTTGCATAAAAGAGAGAAGGGGAGTAAAATAGATAAATATATGTTTGTGCATGTGTTTGACTTGACTTACTCCATGGCGGTCTCATGTAGACATTTATACTGTGTTTTTCACAGAGGGAAGCATTCATCTGTAGCTCATGTGTATTTGAAAGCAAAATATGTAAATACACAATCTATATATAGACTGCAAATACACATACACATTTAATAAATATACATAGGCCTATAAAATAAAAAATTATCTGTAGTGTGACTGTAACTTGCCTGTACAGATAATTGTACAGATACTGACTGTAACTTAGTGCATACAAACGAATGCTAGCAAAGCTTCACAACAACTACACAACTACATTTAATCAGTATTAGTATAAGTAGTTTTAATAATATAGACTATTACCATCCTAAAGAGTTATTAGCAGGATATAAAAATAAAACTACTTCAATATATGTTTAAATCTTTAAAGGGATTGCTCACCACAAAAATGCTGTCAACATTTACTCAGCCTCATGTTGTTTCAAATCTGTAGGACTTTCTTTCATGAAACAAAAAAGATGATAGGCAGAATAGCCTCAATCACCATTCACCTTCACTGTATAGACAAAAAAGATTAAAGAAATGGTGACTAAGACTAACATATTGCCATCCATAGCATACTGTGTTTCATGAAAGAAATAAAGTAATATGGGTTTGGAACAACAGGAAGGTGAATAAATGATGTCAGAATTTTCATTTTTGGATAAAATATCCCTTTTAAGTGTATATTATAAAGTCAGGGAGGGGTGAGCCAATGTGACATGCTGTTTAATTTGTGGTGGATATGTAACGGGAAACAGCTGGTATGTGATAGCTGTGCAGCATGTGTAAACCTCACTCCCCTGGCCTCAAGAGGCGCACTAGCAACCAATGCTAGATGCCTTTAGGCTCCTTTTTAGCACAGCTGCCTCCCATGCTGGATGCCGCCGGTTCGAATCCAGCTCCGAGTCGAGCGGGTCGAGCAGGATCGGTTACACACACATATATACTACCGGTCAAAAGTTTTGAAACATTTGACTGAAATGTTTCTCATGATCTTAAAAATAGTTTGATCTGTATGCTTAAATGTTTGAAATTAGTTTTGTAGACAAAAATATAATTGTGCCAACATATTAATTTATTTCATTATAAAACTAAAATTTAATATTTTAAATAAAAGTTTTTGAAATTGATGACTTGGACCAAATTATAAAGAAAAGCAGCCACTAAGTGCCCAACATAGATGGGAACTCCTTCAGTACTGTTTAAAAAGCATCCCAGGGTGATAAAGAAGTTGGTTGAGAAAATGTCAAGAGTACTGCAAATGTCTGCAAATTCTAGACAAAGGGTGACTACTTTGAAGATGCTAAAATATAACACAGTTTTGATTTATTTTGGATTTAGTTTAGTCACAACATAATTCCCATAGTTCCATTTATGTTATTCTATAGTTTTGATGACTTTACTATTATTCTAAAATGTGGGGGGAAAAAAATAAATAAATAAATAATAATAATAATAATAATAATAAAAACAAAGAATGAGTAAGTGTTTCAAAACTTGGAATAATGTATGGATTTTGCTGTATCAGAAGGAAATTGTTAATTTAATTCATCAAAGTGGAATTCAGCTGATCACAAAGTATAGTCAGGACATTACTGATGTAAAAAACAGCACCATCACTATTTGAAGATTTCATACAAAGGTGTACACTACAGTCTTCAAAGACAAAGGACAACTGGCTCTAACAAGGACAGAAAGAGATATGGAAGCTCTAAACAACTAAACAAGAGGATAAGTACATCAGAGTCTCTAGTTTGAGAAATAGACACCTCACATGTCCTCAGCTGACAGCTTCATTGAATTCTACCTGCTCAACACCAGTTTCATGTACAACAGTAAAGAAAAGACTCAGGGGTGCAGGCTTTATGGGAAGAATTGCAAAGAAAAAGCCACTTTTGAAACAGAAAAACTAAAAGAAAAGGTTAGAGTGGACAAAGAAACACAGACATTTGACAACAGATAATAGGGAAAGAGTGTTATGGATCTTAACCCCACTGAGCTTTTGTGGGATCAGCTAGACTGTAACATGAGTGAGAAGTGCCCGACAAGACAGCCACATCTATGGCAAGTGCTACAGGAAGCGTGGGGTGAAATGCCTCCTGAGTATCTGGACAAACTGACAGCTAGAATGCCAAGGATCTGCAAACATGTCATTGCTGCATGTGGAGGATTTTTTGATGAGAACTCTTTGAAGTAGTTTAAGAAGTTCTGAACATTTTTTTTTTCAAATTGTAATAATAAATTTTCACGTTATTAATGTCCTGACTATACATTGTGATCATTTGAATGCCACTTTGGTGAATAAAAGTACCAATTTCTTTCCATAAGAGCAAAATCTGTACATTATTCCATATTTTTGGCTGCCAGTGTATATATATATATATATATATATATATATATATATATATATATATATATATATATATATATATATATATATATATACATACACTACCGGTCAAAATTTTTGAAACACCTGACTGAAATGTTTTTCATGATCTTAAAAATCTTTTGATCTGAAGGCGTATGCTTAAATATATAATTGTGCCACCATATTAATTTATTTCATTATAAAACTAAAATGTAATTTAAAAAAATATATATATATATATATATATATATATATATATATATATATATATATATATATATATATATATATATATATATATATTAAATTGATGACTTGGACCAGATAATAAAGAAAAGCAGTCAATAAGTGCCCAACATAGATGGGAACTCCTTCAAAACTGTTTAAAAAGCATCCTAGGGTGATACCTCAAGAAGTTGGTTGAGAAAATGTCAAGAGTACATTTCTGCAAAATCTAGGTAAAGGGTGACTACTTTGAAGATGCTAAAATATAAAACAGTTTTGATTTATTTTGGATTTTGTTTAGTCACAACATAATTCCCATAGTTCCATTTATGTTATTCCATAGTTTTGATGACTTTACTAGTATTCTAAAATGTGAAAAAAGCTTGAAGCAGTCGCAACATATCACAGCTGCCATTGTATCATCTCCATAGTAACAGTGTAAGTGTCTCCGTCTCTTCTCCACTATCAAAATCCTTGTCTAATCTTTCGAAGGACCGCAGACAGCACACATGCCACATACATCACAGCTAGCATTTAATCTTCACCCTTAGTGCTGCAAATGAGACACAAAAACCCGCATTTATACTAAGAATCCCTAACATTCACTTAAAATCCCATTAGTTGTGTATAAAAATGTGATTAGAATTTGAAGTGCTTAATACAGTAGGCTATGAATCTGAAAATGGCAATTTATGCTGAACACTTATATGCTGAAAAGATATGGCCATATATCAGATTTCAATATCAGACAATGTAATAACTGTAAAAGGCCTAATGAATCCTCATTTGTGTTTTTAGTTTACAGATTTATTACATGTCTATTTTAACTTTAAATATGTTTTCTTGCATTGTCTGAGGCAGAAAATTTTAATACAAAAACAATTAAGGGTCTTCCAATACCCACAGGTTTCACCTAAATGTATGGTATTGTTGTGTGTAAATTTTTTTTGCTTGCTATTGCATATTCAGTTATTTACATGTATTTGCATTTACAATGTAATTAACACAATTACAGAGGTAATGATGATTTGTGAGTTTTCACTGCAAAACAACCCCAAAAAATGCCGCAAACAGCATTGCAAAATTTGAGAAAAGTTGCAGCAAATTCAGTAATTTTGTGCTGCAAATATCAGGAAAAAGTGCAACGAAATCCTGGTGGTACTGACATTTCGACCACTAAACTCTACAAATGCTGGAGGAAAGAAGAACAGGGAGACTTAATGGTAAGAAACTGCCCGTCATTTGACTACATCTGGCCTCTTATAATAATAAGCTGTTTATGCTCAAGAACATCTATTCTGTCCAAATGTATCCTCTTAAAGCAAGGAGCACTGTGGAAAAGAGAAGGGCATTAGACTCAAGATCTTGGTCCAACTACAATCGCTTCAAATGTAAAAATAAACCTTTGACATTTTAGTTTCTGAGTTTCTAAAGCACATGCAATAGCGTGCAAAAGGCTGGTTTCGGGAATAAAATTCCTTTTTTTGCATTGAAGAATATATTATTAACGATAACATATATACATTTAAAGACAGACCTACCATGAGCTCAGAGGTTGATAATTGATAGTAGGTGCTTCTGTTGAAGCCATAAGTCCACAGTATTTCATCTTAATTTTTTAAAAATTGTGTTTAATAGTGGAATTTCTGATGAAGAACTACACTACCCATGATCCGGAAGGGAAACAATCTACCAATCAGAGAACTGCGGGGAACAAAGCACGCCAAATGAGCCCTGCAGCAATCATCCACTTCACTCCCATGCATGACACACTGTGAATGAAGCAATCAGGTCGGTCTCCCTACACTCTCAAACTTCTTATATATTTTCATATATCTGAATATTTTGAAATAAAATGTATATACACTACCGTTCAAAAGTTTAGGGTCACTTACTCATTTTTTTTTTTTTTTTCACATTTTAGAATAATAGTAAAGTCATCATAACTATGGAATAACATGAATGGAAATATGGGAATTATGTTGTGACTAAACAAAATCCAAAATAAATCAAAACTGTGTTATATTTTAGCATCTTCAAAGTAGTCACCCTTTGCCTAGATTTAGCAGACATGTACTCTTGACATTTTCTCGACCAACTTCTTGAGGTATCACCCTGGGATGCTTTTAAACAGTATTGAAGGAGTTCCCATCTATATGCTGGGCACTTAGTGGCTGCTTTTCTTAATTATTCGGTCCAAGTCATCCATTTCAAAAACTTTTATTTTTTATTTTATTTTATTTTTTTATAAAATTTTAGTTTTGTAATTAAATAAATTAATATGTTGGCACAATTATATTTTTGTCTACAAAACTCATTTAAAACATTTAAGAATACGCCTTCAGATCAGAAGGTTTTTCAGATCATGAGAAACATTTCAGGCAAGTGACCCCAAACTTTTGAACGGTAGTGTATATACTTTATTTATGCTGATAATCAACAACTTAAAATGAATAGTCTTATATTTTTTCATTGTTTTAATTGAATTATGCCATTCATATTGCTTCATGGGATTGTTGTTCATTCACTCATTAAACACGTTAAGTACACAGTTTGTCCCTTTGTCTTTTTGTCCAATTTTCCAATATGTGTTTGCTTCAAAAGTTTTTAATGTGATTCACCTCAGAGGTTGGTTTTGGTTCATGGCTTAGAACTCTTTAATAACTCTTCAATAATAAGTACTTTATGAAATCTGTATAGGGAGAAAAATGGATGTGAAAAATACTTCTGAAACCAAGACGGCTACAAATGTAGACACGCACTTTTGCACTCTATGGACTACAACAGTAGGTTTCCAGAAGTAAATATCCCATTATTTTTCTCCATAGAGAATAAGATTTTTAATGTATTACCCTTTCAAGACAGATCAATGAGCTCTGAGATTAAGCACTGATATATGCTTCTATGGTCGAATCAAAAGTCAGTGTAAATGTATTTTTTTAAAAGGTGTTTAATAGCCGAATTCTGAGTGAAGAACTGCACTACCCATAATCCTGAAGACAGATCCACCAATCAGTGAATCACTGTTACTGTGGAAGTGAAAATTGTGACAAAAGAGCTCAGCAGCAACCATCCACGGATGATGTCTTCAAGTTGGCCTTAAAACATTTTAAACTACTTATATATTTGTATCTGAACTGGATGCAATTAACGTAAAGCATATTGTTTTTATACTTACAATAAATTAATACAAGTCAGTAGTTTTATAATGTAACATTAATTCAATTCAATTCTTCATGGGATCATGTTCACATAAAAGATGTTAAGTCTTGTACCTTTGCCTTTTTTCTGATTTCCATGTTTTTGTGCTTCAAATCAAAATGCAATTTGGGGATTCATCTCGGAGCTGGTTAGTTTGGTTCATGACTTAGAACACTTTAGTGAATTTTTTGAAATAGCTATAGAGAAAATGTAAGAGAAAAATAACTTTCAGATCCAAAGCCTGTAAAAAATATGTTATTATGTGTGGTCTATTTTGTTTCCCTGCAAAAGCGTTCTTGCTTTCCCACTTCAGTTATGTTGAACTCTGTGGTTGGCAGCTGGTGGACGTCTCAGCACAAGCCTCTAAGCGAATCTCACGGGGGGCAAAATTACATATTTCCAAGATAAGGCTCTGGGGTCAAGATCAAAGTCAAGGTCCTGTCAAGTCCCATCACACTCAGATGGGCAAAGCAGCCTTAATTGTCGATATAGCGCAAGGGTATTGACACGTGTGGCTCCCCCACTGGAAGGTTCAGATACCTCTCTTTTCACCTTGTCATTTAGGATAGCAGCTATCTTTGAAAGCGGCCTGGCATGCCAATATGAAAAAGGTTGCAATTTACGTATAAAAGGCCAGGGTCAAAAAGGGACTGATCAATGTGCTGTATTTGCTTCATGTCCAGAGATATCCCTGCTGCGTATTTGACCCTCCTGCTGATACTATTCTTTTTGGCCCACCACAGTTCTTACAGACAGATCGATGCGCACAGTGGTGAACACCTCATTTGGTGTGGAGATAAGAACTTGTTCCTTACATTGCAGCACAATGGATTTAGAAACAATTTTAACTTTTAGAAAACATCAGTATGCTTTCTGTCAGTTAGAATAGGAACTGTTGTCCATGAGTAATTCATACTCGTGTTTTTTCAAATCCGTATGTCTTTCTTTTCTCTGTGGGACACAAAATCAGATGCTAGGCATAATATTAGTCTCAATTACCATTCATTTACATTGTATGGGAAAAAAGGAGCACCATCAATGTTCTTCATAAATTTCCATCTTGAATTCCACAAAAGAAAGTAGTCAGGTTTGAAATGACATAAGTTTGAGAAAATTATGATTTTGATTTAAAAACTATTTAAACTTTAACATTAAAACTTGCAGCTAAGTAGAAGGCCTCAAATCATATCAGAGGCAATGCCATCCATACATTGAAGAATACCTTACATGGTGTAGAGATAGAAACGTGCTCCTCACAATGTAGTAATTTATAAATTATTTTATCTTAAAAAAAATTAAAAAAAAATAAAAACCTGTATGGTTTCTGTCAGTTTGAATAGGAATTATCCATGAATAATAAATGTACTGTATAAGACTGCAGAGTCTTCTAACCAAACAAGAGCATCAGTGGCAATATACTGTAGTTACAGTGCTAGCTTCAAACTTTTCGGTTTAACATCAAAACTTATAGCTAAGTGGACGGTCTACATAAGAATGAATACCTCAACATCTGAATAAACAACAACACATAGCCCCTCAAATCCACTATGGGCTGAAAGAGCAGATAAATAATATCAGCAAAAAAACAAGCACTGTCTTTTGCATTATAAATGCTTCTCAGCTTAACCTGGAAAAACAAATGCAAAAAGGCTGTTAAAAGTGTCTTTGGGTGTACATTAGGGTAGGAATTTCGGGCCCTAATGCCTGACACTAAGCATCAGCTTTCCAGCAACAAGCGCCGTAGTTATCATCGCTGTCTTTATCAGACAAAGGCCAAACTGTGACAGAAACTCAAAAATAATCTTTGAAAATAGCGCTGAAGCACTCCAGGGCCTGATAAATAAATAACCTGAGTTCCCAATGCAGGCAGCTGCTGTGCTGTTTATGTTGAGGCAGCAAAAGGATGGAAAATAAATACATTAAGGAAACGCTGAGAGACACGCATGCCATAGCTCCTTGTGCGTTTCCCCTTGTTTTAAATGCTGAAGGACAAAGCATGTCTGCGTGTGAAGAGTGTATTTCTTGAGGTAAAAGCATATAGGTTATATATGTGAAGATCGTTTTCCAAGCACTCAGCACCTCTCTGGTTTATGTAGATCAAAAGCAGCTGTCATCTTATTGCTAGTATGCTGGGATCACAAACATGTAATGCGTTCAGGAGAAATATTTGAAACATAGATCAGAAAGAAGTCAAACAGAAATTATGATAATATTTCTGGATTTTGCTGCCAATTACAACAGTGGTTCTGGTGGGATCATGGATCATGGACAGCAGGGGAAAAAACAATGCTACATACAAATATTGTAATCTTGTATTGTTAGGAGGATAGCAAAATACAAAGGCTTATCAACTTTTAAAAGGGAAGATAAAACGTCTTGGTTACTTTCGTAACCTCCGTTCTCTGATGGAGGGAATGAGACGTTGTGGAATTTGCATGCTACTCCCCCGGACATACGGGTATAAAAGGAGCTGGCTTGCAACCACTCGTTCAGGTTTTGTGCTGAGGAGCCGAGACAAGGTCCTGGCCATTTCAGCGGGTAGTTCATTGTTGTGGCAGGAGGGACACAAAGTCTCGTTCCCTCCATCAGGGAACAGAGGTTATGGCAGTAACCGAGACGTTCCCCTTCTGTCACTCACTCGACGTTGTGTCGATGTATTGACACTAGGGGTCCCTATGCAAAACGACACGACTAACTGAACTGTGTTACGTGGACTGACCTCTGTGTGCCTCGTAGCCAGCGCACCCAGCCGACACGTAACCTCCCCCAACACTCTTACAGGCGTCAAATGGTAACCTGCATCTCGGGGACAAGTCGACTGCCCAAAATTAGGGACCGGCTGACCCAGTCACGGCCTCTTCTCTTTTTTCTCCCCAAAAGGAACAAAATCGTTCAGCTGGGGGCCATATAGGGTCCTTTCATTGGGGGGTGTCCCTCCCAAGGGGAGGACACCGTGGAGACCACACCCCGCCCGGAGGGGGGGGCATTTGAGTGGAAATATGTCACATGGTCTTACTGAGTCTTGTTGGAAGCATCTCATGTGAAGAAGTCCCATGGTAGGTCCTACCCGAGAGGGGAGGAGTTCTACAAACACGGTGACCAGGGCAGAGAGACCTCTGCCCAAGGAAGACGCAGTTTACCAACAGGGAAACTCTTTTTGCGGAAAATACATCACACAGGGTTACGTATAGGCAACCAGCACATGTGGAGCACCTACCCCAGTATAGGGCCTAGTTAGCACAAATACTGGGCCAGCAGCGAGTTTCTCCGTAAACCCACCTGCCACAGGGCTAAGGTGGAAGGACATCCAGGGTCCATGACTTCCTGAACACGACTGGGGGTAATGACCCTGGTCACCTCAGGGGAGGGGAAAGGCACTATGTGCAAGCGGTACACCCGGCCAGTTGTCCCGGAACTTACCTGTTCGTACCTGACAACACACGGGACGAGACCGGCTCAACCCGGAGATTATAGAATCTCGCAAATGTGTTGGTGTTGCCCAGCCCGCTGCTCTGCAGATGTCTGCTAAAGAGGCACCATTGGTCAGAGCCCAGGAGGCCGCCACACTCCTAGTAGAGTGGGCTCGTAGCCCCAAGGGGGGTGGCATATCCTGGGCATGATATGCCATAGCGATGGCGTCAATGACCCAGTGGGCAATCCTCTGTTTGGAGACAGCGCTCCCTTTCCGCTGTCCACCAAAGCAGACAAAGAGCTGCTCGGAGCTCCTAAAGCTCTGCGTGCGATCCAAATATATGTGCAAAGCAGGCAGCGGACACAGCAATGCCAAGGCTGGGTCTGCCTCCTCCTGTGGCAGTGCTTGCAGGTTCACCACCTGATCCCTAAATGGGGTCGTGGGAACCTTGGGCACATAGCCTGGTCGGGGTCTCTTATGTGAGAGTCACCCGGACTGAACTCCAGGCACATTTCGCTGACAGAGAACGCCTGCAGGTCCCCTACCCTCTTGATGTAGGTTTGCGCCGTCAGGAGGGCAGTCTTAAAAGAGAGTACCTTTAGCTCAGCTGACCCTAGGGGCTCAAATGGAGCTACCCATAGGCCCCGAAGGACCACGGAGAGGTCCCACGAGGGGATGAGATGCAATTTGGGGGAGTTTAACCTCCTAGCGCCTCTCAGGAATCTGACGATCAAGTCTTGCTTCCCTAAATACTTACCGTCTACTGCATCATGATGTGCCGATATAGAGGCTACATACACCTTCAAGGTGAAGGGGGACAGCCGCCACTCCAGCCTCTCCTGCAGGAAGGAAAGCACTGATCCGACTGCACATCTCTGGGGGTCTTTGCGTCGGGAAGAACGGCACATGGCGAATAGACGCCACTTCAGGGCATACAGGCGCCTCGTAGAGGGAGCCCTGGCCTGAGTGATTCTGTCTACCACTGCAGGTGGTAGGCCACTTAGGTCTTCTGCATCCAGTCCAAAGGCCATACATGGAGGTTCCAGAGGTCTGGTCGTGGGTGCCAGATGGTGCCCTGTCACTGAGAAAGAAGGTCCTTCATCAGGGGAATTCACCGGGGGGGGGGCTGTTGTGAGGAGTGTGAGGTCGAGAACCAAGTCTGGGTGGGCCAGTGAGGTGCTACTAGGATGACCTGCTACTTGTCCTCCCTGAGGCCCAAAAACACAAAGTCTGTGCAAGTAGGCTCACTGGGGGGAACGCATACTTGCATAGCCCAGGGGGCCAGCTGTGTGCCAGCGTGTTTGTGCCAAGGGGAGCCTCGGTCAGGGCATACCAGAGCGGGCAGTGGGAGGATTCCCGGGAAGCGAACAGGTCCACCTGTGCTTGACCGAACTGACTCCAAATCAGCTGGAATACCTGGGGGTGGAGTCTTCACTCTACCCTGAGCGTGACCTGCCACGACAGTGCGTCCGCTGTGCTGTTGAGGTTGCCCGGGATGTTAGTGGCTGGATCAATGGCAAAAGCCTCCGCAAGGAGAGCAATACTGCCAGCAACTTGAGGCAGTTGATGTGCAAACGCTGTCGCAGAACAGTCCAAGGACCGGCGGCTCCACGCCTGTTACACACGGTGTCCCAGCCATGTTTGGAGGCGTCCGTCGTAACCACGACACACCTGGAGATCTGCACTTGGGGAACTCCTGCCCATAGAAACGGCAGGTCGGTCCAATGGCTGAACAGACGGTGACAGACTGGCGTGACAAGCACACAGCATGTGCCGTGGCGCCATGCCCATCTCGGGACTCGAATCTGAAGCCAGTGCTGAAGCGGTCTCATATGCATCAACCCGAGCGGCGTGACCGCCACTGAGGACGCCATATGCCCCAGGAGCCTCTAAAATAATTTCAGTAGGACCGCCGTTTTCTGCCTGAACACTCTCAGACAGTTCAACACCGACTGCGCACGCGCTCGCTCGTGAGGCGCACCATCATTGAGACTGAGTCTAACTCCATGCTGAGAAAAGAGATGCTCTGGCTGAGTTGCCTGAGCACCAGGTCCCTGTGCACACACAACAAGACCCACGAGTGAGCTAGAATCAGACAGTCAACGAGATAGTTGAGGATGTGAATGCCCACTTCCCTTAACGGGGCAAGGGCTGCCTCTGCGACCTTCATGAAGGCGCGAGGTGACAGGGACAGACCGAAGGGGAGGACCTTGTACTGGTACGCCCGGCCCTCGAAAGCAAACTGCAGGAAGGGTCTATGTCGATATAGAACCGAGACGTGGAAGTACGCATCCTTCAGGTCTACCGCCGTGAACCAATCTTGATGCCGGATGCTTGCCAAAATGTGTTTTTGCATCAGCATCTTGAACGGGAGTCTGTGCAGGGCCCGGTTCAAAACTTGCTGGTCCAAGATTGGCCGCAACCCACCGCCTTTTTTGGGTACAATGAAGTAGGGGCTGTAAAACCCCTTCCTCATCTCGGCTGGAAGAATAGGCCCTATCGCGCCCTTCCGTAGAAGGGACGTGATCTCTGCGCGCAAGGCAGTGGCATTCTCGCCTTTCACCGAAGTGAAGCAGAACCCGGGCGGGTGCCTAGCAAACTGAATCGTGTAGCCAAGTCGGACGGTCCTGATCAGCCACTGCGACGGGTTGGGGAGCGCGAGCCACGGCCCCAAACTCCGAGCGAGGGGGACCAAGGGGACAATCGTGTCGGACGTACCGGCGGGTGGGGCCTCGCGATGGGGCGGAGCCTGAGGTGCCACTCGTAGACGGGGTGCAGGATCTTGAGCCGCGCCAGGGCAGGATATGTTGGATGGCCTCTTCCTTACCATCGAAAACTGCTGGGCAAAGTCTCCGACGGTGTCGCCGAATAGGCCAACCTGGGAGATGGGGGCATCAAGGAATCACACCTTGTCAGCCTCCCTTGACTCGACCAGGTTGAACCAAAGGTGGCACTCCTGGACCACCAGGGTGGACATCGCCTGCCCGAGAGACCGCGCCATGACCTTCGTCACCCGGAGGGCAAGATCGGTCGCCGAGCACAGCTCCTGCATCAATCCCAGGTCAGGACTACCCTTGTGCAGTTCTTTGAGTGCCTTGGCTTGGTGCACCTGCAGGAGAGCCATGGCATGCAGGGCAGAGGCGGCCTGTCCAGCGGCACCGTAGGCCTTAGCCGCCAGTGATGACGTGAGCCTACAGACCCTGGACAGGAGCCTCGGACGGTTCTGCCAGATGGCGGCGCTCTGTGGGCACAAGTGCACCGCAACGGCCTGATCCACCTGGGGAATCGCCGAATATCCCTTGGCCACCCCACCGTCGAGGGTATGAGAGCAGAGGAGCCCGCGGACCGGGTCCGGGCAGTAAAAGGTGCCCGCCGCCACGATCGCGTGAGCTCATCATGCACCTCCGGGAAGAAAGGTACCTGGGCAAGGCGCGGCCGTGAGCGGCGCTCTGGGCCCAGGAACCAATCGTCGAGCCACTAGGGTTCAGGAGGGAGTGGAGGATTCCACTCCAGCCTGACGCTTGCAGCCGCCTGGGCAAGCATGGCCACCAGTTCTGCATCAGCCTGCGACTGGGCTACCGCACCCGAGGGTGGTAGCCCAGCAGAATCCTCCACGCTATCGATAACTCATCCTCTTCGCGAGCTCCGAATGAGATCGCGAACTCGCCCTGAGACGAGCCCGCGGTCTCATCCCAGAACCCCACCGGGGCACACGAGCGTGCTGAGGAATGGGAGGTCCGCGGGGGGTTTCCCGGCGGAGAAGCTCCCACTGAGGTCCCCAAATCGCCCCCAGTGCTAACTGTCTCTACCTCATACCTGTAGGTAGAAGGACCGAGGCAGGGAGTTGCTGGGATGGCTTTCCCTCTGATGAAGGAAAGCCGCGACCGCAACGTTGCCATGGTCATGTTCTCGCAATGAGGACACGAATCATCCATCAAAGATGTCTCCACGTGGGAAGCACCCAAACACGTGAGACAGCGATCGTGGCTATCAGAAGCGGAGAGATAGCGACCGCAACCAGGAATAATACACAAACGAAATGGCATCTTGAAAAAGATGCTTTAATAATTGCCACTCTTTTAGTAGAAAATATCGTTTTTATGAGGAAAGAATATACTCTTTTAGCTGCTGAAGCACAAGGGGGAGAAACCGCTGTAATGTGCCGTAAATCCAACAGCTTTTGCTGGATAGAGGTGAATGGATTGGCAGAGTAATTCAGCTCACTGAACACAACTGCTCGGCTCCGAAGAAAAAATCTGAATGAGTGGTTGCAAGCCAGCTCCTTTTATACCCGTATGTCTGGGGGAGTGGCATGCAAATTCCACTTGCCAAATCACAGTGGCCTTTTCTCAAAGATCAGAGGTGTTTTGGGCTCCCAAGGGCGACCCCTAGTGTCACTACATCGACACAACGTCGAGTGAGTGACAGAAGGGGAACACTTCTTATATCTTTCATTGTTTTCATCAGGTTCCAATCAAACTCTACAGTACTTTACTGTAATTCATCTGTCGCTTGGTAGAAGTTAGCCAAATTAGGCAGATGAGTTGCTTTTCCATCATTGTGCACATCAGTTTTAGCACAGTGAGTAACGGTTTCATTCGCATTTCCACTTCAGCATGGTTTGGTACAGTACAATTACAAACCGTTTCCATTTCACAACCTTCTCAGCACTGTTCTCAGCTAACCATGCTCTGGACAGAAAACCTTTCTGGTGGAACGGATTTAGTGACATGGTGACTCACAATTGGTCACTTGCCCAGTCAGCCCATTTTAATACTGATTTCGCAGCACAACAGTAGAGTAAGAAACTGTAACCGTGTCAACGACCACAGATTGGTATGGAACGACATGATCCGTGTTGTGTGACATGCTCTCATCTTCGAAAACCATGAACAAAACTATGCAAGGAAAAAATAAACAAGACTATATTAAATATGAGTTCACTTGCAATGAAGATAGACATCTGTTTGTGCTGAACACGATTTGTTTTTTGCTTTAAATTATTGGCTGCCAAGGGTGTGAAACCATCGAAATTCAAGGGACACTAGTTTAAAAAACAAAATCACGAATCACGTTACTATTCCTACTTAGAATCACGTTACTATTCCTACTTTTTTTTGCAATTTTTATGCAGCTATTTGTATGTATCGCAGCAGATACCTGGTGAAGTAAACGCTAGAGGGGCTAAACAGACAATGACTTTTAGTTGCTTTCACACAAATCACGAGCAAATCAGCAGATTATCAGTTCATAGACACTTACTTTTCCCCCTGTTCCTCTCACATTGCTATCATATGGTATCAACACACTTTTACTACAGTGCATAACTTGTAAGGCCATACAGTTTAACATTTTCAATGCATAACCAACTACATTTACAAGCTTGTTCAAATGCCATACAATTGCACTGTAGCTAAACTGATAGAGCACTACACTAGCAACGTGGAGTCCTGAAGATATGGGGTTAGAATTGTTTCTAATTAAAATAAAAATGGAAAGATATTTACAAATAAAACAAAAATTGTTCACAAATAACCTTTTTTTTTTTTTTTTATACATTAACTTAATGTGAAACCAAATTAATGCCATAGCAGATATTGTACACTGCGTAAAATAGGGTATTAATTTATGGTTTGTGTTCCTAAGATTATCTAATATGATTCATGTTTTATAAAGGCACTATCTGTACTACTGATCTTTAGTAGTGTCTAGTAGTGTGTCTGTTTGGATCTGCCATGTAACATTAAGAGTAAAGGTTTTGATGACACATACATACATTTTCCATTATGTAGCGAGGAGTTTCAGTCAAGAAACTTGGTTAGAATTAAAATAGCAGACTCTTACAGTCAGCCAGGTTAGCTATAAATCTAATGATCAGGACACTCTACAAATAGGCAATTTTCAGCTGTCGACATTAACACAGTGGCAATTTCTCAGGGCCAGCAAAGCCTTCTCTGCTGGCGTAACATGCCTAATAAATAAATATTTTTTCATCCTTTCATTCTCATTGAGCTTTTTGCCAATGTATTTTCAATCGATTTCCACTCCTAATTCATCTACAAACGAATAGCAAAAAACTAAATGTTTATCCAATCAGAATTTATTCCTTTATGCTTGCAAGCAAAGTGTGACGACTGTTTTACAAATCGTATGCCCGAAGCCACGCTCCTTAGCCGAAGCAGTGCATGAGTCTGAGCTCCACCCTGTCAGGCCTTCTCAATTTCCACAGAATCCTTCAACGCTGCAGTGAATAGGCATCTAAAGTCAGATTGTCAGATTCATCAGCCAATCAGATTGATTTATTTGTTCTTAGTGGGTGTGGTCTTTAGGATTTGTCCCAGTCCAGGCCTTCTAGCTGGCTTTGAGTGACACAACCATGCTTTAAGTGATGTATGTAATTTGAAAGCGAAGAGCGCGAGATCATGTCATCACTGCCTCATCACCATTGAGAAAGAGAGCCTTATGGATTTAAAAACCTGAGATGTTCTGCATGATCGTGCGACTGACTAATTAAACAGGAAAGGAGGACTGATTTTCACTTCAAGCAAATTGGTGAGTGCTTCTTGCATTATTATAGCAACATCAGGAGTTTTCTAAGTGTAAATTAGTCTGCTTGAGCATTCAGTGTCAGATCAAGTTTTGAAAAGTAACCGTGTACCCTGACGAAACAAAATTTATTGAAAGCTAAATTTAAATCGCAAATATTATTCAAGAGCTTTTTCTTGGAATTAGACCTCCTTGGTTCTAGCTTTCGTGCGTGGACGTGTTTTTAAAATGCCAATTGGTATTATTAGTTGACTGCCACCAGAGGTGGGTAGTAATGTGCTACATTTACTCCATTACATTTACTTGAGTAACTTTTTGGTAAAAAAAAAAATACTAATACTTTGAGTAGGTTTAAAAGTGGGTAGTTCTTACTCTCACTCAAGTACATTTCTAATGATTTCTTTTTTTACTTTTACTTCTATACAATGGGCGGCATTCCTGTCGTTACATTACTGGGTTTAATTTTAATTAATGTGTAATTTATTGACAGATTATTGAATGGGACTTTTACGAGAGCGGAAGTTCACACAGATGCATGTGCTGCTGTCATAGACTGTCACTCAAGTCATCATTGCTGCAGCATCAAACTCTTCAAAGTGAAACACTTTCTTCACTCTGCACAGTGAAAAAACGAATAGTTTCGTCATGCAGTGCTTTCATTTAACACCAACACAAGCTGATATTTCAAGATTAAAATCACAGCTTCAACTTAATTCTGCACGCTGAGGTAAGTTTTGGCTCTGATGCTAACACGGGCTTTACTGTGTGAATGTGATGGTGATTTTCAGGGTGATTCTGGAACTGGGCTCTTATGACATCAGTTTTTTAAGTGTACATTTTTAAATCAGTGCAGCAATATATCAGTGCGCTTTGTCCCGCGTCCCGCATGTCATGAGAAGTATTTATGCATTTACCCCGCGCCCTCACGGGGGTTCTGGAATCTATCGCAGCTACTTCAGGCGGATTAACTATAAATCCATGTAAACATCCAAGATAAGTGTAAATAAATGCCTTAGCTCTGCTGTTCGCGTAATTGACAACTGGAGCGCGACCAGACAGCATTTCTGCGCGTGCAAAGCGAGGTACGTGAGGCGCGCGCGTGTGGGATGTGAGGGAGCGAGGCGATCATATGGCGAAGAGAGTGGCTGTGTCCGAAATCGTTCACTCGTTCACTATTTCCTATATAGTGAATGGCAGTTAGTGCACTATATCTCAGCAGTGAGTGAATGAAATGAGTGAGTGAATTCGGATGCTGATGTATACACAAAGTGTCGGATCTCTTGGGCTGTCACAGAAACAACATCACATATGAACTTTTAAAATACTTGGGCCTTACTTGTTATTCTTATTAAATAATATATTAATACAATAAATCTTCATTCTGTTAGTCATTTTTAATATATACTGTGTGTTAATATAAAGAGTAAACACTTTAGATCAAATAAAGATTACATTTTAAAATGTATCTGTATGTTTTGCCTCTCTATATGTTATTATGTTATTTTAATCAAGTAATGATTTGTCAAAAGGTAATTTTTTCATTCAGCATGAAAAAAAAAAAAAAACATTGCAGGAGTGAAGGAAGCAGTAAACTCCCCAACTCGTATGTCTTCCCCATGGTGGATTGTGGGCAATTAACCGTCGTCGAGTGTTCATCAAATGTACACTCGAAATTAGAGTGCATTGTGGGTAGTAATGAGTGAGGAACGAATGGCTCACTCAGAATTCGGACAATCCTACAAAATGGCGTACACAGGGGTGGTTTCAGACACAGCGAGTGTTTCACAACCGTGGTTGGTGCCCTACGCACTAGGCTGTGTACTCTACATTGAGAGAGCGGAGGTACTGCTGTACAGAACTAATGATCTAAATTCTTTCGACACTGAAAACTGTAACTACACTGAAATAAGAATCCGTGCAGGACTTTAAAAGCTATGGAATAGCGAAAGAAGGCATTAATAAAGCATGATCTTACTTTGGTTTATATTTCAGCATTATATATAATGTTCCTGTGGGACATTTTCACATTTTCACCGTAATAATTACTAGAAATGTATCCAAACCTCTCTTATTGACAAATTCATCCAGATCTGACAAGAGCCCTTAAAGGTATAGTTCACCCAAAAATTAAAATCTCATTATTTACTCACCCTCATGCCACCCCAGATGTGTGTGACTTTCTTTCATCTGCTGAACTCAAATAAAGATTTTTAGCTCTTTAGGTCCATACAATGCAAGTGAATGGGTGGCAACATTTTAAAGCTAAACAAAGTCACATAAATCAGCATAAAAGTAATCCATAAGACTCAGTGATTAAATCAATATCTTCAGAAACAATGTGATAGGTGTGGATGAGAAACAGAGAAACAGATCACCTTCACATTCTTCTTCTTGTGTTTTTCGTGATTCACATTCTCCGCATATCGCCCCTGCTGTCTAGCAAAAAATTACAAATATTGATCTGTTTCTCACCCACACCTATCATATCACTTCAGAAGATATGGATTTAACCACTGGAGTTGTATCGATTACTT
Source organism: Myxocyprinus asiaticus (assembly GCF_019703515.2). Lineage (NCBI taxonomy): Eukaryota > Metazoa > Chordata > Actinopteri > Cypriniformes > Catostomidae > Myxocyprinus > Myxocyprinus asiaticus. The sequence goes on from NC_059363.1 coordinate 29,243,944, forward strand.
TTATGCTGCCTTTATGTGCTTTTTGGAGCATCAAAATTTTGGCCAACAGAGCTAAAATATTCTTCTAAAAATCTTATTTTGTGTTCTGCAGAAAAAAGAAAGTCATACACATCTGGGATGGCATGAGGGTGAGTAAATGATGAGAGAATTTTCATTTTTGGGTAAACTACCCATTTAAAGTGATAGCTCAGCCATAATTTAATATTCTCTCATCATTTCCCTACTCTCATGTTGTTCCAAACCAGTGTGACGCTTTGCATTATGTGGAACACAAAATATGTTAGACAGAATGTTAGGGACTGACAGTCTCCCTCACCATTCGCTTTCAAAATATGGAGAAAAAAAATTCACTGAAAGTAAACAGTGAATCAGGCAAACATTCTGTCTAATATCTACTTCGTGTTGCATGGAAGAAAAAAAGTCATATGGGTTTGGAACAACATGATGGTGAACGATGACAGAATTTCCATTAATAATAATAATAATTCTGTAATACATGTTAAATGTGTATTATGTAATGGAATATAGGGGAGTTAATGTCTCTTATGTCATTTGTGAAAGTAAAGAGTTACTCACTACTTGAGTACTCTTTTAATTGGATACTTTCTTGCTCTTACTCAAGTAATTATTTATGTTTGTACTTTTACTTCTACTTGAGTAATTATTTTTTTTAAAGTAATTGTCCTTTTACTTGAGTACAGTTTTGGGCTACTCTACCCACCTCTGACTGCGACGTAATGCATGATACGGTGCATACGGTGTCTTATTCATTGTGAAACATCATGGTTACTTGCGTATCCTCCATTCCCTGATGGAGGGAACGAGACGTTGTGTTGATGTAGTGACACTAGGGGTCACTCTTGGGAGCCCGAGACACTTCTGGTCTTTGATAAAAGGCTAATGAAAATTGGCAAGTGGTATTTGCATGCCACTCCCCCGGACATACAGGTATAAAAGGAGCTGGTATGCAACCATTCAGGTTTTATGCTGAGGAGCCGAGACAAGATCCGGCCATTTCAGCAGGTAGTTCAGCATTGTGGCAGAAGGGACACAACGTCTCGTTCCCTCCATCAGGGAACGAAGGTTACACAAGTAACCATGACGTTCCCTATCTGTCACTCACTTGACGTTGTGTTGATGTAGTGACACTAGGGGTCCCTATACGAAACGCCACAACTGACTGAACTGTGTTACGTGAACTGGCGGTGTGTGATGGGCAGACCACTGTGTGCCTCGTAGCCAGTGAACCAGGCCGACATGTAACCTCCCCCAACATAGTTATGAGTGTCAAATGGCCCTTTGGGGACAAGTCGACTACCCAAAAGATAGAGACAGTCTAGCCCAGTCGTGGCCTCTTTTCCCCTTCTTTTTTTCCACTCCCTAAAAAAGAAGGGGGATTATCCGACTGGGCCTCCAGGTCTAGTCGGGGGGTGTCCCTCCCAAGGGGAGGACACCATGGAGACCACACCTCATCCAAAGAGAGGGGGGGGGGATATTTAAGTGGAAAAATACATCACATGGTCTTGCCAACCATGTGGAGAGTCTCATGGTAGATCCTATCCAATGGGGGAGGAGTTACTACAAACATGGAGACTGTGGCAGAGGGGGCTCTGCCGAAGGAAGATGCAGTTTGCCAACAGGGAAACTAATTAGCAGAATAAATACATTGCATGGGGTTACCTTACAGGGAACTGCCACATGCGGCGCACCTACCCCAGAACAGGGCTCTTAGTTAGCATGTGTACTGGGCCGGAAGCGAGTCTCTCTGAAAACTCGACTGCCACAGGGCTCGGAGGAAGTCAACCAGGGAACATAGTTTGTGAACACTACTGGGAATTAATGGCACATGTCTTCAGCTCAGAGGAGATGAAAGGCGCTATGTGCAAGTGATACACCCGGCCGGCTATCCCGGGCTTATCCGCTTGTATTGCGTGCCACTACCTGGGACGAAACCGGTTCCACCCGGAGGTTGTAGAACCTTGCAAAGGTGTTGGGTGTTGCCCAGCCCGCTGCTCTGCAAATGTCTGTTAGAGAGGCACCCCTGGCCAGGGCCCAGGAGGCCACTATACCCATGGTAGAATGGGCTTGTAGCCCTACCGGGGGCGGCACGTCCTGGGCGTGATATGCCATAGCTATGGTGTCAATGAGCCTGTGGGCGATCCTCTGCTTGGAGACAGCTCTTCCTTTCCGCTGTGCACCAAAGCAGACAAAGAGCTGCTCAGAGATCCTAAAGCTCTGCGTGCGATCCAAATAGATACGTAAAGCGCACACCGGACACAGAAACGACAGGGCTGGGTCTGCCTCTTCCTGGGGCAGCGCTTGCAGGTTCACCACCTAGTCACTAAAAGGGGTCATGGGAACTTTGGGCACATAGCCCAGTCGGGGTCTCAGGATCACGTGAGAGTAGCCCGGACCGAACTCCAGGCACGTTTCGCTGACAGAGAACGCTTGCAGGTCTCCTACACTCTTGATGGAAGTGAGTGCAGTCAGGAGGGCAGTCTTCAAAGAGAGTGCCTTAAACTCAGCTGACTGCAAAGGCTCAAAGGTGGCTCTCTGTTGACCCTGAAGAACTACAGAGAGGTCCCATGAGGGAACCCTGGAGGGATTCAGCCTCCTGGCGCCTCTCAGGAACCTGATGATCAGGTCGTGCTTCCCTAAGGACTTACCGTCCACTGTGTCGTGGTGTGCTGCTATATATACACCTTCAAGTTGGAAGGGGAATTCGCTGGGGGGGGCTGTGGCGAGGAGCGTGAGGTCCGAGAGCCACGTCTGGGTGGGCCAGTAGGGTGCTACTAGGACGACTTGCTCCTCATCCTCCCTGACCTTGCACAGTGTCTGTGCAAGTAGGCTCACTGGGGGAAACGCATATTTGCGCAGGCCAGGGGGCCATCTGTGTGCCAGCTCATCTATGCTGAGGGGTGCGTCGGTCAGGGTGTACCAGAGCGGGCAGTGGGAGGATTCTTGGGAGGCGAACAGGTCCACTTGTGCCTGTCCGAATCGACTCCAAATCAGTTGGACCACCTGAGGGTGGAATCTCCACTCTCCCCTGAGGGTAACCTGCTGTGACAGAGCGTCTGCTGTAGTGTTGAGGTCGCTGGGGATGTGAGTGGCTTGCAGCGACTTGAAGTGCTGCTGACTCAAGAGGAGGAGACTGCGGGCAAGTTGTGACATACAATGAGAGCGCAGACCACCTTGGTGGTTGACATATGCTACCGTTGTCATGTTGTCTGTCCGAACTAACACGTGCTTGCCCTAGATCAACGGCTGGAACCTCCACAGGGCGAGCAGAATTGTCAACAACTCGAGGCAGTTGCGGGCCCATCCACAAGCCGGCGGCTGCGCCCCAGCCCATTTTGGAGGCATCTGTCCTGACCACGACGCACCTGGAGACCTGCTCTAGGGGAACACCTGCCCATAGAAACGAGAGGTCGGTCCAAGGGCTGAAAAGATGGTGACAGACCGGCATGATGACCACGTGATGTGTCCCGTGGCGCCATGCCCATCTCGGGACTCGAGTCTGAAGCCAGTGCTGAAGCGGTCTCATATGCATCTACCCGAGCGGGTTGGCCACCGCTGAGGATGCCATATGCCCCAGGAGCCTCTGAAAGAGTTTCAGTGGAACAGCTGTTTTCTGTTTGAATGCCTTCAAACAGGCCAGCACCGACTGTGTGCACTCATTCATGAGGCGCGCTGTCAAAGAGACTGAGTCCAACCGCCTTTTTTCGGTACGACAAAGTAGGGGCTGTAAAACCCCTTCTTCATCTCGGCTGGAGGGACAGGTTCTATCGCACCCTTCTGTAGTTCTCCGTGTGCAAGGTAGCAGCGTTTTCGTCCTTCACCAAGGTGATGTGGATACCGCTGCACCTGGGCGGACACCTGGTGAACTGAATTGCATAGCCGAGTCGGACGGTCCAGACAGCCATAGCGACAGATTGGAAAGTGCAAGCCATGCATCCAAGTTCCGCACAAGGGGGACCAAACGTCGTCAGACGTACCGGCAGGTGGGGCCTCCTGGCGGGGTGGAGCTCGAGGTGCCACACCAAGTAGTGGCCGTGCTGAGTCTAGGGACATCAAAGCACTTCCTGGCTCCTTGTGACCACCCCGGAACGGCCTGGGACGGGGGAGGAAGAGGCCTGTCCTCGTGACCTGTGGAGATTGTCACATCGGGGGCGGATTTGTGCCACAGCTGGGCACTCAGGGGCGGAAGACCGCCGTTGGAGTGCCAAACCTGCCAAATAGAGTGGTGGACGGTGGTCGTGATGATGGCTGTGCACATCGGATACGTGACCCAGGGAACAAGGAAACCACTCTTTGGTACTGCAGCCACTTGGGCATGCAGCGCAATTAAATGCAAAGGTAACAAAAAGATTCTCCTCCCGGCCCTGACTGGGGGATGGAGAGGTCTGCTTACCAGCTCTAGAGCAGCGGGTTTCGTCGTCCCTCTGTCACCCATCTCAGGGGCACTTTGAAGCCTTTCATGGGTTCTTGGCAGCTGCGAGACGGGTGGCGTCTGCTTCCTGTGGTGGGCTCCACGCCGGGGCCGGGCCGAAGGGGCGAGCTGCAGCGGAGCTGGTGCAGTCACCGCAGGGGGACACCCTTGGCGATGAGCAGACGGGGTGCGGGATCTTGAGCCACGCCGGGGCAGGATATGCCGGATAGCCTTCTTCTGCTGCTCCACCATCGAGAACTGCTGGGCAAAGTCCTTGACGGTGTCACCGAATAGGCCAGCCTGGGAGATGGGGGCAGCAAGGAACCTTGTCCTGTCGGCCTCACCCATCTCGACCAGGTTGAGCAAAATGTGGTGCTCCACTTATGTGGACATCGTCCGCCCGAGAGACCGCGCCTTGACCTCTGTCACTCAGAGAGCGAGGTCGGTCGCCGAGCACAGTTCCTGAATCAATCCCAGGGTGGAACTACCCTCGTGTAGTTCCTTTAGCGCCTTGGCAGACTTGCAGGAGAGCCATGGCGTGCAGAGCGGAGGCGGCTTGTTCAGCGGCACCGTAGGCCTTAGCCGTCAGAGACGACATAAACCTACAGGCCTTGGACGGGGGCTTTGGGCACCCACGCCAGGTGGCGTCGCTCTGCGGGCATAGGTGCACCGCGAGCGCCTTTATCCACCGGGAGATTGCTGAATAGCCCTTGGCCGCCCCACCATCGAGGGTAGTGAGGGTGGGGAAGCTGAAAAGATCCGGACCAGGCAGTAAAAAAGTGCCTCCCACGACTTTGTCAGCTTTTCATGTACTCATGCGTGGCTTTGAGCGGTGCTGCGAGCCCAGGAACCAATCATCGAACCGCGAGGGTTCAGGGAAGAGCGGAGGGTTCCACTCTAGCTGACGCTCACGGCTGCCCGGGAAAGCATGTCGTCATCTCCGCATCAGCCTGTGACTTGGCAATCGTCCCCGAAGGGAGGAGCCCAGCTGAGGTCTCCGCATCCGACTGGACGAGCCCGCTCTCCGATGCTGTGCTTGAGAGCTCATCACTTTCGCGGGCTCGCCGTGAGACGAGCCGGCGGACTCATCTGGAAGCCCGATCGGGGCAGACGAGCGTGCTGGGGAATTGGAGGTCTGTGGGTGGATACCCGGCGGAGGCGGTCCCATTGGAGTCCCCAAATCGCCCCCAGTGCTAGCCGCGCTGGCCTCATACCCGTGGGTAAAAGGACTGAGGCGGGGAGCCTCTGGGGGGGCTTGCTTTCTTACGAAGGCTAGCCGCGACCGCATCGTTGCCATGGACATGTCCTCGCAATGAGTACATGACCATCCACGAACGTTGTCTCCACGTGAGCAGTGCCCAGACACGAAAGACAGTGATCATGACCGTCAGAAGGCGAGAGATAATGAGCGCAACCAGGAATAACACACAATCAGAAAGATATCTTTAAAAAGACGTATCTTTAAAAAGACGTTCTGTGTGTGCCGCTCTTTTAGAGAAATATACTCTTTTAGAGAAATATACTCTTATTTCTGCCGAAGCGCCCAGGGGCATTCTCTGCAGTGCACCAGTGCAGAGGATGGAGAAGCCGCTGAAATGCGCCGTCAGATCCAGCAGTGGTGAATGAACAGTCGTGGGAAAAAATCTGAATGAGTGGTTGCATACCAGCTCCTTTTATACCCGTATATCCAGGGGAGTAGCATGCAAATACCACTCGCCAATTTTCATTGGCCTTTTATCAAAGACCAGAGGTGTCTCGGGCTCCCAAGAGTGACCCCTAGTGTCACTACATCGACACAACGTCGAGTGAGTGACATATAGGGAACTGTGTTTTCTTAATGGCATGAATCGCACTGAAGACCTAGACTTAAAATGCATGGGCCATGGCTGCATTACCAAGACACTACACATGTTTACAAATGAGAGAAAATGATACGAACCTTAAGTCACAGTGTTCCTCTGATGGCATCCGTTTAGTAGAGTTTGTGGCCTTGGAACATGTGCTTGATTCCATGCTCATGAGAGCGCTGTGACTCTGGTCCCGCCCTGATAGTAAAACGAAGTGTGATTGGTTGAAGATAGAATGTGCTATGATTGGTCCGAGTAATGTGGCCCTTATCTGATTGGCTGGAGTAGAAGATGGGTGGAGTCAACCTATTTGTAGATTGCCTGCAGCTCTCGCGCAAGAAATGTTTCAGAAGTCACAAATGCACAGCAAGCGATCCACAAATGAATGCTGGACAGAGTTGTGTTTGTGAGTTAAAACATACACTGGCAGCCAAAAGTTTGGAATAATGCACAGATTTTGCTCTTATGGAAAGAAAGTAGCATTCAACTGATCACAATGTATACTCAGGACATTAATAATGTAAAAAATTACTATTACAATTTGAAAAAAAAATTTAACTAAAAATGTTACTACAATTTTCAGAACTTCTTAAACTACTTCAAAGAGTTCTCATTAAAAAATCCTCCACGTGCAGCAATGACAGCTTTGCAGAACCTTGGCATTCTAGCTGACAGTTTGTCCAGATAGTCAGGTGAAATTTCACCCCATGCTTCCTGTAGCACTTGTCATAGGTGTGGCTGTCTTGTCGGGCACTTCTCACGCACGTTACAGTCTAGCTGATCTCACAAATGCTCAATGGGGTTAAGATCCATAACACTCTTTCCCTATTATCTGTTGTCAATGTCTGTGTTTCTTTGTCCACTCAAACCTTTTCTTTAGTTTTTCTGTTTCAAAAGTGGCTTTTTCTTTGCAATTCTTCCCATAAGGCCTGCACCCCTGAGTCTTTTCTTTACTGTTGTACAAGAAACTGGTGTTGAGCAAGTAGAATTCAATGTAGCTGTCAGCTGAGGACATGTGAGGTGTCTATTTCTCAAACTAGAGACTCTGATGTACTTATCCTCTTGTGTAGTTGTACATCTGGCCTTCCATATCTCTTTCTGTCCTTGTTGGAGCCAGTTGTCCTTTGTCTTTGAAGACTGTAGTGTACACCTTTGTATGAAATCCAACTGATTTGGAGTCGATTCGGACAGGCACAGGTGGACCTGTTCGCCTCCCAAGAATCCTCCCACTGCCCGCTATGGCAATTTCAAGCATTGTATAGCCTTCATTCCTCAAAACAATGTTTGACTGACGAGTTTCTTGAGAAAGCTGTTTCTTTTTTGCCATTTTTGACCTAATATTGACCTTAAGATATGCCAGTCTTTTGCATACTGTGGCAACCCAAAAACAAACACATAGACAATGTTAAGCTTTATTTAACAAACCAAATAGCTTTCAGCTGTTTGATATAATGGCAAGTGATTTTATAGTACCAAATTAGCAATTTAGCATGATTACTCAAGGATAAGGTGTTGGAGTGATGGCTGCTGGAAATGGGGCCTGTCTAGATTTGACCAAAATTACTTTTTCAAATAGTGATGGTGCTGTTTTTTTACATCAGTAATGTCCTGACTATACTTTGTGATCAGTTGAATTCCACTTTGGTGAATTAAAGTACCAGTTTCCTTCCGACACAGCAAAATCTGTACATTATTTTTGGCCACCAGTGTATATTTGTAAATTTGTTTTTATATTTTTTTATTTGCACATCTCATTTTATTTATTTGTGAATTAACTTTATTTTTGTGAAACTCCTTACATTTATTTGTGGATCTCATTCAATTTATTTGTGAACCTTTTTTTTTATTATTATTTGTGAATCTCTTTCCTTTTTTGTGTTCATTAGAAATAATTCTAACCCCATATGAAGAGCACAGAAGTCGGCATGTGAGCCGTAAGTGTCAAAGAAGCATGACAAAATAATGCGGTTGCTTCAGCAAATACGTTTTTCATCGCACATTTGCTTTTCTGACATTATTGTCCAAGTTTAGGATTAAGGTTGAGGGTAGGAAGGTCAGTTTTGTTGATTTAAAACTCAAAAGAGTATTAGCCTACAACATTTTTTCATCTCACATCTGTTTTTTTTAATTATTATTATTATTTTCTTTTATGACATTATCAGTTAGGCTTAGATTTAAGGTTTAGGGTAGTGAGGCAGGTTTTGTTGATATAAAACTTGATTGACCATTAAAAACCTCATCGGTTTGGAGAAGACATTTATCTTGCTTTTAGCACCACATTGTGGGCATTTCAGCTTGGAACTGCCACAATATGTGTAATGAAGCACAATATATAATTTAGCTATAATTAATATATAATTGGAGTCCATAGGCTCAACAGTATGCAAAGAGCAATATTACCAAATGTCAATGTTTCATTATAAGGACATTATTGTTTACTTTTGTATGATAAACTATTTTGGCTCTGTGTCACCATTTGATGTCCAAATTTAAAATATGAGTCCTGAAGCAAAACCTGTTGAGAACCATTGTGTATTTTAATAGTAATATCTGATGTCAAGTGCTGGTACAACACTAATAAGAATAATTAAAATACGTTTGTAAGAATAGTATGAATTATTCATTGGATACAGTATTAGAAAATACAAGAACATTTTACAACAGTCTATTTATAGTGCATGTGATACTGAAAATGCCACACAGTGAATAATGATGTATAAACCTGGAATTTGATGCTAAACCATATCCAATATTTTGGCTTTAATTGCAGTCGAGTATGGAGCGCAGGCTTCAGGCCGACAATTGATAGTAGCCATTAGCAAATGATTAGGTTGACAGTGATAAACTATATTTAATCGATTTGTCCCAACTACATTTCCGACTTCTGCTAAAGGGAAGGAATAAATTCACACCAGCATCTGTAATGCATGACTTTATATTCATAATTTCCATGAGAGGAGCCTCAGGCTATGCAGCTCTCTGTCATGTCTGGATGGAGTTGGCAGCTTGTCAATGTCTTACATTCTCATGCGCAATGGTTTGTGCCAAATCTTAAATGACTGTTTTTCATTCAAATAAGGGTCTTAGGATTTCCAATGAGAGAGAGAGAGAGAGAGAGAGAGAAAGAGAAAGAGAGAGAGAAAGAGAAAGAGAGAGAAAGGGAGAGTACAAAGAAATATTGAAGTAAAAGTATACCTTCATTATAAGTGCCAAGGTCGGCATAATGGAAATAATTTCTTCTGCATTTCTAATAGGACAATACATCTAGATTTTTACATTTTCTGAAGAAATGTGAGTGGTGCTTGCCCATGCAAAAGCCACGGGAACAATGCTAGGGAATTTGTGGGTGGTTGCCAGGAGATTGCTATGCAGTTGCTAGGGTGTTTTGGGTGGTTGCTTGGTGGTTGCTTACTGGCCAAAAGGGCCCACCCCCAAGTCTTGATATTCAGGTCCCTCCTTCAGTTTAAGTCAATGGGATTTTGTTGCCTGTTTTATCATCTGCCAGGTGAAAATTGTATCTGATTGCTTACAAAAGTAATAGAACATCTCCTGAATAAGCCGAACAATTTCAGGTATCATTGCTTTATCATTAAATGGTTTATCACAAATTGTGTGGGACAAGTTACATGTACAAATATAACAGTTTTGGTTAGGGACTTGTTCAAAGTATGCTCAAGAATAAGCATTAAATGTGTAAAAAGAGTAAAAGTGATGTTTGGATTAGACAATTATTTTTTCTTTTCATGTTTTTTTCTGAATTATATCTGTTTGTTAGCTTTCAATCTAATGCATACAGTTCAATTATATGTTAAACTTGACAGAAGTCTCCAAGCCATTAAGCTCTGAAAAGTAAAACTAACACAAGTAAAAGTACTCTGTAGAAAAGAGCAGTTCAAGGTGGCACGTTTGTGTTTGTTTGGGACTGCTGAAGTGCCAACTTTATTGTGCTCTACACACAAAATATGGGACCTTGTGATCAGACAGACAAGACCTCAGAGGTCAGGATCTCGAGCCTAATTTAAAAGCTTGCAGTGTTGCACTCTGACCTTTGGCAGTCCTGTCAAACTGGCTGTGCTTATGTGCAATGATGGAATTTGAGGTACACCAGCTGCACAAAAGGTGCTCTGTTGGTGCAAAATCTGAGGAATGTTCAACCAAAACAACAAAGACTCCTTGAAAACAAAAAAAAAAGAAAGTGCAAAAAACAGGATAATGTCAAGTCTAAAAGTCAATTTGATGAATTTCAGACAACTTTAATAATTTACTTGGGTTTGAAAGACTAATGGAACTTCTAAAGTATGTAGTTTAATTGAGTGTGTTTTTTTACACAAACTGACACATCCAAGTGCAACAAGCTTGCAGGCTAAGACTGGCTGCATCATGTGCAAACAAGGTGAAAGTCTACATACCCTGACTGCACAAATAGGTCACATGCACATTAATCCTAATGGTTTCATTATGGTTTTTAAAGTGTAACTGAACAAAAAGTATGATGTGTAATATGTCATTTGCAAAGTAATGCCAACTGAAAGTCATATGGTCAATAGAGTTCTTATTGCAGTCCATTGAAAAAGGCTTAATAAAATGAACTGAATCATAGCACATCTAAGAATTACAACTCAAAAACAGAATAACAATTTATAGGATCTTCAAATATTGTGATAATATTGAGATGTGAGTATAAGACTCGGAAAACAGCTTTACACCAAACACGTCCATATGCTCCAGAATAAATTCTACAAGATGCCTAAATTATTCACACATATCACACATTGATTAATCATTTCATAAACACTTTGTGGAATAACTTATATACATCAAAAATAAAATGCACATAGTAAAGTTACTCTACTGAGAAATCATTTGAAAACACATGTTGATATACAAAGCACAGGCCTATAAGCTAAGCAATATCTCACTCGTTCTGAGCAACAGCATGATTGCGAGAGTAATATTGTTTTTATTCAACAGTCCAACAAACAAGTAAATAATACTGGAAAATGAACACTAATTTTTAACCAAAATTGGGCCAGTTAGTTTGTACATTTCTTCTCCGCAAACATTTCTTGTTAATTTGCCATTGTTTCGGTCATGACTCTCTCATGCCATAAAATATTATAATTTTTTGCCACATCTCCAGAAATGGAAACTGAACAAATCTTTTTGGTGAACTGATTCAAAAGACTTCAAAATCAAAATCCCCATCACTATTTTGAAAGCCATGAATACAGACAAGTGGAGTGCAACAACTAGTGAAGCGTCCCAGTGCCGTTATACTGTACTAAACAGAGCGTAATGATTTGGGTTCTGGAAGTAAAAATCCTATTCATTTTCTCCAAAGGGGAATAGATTTTTTTATTTTATTTTTTTCTCCCTTTTTCTCCCCAATTTGGAATGCCCAATTCCCAATGCACTCTAAGTCCTCGTGGTGGCGTAGTGACTCGCCTCAATCGCCTTAATCCGGGTGGCGGAGGACGAATCTCAGTTGCCTCTGTGTCTGAGACCGTCAACCTGCACATCTTATCACGTGGCTTGTTGAGAGCATTACCGTGGAGACATAGCGTGTGTGGAAGCTTCACGCCATCAACCACGGCATCCACGCACAACTCACCATGGGCCCCAATGAGAGTGTACCACATTATAGGGACCACGAGGAGGTTACCCCATGTGACTCTACCATCCCTAGCAACCGGGCCAATTTGGTTGCTTTGGAGACCTGGCTGGAGTCAATCAGCACACCCTGGGATTTGAGATGGCGAACTCCATGGGTGGCAGTCAGCGTCTTTACTCGCTGAGCAACCCAGGCCCCTGGGGAATAGATTTTTAACAAGAACTTTTAAACCTTCAAAGAAAGACCTACCACAAGCTCCAATTTTGTTAATTGATGGTACGTACTTCAGTTGAAGCCATCAGTCTGTATAATATATATATTTTTCATATATATATATATATATATATATATATATATATATATATATATATATACACACACACACACACACACACTACCGGTCAAAAGTTTTGAAACACTTACAAATTCTTTATTTTTTATATATATATATATATATATATATATATATATATATATATATATATATATAATTGTTTTATTTGTTTTTATTTTTTTACATTTTAGAATAATAGTAAAGTCATTAAAACTATGGAATAACATAAATGGAACTATGGGAATTATGTTGTGACTAAACAAAATCCAAAATAAATCAAAACTCTTTTATATTTTAGCATCTTCAAAGTAGTCACCCTTTGCCTAGAATTTGCAGACATGTACTCTTGACATTTTCTCCACCAACTTCTTGAAGTATCACCCTGGGATGCTTTTTAAACAGTATTGAAGGAGTTCCCATTTATGTTGGGCACTTATTGGCTGCTTTTCTTTATTATTTGGTCCAAGTCGTAAATTTCAAAAACTTTATTTTTTTTTATTTATTTATTACATTTTAGTTTTAAAATGAAATAAATATGGTGACTATATTTTTGTCTTCAAAACTAATTTCAAACATTTAAGCATACACCTTCAGATCAAAAGATTTTTAAGATCATGAGAAACATTTCATTCAATATAAATTATATATATAAAAATATATAAACAGTGTTTAATAGTGGGAATTGTGCTGAATAACTACATTACCCATGATCCAGAGAAAGATCCACAAATCAGAGAATTGCGGCAAACAAAATGTGCCAAAAGATCTCTGCAGCGACTGCTACTAAAATGATGCACTGCGAATAGTGTAGTCAAATTCCCTACACTCTCCAATGACTTGAATATTTTACAAATACACGTAAAATGTAATCAACATATCAATAGTTTTGTTTTCCATCATTTTTTCTGTCTTTTGCAATGCATTATGGAATTGTAGTTCATCCCCTTATGAAAGATGTTAAAGAAATAGTTTACCCCAAATTTTTAATTCTCTCATATTTACTCACGCTTATGTCATCACAGATGTTACTTTCTCTCATCTGCTGAACTCAAATGAAGATTTTTAGAAGAATATTTCAGCTCTTTTAGTCAATACAGTGCAAGTGAATGGGTGCCAAAACTTTGAAGCTCAAAAAAAAATCAGCATAGAAGTAATCCATAAGACTGCAATAATTAAACCAATGTCTTCAGAAGTTATATGATAGGTGTGGGTGAGAAACAGATCACTATTGTAATGGACTCGACATGGAGGCGAAGGTAGAATTCATATGCAAGAAGTTTATTACAATCAGCAGACAAATCCTAGACACAAGGCAGAGACGTAATCGTTGAAGCAGGCAAAGTAGTCGTTACACAGCTAAAAAGTCCAACCAGGCAAATAGAGCAAAACAGTAATCCAAAAATCAGTAATCCAGTAAAGCAGGCACAATGGTCATAACAAGTAGACAATAAACAGGCAATAAGAATAACGTTTGGTAAGGCAGTGAAACTGGCAATACTTCGCAAAGTAACAATGGAAAAGCATGGCTATTTATATGATGCAAACTGGAAGTCACCATAGAAGAAACGATACAATGTCAGTATTCAGGAGAGGGCTCCTTCTGGTGGTTGGCTGAAGGGTTACCAGCCTCATTTGTTACAGAACCCCCCCCCCCCCCCTCCACGAACAACTCCCGGTGTTCTTCTTCTGGGTCGTCCCCTTGGTCGTGGTGCAGGATGATTCGGGTGCGCTCGGTGGAAGTCATGGATCAATGATGGGTCCAGAATGTCCTTGGGGCTACCCAAGATCTCTTCTCTGGTCCATAACCTTCCCAGTCCACCAGGTACTGCATCTGGCCCCCTCAACGACGTGAGTCTATGATCTCTCTGACCATGTAAACAGGTGATCTGTCAGTCTCCAATGGATCAGGATCCGTGGTTCTGGGGCCAGATGTCGGTGGACAGGTTTCAACAATGACACATGAAAGGAGGAGAGATGCGGTAGTTAGCAGGAAGCTCCAGTCGAAAATTTACAGGATTGATCTGTCTGATAATTCTGAACAGACCAACATACCTGGGGCTGAGCTTCCTGCAGGGTAGCCGTAACTTGAGGTCATGTGTAGATAGCCAGACTCTCTGACCAGGCTGGTAGTCAGGGTGGGGACACCTCCGTCAAACAGCTTGGATCCGTTGGGCCCGGACGGCCTGCTGCAATCTGACGTGCGCACTGTCCAACACCTGCTCGCTCCGCCTGATCCAATCATCCACTGCTGGAACCGTAGAGGGTTCATCTGACCAAGAGAACATTGGATGTTGGTAGCCCAGCACACATTGGAAGGGAGTGAGTCCAGTAGAGGAGTGAGGGAGTGAGTTCTGGGCATATTCCGCCCATGGGAGGAAGTCGCTCCACCTCTGTTGTTCATGACTGCAGTAAGACCTGAGGTATCTGCCTATCTCCTGGTTTAGCCTCTCCACCTGTCCGTTTGCCTGAGGATGATAACCAGATGTGAGGCTGACGTTGATGTTTAGTTGTTTGCAGAAAGCCTGCCAGACTCTGGAGGTAAACTGTGGTCCCCGGTCAGATACTATATCTTCTGGCAGACCATAGATCCTGAAAACATGGTGGAAAAGAGCGTTAGTGGTCTCCATGGCAGTGGGTAGACCTTTCATGGGTATTAGTCTGCATGACTTAGAGAAACGATCAATGATAACAAAAATGGTGGTATACCCATTGGAGTTTGGCATATCTGTGATGAAGTCGATGGACAGGTGGGACCAGGGTCTCTGAGGGATAGGCAGTGGTTGTAGAAGGCCGGCTGGCAGTTCTCTGGGGGCTCTTTGACTGTGCACAAACTTTACATGACTTAATATATGTAGTGACATCATTAATGATTGAAGGCCACCAAAATGAGTTACGTACCAGGCTTATAGTTTTCTGGATGCCAGGGTGTCCGGTGCTGAGGGAGATATGGATCCATTGGACTGTTCTTTGGCGTAGAGTGTGTGGTACATACTGTTTTTTTTTTGGAGGGCATTCAGGTGGTGCAGGGTCTGCTTGTTGGTCTCTTTGGATCTCTTCCATGATGTCCCAGCTTATGGGTGCAATGATGACAGAAGGTGGGAGTATAGATTCATTTTGAGGTGTGTTGTGAAGGGGATCATGACAACGGGAGAGAGCATCAGCTTTGCAGTTCTTACTGCGAGGGCGGTAGGTGACTGTGAATTGGAACCTTGTGAAGAAGAGTGACCATCGGGCTTGTCGTGGATTAAGACGTTTTGCTCCCTTGATGTATTCGAGGTTCTTATGGTCGGTGCTTACTTTGAATGGATGGACAGAACCTTCAAGCCAGTGGCGCCACTCTTCTAGCGCAGCCTTCATGGAGAGTAGTTATTTTATTCCCAACATCATAGTTCCTTTCAGCTGAGTTCAGTTTATAGGAAAAGCACATGGATAAAGTTTTCCAGGGTTACCGTGGCATTGAGAGAGAACCGCCCCTATGCCGCAGTCTGAGGCATCCACTTCCACAATGAACGGTTGGTTAGGATCTGGGTGCTTGAGAATGGGGGCGGACGTGAAACTTGTCTTGAGCATATCGAAGGCTTTTTGAGCAGAGTCACTCCATGGTAACTTGGATGGTTTTCCTTTGAGCAAAGACGTTAAGGGGGCAGAGATGAGATTGTAGTTGTGGATAAACCTCCTGTAGAAGTTTGCAAAACCCAAGAAACGTTGTAGCTCCTTAACAGTGTTGGGTCTTGGCCACTCCGTGACTGCCTTGATCTTGGACTCATCCATCTCAACGCCTCTATGGCTAATAATATACCATAAGAACGTTGTATGGGTAACATGGAACTCAAATTTCTCTGCTTTCATGTAGAGTTGGTGTTTCAGCAGGCGGGAGAGGACCATTTTAACGTCTTTGATGTGTTGTGCTTTATCTTGAGAGTAAATGAGTACAGTGCATCCGGAAAGTATTCACAGCGCTTCACTTTTTCCACATTTTGTTATGTTACAGCCTTATTCCAAAATTGATTAAATTCATTATTTTCCTCAAAATTCTACAAACAATACCCCATAATGACAATGTGAAAGAAGTTTGTTTGAAATCTTTGCAAATTGGATTTTGGAGCTTTTGGCACCCATTCACTTGCATTGTATGGACCCACTGAAATATTCTTCTAAAAATCATAATTTGTGTTCTGCAGAAGAAAGAAAGTCATACACAAATGGGATGGCATAAGGGTGAGTAAATGACGGGAACATTTTTGAGTGAACTATCCCTTTAAGTACACAGTTTTGTACCTTTTGTCTTTTTGTCCAATTTGTTATATATATATATAATATATATATTTTTTTTTTATTTTTATTTTTTGCTTCAAATAAAAATTTATGATGTTTTGTTTTACCACAGAGCTGGTTGGAAACATTGCTTGGACAATCATATTCGGAGAACCGGAATGTATAATTTGTATAATTTGTTAATCTAATGCTTATATGTTTGCCCCCTTAACCTGTTATAATTACTAGTTCATGGTGACATTAACACATTATGTATATGTGGAGTGGAGAAAGCAGGTGAAAAAATACTATCTTTTCATTTCTACATTCAATATTTTATCTAACCTTATGATATGAGGTTAAGAAAACGTCATGGTTAATTGCGTAACCTCCATTCCCTGATGGAGAGAATGAGACGTTGTGTCGATGTAGTGACACTAGGGGTCACTCTTGGGAGCCCGAGACACCCCTGGTCTTTGATAAAAGGCCAATGAAAATTGGCGAGTGGTATTTGCATGCCACTCCCCCAGACATATGGGTATAAAAGGAGCCGGTATGCAACCACTCATTCAGGTTTTATGCTGAGGAGCAAAGACAAGGTCCGGTCTTTTCAGCGTGTAGTTCAGCGTTGTGGCAGGAGGGACACAAAGTCTCGTTCCCTCCATCAGGGAACAGAGGTTACGCAAGTAACCATGACGTTCCCTATCTGTCACTCACTCGACGTTGTGTCGATGTAGTGACACTAGGGGTCCCTATACGAAATGCCGCAACTGGCTGAACTTTGTTACGTGAACTGGCGGTGTGTGATGGGCAGACCACTGTGTGCCTCATAGCCAGTGCACCAGGCCGACACATAACCTCCCCCAACATAGTTATGAGTGTCGAACGGCCCTTTGGGGACAAGTCGACGACCCAAAAGATATAGACAGGCTAGCCCAGTCATGGCCTGTTTTCCCCTTCTTTTTTTTCCACTCCCTAAAAAAGAAGGGGGATTATCCGACTGGGCCGCCAGATCTAGTCGGGGGGGGGGTGTCCCTCCCAAGGGGAGGACACCGCGGAGACCACACCTTGCCCAAAGAGAGGGGGGGGGGGGATATTTAAGTGGAAAAATACGTCACATGGTCTTGCCGACCATGTGGAGAGTCTCATGGTAGATCCTACCCAACGGGGGAGGAGTTACTACAAACATGGAGACTGTGGCAGAGGGGGCTCTGCTGAAGGAAGACGCAGTTTGCCAACAGGGAAACGAATTAGTGGAAGATATACATCGCATGGGGTTACCTTACAGGGAACTGCCACATGCGGAGCACCTACCCCAGAACAGGACACTTAGTTAGCATGTGTACTGGGCCGGCAGCGAGCCTCTCTGAAAACTCGACTGCCACAGGGCTCGGAGGAAGTCAACCAGGGAACAAAGCTTGTGAACACTACTGGGAATTAATGGCACACGTCTTCAGCTCAGAGGAGGTGCAAGGCGCTATATGCAAGTGATACACCCGGCCGGCTATCCCGGGCTTATCCGCTTGTATTGCGTGCCACTACCTGGGACGAAACCGGTTCCACCCGGAGGTTGTAGAACCTTGCAAAGGTGTTGGGTGTTGCCCAGCCCGCTGCTCTGCAAATGTCTGTTAGAGAGGCACCCCTGGCCAGGGCCCAGGAGGCCACTATACCCCTGGTAGAATGGGCTCGTAGTCCTATATCCGTGCGCAAGGTAGCAGCGTTTTCATCCTTCACCAAGGTGAAGTGGATACCGTTGAACATGGGCGGACGCCTGGCGAACTGAATCACGTAGCCGAGTCAGACGGTCCGGACCAGCCATCTCGACGGATTGGAAAGCACAAGCCACGCATCCAAGCTTCGCGCAAGGGGGACCAAAGGGACAATCTCATCGGACATATCAGCGGATGGGGCCTCGCGGCGGGGCGGAGCTCGAGGTGCCACACCATGTCGTGGCCGTGCTGAGTTCAGGGACATCAAAGTACTTACCTGGCTCCTTGTGACCACCCCCGGAACAGCCTGGGATGGGGGAGGAAGAGGCCTGTCCTCGTGACCCATGAAGACTGTCACATCGGGGGCGGATTTGTGCCACAGCTGGGCGCTCAGGGGCGGAAGACCGCCGCTGGAGTGCCAAACCTGTCAAATAGAGTGGTGGACGGTGGTCCTGATGACGGCCATGCACACCGGATATGTGACCCAGGGAACATGGAAACCGCTCTTGCTGAACTCTTGGGTACTGCAGCCACTTGGGCATGCAGCGCAATTAAATGCAAAGGTAACAAAAAGGTTCTCCTCCCGGCCCTCGACCGGGTGATGGAGTGGTCTGCTTACCAGCTCCAGAGCAGCGGGTTTCGTTGTCCCTGGGTCACCCGTCTCAGGGGTGCTTTGAAGCCTTTCACAGGTTCTTGGCGGCCGTGAGATGGGTGGCGTCTGCTTCCTGCATTGGGCTCCACGCCGGGGCCGGGCTGAAGAGGCGGGCTGCGGCGGAGCCGGTGCAGTCACCGCAGGGGGACGCCTTTGTCGACAAGCAGACGGGGTGCTGGATCTTGAGCCGCGCCGGGGCAGGATATGCCGGATAGCCTCCGTCTGCTGCTCCACCGTCGAGAACTGCTGGGCAAAGTCTTGATGGGGGATTGCCGAATAGCCCTTGGCCGCCCCACCATTGAGGGTAGTGAGGGCGGGGAAGCTGAAAAGATCGGGACCAGGCAGTAAAAAGTGCCTCCCATGACCTTGTCAACTCTTCATGCACTTCTGGGAAGAAAGGAACGGGGGCAGGCGTGGCTTTGTCTTTTGGAGAAATATACTCTTATTTCTGCTGAAGCACCCAGGGGCATTCTCTGCAGTGTGTCGCTGAAATGCGCTGTCAGATCCAGCAGAGGTGAATGAACAGTCGTGGGAATTCAGCTCAGTGAGCATGACCGTTCGTCTCCGAAGAGAAAATCTGAATGAGTGGTTGCATACCAGCTCCTTTTATACCCATATGTCCAGGGGAGTGGCATGCAAATACTCGCCAATTTTCATTGGCTTTTTATCAAAGACCAGAGGTGTCTCGGGCTCCCAAGAGTGACCCCTAGTGTCACTACATCGACACAACGTCGAGTGAGTGACAGATAGGGAACTGATGTGAGAGCAGCAGCAAGTAAAATAAAGGAATATCTCAAAGGCCCCATTTACTGCATCTATCACTTTACAAAATAATAGCAATAGTGATGAAATCCAAATCTTGCAGCACAACTTGCCCTGTCAAATACAACTAAACTGAATCCGTTTCAAAGTGTTTCGTATTTGCTTCAGCTCTAAATATTACAGTGAGTAAATCTCAAAACGTTATATTTTACTGGAGTTTTGGGTCTCTCAAAATCTGCTCTTTCAATTTAGTGCATTCCCAGCCTTTGGCAGGCATATTCTGCTGTCCACATTTAGCCATTGTTTATTTCCCACCAGAAATGTTCCTTTGGAATAAATGAAAACTTGATCAAGTATGTATCTCTCAGTGTTTGACACACATGAAATGCTGAGTTTGCAAAACATTTCTCACATGGAAAATAATCTCTTCCATCATATAACAAGGCATCCATTTTCATTTGGGGTCACTTTCTTAAAAAAATAAAAAAAATAAATAAAAAATATCAAATTGTCCAGAATTTAAGAAATAGCAAAAAGCCAGTTGGCAGACAGAGCTTCTCGATATGAGTCAATGTGCAGTGTGATTTATGCGAGTTGACAAAGATGCAGGATATTGTTCCCATACAAACAAAAGTGAATAAACTAGATTATTGATATCAGATGTTCTTCTATAGCCACCATATATTCTATAAGATAAATAAAGAAGGTTGCCTTATCCATTATAAAATAACCTTTTCAAAGGACTTGTATAGTCTCTTTCTTGGAGAAAAAAGTGCAGAGAGTTGCTGATGCACAGAAAACAGGAAGGTACGGTAGGGAGAGAGGGACTGATCCGTCACCTCATTATTTTTCAGAATGGGAAAGGAAGGTTATGAGACAATAGTTTTACTATTCAGCGGACTGACAGGGAGGGGCAAGTGAAACAAGTCTGAACTGCTGCTTGTGTTGTGTGTATTTGCAGCAGGTTTAGGTTGATCGGTAAGGAGGCTCCTGTCAGGGAGATGTGGTGAGGCTGAGACGCCTACAGGATGTTGTGAGTGGAGAAGCCTCGCTGAGCTCAGAGACAGCAGCTGTCAATCAAAGGCTCATTAGACTCTGTAAAGAAGGCACAGGGGCACTCACATAACAAATAAGATCAGGACAGGCCAGTGACAAAGCCGGCCTGAGTGATGTATGTGTGAATCAACATGACACATATTCAGAATCTCAGGGCACAGTTCATTTCACCCCAAGTGCAGACCACCACAATCCATGTGGAATCTTTTTTTTTTTTCTTGCATTTAATTTGAAATGAGATGAATGGATAATGAGCAAACCAGCTCTCTTGGTTAAAGTCGGATGTGATAAATAAATATGTAAAATAAATAAAATCTGCAAGCAAATGCTTGAGCTTTTCTCAGATCTAAGTTCACTTTTATACATACTTTTGCATTTACTTTTAACCAACTAGCCTCAAGGTGATTTAGTGGATATATGCAGCGCTATTTCTCCCTGATGCAGCTGAAATTTAATCTAAGAACAAAATCAAGATTTTGAGCAGAATTGTCAGTTATTTTATGGATTAGTTGTATTAACCTGAGCTGCAGATGTTCGTGCTTCTCTTAAGCGTCCTTGCATGTTGATAACAGACACGCTGAAGAAAATTTGTGAAGTTCTCATGCTTGTGTATATATAAAAAATTTCACGATCTGATGTTTTTTCCTTTTAAACCTGTTCATAAAGGACAAAGTTTAAACTCTTGTTTTAGCACAGCGGTTGATTGACAGGTGAGGGGTGGTGCTTCGTTGCAACTGGGATGCATACAGGAGACATTAGCATTTACACCTCAAATGAGATGCATTCTGATGCGTTTTTGACCAGATGTGTATGTGGTTATTGTGATCCAATCACAAAATGTTTTAGACCCATTTTAGACCTGTATTTAGCACTGACCACGTGATCCAATCACCAAAAACACATCTTAATACCAGGTGGAAACAAAGTCTTAGATTCATCAATTAAAACCTAACAAACTTTTTTGTGTGAATTTTTTTGCTTACAAAGTACTTTATCAGCCCCTCCCCTCCACCCACCTGTCATATAGTGACAGATGGATAAAATTACCACCCTACATTTTTTTTTCTTATTGAATATCCTATTTCACTCTGAAGTGCATACATTTACAGAAGTAAAATGGGTTGCAAACATTTCATGCTGACTTTAAGGCAAGACACATACTAATTATAGGTACAAACGTTTGCTCCGCCATGACAGTATTTGACCATATATTGAAAACCGTAGAGGCAGAAAGTTTACTGTAATGACCGCTATAGTGCCCCCTGTGGCAAAACTGAGAATGCATATTTATACATAATTACACATTGTCCAGTGTCCACCAACAATAATACTTAGCTGGTATACAGTGTGGGCTATTAAAACAAACCAGCAGCATCTCTCTCTGTAATCAGGGGCAATTCATGCATGCAAAAATGTATCCCCACCTGTCTGTGAAGAGTAATGTGCATTTAAGCAGGGTCCTACTCAACTGTGTCCCAGAACACACAAACCTGTGGCCAATCGTTTGCCACTTAACCTGCCCACTTGTTGTTTGTTTTCATTAAGAGGTGACTGTTTATCATACATAATTCATTGCTTAATGAAAGAGGTTTCATTTATTCATCATGGCTGGATAACTATTATTCAATCTGGAATTATGCATCTATATAAAGATATACAGACTTGGTAAGGCAAAGGTATTTCCGTTGCACATGACTGGTTTCTTAATCGAGGCGATGATGAGTGGCTAATTGTTGGAATCCGAGATGTAAACAAATGTGTATGCTAATCTCAAGGCTGCACTTGCCTCTTGCTTGCATTTAATTATTTACCTCTGCATTTATGTGTTCATTAATTTAAGGCCAATTCTGAATCCTTACTTAATACTGTCTTATGAGTGTGAGGTGCAATTACGAAACCTTAACAGTGTAATTGAAAACAGTTGTTTCCACATGTAATTATGTCAGGATACGCTACTTTCCATACTTAGCATAATGACATTTAATGTTACACCTATTAAGATTAGTTAAAAATACATAAGTGAACTTAGTAATTGGGTTCATTATATGGTGTGGATTCCCATATTTACATCATAATGTCCAGTTAATGATGAATTGTCTTACGGAAATTTTCTATGCTTTATTAGCTAATGAGGATAACACCAATGACATAAAACTGAATAAGGACTAACCTAAGAATGAGACATAAATTATAATGATACATTTTGTACAAAATAAATAAATAAAATAATAATAGTGTGTCATTTCCATTAATAGCATGTCACTTTTGTACAGATATTGTATGGCAATCATTGCAGCATTTTGTACCAGTGTTTTTTTTTTTTTTTTTTTTTGCAACCTTAGAAGAACCAAAGCTGAAGTGTGTAATTTCTGTACCACGAGCATTACAAAACAGAACTGCAAAGATAATGTTTTCAAACAGGTTTCCTGCACATTGTCCCTAGCCTTATCTTCCAGTGGTTGGACAAAAAGTTAGTCCCGTTCCCAAACTCACGGTATTTGTTGAGCCAGTGTTGCTTTGTTAGGCTAATCAAGATGTTCAAACACAGTATTTATCATTTTGGGAAGACAACCGGCAAATGGCTTACTTACAGTTGTCTCTGTACATAAAGTGGGGACAGGAGAAAGGACTTAAAAGAGATAGTTCACCCAAAAATGAAAGTTCTCTCGTCATTTACTCACCCTCATGCCATTTCAGATGTGTATGACTTTCTTTCTTCTGCAGAACACAAATGAAGATTTTTAGAAGAATATTTCAGCTCTGAGAATGTCACACTTATGCATAACATATCATAAATGATGTAAAGATGAAAATGATGCAAGGGGAGTAAGCCTCTGTTTCTGTCATTCCACATGTTTGGACTTCATGTGGGCAGTAGAGAGAGAGAAAAAGCAGAAAAGCACACAGTGTCGGAAATCTATTGCATTATTGAAGGGAGAAAAATCTATGCTGTGTGTGCTGTCTATTGTCTTGACAGTTGTGACAAATTACAGTGCCCCGGAGAGACAATGAGAATTTCTCCTAAAGTTGGAGTACATTAGATAGACTCATAAACTGTAATATATTTTCCTCCCTCTGTGGCTCTAAGGAATTCCTCGAGAAAAAAAAAGAAGAAAAAAAAAAGAACGATGCTCAGGATGATGATGGTGCTGGCAAATGAGAGCTGAAATTTTGTCTTCTTGAGACGGTGATGTGTCACAAATGGTGATGTGGAGCAGAGGAATCTTCTCATCGCAAGTTCTTTATGTACCCAAACATGGGGCCTGCATCAAAGAAGGATCTCATAAATGTTGCAATGTGCTCTCTCAAATCTGTGGAAATCATCCATTAAGAGTGACCTTTGTAAAATCCGGCTTCAGCAAGTGCCAGACTTTTCTCATCCTTATAAAACTCAGTGATGGTCCGCAGACCATTGCCAAACCCTAGCCTCACTGAAGTAATTGAGTCAAGCCTTTTATCACACCCTTTTGTGAAATACAGACACAGAAGAACTGAGATGACTACGTTTGGTAATGAAACAATTTGTCCATCAAAAGTAAAGATGTAGCTGTACATGACTTACATTTGTGATACAAACTTTGCTGCTGACTGGTAACAGTGTCTCTATGACTTTGTTAAGCCTCACAGGAAAATCTAAAGGGGAAGCTTTTGGCTCTGTGTTGTCATGAGCCTGACCTGCACTTGTTAGGACATATATTCAGTGCAAAAGATTGTTGTGAGAGGCTACTGTATATGTTTCACAGCCTGTGTCTTTTGGAACTTAATTTCATAATCATCATTTTCATCTGTCTCAGTTGTTTTTAGCTTCATGACACAAATTTTACATTGCACATCAAATGTCTACAAAAATGTCTTTAAAAATGAATATGTATTCATATTACCATCAACTGCAGAAGCCCAACAATATGTAAAATGAATGACATGACATAAGTACAGTAGGCTAAATAGGAAAATTGAAATTTTTGTGAATGCACAAACAACAGCAGAAGTGACTTAGTGGGCTAATACATGGAACAACCAAATGAAGAACTCATTGGTCTAAAATCCTGCTCCACATAACTGTATATTAAACATCCAATATCTTCTCATTAGCTCCGATTGTTTCAAATTGTGTAATAGTTTCATTTTTATTGTTGCTAAATGTCTTGTTGCTAGAAAGTTTTAACATTGCATCAGGCTAGGAAATGGTATATTTGCCATATTAGCAAGTGACATATTAATTTGCACCAAAATATTGTAGAGTTTAATGGGATGCACATCCTTTGATGTCAACAACAAAATTGGGTTTCTGCTGCCTTTAAAAGTTGATAATCCTCTTTATTTTGCTATTCTCACACAATTATGCATTTTACTATACCAACATTTTTGCTAAATTATTTCAGCATGGCTCATTGTTCTTATTGTGGCACTTTCCTGTTGAAATGAACACTACAACAAATTTTATTACCTTTCACACAAATATGATACACAAATATGCCCTGTTCCTCTAACTAGTTTCAAAAGTAGGTGCTAAAATAAAAAGGATGTAACGATACCAGTGTTTCTGCAGTATCGGTAGTACCAAGCACCGACTTAATTCCAGACCCGCACACTGTCTGACTGACACACGACTGCTTTTAAATGCTCACACACTTGTTTTAGCATGTGCTCTGTTACTCCTTTTACAGTGAAATGGACAATAATTCAAATTTAATCGTAATAAATCCTAATATGATTATTTAACTGTGAAAGGCTGAAATCTTAGTCTGTATGAGCTGCATACTTTAAATGAATGTGTGAAACAGACTGCTTAAACACTGAAACCCCACAGACATTGAAAATAATTTGCACAGCATGAGATGACAAAGCAAAGCACTAATCCACAGTTAAGCACACAGCACATGCAAACTATATATGTATGTAATTAAATCACAGGATTTTAGCATTAACAATCATACTGGGCAATGAAGCAAACTGTTTATTGTCACATATTCCCTGTTTTTGTGTTGACTTTTATGTTGAAATTCTTGTTTAGTTCCTGTTTCCTGTTAGTTTGTAGTCCCCGGTTCCCATTTCCGAGTCTTCCACGCCTCAGCCTGTTCCATGTCATGTCACAGCAACGCCTCAGCCTGCTCCATACCATGTCTCAGCCAAACCTCAGCCTGCTCCACGCCATGCCACAGCTACGCCTGAGTCTGCTCCATGCCATGTCACCACCAAGTTTAAGTCTACTCCACGCCATACCACAATCCAGCCTCCCACGGCCCTTCTTTCCAAGTTAAATTATCCACCACTTATGTCGGTGCGTAGGGTCACGAAGACCCTTCCTCACAGCTTGTCAGTACCCACGCCTGCCACGGCCAACGAGCCCATGCCTGCCACGGCCAACAAGCTAGAAGCCTTGTCCGTCCCAGAGCCAGCATTGCCAACTTCGGCCATCCGGAGGAGAAGAAAAGTTTCTGTTCCCGAGTCTCTGCCCACGACCACAGAGGTCGTTCCCAAGTCTCTTCCCATGTTCGTGACCACGGAGGTCGTTTCCCATTCATCCAGGACTCCTTGTCTCGAGCCTGCCACGGCTCCGCCCCTCGAGCCTGCCATGGCTCTGCCCCAGAGACTATTTCCCCGGCGGCTCTGCCCCAGAGACTATTTCCCCAGAGGCTCCCAGGCCGCCTGACCCAGTCCCTGTCCTGCGGCTGCCTCCTGACCCTGTCCTGCGGCCACCTCCCAGGCCTCCTGACCCAGTCCCCACCTTGATGTCATCTCCTTGGTCTCCTGGCCATCTGCCTGATCTGCTCTGGTCTACTTGGTCCTCCAAGCCTGCAGCGTTGCTCTGGCTCTCCATCCCTCCAGCTCCGCCTTTGTTTCAGATCTCCCTGACATTGTCTTGTTCCTCTGCTCCCCTTGTGCCCACCTGAACTACTTGGTTTCCCCCACACTCCATGGACAATTTGTTTTTGTTTTTTTGGAGCTTCTGGAATCCGCTCCTTAAAAGGGGGGCTCTGTCACATATTCCCTGTTTTTGTGTTGACTTATGTTGAAACTATTGTTTAGTTCCTGTTAGTTTGTAGTCCTTTTGAAGTTTCATTTTATGATTGGTTTTCCTCATTGTTTTCCCCAGGTGTTCCTCGTTTGCTTGTTTGCCCATGTGTATTTAAGCCCTTGTTTCCCCTGGTTTCTTTGTGTCTTCACATGTGTTGTCATGTTCTGTGCTTGGTTTCCCGTGCTTTTGTTTCATTCTGTTCTGAGTTACTTTGTTTATTTTTGGTTTCCATTAAAAGCTGCATTTAGATCCTCATTCCACATATGCCTCATTACAGTTTATACAGACAAGTGAAGCTTCCGTCAAAACACGCATCAAAATAAAAGCACAATTCAAAATAAAAGCTAGATGCATGAAATTGCAACAGAAATACAGTATATTACAACTGTATAGTAAAATGTAATGTTCACTGTAGTAATATTAATAAATAATGGTTAATACATAATAACAAGCAATATATCACAAGCAAGAGTGCTGTTGCACTGAATAAAAATTCTTAATTGAAGAAAAAATGCATTTCTTTTAATTTATTATTTACATTGAAATGTAACTTCAAATAGGCTAAAGGAGTGTATTCAATAGCACATTACCATATTAGCATTTTGGTATCATGCCAACACTACCTCTCACAATGCTGTTATATCAAAACTTTTACTATAGCAAGTGACTTGTAAGGTGATGTATTTTTATATTTGAAACTAACTATATTTACAATGTTGTTTCAGTCCAATCGAGGTGTGTGGTAGCTCAACTGATAAAGTTGCAATGCAAATGAGTTCATGAGTCCTGAAGAGCACAAGAGTTGATACAACAAAATGATGTGTTTGCTTCAGCAATTGTATTTTTCATGTTACATATGCTTTTTATTGGAGTAGTGGTTAGGTTCAGGTTTAAGGTAGGGAGGTCAGTTTTGTTGACCAGTCTGATTCTATTATGTGTATTGAGCATCCTTTTTGCACTGCTGTTTGCAGACTTTTTAGAACAGAACTGCATCCCATTTTTACGGTCACAACCCACCATTTTAGAACTACTGCTTTAATTCCTTTAACATCCCTGCACTCATCTAAGCCCCTGGAAATTTACATTGATTAATATCATGATAATTTCCCGATAATGTCTGAGCCATCGAGCTCACGATGTTTACTAAAATCTGACTGGTGGTCATCAGCAGATTGGAATGCTCTCTAAACAACTTTGAGAACAGACAGATTACACAATATCCTTGTTATCCATTTTTTCTATTTATTGTTTTTTCTTTTCCTTTTGTCTTTCTTTGTCTTTCTTTCCATTGCACAACCAGAGTTGCCACTGTTTATTGCGATAAGTCCCGCTAATGAACAAATGACCTGTCACCTGGAGCACTTAGAGCATGGTGTTCAACTCTGGTTATAAAAACCTCTTCCAGCTCTATTGATTTACTGCCAGGCTTTGATTGTACCCTTGGGGTAGGAGGCCTGCATGGGCCAACACAGCTCTTACTGTTTTATAGTCCATACAGCAAACAAATAAATCTTCCACTCATTAATTCACCCTCGCTCCTCTCTGCTCACTGATAATGGTATAGGAAAAAATTGGGAGCAGACTGATATTGGGTTCCCCTAGCTTGATGAATTTTGTCTTGCACTGCCCTCTCACATTAGATTATCCAGAGCAGACAACTTCCACTTCTCTCAGAAGATTTCATTAGCACTCTGGCGAATGCATAAGGAAGCTGTTTGGACTGGGCTCAGACTGTTTGCGCGAGCAACGGTCATTATTTTTGAAATCCTGCTAGGCACTTTTACAAGGCCCCTGTGGTGCTAACTGGATGCGTCCTCAACATTTAAGGAGAGATTATGCCTCATTCTTAATATAACCAAATCCAGAAGAGCGGGCCATTCGGCACTCAGCTGACTTTTACAAGGGGAAAGGCATGATAAACAGTGATAAGGTACGACAGGTCATACCACTGAGAGCATCGCCTCGAGAGATAGACAATGAGCTCAATGAACATTACGGTGTTGCTTGGTTCCAGATAAAAATTGATTCTGTCAGTAATGACTAAGCTTGCAGTGAGACAATTACATCTAGTCTAGTTTTGCTCTGTTGAGAATAAGAACACAACACAAAGATGTTTGACAAACAGTAGGTTTTACTGCATAACTCACACGGCAGCAGGGCAATTAATTCTTGTTAACTATGTAAATAAAGGCATGCAAAACCTTTGTACTAAACAACCAATTTATTTTGTTGGGTAATCAAGTGTTCATTCTCTTTGAAGTTCTACCTCAGTGCAGTTTAGGGGTTTATGTAATGCAAACTTTACTGATGCAAGTTGTGAGTAAAGAGTCCATCTAGATGAGACATGATTGGAATCGTGTGTTTTCCACTGCTCGGCATATGTGCAAGCATCTACTCATCTTTAAATAATGATGTTATCTTAAGGGGGTCTGATACATCCAGCCTCTCAAGGTTTCTTAGCTATAGATACAGGGATGAAGCAGGAAGCAAAGCCCCTCTGATGTTGGAGTGGTTTTGAAGTCGAGATGTCCTTGTGCCAACAAAACTTCATCAGGAGTGGGCTATGGGACTATTGTTCTCAGCTAGGCCTGTAGCAATAATTAAAAAATCATCTATGTGTTATTATTTGATTTAACCATTATTATTTCAGATAACGCAAATTTGTGCACTTCAAATTCCAACCACATTTTACTGTGCAAATAAGGGAATATAAACTGAATATACAGTACAGTATAAATGCTATGAATGGCATGTTTTTGTGTCTCACATGCCGTCTGCAGAGGTTGTATCAAATATAACTATGTAATGGTAAATGTTCTTGGTCGTTGCAGTTTCATACACGCAGTGTTGATGACAAGCAATGGCACAGAGAAAGAGACGCCCACTTTTTATATTTCTGTGGAGATGATAGAATACAGAAACATATTTTCAAATACACACTGAATCTCAAAGGTCTTCCTTCATGCAAAATAAGGGCTCATGGGTTTAATCTGAGAGCCTTAAAATAATATGTGAATGTGAAGAATTTAGGACAGAAATAAATTAATATAATATAATATAATATAATGTAATATTTAGGTTGGTCGAGTTCCAAAAACAACAGTGTTAATGGAAAATGGACAAAGTCTAAAGTTGATAATTAAATTAATTAAATATTTTGATATTCAAAATATTATTTTTCATGTAATTCATGAGATTTTAAGTCCTAATTCATATATCTCCATTTTATTACAGTAGATACACAAATCATTTTTTAGGGTGCATGAAGCATACATACATAGCCAATGGAAATCAAGTGTGCGGAGCCACAAAGCTCAAAAAATGGAGATACAAACAAGCCCTCAATGGAGTTTAACTTTTAACAACACTTACCTCGAGTTGCAGTTTCTAGAGACCATACTAGCCATATCTTACCACGCAAGAACGCACCCATAAATCCTTGCCCATTTATTTTGCGACTCAGAACACAGACAACAGTCCTTCCTGTATCCATGTTTGTTCACACCTGTCATGCGGCTCCTACAACGGGAGGGCATGTGTTTCCGTGTGAGTGTGTGATAGGATCAGATTGATTTGAAAGTTGGGTATTGTGTGAACTCCAGTTGTTTGGTGTGAGATAACCAGTTTTTGTCTGTAGTGATATGTAGTTGGTAAATGTTATGTCTAGTATTTTAAAATCTGTCTAGATTTTAAAAGTTATGTAGAGTAATCCAGCATTTAGGCATCTCTCCTTTTTCTGTAAATATGCATATATAAAACAGATTCTGTTGGAAAAAAGTACAATAAAGTTCACATAATGACCCCAAACCCCATATAGCACTGTAGGAACATTGTTTATTTTAAGAATCTTTGAGTTATTAACCACTTCAATCTACCACCATTATCTATTCTTCACACTCATGCATACCAACAGTTCAGGTCATAATGTTATAATATGTACCATTCATTTAAAACAAATTGCTGTTTCACAATATGTAACCTTTTAGTTATTCCCTGGCCAACCTTAATTTGTGAGCCAAGTACAAAGCAATCAAAATCCAATTGAACCATCATTTGAAATTGCATATACTTTGCCTCCATTAAAAGACAATTCGGTCTTTATTGGTATCCATTTTGCTTTATGAGTAAAAAAACAAAAACAAAAAAACAAGGTTTGCTTCATTCACTTCAACATTAAACTGATTTATATATATATATATATATATATGTTTTGACCTAATATTGACCTTAAGTCTATTGCATATTGTTGCAACTCAAAAACAAACAAAAAGTCAATTTTAAGCTTCATTTAACAAACCAAATAGCTTTCAACTGTGTTTGATATAATGACAAGCGATTTTCTAGTACCAAATCAGCAATTTAGCATGATTACTCAAGGATAAGGTGTTGGAGTGTTGGCTGCTGGAAATAGGGCCTGTCTGAATTATCCCATGGGATGCTCTTGGACTTTCCAGCACGACAATGACCCTAAGCACAAGGCTAAGTTGACCCTCCAGTGGTTAAGAAAGGTAAAGGTTCTGGAGTGGCCATCACAGTCTCCTGACCTTAATATCATCGAGCCACTCTGGGAAGATCTCGAAAGTATGATTCATGCAAGAGGACCAAAGACTTTGCATGACCTTGAGGCATTTTGACAAGATGAATGGGCAGCTATACCACCTGCAAGAATTTGGGGCCTCATAGACAACTATTACAAAAGACTGCACGCTGTCATTGATGCTAAAGGGGGCAATACACAGTATTATGAACTAAGGGTATGCAGACTTTTGAACAGGGGTCATTTCATTTTTTTCTTTGTTGCCATGTTTTGTTTTATGATTGTGCCATTCTGTTATAATCTACAGTTGAATATGAATCCCATAAGAAATAAAAGAAATGTGTTTTGCCTGCTCACTCATGTTTTCTTTAAAAATTATACATATATTACCAATTCTCCAAGGGTATGCAAACCTTTGAGCACAACTGTATATATATATATATATATATATATATATATATATATATATATATATATATTCTGGCTAAGTTGGTGCCCTAGGCGAGATCAGACGTGACCCCCCCCCCCCCCCCCCCCACCCTTTAAATATATATATATAAATTCAGCAAAAAAAGAAACGTCCCTTTTTCAGGACACTGTATTTTAAAGTTAATTTTGTATAAATCCGAATAACTTTACAGATCTTTATTGTAAAGGGTTTAAACAATGTTTTCCATGCTTGTTCAATGAACCATAAACAATTAATCAACATGCACCTGTGGAACGGTCGTTAAGACACTAACAGCTTACTGACGGTAGGCAATTAAGGTCACAGTTATAAAAACTTAGGACATTAAAGAGACCTTTCTACTGACTCTGAAAAACACCAAAAGAAAGATGCCCAGGGTCCCTGCTCATCTGCGTGAACATGCCTTTGGCATGCTGCATGGAGGCATGAGAACTGCAGATGTGGCCAGGGCAATAAATTGCAATGTCCGTACTGTGAGACACCTAAGACAGCGCTATAGGGAGACAGGAAGGACAGCTGATCATCCTCGCAGTGGCAGACCACGTGTAACAACACCTGCACAGAATTGGTACATCTGAATATCACACCTGCGGGACAGGTACAGGATGACAACAACAACTGCTTGAGTTACACCAGGAATGCACAGTCCCTCCATCAGTGCTCAGACTGTCTGCAATAGGCTGAGTGAGGCTGGACTGAGGGCTTGTAGGCCTGTTGTAAGGCAGGTCCTTACCAGATATCACCGGCAACAACATCGCCTATGGGCACAAATCCACCTTCGCTTGACCAGACAGGACTGGCAAAAAGTGCTCTTCACAGATGAGTTGCAGTTTTGTCTCACCAGGGGTGATGGTCGGACTCACGTTTATCGTTAAATGAATGAGCGTTACACGAGGTCTGTACTCTGGAGTGGGATCGAATTGGAGGTGGAGGGTCTGTCATGGTCTGGGGCGGTGTGTCATAGCATCATCAGACTGAGCTTGTTGTCATTGCAGGCAATCTCAACGCTGTGCGTTACAGGGAAGACATCCTCCTCCCTCATGTGGTACCCTTCCTGCAGGCTCATCCTGACATGATCCTCCAGCATGACAATGCCACCAGCCATACTGCTCGTGTTGTGCGTGATTTCCTGCAAGACAGGAATGTCAGTGTTCTGCCATGGCCAGCGATGAGCCCGGATCTCAATCCCATTTAGCACGTCTGGGACCTGTTGGATCGGAGGGTGAGGGCTAGGGCCAGGGCCATTCCTCCCAGAAATGTCCAGGAAATTGCAAATGCCTTGGTGGAAGAGTGGGGTAACATCTCACAGCAAGAACTGGCAAATCTGGTGCAATCCATGAGGAGGAGATGCACTGCAGTTCTTAATGCAGCTGGTGGTCACACCAGATACTGACTGTTAATTTTGATTTTGACCCCCACTTTGTTCAGGGACACATTATTCCATTTCTGTTGGTCACATGTCTGTGAAACTTGTTCAGTTTATGTCTTAGTTGTTGAATATTTTTATGTTCATACAAATATTTACACGTTAAGTTTGCTGAAAATAAAAGCAGTTTAAAATGAGAGGACATTTTTTTTTCTTTTCTTTTTTTATTCTATTAACACTGGCATTGTACAGTATATATATATATTAATTGCACAATTAAATTTCAGAGTCAGTAAATAAAGTATATAGCAGAATTCTTACAAATTGCTGCTACTCTGTTCTATTAAACCTAATCCTTAATTTAAAATGTAACCCTCCCCTCCTAGATTTAATTGATGCAAAATCATCAATGACTTTGTCATAGCTGCCCAGCAATCACATGGTTGATACTAATTATTGCAAGACCACTAAGAAGATCCTGTGTCATGGTGTAGCCTACTATAGGCCTACTGTTTGTCATGGTTATCTTATGTTTGTTCAAAATGTAATAATACATTATGAACATCCATAATCCTAACCATATAGAGCCTTTAAGGCTGAGTAGCCTGTCAGGGCACTTTTCTCCTATCACGATCCTGCAAGCTGTGCGGGGGCAGGGTGGCACGATTTAGGGCACCTATCTCCCATCTCGATCTTGCGAGCTCTGTGCAGGGGCAGCCTGGCAGGTACCCTGTCGTGCCGCCCCAGAGAGCGTTGCCGCCCTAGGCACCAGCCTATATCGCCTATGCCAGGATCCGCTACTGAATACAAATGAATATATTTAGAGTAATATTTCAGCTCTGTAGTTCCATAAAATGCAAGTGAACGTTGGCCAGAACTTTGAAGCTCCAAAAAGCAAATAAAGGTAGCATAAAAGTGATCCATAAGACTCCAGTAGTTAAATCTATGTCTTCAGAAGCGACATGATAGATATGGGTGAGAAACAGATCAATATTTAAGTCCCTTTTTACCCTTTTTAAATCTCCACTTACACTTTCAGACGTGAAAGTGAAACTAAACAGGCATCAAATGTGACTTTCAGATGTGAAAGTGGGGAGTATAAAAAGGACATTAATATTGTTCTGTTTCTCATGTTGTTGTTGTTGATATTAAGAGGGGCGCCACATCAGATCTCGCCTAGGGCACCAAGTAAACCAGAACCGCCACTGCAGGCAAAGGAATGTTATCTGTTGTAAGGCTTTTTAGGACTGTGAACAGTTTAACTATACACTACAAGAGGGTTTCCCAAACGGGAATTCACTAGCATAAAAACTTTATTCATAAACCATATATAAAATTAATACTTTCATAAACTGGAAACTATGCTGTACTATAAGGATATAAGCTAAAGTATATGCATGCAACATAACAAATGCAGATTATTTGGTACTGACACATGCAGCAACAAGGTTTTTCCCTATTAAACATTTTGAATAGTGACAAACCAAAACATATATTTGCTTTTACAACTAACATGCATTCTTTTCATGACATTTTAATTAAATGTTTCCTGTGAATATCCTCACCGCAAAGATCTTATTCGTTCTTCACTCAGAGCCAAAAAGATGTTTGAAACTGCTGAGCAACGGTATTCTGTTTGCAAACATTCAGACACTGGCCACGCCGCTGGGGGAGGCTAGTGAGAAGACTACAGGTAAAACCTTAACTAATGTGATATAAAAATATGTTCTGATTGACTTAATGCCTCATTTTTGTAAAAGATGCTGTTTTAACCACATGATAATGATTTCAAGATGGCGCCGATTATGGCTGCTGCATTGCGAGCTCCGACACAACATAGTAATGTTTTGTTTGTCTTGTTCACAATTCTTATGTTTTTTGTCTTGGATGTTGTCTGCCTTATTGTCTACGACAGACAAACACTTTTGGACATTGGTTCAGCAATTTCACACTGTAAACCGGACTTCAAATTCCTAAATGCCGACCCGCTGTTTACAAACACGCAAGCGGAGCCCTTTGTCTGGGCTGCCCGGCTGCGGAAACGCAAAAGGAAAAGGGGAAACAGAGCCGGCGTTCTCATCAGAGTAAGACGCCACGCAAATCGACCCCCGCTACCCACTATTCTACTGGCAAATGTTCAGTCTCTGGATAACAAGCTCTGCGAGTTGAAAGCACAGATCTCTTTCCAACGAGAGACGAGGAACTGCTGCATTATCTGCCTTACGGAAACTTGGATGTCTGCGGAGATTCCAGACTCAGCCATTGAACCCGCGGGGTTCTCCGTGCACCGAGCGGACAGAGCGAGAGACCTCTCAGGTAAAAGCAGAGGTAGTGGAGTATGTTTTATGATCAACAAATCCTGCTGTGATCAGAGGAACGTACATTCTATCAAGTCTTTCTGCTCTCCTGATCTGGAATTTCTCATGCTTCTGTGTCGACCATTCTGGCTACCGAGGGAATTCACAGCGGTCATTATCACTGCTGTGTACATCCCGCCACAAGCCGACACAGACCGGGCATTCAAGGAACTGTATGGGGGTATAAGTGAGCAGGAAACCGCGCACCCTGAGGCCGCGTTTATTGTGACCGGGGACTTTAATAAAGCCAGTTTAAAATCAGCCGCACCAAAATACCACCAGCACATTAGTTTCAACACACGAGGGGACTGGGTTTTGGACCATTGCTACTCTCCCTTCCGGGATGGCTACAAATCCCTCCCCCGCCCACCATTTGGCAAATCGGACCACTCTTCCATTCTGCTTCTGCCCGCTTACAGGCAGAAACTGAAACAGGAAGCACCCACCCTCAGAACGATCCAGTGCTGGTTGGACCAGTCAGATTCTACGCTACAAGACTGTTTTGATCACACGGACTGGGAGATGTTCCGGTCCGCCTCTGATGACAACATCGAGCTGTACGCTGATAGCGTAATGTGTTTCATCAAAAAGTGCGTGGAGGACGTGGTTCCGACCAGAACAATACGGATCTATCCGAATCAGAAACCATGGATAAATAACGATGTTCGCGCGGCACTTAATGTGCGGACCTCCGCTTTTAATTCCGGGAACGCGGAGGAGCATAAACAAGCCAGTTATGCCCTCCGAAAAAAGAACCGCAAAACGCCAGTACAGGAGCAAGATTGAAGGACAGTTTAACACCACCAACTCTAGAAGCATGTGGCAGGGAATTAACATAATCACAGACTTTAAAGGGAATAAAAACTCCACCATGAACACCGCTGCCTCTCTCCCAGATGAGCTAAATACTTTTTATGCTCGTTTTGAGGAAAATAACACCGCCCTCGCAGAGAGAGCTCTCACGGCCGAAGCTACAGAGGTTAGTTCACTCTCCGTCTCTGTAGAGGATGTAACCCGATCCTTCCGACGGGTGAATATCCACAAAGCTGCGGGCCCAGACGGCATTCCGGGCCGCGTCATCAGAACGTGCGCGAACCACCTGGCTGGTGTTTTTACGAACATTTTCAACCTTTCCCTCTCTTTGTCGGTAGTCCCCACATGCTTTAAAACATCCACCATTGTGCCTGTTCCAAAGCAATCAAAAATAACTTGCTTAAATGACTGGCATCCTGTTGCTCTGACCCCCATCATCAGCAAATGCTTTGAGAGACTAATCAGAGATTACATCTGCTCTGTGCTGCCTCTCTCTCTTGACCCATTGCAGTTTGCTTACCGCAACAACTGCTCCACTGATGATGCCATTGCATCTACAATACACACTGCTCTCTCCCACCTGGAAAAAAAGAACACTTATTTGAGAATGCTGTTTGTAGACTACAGCTCAGCATTCAACACCA
The DNA here is from genome assembly GCF_019703515.2 of Myxocyprinus asiaticus. NCBI lineage: Eukaryota > Metazoa > Chordata > Actinopteri > Cypriniformes > Catostomidae > Myxocyprinus > Myxocyprinus asiaticus. The sequence goes on from NC_059363.1 coordinate 29,280,803, forward strand.
TAGTGCCCTCCAAGCTAGATGAGAAACTCAGGGCTCTGGGCTTAAACAGCTCGCTGTGCAGCTGGATCCTGAACTTCCTGTCAAGCAGACGCCAGGTGGTTAGAATAGGCAGCAACATCTCCTCATCACTAACCCTCAACACTGGAGCCCCACAGGGCTGTGTTCTCAGCCCACTACTGTATTCCTTGTACACACATGACTGTGTGGCAACACATAGCTCCAACGCCATCATTAAGTTTGCTGATGACACGACGGTGGTAGGTCTGATCACTGACAATGATGAAACAGCCTACAGAGAGGAGGTGCACACTCTGACATGCTGGTGTCAGGAGCACAACCTCTCCCTCAGTGTCAGTAAGACAAAGGAGCTTGTGGTGGACTTCAGAAGAAAAGACAGAGAACACAGTCCCATCACCATCAATGGAGCACCAGTGGAGAGAGTCAGCAGCTTCAAGTTCCTGGGTGTCCACATCACTGAGGAACTCACATGGTCCATCCACACTGAAGTCGTTGTGAAGAAGGCTCATCAGCGCTTCTTCTTCCTGAGACGGCTTAGGAAGTTTGGAATGAACCGCCACATCCTCACACGGTTCTACACCTGCACTGTAGAGAGCATCCTGACTGGCTGCATCTCCGCCTGGTACGGCAATAGCACTGCCCACAACCGCAAAGCACTGCAAAGGGTGGTGCGAACTGCCAGACACATCATCGGAGGTGAGCTTCCCTCTCTCCAGGACATATATACAAGGCGGTGTGTGAAAAAAGCTCGGAGGATCATCAGAGACTCCAGCCACCCGAGCCATGGACTGTTCTCACTGCTACCATCAGGCAGGCGGTATCGCAGCATCAGCACCCGCACCAGCCGACTCCATGACAGCTTCTTCCCCCAAGCAATCAGACTTCTGAACTCTTGATCTCCCACGATCAAAATACATCAGCACTGCACTTTATTACCCTTACTCTTATATCTCACACCGGACTGTCATAAATTATATTATTATTATATTATATTCTCCCTTAACAACTGACTATCAACCGACAGCCTGAATGTCAATACAGTACAATACTGTACGTTCTATATTTACTACTGTATATGCTTATTTATATATTTTTATTTTTATTTTTATTGAATAATGTGTATCTATATAGTGTGTATTGTATACTGTACAGTGTATGTTATTATTTGTATATTGTTGAGTGTAATTATGTGTATATCAGATGTTTAAATTGTGCTGTGTTAATCTGATGTTATTGTAAATTGGTATTTGTCTCATCACTGTCACGACTGCTATGTTGATCGGAACTGCACCCAAGAATTTCACACACCATTGCACTTGTGTATATGACTGTGTGACAATAAAGTGATTTGATTTGATAAAGTAATATGCAGTAGATAATTTGTAATTTGTCATGTTTACATTTTACATTTGCGGCGCTAATGCGCTAACACACTATATGTGGCCATAATATACACTTGTTACACTCTGTTATTGTCATTTAAGATAGCACTGATACTGATACTGCAAAGATGGGTATATAAAAGAGTGTTAATGCTGCTGGATACCTGACAAAAGAATGATGACAATAGGCTTATCTCACTTTAGGCAGATGTGTAAATGGCTTCAGCTGCAAATGGAACATGAGTGAAGCAGTATCAAACTACAGAGTGAATGGGCTCTTAAGAGTATATTTAAGAGTAGATTTGATTCTTTTTGCAGATTAATTAAACACCCCCCCAAAAAATAAAATAAATAAAAACATGAAATGTCTTAGAAAATGTCTCTACAAGAACAATTGTACAGATGTCGGTAAAATTGCACTAGCTCACTATTAACTCTGCATGCTGGTACAACGTTTTCATGAAAGCTTGCACTGGTGAGCTGGTGAAACAAACTCAAAAACACCTTCCTTTTGACCAGATGTTTTTAAAAAAAAATGATGTCACACCCGTTCAAACTTCAATTTCGTATTAATTATACCAGGGCTTTTAACTTAAAACACCATTTAGCACCTGCACAATATTGCTTTTAAAGCTACAATGCAGTGTCAGGTAGAAGAACAAAAGTCTGGCAAACATGACAGAGAGCACATGCTACCTGTCACAGCGCATACGGTGAACTCCCTTAGCATGGCCTGAGCGCCATGTGACATCTCTGGTGTCTCACAGTCTCAGCACATCAGGCATCAGAGATGTGAGTGTGACAGTCAGCCTGACACATTGTGTACAGCTGCTGGGGTCAAATCTCTACACTGCCAAAATCCATCTTTCCCCAGTTCTATGTGCCAGAGGTCTTTGACCTGCACTTGCAAATCTAAACTTATTGTCCAGTATGATTGTTGCATGTGTGTTATGACAAAAGTGTAAAATCAGGGGCCTGGGTAGCTCAGTGGTAAAGATGCTGGCTACCACCCCTGGAGTTCACTAGTTCGCCAGTTCAAATCCCAGGGCATGCTGAGTGACTCCAGCCAGGTCTCCTAAGCAACCAAATTGGCCCAGTTGTTAGGGAGGGTAGAGACACATGGGGTAACCTCCTCGTGATCGCTGTAATGTGGTTTGTTCTCGGTGGGGCGTGGGGTGAGTTGAGCATGGTTGCCGCGGTGGATGGTGTGAAGCCTCCACACGTGCTATGTCTCCGTGGCAGCGCGCTCAACAAGCCATGTGATAAGATGCGCGGGTTGACAATCTCAGACGTGGAGGCAACTGGGATTTGTCCTCCGCCACCTGGACTGAGGCAAATCACTATGCGACCACGAGGACTTAAAAGCAAATTGGGAATTGGGCATTCCAAATTGGGAGAAAAAGGGGAATCCAAAAAATAAAAAAAATTGTAAAATCACTGGCCAAAAAAGTATTTATGACAAAGGGATTTTGAAGGGACAGTACACCCACACAAGAAAATTCTGTTTTTGACTCACCCTCATTTTGTTCCACACCTGTATTAGGGGTGTAACGATTCATCGATCTGGATCGATGCATCGATCCAATAACCAACGATCCAATGTTATCGAGACAATGTGTAAATATCGATATAGAAGATGTACCTTTATTGTAATACTCTCATGTCAGCCACGTCCGTACACATTTCCGTCAGGCGATGAAGCAACCTTATTACATTCATTTCAGTTATTGAGTGCTAAATATGCTTTTAATGTGGGACACAGATGTGCGCAGGGTCTTTGAAGCCAAATTGTGCTATGCTATCCATGCGGCGTACACACGCGTCAACCGGTTTGCCGCGAAATGCGAGCTCCAGTGACAGGATTAGTGCGAGCACGTCAAACAGGCACTCCTTAAAATACGAGCTCTCGTGACAAACGCAGAGTGGCTCACATGCGCGATTAACTCGGGCTTCCATCGATATCGATTTGCATGCGACCCATTTTAATTTTTCATGAGAATTTACTATTTTAAAGTATCTTGGAGCAGTTCAACCATGTGAAACGTCTTGACAATGCCAACATTATGAACAGCGCTAATGAGGGAAAGAGAAATCACCTGCTCAGCACTAGCATCAGTTATAAGACTTTATACATCAACACCCTTACTAACATTTATCCCAGTTAACTGTAACAGAATTTTTCATTACAATTGTGGAAGTTGTAGCCAAGAAAACCACGGATAGCACAGATAGTTGGAAACAAGTCATGGGTGTGTAAGTACTTTGAATTGGATTAAACTGAAAAATAAGCTGTAATCAAACGATTGATGATCACTTGTGTGACGTTATTTTTTATATTATTATATGTATAATTTTTTCAACATCTGAAGTACCTTATTTTGTTGTGGATGTCCCAATGTGGATACTAAATGTGCACTTTTCAGAGAGCTCAATAAAATATTCAAATTATATTTTGGTTGCATTTGAGGGCAAATATTTTTGTATTGATTGCATAAAATAGGCACATAATATTGGAATATCAATCACAGGGCCCTGAATCGAATAAAATCTAAATCGTATCGTGGCAGACTTTGAAGTATTGGCAAATATCAGATTGCAGGCCAAGAGAATCGATATAAGATCTTATCGTGATGAAACGTCTGATTTACACCCCTAACCTGTGTGACTTTCTTTTTGTATGGAACACAATGGAGATGATAGGCAGAATGTTAGTCTCAGTCACCATTCACTTTCATAGCAAATTGACTTAAGTGTCCAAAAATTTGGGGGTCATTCTTTATGCATACGCATGAGAAAACAAACTTTTATTACTAGTAATAGTTGCTTCTTTCAATAGCTTTTAATTTTGCTATTTAGTTTGAGGAGGCATTAACCACAGTGAAACAATTATAATTGATTCAGCAGGGAATGAAAGCACTGCTATTGCAATCTAGAACCACATAACTGGTACCAGGTGTGTACATGCTGAGCAATTCCTGAACACATCAGCTGGGGCCTTTTTAGTTCTTTGACTCAGCAGGGTCGTGGCCTCCCCTGACTCAGGAATATGCCCATAACAGCCTTTTGTAATCATTTAGTCATGAGGATGTCAGTCAAACAGAATCACATCCACAAGCCAAGATGCTTTTCATGTAGAAACTACACTATTGCGTTTGAAGACCTTGGACAGTCATCACAGCTGAAATTTCAAAGCTCAAACACACATCTGTTGGTGGAAAGAGGATCAAATTGTTCAATTTATGTTTTCTGCAAACGTAGACCTATTTATCCCTTCTGATCACAGTTTTGATGTATATTTGTTTTTGAAAGCGAGCGTGTCTTGCATTTCTGCACAGTTTTGGGGAGTAGCTAACTAAACTCAATTATGCTACTAACTTTTACATTTTTAGGACTGTGACAGTAGATCAGCTATTTTCAAACCAGTGTATATTTTCCAGTAACAAGCTACTTTGGCCAACAACTATCAGAGTACATCGCTGTGTTTGAATCAAATTATACTCTGCATTCAGCCTTACAGCCTATTTTTTTCCAGTGGTTACATATGAGATAGAGGACTGCAGAGATAGGAACTCGAGTTAGAGACTCAGGCTTGAGTCGCATTTTAGTAGACTTCAGACTCAACCTGAAATGACTTCAGGCTTTTCTTGACTCGACAAAAATGACTCGTGAATATTTAAAAAATGACTTGAGTATTTTAACCTTAACTACTGATATCTTAAAGAAGGATTTGTGTTTTATTTGTATGGTTTATTATATCTGCGTTACATATTTCTCCATGTGTCATGATCGATCTGACCCTTATCATAGAATTTGATGATGAATTTCCGTGTAAACCCTGAAATGTGATAAGAGTTCCATGAAACATGGCGTAACGTAGTGTCCTCAGAAACTTCAGGAAGAACACATCCACAAAGTTAGTCACATTAACACACAAAGATAGCTAATTTTGTACTTTCGCAAACATTGGGTAGTGTAGCTACATGGCTCATTAGGATTGCCAACCAGAGGTCAATTTAATCCTAGCACTTCATTTCATCAATCTTTTTAGTAGTATATTTAGTAGTAAATATATTCATTTGCAAGTCTGGAACGAAACAGAACGGATACAGGGCGTACACACAGTGACACAAATGATTACATATACTGTGCATTCTCAGCATGCAAATATCTGAGCAACATGGCATTACTCAACACCACTGTTTAGGAGAAAATGGAGCACACAAAAGAGCACCAGCTGCCCACATATCAATTCTGTAAACTAGCTAGCTCATTCTGTCAAACATGATCCACAAGTGCCTCTTCATCTTACCATGCACCTTTTTTTTTTAAAAAAAGGTGCATTTTTTACTACAGTTGAAGTCAGAAGTTTACATACACCTTAGCCAAATACATTTAAACTCAGTTTTTCACAATTCCTGACATTTAATTGTAGAAAACATTCCCTGTCTTAGGTCAGTTAGGATCACTATTTTAAGAATGTGAAATATCAGAATAATAGTAGAGAGAATTATTTATTTCAGCTTTTATTTCTTTCATCACATTCCCAGTGGGTCAGAAGTTTACATACACTTTAATAGTATTTGGTAGCATTGCCTTTAAATTGTTTAACTTTGGTTAAACATTTTGGGTAGCCTTCCACAAGCTTCTCACAAAAAGTGGAATTTTGGGTAGCTTTCCACAAGTTTCTCACAATAAGTTGTTGGAATTTTGGCCCATTCCTCCAGACAGAACTGGTGTAACTGAGTCAGGTTTGTAGGCCTCCTTGCTCGTACAAATTTTCTATCGGATTGAGGTCGGGGCTTTGTGATGGCCACTCCAGTACCTTGACTTTGTTGTCCTTAAGCCATTTTGCCACAACTTTGGAGGTATGCTTGGGGTCATTGTCCATTTGGAAGACCCATTTGCAACCAAGCTTTCTTTATGGCTGATGTCTTGAGATGTTGCTTCAATATATACAGATAATTTTCCTTCCTCACAATGCCATCTATTTTGTGAAGTGCACCAGTCTCTCCTGCAGCAAAGCACCACCACAACATGATGCTTCCACCCCCCTGCTTCACGGTTGTGATGCTGTTCTTCGGCTTACAAGCCTCACCCTTTTTCCTCCAAACATAACGCTGGTCATTTTGGGCAAAAAGTTCCATTTTTGTTTCATCAGACCAGAGGAAGTTTCTCCAAAACGTAAGATCTTTGTCCCCATGTGCACTTGCAAACTGTAGTCTGGCTTTTTTATGGTGGTTTTGGAGCATTGGCTTCTTCCTTGCTGAGCAGCTTTTCAGGTTATGTCGATATAGGAATCGTTTTACTGTGGATATAGATACTTGTCTACCTGTTTCCGCCAGCATCTTCACAAGGTCCTTTGCTGTTGTTCTGGGATTGTTTGTACTTTTCACAGCAAACTACGTTCATCTCTAGGAGACAGAATGCATCTCCTTCCTGAGAGGTATGATGGCTGTGTGGTCCCATGGTGTTTATACTTGCGTAATATTGTTTGTACAGATGAACGTGGTACCCTCGGGCATTTGGAAATTGCTCCCAAGGATGAACCAAACTTGTGGAGGTCCACACATTTTTTTTCTGAGGTCTTGGCAGATTTATGTTGATTTTCCCATGATTTCAAGCAAAGAGGCACTGAGTTTGAAGGAAGGCCTTAAAGTACATCCACAGGTGCACCTCCGATTTAGTACACCTCCTATCAGAAGCTAATTGTCTAAAGGTTTGACATAATTCTCTGGAATTTTCCAAGCTGCTTAAAGGCACAGTTAACTTAGTGTATGTAAACTTCTGACCCACTGGAATTGTGATATAATCAATTAAAAGTGAAACAATCTGTCTGTAAACAATTGTTGGAAACATTACTCATGTCATGCACAAAGTAGATGTCCTAAACGACTTGCCAAAACTATAGTTTGCTAATATTAAATCTGTGGAGTGGTTAAAAAGTGAGTTTTAATGACTTCAACCTAAGTATATATAAACTTCTGACATCAACTGTAAGTACGCAACTTGTATGCTTTTATAAGTGAATTAAACCCTTTGTTTTTGTGCCAGGAAAACATGTGGATACAATAAAATTATAAATTATATCATTGGATAGTTACTTGTTTAAAAGATATTAACACATTAAGTGACTTCATTGTTGTTTTGGAGTTTGTGGTGTAGTGTAGCTAACTATTTTTTCAATAGGTAGATTGACTCTAATTCAAAGGGATCTGTGTTCCAAAAGAAGAAATAAAGTCATATATGTTTAAAAGAACATCAGGCTGTGTAAATGATGACAGAATTTTCATTTTTGGGTGAAAACAGTCTGGACAATTCCCATAATTTTCTATAGTTAAACTGATTTGTAAGATAACATATAAACCTTTAAAAACTGACATACAGTGAGATCCAGGAACTGGTTAAGTGATACAGTAGAGAAAGATCCACCAATCAGAGAATCAAGGCTAACAAAGTGCACCAAAAGAGTCCAGCAGCAACCAAACACTCCTATGATGCAACAAAACCTGTATCCCTTCACTCTCAAACTACTTCTATATTTGTACATTTTGCTTATTTTATATGTATTGTTTCTATACTTATAATTAACAACTTTGAGATTATTGTTCATTCCTTCATGAAAGACGGTGAGTACACAGACTTGTACCTTTGTCTTTTTGTCTGCCTTTCAAACACTTTTTTTGCTTCAAAACAAAGTTTGTAATGTTGTGATTCACATTAGGCTGGTTGGATTTTTTCATGGCTTAGAACTCTTTTGTGAAGTCCCTATGTTTCGCACTATTACTTTAACTACTTTTAATTATGAGTAGCTTTACCAACACTGTTTCTGCAAAGGATACACCGGTAAAATCTCAAATACATCACTTGTACAACATAAACATGAACATATACTGGCAAATGCGCACAAACACCCTGGCAGGTGAATACACCCCGATGCTTGCTTATTGTTATCAGAGCAACAACTGACCCTGGCATAGACGTCAAGAGTAGATCTACCCATACAGAGCTCATTCTCTAGAAACCCCCTGGCCTGAAGCTCATTGGGGGGCCTATAGCCAATATCATGTTTAGACTGTCTATAATCTGCAGGGCAAATGATAAGGCCGAGGTTTTCAGGCTTGGCTTTGCATACCCTAATTTGCATTTAAAGGCCCTTAAGTAATCTGCAGGCATATTTAAACCTCAGTTAGACATAGGGCAGAAAAAAACGGATCCACTTCCAGTGTTTCCCATGGTAGCACAAATCCCTGCTATAGATCAGCCAGTGTAATCTATGCCCTGGCACTCGTGCAGTGCTTGTGTATTATCAATGGCTTTAATTGACAGAGAATTATTTTTCCAGAGCATTCGCAAAAAACCTTAGCACAGGGACAAAAGCTTCAGCATAAGATATTTAGAGGAACACACAAGCATGCATATAAAATATGCAAGGCGATGCATTTTAAAGAAAAAAATATAAGAGACATTAAGTTTCTTTAATAAGGTAAGGGCTTAGAGAATGTGTTTTCACACTGGCATTACTGATGTTTGGTTACTGCACAAGCTTTTGACACACAAATGCAACTGGCGACAAGAACACAACAGAATGTGCTATCAGGTCATTGAAAATCATTTTCTCTGGTGACTATGAGTCAGAAAATAGCAGAATTTCTTAAGGGATGTTTTCTTTCATCTTTTCAGAGTGCCCCATGCATGTCACATTGTCATGCTTCCCATTTCAAACTTCTGCGATTTTTCTCACCCTCGCACAATATAACTAATCAATGAACACCATTCTACAGCAACAACTCAATAAGACTGCTCCTATATGTTGCTTCCTATGTGTCCAGAAGGTATTTCCCACCATTTTGTCTGAATGTATGTAATTTCATACAAACACCAGCCCTGCAGGGACATTCCCTTCATTAATACTTGACAACATTCCTGATGTTCCAGAGACCTAGTAATGTAGCTGTAAAGACTAGCCGGAGGCACCAGTTCGAGTTTTATGTTTTTATGTTGAGTTTTTATTAAAATTTGTTTACTGTTCAGCTGGTTCCTGCCTCCTCCTTGCCCATTCTTTATCTGTTACATTGGTGCCGAAACCCAGGAGGGAGGAGGAATGTGCTGTCGCGGAGTCCTTGCCGCTTCTATCTGCCAGGGGAGCAGCTGTGGCTGTCTGCCTGGAGACGGAGGGGTCGCTGCCGGCCGCTGAGAGATGGAGGAACCGCTGCCGTCTGCCGAAGAAGGGGAGGAGTGGTTCCATCTGCCAGGGGCCGGAGGACTGATGCCATCCACCGGGGGAGGAGCGAGTTGGCATCCACCAGAGGGTGGAGGAGCGGTTGAGGACTGGGCGCCGGTGTGTCCAGGAGTCGGAGAGCAAGTTTTTCTCTCTCTATCCTCTCTCACTTTCTGTCGCTCCACCTCAATCTTTCCCTCTCCCCATTCCCTCTCCTCGTCTCTCCCAGGGCTCCAAAAGTCGGGGAAGACCTGCCGGCAGGCACGGCCAGAAGGGCAATGCCCCCCCTCCAGGAAGGTGGGGGGGGGGGGGAGTGCATCATGCTGGGGGTTTCCCCGGCCTGAGACAGTCGATGGAGGAGTGTGACGAGGAGGATGGCGGGCCCTGAATCAGGAGGGTGATAAAGACTAGCCGGAGGCGCCAGTTCAAGAGAGAGAGATGCACGTGGCCACGCTACACGTGTGTTCATTTTATGTTTTTATGTTGAGTTTTTATTAAACATTATGTTTACTGTTCAGCCAGTTCCCGCCTCCTCCTTGCCCGTCCTTTATCTGTTACAACCTGTAATGCAACATTAAATCATAAGCATTGCAAGGACAGCACGACCAGATTAAACGACTGAATGCACAGAATGGACAGATGGACATCTTTAGATGTTTCTTCGAATGTAAACTATTCTGTGGATGAGTCGAATGGAAAGAGGTCCCTTGAGTAATAATTTTAAAATATGAACTGCATGTCAGTTTTTTTGTAGGCATGCGAGGGACATGCTTGTGTATGGTGGTTATTTATTTCTGCTTGCATTTTGCCTACTTACATTCTGAAATATTCCAAGATAGAGTTAATTAGAGTTAATTAGACACATTTGGGTATTAATCTTTGATACAAGTACATGTATACATGCCATAAAATCAGGATGGACATGTAATTACAATTTGGGCAAAATCTTCTGGTGTTTTACAGCAGACTTTTTTTTTTTTTTTTTAATAATAGGATCAAATTGGCAGATTAAATTAATATCAGACTTTATTTCTAGCCAAAAATTGCCAATGCATTATTAGACACTATACGTACAGATATTAAACATATTGAATTCTGAAATTTAATTTTCTGAAGTTTAAAATCTCAAAACTATTATTTTCTCTCGCTGCAGCTTGTTGAACAGCCACGTCCTTTTCAGTCTCCATCACGCACACACTGGGTCTCTCGGGGGTGGTTTTAAATAGGCATATTTTTATTAGCGGAAGACAAAACTAAATGCGTGCACAATTTGTTTGGTTTTCCCTCTTGGTAATACCTACTTTTGTTTGGATAGTATTACCACACTGTCAGTCTGAATTAGAATAAAAAGGGACAGATCCCCATCTTTCTCTTTTTCTCCCACAACACACAAAATGCATACACCTGATCTGCCAGAGGTTCTAGTCAGGTTTCTTGCTCACTCTTCCATGTTGCAACCTCTATGTGCACTAAACAACCATTTGGAGCATCTAAAAGGCTAACTGTTCCACAGAACCTGCCCACAGGGGTACAGACAGGTGGCACTTGACAAGAACATAATTGCTGGAGGAGTGTGCTGAATGAAAAGGTGGACTGTTTTACAAAGACAATAAAATGTTCTTGAGATACAAAGGCAATACTTTAGTGACACTGTGTGATTTTCTGTTTTTTGGGGTATTTAATTTGTCTTTTGAAAGACAGAAGTGGGTGGATTTGACATAATCCATCTAGTTAAAGCTAGAGTTCGAAAATCAATTTTGTTCATTTGATTTATTGTTGTTTGTTTGGCAATTGCTTTATTAGACAGAAATAGTGGAGAATGACAGGAAATTATTAGGGGAATGGAATCAAGACACACTGCAGACTTGACTTGAACCTGCACCCCCTACACAAACGCCAAGGCTTTATCTTGCATGCGCACATGCACTAACCACTTTGCCACAGCTCCAAACTGGAATCCTTTGAGATAAATAGTATTCTCTTCAATAATTAACAGCCACAGCCTAATAATTAAATTGAATTATAAAGCGGACAGTTCCAGCCTTAGATGCTGATTGGTCAATACAGCATTCCAGCCATACTAAATTAAACAATGCAGTAACAGCTATGATGTTAAACACATTTTCATTGCGTAAGGAAGCCACTTAATAAATCAGCTGAATAAAATAAAGGGTAACACTTTAGAATACTGTTCCTTCATTAATGGGTAGCTACACAAGAACAAATGAGTTGTACAACATTAACATTTTATTTACTACTATTAACTAACAAGAAACTGTGATTAACTAATTAGTAAGTAATAGCACACAGATGCAGTAGTTCACTATTAGGTAATCAATAACTACAATTTTTTTTTCATACCTCCAGGAGAAATATTAAGTAACTATGCTTTTCATAATTAATGCTGAACTAATCAAGAACTAATGCAGGAATAATGACAAACACTACATTAAGTAGATTTATATAATCAGTAGACAATAGCAGATTTATGATTGGGGTTAGCTATTAATAACTAGTAAATGTTGTTAAGCCTCCTATGAAGAATTATTTACAAACAGGTAATTTTAAATAAATTGCCTTCTTAACACTAGTTTGGGAGGTTACCTCACTACTGTGTCAATTCTTTCAGCATCCCTCCACTGAAGTTTACATTATTTCTATGCTGGACCAAAGGACTCATCAGCCAACATTACCACAAATGCCATATAAACATTCACTACAGTGATTTATTTTCAGAATTGTTTATTATTATTTTTTTCTTTAGGGAGTGGGGGCAAAGTCTTTATGATGTCACCAATTCCAAAACTAGAATGACTAAATGTAAATGATTATATTTTATTTACTGACAAAAATAAAGTATATCTTTACAGAAACAGGACAGTGTCCCTCTTGTGCTCTTTAACCAGAAATGAACAATTAAATAACCCCTCAAAATTACTACATTGCCTGGTAGAATACACTATGTAACACAATTTTTGTTCCTGGGTAGTAAGTGTTATTTCCTAATTGCTTATGCCTCAGAAGTATAGAAAATGGCTATTATTCCCCACAAACTTTGCTTTTGTGACCATGTGATATTTTGAAATTTACCTATTTCCAATGAGAATACGGGTGAATTTGTGTCTTTTCGTTCACATAAAGTCAGAAAAAAACAACATATGAATCCAAATTAACATGTATTTATACTAAAGTAATACAAAAATGACTACAAAAGATTTAGAAGTTAGTAGTTTTTTGAGATTTACGATTATACTGTAAATCACTTTCAAGAAGCAGCCCCCAAATGTATTCTCCCATCATGTTCTCGTTCTACTGTCCTTGGTAGCGGCGTTCAAAGTCCAGTATATCCTGATGGAAGTGCTCACCTTGCTCCTCCAAGTACGTTCCCATGTTCTCCTTGAATTTATCAAGATAAGAATCAAGGATATTTTCTCATTGGAAATAGGTACATTTCAAAATATCACTGTCCTGGTCACAAAAGCAAAATTTGTGGGGAATAATAGCCATTTTCTATACTTTTGAGGCATAAGCAATTAGGAAATAACACTTACTACCCAAGAACCAAAAAAAAAAAAAAATAAAATTACACAGTGATATCATTTCTAGCCAACTTACCTCACAGAAATGTATGGTTCCTCTGGATATCTCTCTTAACAATTACAAATGAGTATGCTGTTTCTGTGTTTTGGGGTTATAGGTTTCTATTAATAACTACTTTGAAAATCATGGTAACCCACTAGTAATGACTGAAGTGTTACCACATCCTTGTGAAATAATTACTTATCATTTGGAACAGTATTCTAAAGTGAAGATCATGGTAACCCACTAGTAATGACTGAAGTGTTACCACATCCTTCTAAAGAAATTACTAAACATTTGGAACAGAATTCTAAAGTGAAAATCATTGTAACCCACAATAGTAATGACTCAAGTTTACCCCATCCTTCTGAAGGAATTACTAATGATCTTGAACAGTATTCTAAAGTGAAAACACATTATACACCATTCAAAATAAAGAAGTGTTACTTGTCAGTTAATATGGAACACTCAAGTATTTGGTTCTACAATTTATTAATTTAATCAGATACATAAATCAGTTACATTAACATGTAAAAACATTCAAAACATCACTCTGTGACATTAAATTCATTGAACATAAAATGCATAATAAACACTTTACTGCTTTACCATATCTTTTGTCAAACTTATAGCAGGAAATAATGCTTTTAAAGGTTCTCACAGTTGCAGCCAACTACACAGGCTGTGTGCTGTGAACGAGTGCTGGAGGCCTTCTACAAGTTTAATACACATTCAAAGAATTACCTTTCAACATAAGTAGTTATAACCTATACTATGTGTCAAAATGTCAAATTGATTGATTTATGACGTGATTTATGATCCCCCCCCCCCCCCGTCACCCTTGATTGACAGGTATGTGTAATGTAATTTATGACGCCCTGTCACCCCTGATTGTCAGGTAGAAGATAGTCCGGACATGTTAAAGAACATGTCTGGACATGATTTATCAAACCTTGTAAACAAGATCGGTGCGACTGGAAGCGAAAATCACACAGTGAGGGCTAGCAGCTGTGGCGTTGCAACAAAGCCGAAAAGACTCAAACGTAAAGCGTTTATGGTCACCCAGGTGCACGCTCCGGTTGATGGGGGTGTGAGAAATACTGATTTCATACCACAGACACCAGAACGGAAACGGTCAAGACATTCGCTAAGAGCATCAGCTGGTATGTGTTTGTGTGTAACTTGATGCTAAAGTTTGTGAACAAACATTGATGTTGGCTTGAAGTCTTAAATAGTATAACAATATGTACGACTTCTCAAAGCCTGCATAAATAAATATGTTAAAAGCATTATTTTATCTTTTTCCTAATTCATATATCATCCCTAACTCTTTTTTTTTTTTTTTTTTCACAGAGCTGGTTGTGGATGACCATGCGGTACCCGATGTAAATGATGTTCGGAGCTGGGGTGATGGACTGATAGAATCGTGGGATGCCTGTGCATTTTCCCAGGTACCTAAAGAAACACAACGGGATGATCAGTCCAACGAACGCGTGGTGTCTGCGGGAGATTCTGACCCTAAGGCTCTGCCTTCAAATCAAGAGGCTTACAGACGGGGATCACATCCTGTTATAGACAATCAACACATAATCGGACTGAAACAGGACGGTTTCAAGACCATTGAGGGATGTTTTAACGCAATTGAGGAGCGCTTGGATACCTCTGAGAAGAAGCAGGATTATTATAAACAGTCTGTGACGGCCACACTACAACAAAAAGGTATCTGGATTAAACAAGTGATAGTGACGCAGCCTTTGCATGGTGGGCTGAGCCAACGAGCAGCCTGCGATCAAAACCTGACAACGGACTTATTAAAGCAGGTCGTACTCATGCTTAAAAAGAAACTCGGGTGAGTTGTAAAAACGTTATTTTTTTAACTGTGTATTTTTTATACCATCTATTTTTTAAACATTTATTCCCACTGTATGTCATTTTAGTTTGGTTGTAATAGTTGATGTTTTCATTACTGTTTTTGTTTTTCCTTAGTTATTTTAAGTGTACACCCCTAAGTGTGGTTTAAATAAAAAAAAATATCTTATTTAAAAATGGCAAAACATTGTCGGGAGTCGGATGGTTGTGATCAGGGGCCAGCAGCTAGGTTTAGACGATGCGACAACAGTGAGATCCCCCTTGAACTGTGCAGCAACACAGAAACATTGCTCTATTTAATTCATACAATGGAGGAGATGAATAGATCTGAGTCTACAACTGGTACATTGCTAGTATTATTAAACATTGTGAGATCAATGTCAGATGAACAACCAGATCCAAATTCAGCATTAGACAGTGTTTTCAATTCTCACAAGGTGGGCGAGGTTACAGATAACCATCCGTATCATTCATTTGATCCTACAGCACCAAATATGGGATTAACACCCACTGATATTGACATGCTTGTAAGAGAGGGTGGTGACATTGGTGGTCACTGTGGCCACTGTACTGTGGTCCCGAGACTCAGATTCAATAGTTTGGAGATACATCGGTGTTTAAATCTGCGTGTGATATCTGCCACAGACTTAGCAGCCTGCGCTATATTTTTGCATGATATTTTGTCCGAAATAATGTCATTTTCCAGACTGTTGGCTGGGGATGATGGGTTAATTAACATAATATTGAGAGGTCCTAGTCTAACCACTGATGTTACACTGTCTTGTCACCTAGCAATGATTACAGTGTGGATGTCTTCACAAATCAGATTGAAAAGATAATGCAAAGTAACTCTGAAGTGCAGGTTGATGATAGTTTGGATCTAAATGTGACTATAGCAAGGAGTAAACAAGGGGGTGTGTATCGAAAGATACATGATCTTGCCCATAACGAAGTGATCACCAGAAACAGGATGAATCTGTTCCCTATCTGTCACTCACTCGACGTTGTGTCGATGTAGTGACAAGAGGGGTCACTCTTGGGAGCCCGAGACACCTCTGGTCTTTGATAAAAGGCCAATGAAAATTGGCGAGTGGTATTTGCATGCCACCCCCCCGGACATACGGGTATAAAAGGAGCTGGTATGCAACCACTCATTCAGATTTTCTCTTCGGAGCCGAACGGTCATGCTCATTGAGCTGAATCCTACTGTTCATTCACCTCTGCTGGATCTGACGGCGCATTTCAGTGGCTTCTTCCTCCTCTGCACTTGGTGCACTGCAGAGAACGCCCCTGGGTGCTTTGGCAGAAAAACAAGAGAGTGTATTTTCTGAAAGAGCTTTTTTCCTCTTGTTGGGCCTCATGTATTCAGATAGAAGACAAAGGCAGGCCTAACACAGTCGTAAAAACATAACTCAAGCCCCCACCTTCTAAGTCGTAAATTTTACTGATAAAAATCGCACCAAAATCAAACAAAGAGAGTCCAAAACAGACTACAAATCCATGAAGCCTTGCTCACTAAAGGATCGAGCTCTCAACTCCTATTGGATGAGGCACACAACAGAACGTCCCTCAAACATGACATCATCAGGAGTTGAAATAATTCTGAAATGCGTCAAGAATTTGCTTCCAGCGACTTCGTTCACCGAATAAAGACGTAGCTTTTGCCGCTCTCCGGTGCAACCTCGTGGCACAAGGAAGTAATGTCCAACTTGAAACTGTAGCCATATAATCTCCATCTCGCTGGACGAGTTGAGATTACTCTGTGTTCAACCAAACACTCTAACGGATCCGAAGGAGACCGCCGAGCAATTCGCATCTTCATCCGTTTGCCTACAGAAGTGAAGAGATTAAAGATTTCTCTTCCATCTTCAATCAAGTCGACATTTCTGAGTTCTCCGCCAGCCCGCCGTGAATCAACAGCCGTACCGCCCGCTGACAATCAACAGCCATACCACCTGCCGACAGAGCGAGGAAACGGCCTCCCGTCATCACCCGAGCCTCAAGGAACCGGGTCAAAGTTAAAGGATGGAGGAAAACACATTCTACCTGTGTCCTCATGCGATTCAAGTAAGAGGTTACGTCTGGGCAGAGATAGAATATTATAGTGTGTTATTCTTGTGTTTCAAGGTTTTTGCTTGTACAGTTTATGGACCGCCATGTCCGATCATTATTAATACTCAGGGTATTAATTATCACGAATTTGTTTTGCTGTATTGTGGTCCAACCAAATTGGATTGTTGTGCAAATTTTGCCATTGCGGGTGAGACAGCAACTGAGTTCATCCACTAAATAGTCAAAGTACGTGGGACTGTTTACGAGCCGTCCACCGCATCTGAGCGATGAACTAAACAGCTGACTAGGGAACCCACTCACTTGGAGCTGGTAAAAAGACCACTCCATCCCCCGGTGGAGGGCCGGGCGGAAAATCTTTTGTTGCCTTTTTTTTTGTATTTCTCCGCATGCCCAAGTGGCTGCGGTACCCAACAGTTCAGCAAAAAAGCGGCTTCCTTCCTCCCTGGGTCACATACCCGGTGTGCACGGTCGTCACCACGACTACCGTCCACAGGTTTTTTCTTGAAGGATTGGCACTCCAGCGGTGGCCTTTCCACCCCTGAGCGCCCAGCTGTGGCACACAGCCGCCCCCGATGTGGCAGTCTCCACAGGTTATGAGTACAGGCCTCTTCCTCCCCCATCCCAGGCTGTTCCGGGGGTGGTCACAAGGAGCCAGGTAAGTGCTTCGATGTCCCTAGACTCAGTTGTGTGGCACCTCGAGCTCTGCCCCGCCGCGAGGCCCCACCTGCTGGTACGTCTGACGACGTTGTCCCCTTGGTCCCACTTGCGCGGAACTTGGACGCATGGCTCGCGCTCTCCAATCAGTCGTGATGGCTGATCCGGACCGTCCAACTCGGCTACGCGATTCAGTTCGCCAGGCGCCCGCCCAGGAGCAGCGGTATTCACTTCACCTTGGTCAAGAGCTAAAACACTGCTACCTTGCATGCGGAGATCGCTACCCACCTACGGAAGGGCGCGATAGAACCTGTCCCTCCAGACAAGATGAAGAAGAGGTTTTACAGCCCCTACTTCATTGTACCGAAAAAAGGCGGTGGGTTGCGGCCAATCTTGGACCTGGGAGTACTGAATCGGGCCTTACACAGACTCCAGTTCAAGATGCTGATGCAAAAATGCATTCTGGCGAGTGTCCGGCATCAAGATTGGTTCGCGGCGGTAGACCTGAAGGATGTGTACTCCCACGTCTCGATCCTTCCTCGACACAGACCCTTCCTGCGGTTTGCATTCGAGGATCAGGCGTATCAGTACAAAGTCCTCCCTTTCGGCCTGTCCCTGTCTCCTTGCATCTTCACGAAGGTCGCAGAGGCTGCCCTTGCCCCGTTAAGAGAGGTGGGTATTCGCATTCTCAACTATCTTGATGACTGACTAATCCTAGCTCACTATCGAGACATGTTATGTGCACACAGGGACCTGGTGCTCTCACACCTCAGCCAACTAGGGCTTCGGGTCAACTGGGAAAAGAGCAAGCTCCTCCCAGTTCAGATCATCTCTTTTCTCGGTTTGGAGTTGGACTCAGTCTCCTTGATGGCGCGCTTTACGAACGAGCATGCCCAGTTGGTGCTGGCCTGTTTGAAGGCGTTCAAACAGGAAACAGCAGTTCCACTGAAACTTTTTCAGAGGCTCCTGGGGCATATGGCATCCTCGGCGGTGGCCACACTGCTCGGGTTGATGCATATGAGGCCGCTTCAGCACTGCCACCAGACTTGAGTCCCGAGATGGGCATGGTGCCACGGGACACATCGTGTGGTCATCACGCCGGTCTGTCACAATCTTTTCAGCCCTTGGACCAACTTCTCGTTTCAATGGGCAGGTGTTCCTTTAGAACTGGTCTCCAGGCGCAAATGGGCTGGGGTGCTGTTTGCAATGGGCACGCAGCCGCTGGCCTCTGGACAGGTCCGCAACTGCATTGGCACATCAACTGCCTCGAGTTGTTGGCAATTCTGATCACCCTGCGGAGGTTTCGGCCATTGATCCAGGGCAAGCACGTGTTAGTTTGGACAGACAACATGGCAATGGTAGCATATGTCAACCGCCAAGGTGGTCTGTGCTCTCGTTGTATGTCACAACTCGCCTGCCGTCTCCTCCTCTGTAGTCAGCAGCACTTCAAGTCGCTGCGAGCCACTCACATCCTGTGCAACCTCAACACTACAGTGGACGCGCTGTCACGGCAGGTTACCCTCAGGGGAGAGTGGAGACTCCACCCTCAGGTGGTCCAGCTGATTTGGAGTCGATTCGGACGGGCACAGATGGACCTGTTCGCCTCCCAAGAATCCTCCTACTGCCAACTCTGGTATGCCCTCATCCGAGGCTCCCCTTGGCATAGACGCACACAGCTGGCCCCCTGGCCTACGCAAATATGCGTTTCCTCCAGTGAGCCTGCTTGCACAGACCCCGTGCAAGGTCAGGGAGGACGAGGACCAGGTCATCCTGGTAGCACCCTACTGGCCCACCCAGACATGGTTCTTGGACCTCACGCTCCTTGCGACAGCTCCCCCCTGGTGAATTCCCCTGAGGAAGGACCTTCTTTCTCAGGGACGGGGCACCCTCTGGCACCCACGACCAGACCTCTGGAATCTCCATGTCTGGCCCCTGGACAGAGTACCACCCACGGTGGTAGACACGATCACTCAGGCTAGGGCCCCCTCTACGAGGCGCCTGTATGCCTTTAAGTGGCGTCTGTTCGCTAAGTGGTGTTCTTCCCGACGCGAAGACCCCCAGAGATGCGCAGTCGGATCAGTGCTTTCCTTCCTGCAGGAGAGGTAGGAAGGGAGGCTGTTCCCTTCCACCTTGAAGGTGTATTTTGCCGCCACAGCAGCACATCATGACACAGTCGATGGTAAGTCCTTAGGGAAGCACGACCTGATCATCAGGTTCCTAAGAGGTGCCAGGAGGCTGAATCCTTCCAGGCTGCACCTCGTTCCCTCATGGGACCTCTCTGTAGTTCTTCAGGGTCTACAGAGAGCCCCCTTTGAGCCTTTGCAGTCAGCCGAGCTTAAGGCACTCTCCTTGAAGACTGCCCTCCTGACTGCGCTCACTTCCATCAAGAGGGTAGGAGACCAAGTAGATAGGAGCAGCATTGGCATGACTGGAAATAGCCTCCAGAGAGCGTTCCAAAGATGGCCAACAGTGGACTGACTTGCTAAAAAGACTTGGCTCAGATCAACACAAAAGAACCTCTCGGTTAAGTGAAACGTAACCCTGGTTCGCTGAGTGGGAACGAGATGCTGCGTAATTGCATTGGGACACGAGTGTGACGTGGTCTGAAGCCCTTGTACAATCACACCAATTTATTGGCTGGCAGCACTTAAGCAACACCCCTAAGGAGCTATGTCACGGCTTTTATAAGTGCTTGCTTTGGTGCCATCAAGTCAGATTTTCTGCAGGAAGGCATGAGCCTATGCAGAGAGTATGGCCAGCTTACGCAGCATCTTGTTCCCACTCAAGAAACCAGGGTTGTGTTTCACATAACCGAAACGTTCTCTTTCGTAGGAACTCGAGCTGCATTATCGCATTGGGAACGATATGTGTTCAAGCCATGCGAACAGTAGCTTCCAACTGCCTACGCCCATGTGGCAAGCATATTGTGATGCACAAGAGAGCTAAAGCGTCTGCATAAAACAGAGAAGATTACGAGTTTACTCCTGTTCCAACAGAGAAAACCTTGGAAGCAGGAGTCAAACCCTCATCCAGATTATAAAATCTAACAAATGTATGTGGAGAGGACCACCCTGCCACCATACAAATGTCCTCCAAGGGCACACCTCTAGCCAAAGCCCATGAGGATACCATGCTCCTCGTAGAATGGGGTCGAATACCCGAAGGCGAAGGTAAACTGCGTGCTTCGTAAGCTCTTGAAATTGTATCAGTAAGCTTGGAGACCGAAACACCCCTGTTGCGGCCACCAAAGCACACAAACAACTGCTCTGACTTATGGCACTGGCTAGTATGGTCAACATAAAATAGCAGTGCCCAAACTGAGCAAAGCATATGAAATCTTTCATGCTCCTTCAACTCAAATGGGGGAGGATAGAAAGCCTGAAAATTAATAGTCTGTGAGAAAAATGATGAAGAAACTACCTTGGAAAAATAGCCTATACAAGGTCTTAACACCACTCTTGAACACCCTGGCGCAAAATCCATACATAAGGGATTGACTGACAGGGTATGCAAATCACCAACCCTTTTAAACAATGCCAATGCTACTAGCAGGGCTGTTTTAAGAGTCAGAAACTTATCAGCGACTGTTGCCAAGGTCTCAAACGGAGCACCAGAGAGTGGCTCTAAAACAACAGATAAATCCCATAAGGGAATGCGGATGGAATGAAAAGGCCTAAGCCTGCATTCTCCGCACATAAAATGAGAGACAAGAGAATGACTACCGACAGAGACTCCATAGATAAGTGCATGCTCAGCTGCTATAGCGACAACATAGACTTTTAAGTGTTGCTGGGGCAACCCTGGTCCCAGAATGCTCTTGAAAAAAATCCAGTACTATACCAACAGGGCAGTGAACTGGATTTTCACCTCGCGCTGTACACCAAGAAGCAAAAATATGCCACTTGAACGTATAAAGCTTCTTAGTTGATGGAGCATTCAGAATGGTATCAACCACAGCGGGGGATAAACCATCATTCAAAAGAGCGCCCCGTTGAGGGACCATAGCCATAACTTCCACAAGTCTGGCCGGGGGTGCCAAATGCTGCCCTGAGCCTGAGACAACATGTCTATTTTGACTGGAATCTCCCATGTTACTTTCTCCAGGAGAGAGACCAGAGTCGAAAACCATACTTGAGATGGACAAAACGGCACCACTAACAGAAGCCGAACCCGATCCTCCCGAACTCTCTGCAGAACTGCGTGCAGCAAACTGATCGGTGGAAACGCATAAAGCCACGTTGTCAGCCACTGATGCACCAATGCATTGATGCCCAGTGGTGCCGGGGACGAGAGGAAAAACCAGAGGGGACAGTGTGATGTCTCGCTCGAAGCCAACAGGTTCACTTCCGCTCTGCCGAACCATCTCCAGATTTGTTCCATAATCTGAGGATGTAATGTCCACTCTCCAGGCATTAAGCACTGTCTGGACAGGAGATCCGCCCCCAAATTCAACCGGCCCAGGACATGCACGGCTCGTAGGGATGGCACATTGTCCTGTGCCCACAGAAGAATGTGACGTGCCAGTCTAAGCATGGCATTACAACACACTCTTCCCTGGTGACTGATGTAGTACACCACCGTCCTGTTGTCTGACCGGATGAGGACATGGCTGCCCTGAATCTCCGGGAGCAAAATCTTTAACAGCAGCAGCACCGTGAACATCTCCAGACAATTTATGTGCCAATATTGTCACTGGCCCATCCAAACCCCATAGGCTGGATGACCCTCATATACAGCACCCCAACCCATGGAGGCGTCTGTCATTATAACTTTGCGGCGACACACCTGTCCCAATGAAACACCCGACATCAAAAGGCGGGTCCGTTTCCATGGTAACAGAGTTCGGTAGCAACCATACATCACTTTTAAGAGATGTAACGCATGCGTCACTGGTTGAAGTCCCTTTTTGAAGCTTCAAGGTCATCAAAGCTGCATCCATGCATTTTGTGAAAGTGCATGGTACCAGTGCAAGTCAGAATGGAAGGATGCAAAATTGATCCGCTTGCCCCCAAAAGCAAATCTGAGAAAGCGCCTGTGCTTCGGCGCAATATGAATATGGAAATAAATGTCCTTCAAATCTATTGTCACAAACCAGTCCCCAGTTGCACTTGTGACATTATTTGTTTCTAAGTCAGCATTCTGAATTGACATTTCATTAGAGCGAAATTCAAACATCTCAAAATCCAGAATGGTACGCAAGCCGCCATCTTTTTTCGGGACCAGAAAATAATGGCTGTAAAAGCCGCATTCTCTCTGAGAAGGGGAAATCTCTTTTATTGCCCCCTTTTTCTAAGAGAGAGTGAATTTCCCAAATCAAAAACTGGGCTTCTTGAACAGAAACTTCTGTCAGAACAACCCCATTGAACACCGGCGAAGCCCATCTGAATTAAATTACATAACCATAATTCTAAGTACCCAGTTCAAATGCCCTACAGCTATTGCCAAGCAGACAGATGGGCAGACAGAGGGATTAATGCATGGCTCTTGCCTGCAGCATGACCTGTAACCACTAGATGGCATGCTTGGCTTACTTTTGGCGACTGCCCCAGTACCAGCAGCACAGCGGAGGGAAGCCTTTGCTCCTCCAATACTGTGGCTGGTTGAAGGGAATTTGATCATGTTTTTGCCTTTATTGTATTTAGGCATAAATGTTGAGCACCCTGAAATGTATTGTAGCATCTGGACCGATCAGACACACAATTATTCATTATTTAATGAATAATCCAACAGACGTCTCAAGACCGTAACAAGCAAAGGTCCAAGTAGGCCCAAGCAGACTCCGAGATGTTTGCTCTCCCACTAATCATTATCAGCTTTTACTCCCCCTTTGCTGACACTGGTTCAGCAACTAGTGGACCTCAGAGACATTCCAGGTGAGGGAAGGTAGCCACATGCAAAAGCAAAGGAATGTGGGGAGAAAGAAACTCACTCCATCCCCCCATAGGAAAGACACATAAAGCCCATAAAACAGACTTTTCTTCATTAATTTATAGGCAAACTGTTCTATAAATGAACATGCATATCCTCAGGACATTGTGTGTATGATTATTACTGTCTCGTATAGTGTCTTTTGTACTGTATACCGTTTTGTGTATGCTTTATGACAGAACCACTAGATAATGTAAAATTATTGGTATCATACCTCCTATCAAATTAATCCTTGTGTGATGCCCTAAATATTGGTGTATAGTAACGCCTTATAGCATGCATTGTATGCTTGTTATATTAATCAGAGCATAAAGGGGCACAAACTGCCAGCTTACTCCAATCATGCAAACGAGTCAGCTTCCAAACAAAGGAACTTTTCCCGCTGGAAAATTGCACCTTTCTCATTGGTCAAGCCAAACTCGAGAGGAGTGACCTCCCTCAGGAGTTAAAGGGCACTGTCGGAGTGACCTCCCTCTCTCCCTCTTCTCCTCTCTCTCTTGCTGCTTCTACTGGTTGCTGTTCATGTGGGACCAGAAACACCCGGTCCAACCGTGACGTCGCGGGCCGGCAGGCCTCAAACACATCAAGCCATGTGTAACTTCCTCGACCATAATGGAGTCAAACTAACACCGCAAGTTCATCATTTCTTCAACGTGGAAGAAATTGATTGCAACTTCAACACCATCGACTCAAGGAACCATCAAGACTTTCTCCTGAGACTGCATCCGGGCACTCTCTCAACAGTCAAGGCATTGCAAGTATCGTACAATTAACTAACTAAACAGAGTACCTGTTTAGTATAAGCTGTGAACCCCTTTGTTAACAAAAGTGCTTTGAAGTAAGAAACTGATGGTCCTTTCAGATGGTTAAATGACCCTTTTCATAGCTTCATTCCCATGTTCCGTTCCGGTGTCATTCACTTTCACTTTTCCATTTCCCATGTATGCGTGATTTGTGTGTATGTGTTTGTTTAGTTATGTGTTCGTGATTTAGTTAAATAAAGCTTTTGTGTACATTCTTGCAAGTTGATTCTGGTCTGCTTGTAAATCAATGTCAATTTAATGATTTGATCACAGCTACATGCTAAGAAAGAGTTATTTTTCTGTGGCCATGAAAAAATACTTTCTGAGAGTTGATAGATGATCAATACTGAGTGTTCACTGGACGAACAGATTAATTGATTGTAATGTTAATTCAGCTACATCAAGTTAATTCTATTAACTAATCCAAATATTTATAATTAATTATAAAGAGTTGTGATTAATTATTCATATTTCCCTTTTAAAGATAATTTGATGGTGGTATATTTTGATAAATAATCTCATCCCTGTTTTTAAAAGATTTCGCTTTTTATTATTTTCAATAAGCCATGAGAATAATATTACTCCAATGAGAGAATGAATCATAATTCCCTTATTAAAGCTAATTCCATACAATAGAAATTGTGAGCGGATACAACGAGATGTTGTATTACGATTTTAATAGTGGAGAATTTTATTCAGACAAATAATCTAGTTATTTGTCATTTATATAATTTATAATGGTTGTCAAACGCAACTAATTCCATTATACATTTCCTTACATAATAATGTAGAATAAGGACAGTTTAATTTAATTCCTAGCTCACACATACCGTTTCCCTACATATAATGGTGGAGGTACTCGGGCACTTTAACCCATCCCGTGTACATTTATACTACCAAATTCGCTACAGTATCTACAGCAGGGATGCTGACAGAATAAACCTTTTCCCTGGTATTTGAGCGGGCAAAAGTGAATGAACATTGGGGGAATGTTTTTTTTTTGTTGAGAAAACTGGTTCGCCACAACAGCCCCAGCATTCTTTATGAGGGGACAACATGTGGTGCTTATGTTCACTGTGTGTTTTGTGTACACTTGTGCCCGATGATCATCTAATTCTGTTATGCATGACTCAAAATCTTGGAGACAGTCATGGAGACAGAAGCCAAATTTGATCAGGCAATTATAAAAAAAACGGTCACTCTGAATGTATTTACAGCAGAGGACGCCAGATAAAATATTTTCTCTAGCATAGAACAGGGAAGAATGTGCGAACATGGAGGGGAATTGAGAGCAAGCAGCTTCGCCACAGCGGCCCTCAGCATTCTTATGGGGGGACAACATGTGGTATTTATGTTCACTGTGTGTTTTGTTTACACTTGTGCTTGATGAACATCGAATTCTGTTTTGCATATCTCGAGACCCTTGGTCACTGAGACAGAGGCTGAATTCATGAAGCGTTTTTAAACTGAACCAAAACTGAACCATATTCTGGTTGTCGGATGTTCGAGGTGCGTACAACTGCGAACTCATTCCGACATTGACTGAAGGGCAAACAGGAGAGAAATGGATACGTTTATACAGTTCAGTTTCATTCACTGAATGGGGGCTTATCCTTCGTTAAACAGCAAGCCCATCAGGCTCATGTGTAGACCTATTTGTATCATACAATGAGATATATTATGTGTGCCCTGAGACCCTTGGTCATAGAAGCAGAGGCCAAACTCATGCTGAAAATATTCAATGCTCGTTCGCCAGTGTAAATTATGGGGGAAACTGAGCTAAATTTGTGTACTGAAAAATGGGTTAGACACTAAACAGATCCCAGCATATAATGGGGGAACAATGTGTAGCGCAAAACACCCTCATGAACAAAAACATCGCCATGACCAACTTGTTCCCCAGCACGAGCCTCAGGGGGAAAACACTAGGGAAATCCCAAACGGAGCCGATATTCTTAACGAAGTCAAGAAATCATTCCTTAACTTGATGCGCTTGGTTGGACTGCAAAACCATTGTGTGTTGATCCAACAGCTGACTGAAAAGAGTGACATCCATGCCGCCACCAAAAAATCGAGCAGAGATAGCAGTGCACGTCTCTTTTCTTGCCAGAATGCCCGTGTTGGTCCACAAATGGGCAAAATAAACTATTTAAAATACCTTGCTCCTGATAGAACCTATCTCCTGATAGAATCCCGAAAGAATAATGGCACCGATGAAGCACTCCATACACTGGTTCGCCTTCACTCCATTGGGGAATATTCTCTTATTCCAGCCCCCTTGTTCTGCAGCCGGGCTAACCAGCCCATGCATGATCCCCTCCACTGCAAGCAGTTCACTTCGAGGGGAGAGAGAGAAAGGCCGAAGCCGCTCCTCCATTGCCTTATTCATGTGCATTCTCCCAGAACGGCACAGATAGACATTATAGACATACTCTATAATAAACATATTCAAACATATTCTATGACTCAAAAATTAATTGTAAAAATATTTTTTCTTTAAAAAAATATTTGAAACCTTTAAATTAGATTTTTAAAAGATGTTGCTATATAACATCTCTGACATCCTTATTTGTCATTGACCCATATACAGATACCAGACACTTCTTATGTTACATTCATAAGTTGATCCAGTTTTGTCCTTAAGAAAACAGAGGCACAATCATGCTTCTCTGAAGATACATTTTCAATTTGACAATAACAATATAATTCTTCATATTTTAGACACTGCATTTTAAAGAGTTTTAATGTGGTGATGAGTAATTCATTAGCAGTTATTTTAATTTAGCCATAGTTAGTTATTAGTTCTCAAAGAGGCAAATAAAATTCAGTAATTATTGATTAGCTAATAGTAAACTACCACAGACATCAGTTTGTAATTACTTACTGATTAGTTAATCGTGTTTCCATATTAGTTCATAGTAGTGACTTAAGTGTTAATGTAGTACTACTCATTTGTCCTGCATTAATTCCTGCATAGTTACCTGTTAATGAAGGAACAGTATTCAAAGTGTTACCAAATAAAGTTTTAATACATTGCAACCTCTTTAGCTATGGCTATATTGACAACATAGCACAGCCTTGAGGGTTTGCTTGCTTTAAAAAAAAAGAAAAATAAAAAAAAATAAAAAAAAAATAAAAAAAGAAAAATAAAAAAGTACAAATAAAGTATTAGGGACACAAATATTTATTAAAAACTTTATTTTACTCAGAAAACACATTAAGTGCCATTCTACCACAAGAAGATATATTATTGGACATAACAACGCACATTAGAGGTGAGTACAGTATATTCACAATATAGCATAGCCAATCATGTCTTATTGCTTAATTATATGTAATAAACTATAATCAATAAATGTTTAGATATTCTGTAAACATGCAAATACTGATGAATAGCACTTCCAAAAAATGGCCTAACATCTAAGAGGACTAGATGTAAAGCCTTCAAACTTTTCAAGGCCCTTTTTGTTATGGATTAGTGCCACAGTGCCCCAGAAGAATTAGAGGTTTCCCTTTTAGGTCACATCAGGTGAGCAAGTTCAGAAAATGTAGAGCTCTCACTGTGTAAAGAGCACAACTAAGTGTTTTCATTTCATCAGTTGTGCAAATTTCGATTCAGGTCATGGCGTGCATTCCCAGATGTGTTGTTGTGAGTTACAGATCAGAGCAGCAACATTCAGTGAAACATGCGTTTAAACATACACTCCACTGTTTCTAACAACACTGATTAAAGAAAAACTGATTGTGTTAGAAACCTGTCACCTAAATATTTTGGGAAAAGATGTTCTCCTCCCTTTCAAAAACAGTTTCAGACTAGAAGCTATGTTCACAAGGGGTTGTCTGCAATTGCTTTGGCAAACAATGGTGCAGCAGCATATGGCCAATTTTAGTGAGAAAAAAGAAAAACGCAAAAACAAAATGTTCATCACTGCATTTTATATTGCCACTTTATGGGGATCTCAGTGATAGCAGCAACATAGCTGCCTCCTGAGAAGCTAAAATCAGCTTTTGGGGGGTCACTTGTAATTGGAGTAGCTTTCATCTTGGCTGACAAGAGTTGCAGTGAAAAAGGGAGAGAACCAAGTGGGAGATATCACATCCCCTATTTCCTGGCCCCAGACAAAGCCAGCCAGCCCACTGAAGATGATGTGTTTCTGATCAAAGAGCTAGTGAGTTGTCAGCAGCCCCGGCTAGCTCAGCAACCTGATTGCTCCTGGATAGATTTGTCTCTTTGATCAGAGAATATTCTGACTACAGGCAATGTTTATGCACAGAGACGAGAGGAGGAGGGGAGAGAAGACAACAAAATTATGAGGTGAGAGAAATTGAGAGGGAGAAGATAGTAAGCAAGAGTGAGACTATAAAAGCTCAAAGGTACTTTGCCTAGGGACTGTGTCTGGCTAATATTTGTTATAATCGTTTCTGCTAATTAGATAATGTTATCTAACACATGCTTACTGTTGAGCACAATGCTCTGTAATTTTTGTTTTGGTTCTGGTCAGCATTTGCTGTTGTAAAACACTGACTTTTGCAAGTCATGTAAATTTTATCCATGTCATTAGCATTTAAGATTTGAAGATTAGCATAATAATTATGGATACCAAAGGATTTAAACTATGGAAAACACTGAAAGGATTCTTCTTTGCTGATGTTGTTAATGTGGACACAAAAAAGCAACTGACTAGTGCAAGGCAGACATATGATCTGATGTTTAGTAATTTGAAACTTAGCATCAGCCCATCACCTTTGAGCTATGCACTGCGCAAACATCCAAATTAAACATTAGAGGATAATTATTAATCTACTCCAAATCCTAACCCATGCCCTAAACCTAACACTAACAGTACTGTTATCAACCAGTACAAAGTGTGGCCGATTTTTGGAAATATTTGAGAAGTAATTACATTAATATACTCCTAACCCAAATCCTAACCATAACTCCTAACTCAAACGCCAAACCGTAACAGTACAGAGACAAGGGGCTCTGTTTTCGTGACAGTGCTAGGCGTCTTACCCATTCGCGAGAGTGCTAATTCAAAGTGCAAATTACAGGTGCATCTCAATAAATTAGAATGTCGTGGAAAAGTTCATTTATTTCAGTAATTCAACTCAAATTGTGAAACTCGTGTATTAAATAAATTCAATGCACACAGACTGAAGTAGTTTAAGTCTTTGGTTCTTTTAATTGTGATGATTTTGGCTCACATTTAACAAAAACCCACCAATTCACTATCTCAAAAAATTAGAATACATCACAAGACCAATAAAAAAAAACATTTTTAGTGAATTGTTGGCCTTCTGGAAAGTATGTTCATTTACTGTATATGTACTCAATACTTGGTAGGGGCTCCTTTTGCTTTAATTACTGCCTCAATTCGGCGTGGCATGGAGGTGATCAGTTTGTGGCACTGCTGAGGTGGTATGGAAGCCCAGGTTTCTTTGACAGTGGCCTTCAGCTCATTTGCATTTTTTGGTCTCTTGTTTCTCATTTTCCTCTTGACAATACCCCATAGATTCTCTATGGGGTTCAGGTCTGGTGAGTTTGCTGGCCAGTCAAGCACACCAACACCATGGTAATTTAACCAACTTTTGGTGCTTTTGGCAGTGTGGGCAGGTGCCAAATCCTGCTGGAAAATGAAATCAGTATCTTTAAAAAGCTGGTCAGCAGAAGGAATCATGAAGTGCTCCAAAATTTCTTGGTAAACGGGTGCAGTGACTTTGGTTTTCAAAAAACACAATGGACCAACACCAGCAGATGACATTGCACCACAGATCATCACAGACTGTGGAAACTTAACACTGGACTTCAAGCAGCTTGGGCTATGAGCTTCTCCACCCTTCCTCCAGACTCTAGGACCTTGGTTTCCAAATGAAATACAAAACTTGCTCTCATCTGAAAAGAGGACTTTGGACCACTGGGCAACAGTCCAGTTCTTCTTCTCCTTAGCCCAGGTAAGACACCTCTGACGTTGTCTGTGGTTCAGGAGTGGCTTAACAAGAGGAATACGACAACTGTAGCCAAATTCCTTGACATGTCTGTGTGTGGTGGCTCTTGATGCCTTGACCCCACCCTTAGTCCATTCCTTGTGAAGTTCACCCAAATTCTTGAATCGATTTTGCTTGACAATCATAAGGCTGCGGTTCTCTCGGTTGGTTGTGCATCTTTTTCTTCCACACTTTTCCCTTCCACTCAACTTTCTGTTAACATGCTTGGATACAGCACTCTGTGAACAGCCAGCTTCTTTGGCAATGAATGTTTGTGGCTTACCCTCCTTGTGAAGGGTGTCAATGATTGTCTTCTGGACAACTGTCAGATCAGCAGTCTTCCCCATGATTGTGTAGCCTAGTGAACCAAACTGAGAGACCATTTTGAAGGCTCAGGAAACCTTTGCAGGTGTTTTGAGTTGATTAGCTGATTGGCATGTCACCATATTCTAATTTTTCGAGATAGTGAATTGGTGGGTTTTTGTTAAATGTGAGCCAAAATCATCACAATTAAAAGAACCAAAGACTTAAACTACTTCAGTCTGTGTGCATTGAATTTATTTAATACACGAGTTTCACAATTTGAGTTGAATTACTGAAATAAATGAACTTTTCCACGACATTCTAATTTATTGAGATGCACCTGTATGTGCCAGCGCAATGCGAGTAGGAGTGCTTGTGCTTTGCGTGGGTGTATGTGGGCAAACTGTAGGTGTATTGTATGTTCATGAAGTGCCACAAATCGCAATTTGCTATTTTCCTGAGAAATATGTCATTTCGCTAAGATGTCTTACAACTATGTCTCTTCTCAGTGCAAAGTCTAAACTCAGTTCCAGCATTAGTACTTTTGAGATTCCACTGGCAGTTTATATCAAAGGGCTATCGATCATTTTTAAAACTAGCCATGTTTTGTGTGTCAGTAGATCAATATGATTAATAATACTTATATTCTTTATAATGTAATGCAGTCTACATCCAATTAGTCCTAATGAGCACCACATTTACCATGCATATATAAGGAGCGTGTCACTGTCAGAGAATCTTGCTTGAGATTCAACAAGGACAAAGTTAATTGGCAAAAGAGCATGAGACACAAATGGTCCATATGTCTATTCTTCTAATGCATTGCATGCAGCCCATTTACACTTCCAAATTCTTATGAATGGGCTGTCTTCATTTACAGTATGTCCACGTTGCTTGAAAGGGAATGGAATATATAATAGGATGCAAATGGCACAATAACCAAAGAAGAACCAGTGTTGGGCAATCTACTCAAAAAATTTAGCTAGCTAAGCTATCAACTACTCAACAAAAAAATTAGTTAAGCTAAGCTAAATGTTATTTTTCCAGATTTATACTATTACCTCTACAAAACCATGCCTCATTTAAACATAATTTCCTTTGCACATTCCTGTATAAAAACTTGTACATATACTATTCTTCTTATCCTGTAATTCTGTGTCTAGCTTTTGTATTTCTGTACTAGAAGCTTCTGATCAGAGGCCAAATGTCTAGTGTGTGTGTGAGCACATCTGGGCAATAACAATGTGATATCTGATGGTATCAGAAGGTAATACCATGGTACTTTGAGATACAATTACCATATGTATGGACTATTCTGTTTTTACATGGTGCTTCAAAGTACTTCAAAGAATACCATGGTAATACTATGGTAATTTGATATATTATTACCATATCCATATACAATTGAATTTACATAAAGCATTAAGGTATTTAAAGAATGCCATGGTACTACTATGGTACTTCATTTTATGATTAACTTATTCATATACCATTGTCTTAACATGGTGCTCCCAGGTAATGGTACATGTCCAAAATACATGGTAATGCCATGGTAGTTGTTTGATGTGTTTTCGTGTAGGCTACTAAATGTACTGATACTCTTTTGGTGGTAAATGTCTTTACCTGCAGTGCCATTCACAAGCTGCACACGTGTTGAACTTATAGACCTTACTGAATAAAGACCTTCTTCATCACTGGCAAATCATAGAACGCATTTGCAGGTTTGGTTTGCATTGATTGTAAATCCAGTGCATCCAGCTTTATCTTTATTTTCCATATCTTAAAATATTCCTTGAGCGTGTTGGCAAGTGAGAGTGCACACCAAATTGATTCAGCAGCGCGCGCGTGAGCTTTCTAAGTCATTCAGATTGAATCGCGAACCGATTCAGACCGTTTTGCTATCACGTGCGACCAGTTCATTGTAAAGAACCGACTCAGATGAGCGATTCATTTGTGAGTCTGACATATTTAGTTTTGATTCAAAACTGATGATAGTAAACACCGGGTACGCGGCATGATGTAGCGGTGTAGCTTTTGTCAAACCTACGCCACTATCTAATCAAAATGATAGATTCGCCCTTGAAAAGCTACTTGATTTGAAAACTAGCAAAGCTACCACCTCGCTACTCAGAAATATAGTTAAGCTAATAGCTTCGCTATTAGTAGTGAAGCTACTGCCCATCACTGAGAAGAACCTTAGAATTAAATTGCACTTGACCAAACCTATTTATGCTTTGTGTGCTCTATGCCACCCTGTCTAACACCTAGACTTGTGCAAACTTGTGTAATGGTAGCCAGCTGGTACATGCTGTGCGGTGTGTGTAAACCACCCTCCCCTAGCCTCATGAGGTGCACTAGTGACTGATGCTAAAGGCTGTAGCATTTAGCCTCCTCGTTAGTGCGCCTGCCTCCCATGCTGGAGATGCCGGTTTGAATCCTGTTCGGAGCAAGTCAAGCAGGACCAGTTACAGTGGTGCCGTGACCTGGATAGGAGTGAGGTTTAAAGGGGTGAGTGTAACAGTAGCCAGCTGGTACATGCTGTGCGGTGTGTGTAAACCTCATTCCCCTGGTCTCATGAGGTGCACTAGTGACTGATGCTAGAGGCTGTAGCCTTTAGCCTCCTCATTAGCGCGCCCGCCTCCCATGCTGGAGATGCCAGTTCGAATCCCGTTTGGAGCGGGTCAAGCAGGACTGATTACACTTGCAAGAAAATGCCAAAACTTCATGTCCATGCCCACTGACTTTGTGCATGTGACGTCTCGCATAGTGCTGTGCTTAAGACTTAGCGGTCTTAAAATTGGGCCACAAAGCTGCGTTCTTTCACTGACTTTTGCATCTTTAATATCTTGCTAGACGGAGATTAAAAGGGATGTGAAAATTCACTGCATGTTGGTCCTTGTCCGAAATCTGGCACATTGGGTCCATATTTATGTGGGGAAAAAATGTCCTGTGTCGATTTCCTGCTAGGTCATGTTATTTTGTCAACAAAATAATTTATTAGCATATGTAAATATAAGCCTTAAGATGAAGAGGTTTTTAAGATCATGAGCAACATAAATTCAATCAAGTGTGTCCAAATTGTCCCAGTTTTGACTGGTAATGAATATATTGTAAACTCATTATATTGGCCAACCTACTTTCTAGTTATCAGCACCAGTCCACTGAAAAAACAATTTTGGTTGATTACATCAACTTACCCATTGCTGTAAATTTTCGTGCATAAAAAGACACAGTAGTACCCTCAGTTCTCTTGTGTTCTGTCTATTGTCCAGCACTGCACTTGTAAAATGCAACTCTTTTTCAAAATTATAACATTTTCTAAGTCTTCATGCCTCAGGTAAGGCAATGAAGCAAGAGCCACCTCTTAGAGCACTAAATGGAAAAGATCACTAATTATGCAAATTAATTTGCCAAGACATTTTGCTAAGTCTAGTTAACTCCTTTGCATCGCTTATGTACATGTTGTTCTAAACTGACGTGGACAGTATAATGCAGACAGCCTTACATGTGTTCTGCTTCTCAGTGTCAGACATTGTGGTTGCACCTGTCTGCTTGGGCCAAGAGCCATGTTGATAAAACAAACAATTTCTTTAGCATAACGATTTACATAGTATTAATCATATTAAAAGGTTAGCTTTACAGCACACTGATAGTGCTTTGATGGCTACTTTTTAAATGAAAAAGAATGCAAAAGACAACAAGATTTGCATTTCCTAAAGGCAATACTAGTGCTTACAAAGCAAGTTTACAGAAAACAGATATGTTGGAAATTGCAAACCCAAATATATAAAGATGAGAGAAACGAATAGAGCAGGGGTACTCAATTAAGATGTCCGGTCTCTACATTTCCTTCCCAGCAAAGGTCCAGATAATAATATATACGTAGCTTACATGGTGTCAGTAGTTATATGGCTTGTTTTTATAACTTGCCACACTGGCAGCAATAGTACTTTGTAAAAAAAAAAAAAAAAAAAAAAAAAAATATATATATATATATATATATATATATATATATATATATATATATTGTATATTCCTAAACAGTCAAAATAGTATCTTCAAAACTGGTTGGGGATGAGGACACTGGGGGCCCAGAGACAAAAGTAGTGGGATCTGAAAGATCTTTTCTACCAAAAGATTAAACTATTTCATCAAGACTTCATCAGTCAAGGGCACTTGGATATGAATATTAAAAGATAAGATCAACAGTTCGTTTTGAAGCTGAATGACAGCAGTACAGTTTTTGTGTTTAAATATGTATATATATATGTATGGGACAGAGGAGGCCTTTTGACAGATAAAAAACACTGTATAGGGGTTCAGGGATATCCCCTGAGAGAACATTTATAAAAATGTAAAAGTCTGTATGGACCATTTTTATATTTTCCTTAAAGTGAGAATCTATTAACAACAAACAAACAATTTAGCCTACATAACAACAGTGAAGCATTAAAATACTGTTTGCATAAGTATAAATAGGCTTTCCTTGCCATCCATGATGACATCTAATTTTCACAAAATTAGAACAAAAATCTGTTTGTTTATTATGATTGGCTCATAACATGCTGATTAATATTTAGAAAGGGAAAAAAAAAGTTACAGTCTAATGGTGCCACGTTAAAGTTTTTGATGTTTAAATAACCACACCTGCAACTTGTACATACAGTAAATTAGGCTTTATGCTGCACCTCATGTCTATAGTGGGGAGAGAGGCAACGTGCTCAGAGCGGGAATAAAGCGTGCAGTGCTGAACGCGCTTTATTCCCGCTCTAGAGTGCTGAATGCCCTTTATTCCCACTCCACGCATATACAAGTATGCTTATACAATCACTTAGCCAGGTGTCAGATAATTAGCACAAAGATTTAGAGCTCGGTCTGGATTGAAATGTCCTTCGGTCCGGATCCGGACCGGAGTTCGCCTGTTGAGTACCCCTGGAATAGAGAAAGAATAACAGCTATGTGCAGTATAAATTGATAAACAGATATAAGAAAGAACATATTAATCACTAAAGAGCAATTTGTGAGTGTACATTATTTTAAATGTACTTTTCAAAAATGTTATTTAACTAATTGTGTGGATGGACAAAAAATATGAAAGATTTCAATATAGTATAAATGAAGTATTAATACCCTTTGAATGGTTTTCTGCACTTTGAAATAAAACAAACTGATTAACAACATACCTACAATTTCATTGAGCAACAACTTTTTATGTAGACATCCAAAATACAACCTAGACATGTTGTCTTCTGATCAGTCTCAGGAAGAAGATTAGTAGTAGTCTTTTTTTTTTTTAATTATTATTTTTTTTATTTATTGTAGCTTGGCACTATTTTCAGCATCATAGCATGCTAGGAATAAGGACAGTGATTATGTAAGTGCTGCTTAGTGTGCTGTATGTGATGGCTGGATTTAGGTCAAACAGTGATGCAGAATCGAGGTCAGTTCTGACAGCTGATGAAAACAGAACTCATCTGTGCTGCTGTAATGATGTATTTATGAGTAGGACGGGATCTCTGGGCAGAAGAGCTGAGCACAATTCCCTTGGTAATGATAGATGACTTCCTTTTGTGTGTGCATGCGTGCACGTGTGTGTGTGTGTGTGTGTGTTTCCCAGTACTCTAGGCCCCTGTTGGGTTCTTCAGCCTGCTTTACCTGCCAGCCAAACCTTTCATATCCCAGTGCAGGGGGGTTAAATGTTGCATTATTAATATATGAATCATTCTTTAGAAAAGAAAACATGTATGATTTACCCACAGGGCGGTTCACAAATGGCTGGTCTGTGTATCTAAAGACTACATAGGCTTCGATCCAGAGCCATTTTGTAAGAGATTTAAAGACATTTTTGTGCTGACTGATATGTTGATTTTTTTTCATGACTATATCATTTGATGTTGTTTTCTTCCAACAACTAGCACACAAGCAGAATTCAGGGTAGTTTATCATCTTAACAACGCACAGTTCTGTGCAGTTTTGGGGAGTAACTAATTAAAATTAGAAGGGCTACTAAGTTAACTACATTTTTAGTAGCATGACAATAGCTCAGCTGTTTTAAACACACAATAGCTTTTCCAAGTAACAAGATACTTTTTCTAACAAGTAGTGGTGTATGGTAGAGAAACTCGCCAAATTAAGCACACATACCAAAAACACTCATAAGCACTGGGAAATCTGGTTCATTTTAGTATATCGCTTCATTTTGGACAGTTTATGTAAATGAACCCGTAAATAAATAAATAAATAAATAATAATCATAATAATAATAATAATAATAATCATAATAATAATTAACTGATTAATTCCATGCAGGCTTCTTTATTGTAGCATTACAAAATAATATTCATATATTTTTTACAATAATTTATCCAACTAATGTAATATTTTATATAATACTGCAGTTCGTTACTACACTATATGTTTTTGACTGTGTTTGGCATTTTCTAATTTTAGTGGAGTAAATTGATCTGGTAAAATTGAAATGCTCATTGTTTTTGTGCCAGATAGATATGGCTCTGATTGTTAAAAAAAATTAATAATATATATATATATATATATATATATATATATATATATATAAATTTTTATAACCTTTCAAATACATACATTTCAAAAATATTTTTTGTTATTTTTTATATGTTTTTTTTTTTTTTAATTTTTTATTTGTTTTAACCCCTTTTCTTCCCAATTTTGGAATTCCCAATTCCCACTACTTACTAGGTCCTAATTGTGGCGTGGTTACTCACCTCAATCCAGGTGGCGGAGGATAAATCTCAGTTGCCTCCGCTTCTGAGACCGTCAATCCACGCATCTTATCATGTGGCTTGCTGTGCATGACACCGCGGAGACTCACAGCATGTGGAGACTCATGCTGCTCTCTGCGATTCACGCACAACTTACCACGTGCCCCATTGAGAGTGAGAACCACTAATCACGACCACGAGGAGATTATCCCATGTGACTCTACTCTCCCTAGCAACTGGCCAGTTTGGTTGCTTAGCAGACCTGGCTGGATTCACTCAGCACACCCTGGATTCGAACTCGTGACTCCAGGGGTGGTAGTCAGCGTCAATACTCGCAAAGATACATTTAGAACCAAATAGCTTCAATGTAGTTAGCTGCTTTTTATTGGCCTACTGTATTAGCTAGCTACTTTTTCAAAATGGTACTTTTTCAAAATGGTAAAATACTTGAGCTACTTTGAATTATAAGTAGAGGAGAACCTGTTCTTATTTAGGTTTCATTTCTTAAAAAATACCAGAATCATATGATTTTCAATACTTTCCGTTCCGTTAATTGTTGTCAAATATGCATTCTTCGGCCACTGAAATGCATCAGAATGCAGGAGACCAGAAACGCAAGATCATGCAAAGAAATTTCACAGGATGCTGCATAGAGTTCAAGTTTATTGAACTCTAAACTGTGAATCTCCATGATGAGAGGATACATGACCAATAGAAGATCGAAACATCACACACTGACTTATGGCTCAATTCAAAGGATACATATTTTAAAGCTGCATGTTTTTATTGTTGCTGAAAAGTGAGTAGACACATTTTTATTTATTTTTTTTACATTTTTAATATAAAATTATTTGTTATTTGTGTGAGTTAAGTGTTTTTTACTAAAACCAGAAGCCTTACCTTGTGACATCATATCCTGGTCCGCTGCGCTGTCAGAAAAAAAAATTTGTGTGTTCAAAGCATAGTGTGACCGCCCCTTAAGACGGTATTTCTTCCGTGGATATTCAGCGCCACTAGAGGTCTGACACCTGACCCGTGCCCGACGGGACTCGAGAAACCGATGGGTTTCAGGCTGGGTTCGGGTCAGTTTTTCAAGAAGGACTTCGGGTTGGGTTCAGGTTTGTATGAATGAAAAAATAAACAAGCTTACTGAACTTGTTTCACGCACGCGCTCTCACTCACAGACACGCGTGAACTGGCACATTGTAAACACCATGTCAAGTTGAAAAGAACTTCAAATTGTCAATTTCAATTGCCACACGGTCTTGGGTATGGGTTTAATTTTAAGGCCCGTGCAGACCTCCAAGCGGCACTGCAACACCACTCTACTGAATCTAAAGTGTGACTAGTGTAGTTCGATTCCCAAACAAATGACTCTTATGAGTCAGCTTTTTTTGTTTTGCTTTTTAATTTACTGTGCAAAACATAGAGCACAAGCAGTGAAGACTGATTCCCAAACGAATGACTCGTATAAGCAGGTTCTTTTGAATCTACACCACAAAAAATACAACGCTACCTCAC
The DNA here is from genome assembly GCF_019703515.2 of Myxocyprinus asiaticus. Taxonomy (NCBI): domain Eukaryota; kingdom Metazoa; phylum Chordata; class Actinopteri; order Cypriniformes; family Catostomidae; genus Myxocyprinus; species Myxocyprinus asiaticus. The sequence continues at coordinate 29,319,876 of NC_059363.1, forward strand.
AAATTAATGACTCTTATCAGCCGGTTAATTTTAATTAATCAAAAAATTGTCATTCAGTCAGTTAAATATTAACTGAGGCTGGTATCATTCCTCAAACATCACAGTGCATTATTTAACACAAGCTTGCAGTGTCAACACTTTTATTTATATCTTGCTCTAAGGCCCTATTCCGCTTGTCCTTTTTTGGCAAATGACATCCCACTCTCACACTTTGGCATTTACACCATGTGGCATGTAGTAGGCAATTCATTTTTAGCATTATCATTTACATATTATATATGTATCAGAATGGCCGAGCCCCATCATGTCACATATGGCTTTTGTTCACAAGTGTCAAACAGAGAAGAGAAATGTTAAGGCATCGTACCCAGATCCAGCTAATCAAAGCCATTCAAAAGTTGTATGCTATCTGTCTGTGCAACCTGACATTTCTTGGTGAAAAAACACATTTAATACCACCCTGTCTTCTTTGCATGTTATGTAAAGTTTAATAAGCACCTTTTGTGGCAGGACATGAATAATGTATGCATTACTCCACTTTAAAGCACACATACTGCATCTGTCTTGAGAACAGACAGGAGGTGCTGTGATGGACTGGTGAAATTAAAAGCCTTAGGGGGGAGGAGAAAGTTAAAGGCACCACATTACAGTCGATTGTGTCACCACGTCGGATCCAATATAAGTGAAAAGATGGAAATAATGCTCACCCCCAAGCCAAGTTAATCCACACCAAAGATGTTGTTAGTTTATGGCAAAATGAATGCAATGAAGGGTGAAGCCATAGCAGAGATATAGTTTCCCAAGGCACAGAAAAATACTTGGAAAAGCTTCTGTCTGGGCAAATGTTCCCAGTGAGAACTGATTTACTCTTACAATGGTAAGGCCAACTATGTAAAACTGTGTAAAAGGATAGTGTAGTCTACAAAAAAAATACATCCAGTGCTATGAAAATAATTATAAACAGTGAGATCCAAAAATCTGAGATCACATTGTGAATCTGGGATTCAGAATCTATTTTAACCTAGAAATAAACAAAGGTTGTAAGATATTGAAAATTTGAAAAACAAAGACGTGAAATGAAAATGAAATATTTAAGATTCTGCACTCCTATGAGGTCACTAATCAAATAAGCAAAATTGTGACATAGACCATAACTCCTTCGCACAAAAGGATTTCCTTGCTTCCGTAGAGACACACAAGAGGCTCTTTGGAACATTCTCACATCATGTTCAAATAATAGACTGGATTTACACTCTTTTTAATCAATGAATTTCCAGGATTTTTTAATGATGTAATGGAATCACTGCACTCTACCAGGTGAGGGTGAGAAAATCCATGCAGATATTTTTTTGTTTTTTTGTTTGTTTGTTTGTTTTTTTGACAGTTTTTCAACGACTTTTCCAATCAATCGTATTTTTTTAATTACTAGCTTTTCAAACTAATTTTATATACATATCTTGGCGATTGAATAGTTTAGAGCAGAACAAAAGCAGAAACGTAAATTTACTATTAAAATATTTTTTGCATAATAAATGTAGATTTTTTTCTTTTTGTTTGTCTTTTTTTTTCTTTTTTTTAATTACTTTTGCAGGTCTGAAAATCAACATTTTAAACTTCCTCAGGTTATATTATATAGGTTTTGGCTTGAGTACATGCTCTCATTAAAGCAAAAGGGGGAAATACTGATATACATTATATCAGAATATCAGAAAGATATTCTGATATTCATGTTAATGTTTCAATTCAGCTTTTCATTCAAACTGATTATATAATACAGGGGTCAGGAACCTATGGCTTGCGAGCCACAAGTGGCTCTTTGTTAAAAATCAAATGGCTTGCCTGGTGTCTCACCATTCACCAACACATAATCGTTTAAAACTTTCTAGAGATAATTTTCCAGCAGAAAGTGTGGATGCGATTGCAAAGCTTGAAGTCAATGACACTGTTTTGATTTCCTTTCTTCCGAATTTGTCATACACCCTGCTCCTGGTGATTAAGATTTGAAATGAACCGCCAAATGCGGATTTTTCATGCGGAGTATTTTGCTGATGTACCAGCCACTGTGGAAGGTGACCTGTAAGACTTCTCAGAGTGGTATATTACAAGAAATTAGACACAAAGATGCATGTTTGACGAAACGTGATTATATTTTGAAGAACAGACGAAAGAAAAGCCGTCAATGCGTGTCTGATTTGAAATGTGCGCATTGAGCTCCGCTGTTCACAAGTGCAATGAAAGCGCTTCTCCAAAACAGGCACATAGAGTTCTGGGCCTGGTCTCCCAATAACTATTGATCTTAGCTGTTAAGAGCATTTTCTATGAGCGATTTCATGAACGTTCGTTATTTTTTATGTGCACCCAGGTTGTAATATAGCACCCGCCACCCGCAAAATGCGATGAGGCTCAATCCAGTTCACGAGCTCCTCGTCCAAATATATTTCATGCACGAGTAATTTGCTCATCTACCCGCAACAGGTAGGTGACCTGTAAGTCGTCTCAGAGTGACACATGACAAGAAATACTGTTAGTCAAAAAGACGCACTTGAAGAAACACACTTTATTATATTTTTAAGAACAGACAAAAGAAAAGCCGTCAGTGCTTGTGTCTGATTCGCTGTTTGTTCAGAGACATGCAACGGGTCTCATGGAGCAAGCACATGTAAAGACTTATCACTTCATTTTCTCTGTTTCATTCGACTGAAAACTGTTTGGAAGAATAATATAATCTATGAGAATGCTGCAAATGATCTTCGATTATCTCGTGAGGTGCTTTGAGTTTCGCTTTATTTCCACGGAGCAGTTCATTTACACATTGTGAACGCAACTCTGCAGGTTCAGTAATATATACAGGTATCTTTGTATTAAAGAAACAAAGACGAAAGTGATTAAATAATAAAGTAATACAAGACACGTTCACCTTGAACCTAAAATGTAGTTCTATTTTCTTTTCTTTAGGCAGCATAAACTGTATTACCAAAACACAATACAAACACATTCGATAAGAACACATATTTAGCAGCATTATTTTGAGAACACAAGGGAATTTATTAGGCTTATTTATTATGATAATTTTTATAATTATCTTTACTTTTATAATTGTCTTTAGTTCTTAATCTGTAGGCTATTAGTAATTTTTCACCTGGTGTCGTTGACGGATACTTGCGTGATTGCAAATGGGGCGTTGGAGATGGTGAATGTTTGGATTTGGGGAGGTGGTTCTATATATACGATTTTTTAATCACTTTGTTATTTTAATTGCTTTTTTCATTTCGTTTAAAGTGCAATTTTAATTTAGAAATGTCTTTTAAGTTTTTCGTGTTTCAATAAATTAATTTCATTTTCAAAGCAAAATCAACAAAGCAAAAATATTCACCGATCTTGGGGGTTGACCATATAATCGGATATTGTGATATTTTAAATCAATTACCATTCAAATATTTTTTACATAATCGCCCAGCCCAAAAGGGAAGTTAAATTTTTCATGAACAATTGTAAAATGAAGTAATTTTATGGAGACCCGCACAAACACATGTACTCAATTCCATATTGCAACATGTTACCTATTAATTTTTGCATATTGTTTGTTTTTGAGTAGTCTCTTGGCAATATAAACATTTTATTTTATTGAAAAACATTGTTTTTGAAAATAGTAAATTATTCGTTTGTGGTATGGCTCTTTCGAAAAAATGCATCAACCAAAAATTAAAAAATTGGCTCCTTCGTGAAAAAAGGTTCCCGACCCCTGATATAATATTTTCTATGTTATATTATATTATATTATATTATATACAACAGTTAGTTCTGGTCCTTGAATCTGATTGGACGAGAGACATTCCATGAGCACTGATGGTCTGACACCAAATATCACTCCACTTGTGTTCGTGCCGTTCTAAACTAAAGTGTAAGAGCAGTGCAGATGTGTTAAGAGCTACGGTTTGTCTTTTTTTACATGTATTTTTATTTTTTTGTTGACATTACATATGTTAGCCAGCAGGTGGTGGCAAAACATCATTTTTATTTGTAATATGAGCCAATTGGGTGATGTGAACTGAATCTGCTTCAGCAAGTGTTTACATACAGCACTATATGATTGCTTGTATTACTACTACTAATGATAGGAAATAGCTTTAAACAGCTTTAAACGAACAACTTCAACATTACGGCTCATCACAGCTGAGAGACACAACAGACTGATTAATTACACAAACTGAAGGCACTTACCTCTTATCGGACTTTCCACATTGGAGTGGACACACTGTTTAAAATGGAGAACATTGCGGTTTCTATAGTGATCGACTCTTGTGCACCGGCTAACGCGAAATAGGTAGCATTACCCCCGCTTGGACTGCTACTTTTCCACTGAGAAAGCTGATCTTCAGAAAGCTGACAGTTTCTCTGCTTAGGTGTGGCAACAAGTGATCGCACACGCTCCGTCTCTCTCTCTCTCGCTCTCTCTCTCTCAAACACACACACACACACATCCATCCATCCTTGTTTATCCAATAACTTGTTAGAAACAGCACAAGCTATTTCTGAAGTGAACTTTTTGAATTACTAACGAAGGCTTGGACGCATCATTTGTTTTGAACCAGCAACAGCAGATTCTGATCTGCCATATAATAAAGTAGTTCCATGCACAAATGTGTTTTTATGACCTTACTCAGTTTTTCCTATTTTTTATTTTTTATTTACTTGTTCATTGAACTGTTGTATATAAGCAATATCACACTCGCAATTGTGCAATATGGCCCTAGATCAGCACTGCTGTGATTACCTATGGCACTCGGCCTACAGCCTCATCCCTGCGGCCTAATCACAGCAGTGCTGATGTAGGGCCATATCACACTCTTGCTCGTGTGATATTGCTTAAATATTACATTATATTATATTATATTATATTATACAGTTTTGTACTGAATTAGATAAATATAAAATTGCTGGGTTTCCATCCAAAATGTTTAACATTAAGCAAATTTCTAAAAATCCGACTTAAGAAAATATGAATTGTTGCACGTTTCAGTCCACTACATAATACCCATTATAATGAGGGAGCCTCATTTAGGCCTGGGCGACATGTGCCATTGCCCAGGGAGGCATCTTGCGGCAGCACGAGGCACTCACACAGACATCCACCCCCCCCCGTCAACAACTTTGGGGGCATGTTGAAGCAGGTTTCACCCAGGGCGCCATACAAGATAGAACCACCACTGCTCTCCCTGCTTTGGGGAGTTTTATTTGCAAGATTGGAGCAAGTATCTCATTTTATTAAATGCATCCATGAGACACCGTAGAATAACTATAATATCTGATATAATGGGGCTGAAATAGCTGTGATGCCCACACACCGCCAGTCTCTGCATACCTGGGAGTGCCCACTTTTACAACTGCTCAGGCGGATTGTGAGGACCCACTTTATTGACCAGCTGTGGGTTAAACACTTCCGAATGACATGCGCTATGTTCAAAGAATTGTGTGTCAAGTAGAGGCCTGACCGATATGGGATTTTTGAGACCAATACCTAATTTTAGAGAAAATTAACCTATTACCGATATGGTGGCCGATATAGTAAATTTTTGAGCTGGAATGAAAACAGACCTTTTCTATGTGGATTTTTTACAGATTTTGCACCAATATGACTATGCAAAGGTACTCTTTCTTAAACAAATATTTTTATCAAAGAATATTTGACATTATTATTATACATTGTCAACAAATTCTAGAAATGAACACTGAGAAAATAAAGAATACATAAAAATACAATAAATAGCTTAATAAACATCAGTACTGTTTAGTATCAGTCAATTGCTGACCATTAAATAAAGAATAAACAAAAATACAATAAAAAGCTAAATAAACATAAGTACTGTTTAGAATCAGTCAAATGCTGACCATTAAAATAAATAATAAATAAAAATAAAACAAATATCTAAATAAACATCAGTACTGTTTAGTATCAGTCAAATGCTGACCATTTAAATAAAGAATAAATACAAATAAAATAAATAGCTATATAAACATCAGTATTACTGTTTAGTATCAGTCAAATGCTGACTATATTAATACTGCCGAGTCAAGATAAACAGCGGCAGTGGTGTTACACCGTATTCTGCTATGCAAGTTTAGGGGAAACTTTAAATGGCGGAAAACCAGACTTTTAAATATTACATTTTGTAAATGCAATGACTGGAATTGTTCGGTTGAAGGGGGTACCAAACTGTGAATCCTGAACAAAACATTTTGGTGAATACATGTTTATTAGCTTCCACTCAGCTGACAAGCAATGAAAGTAGCTACGTGATTAGCTAGTTAGCTATAAGCTTGTTGTCATGGAGAGTAAAAATGGACGTTGTTTATTTTACTTTCCTGCATTGTGTTTCACCAACTAGGTAATATTATAGCGTGAAATCAACACTTAACAGACACAATCCACCACCGCACCGTTGTCTGCTGAGCTGCAAAATTATGCTCTGATGTTTACCTTTCAATCTGCTACATTACTTACTGCACTGACAAACTATAGCTGGCTAACATAGCAAACAATAGCAAAGATAAACATGACTGACATGGTTGTCAGGGACAGGGTTAACGTTATATTAGTAATATTGAAAAGGGAAAATGATGGGGTCATTGTTTATTAACTTTCCAGTATGTATTTCACAAACTAGTTAGCAACTTACCGTGAAGACACACAGCTTAACTCTGCACTGTCTGCAGAGCCACATCAGCTAAGAGTCAGCTCTGTAAACAGTGGAGTCGGATCGTGCTCTGCTGGACAAACTACGCTATGACACCAATTCTAAAGCACTGTTTTCTGCATTATATGTTCTGAAAAAAGTTTATATCGGTAAACATATACGCCGATACCGATATATCAGTGAAAGGCTAATATCGGCCGATAATATCAGCTCTAGTGCCAAGGTCACACCTTTCGGTGGGCTAGTCATATCAAGCTATCGCAAACTCATAACACGTGCAGGAATGGTCAAAACACGTCATCATTTTGCAAATAAACCAATTCCATCACCTTAATGCACATTTTAACTAATGCAATACTCTAGAAAATCCACCTTCTCCTTTCACATTAAATTTTAAGTGAATTTAGAAAGTTTATTCACATATCAAGCATTTCCATTCAGGATTTCTTATGCGCAATTTCAAAATGTGCATAAAAATTGTTGGTTGGAAACCCATCTAATGAGTATTTTTACTAGTGGTCTTAATGTATATCTGTAAAAATAAAGTGTATCTTAATCCAAACATTGCTTATGTAATACATGTGACCTAATGACAATATTTGACCTAGTTTTCCTTAGATAAATACACTGGAGCTATATGCTATCTGCATGGTAACATACTGATGTTCTCTTGTACGACTTTCAAAAACCAAAAATAAACAACAAATATATCTGCAAGCAGCGATGATGGGGCCCAAGCACCAAGGGTCCATTTCAACCCGGTGGCTTTTGGAAAACAATACATGATGGACACATGCATTTGGCATCTGGTCATACATCTGTGTGTGGCAAATGTAATAAATGTGTAATAATGCCAAGTATTGGAATACCCTTGAACAGTCCAAAAAGGAATATTGTTATTTGACGTGTGGCTATGATAATATAATGTAAGATATCAAGAAGCGCTTAGGATAAAAAAATAACAGGACTATTTCAAAGTCTGTTGTAAGTGCCACACTTCCTGCTGCTAGTTGGTGGCGCTATGACCGTGACACACAATAGCCACATCCATGTGATCAGCCCTCATTACCACACATACAGCTCAATTTTGATCTAAATCACACAATGCATGCAAAAGATACAAGACCCTTCCTTTTTCAAATTTTTTGCCATTAATTTATTGCCTCGCCATGGCAAAACCGTTCAATATATAAAAAATCTGTTAATCTGTAAATTTAGCATCTTTAGTGTCTTGGCATAATATTGCCTAAGTTTGGTGCCAGTCACATGAATAACCCTAGGAGGAGTATTTAAAAGTTCAGGGCCTGCAATTTTCAAAAAATGCACATTCAGTCCAAAATGGCCGACATTCTGTTGGGTGGAGCTAATGACTATAATTTTGAAAACTGTCCAACTTGATGAGAACAAAATATGTAGCAAGTTTGGTGACCGTAGAAGAAACTGACCCCACCACTTCTGTCAAAAGATGGTGCTAAAGAGCTCCCCAGCCACACCCATGTGTTAACTTTTGCCCAGGCCTAATGGCCGAAAACTCTGATGTGTGTACAAAATATCATGAAAATTCAAGCATGCCAAGTACCTCAAAAACATGTGTATATACATAAAAAAGGAATAATGACATTTAATAAAAAGGAATAATGACATTTAATGTGTTGCTATGGCAACAGTATTTAAGGTATCAAGAATCCTTTCAGAATTTTAAATCTGCATGGTCTTGACATTATTCTAAAATTTTTTGAAGCAATTCAGGTAAACATAAGAGGGATATATATGTTAAAAGTCTGTTAAAAGTGCCACACGTCCTTCCGCCAGTTGGTGGCGCTACAACCGTGACCCACAATTGCCACATCAATGTGATCAGCCTGGCCAAAAACATGCCAAAATGGCCAAAAACAAGGCCAAACATTTGGCTCAATTTTGATGTAAATCATACGATGCAAGCAGAAGATATGAGACACTTCCTTTTTCCCATTTTGTTACGTTAATTTATTGCATCACCATGGCAACATCGATCGATATATCAAAAATCTTTTTGCAGTTTAGCATCGTCAGTGTCTTGGAATGATTTCACCAACATTTGGTTCCTGTAACATGAAATCCCTAGGAGGAGCATTTCAAATTCCAGAGCATGCATTTTTTAAACATAAAAAATGGCCAATGTCCTGTTGGGGCGGAGCTTATGACTGTCAGCATGAAAGCTGTCTGGCTTGATGAGATCTATATGTGTACAAAGTTTGGTGACGGTAGCTCAAAAGGGATGTACTACAGAGTACCCCGAACATGCCCATCTTCTAGGTGGCGCTACAGTGCATAATACATTTTCAATTTGGACAGATGTAAAATTGCCTTACACACCTTTAGGAGAATAAATACAATGCGTGTGGTATTTAGTGACTTGCATATACTGATTATAGATGCAATTTCTATGGTAAACCACAGCCTACTAGCCTATGTCCATGGTAGGCTTAGACAAATAAAACAGACAGGTGACTACTCTCCATTTGGTAAAGTTAGTATAATTGCTGTGGGAGATATTTTCCAATTGCCACCTGTGAGAGGAAAACCATTGTATTTGCAAAATGCTCTATTGGATTTGTGGAACAGCACATTTGCCCTGTCAAAATTAACAATCATTGTTAGATTAAAAAGACTCAGCTTTTGCAGAAATATTGATTTGATTGCGTACACATAGCAAGAGTTCCCCACTATCACTTAATGACTTAAATATGCTCAAAAGTAGGGAAACTGGGCAAACCTCTTTCGCTTTACACATTTTCCCAACAAATACGCAAGTCGAAGAGCATAACATCAAACAGATAATTGCATATTGCCCTGACCACATTTGTGTTGAGGCTCAGGATTTTGAGAAAACTGAACAAATGCAACTTAAAAAGGGACACTTTTCCAAAATATTTCATTCCTGTCTACCGGAAACATTTCTATTAGATAAAGGTGTGCGAGTCATGTTAATTAAGAATATTGACATTGCTGATGGGCTTGTAAATTGTGTCTGTGGTACTGTAAAAGACATGGCCCTTAATACAAACAACACAATTGTGAATGTAGAATTTGTTCAGTTTGATGATGATAAAATTCTGAATACCACTAGAAAGCGTATACCACCACATAGAAACATCATGAATTCCACTCCAGTTACTTTAGAGGAAGAGCAAATTAACAGCAAGGGTGGGTTGCGTAAGCATTTCCCATTAAAGTTGGCATGTGCTTGCACTGTACACAAAGTACAAGGATTAACTGTCAAAGAAGCAGTCATATCACTAAAAAAGGTTTTTGCAGCTGGACAGGCATATGTTACCTTAAGTCGAGTCAAGACTTTAAGTGGGTTAATCATTAAAGATTTTGCTGATAAAGCAATTTTTTGCAAAAACAACATCCAAGAATGTATCAACACAATGCCACAGTTTGAACTTTATAATATTTCATCACATAACACCAACAAATCTTTTTCAATTTTCCTAATGAATGTTCAGGGTTTACACTGCCATTTGCTAGATTTAATGGCTTCAATCCAATCCTATAATTATAGCTGTATAGCTGTAACAGAGACATGGCTGCCTGCAAACATATCAAGTGAATCCACTTGCATTGAAGGTTACCACTTTCACAGTGCTCCACGTTGTTTTGTTTACAGAACAGACAACCCTCTATTAAACTCAATTCGACACAAAAAACATGGTAGTGTTTTCATATACTATAGAACTAATAATGATTACAAAATTTTGGACATTCCCAATGTTAACAGAGAGTGCAGAATATGTCAACTCAACAAACTTGATATAATCATAATTTTTATTTACAGGCCACCACAATATCACTTATCTTTGTTTCAAAAATATATTACCAAACTCTGCAATACATTAAACAATATGTCAGATAATATCTTTTTAATTGGTGATTGGAACCATGATGAATTGAAAACACACACAATGTCTACACTGATGGCAAACCTAGGCTATGTTCAGAACCTACCACTGAAAATGGAACATTGATTGATCATGTGTACAAGAAAATGTCATCTAAATATACTACTATTGCACAAGTTATAAATTATTTCAATGAAAACGTGCCCTTGATAGACGTCTTTGACAGCTTGTTTGTGTTTTTAGATGCCATGTCAAGTTTAAAACTGATAAATGTCTCAAGTTGAGACACATACGTTTTGCTCTTTTGTGGCCCTGCGTGTAATTTTAGTGCAACAAGCATGTGAACAGCACGTAACATGATTTCAAACATTGCGTTGAAATTTCAAACAAATATTTTGAATATTAGCTAATATATAGGACTATGCCATTACACAAACACCGTCAACACTGTTGGGTCTCATGTATTTAGATAGAAGACAAAGGCAGGCCTAACACAGTTGTAAAACCTAACTCAGGCCCCCACATAACAAGTCATAAATCTTACTGATAAAAACCACGCCAAAATCAAACAAAGGGAGTCCAAAACAGACTACAAATCCCATGAAGCCTTGCTCACTGAAGGATCAAACTCTCAACTCCTATTGGATGAGGCACACAACAGAACGCACCTCAACCATGACATCATCAGGAGTAGAAATACCTCTAAAATGCTTCCGGGATTTGCTTCCAGCAACTTTGCTCGCCGTGCGTAGACGCAGCTCATCGCTGCTCTCAGGTGCAGCCTTGTGGCACAAGGAAGTCTGACTTGAAACTGTGGCCATACAATCTCCATCTCGCTGGACAAGTTGAGATTACTCTGTGTTCCACCGAACACTCTAACGGATCCGAAGGAGACTGCTGAGCAATCCGCATTTCTTTATCCGTTTGCCTGCAGAAGTGAAGAGATAAAAGATTTCTCTTCCATCTTCAATCAAGTCGATGTCGCTGATTTCTCTGCCAGCCCACCAAGAATCAGCAGCCGTACCGCCCACCGTCATCACCCGAGCCTCGAGGAAACGAGTCTGAGTTAAAGGATGGATGAACACACATTCTGCATCCTCATCCTCTTATCCTTCAAGTAAGAGGTTTATGTCTGAGCAGAGACAGAATATTATAGTGTGTTATTCTTGTGTATCAAGGTTATTTCTTGTACAGTTTACGGACCACCGAGTCCGCTCATTGCGATTAATACTCAGGGTATTAATTATCATGAATTTGATTTGCTGTATTGTAGTCCAACCACATTGGACTGTTGTGCTTTTCCGCCATCGCGGGTGAGACTGGCAAACTGAGTTTATCCATTAAAGAATCAAAGACCGCGGAACAGTTTACGAGCCGTCCACTGCATCTCAGAGTGATAAACTAACAGCTGCTTTCTCTCCCATGATCATGAAACTGGCTTTGGGGCCGTCAGTTAATTCTCACTCTCTCTCGTACTAACCACACACACACACACACAAACACACACACACACGCATGCGCGCGACCCCTCACAAACATTCTGGCACACATTTTGGCTAGTAGATAGCTTTGTGATAAAGCTCAGCTTTGCCCCTAAGCTACCATTGACTGGTTTCTCTCCGCCCACATTCGCGGCCATATTCTCTGGCCGGAAGTCTCGTGTGACATACTCTCCAAGAGAGTCACGTCCGCCATTTTGTGCGCATCCCTCCTTACACACACACACACACACACACCTTATGTGTTATAGGATTATTTTGGTTTCCATATCTAATCATATCACTGTTTAGTTTGTAGTTGGAAGTTGGAAGTTTATTGACTGCATTGTATTAATTATTAATTGATATTACTGCATAAATAAACTTTGTTATATTACAAAGAGAAGTGTTTTGGTTTGTTTTGCATACACCTGTGTCATGCTGACGGGATGTCAGTGCTCGGATTCAAGCCTTCATTCATTGTTTTTTTTTTGTTTTGAAAATTGATATTCTTCGGATGTCGATTTTCGTAAGGAAACAATCTAATACTGAGACTGTTATACTATCTGGTTATTAGTCCCTGATTCCAGGGTGGTGCCCCATCAATATTAATCCTTATTAATATTCTATTGATTTTTGATAATTGATAATTATCTTTGATGATTGTTGAATTTGAATGATCAATAAGCTAGTGTTTTTTTATTTAGTGTCATTTTAATTAATGTTTCATCGATGTTAATGATTAGTGATTATCTTTGATAATTATTGATTTAAAGGATTAGAAAAAAGCTAACATTGATTCTCATCAATGTTCTATTGATTTTAATAATTAATAATTATCTTTGATAATTATTAATTATTGCTAATAACCAAACCCGCTCCTAAACGTAGTGCACTACATTTACTGGAGCCCCATATGAGGTTTTAATGAGTTAGATTCAATTAATTAATTTAAATATTAATTAATAACTAAAGAAATAATTATCAATTATTTCTGATAGTAACACTGATCTAAACAACCAGTAAAGCCCTACAACACAAGTCGTGCCAGCTTCAAGCAGAATTAAAACTAATAAACATATTCAGAGCTGAATAGCCTACTACAAAACTGAATAAAACAGGCTCCATGACACTGATAAATGACAACTGCCAGAGTAACATTCGCATACAGGTGTGAGGGACATCAGAATTTCACAAATAACACAAAGAACAAACGTATTCCTCTCACTTGGTTTTGCTCACATGTCCCCTCCGTGTGCGAATGATGCAAAGATCTATTGGGATTTTACTAAAGTTCGTCACTGAAAAGGTTTGCTCACAGACTTAGCACTAAACAGCACAAGCAGCCTCACGAATGGACAAGGAGTGGCTGCATCACACTTTTCTTTGAGCATAATATTGCGTTATGGAGTGCTAAGTATTTTATTTATTTATATTTCGGAGAGGAGAGAGAGCGCCCACTCGCATGCAGGGTTGCCAGATTGCATAAATTAAGTTTGACAAAAGGTGAAATATTTCCTATTTGTGCAAGTATAAATCTCTGCTTGGGGTTTTTCATCTATTATCTGGCAACCCTGAGTATATTACAAGCTTGTGGATGTGGGATAGGTCCCAAGCCAGATAAATAAAATTATATTTTATTTATATAAAAGATAAAAAAAATATGTTTATTAACAATAAACTTGAAAATTAAAGCATGGCAAATACCTCAAAACATGTGAATATACACAAAAATGAATGATGATAATTTTGACATTATTACATTTTTTTATTTTTTTATTTATTTATTTATTTATTTATTTATTTATTTTTTGAAGCATTCAGGTTAAAAATAAGAGGGATATTTCAAAGTCTGTTAAAAGTGACATACTTCCTTCTGCCAGTTGGTGGTGCTATGACCATGACCCACAATAGCCACATCAATGTGATTAGCCTGCAAGAACAAACATTTGGCTCAATTTATTTGTAAATCAAACAATGCACGCAGAAGATATGAGTCATTTCCTTATTCCAATTTTTTTATGTTATTTTATCGCATCGCCATGGCAACACTGTTTGATATATCAAAAATCCTTTCGAAATATAGCATCGTCAATGTCTTGGCATGATGTTGCGCACATTTGGTACCTGTAACATGAAATCCCCGAGAGGAGTGTTTAGAATTCCAAAGCATGCATTTTTCAAACAAACAAAAATGGCGACTTCCTGTTGGGCGGAGCTAATACAATCCAATGGGAAATATGTCTGTCATGGTGAGAACAATGTCCTCACCAAAACTTGTGAAAATCAGACAAACTCTGTGGCAACCACAGCGATAAACTCACTCAAAATGTTAGAGGGCGCTATGGAGTCCACTGGCTACACCCAAGACAAATGACAAAAGAATTCTAAAATCTTGCCAAACTTTGAGGGGTGTGCCAAGTTTCAAGAGTTTTGAAAAAAGTAATAAGCATTTACGAACTAGGGGGCGCTGTGGAACCGATGAGGCACGTCTAATCATAAGATGTCCTAAGACAAATATATGTGTAAACTTTCATAATTTTTCAGCCAACGTAAGCCCCTCAAAACACCACGGGAAAATGTGAAAATCCCACATTCCATCAAGCATGGCTGACTTTCTGTTGGGTGGAGTCAAATACAACCAAGTGAACTTTGTCTAACAGGATGAGAGCAGTAACCATACCAAGTCTTGTGCACATCTGAGCAACCACCCATTGTCTGCGTTTGGAGGTGCTGTAGAGCTCCTCGACCACACCCAAGCCTAAACACTTTGATTTTATGCAGGTCTGATGTGTGTGCCAAGTTTCTTGAGTGTTCAAGCATAATGAATGCCTCATAAATGGATGAATGCGTTAAAAATAAAATTATTAATAATAATAAATATAGCTGCAAGCAGCGATGATGGGCCCAAGCACCATGGGTCCATTTCCACTCGTTGGCTATCGTAAAACAATGCATGATAGACACAGCAACAACTCAACATTAATCTAAACTACAATGTGTAATAGATATATGCCACCATTCCAGTTTGACTACAACTTCATGTAATTGAACCCTGACAACACTATTAAAGCTATCAAACATCCCCTCAAAATTTTCCATTAGCAGTGTCTAAACAATTTTGAAGCAATTTGGGTAAAAGTAAGAGGACTATTTCAAAGTCTGTTTTAAGTGTTACACTTCCTGCTTCCTCAATATGATCAGCCTGTAAGGACAAACATTTGGCTCAATTTTCTTGTAAATCTCACCATGCACGCAGAAGATATGAGACATTTCCTTATTCCAATTTTGTGACATTATTTTATCACTTTGCCATAGCAACACCGTTTGATATATCAAAAATCCTTTCGCAGTTTAGCATCGTCAATGTCTTGGCATGATGTCGCCCACATTTGGTACCTGTAACATGAAATCCCTCTTAGCAGTATATCAAATTCCAGAGCATGCATTTTTCAAACAATCCAAAATGGCCAACTTCCGTTTGGGCAGAGCTTATGTCAGCACGAATGTTGTCCGGCTTAATGAGATCTATATGTGTACAAAGTTTGGTGATGGTAGCTCAAAAGGGATGTGCTACAGAGCCCCCCGAACAGGCCCATGTTCTAGGTGGTGCTGCAGTGCCCCCCTCCCCACCCTGCATGACCCCCCCTGCAACTTTGCCAAGCCCTAATGGCCAGCGACTCTAATGTGTGTGCAAACTTTCAAGAGTTTTCACGCATGTTATGTACCCCAAAAGTACAGAAAACCTTGAAAAGAAGTGTAATAATAAAATAAGTACGAGGGGTCCCCCTGTCACAGGGGGACGTAGGGCCCTTGCAAAATGTAGCCAGAGCAAACTGGCAAACGTTTGAGATGTGTTCTGAGCAGGATTCAGAGTGCTTGGAATGTCAACAAGAAATTAGAGATTCATCAAAAGAACTTGATGAGCATGTTGATATAATTCCTGATCTATCCATTCAAAATGAAAGAAGCAATCAATTTGAATCTAGTTTGAATGTCTTGTGTAGATCAGACGCTCTCAATCTACTTAGGTCTCTGAACTCCAAACAAAAATATATTTTCTATCAAGACAGACAGTGGTGCTTAGAGAAAGTTAGAGATAAAAAGCCAGAGCCTTTCCATGTATTGGTTACTGGAGGTGCAGGAACAGGAAAGTCACATTTAATCAGAGCTATTCATTATGAAGCGACCAGATTATCATCCAAAATTGCAACTACACCAGACGAAGTTTCTGTTCTATTGACAGCACCTACTGGAATTGCTGCTTTCAACTTGGGTGCCAAGACCATCCATAGAACATTTTCAATCGGGACAGATGTAAAATTGCCTTACACACCTTTAGGAGAAGAAAAATAAATAAAATGCATGTGGTATTTAGTGACTTGAATATACTGATTCTAGATTAAATTTCTATGGTAAACCACAGCCTACTAGCCTATGACCATGGTAGGCTTAGACAAATAAAGCAGACAGGTGACTACTCTCCATTTGGTAAAGTTAGTATAATTGCTGTGGGAGATTTTTTCCAATTGCCACCTGTGGGAGGAAAACCATTGTATTTGCAAAATGCTCCATTGGATTTGTGGAACAGCACATTTGCACTGTCAGAATTAACAATCATTGTTAGACTAAAAGACTTGATTGCGTACAGGTAGCAAGAGTATTTCACACACACACACACACACAATATTTTTTATTTTATTGCTAACTGATTAATTTTAAATTTTTTCTATAATTTAATATAATTATTTATTGAAAAAAATATGTAGATCTGAAGATTATATTGTAATGAAGTCATTTACCATTTTTATGTATCCCTAAAATTGCTTTAAATAATGCATTTGGTGCTAAGTTGGTCTAGGTAGAGTTTAATATGAGCAGAGGTCATTTAGCCTTGTAATTTTGTTGCAATTATGTGGCAATAAGTCTAAGTTTCTTTTACTGTTTCATTTTTTTTCTCTGTTCTCTTTCGAAATAAATTAAGTACATTAACGTTTAGTCTGCATTCGTTATTCATACGCAACTGTTTAAATAGTCTTTTGTGGTGAGCGAGGCCAGGAAGATAAGTGGCGAATGACTTCCACCTGCGAGCCACACCTGCCTCGCGTTCCAGCGAGGGTAGGCGGGAATATTTAAGGAGAAGAGACAGCGGCAGGCGGGAGAGAGGTGAACGAAACTTGTCCGCGTGTCTTTAGGATTTGACGCAGCTGGCTGAAAAGCAGTGCGTGTTTTTGTTTCTTTGGCCGCTGAAAAGTGTTATTAAATGTCTATGTGTTTGTTAAGCCGGTCTCAGCTTCCTCCTTTCCCATCTTTAAGTGTTACACCTTTAAATTATGTTGAGAAAATAAGGACATAAATTAGGTTACACTACTGCATGTCTGCCCATAGAATAATTATTATGCAAAAATTACCAACTGGTAACCAACAAACAACTATTGTTCCTCGATATAGGAAATTCACTTTTCCGGTTGTCACAACATAATCAAATACATTACCACAACGAATGTTTGGTCATAAAATTACGGTGCAGTTAGGTAATGCAAGAAAACATATCTAAGGTTAAAATAGATGTACAATAAATCTGTAAACTAAAAAGACAAATGAGAATTAAATAATTAGGACTGTTGCAATATTTACATTTTCTGATATTTAAATCTGGTATATGGCCATATACAAAAAAATACAATTAGAGTTTGTACTATGTACTATATACTATGAGGGGTGGCAACACCAAAGCAAGCGCCCATGCGTAGATTTTATGGATTAATGTACCAAGCTTCATTGCAACAAGTACTAGTTCATTAATTGGAGTCACAATCAAATTATAAATATCCATGAATTTGCGATACAACTGCATTTCCACAGGAATCATTTAGTAACATTTTGCTACTGATTTGCCAACATAAAACAAAATCTCCAGAGTGCCAATACATTGTCTATTAAACACATCAACAAATTCTAAATGTTCCTTAGCTTGACATAAAACTGGCAATCTGGAATAACCTTCACATTATGCAGGACAATTTATTTTTAAGTGTACCCATGGATGGAGAGTACATGCATATCCAGTGTTATTCTGCTAATAAAATCCTGTAGGCCTATCAACTTTTTAACAGCTGGAATAAGCCACTTGAAAGGGAACATAAAGTTAGTTCTAAATAAAAATAAACTTTAGGAAAACTGTACCTTGGGTGGCAGTGCTGCGAATATGAATTATTTTATGCACAATAAGAGATTATTTTAAATCACCTATTTTGATAAACAGTTGTTCTTAATGACCTATTCAATCACTCAAATATAGAGATATTTCACATAATATGGTAATTTTATCTCTACATCTGCCACTATCACTATGGGATTTTGTTAGTCAGTAAATGAACACATAGATCAGCAATTTAATCAAGAACATGACTGATTGGTCTAGTGCAGTGTTTCTCAACTGGTGGGTTGCGACCCAAAAGTGGGTCACATGTCTATTCGGACTGGGTTGCGGACAGCACGGAAAGAACAATGCCATGGTTCTCCCATTGAAGATTATAAGGGCGACTGTCCAAGTGATAGCCCATTTAGGACTACCGAGGCAAATTTAATGAAAATCTCGCATTCAGCTAAAGGCTTCTCATCAGCACTGCAATATTTTTTTTGCGGTCCGATTAAAGCTTTCGTGCGAGTGTAATGGAACCAGCTCACGCTCATGATCTGCTCTGCTCTCTGGCGCACATGCTCAACAACCTGGCTTCCCCTGATGCACACTGCGCAGACCTCAAAACTGATGAGACCCATTTCAATTCTAGTGAGACTTTTCTAGTTAAGCATTACGGAGGAAGTCAAGTCAAACCTCTCAAACAGTAGGCAGCCCTGACATGCCAAACAGCACTGAGGAGGAAAGAGCAACACTGTGCTATGTGCTCAAAATAAAAAATAAAATAAAAAATGAATTACACCTCATCACCTTTACATAATTGTTTCACAATTTTACCTGAGTAAAAGTAACTGTTATATTTCGACAAAATGTTATAGTTTCATATGAAATAATCTAAAGGTAGAATCTATTAGACCTCATTTTTATTTCAACAGTGGCAGCTGTAGTTAAAGTTTCAAAAAGTGTTTTGGCTAGTACTTCATAAATATTATAATTTATTATTATTATTACTATTAGACTAGCTACATTAATGGTAATGAGGAGCCTTTTCTCCTGTGTAATATGTATGTTCTATTTGAATGATGTTTGAAATTAGGAAGCAAACTGGATAATAATAGGCTCATATAAATAAATATGCGCCGTCTGCACTGTTTTATAAATTATTTCAATATAAACGTGCGCTAGATAGACGTCTTTGACGGCTTGTTTGTGTTTTTAGTTGCCATGTCAAGTTTAAAAGAGCTCAAACTGTTAAACGTCTCGAGTTGAAACACATACGTTCTGCTCTTTTGTGGCGCTGCGTGTAATTTTAGTGCAACAACAAACGCATTCAAGCATGTGAACGGCACATAACATGAGATGAGAGATAGAAGATGAGAGATATAACAGGTGTAACTCTGCAGCTGAGTAGTTCTGTTAGTTTTACAATTCTTGTCAAAGGTAATGTGAAGTAAGGAAGCGCCATGATTTGAAAGGCATCAAAAGATGCTCCAACCTTGAGCACTTGCAAACTGCAATGTTGACAGCTTTGTTGATTATAAGCAGGAGCTACAGCGCATCGCTTGCTTACAGTAAGGTGACCAGATTTCTGAAATGAAAAATGGGGACATTTGTAGTTCAGTGGTAAACATGACATTGAAATTTCACATGTTACTTATCTATGAATTAAAAAAGGGGGACAATTCAGATGTTATGTTTTTTAACCATGGTGAATGTAGTAATGTCATGAACTATAGTATATTAAACTCTGTTGAATATGTCTCAATGAAATTCTGATACGGAGGTAAAGTTGATCATTTTTAATTGTCTTCTGTTACACATTACTTTATTCTTTTCTACAATGTATACAGTAAATTACACTGTGGCATAAAAGTGAACCAAACAAACATATAATTTATAAACAATGGTTGAATATAGGAACTATTGCATCTGACTCTACAGCACAGGGACACCTGCCCTTGATCACACTCTTTACATCAGTCTTCTTACTCTCTTCTAAAGTTCCTTCTCTTCTCCTCTTTTCCTTCACCTTTACCTGGCATTTTCCTAAAAGTAAGACGATAGCTGGCAGAGGAATTTCAAAAGAAATGATCTCACTTGACTACCATTTCCCTTAGTATTACAACTGAAATCATATGAAACACTTACACTATGTGCAATATCAGGTCCTGGAATTAATTTCTGAAGGGGGGATTGCCCCCCTTAGATGCCTCATATTGTTGGGGGTTTTCCAATTTGTAGTCATGACACAAAGATATTCAATATTGTATAATAATAATAATTATTATTATTACACTATTTTCCTAACTGTTTCAAATCAAATCAAATCACTTTATTGTCACACAGCCATATACACAAGTGCAATGGTGTGTGAAATTCTTGGGTGCAGTTCCGATCAACATAGCAGTCGTGACAGTGATGAGACATATACCAATTTACAATAACATCAAATTAACACAATTTAAACATCTGATATACACATAATTACACTCAACAATATACAAATAATAACATACACTGTACAGTATACAATACGTTTTTTTTATTTATTTTTTATTTTTTTACTATATAGATACACATTATTCAATAAAAATTAAAAATTAAAATATATATAAAAAAAGTATATATATATATATAGAATGTACAGTATTGTACTGTATTGACATTCAGGCTGTCGGTTGATAGTCAGTTGTTAAGAGAGAACATAATATAATAATAATAATATAATTTATGACAGTCCGGTGTGAGATATAAGAGTAAGGGTAATAAAGTGCAGTGCTGATGTATTTTGATCGTGGGAGATCAAGAGTTCAGAAGTCTGATTGCTTGGGGGAAGAAGCTATCATGGAGGCTGGAGTCTCTGATGATCCTCCGAGCTTTTTTCACACACCGCCTTGTATATATTTCCTGGAGGGAGGGAAGCTCACCTCCGATGATGTGTCTGGCAGTTCGCACCACCCTTTGCAGTGCTTTGCGGTTGTGGGCGGTGCTATTGCCGTACCAGGCGGAGATACAGCCAGTCAGGATGCTCTCCACAGTGCAGGTGTAGAACCGTGTGAGGATGTGGCGGTTCATTCCAAACTTCCTCAGCCGTCTCAGGAAGAAGAGGTGCTGATGAGCCTTCTTCACAATGACTTCAGTGTGGACGGACCATGTGAGTTCCTCAGTGATGTGGACACCCAGGAACTTGAAGCTGCTAACTCTCTCCACTGGTGCTCCATTGATGGTGATGGGACTGTGTTCTCTGTCTTTTCTTCTGAAGTCCACCACAAGCTCTTTTGTCTTACTGACGTTGAGGGAGAGGTTGTGCTCCTGACACCAGTGTGTCAGAGTGTGCACCTCCTCTCTGTAGGCTGTTTCATCATTGTCAGTGATCAGACCTACCACCGTCATGTCATCAGCAAACTTAATGATGGCATTGGAGCTATGTGTTGCCACACAGTCATGTGTGTACAAGGAATACAGTAGTGGGCTGAGAACACAGCCCTGCGGGGCCCCAGTGTTGAGGGTTAGTGATGAGGAGATGTTGCTACCTATTCTAACCACCTGGCGTCTGCTTGACAGGAAGTCCAGGATCCAGCTGCACAGCGAGCTGTTTAAGCCCAGAGCCCGGAGTTTCTCATCTAGCTTGGAGGGCACTATGGTGTTGAATGCTGAGCTGTAGTCTACAAACAGCATTCTCACATAAGTGTTCTTTTTTTACAGGTGGGAGAGAGCAGTGTGTATTGTAGATGCAATGGCATCATCAGTGGAGCGGTTGTTGCGGTAAGCAAACTGCAGCGGGTCAAGATTGAGTGGCAATACAGAGCAGATGTAATCTCTGATTAGTCTCTCAAAACATTTGCTGATGATGGGGGTCAGAGCAACAGGACGCCAGTCATTTAAACAAGTTATTTTTGATTGTTTTGGTACAGGCACAATGGTGGATGTTTTAAAGCATGCGGGGACTACAGACAAAGAGAGGGAAAGGTTGAAAATGTCCATAAAAACACCAGCCAGCTGGTTCGCGCACGCTCTGATGACATGGCCCGGAATGCCGTCTGGGCCTGCGGCTTTGCGGATATTCACCCGTCGGAAGGATCGAGTTACATCCGCTACAGAGACGGAGAGTGAACTAATCTCTGTAGCTTCAGCCGCGAGAGCTCTCTCCGCGAGGGTGGTGTTATTTCCCTCGAAACAAGCATAAAAAGTATTTAGCTCATCCGGTAGAGAGGCAGCGGTGTTCATGGCGGAGTTTTTATTCCCTTTAAAGTCCGTGATGATGTTAATTCCCTGCCACATGCTTCTAGAGTTGGTGGTGTTAAACTGTCCTTCAATCTTGCTCCTGTACTGGCGTTTTGCTGTTTTGATAGTTTTTCGGAGGGCATAACTGGCTTGTTTATGCTCCTCCGCGTTCCCGGAATTAAAAGCAGAGGTCCGCACATTAAGTGCCACGCGAACATCGCTATTGATCCATGGCTTCTGATTCGGATAGATTCGTACAGTTCTGGTCGGAATCACTTCCTCTACGCACGTTCTGATGAAACACATTACGCTATCAGCGTAAAGCTCGATGTCGTCATCAGAGGCGGACCGGAACATCTCCCAGTCCGTGTGATCAAAACAGTCTTGTAGCATAGAGTCTGATTGGTCCGACCAGCACTGGATCGTTCTGAGGGTGGCTGCTTCCTGTTTCAATTTCTGCCTGTAAGCGGGCAGAAGCAGAATGGAAGAGTGGTCCGATTTGCCAAATGGTGGGCGGGGGAGGGATTTGTAGCCATCCCGGAACGGAGAGTAGCAATGGTCCAAAACCCGGTCCCCTCGTGTGTTGAAACTAATGTGCTGGTGATATTTTGGTGCGACTGATTTTAAACTGGCTTTATTAAAGTCCCCGGTCACAATGAACGCGGCCTCAGGGTGCGTGGTTTCCTGCTCACTTATACTCCCATACAGTTCCTTGAGTGCCCGGTCTGTGTCGGCTTGAGGCGGGATGTACACAGCAGTGATAATGACTGCTGTGAATTCCCTCGGTAGCCAGAATGGTCGACACAGAAGCATAAGAAATTCCAGATCAGGAGAACAGAAAGACTTGATGGAATGTACGTTCCTCTGATCACACCAGGATTTGTTGATCATAAAACATACACCACCTCCTCTAGTTTTACCTGAGAGGTCTTTCGCTCTGTCCGCTCGGTGCACGGAGAACCCCGTGGGTTCAATGGCTGAGTCTGGAATCTCCGCAGACATCCAAGTTTCTGTTAGGCAGATAATGCAGCAGTCCCTTGTATCTCGTTGGAAAGAGATCCACGCTTTCAGCTCGCAGAGCTTGTTATCCAGAGACTGAACATTTGCCAATAGAATAGTGGGTAGCGGGGGTCGATTTGTGCGGCGTCTTACTCTGATGAGAACGCCGGCTCTGTTTCCCCTTTTCCTCCTGCGTTTCCGCGGCTGTGCTGCCCAGACAAAGGGCTCTGCTTGCATGTTTGTAAACAGCGGGTCGGCATTGAGGAATGTGAAGTCCGGTTTTCGGTGTGAGATCGCTGAACCAATGTCCAAAAGTGTTTGTCTGTCGTAGACAATAAGGCAGACAACATCCAAGACAAAAAACATAAGAATTGTGAACAAAACAAACAAAACATTGCTATGTTGTGTCGGAGCTCACAATGCAGCAGCCATACTCGGCGCCATCTTTTTCTATCAGTTTCTATCAGTTATCTCATATGGTATATCCTATGAACCTGTTTTTCTTAATTATACCTTTTATTTTTATCAACTCTTATGCATTTTGATGCTTCTTTTCGGTCACTTGTTTCCCAGCAAAGCGCTATGTAATCTATGCTGTAATGTGCAGATTTATATTTTATGTTGTTCTTTGCAGATACTTTATTATACATTTCATTTATTTTTCCATGTTATTAATGTCATATTCTTATTTTAAATGCATAAATTTTATATAATGCATAACAATATAACTTCTTTATAACATAGCTAGTATGTGCCTCACCTCGAAGCTGATAATGATGATGATGTTTGCTCCCTGGTCCAGTTCTTAATGACAAAACTGGTGCGAACAAGTAATCGGTAAAGGAAGATGAATGACTTAAAACTGCTATAGCAAGCAGTCCCCTCTGCTGGTCAAAATAAACAGCACACAGTAAACCATGTTGCCGGTAGGCTTCAATAGCGGCTTTCTTGCCATGTATTTTCACTTTGCGGGCTGTTTCCAGGGACAGCTCCAGTCGGGAAACACCGTCAAAAACCGGGACTGTCCACGGAAAACAGGGACGTCTGGTCACCCTAGCTTACAGAGACGCATAATAACAGCATTTGCATTTCTGACTAATGGGTTTCTGAAGGTTTATACATGTGTAACATCGTAAATTCAGTAGAAATGCGCTTCCCTGTGCATGCTCATACTAAACTCAAGCATCAACTGCTAAATGCATGAGAGAGAGAGAAAGAGTCTCTTTTATTTTTGCATGTCCTCTATTCACACCCCAAAATTTAAGACCTCAGCAAACGAAATTTAAGACTTCTTGTAATTTATTTAAGATATTTAAGACTTTTTATGGCCTTAAATTTAAGACTTTATAAGACATTTTAAGGACCTGCGGGTACCCTGTTGCTTGGCATCCCATTGAGCACACAACTGAATAAAACAGGCTGCATGACACTGATAAATGATTACTGCCAGAGCAACATTTGCATACAGGTGTGAGGGACATCAGAATTTCACAAATAACACAAAGATCAAAGTATTCCTCTCACTTGGTTTTTCTCGCGTGTCCCCTCCGTGTGCGAATGATGCAAAGATCTATTGGGATTTTACTAAAGTTCATCACTGAACAGGTTTGCTCACAGACTTGGCACTAAACAGCACATGCAGCCTCACGAATGGACACGGATTTGCTGCATCACACTTTTCTTTGAGCATAATATTGCACTATTGAGGGCAAAGTATTTTATTTATTTATTGAGATGAGAGACAGAGACCGCACTCGCATGCAAGGTTGCCAGATTGCATAAATTAAGTATGAGAAAAGGTGAAATATTTCCTATTTGTGCAAGTATAAATGTCTGCTTGGGGTGTTTTGCACTGTTATCTGGCAACCCTGAGCGAGAGTGAGTGTTTGGGAATCATTCAACAATGGAGCTTGGCTGACCTCTATTGGACATTTCTTGTAATTGCAACTCAGGCCTGGGTTAGAAATAAGACTTCGGTTTTCTAGTATTTTTACATTTCAGTTCATATTTGTATTATATTTTATTTATATAAAAAATAAGAAATATGTTTAACAATAAACTAGAAAACTGAAACATGCGAAATACCTCAAAACATGTAAATATACACCAAATGAATGATGACATTTAATGTGTTGCCATGGCAACAGTATTTAAGATATCAAGAATCCCTTCAGAATTTTAAATCTGCACTGTCTTGACATTATTCTAAATTTTTCTGAAGCAATTCAGGTAAAAAAAAATAAGAGGAATATTTCAAAGTCTGTTAAAAGTGACACACTTCCTTCCGCCAGTTGGTGGCACTACAACCGTGACCCACAATAGCCACATCAAGGTGATCCACCTGCAAGAACAAACATTTGGCTCAGTTTTGATGTTTTTAATTTTCTGCATGCAAAAGATATGAGACATTTCCTTATTCCAATTTTTTGACGTTATTTTATCATGTCGCCATGGCAACACCGTTCGATATATCAAAAATCCTTTCGCAATTTAGCATCATCAATGTCTTGGCATGATGTCACGCACATTTGGTACCTGTAACATGAAATCCCTAGGAGGAGTGTTTCAAATTCCAGAGCATGTATTTTACAAACAAACCAAAATGGCCCACTTCCTGTTGGGTGGAACTAATACAAGCCAATGGGAAATATATCTGTCATGGTGAGAACAATGTCCTCACCAAAACTTGTGAATATCAGACAAACTCTGTGGCAACCACAGCAATAAACTCACTCAAAATGTTGGGGGGCGCTATGGAGTCCACTGGCCACACCCAAGACAAATGAAAAAAGAATTCTAAAATCTTGCCAAACTTTGACGGGTGTGCCAAATTTCAAGAGTTTTGAAAAAGTAATAAACATTTAAGAACTAGGAGGCGCTGTGGAACCGATGAGGCACGTCTATGCTGAACTGCAATATCAAGTCAAAAGATGTCCTAAGAGAAATGTATGTGTAAACTTTCATAATTTTTCAGGCATCGTAAGGCCCTCAAAACACCGTGGGAAAATGTGAAAATCCCACATTCCATCCAACATGGCTGACTTTCTGTTGGGCGGAGTCAAATACAACCAAGTGAACTTTGTCTTACATGATGAGAGCAGTAACCATACCAAGTCTTGTACACATCTGAGCAACTTCATCCCATTACCTGCATTTGGAGGCGCTGTAGAGCTCCTCGACCACACCCAAGCCTAAACACAACATAACTTTTTGATTTTACGCAGGTCTGATGTGTGTGCCAAGTTTCTTGAGTTTTCAAGCATGACAAATGCCTTATAAACGGATGAATGTGTTAAAAATAAAATTAATAACAATAATAATTATGAAAAAAAACATTCCAAAAGCAATAGGGCTTTAGCACCTCCGGTGCAGGCCGAGAGGCCCTAATAATCTTTAGAAGAACAATAGGGCTCTGCACTTTCAGTGCTTGGGCCCTAATAAGAAAAAACTTTAGAAGAACAATAGGGCTCCACACTTTCAGTGCTTGGGCCCTAATAAAAATAATAATAATCCTTAGAAGAACAATTGGACCGTCACACTTTCAGTGCTTGGGCCCTAATAATAATAATTGTGAAAAAACATTCCAAAATCAATAGGGCTTTAGCACCTCCGGGTGCTCGGGCCCTAATAAAGAAAAATCCTTAGAAGAACAATAGGGCCTTGCTCTTTCAGTGCTTGGACCCTAATAAAGAAAAATCCTTAGAAGAAAAATAGGCTCTCCACACTATCAGTGATTGGGCCCTAATAAGAATAATCTTTAGAAGAACAATAGGGCCTTGCACTTTCAGTGCTTGGACCTAATAAAGAAACATCCTTAGAAGAACAATAGTTCCTCCACACTTTCAGTGCTTGGGCACTAATAATAATAATAATAATAATAATAATCCTTAGAAGAACAATAGGGCCGCCGCACTTTCAGTGCTTGGGCCCTAATAATAAGTCTTAGAAGAACAATAGGGTCTTCGCACTTTCAGTGCTTGGGCCCTAATGATAACTTCACAACCACCATCTCTCTCTCCATTTTCATACAGCAAACCTGCATCATATGAGACAGCACCTCTGTCGCTCGCCCCTTTGATCATATTTATTTTATTTTATTTATTTATTTATTTGAAAAGGGACCATGTGCAATTTTTTACATAAATGATTCCATTTCATGCATTGTACCGGATTTAGCCAAAGGTTCATTTTCATCCACAGTCCCCTTCCTTATTCGTATATATGGGACAGCACCTCTGCCGCTCGCCCCTTTGATCATATATAAGTACAGAACTTCCCTCTTTCAATACACCTCATCCCTCTGCACACATCGCTCACCTACGCCTGTCTGTCACCCAGGCCCCATAACTGCCTGCTCTACTCACAAAATTAGATATCCCTGTCTGCTGATTGGCTGAGCCTCATTGAGGAGATTGGTGGGCCACTATCTTCTGAAAGATCTTCCCCCCGTTGAATAAGCAATGCAGCATCCTTCTGACCTGCCCAGGGCAACCCTCATCCATGTTCTCTGTCGCTCCCCACCCCCAACAGACTGCCTTCCCAGCTATGCTCTCTGTCAATGGGGCCACGCTGATGCACAAAAAATGGATAGGCTTAGCCGCCGGGTGATGGATGCATTTCCATGGCCATCTCTGTTATCTCACCCAAACAGGTCCCTAGATTCCTGGATTCATTTTCTCCTTTTTTTCCATTTTTTTTTTTTTTTGCCCCTTATACCCCCCTTCCACCCCAAGCATTTTCTTTCATCCCGTTTTCTGAAGGTCACTCATTAATACAACTGCGCATTAGTGATGACCTCATGACCCCTTAGCCTGAAAGCCACAAACTCTAATATTGAGCATTAGAACCCTTATTTCACTTATTCTCAGCATAGGATGTATGCTGGGGGCTAAATTTTCAAGGTCAAGGACTGAATGGCCTGGACTCCAAATAATACAGAGGGGGCTCTTCATCGTCTCCATGGACATGGTCTAGTGAGGCCCTCTGGAATAATTGGCTATGCAGCCAATCTCCAAGTTAATCAATGAGCTTCACTCAACAGGAAAAACATGGAAATCTGCCACAGTAACTGACACTTTAGCTTTGGGCCACACTGCTATTTCACATTTCAATCTATGCTGAAAAAAAGAACAGAAAAGAAAAATCGAATTTAAAGAGGAGAAAACTGTAAATGAGCCAATGTTAACACCAACAGGTTATACAACAGTAAAGCAAAGCCTGACTAAGTAAAAGTGACACATATGTGCTGCTGTTTAGAATGGTTAAAAGTGTAATTGGATAAAGTGTGTGTTGTAAAGTAGTGAATCCCAATGAGGGTAGGCAGACCCCTAGGGGTAAGTTTAAACAGATTTGATGGGGTAAGTTTTTGATTTCGTTTTGTTTAACCTATAAAATAGAAAACTTAAAGCAATATTTGGGGTTAATACAAGTTCAGCTCAATCAACAGCATGTGTGGAATAATGTTGATTACCTCAAATAATAATTTAGACTCATCCCTCCTTTTCTTTAAAAGTCGAGGTTAGTGAAGCACTTACAACAGAAGTGAACGGGGCAAATTTGTGGAGGGTTTAAAGGCAGAAATGTGAAGTTTATAATTTTTTTAAAAGCACTTACATTATTTTTTTCTGTTAAAACTCATTATTTGAGGTGTAAAGTTGTTTAAATCGCCATTTACCAGGATTACACGGTTACGTCATCATGGCAACAAAGTTGTAAAATGTAATATTACTTCACACAGAAAAGGTTAGTAAGCAATTTGATCAAACTAAAAATCATGCTAACATGCATATTGTTTACTTCTTGTAAGTGCCTTACTGTAACCCATATTATTATTATTTATTTTATTTTTTTAAGAAATTATTATTATTATTATTATTGGCAATCAACATTATGCCTCAAATGCTGTCAATTAAGCTTAACTTGTATTGAACCCAAAATATTCCTTTAATTGTGCTATTTGTGACTAATTATGGTTAATAATTTTCCATTCCTTATTAAGGACAGAAAACTAAATAATACTTATAATATATGTGCATTTTATAAATGTGTGAATCCCTCTCATAGCAGAATAAATGTGCTTCTTGTTGAGTCTGTATGTCACCTACATTGTCTTTAAGTGAATTTAATAATATCAATAATATTGCAACATGATATTCAAATGTGTACAAAGTAACACATTTGTGGTTTGGTGTTGACTAAGCAGTACTTGAGCCTTATTGATGGGCTGTGTGGGTACAATAGACAATAAAGGTTGGGAAGCACTAGAAACCTCCATGCTGATTCTTGGCAGCAAACTTATATAGGTTCAAATATAAATTATTAACGATCTTAGTGTCTAGAATATATTAAGCCAGACATAACTCCTTTCATGATGTTGGTGACATTTTGTTTCATGTGTCCTCATTTATTATTAAAGAAACAATACATTGGATTCTTAATTAGTCAACCAAAAGTGACCCCACAGGATTATATTGTTTCCCGTAACAAAGAAATATGGACCTTGGGGCTTTCATTGTTTTAGCATTTTCAAAATAAAAAGTGCATTGACCAGTGGCATCAAACTCAAAGATACAAAAACATACCAGAGCACATTAATTGTGGACAAGGCTTTTTCGTCACAAGCTCTTTGTGCAAAAACAGGCAAGACCAATGGTGTTTGGCCCCAAACAATAACCTCCTTCATTCCTGCAAACTCTGCATTTAAGGCCTCCTTCTTATAGCTTTGGAGTTTCACCAGAGCCTTGATGTATCACATATCTCTGTGTTTTTCCTGCATGGCCATGTCTGGGAACCAAGGGTCAAAGGGTGAAATAAAGCAGAAGCCATTTAAAGTCTGACAGGTCTTGAAAGTCAGAACGCAGTGCTGTCTCTGCAGCCATACTTCTACTGAGGCTTAAACAAAGGTGTGGTTTGTTACAAACTCTTAAAAAAGATACATGAGAGGGGATTATTGGGGGCTCTCTTGACACTTTAAACATTTGGAAACGAAAAGGTTTAAATTTTTACCAGCTGGACAAGTGGAGTTTGCACACAAGGAGTACATGCAAGAACTCTAATATGTTCTACAAAACATGGGAATAACACATCTTCTGACTAGGGATTGGAATTCTTGTTCAGAGAATTCATGCCCCAATAAAGCATTAGGGACCCCAAATAAGACATAAAAAATAAACTTGGGGGTGGTGGGGGTCAAATATTTATATTTTAGCAAGTACCTGCTTGATCATCTGTTCTCTGTGTATTCTCCTCCTGTTTCCTGTTCCGGTTGCTGCCGGCACACTGCACGAGTCTGTTTATTTGTAGATTGCTAGCCTGCTTAGCATTGCTTATTCCTCTATGCTCATCATTTTATCCTTTTCCATTTTACCATGTGCTTGGTTTTTTTTTCTTCACTTTTCTACTGTTTCAACTGCGTGTTTTTTACAGCGTGCACCCATTTTCTTTTTTCTTTTCTTTTTGATGCTTGTCTACATCTCGCATTTCGACTGCATGCATTCATTTTCTCCTCTGTGTTTTACACGGATTATTGCATCAATCTCAAACATCTACTGACCAGGAACTTACACAACAACCGCAAACAATTGCGTGAGGGATTCACATCGATCTCAAACCCTCGCCGCTCAAGAACAACCATAACAACAACAACAAAAATTGCGGTAAGTCATGGCATCCGCTCATATTATTGCTTCCTGCATTGCATGCCAAATGTTTATTATTGCTTCTTCCATCAGCAGGGAGGGGTTTACATGTGATAAATGTAAGAAATTATTCAAGCTGACGGAGAAGGTTAATGAGTTAGAGGCACACATCCGAATGCTAGTGGAGGTCAGTGAGAAAGAGAGGCCGGTAGATACTGTTTCGGATGCGGGTAGTACAACGAGAAGCACACACACTTTGGTTCCGGCTGTAGAGCCCCCGCAGCAAGGTGTTTGGGTGACATCTTGGTGGCATACTCGCTCAGCAAAGCGACATCACTCTCCCGTTCCTGTTAGGGTTTCCAATCGATTCTCCCCACTCAGTGATGCACCCACTGAGAATCATGTTGAAAGTGCCTTGGTTATACAATGTCAGACACTGTAATATGCTATGGCCCCCTCCCTGCTCGTCATGGTGATGAGATTTATAGTAGATTAGTGTCACTGAATGGCTGGATGTCTGAATGGTGTCCGGAGAATAGCATATGATTCATAGACAATTGGAAGAGTTTTTGGGGTTGACCTGACCTGCTAAAGAGAGATGGACTCCATCCCTCCAGGGAAGGTGCCGCTCTCCTCTCTAGTAATTTGGCTCATAGTCTTAGTAGTGATAGTATTTGACTAACTGGGGCCCAAGTCAGGAAGCAGACAAACTAGATAATCTGAATGTCTGCTAGCTGCCTTGAGATGTCACAAAGGTTACATAAACTACAACACATTGAGAGTGTATCACCTAGATATCACATAGAGATTATGTGTGTTCTCCGAACTACCAAACACAACCCCCTCACTAAATCATTTAGAAAAAAATGTATTTAGGTCAAACTAAAAAAATAAAAATAAAATACAAAATAATTGAAGATAAACATCATATAAAGGTAGGGTTACTAAACATTAGATCTTTTTCAACCAAAGCACTAATTGTAAATTAAATTATTACAGATCATAGTTTAGATTCTCTCTGTTTGACTTAAACCTGGCTTAAACCAGATAAATATATAGTTTAAATGAATCTACACCCCCAGGTTATTGTTATAAACATAAGCCTCACCTGAAGGGTCAATGAGGAGGTGTTGTTGCAATTTACAGTGATGTTTTTGGTGTGACTCAGAGGACAGGATATAAGGTTAAGTCTTAAGTAATGTGACACCATCAGATACAATTAAAAAATCTCTGTCGTCTATTGCCCTTGCTACAGTATATAGATCACCTGGGCTGTATTCTGATTTCCTTGGTAAATTTGCAAATTTCTATCAGATCTAGTATTTACTGTGAATAGAGCTTTAATTGTTGGTGACATAAATAATGAAAATGACACATTGGGTTTAGCATTTATCGATATTCTAAACTCTCTTGGAGTCAGACAAAATGTGACAGGAACACTCATGACCATAATCATACACTAGACTTAATTCTGTCATATGGACTTAATATTGATACTATAGAAATTGTGCCACAGAGCGATGACATCTCAGATCATTACCTCATCTCTTGTATGCTGCGATCAGCTAATGTTACTCAATCTACACCAAGCTATCATTCAGGAGGAACTATACTTTCGACCACTAAAGATAGCTTCACTAATAATCTTCCAGATTTATCTCATATACTCAGTAAGCCAAAATGTCTAGAAGAACTTGAAGTAATATCAGAAAATATAAATACAGTCTTCTCTAGCACTCTTGATAGTGTCGCCCCCCTTTTGATTAAAGAAAATTAAAGAAAAAAGCCCCACACCATGGTACAATGATCACACTCATGCTCTCAAGAGAACAGCTCGGAAAATGGAGCGCAAGTGGAAGAATACAAAATCAGAAGTATTTTGTGGTGCTTAGAAGGATAGCTACAGACTGGTCAGCATATTTGAGCAAACTCATAAAAAATACCCACAACAATCCTAGGTGTTTATTCAGTACTGTGGCTAAACTGGTTAGGAATAAAGCCTTGACTGACCCAGATATTCAGTCGCAGCACAATAGTAATGACTTTACTGATAAAATTGAAATAATCAGAAATTAAATTGGAATTATACAATTGTCTGTCACAGTACCACAGAAAACAGTATCTCATAATTTTCCTCACGAGCAACTTCAATCCTTCGCTGTCATAGGTCATGAAGAGCTAACAAAACGTATCGAAATATCAAAAGCCACAACATGTATGTTAGATCCTATACACACTAAGCTTTTGAAAGAGATATTCCCTGTAGTCTCAGAACCTCTTCTTAATATTATTAACTCATTGCTATCCTTAAGACATTTCCCAAGAAACTTTAAAATGGCAGTCATCAAACCACTTATTAAAAGCCACAGCTTGATCCTGGATAATTGGCTAAATATAGACCGATTTCAAAATCTCCTGTTTATGTCGAAAATACTAGAAAAGGTAGTGTCCTCCCAACTATGTTAATTTCTACAGATAAATAGTATATATGAACAATTTCAGTCAGGATTTAGGCCCCATCACAGTACAGAGACTTATCATTGCTCTTATCATCTGATTGGCTGCATTTCTCTTCTAGTGCTTTTAGATCTTAGTGCTGCCTTCGACAACACAGATCACAACATTTTCTTAAATAGGCTTGAGAATTATGTTGGCATTTGTAGACTTGCATTAGCATGGTTTAAGTCCTATTTAGCAGACTGCTATCACTTTGTTTGTGTAATTGAGGAATTGTCAAATCAAACAAGTTAAGTATGGAGTGCCACAGGGATCAGTTTTAGGGCCACTGCTTTTCTCCTTATATATGCTTCCCTGCTTTTCTCCTTATATATGCTTCCCCTGGGAGATATTATCAGGAATCGTGGAATAAGTTTCCACTGTTATGTTGATGATACCCAAATCTGTATTTCTTCGAAACCCGATGAAACTTCACAATTCTCCAAATTAGCAGAGTGTATCAATGAAATCAAAGATTGGATGGCCTTAAATGTCCTTCTACTCAATTCTGACAAAACAGAGGTACTAATTATTGGACAAAAACCTCTAAAAAATAAGCCACTAAAATATCATTTGACTCTCGATGGACGTACTGTTACATTGTCTTTACAGCGAAGAACTTGGGTGTTATATTTGATACCAATCTGGCCTTTGAAAATCAAATTTCCAATGTTTATAGAACAGCATTCTTACACCTCAGAAATATTGCTAAGTCACGACACATGCTCTCTGTTGCTGATGCCGAAAAACTAATTAATGCTCTCATGATATCAAGACTAGATTATTGTAATGCATTACTGGGAGGATGTCCTGCAAGTTCAATAAATAAACTTCAATTGGTTCAAAATGCAGCAGCCAGAGTGCTGACTAGAACCAAGATATATGATCATATTAGCCCCATTTTATCATCGTTACATTGTCTACCTGTTAAATTTCATATTGATTTAAAAAAAAAAAAAAACTTGACTACATACAAAGCGTTGAATGGTCTAGCTCCACAGTACTTAAGTGACCTTCTACCACACTATATTCCATCACATTCTTTATGATTGCAAAATTCTGGCCCATTAATAGTTCCTAGAATATCAAAATCCACAAAAGGAGGAAGATCATTTTCCTATTAGGCTCCTAAACTATGGAATACTCTCCATAACACTGTTCAGGATGCAGACACACTCACTCAGTTTAAGTCTAGACTAAAGATCATCTATTTAGCCAGGCATACACCTAATTTATCCATCAACTCACAATTAGGCTGCTTTATCAGAAACATTTATCAGGAACATTTATCATGCTCTATAACTCTTCAAATATAAATAAAATGAATGGCATCTACGCTAATATTATTAAATTCTTTCCCTGTCTCATCCTCGGGATTCATATCCAGAGGTTACCAGAGCTGGCCAGATCCACCTCTGTTCCTGCTTGTTGTTGGACTCCACTGCTATGTGTCTCTGAGTGATGATGACTAAATGCAGCCAGTGCCAACCAGATATCACTTCAGTCTATTACGATGGACTTCAGGGAATGAACTGATGCCAACTACAACCATAAGACATGGAATATTTCCTGAGTGGCTCCAGTCAGGCTTCCAAAGCAACCAATTGGCCCGGTTGCTAGGGTGGGTAGAGTCACATTGTGTTAACCTCTTCATGGTCACTGTAATGTGGTTCTTGCTCTCGGTGGGGCGCGTTGTGAGTTGTGCGTGGATTCCGCGGAGAATAGCGTGAAGTCTCCACACGCGCTAGGTCTCCGCAGTAATGCGCTCAACAAGCCACATGATAAGATGTGTGGATTGACTGTCTCAGATGCGGAGGTAACTGAGATTCATCCTCCACCACCCAGATTGAGGCAAGTCACTAATCCACCACAAGGACCTAGAGCACATTGGGAATTGGGCATGGCAAATTGGGGAGAAAAGGGGAGAAAAAAAAAAGACATGGAATACTTCATATGCCACTGTCTGAACCTTGGACTTAGGATAGACCTCACCGAAATGACCTGCTGGTTGAACTGCGATGCACCTCACTGATGTCTGCCTGCATCACCTTGATCTAATGATGGACTACATTCTTAAAATGGAATACATAGACTTTCAATTATTTGCCCACAAAAGGCTTCATCAGCCAACTAACAAAGGACAATGCATAAATTTGAACTCCTGCAGTTGATCCAACGTCAAACGGCTGAACATCAAAGGCATTAGACATTAATCGTATAGTTCATACAAAATCTTTGTATAAACACTGGTCCTTAACACTTACTTAGTTTACTCATTTTAAACCATGACCTGCACTACACATAAATAACTAATATTGGCATTATATTCATGCTGGTTAGCCAGAGGGGAACTGGCCCCCACAGTAAGCCTGGTTAATCCCAAGGTTATTTTTTTTTTTTTCATTAACCAACATCTTATGGAGTTTTGTGTTCCTTGCCACAGTCGCCTTCGGCTTGCTCACTGGGGTTCTAAATACAATTATTATTTAATTATTTAATTATTTATCTTTATAGACAATTTACAATCATATTTAATCAAACTACACAATGATGACTAACAGTTTCTTACAGTTTCATTTTTCTGTAAAGCCGCTTTGCAGTGGTGTGTGTTGTGAAAAGAACTATACAAATAAAAATGACTTGACTAGTACTGATAATAATGACAAATCCGATTTAATTTACGTAGTTAGGAGGATACAGTAAATTTTGTGAATTCATTATTTACAATAATTCATGTCTTTGAAATGTATTTATAGGCTATTTGTCACATTTCTTTAAAAATGTTAACACCCCATGTCGTCATCATCACTGCGCATATCAACATACTAATGAGCACTAAATGTTTAAAATGTTTTGTTCAAACTAATTTGCAATGCTTTGTAAATCAGTAGAATCCAAGGGAGAATTTGAGTTATAAAGTGCAATGTAATTAATTTCAGAGTTCGGATTCATGACTGGAAGAACTGAATTAGAGAAGAGATTTTTTTTAACAGGTTTACTGAAATGAATCATCTAAATGAACTGATTCACTAATATGAAAGGGAGGAAATTGGAATGAAATTCTAGCTGGATGATAAAACTCACAGCAGATATTACCTCTGGTTCATTCATATCACTAGAAATGGATGGTCAGGTCAAGCACAGCCATACATTTTTACAGGTCTTCAATGTATTCCATACATAAGAGGTTTGAATCTTCACTGCCCTCAAGATTTGATTTGATAATGATTCAAAGGGTAACGAATTGATTACAAAATGATTCTAGATGCATCCTACAATTTTTTGAAAGACGGGCGCAAAATTTTAGGATCGTAGTTTTAGTCTGGGACGATGGTCGTGTGGTTGATACATCCAGCCTGCGATCAGTTCCGTAGTGGCTTTAGTATATGCGCATCTGACCATATGTTTCTAGCATCTCACCTTGTCTCTGGCATGCACAAAAGCGCCACTGTACTGCCGCGGTTTAAATTGAATTCAGAATCTATTCTGAATATTAGAGAATCGATTCAGAATTGTTGGAGAAAGAATCACGATGCATTGGAGAATAATTTTTTTCTCCCACACATAGAACATTTGCATTCAGAGCTCAGCACACAAATTACATAATGCAGAAATCGCAATGATATAATATTAGTATGTTATTTCCGAACAGATCTGAACTGCCCAAATGTAAAAAAAAATTTTTGTTAACATACTAGTTAAGTTGCGAGCAGAATAAGGAATGAAGTGCAGCGGAAGCATTCAGACAATGAATGTGACTCTTTAATACAGTAAATTGATATTATGACTATGTAACATGAAGGTCCATCCAAGCCACTGAGAGACTGAAGAAACATCAATCACAGAGTGAGTAAGCTTAAGACACCATGTTGCCAAAGCTGCAGACCAAACAGCACATTAGCCTCTCAAAACTCTTTGATGATGTGGGTGTTAATTGCTTTGATGCTCAAAATCTGGCAATAATCCTAATTAAACTCAACTTGCATGTGATTTAAAGAGCACGCAGGCACATCTGGCCCACATCAGAGGTCATCATCTGCTAGAAACGCTACAGACTGCAAAAATGTGGAGCATGTCTCCTCAATTTCAACATGCCAGTCTGCTAAAGATTAACATTCATTTGACAATATATCGCATAATCTAAAATTTATGCTTTTGGAGAATGTTTCTATCAAAAGTTAATTTTTCCATATATATATTCCACCTGCTGAATACCTAAGTGACATAAGAGCCCTGCTGAAAACAGCTTAAACCAGCCTAAGGGGGTTGGCTGGTCTGTTTTGATGGTTTTAGAGGGGTTTTGGAAACATTTCAGCTAGTCAGTCTGGGAGACCAGCAGACCAACCAGCTTGCCCAGGTTCGATAACCAGCTAGACCAACGTAAACCATTTAAGACCAGCAAACCACCTTAGCCTGGTTTAAGCTGTTTAGGGAAAAACTGTGGCTTGGAGGGTCATTATTATACAGTTTCTTCAAAACAAAACAGGACTTTCATATGTTTCTACTCTGGTCTTTTCCCTCTAAAACACACGCTTGCATGCACTCTGACATGTTGACAGGCGGCAAGAGTCAATGCTGTGGTTGACCTCCTGGCCGGTGGTTTGGTTCGGAGTGTTAGGCTCTACAACAAAGAGTTGCATACTCAGCTGCCCTGAGCTTCCATATCTCTCCTCCTCACATCTGGCCAGCCAAGCAAGCAACACAAGAACAGTGCAAATGGACACAGAACAACCCACCTTTCACTGCCACAAACACAGCTTTAACTGAAGCAGAGGCAAATCTGACATTCTTTTAGCAATTCTGAGTGTAAGGGCTGAAAAAGCTAGATTCTTGTTAAGAGCTATAAATCCTGAACAACAAATAACAGGAAAAGAAAAAAACAACTATGTTCAATATAAACATCTCAGTTACGAACATAACCTTGGTTCCCTGAGAGGGAACGAGATGTTGCGTTATGACCCAATTGGGACTATTTCAGTGAGTCACATGGTCTGAAGCCTGTATACAATCACAACAATTCATTGGCTGATGGCGCTTAAGTGATGCCCATAGGGAGCTGTGTCATGGAACCCATATAGGCGGCTGCTTTGGCAACATTTCGCCAGATTTTCTGCAACAGGCACGAGCGTATGCAGCATCTAGAGAGTATGGCCAGCTCTTTGCAACAGCTCGTTCCCACTCAGGGAACCAAGGTTTGTAATCGAGATGTTCCCTTTCAAGGAAACATTGACATTACATAATGACTCAATTAGGACGAGATACCATGACACCATGCGAACAGTAGCTTCCAACTCTCTAAGCCTGTGTGGCAAACTTACAATGGCACACAAGCGAGCTTAAGGAATATTATTCTCCAAAACTTACTCCTGATCCAACAGAGAGAACTTGGGAAGCAGGAGACAAACTCTCGTCCAAATTATAAAATCTAACAAAAGTATGCTGAGAGGACCATCCTGCCGCCATACGGCCATTGTCTTCCAAGGACATACCTCTAGCGAGTGCCCATGAGGATGCCATGCTCCTCATAGAATGGAAAACCACATGCCTCTTAAGCACTCGCGATTGCATCCACAATACAATGAGCAGTCTCTGCTTGGACACCGAAACACCCCTGCTGCGGCCACCAAAACACACGAACAACTGGGCTGACTTATGCCATTGGCTAGTGCGGTCAATATAGAGCCCTGGGCATAACATATGTAGCCTTTTATGCTCTCCTGACTCAAACGGTGGTAGGGCTAGGCAATATGTCTTAAAAAATTATATCTCCATATTTTTCAGCCTATTGATGATATTCGATATATATCTCAATAATTTTGTATTTGCTCTAAAATGGCTCAGAAGTGTTTTTTTTTTTTTTTAGTTGTTGTTATTTTTTTTTACAAAGGAACCATCATTTCATCCAAACAGCCAATGTAGCCAAGTAGATTAAATATTTTAAAGACATTAAATAAAAATCTAATAATTTGATTTTCATTAAATAAACACAGGGGAGTATGAAATTCAATAATTTTCATTGATATGCACTTTATATTTTTATTTCATTCAAAAAGCATTATTTACCTTCAAGTGTTTTTACTGTGCAAAGCTACTTCACTGACTTATTTTTGAAACGCCAGTTGAACATTGCATAATACAAAATTATTACTGTGGGATACACAATGTTGATTATTATAATATAATGCTGAATTATCATTATTATTTTGATTATTAGATTTAGGTTATACAAAAGTAATATATTTCTGTCCTTTTTACTTCATCTTCTCCTGGAGGCTTTTATGTTGACACTGAAAGTGCTGCAGTATTTACTTCAACTTCACAAGGAGCTTTTATTTCGACACAGAAAAGGCAATAGACCTTTTTCACACTCCGGGTTTTGGAATGCGGAAGTAAACAATTGTAGAGTAAACTTCAACAGAGGTGAATGGGAGACCACTGAAAAAATCCACTATTACATTTGAATGACTTTCCAGAAGAAGAAAAAAACAGAGAGTGGTGGATTAAGACAGATGGGAGAAGATGCCAAATTTACTGTCACTCTCTCACCAGCTGTAATCGATACCCCCTCGCAGCTGTAGTATTTTTTTTTTTTAAACTGATTCCAGGGTAATATAACACAAAGCATAATGTTATAAACTTACACTCAATATTTAAAAAAAATTATCATATAAAAAGTTAGTGCTAGATTTACACTGCTAAATAAGGCGGAAATGCGTCATCACAGTCGGTGAAAAAGGTTTATGTGTATTTGATTCATGTTCAATGTTCTGCATTTAATAAAATGCTGTAATCTCCTTTTCTGTTATTCTGTGCCACGTTTGTAGATTTGTATAATAACTTGTAAATGTTTCTAATGTTTGGAATTGCGCGAGTGCTTGAACCTGCATTACTTTGATTTCACAATGCACGTGACCTGATCTGAGAGCGCCACCATGCGCGTGCACACAGGTCAGCGTGTCACCGGTTTGTTCTGAATCACACACAGACCGTTTATCTCTTTTTAAATCACAGCCTTTTGTGGATTAATAATCACATATGACCAACTTGCCATTTTGATGTTATTTTGTTTAATTGTGCAGTCCTGAAGGATCATGAAATTAGTCCACTGATACGCTCTTTATGAAACTTAATGGGCGAATGAAAACTCATTAAAATCATTGTGATATTGATGATATTGGTCAATTTTACATTG
The DNA here is from genome assembly GCF_019703515.2 of Myxocyprinus asiaticus. NCBI lineage: Eukaryota > Metazoa > Chordata > Actinopteri > Cypriniformes > Catostomidae > Myxocyprinus > Myxocyprinus asiaticus. The sequence continues at coordinate 29,360,623 of NC_059363.1, forward strand.
TCAGCAAAATTATCTCGATTATATCATTAATATTTGATATATCGCCCAGCCCTAAATGGCGGAGGAGAAAAGGACTGCAAATTAACAATCTGCGAGTGAAAGGACGTAGAGGTGACTTTAGGCAAATAGCCCAAACAAGGTGTCAGTACGACCTTAGATAACCTTGGTGCAAAAACGCTCTTGCAAAAAACCTAGCACTGAACCAACCGGGCAGTGGACTGGATCCTCACTTTGCACTGCACACCAAGAGGCGAAAATACGCCATTTACATGTATATACTGTAACCTTCTTATTGATGGAGCTCTAGAATTGAATATGCTATCAACCACCATGGAGGATAAACCCTTATTCAAAAGGGGGCCACGTTGAGGGGCCAAACCCACAATTTCCATAACTCTGGCCGAGGATGCCAAATGCTGCCCCGTGCCTCAGACAACATGTCCATTCTGACTTGAATCTTCCAAGGCATTCTGTCCAGGAGAGAGACCAGAGTTGAAAACCATACTTGAGATAGCCAATACAGTGCCACTAACAGAAGCCGAACATAATCCTCCCGAACCCTTTGCAGAACCAAGTACAGCAGGTTGAATAGTAGAAATGCATAAAGATGCTCAATCGGTGCATCAATATCCAGCGGTGTCAGGGGCGAGAGAGAAAACCAGAGGGCACAGTGTGAAGTCTTGCTTGAAGCAAACAGGCCCACTTCCGCTCTGCCGAACCTCATCCAGATTTGTTCCACAATCAGTGGTTGTAATGTCCATTCTCTAGGCATCAGAACCTGTCTGGTCAGGAGATTCGCCCCCAAATTCAACCGGCCTGGAACATGTACTGCTCGTAGAGACAGCACATTGTCCCGTGCCCACAGAAGAATGCGATGTGCCAGCCTGAGCATGGCACGAGAGTGCACCCCTCCCTGACGGTTGATGTAAGCCACCACTGTCCTGTTGTCTGACTGGATGAGGATATGACTGCCCCAAATTTCCGGAAGGAAAAATCTCAAAGCCAACAGCACTGCTAGTATCTTCAGACAGTTTATCTGCCAATTCAGCCACTGACCTGTTCATACTCCTTGAGCAGGACAGTTCTCATACACAGTGCCCCAACCAATAGAGGAGGTGTCTGTCGTTATCACCTTGTGGTGGCACACCTGTCCCAACGGAACGCCCATCTGCAGAAAGCACACACACGTCACTCTGATGGAACGAAACGCATGGGTCAGTGCCTTTACGGAGTTCATCCAATACTTAAAAGGTCTCACATGAAACATGCCCAGGGAAATGACAGCAGATGCTGTGATATTAAGACCCAAAACCTGTGAAACATTCTCGCAGGAAGAACGTGTCCCAGTCTGAACAATGCTCGACACTGATGGAATGACAGGACACGAGCTGGAGACAGGCACGCCTGCATTGTCTGCGAGTCTAGCTCCACTCCTAGAAAGAGCATCTGTTGCCTCGGTAACAAAATGCTCTTGTCTAGTTTGACTCGTAGCCCTATATTGTTCAAGTGACTGAGAACAACATCTCAGTGTTGGTCAGCCAAACACTCTGAATGTGCTAACACCAATCAATCATCAAGATAATTCAAAATGCGGATGCCCTGAAGCCTCAAGGGTGTCAGCACTGCATCCATGCATTTTGTGAATGTACGAGGTGCTAACGCATGTCCGAAAGGCAGGACGCAAAATTGGTATGCTTTGCCTCCAAATGCGAACCAGAGGAAAAGCCTGTGTTTTGGTGCAATTTAAATGTGGAAATAAGCGTCCTTCAAATCTATTGTCACAATCCATTCCCCCAGCTGCACCTATGACATTATTTTATTGATCTTCAGCATTCTGAACTTGCATTGCTTCAGAGTGAAATTCAAATGCCTCAGGTCCAGAATGGAATGCAAGCCACCATCTTTTTTGGGGACAAGGAAATAATGGCTGTGAAAACCTAATTCTCTTTGCACAGGGGGAACCTCTTCTATTGCCTCTTTGTGCAAGAGGGAATGAATTTCAAAAATGGAGCTTCCCGAACAGAAACCTTTGTTGGAAATTCTCAGCTGAACATTGGCGGTGCTCGCCTGAACTGAATGATGTAACCATGCTATATTGTCCAAATTACCCAATTCGAAACTTGTAACTGCTGCCAAGCTGCTAGATGAGCAGACAGAGGAATTAATGCATGATTATCTATTGCAGCACAACAAGAAACCGCTAGATGGCATTGCTGACTTATTTTTGCTGGCTGTCCTGCAATTGACTACACAACATAGGGGAGCATTTGCGCCTCTTACATTATGGCTGATTAAACAGGGTTTAATAACACTTTTGCCTTTATTGTGTCTAGGCATATTTGACTGTCATCCTGAAGCATGCCTACAGCAGGAACATTCACATAATAATTATCTTTCCTGGTGTTTTGAACAGGAAAGAATGTATGATCATTGGGGGAAATGCTTTTTGGAACAAGCTGGTTTGCCACAATGGCCCCAGTATTTATTATGGGGGGACAGCATGTGGGATTTATAACTGTGTGCTTTGTGAACACTTGTGCTTATGAAACATCAAATTCTGTTATGCATGTCTTGAGGTTCACAGGCACAGAGACAGAACTGAATTCATGGATGGGACTTTCAGGGCCTGTTCCCCAGTGCACTTTACGGGGGGGGAGACTGAGTCAAAATATGATTGTCGGGTGTTCGAAGCCTGTGCAAAAGCGAACTCATCCAGAGATTGACCGAAGGGCAAACAGGCAGGAAACAGATATGTTTGAATGGTCCGATTTCATCTGCTGAATGGGGCCTCACCCTTCATTTCATCGCAAACTCATTATGCTCACTTCTGATGTCTGGCTGGCCGTTTGAAAGGAGCCGAGCCAACCTCCAAACACCTTCGTGGGCGCGCCTGTGATGGCGGGAACATACGAGGACCCCAATCCTTCAGAGGGGGTGCAAAACTTGTGTCTGGCACCTTCTGTTGCTCCCTGGTGGGATGTTGAGACGATGTTGAGACGATGCTGAACGTGAACACACCAGAGCCATAGTGGGCTTCTCTCTTTCATGACGAGGAAGCATCTGCTAGAATGCGGTGGTTTGCTGTTTCAGCACGCGGAACTTCTCCACTACTATTTGGACTGCTTTGCCAAACAGACCAGACTGCGACACAGGGGTGTTCAATAAAAAGGCCTTGTTCATGTTGCAAATATTGGTGAGCGTGTGCCACAAATGATGTTCTGCTGCCATGATGCCTGTCATATTCCAACCAACAGCATGAGCAATGTGCTTGGTAGCTCTTAGCACCAAGTACAAGGCTCTGTGCACTTCCATGATGGCTTCAGCATCCAGCCCAGCTCCCTCATCTAAATACCTTATAAAATGAGCCTGGTAGGCTTGCAAGACAGCTAGCATGTGCAAAGCCAATACTGCCTGGCCCGAAGCCAAGTAAGCTTTATTCAACAATTTTGAAGTTCTCCTGAAAGGCTTCGAGGGGAGAGTAGGCCTCGATTTCTATGCGGCCACCGAAGATGGAGAAAGATGGCTGCCAGTGTCTCCTCCACTGCCAGGACCGCAGTTTATTCATGCTCCACAGCATGGCATACATATGCAAACTCCAAGGCTGAATGATTTGTAATCCATGCCGAGTAAGGTTGATCACAGCACCTCAAGATCTCACGATGGAGTTCCGGGGAAAAGTGAAGCAGCCTGCGAGGTGTGGTTGTGCGCTGGCTGGCAAAAAAGCAGTCTTCCAAAATGGATTTATGCTCCTCCGACTGCATTTCATCCAACCACTCCAGGTGCAGCTTTTCTACTGCACGTGTGATCACTTCAAGCAACTTCTTATAGGTTGCTGAGGGATTGGAAACCCATCCACTAGGAGGCAAGGCCTCGGCCTGGCTGCCAGCAAAATCCTCGGAATCCGCAGCCACCGTTGACATGGCGTCTTTGTCCAGCACCGAAGGAAACCACAGTGCAGGCCTCAGGACTGGGACACAAATGCCCGTGTGCGAATTCCATGAGATAATTCCATCTCCACACTCCAAGTCTGGGGAGAGGGACAGAGAGAGCCGAAGGTCAGCCTGCTGCTCACCTTCCTCCTCAGTGTCCGCACCGGTCTCCCATGAGTCAAGCTGTCGCAAGGTGCTGGCAAAACTGCGGCTTGCCCGAATCACAAAGGAGGCGAGCCTCATGCAGAGCGTCCTGACGTACATCGACTCGCACTGCGGGTAGTCCAACACGGCCTCCGTGTGGCGAAAGTCCAGACAGCTCATACACATGTTGTGGGGATCCTCACCGATGATGATCCGCGTACATGGAGGTAAGCACTTCCTAAAAGACATCCTGTGTTGCCATTCAAAAAGGAGAATATTTATATAATCCTCACCTCGACGCGTGTCACTAGTAACAAATATGGGCTTAGACAATCGTGCACTGAAGAAAGAAAATCTGGAAAATGGCACCAAATCAGCCTCCTATATATGTTCTGTGACGTGGCTCCTTATGGACGTCGCTTAAGCGCCATCAGCCAATGAATTGCCGTGATTGTATACAGGCTTCAGACTACATTCAAAGATACAGATTACACCCTCATAAAAGATCCTTACTACTTTATTTCTTCTTTGATTATTGTTTAGACTGGTTCTTCAAATCACACCCTCATGTCATTAGGACTGATGCATTGATGAATGTCTTGAAAGCGTCATAGTGTTAACACTCTTTGGGAAGTCAACCTACGAATTGCTTACTCACAGTTGTCTGTGAATGGGTTTTAATTTCGAAAAAATACACACTTCACCTTTAACCCTACAATGCATATGTAACTTCACCCCCCTTAAATGCATATGTGGGTCAAAAAAGACCCATGTGAAATCTAGATGGTTATTCTTTATAAAACTATTTTATTTTTTTAAGATTTTTTTTTATTAGTAATTAAAATGTCTAAATAGTAGATATATATTTTATTTAATTCTGAAGAGTTTCAGACACATTAAAAATGGAGTAGGAGTTTTGCAGGACAGTTTAAAAAAAGCCTGAATAACAGAAATATGGCCAATTTCCATGTTTGGTGGAACAATATGAAATGTCTAAACAAGTCTACCCACAAAAACACAAATAAGTGCAATGAACTGGATGAAATGTTTTCTTTGTTTTTTTTTTTTTTTTTTAAAAAAAAGAAAGTTTGTGATAAACTTTTTAAATAACCTTATGCAGTACCGCTGCTCCCTATACACATTTCACAGTCTGTGTAGGGCACCAACTTACCCTAGGGTGCACCAGATGTAAGCTAGTAGGACCATAATCCTTTCTTGGTTATGATGCAAAATGATGTCTACAACAAATAATTATTATAATAATTGATCACATACATAAGAGTAATAGAACAATTCATCTGTCTTTGAAGTGCAACTTGGGCAATGTTTTGTATTTGAGGAACCACTGATTTCATGAGCGGTCCACTTTGCATGGTCGGTCAGTTGTCTGATGGACTGTGTGAGCTGAATGATAGCCATGCCTAAATAAACTGACAGAGCCCACACTTTACTTTCATTCTCACCTGCCCTCCCCTCAGTCTGAACTTACAGTCTCTCTCCTGTGTGTCTGTGAGAGCGTTTATCAAATCACTTAATACACACACTGGAAAAGAATAGACCTCCCAGACAAACTCTCTTGTACTGTCATTTGCTTGGATTCAGACCAGTGCACATTTGACTGGGAAGAAAGAAAAAAAATTATAATTTGGCACACATATTACAATACAATACAATACAATACAATATAGCTTTCACACTCCACCTGGACTGGACCTTTTTGGGGATCTTTTGAGAAATGTAAGTGTACACAGGGAAAAAGGAAGACAGGCCTAGACTGTTGTTTCTCCATGACAGAAATTAGATTAAATGGAGGGCAAAAAGAGTCAAATCTCCTGCTTTCTTCTGAAAAAAATAAATAAAATAAAAACACTCTAAAGTAAAATCCCACGTGTGTAAAAAATGAGGCTGGTATCCATTCAGCCAACTGCCAGAGGGAGCCCTCTCCCGAATACTAGCCATGAACTGTTTCTTCTACGTTTACTTCCTGTTTGTACTGTATAAATAGCCATGCCTCTCCATAGATACTTTGTGAAGTATTGCCAGTTATTTCACTGCCTTATCGAGTGGTTTTTCCATTGCCTTCTTGTAATGACCATTGTCTTATTGGATTACTGATTGTTGGATTACTGTTTTGCTTTGTTTGCCTGGTTGGACTGATTACTTGTCACTACTACTTTGCCTGCTTCATCGACTACATCTCTGCCTTGTGTTTTGGATTTGTCTGCTGAGTTTATTAAACTTCATGCATTTGGATTCTACCTTCGCCTCCATGTCGAGTCCCTCACAGAATACTTCGCCACCAATTAATCCAGCGGAAGTTTCTCAGCTCCAGGCTTTCTTTGCTTACCAGAATGAACTTCTCAAAGGTTATCGAGCAACTGAACAACCTAAGAGCTGCAAATGAGAGCTTCACCCTCTACATCCGCTCTCTTCCATCCACTCAATCTACAATGGTAAGATTCGCTCTTCCTGATAAATTTGATGACTTACCAGAGAAATGTAAGGGATTTCTACGTCAATGTAGAATATATTTCCCAATCAACCAGAGTCATTCAGCCAGGATTTAAAGAAATGCGCATTAATGATGACATTGCTTACTGGAAAAGCTTTAGACTGGGCCTCTGCTGTTTGGGAGAATGATTCTTCATTTGATTACATCGCTTCACAGATCCATGAAGTGTTTTGAATACCCAGAGGGAGGTTTCTGTTCAGCTGCTTCATTTACGACAGGGTTCACGATCTGCAGCTGACTTCACTATACACTTCAGGATATTAGCGGCTCAAAGTGGATGGAACGATATCACTCTCGAGAGGGACTGAACCACAATCTGCAGGCCAAACTCGCATGCAAGGGTGAGGATTCAACTCTTTCAGAATTCATTTCGTTTGCTGTAAAGATTGATAATTTACTGCATAATTCACCACATTCAAAGATTAGCCCCAAGTCACAACCATCAGTACATAGTCAAGTCCAGGCATGCCCCGAAGCCCCTGAACCTATGCAGATTGCCTATGCTACAGTTTCTATTAAAGAAAGTGATCGCCATCGTGAGGGACTACGTTACTACTATGGTGAAAGGAGTCATCAAAATTATGCATGCCCTAACAAAGGCAAGAAAATGTCTTGCCTTTTGTTTGGGCATGCAGAATTTTGACTCCTTTCAAGAGCAAAAGTGAGTACCAAGAATATTTCATCTCCCATACACCACAGTTTTTCTCTTCCCACTGCACTCTTGTTTGATGAAACTCAAGTGTTTCTGCAATAGTCGACTCAGGGGCTGCTGTAAATTTGATTCATCAAGATCTTGTGCATGAACTACCTTTCATACCCACCATTAACATTACTGCTGTGGATAATGCACCCATTGGTACAGGTATCACTCACCAAACCGTTCCAGTGACACTACGTATTGGATTGTTTCTGTGTGAAATAATATCACTTTATCAACTCACCCAAGCATATTCTCATCCTGGGTCATCCATGGCTGGCTGTCCACGATCCCATCATCTCCTGGAACCGGAGTGAGCTAAAACAATGGTCAGAGTACTGCCGTTCAAATTGTCTCCATGTCACAGTAACCATGCCATGTTAAACCACTAGCATCGAAAGTTCAGAGATTCAAGTTCAAATCAAAATTCCCAAGGAATACTCAGGGTTTTCTAAAGTTTAGTAAAATCAAGGCAACTCAACTACCCCCTCATCTTCCATGGGACTGTGCTACTGAGTTACTGCCCAACATGGCACCTCCCAGGAGTAAAGCCTATACATTATCAAGACCTGAAACCATGGCCATGGAAACATACGTCGAAGAGGCTCTAGCTTCAGGTTTCATTCGTCCTTCAATCTCACCAGCTGCAACAGGCTTTTTATTCATTGAGAAAAAAGATGGAGGGCTCCGTCCATGTATTGATTACCGAGGTTTGAACACAGTAACAATCAAATACAGGTACCCACTCCCTCTTGTTATATCTGCACTAGAACAACTACATGAAGCACGCATCTACACTAAGCTTGATTTGAGAAGTGCTTACAATCTCATTCATATTAGAGGAGACGAGTAGAAAACTACATTCATCACCACTAGGGGGCACTATGAGTACCAGGTGATGCTTTATGGCCTGGCCAACGCACCAACTGTGTTCCAATCATTCATCAACAAAATCTTCAGAGACCTTCTCAACAAGTGTGTCATTGCCTACATCGACGACATATTCATTTACTCCCAAGATAAAGCACAACATATCAAAGATGTCAAGATGGTCCTCTCACGCCTTCAGAAGCACCAACTCTACGTGAAAGCAGAGAAATGTGAGTTTCACACTTCCCATACAACATTCTTGGGGTATATCATTAGTTATAAAGGTGCTGAGATGGATAATTCCAAGATCCAGGCAGTTACAGAATGGCCAAGACCCAATACTGTTAAGGAGTTTCAATGTTTTCTGGGCTTTGTGAGCTTTTACAGAAGGTTTCTCCGCAACTACAGTCTCATCTCTGCCCCTTTAATGTCACTGCTCAAAGGCAAACCATCCAAATTAACATTGAGTGATTCTGTTCAAAAAGCCTTCGAAGCCCTCAAGACAAGTTTCACGACTGCCCCCATTCTCAAGCACCCCGATCCTAACCAACCGTTTATTGTGGAAGTTGATGCATCATACTGTGGTATCAGGCGGTTCTCTCTCAATGCCACGGTAACCCTGGAAAACGTTATCCTTGTGCCTTCTCGCATAAACTGAACTCAGCTGAAAGGAACTATGATGTTGGAAACAAAGAGTTACTCTCCATGAAGTCTGCGTTAGAGTGGCACCACTGGCTTGAAGGTTCTGTCCATCCATTTCAAGTAATCACTGACCATAAAAACATTGAATACATCAAGGGAGCAAAACGACTCAACCCACGACAAGCCTGATGGTCTCTCTTCTTTACAAGGATCCAATTCACAGTCACCTACCGCCCTGGCAGTAAGAACAGCAAAGCTGATGCTCTTTTCCCATTGTCACGATCCTCACAACATACCTCAAAATGAGTCCATATTACCACCTTCCTTCATCATTGCACCCATAAGCTGGGACATCATGGAAGAAATTCAAAGAGCCCAACAAACAGACCCTGCACCACCAGAATGCCCCCCAACAAATCATAATGTACCACGCACTCTATGCCAATGAACGATCCAATGGATCCACACCTCCCTCAGCACTGGACACCCTGGCATCCAAAGGACTATAAGCTTGGTACGTAACTCCTTCTGGTGGCCTTCACTCATTAATGATGTCACGGCATATGTTAAGGCATGTCTATTTTGTGCACAGTCAAAAACCCCCAGAGAACTGCCAGCCGGCCTTCTACAACCACTGCCTATCCCTCAGAGACCCTGGTCCCACCTGTCCATCGACTTCATCACTGATCTGCCAAACTCTAATGGGTATACCACCATATTTGTTATCATAGATCATTCTCAAGGTCATGTAGATTAATCCCCATGAAAGGTCTACCCACTGTCATGGAGACCACTAACACTCTTTTCCACCAAGTTTTCAGGATCTATGGCCTGCCAAAAGACATCGTGTCTGATCGGGTACCCCAGTTCACCTCCAGAGTCTGGCAGGCCTTCTGCAAGCAGCTAGACATCAACATCAGCCTCACATCTGGATATCATCCTCAAGCAAATGGACAGGTGGAGAGGCTGAACCAAGAGAGAGGCAGATATCTCAGATCGTACTGCAGTCATGAGCAGCAGAAGTAGAGCGACTTCCTCCCATGGGCGGAATATGTTCAGAACTCCCTCACTCTACTGGACTCACTCCCTTCCAATGTGTGCTGGGCTACCAACCTCCAATGTTCCCTTGGTCAGGTGAACCCTCTACAGTGCCAGCGGTGGATGATTGGATCAGGCGGAGCGAGCGTGTGTTGGACAGCATTCACATCAGACTGCAGCGGGCCATCTGGGCCCAACTGATCCAAGCTGATCGACGGAGGCATCCCCACCCCAACTACCAGCCTGGTCAGAGGGTCTGGTTGTCCACACGGGACCTCAAGTTGCGGCTACCCTGCAGGAAGCTCAGCCCCAGGTATGTTGGTCCGTTCAGAATTATTAGACCGATCAATCCTGTAACATACCAGTTGGAGCTTCCTGCTAACTACCGCATCTTTCCCTCCTTTCATGTGTCGTTGCTGAAACCAGTCCTCCCAGCATCTGGCCCCGGAACCATGGATCCTGAGCCTCCTCCACTGGAGATCGGATCTCCTGCGTACATGGTCAAGGAAATCATGGACTCGCGTCATTGAGGGGGCCAGATGCAGTACCTGGTAGACTGGGAAGGCTATGGTCCGGAGGAGAGATCATGGGTAGCCGCCAAAGACATACTGGATCCATCCTTGATCCATGACTTCCAAGGGCACCCAAATCATCCTGCACCAAGACCAAGGGGCCGACCCAGAAGGAGAACACTGGGAGTTGTTCGTAGATGGTGGGGGGGCTGACCACCAGAGGGAGCCATCTCCCGAATACTAGCCATGAACTGTTTCTTTTACGTTTACTTCCTGTTTGCACTGTATAAATAGCCATGCCTTTCCATAGATACTTTGCAAAGTATTGCCAGTTATTTCACTGGCTTTTTGTTATGACCATTGTGCCTGTCTTACTGGATTACTGATTGTTGGATTACTGTTTTGCTTTGTTTGCCTGGTTGGACTGATTACTTGTCACTACTACTTTGCCTGCTTCATCGACTACATCTCTGCCTTGTGTTTTGGATTTGTCTGCTGATTGTATTAAACTTCCTGCATTTGGATTCTACCTTCATCTCCATGTTGAGTACCTCACAACATGTGTCTCCTCTAGAGTTTCAGAAGAGATCTCAAGAATGTCACAAACTATCTAACCAATTTCCAAAGGTATTAAAGTCTCCATGAGAAGTGAGTTCATAATTAACTCAAATATTTCCAAAGATCAAATTATCTGAGAAATGCTATTCACATTCATTTCTATAGCTGTAAACTTTAACTAACAACTGTCTCATTTTTGTCTATTTGTATTTATCCTAAGAAGCCTACAAAACTTTGATACATGAGAATTCCATTAAGGCCCTGTCCAAACATTAGGGGAGGGCGATTATACTGGTTAAAACAATATAATGGCAGAAATGTGTAAACAGTACACATTTTCAAATATCATCCATATTGTGGTTAAGCAAAACAGTGCATGGTAAAGAATGCACATTCTAATGTAAAATGTTTCCTATTACTTTGGATATTGTTTTAAATCAGAAAGAAATGATTAGTTATTTATTTTTTCAGATGTTTTTGCTTCATAATTTATATATTGTGATATTTATCATTATAAGGAATGTCATAAAATATTGATACATCATTGTTCAGCATGTTATTTTCTCGTAAGTTTGAGTCATTGGGAGAGTATTTTTACATTAGATGACATTTAAATTAGAAGCCAGTGGATAAAGTGATGAAGGGAAAATGCAAAGGCACCAGTATTGGTTGGGTTGCTGGAGATTTAGTTCAAGATATGGGATTAGAGGAGTACAGCTATGCATCAGTATTAACTTTGCCGCCAGTACCATTATGGGTCATGTCAGCCCAGTGTTGATCTAACTCTATTAGAAATAAGACATAATGAAGGACATAGTGAATCAGAAGTGTATAAGGTTAGGGAGTGTGTGGGGTTGAGATATGGGGATTTCACACACATTTTCACAGATGCTTCAAAAGATCCAAAAATAGGGGTTGCATACACAAATCCAAAGTTGAAAGTGTCTAGGATAAGTAGGATATCAGATTATTTATTGGTGTTTACTGGAGAAAATCTTGCTATAATGATGGCAGTAAAGTGGGTAAGTGAAGTTAGAGCTCAGCGTGTAAACTTATGCTCAGACTCTAGCTCAGTCCTCCAAAGTCTGAATGTTCAGCAATCAGATACAAGACAGGATTTGGTAATAGAGATTCTTCAGGATTTATATTCATTGCTGCAGAATAATGTACATGTTCAGGTTTTGTGGGCTCCGGTGCATGTGGGTTTGAAAGGAAATTAAGAGGTAGCTACATTGGCTAAGAACGCATTAGAGAGTCTGAGTCACGAGTCCAATTTTAATGGAGCTGGACTTGTCACAGACTCAGATGCATTTTTACTCAGACTTGACTAGGACTCGAGCCTTTCGGACTTGGGATTTTTTTCAGAGTCCAGCCAAGTCCATGGCATTTGTGATGCAATGAAAAACAAACAAAGAAAAAAAAAATAAACAAAATAGGATGACCATATGTCCTCTTTTCCCCAGATATTTCAAAATTGCTGCTAAATGTCTGGGATTTGGCTTTGTCTTCATATTGATGTGCTCTCTACAGTTAGTACCATCATACATTCTGTGTATTTGATACTGTGCATCAGTTTTCACGCATATATGTCCTTACGTGTGATTATTCTGGCTGAGAGCAGCAGCTTGCACTCAAAGTACTTTTTTAACACTTTCACCTATGCACCCATGCTATATGTGTGTGCGGGAAAGAGATCGCCATTCGCCAGACGTGCTCTGCCACTCTCATTCAGAAATATCAATAACGTAAGTACACTTTAAAAAGAATGTTCCCCAACTCTTATTAAAAATTATTATTATCTTAATCCCTAAATTATTAAATAGAACACATGCTTTATCAGACTCATGCTTACTATGCAAAGTCATTTCTAACTGAAAATGTTGACAAAATCAAATTTACTAAGAATCAGGGACATTTAACTAATATGATGGATGAAATAGTCCATGATGGAAACTGTACAACTCAGTCTGTCACATATTTGTAGTGCAACCTCTGTTACCTGTAAAGTTGGCACTTCAATTGCAAAAAAGTCAGAAAATAAAATGTGAGGTGAGAAGTTTCTTTTCACCTATTATCCATACTAAATATGTGAAAAGAACACAACGCCAGCCCAAGATGAGTTTGATCTTTACTGTAGGGAAGTAGGCTACACCTGGACACAGCTGGAGGACTGAAAAGTGTGAAGCGTAGTACTGTATTATATAAATATTTTTTAATGGTATCTGTTTTTGTCTGTTTTATTTGATCTTGTTGTATTTAATTTTATGGGCATTATTAAATGTTTTAATATTACCATTTATTAAATGTATTAAACACATTAAATGTATTTAATTAATTACATTAAATGTATTTCACCCATAATTTTAGATAAAACTAAACTAAATTTAATGGACAAATTGAAAATGAAATAGAAATAAAAACAAAATTAAAAATTGAAATAATAATAGCTCTGGTTGTAATGACTAACAGAACTTTCACTTTCTTTGGTGTAGGTTTGAGTGGAGGGGAAAGCAACAAATAATTGAAATGTCAACAGAACACAATAAGAAATGTGTTGAAGGACAGTTTTGTCTTCATACACCTAAAGCATATGCTTTCATTCTGAAACCACTTTGAAATTTGTTCAGCAGGATACTAATCATTTTATTTTTTGCATTTATATTGACAAATTGTTCCCTGTCTGTCACTCACTCGACGTTGTGTCGATGTAGTGACACTACATCGACACTAGTTCGATCTTGAGAGCCCAATCACCTTTGCTTAAAATAGAAAAGGCCAAGGAGAATTGGCGAGTGGAATTTGCATGCCACTCTCTGTCCCCGGACATACGGGTATAAAAGGAGATGGCATGCACCACTCATTCAGATTTTTTCTTCGGAGCCAAATGCATGCCTGTGTTCATCCTCTCACCTTTTGCTTACGCTGCTGGATTTTACGGTGCATATCAGCGGTCACTCTCGCACGGTCGAGTGTTGTGCTTCCCCTGGGTGCTTCGGCGGCTGAGTCCGCGAGTGCTAAAAGAGTATATTCAAAAGAGTATATTTCCTTCTAAAAGAGCTTGCGCAAACGCTTGGCATCTTTTTAAAGATGTCCTTCCGCGTCTGTGCTACTGGATGTGGCCGTTATCTCTCCCCTCCGGACAGCCATGAAATCTGTCTCGAGTGCTTGGGGCGCCAGCACGCCGAGGCAGCTTTCGTGGAAGGGTTATGTTCTCATTGCGAGAACATGCCCATCAGAACGTTGCGGTCACGGCTCACTTCCTTCTTCATGAAGCAAGAAGCCACCGCGGCTGCTCCCCAACCTGCTCCGTCCTGGGCTGATGCTCAGCCGGCCAGGTCGGCAAGCAGCGTGGGTGATCTGGATGTGGATATCGCTGGCTCAACCCCCGCAGACCTCCCACCCCCAGTATGCTCGTTCTATCCAGAAGAGCTGTCGAGCGATACAGGCGGTCCGCCTCAGGGTGGATTTAATGTGTCATTCGCGGCTCGTGATGAGGATGAGCTTTCGGTCGCAGCATCGGAGAGTGGGCTTCTGCTATTGGAAGTGGACGTATCTTCTGAGCTCCCGCCCACGGGCAGTAGAGCACAGGATGAATCGGACGCTGAGATGGTAGCCGTGCTTGACCGGGTGGCTGCGAACATCGGGCTAAAGTGGAACCCTCCAGCCTGCCCTGAGCGTTCATGGCTGAATGACTGGTTTCTGGGCTCGGAGCATGACTCACAGCCGCACCCCGCCCCGGTGCCTTTCTTCCCAGAAGTGAACAAGGAGCTAACTAAGCCGTGGAAGGCACCTTTTTCTGCCCATACACACTTCGCGGGCTCGTCCATCCTAACTACCCTCGACGGCGGAGCGGCTAAGGGAAATGTCAAGCTCCCCCAGGTAGAGCGCGCCATAGCGGTGCATTTATGCCCGCAGGGCGCAGCCATCTGGCACGACCGACCAAGGCTCCCTTCCAAGGCCTGTAAGTTCTCTTCCTCATTGATGACGAAGGCTTACAAGGCCGCGGCTCAAGCCGCTTCTGCCCTGCATGCCATGGCCATCCTGCAGGTCCACCAGGCCAAGGCGCTGAAAGATCTGCACGAGGGTAGAACTGACCCAGGGCTGATGCAGTAACTGCGTACTGTGACTGACCTCTCCTTACGGGCAACGAAAGTCCTGGGCCGGACGATGTCCACTCTTGTGGTCCAAGAGCGGCATCTGTGGCTCAACCTTGCGGAGATGCATGACGCCGAGAAAGCCTGCTTTCTCGATGTGCCCATCTGCCAAGGGGGGCTTTTTGGCAACACCGTTGAGGATTTTGCCCATCAGTTCTCGACGGTGAGGAAGCAGACCGAGGCGATTAAGCACATCTTGTCGTGGCACGACTCGGCCGCCTTTAGGCCTCCAAAGTTCCGCACCCCGTCTGCTTCTCGCCAGAGCCGTTCCCCTGCGGTGCCGGCCCCAGCTCCCACACCATCGGAGCCTGTATGCCGGCCTCAGAGAATAAGATCCTCCCATGGGAAGTCGG
The DNA here is from genome assembly GCF_019703515.2 of Myxocyprinus asiaticus. Lineage (NCBI taxonomy): Eukaryota > Metazoa > Chordata > Actinopteri > Cypriniformes > Catostomidae > Myxocyprinus > Myxocyprinus asiaticus. The sequence goes on from NC_059363.1 coordinate 29,376,032, forward strand.
CTCCACCTGCCCATCAGCTGGCCCCCAAGAACCCCAGACGGGCTTCGAGGCGGCCCTGGCACGGGCAACCTGGGGATGAGGCGACTCTCTAGCTCCACCATCGCCCCTGGGCCAGCGCATGGTAAGTATTATATTGCCGGGTGCCCTCTGGGCCTCGGCACCCACATGGTCAGTAAAATAGCAGTTTCCTCATTCCCTGGGTCAGCTCGCTCACGACGGCCAGGTGCTGGAAGTCTTTCTGGTCAATCAGGTGAACACAAGTACCTCCCGTTCCCTCGTTCTCTGTCGGGAGACAGCCAGCGTACAGGTAAGTGTGCTGGTCTCTGGGGTCACTCACCTGCCCCAGTCACCAGCCACCGTTGCGGGCTTGTGGAGCAGCACGTCCCCCCTGGGCTGTCTTCCATGTGGGGTGCCTGCTCTGTCTTGCCGCGAACCACCCTGCCCGGGCACAGTAAGTCCAGTCGTCCCCTAGGTGCCACTGGCGTGGAGTCTGGAGGCCTGGTTTGCGCTTTCCAGCCCATTGCTGTGGCTCATCAGGACGATTCGCCTTGGCAACGCGATCCAGTTCGCCAGACACCTGCCCAGGTTCAGTGGCATCCTCTCCACTACGGTGCGGGGCGAGGGTGTCTCCGTCCTCCGGGCGGAGTTTGCCATCCTTCTGGTGAAGGGAGCAATAGAGCATGTCCCCGTATCCGAGTTGTGCAAGGGCTTTTACAGCCCTTATTTTATCGTGCCCAAGAGAGGGGGAGGGTTGCGCCCAATCTTGGATCTGCGTGCTTTGAACAAAGCCTTACATAGGCTTCCGTTCAAGATGTTAATGCAGAAGCGCATCCTGGCGTCAGTACGACATCAGGATTGGTTTGCGGCCATCTACCTGAAGGACGTGTACTTTCAGGTATTTATCCTTCCTTGACACAGACCCTTTCTTCAGTTTGCCTTTGAGGGACGAGCATACCAGTTCAGAGTCCTCCCCTTCAGTCTGTCCCTGTTCCCTTGTGTCTTTACCAAGGTCACAGAGGCTGCCCTGGCCCCGCTGAGGGAGAATGGCTTTGCATTCTCAATTATCTTGACAACTGGCTAATCCTAGCTCACTCGCAAGATTTATTATGTGCGCACAGGGACTTTGTGCTTCAGCACCTCGACCGACTTAGGCTTCAGGTCAACTGGGAGAAGAGCAAGCTCTCCCCTGTGCAGAGCATCTCTTTTCTCGGTATGGAGTTGGACTCGGTCACTCTCAAGGCACGTCTTATGACCAAAGACCTTCAGGCAGAAGGTAGCAGTGCCAGTGAAACAATTTCAGAGGCTCCTCGGGCTGATGCATATGACACCGCTTCAGCACTGGCTACAGACTCAAGTCCTGAGATAGGCATGGTGCCACGGCACCCGGCATGTGACCATCATGCCACAGTGCCGTCAGACTTTCAGCCCTTGGTCGGACCTGGTGTTTCTACGGGCAGGTGTTCCCCTAGAGCAGGTCTCAAGGTGCGTCGTGGTCACAACAGATGCCTCTAACTCGTGCTGGGGCACCGTGTGCAACGGGCAGGCAATCTCAGGGCTCTGGACAGGGCCCTGACTCCTTTGGCAGAGCATCAACTGCTCAGAGTTCCTGGCGGTATTGCTGGCCCTGCGGAGGCTTTGGCCGTTGATTCAGGGCAAGCATGTGTTGGTCTGGACTGACAACACAGCGACCATAGCGTACATAAACCGCCAAGGCAGCGTACGCTCGTGTCGCATGTCACATGTCGCTCCTCCTCTGGAGTCAGCAGACATTGAAGTTGCTGCGAGCCACTCACCTTCCGGGCGTCCTCAACCATGCAGCGGATGCACTCTCATGGCAGGTAACACTCCGTGGGAAGTGGGGACTCCACCTCCATTTAGTACAGCTGATTTGGAAGAGATTTGGGGAGGCACAGGTAGACCTGTTTGCCTCCCAATTTCTCTCACTGCCCCCTTTGGTACTCCCTGTCCGAGGCTCCCCTCGGCACGGGTGCCTTGGCGCACAGCTGGCCTCGGTGTCCGTGCAAGTATAGATCTCCTCCAGTGAGCCTCATTGCACAGACTCTGTGCAAAGTCAGGGAGGACGAGCAGCAAGGCCTATTCGTTGTGCCGTACTGGCCCAACCGGACTTGGTTCTCGGATCTGATGCTCCTGGTAGTAGCACCTCCCTGGCACATTCCCCTGTGGCAGAACCTTCTCACTCAGGGGCAATGTGCAATGCGCTGACTGGGGATGTGGAGCCTGGGCCATCTACATCAGCTCTGCGTCAGGATGACAGAAGGGAGGGGGAAGCATCGGCTTCCCCGGCCCTTAAGGGAATTCCCACTGGGGATTTCCCTCTGGAACAGACACGAGACGAGACTCTTAAGCACACGTTTGACCAAGTGAGAGTAATTGATGGTCAATGCCTTCAGTCGTGCATTACACTCACATATCCGTATTTTTCAATTATAAACGATCGGTTGTATCAAGTGACGCAGGACGCTTGGGCAAAAGAGGATACAACCCAGTTGTTAGTACCAAAGAGCCATTGGGAAAAAGTTCCAGGTAGCTCATCATAGTCCAATGGTGGGTCATTTGGGACAGAGGAAAACACTAAACCATTTCATGGCCTGTATCTATCAGCCGGGCATTCGCAGGGATGCAAATGGTGTGTGACATGCCGTGAATGTCAGTTTGTGAATCCGCTGGCCACTCCAAAAGTGCCATTGTGCCCTCTTCCGCTGATCGAGGTTCCCTTTGACAGAGTTGGCATGGACCTCATTGGGCCATTAGAATGGTCAGCACTCGGGCATCGCATTGTGTTGGTTCTGGTGGACTACACAATGTGATACCCAAAAGCAGTGCCGCTGTGCAACATCTCAGCACATAGTGTTGCGGAGGTGGAGGCACTCTTCAGAATAATCTCCTGAATGGGGATTCTGAAAGAAATCCTCACTGATCAGGGCACTATTGTCATGTACACTATGGGAGCTGTATGAATTATTGGGTATTAAATCAATTTGGACAAGCGTGTACCATCCACAAACGGACAGCTTGGTCGAATGATTTAATAAGACCTTAAAAATATGATTCGTAAGTTTGCGCATGAAAACCCCCATTATTTGCAGTGTGAGAGGTCCCGCAAGCCTCCACGGGGTTTTCCCCATTTTAATTGTTATATGGCGTAAGACCCATGGCGTGTTATATGTCATGAAGGAAAATTGGGAGGAGGGACCTTCACAGAGTAAAAATTTAATTTAATATGTTCTTGACATGAGAGCAAAACTCCACACACTGGGGCATCTATCACAGGAGAATTTGCTACAGGCACAAAAACGGCAGTCCGGGCTGTATAACAGGGGAGCTCAGCTACAGGAATTTGCAACGGGAGATAAAGTACTTGTATTGCTGCCCACATCGAGCTTGAAATTACTTGTGAAGTGGCAAGGGCCCTTTGAGGTCACACGGCAAGTTGGGGAAGTCGATTATGAGGTAGTGCATACGGATAGGGGCAGGTTGCATCAGATATACCACCTCAATCTCTTAAAACCATGGAGAGAGGCAGTCCCCGTATCCTTGGCCACAGTAGTTCCAGAGAGGGTGGAGCTCGGGCCAGAGGTGAATCTAAAAGCCAATCAGTTCACCCCCGTCCCTTGTGGAGACAACCTCTCACCGTCACAACGTACGGAGGTTGCCAGGTTGCAAAATAATTTCTCTGACATGTTCTCAATTTTCCCCGGCCGCACTAACCTCATAAAACACCACATCAAGACAATCCCAGAGGTAGAGGTACATAGTTGTCCCTTCCGCTTACCCGAATACAAGAAACAAGTAGTACAGGAAGAATTAAAGGCCATACTCGATATGGGGGGTAATAGAAGAATCCCACAACGATTGGGTTAGCCCGGTGGTTCTGGTACCTAAGTGCGATGGCTTGGACCAGCTCTGTGTGGATTATAGTAAAGTCAATGCGGTGTCGAAATTTGATGCTTATCCAATGCCTCGTATAGATATACAGCTCAATTGGTTGGGCTCGGCTCGCTTTTATTTGACACTGGATTTAACAAAGGGATGTTGGCAGATCCCCTTGACACCAATGTCCAGTGAGAAAATGGCCTTCACCACACCGTTTGGGTTACACTAATTTGCGACCCTTCCGATCAGTTTGTTTAGGGCACCGGCTACGTTTCAGCGTCTTGTAGACCGAGTCCTCAGTCCGCACACTGCGTATGCCGCTGCTCATTTGGATGATATAATTATTTACAATAATGATTGGCAACGGCATATGCAGCATCTGCGGGCTGAGGTCGCTGCGACGAGCGGGGCTCACAGCAAACCTGAAGAAGTGTGCAATTGGGCAGGTGGAGTTATGGTATCTGGTGTTCCACTTGGGTCACGGTAGGTTTGATAATCTGCAGCGATCGCAACCTGCCCAAGACCAAAAAGGAGTTGAGACAGTTCCTGGGGCTGGCTGGCTACTATAGAAGGTTTGTGCCTAATTTTTCCGACATCACCAGCCCGCTGACTGATCTCACTAAAAAGGGAGCCCCAGACCCAGTCCAATAGACCGAGTCGTGCCAACAGGCTTTCACACAGGTAAAAGCTGCACTTTCTGGCAGGCCGCTTCGGCATTCCCCTGACTTCTCTCTCCCTTTTGTTTTGCAAATGGATGCATCGGACAGGGGGCTGGGTGCTGTACTGTAAAAACGTTATGGGCAATCGTATTGAAGTTCCTTTTTTACCTGATGTCAAACAACAACAGGATGTTGAAGCAAAACATAGGTGCAAACTTGTTTTTCTGATGAACACTGATGAAGAGTAGGGCTGGGTATTGCAAACATGTAACGATACCATGCGTTTAGCGATATTATGTCACAATTCAATTTATTGAAATAAATCACAATACTGTATCATAATTGGATTGGAGTGTTGTAGACATTTCCCGATACGCAATAATAAGGTATCCTGTGATAATTAACATGCACAATATTGTTATTGTGAGCACTTCAAATTACCTTGAACATTTATAGATAACCTATTAACCAAATTGTTTAGATTTTAATAAATGCACTGTAGCATTTCCATCAATCAATCAACATTCCCAACACCCTAACTCTAACATTCATGGGAAGACATACCAAATTACTCCACATTTATCCAGTCTTGTATTTTGTTTTATTTATTCATCATTAAAGTTGCTGCACTTAGATCCTGCTCTCGTCACATCCTTCAAACGTTACAGAACAACTGACCACTCAAATGGATCTAGCAGCATACTTCATTCAACTGAGCCACGCGGACTTCTCTATAAGAGAATACTCTCACTTTTTCACCACTGTTGCCAGTCACACAGGTTTTGATGATTCCACCCTGAAATCCATATACCAGATCAGACTCGGAGCTCACCAGTGGAGGGAATTGCTGGAGACCAGAGATTACACGTGGGAGGAATACGTGAAGCTTATATTAGAAACACTCGCTTCAGAGGATCCTCCTCTCTCAATCCCGAGAGGCTCCGCCTTCCATGGCTTCGCCTCCCGAGCCTCCCATGTCTCCACCTTCCATGGCTATATCCCTCGAGTCTCCTACGGCTCCGCCTTCCATGACTTTGTTCCTCGAGCCTCCTACGGCTTCGACTTCCATGGCTTCGTCCCTCAAGCCTCCTACTGCTCCGATTTCCATGGCTCCGCCCCTCGAGCCTCCCACAGCTCCGCCTGCCATGGCTTCGCCCTTCGAGCCTCTCACGGCTCCGCCTTCCACGGCTCCACCCTCAGAGTCTTCCACAGCTCCAGTCTCTAGTCTGTGGTCACCACTGAGGCCTTCTGACCCTGTTTCAGCTCTGTGGCCGTCAACTAGGCCTCCTGATCCTGGCCGTCCGCCTGATCTGCTCTGGTCTCCTGGGTCCCCTGGCCATCCGCCTGATCAGCTCTGGTCTTCTGGGTCTCCTGACCATCTGCTTGATCTGCTCTGGTCTTCTGAGTCTCCAGATTGGCCGCCTGATCTGCTCTGGCTCCCTTGGTCACCTGGCCATCTGCCTGATCTGCCCTGGTTCCCTTGGTCCCCTGGTCGTCCGCCTGATCTGCCCTGGTTTCCTTGGTCCCCTGGTTGCCCGCCTGATCTGCCCTGGTTTCCTTGGCCCCGTGGTCAACCACCTGATCTGCCCTGGCTTCCTTGGACCCTGGTCATCTGCCTTGGTTTCCTTGGTTCCCTGGTCTTCTGCCTGACCTGCCCTGGTTTCCTTGGTCCCATGGTCGTCTGCCTGATCTGATCTGGTCTCCTGGGTCCTTTGACTACCAGCTTGTTCTGCTCTGGACTCTTTGTTCTCCGGCTCCATCTTGGCCCTGCCTCCACTTCCTGCCCTCATTGGGCATCAGGAGCTGCCCGTTAAGGAGGGGGGGTTATGTTGCGATTCACTGTTGTCTGCCTTGTGTTTTGCCTCTATCATCTGTTCCCCCCGGACTACACTATTTTTGCCCAGTTCTGCGTTTTTCCAGTCTTGTATTTTGTTTTATTTATTCATCATTAAATTTGCTGTCATGATGCCAGACACTCACCAGAATGCATTTTCGCGTCAGCATCTTGAACGTGAGTCTGTGTAAAGCCTAGTTCAGAACTCACAGGTCCAAGATTGGCCTCAACCCACCGCCTTTTTTCGTTACGATGAAGTAGGGGCTGAAAAAACCCCTTCTTCATCTCTGCTGGAGGGACAGTTTCTATCGCGCCCTTCCGTAGGAGGGTAGCGATCTCCGCGCAAGGTAGCAGCGTTTTCATCTTTCACCAAGGTGAATTGGACACCGCTGAACCTGGGCGGATGCCCGGCGAAGTGAATCGCCCTTGGAAGTGAATAGCCCTTGGCCGCCCCACCATTGAGGGTAGTGAGGGCGGGGAAGCTGAAAAGATCGGGACCGGGCAGTAAAAAGTGCCTCCCGCGACCTTGTCAGCTCTTCATGCACTTCCAGGAAGAAAGGAACGGGGGCAGGGCGTGGCTTTGAGTGGCGCCGTGAGCCCAGGAACCAATCACCGAGCCGCGAGGGTTCAGAAAAGAGCGGTGAAATCCACTCTAACCAACGCTCGCGGCTGCCCGGGAAAGCATGTCGTCATCTCCGCGTCAACCTGTGACTGGGCAATCGACCCCGAAGGGAGGAGCCCAGCTGAGGCTTCCGACTGGACAAGCCTGTTCTCCGATGCTGCGCTCGAGAGCTCATCACTTTCACGGGCTCCGAATAAGAGGTCGAACTCGCCGTGAGACGAGCCAGCGGACTCACCCGGAAGCCGATCGGGGCAGACGAGCGTGCTGGGGAATGGGAGGTCCGCGGGGGGATACCCGGCGGAGGCGGTCCCATTGGGGTCCCCAAATCGCCCCCAGTGCTAGCCGCGCTGGCCTCATACCTGTGGGTAAAAGGACCTAGGTGGGAGCCTCTGGGGTGACTCGCTTTCTTACGAAGGCGAGCCGCGACCACAACGTTGCCATTGACATATTCTCGCAATGAGAACATGACCATCCACGAACGCTGTCTCCGCGTGAGCAGTGCCCAGACACGAAAGACAGTGATTGTGACCGTCAGAAGGCGAGAGATAACAATCGCAACCAGGAATAACACACAATCGGAAAAGCATCTTTAAAAAGACGCGTCTTTAAAAAGACGTTCCATGTGTGCGCTCTTTTAGAGAAATATATACTCTTTTAGAGGGGAAAAATGCTCTTTCAGAAAATATACTCTCTAGTTTTTCTGCCGAAGCACCCAGGGGCATTCTCTGAATTGCACCAGCGCAGAGGGGGGAGAAGCCGCTGAAATGCGCCGTCAGATCCAGCAGAGGTGAATGAACAGTAGTATGCAGCTCAATTAGCATGACCGTTCAGTTCCGAAGAGAAAATCTGAATGAGTGGTTGCATACCAGCTCCTTTTATACCCGTATGTCCGGGGGAGTGGCATGCAAATACCACTCGCCAATTTTCATTGGCCTTTTATCAAAGACCAGAGGTGTCTCGGGCTCCCAAGAGTGACACCTAGTGTCACTACATCGACACCAACGTCGAGTGAGTGACAGATAGGGAACTTCTTATTTGGACAGTAAAATGTGATTGGAATTTTAAGTGCACAAAAGTCACGTTAGATCAAATAACCAGGATCAGACGACTATTTAATAATCGCGACATGCCTAATTGTAAGTCATTTAAGTCATGTAATGGCAGAACGTTGTTACTCTACGACCACGCACTACATGGAAACATTTAGCTGTTGCAAACCATCTCCGTGTTTACATCAGTGTCTCCCGCTGAACACGTTTATACATATGCATCATCCCACCAATGACCCCCCCACCTAGAGTTCGGGGCTCCCCAGCAGCGAGGGGCCCTGTGGCTTAAGCCCGTTAGCCCATGCATTAATGCGGCCCAGGCTAAAGCATTTCTAAAAGAAGTGCAACAAATAGAGAAGAGTAAAAGAGAACACAGGTGTCTCAAGACACATTTTTAACAGTTGATGTTCTTTTTAACTTGACAAAAGAACTTTGAAAGTTGTGGCACGAGATGCCGAAAAGACAGCGATACGTGGTGCAATGAACAGAAAAGCAACTGAAAAACAGCATGGATAGACACAATAATGTGTTTGGTGTGTACGTTCCCTTTTTAACACGACACAGCATCAAGGGAAGTTTCTCAAAGTTACATCTCAAAAAAGTAGTCTTTTGTTTCAAATGATTGTAGGTAAATACCCACTTAATCCAACGAATGATTCGTTCTCCATTTTCTGAAATATTCCAATGATGTTTTACTGAGTGAGATACTGCTGCAAATTATTCGGCTAGACAGCAGTCCAAACAAATTGGACTGAATAGCAAATTGATTCAGATCTTTTTAGCCATTTGGCCAATTCACTGAAAAGAACCGACTCAATAGAATGATTTATTCGTGAACCGTGGATCACTAGTTCTGATTCTATGCAGCCGACTAAAATATGGGACACACATCATAATCGCTGAGATTGTCAGTGAGAGAAATTTTTGTCAGAAAAGTCAAAGCTTTAACTGTATATTTTTTTTTTAAAGGGACTCGAGTCCACGCTTGTTTGACTCAGAGTCAAGACCGAGTCCAAATGCTCACGAATCCATGACAAGACCAAGACCGGTCTCAAGTACTACAACACTGCTGGATTGCCATTGAAACTGTGCCAAATGCGTGTCAGCGAGAGAAAAAGTAAATCATGCAGGTTTCAATCTCTCTTGAACCTCATAGAAGTATTCTAAAGTTCAAAATGTCTAATCAATTATACTAACATGCTTAATGTCTACAACATGTGCAACGGCATGCCTTAATACCTCTCTACCACATCTAGTGTCATTCCATATCTTGCATACAACCTAGTTTAATGCTCACCCTGCTGTTTTGTAGCATTTCAACCATTCAGTTATGCTAATTTTGTTAGTGCACAATACTGAAATCATTATGTAAGCCAACTTGGCTAAAGAGCGCTACTCCTGAATCAGAGAAGATGTAATTTCTCTGACGTAATGAATCAAATGCTCAGGGAACATAGGATTGAAGTATGTTGAAAGCCTTTTGTAAACCAAGTGCATGCATTCACTGTGGGGTTTTATAATGAGTTCCTCTCTTGTTCTTTGCTCATTCTGGAGGCACTGATAGGCACTGAATGCGTGCAAAATTGCTCTGGCAGGAGCCTATCCAGCTCTTGCCTTTCGTTCATTATTTGTTTCAGATCAGAGAGAGATGTGGAGAGTATATAGATCACAGTGTATGCTCTACATATGTGTCCCTCTATCTTCCAGGCACACACACACATATATAGAGAGGGAGCAATTTACTAAGCCTGCTTTGAAGAATCAACATCACTTCAAAGAGGCCCTGGCTGAGTGCGGTGCCGCATACTCCGATGTGGGTCTTGTAAGTGTGGGTAAACATGAAGAGATCACAAGCCCTCTAATAGAAGCCTCAATCTGAAGAGGTACCCACCTTCTGCCTGCCTTTTAAATGGCTGACAAGCTCAAAACACAGAATGCCTCCCTTCTCATATACATGAAGTATTTATGTTCTCCTTGCTATTACTCTGAGTGTGGCAAAACACGTGTAAACACATCCCCTTAAGATATATTGATAAATATGGATAAACATATGACTTCCAGTGAGTCTATAGCATGTTCCTTTTTCCTCTTTCAACATATTGAGTGAAAAATCCTTATGTTGTTCAAACCTGTATTACTTTCTTTCACTGAACAAGTCATTTTAATCCAATACACTTTTTGTCAAATTCCACGAATATCTCTTCACGGTCCGCTAGCTGTCCTTTCTGTGTGCGCTGAAAAAAAATCTGGTGTTTGTACACAGCCCTGGCTTTGTAAATGGGAAAATAAACAAAGTGAATCGGAACGATCCACACAACACTATTACGTGTGCATGAATTTGGGGGGCGGAGCTTCTGAAGGAGCACTGAAGGGTGGGGTGTGTTTGTTTGGCTGTTGAGTTCAAATATCAGCAGTCTTTCTCAGGAATCGCTTACTCCACCTTTAAGGAAATGTTAGGCAAAATGTTGGCTCCTCCAAGTCAGGATTCACAGACATTAGAAAAAAAGATGCAATGAAAGTAGAAGATGACTGTTTGAAACAATATGAGGGTGAGTAAATGATGCCAGAACTCATTTTAGAATAAACAATTCTTTTAAGATCTGTTTGTGTAAGTCCTTCACATGTGATACCCTTACAAAAAATCTAGAGTTCTGGTAAACTAACAGCACTAACTTTACCACAAATTTACCACTCATTATTGTCACATGCAAATGAGCTTGTGATTCTCTGCAAATGTTTGCTAGAAGTTTGCAGCTCTTCACCGGTAGTGGTAAACCTGTAGAAAACCTTTGGTAACAATGGACGATTTTCTGCAAGTTTGCTCAAAGCTCATTTGCATGTAAAAATGATCAGTGAGGAATTTGCGGCAAGTTTGCAACAAATTTGCCATGAAATCTCGATTTTTGTAAGGGTAGTTGTGAAAGGGAGTATTTTCATCACTGACCTGTGTTATTAAACCATCAAACATTTACTTGGATGTGCATGTTGTGACAAATACTCCAACCCTTCCATTGGTAGCAGTGGATGTTATCTTTTTTCAAGGCATACCACCTGGTATACTCTACCCCTACATCCCTGAGAGGAAGTGTAATAAATAAAACTTCCTTTTAAGCAAAATCTTGGAGATTAGTTTAGCACTTCTAGCAAAAACAATGATACACTGACCATAAAACATCTCAAAGTGTGGCCTTGTGTTTCTTGTGGTATCCTGAGCAATATTTGGGAGACTCCAAGCAGGTTGATACTCCCAGATGCAACAAATTCTTAGCAAAAAAAGCACATATAGCCATCATAAAAGTAATCCATACGACTCCAGTGGATTAATTAATGTCTTCTGAAGCTAAACGCTAGGTGTGTGTAAGAAATAGATCAATATTTAAAACTTTTTCTACTAAAAATGTTAGCTTCTGGCCAGCTCGTTGACGAGGGTGGAGTTCAAACTGCTTCTCGCGTGACTTAAGTGTGAAAGCCTCCTCTGCATAAATATTAATGCGTAGATACCTTATTAGCAGCTGTTCCTATGGACCGCAATACTGTTTCCACACAAAAGCAGTTTATGTAGCAGTCTAAGCAAGGAGCTCGGTCTGAGGCATCTCCTCCACTCACTTGCTTTCAAACCAATTTAAACAGTTCTCCTTGTTGACCTTTCCAAAATGGCACCGAAGTTGATGTATCCAAATCAGCCGAATGAGGCATATACTGTATGTATGAATATCTATGCTCCTCTGTTGTAAACAACACTGCGCTTATGAATTTTTTCATATTTCACGCATCAGTTCTTGTGTGACCTTGCCAACGTGCTTACGTCATGTATTCGACCCTCGTGAATTTTTTTATTAAAAAAAGTTTTAAATATTGATCTATTCCTAACACACACCTAGCGTTTTGCTTCAGAAGACATTAATTAATCCACTGGAGTCGCATGGATTACTTTTATGATGGCTATATGTGCTTTTAGGAGTTTCAAAAATTTGGCACCCATTCACTTGCATTTTATTGACCTACAGAGCTTAAATATTCTTCCAAAAATCTTTCACGAGTTTGTTTGCCCATATAATCTTTAAGCTATTAAGGTTAAACTTATCTGGCTTGCTGTCCACGGTGGAGGGGCTCGATGAAGCAGCTTCAACTCGAGCTCTGAAGTATCTGCCCCCCCCTCCCCGGGACTATTAATAGGAGATGATTAAATGGGGCAAGATACCTAGGGTAAAAGTTGAGGAGGTGAAGGGATGCTGGAAATAGCTGAGACCAAAGAGAGGTAAACAGCTGCTTATATACTCTGGCTGTTAATTGAAAGATTAGATGGACTCGTTCCTCCCGAACTTAAGTTTAGGAACTTCATTTCACGAGTTTGTTTGCCCGTATAATCTTTAAGCTATTAAGGTTAAACTTATTTGGCTTGCTGTCCATGGTGGTATATGATGAGGGGTGGTGGTTGCCTAGTTTCTGCGGGAGCTTTGAGCGGGGCAACTGTTGCGCATTGCCGGTATTTATTGCAGGAGTTTCCATTTGCGGGGGAGCTGCTGCATTTATCAACCAAGAGTCGGCACTGCTGCGGCAGTGACACTCTGAAAATGCTCCTGCAGGAGCAGCGTTTGTACTGGAGGGTTTAAAATAGTAGAGCTGGAGTACGTCCTGCCGCAGCGTCCATGACATGGAGCCCATGAGTCAAAAGGGCATGGGCTCTCAAATTTCACAGACGGGGAAGGAGGTCCTCGCCCCCAGTGGAGCGGGCCGAATGATATCCGAAGCAAAACCTCCCGGTATCAGAAGGAGTGAACCTACGGTATATAGATAAGATGCAGAGCTACAATCCTTCTGACGCAAGGGCCTGGATCGCATAAGGAGAATTGGGGCCCACTGCGCTTGGGGGACAAACAAATCCTGGTACCCACACTGCGATCCGAATGGGAGATCCCTCATGGTCGAGAACATGAAAGATCACACTGCGATTCGGAAGGAGAGAGCCCCCACGGTGCCTGAATGAAGGGCTCACACTGCCATTCGAACGGGTGAGCTCCCACTGCACTTCAAAAGGGAGAGCCCCTGATATATAAATGGGAAAGCTCACTCTGCAATCGAACAGGGGAGCCCACACTGCAATTCGAATGGGAGAGCCCGTGTTGCATCTGGTTGGGAGGGCCCATACGGCGATATGAAAGGGATAGTCCATGGCAGGTGTGGTAGGTCATGCACACTCGAACGGGAGGGCCCTCGCTGCATCCAGATGGATACGAACCCAGCGAGGCTACTGGGGCATATGGCATCCTCGGTGGTGGTACTCCCCCTCGGGTTGATGCATATGAGACTGCTCCAGCACTGACTACAGATTTGAGTCCCAAGGTGGGCATGGCACCACGGCACCCAGCATGTGACTATCACGCCACAGTGCAGTCAAACTTTCAGTCCTTGGTCAGACCTGTGGGCAGGGGTTCCCTTAGAGCAGGGCTCGAGATGCATCGTGGTCATGACAGATGCCTTGAATTTGGGCTGGGGCACTGTGTGCAATGGGCAGGCAGTATCGTGCTCTGGACAGGGCCCCACCTGCAATGGCACAACAACTGCCTAGAGATTCTGGCAGTATCGCTGGCCCTGCGGAGGCTTCGGCCATTGATTCAGGGCAAGCACGTGTTGGTCCGGACGGACAACACAGCAACTGTGGCGTACATCAACCGCCAGGGCGGGGTACGTTCACGTTGCATGTCGCAACTCGCCCGCCGCCTCCTCCTTTGGAGTCAGCAGACGTTGAAGTCTCTGTGAGCCACTCACCTCCCGAGCATCCTCAACCGTGCAGTGGATGCACTCTCATGGCAGGTAATGCTCCGCGGAGAGTGGAGACTCCCCCAGCGCAGTCCAGCTGATTTGGGAGAGATTCGGAGAGGCTGAAGATGGCCCTCCTGGTGGCGCTCACTTCTATCAAGAGGGTGGGGGACCTGCAGGCACTCTCTGTCACCAGCAAATGCCTGGAGTTCGGGCCGGCACATTCTCACTGTCTCCAAATAGAGGTTGTCCCATTGGATTATGGATGCCATTTCTCTGGCTTGCCAATCACAAAAACTGCCGTGCCCTTTGGGAGTCCGGGCGCACTCCACCAGAGGTGTTGCATCCTCCTGGGCACTGGCGAGGGGCACCTCTCTACCAGACATATGCAGAGCAGCGGGTTGGGCTACACCCAATACCTTTGCGAGGTTCTACAACCTGCACATAGAACCGGTTTCGACCCGAGTGTTACAGAGTAACAACAAGTAGGCCGGGCGGCCAGTCGGGTGTTTTGCTTGCATAGCGCACATTATCACCTCAAAAGGGGAAAGGCGCAATCTTGTTCACAACAGTTCCCCGTAACTGGTGAACACTGGACACCTCTTTAATTACTTAAGCACTATTCGGTGGCGAACTCGGCGGAGGAGTAACGCCACCAGGCCCAGTACTCGTGGTATGCCCCTTTTCAAGTGAGCCTGTGTACTTGGGCTCAGTACTGCATATGTGGTGATTCCCCCCTCAGTAATCCCGTATAATGTTTCCACTATTCGGTTTCCCCTCAGGTGAACCTTGTGTTTCGCCTCATCAGAGCTCTGCTCTGCCTCGGCCACTGTTGCTGTGTACCCTCTCCGTAGATAGGGTCTTTCCCAGTGGCATCATTCCATATGTGAACTTCCCAGTCAGTAAATCCATGTGAGGTATTCTCCACATGTTAACCTCACTCCGGTAGGGTGTGGTCTCCGTAGTGCTCTCCCTCCTGGAGAGGGAAGAGCACTTCCCCAGCACTATTCTAGCAGGTGCTCGGTGGGAAATTGCTTAATACAAAAATCAGGAAAGGCCACCGCCTGTAGCTTCCTCAGGTAAGTCCTCCTCCCACCCTTATTGGGACCCAGGAGACACCTTACCTAACTCACTGGAAGGTCACAACATGGTTGAGCGCTCACTCAGGCAGCCTGCCCGTGTCCGCTCCTCCATACCACGTGACACGGTTCAGCGCCTGCGGTGTTTCATATAGGAACCCCTAGTGTCTCTACATCGACACAATGTTGAGTGGGTGACAGACAGGGAACGTCTTGGTTACTAATGTAACCTCTGTTCACTGATGGAAGTTGTGTCCCTCCTGCCACGGCACTGAACTGACCACTGACATGGCTGGGACTCTCTCTCGGCTCCTCAGCACAACTCTGAATGAGTGGTGCACGCCATCTCCATTTATACCCGTATGTCCGGGGCGGAGAGTGGCATGCAAATTCCACTCGCCAGTTTTCATTGGCCTTTTCTGAATAAAGCAAAGGTGATTGGGGCTCTCAAGAGCAAACCCCCTAGTGTCACTACATCAACACAACTTCTTGCTCCCACCATCAGGGAACAGAGGTTAAATCAATAACTAAGACGATATTAAGTCTAGTTTTAACCAAATTAGTGGTCATTATGCTTAAAATAAATAAATAAATGGGTAAGTAAGCCAGTGGTGTAAGAAAAATAAATTAGTTTTCCCTTTCAAGCTTTTTCTTACCACATTGGCAAATAGTTTTTTCTTGTTATAAGCATGCATGTTACTTTTGTTACATTTCTCTGAAAACAAGACAAAATATCTTGTAATTTTGCTTCTCAAATAAATTTATCTTGTTTTAAGAATGCTCGGATATTTTTACTGGAAAACAAGACAAAAATATTCAGTACGACCATGATTTTTTTTACAGTGTTCATGTTGACTATAAATGCTCCTGAAGTAGAGAGGTGCACCAAGAACAACTGAATAAAAATCTTAGATATCATCCTCTGATGTAGTAAACCAATAAATTATACTGCAGATGGGACATTCCAGCCCATTTGAGTGAAAAAAAAAAAAAAAAATGGAGCATTGACAATTGCAGGTTTGTTAGAAGTTTGCTTCATTGTCATTGATCTCCATCTGTGGGCTTTTTACACCAGTGGCTGATTTACAAAAAAAGAAAAAAGGAAGTACTAAAGCCATGGCTGTTCTTGAACATGACACCATCTACCCCTCCCTCCCAGCTGTGGTTCTGGAAAAAGCCCCACCAGATGTTCCAGCTCTCCAGGGACTGATGGCAGGCCCCTCAATGAGGATAAGCAAATTGTCATTAGAGTCATTACAGCGAACGGAGCGTCATTTCCAAAGGCAGGTCACAAAGTTTGCAGTACATTTTGTCTCACATGCCCAGAGTGGGCATTGTTGGATTTATTTGCCCGTGAAAACAGAAGACGAAAATGTCCTCCACTGCTGTGTTGGACTCACTGTACTGTATATCAGGGCTACTCAACTTAAAAAAGCTCAGGGGCCACAAACCAGTTTCCCTTTAGCCTAAATTGCCACACTTCTAATTTTTATAGTACTTATTTTATATTAATGAGCAGAGTAAACTAATTTTTGATACTCTAGAGAATTACATACTGACAATTGTTTTCTTTTTTATTTGGAATTTGATGGATGGTACAACAGGTTGCCACATTTCTACCATTGCATGGTACATACTGTCCTACCCTACTTCCTGTTAACATGGTAAGCCATGTTTGTGAATACTGCAGTTGGCAGAATGATGACAATCACGTGGGCCACAAAAAATGGCCTGAGAGCCATGGGCTGCATGTTTAGTAGCACTAGTGTAGGCAGCTGAGGCTGGTTTTGCATTGTGGGCCTGGCTTATAAGCATTTGTGAGTCCATTTCACTTACTCTTTGTCCCTTTCTCTTTCTATGGCTTACTAGATTTCTCATTTTTGATTATGATTAAGCCATTTTCCTGTTAGCCAGCCTCATGCAAGTCCCGTACAGAAATCCAATATATCAAAATATAAGTAAAACAAGTATATAAAATGTATATTCATGTATGTTTTTTACTCATGTAAAAATACCTACATGCACATACAGTATGCAACAACATTTAAATATAGGCAACTACAAAAAAATTGCTGTTTTCATATACAGTATGTGAAATATATTTTATATTTTTATATATTATTTTATTTATTGTTTTTATTTTATTTTTTTCTTCATACGCATCCTCATGTGATGACTGTGTGTTTTGACTTTGCTATCTGCTATGCATAATTTAATTTCGTATAACCTACAGATCTCAGTTCAGGATGCTCTGAGCTGTCATTAAAGGGTTAAAATTTTGATGCAAACAACATACCACCAATCTCATGGGAGTTTGTCTTTGGGAGAAACGCCAACAAAACTACATCTGGTAAGAAACCTCATTAAGTTTTTACACTGAAACTTGTTTGAGTCAAAAGATTAGAGTCTCTAGTTTTCCAACATGCCATTTTGAAAATTTTATAGATTTATTGCGAAACGGCACGCTGTTAAACACAATGACCACTGACAAGACTCCAGGGCTATTTTCCCCTTAGAAACCCTACATTTACTGTGCTTTATCAATGGGTTTATTCAAAAGATAAAACATTTTGAGGGTTTACACAGAGTTAGGATAAAAACAAGGTGCATTTCAAACTGTTCTGAGACCAGTGCAGACAGACAGCACACTGGAGGTTAAGTCATTCACTAAATAGGGAGCAACGGAGCATCCTATAGCTTTCCTATGCAGCCAAGTGCATTCACTCCTAACATGCAACCAAAAGTTTAGTTTCAGGCTGCAGATGATCTTTGGACCACTCAACATGTTTGGCAAATATGGTACAATGGCAATCAGTACATAGATTCAGAATTTATGATGCTACATTTTATTTTAACATGGTTGGCAGTGATTGGATGATGCTGGTGATTACTTTGAATCAGAATTAATTATGCTAATTTCTGAATGGTAAAATGCTTCAGCACTGGCTATCACTTGTTTGTTTGACTGTGCAAAGAGAGACCATTGAGATTTTGTTGTCAAAGTAGAAGAAAATTTGCCACATAAAAGTCAAATCAAGTCAAATAATTTTATTTGTATAGTTTTTTATTTGTGCTTTTCCCTGTACATATTGCTCCAAAGAAGCTTTACAGAAAATCAGCTGAAAAACATCTCAAAAACATGAATAACCAACACTCTGGAAACCTAATAAACAATTTGATAAAAAAAAATAAATCACTTTCTACAGTATACTGGATATGATCAAAAATATGAACTATAGTTTTAAATGTTCATCAGATTTCTGTAAGGCGTTCCAAAACCTAGTGAGCTGAGCTGCTTTACTGTCTTCTGTCTACATATGTAGCTGCCTTGTAAGAAAGCATCCCAACTTAAATGGAACTTCATAAGTAACGTTTTTGTGTTGTTGCTCCTCATAGGCAACAACTCCATAGCCAAGAAAACTCAACTAACATTTGACTTCAATGGGAAAAAATAAATAAATTCTAGAGAGTTTAACATTAGCATGTTGCTAAGCTAACAAAGAGATCCTCAAAAATGAAAATCTTAACAAATACAAAGGATAGTTTTAGTACACTTTATTTAGTGACACAAAGCAAGAAAACATGGTACATTTTTTAATTAGATCGAGTAGAATATAAAATATAATAGAACATAGGCCTATATAATATATTGTATGTATTTATCACTTTTTTGGTCTATATTTTGGTCTATAATTAGGTCAATATTCATAATAAACATTTCTCTTACCTCCGTCAGCCATCTTAGATTATTTATTTTTTTCAGCATAATGATGCTGCCTACGTTTTGGAACAATCATTGCATTGTGAGTGTTAAAATGGTAGAGCATGGCACTAGCAATGTCAATGTCATGGGTGAATTTCTCAGGCAACACATGTATTGATAAAATGTATATCTTGAATGCACTGAAAGACACTTTGAATAAAAGCATCTGTAAATGTTTGCAAATGTAAATGTTTGCTGACTCACTTCTGAACCTCATTCACCCATCCAGAACCACTATATACGTTTTCTCCCTATTTCACTATTTCAATTCCTCTTACTCTCTTTACAGTTATTAGGGACACAAATATTTGTCACAGTGATGTTTACACAATGCCCTTCCAATACAGAGCAGCTTGTGGTTGGTTGTAAATGGTTTTGTGTGTGTTTGTGTTTGGGGGTGGGAAGCATAAATCTCATCTTTGTTAGGTGTTATCGTGCAGTCCCACTTTTGTCCTCCCCTTCTCAATCACTCTGCAATCTCTGCATTTATTATCAAAGCAGGCCAGATAAGACTAAACACAGTGCAGTTTGTCGCCACCTGACACTGTTTCCATTGAAGGAGATGAGAGGAATACTTATCTTGGGAGCTAGAGAAGATAAAAAAAAAGAATATTGGAGATCAATAATGGTCATTCAGACCCGAATTCTATCATTGAAAGCATTGACAGTGTCCCAAGCCACTTCCAGCATACTGATTTAAATTTATTTTTAACTTAGTGATGGATATGCGACAAGCTGATAGAAAATTATTGGTTGGATAATGAGATGGAGCACTCAGTTTTTATTTAGCAGAACAGTTTATTCGCAAATGCAGAGTAGATTACAGAGTCGGTATGATGCAATTTAGCTATACTCACAGAAGTACATTGTTTGAAAGAAAATAATGTTGCTTAAAGGGATAGTTCATCCAAAAACGTAAATTCTCTCATCATTTACTCACCCTCATGCCATGTCAGTTGTGTATGACTTTCTTTCTTCTGCAGAACACAAACAGATTTAAAAAAAAATATCTCAGCTCTGTTGGTCTTCATAATGCAAGTGAATACTCATCTGGGATGGTATGAGGGTGAGTAAATGATGAGAGAATTTTCATTTTTGGGTAAACTAACACTTTAAGACATGTACAGCCTAAAGACCTGCCACCATTTCATTTTGGCTTGGCTGGTGAAACGTATGACAATGTGTCTTTAAGGAATTATCAAAAAATGAAAATTCGGTCATTGTTTATTCACCCTCACGACATTCCAAACCTGTATGCTGTTATTTTTCCTATTGAACACAAAAGGAGAATGTTGAAGAATCATCACACAGCTCTTTTCCATACATTGCATAATGACCACATCTGTCAAGCACCAGTTTGGAAACTGCATATGGGTTTGGAACAATATTAGGGTGAGTAAATATATTTTTGGTGAACTATTTCTTTAAAGATTTATGATTTGTGTAGTGGCCCTTGCTTATGGACTTCTTTCCGAATTAATCATATCCCATTTACAGTAAATCCTCACCACAGTTCACAATTCCATGCTCTGCAGATTAACTATTTGTTTGTTCTTTTTGTGATGTATTTGGGTAGTTGAGAAGAGGAGCAGCAACAGATGGTGTTTGTGATGATAATCACCAACAGCCTCATCTGAATGCGTGTCAGACCAACACTTGCCTTTTGTGTGAAGCAAAACAGGTAAGCATGAGTGCTTTGACTCCAACATCAGGGACTGGGATAATCACTCCACCCACAGCATAATTTCACAACAGACAGATAGACGAAGTGAAGCAATCGAGGAGCGATCGGTTCTTGAACGCGAGCATACAGTCACACCATTAAAAATGGAAGGTAAGGATCTGCCCTTCAGGAGTGCGACTATCAAACACCTGCCTGTCAGGCAGCTAATCTCCGTACCACACCGGCTTTGCATGGCTGTTAATAATTCAGTAACTGAAAGATTAATTGTTGCTCATTCAATTACCTTAGCCTCTTTTTAGTAGTTTTATCATTCTAGTAAATGCAAATGCACTCCGTGACTGAGAGGCACAATGCACTGCATGCTGAGTTTGAAGCAATGTCACAATAAGTTCCTTGCAGTAACGGTAGCAGAACAATAGTAAGATCATGAATTTTTGTGTGTGTTGAAGTTGAAGGACATTACTTCTTGGTGGCAAATGTGAAGTAAAGATGCATCTGCATAACAGACGCAACCATGTCTCTGTATAACAGGGCAGAGGCAAGATTGCAGTTAATCTAGAACCATACAAAATGTACAAGACAAGACACTGGGAAAACAGGTGATAATGTAACCTTATAAATGTGAAAATATATCAGTATCTGTTGCATGCACATTAGAAAAAACAATCTGCACTTACTTTCTGTGAAAGAAGATAAACTAAAACCATAGGCTGAAGATTGCATTGCATTTTATGTGGAACTGAGAGATAACATTGTTTTCTTGAAGTTCCTTCAATGCAAGCTAGTTTATGCCATACTTTTTTAAACACTTTGTTGTAAACTTAACAGTTTTTTAACATTTGTCTGATTTATGTTTGTTACTTTATGATACAGTCCCTCCAGGTTACAGTCCGGCCTAAAATCAAAAGAAAAGAAAAAATTAAAATGATGTATTTTATTTGTATTTATTTATTTAGTCTAAATTGAAGGAAGTACAGCAAATAACACTGATATGTTTACTTGTAATTCTTAATACATAGTTTTTCAAATAATGGTAATGAGAATTAGATTTTTTTTAGATGTATATAGATAATGATGACATAATAAAATGACATGGAAATGTTGTTGACAGGTTTTGTGTGCTTCATTAATGCTCATTGGACAAAGTATTCTTGAGAATTTGTGAGGGTGTTATTGATGTAATACATTTCAAATATAGTACATCAGCATTAACATAGGCTAATTTTTGGGATTGTTTGGAAACATCTTTTGAAATGTCAGATTAAAATAAGACGTGTTGCGAATCACATTGCAATATAGGTATACAAGTCCATGAGGTATGTTGTTCTATACCTTGTTGGTGTGCAGTACCTTAGGAATAAAGTATGCATGTTCAGGATGACCTGACAACAACACATCAGTGGCCTTTCTGCTACCAGACAAATACCCTGGGACCTACATAGTAAACCTAATTTTCTTACACAGTTTGACAGCATAATCACTTGATTGAGAAAAATCTCACTTCACTGTGGGAGATGCATAAAATAAGGCACCGTGGTCCGGGTTGGGCTTATTCGCTTTGGGTATTAAGTTCCAAATTCTATCCAGCTGGAGAGGAGGAACCAGCTCATCTACCTCCCTTGGTTCCACTAAATAACATAAAAAAATATCCCCCTCCACTCCCTGCCTTCCACTCAACACTATGCAGGGCTTAAGCAATCATCCATCCTGGATGGTAGAAAAGATTTGGAGGTCACACAGCTAGCTGATCATTCAGAGTAAAGTCCTCAATGTGAGTGAAATAGAGAATGAAAGAATGAAAGAAAGAGATTGAGAGAGGGGGAATGAGAAAGCATGGAAAAACAAGGGGATAGATTGCAAGTAGGCAGGTGCAATCCACACGCATACAAGGTGGCGATTAGGGAGCGTGGGGCCCTGTGTGAGGCGAGGGGAACATCTGTGCCTATACCAGCATGCACAAAAGAGGCGGAGGGCCTCATCACTTGCTCCATTCCCAAAGATGAACCAGGCCTTCTCCAAATAGGCCAGTCTCAATCACACAGACTAATTTAGAGCTCTTAGCCCCATAGCTCATTGGCATCTGAAAAAAGCAAGAGTGCATCATGAGTAACTTAACAGTCTGCTACCACTGACTATACAGTATATGCAAGCATAGCATTGCAAACTGTTGTGTCAGGTCCTATTTATCCCAATTAACAGTCTACTATAGTTATAGTTATAGTATCTACTATAGTCATAGTCAATAGTTAATGAAGAAGAAAGATGAACTGCAATTTCCTTCTGTGATTTGTATCTGTTGTATGATCCAAATCACTATCAAATCATCAAAATAAAGTATGGCATACAGTTATTGTTTTATTAGTTGTACACTTATAAAATTAAATGTATAACAAAATTATAACACAGTTGTAACATTATAAAATGGATAGTTCCAACTGTGAATTCAAATTGGATAAGCAATGTTTAAAGTAATTTCTAAAATGCTGATAAACACACATCTTTGACGTACATTCTGTTTTATTGTGTAAATGTCGCAACATTGTTTGGCTATCATAAACAACCTGCAGTTCGATTTATTAACTATATTACTCGGCAGACAAATTATGTATGCTTATTATTATTTATAATAAATGCATAATTTATTGTCTATCTTTGTCTTTTATTATTTTGAGGGAGAGAGAAAGACAGAGCGATTGAGCTTGTGTGATTACCTGCATCTGTTGTGACTCGCAAGCAGTAGTGTAGTGCAAGTCAGCTTGCTAAAGATAATAGAATTCTGGTCAAATATATCCTATTTTCTCTATGTAAAAATATCTGTCCATGTGGGGGTCCCTCCCAAGTATTACACGGTAGCCGGTGCGTATGTAACAGGAGCCAGCTGGTATGTTAGCGCACCCGCCTCCCATGCCAGAAACCCCGGTTCGAATCCCACTCAGAGTGGGTCGAGCAGGACCGGTTACAGTGGTGCCGTGACCCAGATGGGAGTGAGGTTTAGGGGGGTGAGTGTAATGGGAGGCAGCTGGTACGTGATAGCTGTGCGGTATACGTAAACCTCACGAGAATGTAAGCATAATTAATGATAAGCTACTGACATACAACACCATGGCTAGTATTAACTAAAATTGTCAGGGACATGGTTTTATGTGAGATTAATGCAATTATGTGAATACATGCAATTACAAATTTTAACTGACTCACAAACACTTCATGGATTGCAAAGCTCAAGCAAAATTAAACCACTGACTCTATTTTATCCGGCATCATACATACACAGTAATTGCTTAGGATGCTCAAGGAGAACTACTTGTGTAGATGCCACAAGCATATACTGTATGTAATCTATGTATATATATATATATATATACATACATAGATTCTGTTTATTAAATATTCCAGATCAGACAGTAAGTGCCCTGCCAGAGTAAATTATGAATGAAATTATGAGTTAAATTAAGCACAATTTTATTATATAACCAAAACCACATCAGAATGTTCCTTGGGTTAAGTAAATTATAATATATATTAGTTATTCACATTGACATCATATATTTCTCTCCAACTTCTGAGGGAAAGGAGTGTCAGATACACTAGTACACCAGCTATCATCCCTGTCTGGTTACTTGTTACTTATGTTACTTAGTAAATATTTATTTCCAGAGCACCCGACAAATATCATTCCCAGTCCCCTTTGAGCAACTTGTGGTTAGATGTGCTTAAAGGAATAGGTCAACCAAAAATGAAAATTTGCTGATAATTTACTCACCCTCAGGCCATCAAAGATGTATCTGAATTTTTTTCTTCATCAAAACAGAATTTAAGATTTTTAGGATTTCATTACAGGCCTCCTCCTCTAAACAATGCAAGTGAATGTACTCCATTTTTTGACGGTCCAAAGTGCATATTTAGGGTACATCAAAATAATCCACACGACTCCAGTCGACAAATAAAGTTCTTCTGAACGCAAACGGTTGATTATTTTGAGAAACAAAACAATACTTATATACTTTTTAACTACAAATGTTCGCTTCCGTACATCTCTGTGACGTGTGCTCATGAGAGGGATGACGTAAGCTCGTTGGTAAGGTCACGCATCACGTGGAGGAGGAGTCAGGAAGCGTGTCATTGTTTACAAGAGAAACTTGCACAGACCACAGACCATGCACCGTTCACAAACCAAAACAGTCCAAAACAATTTCAAAATAATATAAAATAAAATAAAAAATAATTTCCAAATAATAATAAAAATGATGTAAACAATGACACGCTTCCTGACTCCTCCTCCATGTGACACGTGACCTTACCAACGAGCTTACGTCATCCCTCTCATCTTAAATTCTGTTTTGATGAAGAAAGAAACTCAGATACATCTTGGATGGCCTGAGGGTGAGTAAATTATCAGCAAATTTTCATTTTTGGGTGAATTATTCCTTTAAGCCCAAACTGTTGTTAGACCCCTGTTCATTGGTTGCCTTTGCTTGTTTTTCCACCTGCAACCATGCACCTTTTTTTTTTACTTACAGGTAGTCGGTTTATACCCCATAGTCAATAGCCCAGGGCTCCAGCCTGCTTACAGGAATGTAATCTCCAGTGTGACTTAAAATCTGAGCAGTATGAAAGTTGTTCTAATATTATCTTCTATCCAGTGCTTTAAATCATTAAAGCAGTGGGAAGTTATTAAAAGACACTCAAGTCATTCTATATTTTTTTAAGCTTTACCATTTATAAATGGTTAGTATGCACAGGGTTGGGGATAACAAAATACAAGTAATGGGAATACATATTTAAAATACAAAATATAAGTAACTGTATTCCACTACAGTTACTATTTAAATCATTGGTATTTAGAATACAGTTACATTCAAAAAGTATTTTGATTACTGAAGAGATTACTTTGCATTTTATTGTCATTTGTTTCATTTAATATTTAGTCCTTTCAGATGGAAAACATTTATACAAATAAATGATGTGATCCAAAGTGCATTTGAACAGCGGTGAAACACTTTCTTATGATGTGTTACATTCATACGAGCAGACAGAAAAGTAAGTTTGAAGTAAGTTTGGAGCAGAAGAAATAGAAATAAACCTTGTGTAAATTGTCAGCTTTATGCTAAGCTAAAATGCCATTTCTAGCCATTTTACATGCACGTTACCAGGCACGATCATATTTTTTTATCAAGAAAATTCACGTTGGATCATAATTTCTTTTTTCTAGTAAGACCTTTGATATAAGGGCAAAAATCATATTCTTGATAATAATTTTTTTATTGTTTTCCTGTAAAAATATCTAAAAATCCTTAAAACAAGACCAATTTGATTTATTTTGTTTTAGAAACAACACTGCATAAGATATTTTGGTTTTTCAGAGAATGTATTTTTAACATGTGTATTTTGTCTTACTGTACTGGCAGAGTTTTTATAGTCAAAACAAATGAAAAAAATCTACCAGTGCTGAAGAAGTAATACAAAGTATTTAGAATATGTTACTGACCTTGAGTAATCTAACAGAA
Source organism: Myxocyprinus asiaticus (assembly GCF_019703515.2). Lineage (NCBI taxonomy): Eukaryota > Metazoa > Chordata > Actinopteri > Cypriniformes > Catostomidae > Myxocyprinus > Myxocyprinus asiaticus. The sequence goes on from NC_059363.1 coordinate 29,401,883, forward strand.
TACATTACAAATTACATTTTACAGCATGTATTCTGTAATCTGTAGTGGAATACATTTCAAAAGTAACCCTCCCAACCCTGAGTATGCATTAGTTCTTTTCCACAGCACTGCCTTACATCAAGCATAGAGAACATTGCAGTGCTTTCCACCACCAAAAGGGGTCACTAGAAATCTTTGGGAGGTTAGGCCAGGTAGTGCTACTAAATTTAAAAGGTGTAAAAAAATAAAATAATAATGATTAATATAATTAATTTTTTGCAGTTAATGTTTTATTAACACATGGGTTGGGCTTCTGATTATTCCTACCAGTCTTTAGAAATCAGAACAGAATTGTGAAATGTGATGTCTGCGTTAAATGTGTTAAAAATGCTGTTTAACATTTTTAATTAATCTTATAAATTAAATCATTAAATTTGACAGCCCTAGTAATGATGTATGAAAATGTAATAAAGAAAGCCACAGTATAAACAGCAGCAGTATATTAAAAAATCCATAATTTTCAGATTGGCATCTTTAATACAGTACACAAGCTAACAGTTGATTTATTTACAATAAAAAGGCCTAGGACCAAAGTGTATTCCAGTTCATGTTGACACTGTTAACTGTCTCAGATATGTATAAAATTACGGGACGGCATCTTGCGCGAGATGTCATCCCCAACTTTTGTTAGCTGAAGTGGGTTTCGCCTAGTGCACCATACAAGCTAGTACTGCTACTGTGTGGATACATTAGGATTAATTCTTCTCTATTTACACTAATTCAGAAAATAGTATTTGAAAGATAAAATGATAAACAATACACGCAAAAAAAAAAAAAAAAAATATTATTATTATTCATTTTTGCATCATGCTTTTTAAATTCAGCTTATGGTTACAGTATATAGACCACTTTTTAGTTTTGCAGATTTTAATCATAAACATCCGACTAACAAACATGTAAGACTGTTTCACTATGTTTATCTCTCCAGTAGCTAAGCGAACATAATGCTGCAGTGTTAATAGGATATGCTAACAGCTAAAGCTAGGTGTAATGTCTTAGATCTCACTCTATTGACATTTCCGCTTTCTTTGTCTGCTGGTGTGATGAAAACATATCTCACAACCACACTGCTCTGACCCCCATCATATTCATGGTGGGTTTCTGTGGCTCTGTCTTTTATTTTCTTTCCCCTTCTCTCAAAATGCATGTGTGTGTGTTCTCCAAAATATCGATATAAGCTGGGCCTAATCCTTCCACTCTGATGGCTTCAATGACAGAGGCACAGCATCAGATAAGAGGTCATTGAACTGAAGCTGCCATCCCTTCATTCTGAATGAATGGGGTGCAGAGAGAGTGCACCTTCAGCATGAACTACACTGCTCTGTTCATAATGAAAACCTAATGCATTTTGAATCCTACCGCTGACTGATGGGAATATTGAGACATGATATTGTCAAGTGGCATATACACTACTATTTGTACATCAATGGGAAACTGGCAAAAAAAGAAAACATTTTCAGTGTATGGATTAACCATACAATATAACTGCATTTATGAGTATCAAAGTCTACATGAGAGTGTGGTGTAGATGTCATTTGAACACTGGGGGTATGAGTGCATGCCCCCCGAATATATATGCTGATCAGTGAGATAAACTAATTCTAAACCATTGGAATTTTCCAAGTATAAAATTGGAATTCTATTAGTGTGCAGTTTTTTTTTCTTCATAATAACATGTTAATCGCATTAATGTTGATCTTTGCATGTAACATGCATTTTGTGCATATTAAATGTAATAATAATAATTAAAAAAAACCTTTGGTTACCATACTGTATATGACTAAACGGTAAGATTCAGTCCAATGTTACATTGTTTAATTACAATGCAGACATGTAAGTGACTTCAAATTAAGGGTTAATTTACTGGCATCTCATCTCAAATGTATTTAAAAAAGACAGACATACCAATATCTTTGTGGTACATAGATTAATAAGTATCACTGGAAACTGAGTGTGCAAAGAATGTGTAAATGTGCAGATTTTAATATTTTATTTATTTATTTATTTATTTATTTTTTTGTAAATCAGCTTTACAGACATGGCAGCTTTTATCAGTTTTAAAACAGCGGGAGTTCATGATTTTCTGTAACAAGCACTAGCAAACCAACTGAGTTTAAGAGGAGCTATTGCAGGGTATGTCTTCAGAAATCTGATGAAAGACATGCCACTATTTTGTCATTTTCCTCCAGCTAATTCCAAGTGGATGACTTCAGAAGTTTGACACAAAGAGTAGTTGCTAAAATTATGGATGTGGCATGAGGTATAGTTGAAATATACAGATTATATCATTTGGTTGTGGTTGTGAGAACCCTGACTGGGAAACATAATTTGATTTTCTCATGCATCACAACAAGAGGCTTGGTCATGCACTCCTTGAATGAGTGTTGCTAGGTAATTATTATTATCAAGAGATAAGATTTGTAAGGGAATGTTTACCTTGGTACAGAACATTTAAAAAAATAAATAAATAAATAAAAATAAAATAAAAACATGCCGCTTTGAACATTCCAGTTATTATTATATTGTTTATAAAAGTTCATTTGGATTAGCTTCAGGCTGATTGGTAATACATTTGAATCACAACTTGAAAATGCACAATGAAATTTACAGATTTCAGGTGTAAAGTAGAGACCGGCTGATATGGAATTTTTGAGAATGATACCGATACCGATTTTAGAGAGGGAAAATTCACCGATTACCGATATGGTGGCCGATATAGTTAATTTTTGAGCTGGACTGAAAACAGACCTTTTCTATGTGGATTGTGCACCGATTTTGCACCGATATGACTATGCAAAGGTACTCAGAAGGCTGCTTTCTTAAAGAAATATTTTTATCAAAGAATATTTGACATTATTATTATACATTGTCAACAAATTCTAGAAATGAACACTGAGAAAATAAAGAATAAATAAAAATAAAATAAATAGCTTAATAAACATCAGTACTGTTAGTATAAGTCAGTTGCTGACCATTTAAATAAAGAATAAAAATACAATAAATAACTAAATAAACATCAGTACTGTATGTTTAGTATCAGTCAAATGCTGACCATTAGAATAAAGAATAAATAAAAATAAAATAAATAGCTAAATAAACATCAGTAGTACTGTTTAATTTCAGTCAGTTGCTGACCATTTCAATAAAGAATAAATTCAAATAAAATAAATAGCTATATAAACATCAGGGGCCGGTTGCACCAGCTATAGGTACGTTACAGCTTAGCCTAGTTGTGACGCTAAGTCACAGTTTACGCTCTACTAAATATCTGAGCGTTGCACCATCAAACTTAGGTAGAACGTAACCCTACATATAAACTAAATATATACGGAAGCCTCCGACCAGGAGTAACTGATGGAATAAAAAAGCAGACTCACTTAATGACATCAATGAGCTCATGTTTTGCATGACAGGCTTCAATCCTTTCGACATATATTATGATGTTGGCATTTACACTGATTTACATTTACGAGAGAGAAAAAAAAACGTACTTTTAAGCGGCTCTTCAGCATGAAACCGTTCTAACAGTGCCGTTTTTAGGGTGCGTCGCCCGGTGTCAAGTTTCAATACATTCAATATATATATATATATATATATATATATATATATATATATAAAGGATATTAAAATGAATAAATGTCTATTTTTCCATCCTGTTGTATTAGTATTTATCACTCCTCATTTATTTTAGATACAGTTCCTATATATTATTATTTACACAGGGCAAATATACTATTTATTAAATCTACTTTTATTACATCTCCTATTTTAATGTCTAGAAAACCAGACTTTTAAATATTACATTTTATAAATGCAACAACTGGAATTGTTCGGTTGAAGGGTGTACCGAACTGTGAATCCTGAACAAAACAGTTTGGTGAATACATGTTTACTCATTAGCTTCCACTCAGCTGACAAGCAATGAAAGTAGCTACGTGGTTAGCTAGTTAGCTATAAGCTCGTCCTCATGGAGAGTAAAAGATGGACTTTATTTACTTTCCAGCACTGTGTCTCACCAACTAGGTAACAGCGAAGCGTGAAATCAACACTCACCACACACAATCCACCACTGCACCGTTATCTGCTGAGCTGCAAAAAGATGCTCTGATGTTTACCTTTCAATCTGCTACTTTAGTGACTGCGCTCACAAACTATAGCTGGCTAACAGCAAACAGATGTGATAAACATGAGTGACATGGTTGTCAGGGACAGGGTTAATGTTATATTAGTTATATAAAAAGATGGGGTAATTTTTTATTAACTTTCCAGTACGTATTTCACAAACTAGTTAGCAATTTAAGGAGAAGAGATCGCTCAAATCCACACGGTTTAACTACGCCCTGTCTGCAGAACCACTGTCAGCTCAGTGTCAGCTCTGTAAAAAATGGAGACGGAGTGCGCTCTGCTGGACAAACTTTGCTATGATTCCAATTCTAAAGCATTGTTTTCTGCATTATATGTTCTGAAAAAAGTTTTCATATCGGCACATACCGGTAAAATATACGCCGATACCGATATATCGGTCGGGCACTAGTGTAAAGTCACAGAAATGGCAAGTAAAATTAACTTGAATGCAACATTTTTAATGTCAAAGAGTATTCATTTATAAATCAATAAATGCATAAAATCCTTGAATTGCTATAAAGTAATGAATAAGATCTACACAGCCTGATCTCAAGAGCATTGAGAATGAAATTATCTGCCTTATTACATGTTTGGCTGCAGTTTCCCAGTGAAATGTTATTAAGACTTGAGTTATTAAGGTGAATATTAGATGGAGGTTTTAATGGTTAAATGTACTGTACCTCCCTAACCTAAAACTTGAACCTAAACCTAACCAATAGTGATCTAAAGTAAAATGAGATGTAGACACAAAACAGACTTACCCTAAATCTATGCCTAAACCTAACTGACAGTGTCCAAAATCAAAAAGAGAAATGAAAAGCACATATTCTGAAGCAATCACATCATTTCGTGTCACTTCTATGACACTTTCGTCTCGTGTGACAGCTTGCATGCTTGACTGGTGTTGAACCGCGTACTTCAGAGTCCAAAGTGTATGAATGACTCAAGAAAGTGCCGAGTATGGCTGCTGAGTTGCGAGCTCTGACACAACATTGTAGTTTTTGTTTGTTTTGTTTACAATTCTTATGTTTTTTGTCTTGGATGTTGTCTGCCTTATTGTCTACGACAGACAAACACTGGACAGAGCGAAAGACATCTCAGGTAAAAGCAGAGGTGGTGGTGTATGTTTATGATCAACAAATCCTGGTGTGATCAGAGGAACGTACATTCTATCAAGTCTTTCTGCTCTCCTGATCTGGAATTTCTCATGCTTCTGTGTCGACAATTCTGGCTACCGAGGGAATTCACAGTGGTCATTATAACAGCTGTGTACATCCCGCCACAAGCCGACACAGACTGGGCACTCAAGGAATATGGGAGTATAAGCAAGCAGGAAACCATGCACCCTGAGGCTGTGTTCATTGTGACCGGGGACTTTAACAAAGCCAACTTAAAATCAATAGCACCGAAATACTACCAACACATCAGTTTCAACACACGAGGGGACCGGGATTTGGACCATTGCTACTCCCCCTTCCGAGATGGCTGCAAATCCCTCCCCCGCCCACCATTTGGCAAATCGGACCACTCTTCCATTCTGCTTCTGCCCGCTTACAGGCAGAAACTGAAACAGGAAGCACCCACCCTCAGAACGATCCAGTGCTGGTCAGACCAATCAGACTCTACGCTACAAGACTGTTTTGATCACGCGGACTGGGAGATGTTCCGGTCCGCCTCTGATGACGACATCGAGCTTTACGCTGATAGCGTAACGTGTTTCATCAGAAAGTACATAGAGGATGTTGTTCCGACCAAAACAATACGGATCTACCCCAACAAGAAACCTTGGATTAATAGCGATGTTCGCGCGGCACTTGATGCACTTGATTTAATTCTGGGAACGTGGAGGAGCATAAACAAGCCAGTTATGCCCTCCGCAAAACTATCAGAGCAGCAAAATGCCAGTACAGGAAAAAGATTGAAGGACAGTTTAACACCACCAACTCTAAAAGCATGTGGCAGGGAATTAATATCATCACGGACTTTAAAGGGAATAAAATCTCCACCGTGAACACCACTGCCTCTCTCCCAGATGAGCTAAATACATTTTATGCTCGTTTTGAGGGAAATAACACCACCCTCGCAGAGAGAGCTCTCGCGGCCGAAGCTACAGAGGTTAGTTCACTCTCCATCTCTGTAGCGGATGTATCTCGATCCTTCTGATGGGTGAATATCCGTAAAGCCGCGGGTCCAGACCGCATTCCAGCCCACGTCATCAGAGCGTGTGCGAACCAACTAGCTGGTGTTTTTACGGACATTTTCAAACTTTCCCTCTCCTGACACGCTGGTGTCAGGAGCACAACCTCTCCCTTAACATCAGCAAGACAAAGGAGCTTGTGGTGGACTTCAGGAGAAGAGAAAGAGAACACAGCCCCATCACCATCAATGGAGCACCAGTGGAGAGAGCCAGCAGCTTCAAGTTCCTCAGTGTCCACATCACTGAGGAACTCACATAGTCTGTCCACACTGAGGCCATTGTGAAGAAGGCTCACCAGCGCCTCTTCTTCCTGAGATGGCTGAGGAAGTTTGGAATGAACCGCCACATCCTCACACGGTTCTACACCAGCACTGTAGAGAGCACCCTGACTGGCTGCATCTCCACCTGGTACGGCAATAGCACCGCCCACAACCGCAAAGCCCTGCAAAGGGTGGTGCGAACTGCCAGACACATCATCGGAGGTGAGCTTCCCTCCCTCCAGGACATATATACCAGGCGGTGTGTGAAAAAAGCTCGGAGGATCATCAGAGACTCCAGCCACCCGAGCCATGGGCTGCTCTCACTGCTGCCATCAGGCAGGCGGTATTGCAGCATCAGGACCCGCACCAGCTGACTTCATGACAGCTTCCTCCCCCAAGAAATCAGACTTTTGAACTCTTGATCTCTCACGATCAATATACATCAGCACTGCACTTTATTAATCTTATTATCTCATACTGGACTGTCATAAATTATATTCTCTCTTAACACACTGGCAACTGACTATCAACCGACAGCCTGAATGTCAATACAGTACAATACAACCTACTGTACATTTTATATATACTATATATACTATTTTTTATTGTATAATGTGTATTCTATATTGTGTGTATTGTATACTGTACATTATATGTTATTATTTGTATATTGTGTTGTGTGTAATTATGTGTATATTGGATTTTAAATTGTGTTGTGTAAATCTGAAGTTTATTGTAAATTTGTATGTCTCATCACTGTCAACATTTGACTGCAATGTTGCTCGGAACTGCACCCAAGAATTTCACACACTGTTGCACTTGTGTATATGGTTGTGTGACAATAAAAGTGATTTGATTTGATTTGATTTGATTTGATTTGAAAGTCCAACACACTATCAGGTGAGCTATCGTGTGTAAATGTAGGTGAGTCTGTAATAAAAGCATTCAAATATAGGGTACAATGGGGCTAAAGGCCCCCTGGGGTGAAAGGCTCCTTTGATTTTATTTTCTCCCAAACTTTAATTAGCATTAAAAACTACCACAGGACTTTCCTAAACACCTGTTTGTCACTATGCACTGCAAAATATTCTTGATCCATGAGGTCATTGCGTATAATGTTTAAAATTTTATTTTGTGGCAATTTGATCTAATATATACACTACCAGTCAAAAGTTTTGAAACACTTGACTGAAATGTTTCTCATGATCTTAAAAATCTTTTGATCTGAAGGCGTATGCTTAAATGTTTGAAATTAGTTTTGTAGACAAAATTATAATTGTGCCACCATATTAATTTATTTCATTATAAAACTAAAATGTTTTTGAAATTGATGACTTGGACCAAATAATAAAGAAAAGCAGCCAATAAGTGCCCAACATGGATGGGAACTCCTACAATACTGTTTAAAAAACATCCCAGGGTGATACCTCAAGAAGCTGGTTGAGAAAATGTCAAGAGTACATGTCTGCAAATTCTAGGCAAAGGGTGACTACTTTGAAGATGCTAAAATATAACACACATTTGATTTATTTTGTATTTTGTTTAGTCACAACATAATTCCCATAGCTCCATTTATGTTATTCCATAGTTTTGATGACTTTACTATTATTCTAAAATGTGAAAAAAATTATAATAAAGAATGAGTAAGTGTTTCAAAACTTTTGACCGGTAGTATATATATATATATATTTGTTTATGTTGTAAATTTATGTAGCTAATGAATATCCTGGAAAGTATCACATTTATTTTGAGACAAAATACTTGTTTGTCATTTTCAATTTGTTCCAGGTGATTATATGAAAAAAACTGATACCTGTCCAATAAGTGAAAGGATAGTATTTGGTGTAGAAAGCCCCCGTTGCAGGGGCTAAAGGCCCCCATTAAACACATTGAGGGGAAATGATTTGTGATGAAGAATATTCAAAGTGTGGAGAGAAAGTATTCGCCCCCTTTCGTCGCTCGTACTGACACCGGGACAGCTCGACCCTTCGCTGGACATCCAATGCACTGCAGCCCGGTCTTTGAACGCCTGCTCGTCAGTCATATCTGCACCCCGGGAAGGAGGCGCACCTGCGGGATACTTACCTCGGTGGACGCGCCATGTGGAGAGAATGTATTCGCCCCCTTTCGACGCTCGACATATCCAGCTTCGAGTGCGTGCTCTGCCGGAAAGACTGCGGCCATGTTGAAACCCACCTTACGGTGAACCACAGGGTGACCGACCATGATGAACTCTCCCCCCTGGCCACTTTAATTCGGGGAAGCAAGCGGGGTAAAGCTTTCAACCGCCCGGTGGAGGCCTGCGGAACGAAGGGCATAGTGCGCCTGGACAGGCACCTGCTGCGTGTCCACGGGTGTAACGCCGAGGAGCAAAGGGCTCACCTCGCCGTGGCTTATCGGGCACAGATGCTTTCTGACCTCCGGACGCTCCAGCAAAAAAGACCTTGCCTGAAGCTCATAAGCACCGGGGTTCTGATGCAGGAAGACACCGCCAGCATAACGCGTGGCCCGGATCACCTCGCGGACATCGCTCGCCTGATCCAGGCATTCAAGCTGTCCTGTTTGGGGGCCAGGCCATCCTCCAAGAGCCGTGACAATACCACCCAGAGAGCAAAGCGGGTCACGGCGTTCTTCGAGTGGTGTGCGGGGAAGGGGGGAGCGCGGTTCGTCATGGACCTTTCACTGCCGGACGAGGTGCGACAGTGGGCACAGGCGTTATCGGAGAGGGGCCTCACAGTCACCACGGCCAGACACTACCTGCTCGACCTTCGCCTCTTCTGCTCCTTCATAGAGGAGAACACCGACAAGCAGGGCTACTTCACTGATGCCACCGTGAGGCAGCTCCGGAGGGCATGCAAGTGGCAGATGGCCCATCTGAGGGCGGAGCTGGTGGTCCACAGGTGCGACGCACGGGCCGCCAGTTCCAAGCGGGTCATTGACGGGGCCACCTTGAGGCGCTACTGGCGGCGAGCTCGGGACAGGGTGCCCGCTCTCCTGGAGCGACTGCGTGAGTCGCCCAGCCCAAACAACCTCTGCGTCGCTCAGGGAATGATAGCGGGGTACCTCATCATCAGCTCGGGACACCGCCGGTGCGTCCTGGTAAACATGACTGTGGAGGAGTTCCGGGGGGCCAGTGCACTGGAAACTGGTGAGAGGGTGGTGTCGGTCAGGCACCACAAGACGGCGGCCTACTTTGGGAGAGCCAATGTGGCTTTCGACCTGGAGGAATACAACTGGGTGTCTGAACTCATAGAGCTCTGGGGCAGGGAGTCCCTTTACTGCTTCTGTGCCCCGATGGGGGGCTTGTGCACTGGGCTGCTCACACACTTCAGGAGCGCATGGAAGTGCTTGAGATTGCCTGGGGCACCCACATTCATGCAGATCCGGACCAGCATTGTCACTCACGTGAGTATACACCATCCATCCATCCATCCATCCATCACTGCTTCCACAGCATAACACAAGTCTCCTAACCCATGTCTCTTCTTTTCTCCACCCAGAGCTTCTCATGACTTCAGCGGGCACAGAGGGACAGGTTGAGTCGCTACATGTGCCACCACCCGGACACGGCTGCCCAATTCTACGTCTCCAACCAGACGGCCAGGGAGGCATGCAAGGCCCGCAAACATGCCCTCAAAGCACTTGGCTTAAAGCCTTAAACACCGTTCACATTTGTAAATAATAGAGCACCTTGTTTTGAATGTTAACTCTGTGTCAAGTGTATCATTTCATCCATGCATTCAACATGTCACTCATAAGCCGGGGGAATATCACTATAACCGGCCTCGTACATTACATCTAACACCCCCCACCTCCATAGAACCAACCTCACATACTTACCTGTCATAACCGACATGCATCACTCACTTCGGCCTCATACAGTGCATCTAACACCCCCCACCTCCATAGCACCACCCTAAACCACTTACCTGTCATAACCGACATGCATCACTCACTTTGGCCTCATACAGTACATCTAACACCCCCCACCTCCATAGAACCACCCTAAACCACTTACCTGTCATAACCGACATGCATCACTCACTTCGGCCTCATACAGTACATCTAACAACCCCCCCCCCCACCTCCATAGGACCACCCTAAACCACTTACCTGTCATAACCGACATGCATCACTCACTTCGGCCTCATACAGTGCATCTAACACCCCCCACCTCCATAGAACAACCCTAAACCACTTACCTGTCATAACCGACATGCATCACTCACTTCGGCCTCATACGGTACATCTAACACCCCCCCGCCCCCACCTCCACAGAACCACCCTAAACCACTTACCTGTCTTAGCCGACATGCATCACTCACTTCGGCCTCACACAGTACATCTAACACCCCCCACCTCCATAAAACCGCCCTAAACCATTTACCTGTCATAACCGACATGCATCAGTCACTTCGGCCTCATACAGTGCATCTAACACCCCCCACCTCCATAAAACCGCCCTAAACCATTTACCTGTCATAACCGACATGCATCACTCACTTCGGCCTCATACAGTGCATCTAACACCCCCCACCTCCATAGAACCACCCTAAACCACTTACCTGTCTTAACCGACATGCATCACTCACTTCGGCCTCACACAGTGCATCTAACACCCCCCACCTCCATAGAACCACCCTAAACCACTTACCTGTCATAACCGACATGCATCACTCACTTCGGCCTCATACAGTGCATCTAACACCCCCCACCTCCATGGTTCTTACACCCTCTCCCGTAAATACTTTTTTTCAACAAAAATTTTTTTCAGCATCACTTTTTGGACCTCCAGGGTACTCAGCAACATTTCACTGATCCAATCACAATGAAGATTCATTTGTTTATATAATACTTGAGATGTAATGAAATGTCAGATGTGATTTAAATTATCTAGATATTGTGCACCCTTTTCTGAAGTGGTTATTTTGAATAAGCATTACCTTAATTTGTTACTCAAAAAAGCATCTTGCCATCTTAAATGTATTTGCATAAGTTGACAAATTGTGCCCTATAACTATTGCTCCGGTATCTCCACAATATCAATATAACCCCCCTGGTGTTTTTTTACCCCTCAGGTGTGGTGTAAAAGGCTCCCTTGCCACTTTTTTTTAATAACAATCCAAGTTATTTCTTTCATGCAAATTATGTTGCTTCATCAATATTCAATAAAAATACATGTAAATCTTGAATCTTGATACACTTTGTGACCAGAAAAAGGGTAATTTTTCTTAAGGTGTGCCTTTAGCCCCATTGTATGGTTTTTCAAATGATGTGTTATAGTTAAAGTATTTTGATATCATAGCATAGCAGTGTGTGAGTAATAGTGTGAAAAATAAGTGTTTATAAAGTCAATCAGCTGATAGAGGTGATTTGTGTGAAAGTGAATAAAACCCAGCTGGTAACACTTTATAATAACAGTACATGAATAATCATGAAGTTATACCTGAATTAATACTTACTTCTGGATGAATGAATGATGAGTTTAGGAATGAACTAATCAAGAACTAATGAAGAGCTAACCTCAACTACGACTGGAGTCACATGGATTTATGCATGAATAATGGCCACCTTAATGACATGTTAGTACGTTTGTTAGTTAATGCATTAATTAACATTCGGGAGAAAACTAAATCAAATGAGCTTTATAGGTAAGAATGTGAAGTACTTTAACCTTAAATTAAATGTGCATAATTTAATATTGTCAGTTTGTCATAATTTAAATATTTTATCAATTTTTCTGTCTGAAGTTTTGCCACAAACATCATTGGATGACGCAGGATTATTACTTCATTTTTTATGATGATACTAAGTGTAGTACATGTTGAAATAAGTGGTCATGGTTATTCATGTACTGTTATTATAAAGGGTTACCACACAGTTGTAGTACCTCTAGTGTTCATTTCACAAGGACACTGTGACAAAACATAGAACTCGGTACGTAAAAGTCAGTTTGCAAAAATGTTATTATAGTAATGTTCATTCTATGAGACTAGGTTGGATCTACAGCAGTCTTGTGTGTAACTGTAAAATTACTTGTTAAATGTGTAATTTCTGCAGCACTAGCATCACCAAATGGAACTGCAAAAATAATAACCATTTACAAAAATGCTTTATGGACACACCGAATGTCTGGGTGAAACAACTGGTATTTTTTAGAGATCTCATTTGTGATTTTTCTTTCCTATGGGTAAATAGGTCATAAAAAACATGCTTATATTTATCTTGTAAATCTCTATACAAACATTGCCTTGAAAATGAAATGAGGAAGGTGGGCTGCTTTTGTGAGCTGCTCATTGTTAAATACATTTTTCACTAACCCATCAAGATGATTAAAAAAAAACAGTTGTTTAGCCCAAGGCATTATACACACGTATGGGACTCTTAAATAGCCTTTATCTTTGTAGTTGAAGTAAATGGGTGAATGTTGTATGACTATTTGTTCTGATGGGAGCAATCAGAATGAGGCAGCTTGAGTGAGATAGATGTTTTTGTTCCAGGGACAGCACAAGGCACTGAAAAGGCAGCTTGACAATGGACATGCAATCACTCAGCTGAGACTTTACTCACAGATCAATACACTGAAGCTTGAGGTATTGCCTTGCTGCTAGTCTGACCATAAATGCAACACAGTCAAAAGGAGGCAACAACAAGTAGTCTATCCATTCTTTTGCAAGTGATCTACTCACAGTACTTTATCATATATGTAACGTACTGTAGGTGGTCTTATAAAATCCTGCCCTTACATTTGCTTAATCCTTCCATTGTCTTTAGGTCTTTTTTGAACCATAAAGAATATGCTACATATATACTACATTGCTTTTGGTATTGGAACCAGGTTTTGTGACATTAGTGCACTTATATGCACACCAATATGCTGATAAATACCTTTAATCGTCTTGTTAAAAAAATCAGACACAAGAAAATTTTCTTAATTGGTTTTGTTTAAGGACCAAGGTTTTACATAGAACATGTTCAATGTTTGGGACCCACCATATGAGAACCACTAATCTAAAACATTTGGATTGTACAACCCATCAAATGGACTGTACGTCTATCCTGCACAGCCTTATTTTCAATAACAAAATAAAAAAATAAAAAAATAATAATATATATATATATATATATATATATATATATATATATATATATATATATATATATATAGATAGATAGATAGATAGATATAGATATATAGCCGACTTAGTAGCTGCCCCTTACTTAGCTCTATAGGTGGTTTACTCTATTGTAGTTGCTTCTGTCTACAAATGTTGTCTATGGCCACTTAGAGTAATATAGAAAACAAATATGTACATTGAGGAAATAGCTGTTCGATTTATTATCTTGTATTCTGCACAATAACAGACTGATATTGCTTTTGGCAGCATTTTCGTTTGCCTTCTACATCCACTGTGCAGTTTTTCTAGCATGTAAATACAAAGCTGACAGCATGGCCCGCCTGTGCATCATTCTGCATACTTCCTAGCTTCTCTAATTAATAGGAAAGCCTGGGATTAAAGGAATGATAGATAGCACAGTTCTGCAGGAGAATTAGTGTTGTAAAAAGGAGTGGTTCCAAAACCCTTAGGGAAGATGGAAAACTAGGATAATCCAATTTGATATTTCCCCAAAATCCTCCTGTTTCCAAGGAGAAAATTAGTGATACAGAGAGCATGATTTCAAAACACATTTACAGTGGGGTTCAAAAGACTCCTAGAGTCCTCATTCAAAATCTGGGATTCCAAATCTAATTTAAACCTTGGAAAAAAAGAAACGTTATGACGTAAAATGAAACCAATTTTTATTTTTTTTAATTTTATTTTTTTTTATCAGTCTTTACTATTTCTAGGTCACAATTAAATTAAATGAATACATTTGTAATATTGACCATGTTAACTGTAAAGGTCAGATTTACTTGTTTGCATTGAATCACACAAGATGCTCTGTGGAGCATTCTCAAATCATGCTGGATAACATAGATCACAAGGTTTCGCACAAATTTGTATAGTCCATGCCAGCATAAGAATTTTCATTGGTCTCGGATGTTTGAGCCTCTTGTACTGTAGGTGTAAAATGTAGTCAAAAGAACATAGCAACTCAAAGTCTAACAAAGATTTATGTATATGTTTGTTCCTGTAGTATAACTGGAAATATTGGGTAGGTTCAAATAAATCTATCTGATTACACCCATATCAAATAATTGCATTTCCTCTGTGTTTCAAGCTGTTCAGATGTGGGGACCACAAATTCCCTGTCTTTTATTCTGGGCACAAACCTTTCTTTCATGATCCAGGCAGCAGTGGAAAGTCTTGACCCCACTTCCACAGCCCTCGTTTCCTCAATGCCTGATGCTTGGCTTGCCTCCACATGGATTATTGCTACACACTATGCAGGCACTTTGATATAATAACTATGTGCAACTTGAAGGCAGAATGAAACCTAACCTGATGGAACACAGAATAGACAGACAGCTGAGTAGAAGATTTCAGCATCACCACAATACCTTTGTCAGTAACTATCCATGAAATGTTTTATTTAAAGAAAATAGCAGATTGTACAAAGCATGTTTCCCATTGCTTTTTGTCTTTGTTGCAACATAGCTCTTGCAACTTCAAGTAATCATCAGAGCTGTTGTGTAGAGTGCTAAATATATGAAGGAACAATATATGTGAATATACAGCAAAAAAGCAAGAAGAGAAGAGAAGAGAAGAGAAGAGAAGAGAAGCAGAAATACTAATATGGTTTTTCGATAAGGTACAAAATAAGAGGTTTGCTTTAGAAAAAAAAAGGTGAATTCTCTTAAGATAAAAGACTCATTCAAATGTAGACAAATGAGTAATTCATTTTTGCAACAAAACAAAACAAAAAAATATATAATAATAATAATATTCTGGAGCTTTTATTAAGACTTCATATTTCAAGTCTTCACAAACCATGCCTATCAGTCTATTACAAGGATTTCAAAGAGCTATGCAGGATATTTATACTTGTCACAATGTATTGCAAGCTGCCTTGAGACATCACACAGGTCACATAAACAACAACACATAGAGACTGTATCACTTAGATATCATATAGAGACTGTGTCTGTTCCCCAAACTAACAAACCCAAACCCGTCACTAAATCATTTAGAATTTTTTTATTAAGGTCAACCTTGAAAATAACAAAAACAATTGAAGCTAAAAATCATATAAAGGTAGGGCTACTAAACATAAGATCTCTTTCAAAAAAAGCACTAATTGTAAATTAAATTATTACAGATGATGGTTTGGATCCGCTCTGTTTGACTGAAACCTGGCTTAAACCTGATAAATATATTAGTTTAAATTAGACTACTCCCCCAGGTTATTGTTATAAACATGAGCCTCATCTGAAGGGTTGAAGAGGAGGTGTTGCTCCAATTTACAGTGAAGTTGTTGGTGTTACTCAGTGGACAGGATATAAGTTTAAGTCTTTGGAACTAATAATGCTTAAAGTGACATCATCAGATATACATTTTAAAAAACTCTGTCGTCTTTTGCCCTTGCTACAGAATATAGATCACCTGGGCCATATTCTGATTTCCTTGATGAATTTACAGATTTTCTATCAGATCTAGTAGTTACTGTGGATATAAATTTAAATGTTGGTGACTTCAACATTCACATAATTAATAAATATTATTAGCATTTATCGATATTCTCAGCTCTTTTGGAGTCAGACAAAATGTAAAAGGACCAACTCATTGCCATAATCATATGCTAGATTTAATTCTGTCATATGGAGTTAATGTTGATACAATAGAAATTCTGCCACAGAGCGATGACATCTCAGGTCATTACCTCGTCTCTTGTATGCTGTGATTAGCTAATATCACTCAATCTACACCACATAATCATTCAGGTAGAACTATTCTTTCCTCCACTAAAAATAGCTTCACTAATAATCTTCCAAATTTGTCTCAAATACTCAGTAAGCCAAAACGTCAAGAAGAACTTGATGTAATCACATAAAATATAAATACAGACTTCTCTAGCACTCTTGATAGTGTCACCCACTTCGATTAAAGAAAATTAAAGAAAAAAGCCCTATGATACAATGATCACACTCATGCTTTCAAGAGAGCAGCTCAGAAGCACAAGTGGAAGAATACAAAATTAGAGTTATTTTGCGGTGCATGGAAGGATAGTGTCTGTAGCTACAGACAGGCACTAAAATCTGCTAGGTCAGCATATTTTAGCAAACTCATAGAAACCACAACAATCCTAGGTGTTTATTCAGTACTGTGGCTAAATTGGTTAGAAATAAAGCCTCGACTGAACCAGATATTCAGTCACAGCACAATAGCACTTCATGAAGTTCTTTACTGATAACATTTAAATCATCAGAAATAAAATTGGAATTATGCAATTGTCTGTCACAGCACCTCAGAAAACAGTGTCTCATAATTTTCCTTACAAGCAGCTTCAATCCTTCACTGTCATAGGTCATGAAGAGCTAACAAAACTTATCAAAACATCAAAAGCAACAACATGAATGTTATATCCAATACCAACTATGCTCCTAAAAGAGGTATTCCCTGTAATCTCAGAACCTCTTCTTAATATTATTAACTCCTCGCTCTGTTCGGGACTCTGACACACTCACTCAGTTTAAGTCTAGACTAAAGACACATCTATTCAGCCAAACATACACCTAATGTATCCATCAACTCACAATTAGGCTGCTTTAGTTAGGTCTGCCGGAACCGGAAACACTTCTCATAATCTATAACTTTGCAACAAATTGAATGGCTTCTACGCTAATATTATTCTATTTGTTTCCCTGTCTTAACCTCGGAATTCATATCCCAAGTTTACCAGAGCCGGCCGGATCCAACTCCATTCCTGCTTGGTGTCGGACTCCACTGCTACATGTCACTGAGTGATGATGACTAACTGCAGCCAGTGCCAGCCAGACATCACTTCAGTCTACTACGATGGACTTCAGAGGATGAACTGATGCCAACTCCAACCGTAAGACATGGGATATTTCATATGCCACTGCCTGAATCTTGGACTTAGGATGGACCTCACCGTACCTCACCAAAATGACCGGTTGAACTGCGATGCACCTCACTGATCTCTGCCTGCATCACCATTGCCTAATGGCACACTCTTAAAAGGAATACATAGACTATCAATTATTTGTCAACAAAAGCCCTGATCAGCCAACTAACAATGGACAAGCATCTATGTGAACTTCTGCAGTAAATCCAGGACGGACTTCAAAGCCATTAGTCATTAATCTTACAGTTCATACAAAATCTTTGTTTAAATGTTGGCCCTTAACACTTACTTAGTTTGCTAATCTTAAACCATGACTTGCACTACACAAAAAAAATAAAAATAAATAAATAAAATAATATAAAATAAATATTGGCATTATATTCATGCTGTTTAGCCAGAGGGGAACTGGCCCCCACAGTGGTTTCTCCCGAGGTTATTTTCTCCATTAAACAGCATTTTATGGAGTTTTGTGTTCATTGCCGCAGTCGCCTTCGGCTTGCTCACTGGGGTTCTAATTGCAATTATTATTTAATATTTATTTTTATACACAATTTACAATCATATGTAATCAAGCTACACAATGATGACTCTAAGACTTTATAGATATTACAGTTTGATTTTCTGTTAAAGCACGATTTTATTTTAAGCTGCTTTGAAACGATGTGTGTTGTGAAAAGAGCTATACAAAAAAAAAAAAAAAAAAAAAAAACTTGACTATTACAAAGTTTTAATCTAAACTTCAGTGTTTTAAGGTCAATTTGAAGTTTGCTGCTGTTATAAATATCAAAGATGTTAATAATCAGAATTGCTCACATGCCAATCTGGAAAAAGTACGATGTAGAATGGTTATGACATGTTGTATATGTTGACAATTTTTTTCATACATTTGCCTATGGGGTATATTGTCAAGTGATAAATAGATCAAGCAGCCAATATAATACTATTATTTTAGGCAAAAAGTCTTATGAGATGTATAGACAAACTCCTAAAATGGGCTAGGCATGAAAGTCACTGTAGACATTCATTCAGCAAAATAGGGACGACAATCACGTTACATTTTCTTAAAGAGAATTGTTAGTAACAGGTGATATGAAGGCTGTAGCTGACTTCATGTGCTTTGCAGCATGAATGCAAGCATGTTAGCCTTCGACAAACTGGCTTGTTGTGGAAACTGTGCCATCTAAAGAACTTACTATTATACAAGTCTGTGGGAATGAAGGAAAATTATAAAGAAGGTAAGGAAGGGAAAGCACTGCTTTCATGTTGGTGAAAATGAGTGGAACAATGCTTGCCAGCAAACTCTCCTTAAACACTCAATTGACTTTGAAATCAGTTTTTGCTCCTTTGTCTAAAATGGGTAAACCTACATCACAGGTGACACGGAGCAAGTCGACCTGTATTTGTGTGCCTTTTGAGGTCTTTAATAATATGTGACTTTTCTGCTGTGGAAACTTCTAATAGAGGTAATTCTTCAGTCAACCTCTTTGAAGCCAAGAATGAACCCTGCCTTTGGTGTATTGATCCCTCACAACTATCAATATAGTAAATGAGGTAATTTTGTTCAGAAACACACAAAGAGGGTTGTGTTGCCATTAGCAACTTCACCTTTTCAACAGGCAATTAATGTCAGTTGTCTTGCTGGTTACACTTATACACTCTGATCTGTTGTGAGAGTCTGAGTCAGACTAGGCTGGTCTAAGTGTATCCGGCTACTGATGGATTCGGCTGATCAGATTTGCAGCAAAAAACAAAAAAACAAAAAAAAAATTCTTATTCAGTATTTTGTCTTGTTTTTGAGTAAAAATATCTACACATCCTTAAAACATGATACCATTTACTCGAGAAGCAAAATTGTGTAAGATGATAGAATACATCTTAAATTAAGTTTATCAATTAGTAACTTGTTTGACTTTTTTTAAGCATAAACCTGACAAAATTTTGTGAAATTACAAGAAAAACTATTTGTCACAGGGGTAAGAAAATTAACTTAATATATTTTTTGAAAACAAGTCTTGTGATCTCACACAATCTTGCTACCCAAGTAAATGTATCTCTTGTTTAAAGGATGTTAAGATATATATATATATATATATATATATATATATATATATATATATATATATATATATATATATATATATATATATATAAAAAAAAAAAAGACAAAAATATATAAAGAATGGTGTGGCAAATCAGGTTCTCAATGTGGAAAGGAGGAAGTGGGGACTGGGTTAACAATCCACGTCTGATATTTAATAAACAATAAATAAAGAAGAAAGAAAGAAAGAGAGATGGAGAGAGAACGAGAGAGGAAAGAGAGAGAGAAGGGGGGGTAAAAAGGGTTAGGGTTTGGGTTAGGAGGTACAGTTAACAAAATATGCATTCTTATTGACTGCATTACATCATTTATGACTAAAAATACAACTCAATTTAGGCGACCTTTCACCTCAACAATACTTCCAGTTTCGGACACTGGGGGCTGTGATCAGAATTTTGGTATGCACAGACTGATTTAAATTCAAATTTGACAATTATGGGCAAACATGGAAATGTGATGTGTCATGGTTGTGGTGTTTTAGAGAATGTGGAACATGTATTGTTGGTATGTAGTAAGTATAATTTTTGTCAAAGTAGCTTGTTTGATTTTATACAGAATAGGCCTGTGAGTGCTGTGGATATTTTGGGGGCAGGCACGAAGGATACACGGGTGTATAGGGCACTTTGTTTTTTTTTAACAAGACACGAGTTTAGATAAAATAATATTATGTGCGTGGATGTGCTCCCTTACAAAAAATCAAGAGTTCTGGGAAACTTGCTGCAAATTCACCACTCATTATTTTCACATGCAAATGAGCTCACTATTCACCACAAAAGTTTGCCAGAAGTTTGCAGCTATTCACCGGTAGTGGTGAACCTGCAGCAAACCTTTGGCAACATTGAGTGGAAAATTTGTGGCAAGTTTGCCAGAACTCTCGATTCTTTGTATGGGATACTATGCTCTGGACTGTAAGGATCTCTGTGTGGAAGCTGGAGGAGCTTTGCTACTGAAAACTGCTTGATTTAAAAACTAGTGAAGCTACCACCTCGCTACTGAGAAACGTAGTTAAGCTAATTGCTTCATTATATGTAGCATGGCCTTTCTATTTGTACTACAGTAAGCACAAGCACGTGAGAGTTAAATAGATGCTGTGTGCTCTTTTTTTTTTACACTTGATAGCTTTATAATCTCAGATGTGCTTGATTTAAAGATCAATTAACTTTTAGTTTATATTATTAAGCTTAATAAAATATGACTTGCTTTTAGACTGCCATCACCAGCAACTGCAATAGAAATTTTAATTTTTGTAGTGCAGCCATTTTTGCTAATAAGAGCTCATAAACACCCTTGAAATCAGTTGTCTTAAAAATTATGCAGTCAGTGTATTAAATGGAGTCCAGTAAGAGTCCTGAGCAGTCAAATACCACTTGGGAAATAAACATCTTGAAATAGGCATGGAGCCAGGAAATGGATTCCATTGCAGAACTAATCAACAGGGCTGTTTTAGAAGGGAACAGATTTGAATTGGATCTTTACTGACATTGAGGTTATCAATGCATCTCAAGCCAGGCAATGTAATTTGATTCTTGATGTCCACACCAGAGCCTGACAGATGCTGGAACTTATGCTGTGAGTTGGCACAGTATTAAGGATGCTAACCAGAGTTAGTCATCACATCTATCGAGTGGCGTGGTTTGACTGGAATTCTGAGGGTATTTCACTAGTATCATCCACAATCTGTCAGCACAGTCAAGCTACAAAATCATGTCATGATTGATGCTGTTTAGGCTATAGCCATGCTTCTTCACAATGTAGAATCTTATGCCATTTATTCCATTGGAAGATAAAGAGGATTATGCTACTTGTAAATCCACAAAAAAGGAATACCCCATAGTGTGAGAGTGAACCATGTGAGTATCTGTTATTACATGAAAGCATGCTAAACTGAATTATCTGGCTAGATCTGAACACTCTGGTGCATATGTCCTGCCAGTACATGTCAATATTTAAGACAGTCCCATGATGTTACAATCTCCAAGACGTTCTTGCTTTTATCTGCAGCAAAGGCATACAAAAAATATGAATTAGGCTATCCTTCACACCTTTTTAAAAATAAGTTTAGATTTAGTTATCCTTTACACCTGTCACACACCTTAAAGGCTGGCTTTGTATTTGGTTTCAGTTATGGCAGCATGGCTGTTATGGGCTGTTCACATAAAATGTGTTTTTGCATCCATCCGTACTCTTTCTGAATTGTTTTTCTATGTAAACCTATGCTCTAGGTTGCACAGCATTTTATTTATTTATTTATTTATTTATTTATTTATTTATTTATTTTTTTAGCATCTTACACAGGAGTGCTGTATTATTTTAGATGCCTTTTCAAGTTAAAAAGGACAACAACTTTTAAAAACACCTGTGTTGTTATATATTTATATTTTTAGATTAGGACCTGATAGTTAAAATAAAGCTGAAATGCTAAAGTTGGTTTCATGGTCTTTGCTCACAACCAAGCTGGTTTCCACTGGTCAGGCTGCTTTGGTGTAGTTAGCCGACAAGCAAACCAGCTGGAAGACCAGCTTAAATTAGCTTATGCCTCCTACACACTACATGACTTTCAAAGATGTCGGATTGTGGTATCGTTCATATTACACAACTGTCTGTCTTGTCATGGAAGTCGTAGAGTTTTCAAATTACACGAGGAATCGCGACAGGGGTGAACACATTACAAAATATTTCACTATTGATGAATCCTCGACGACTCTGCCTGGACTCCAAATTATGTTTCACAACAGAGTACACACGAGAAGTAATATGAGATATGAAAACAAATGCATGATCATATGTTATGCATTTCAGAATATGATGTGTATGTTTTTAATTGCCTAAAGGCATCATATATTTTATTGGTTACAATATGAAAAAGTACCTCCTACTGAAAAATCTACCTATTTGCTTACCTGACTGTCCAAGAGAATTGGCAGTTTCTCTCCAACTCTTCTCTTTCTCCACCCAGTTGTGGCTAGTTGATGTTCTGTTGCAGGAACATCAGGACTCCTCCCACTGAAACTTCCTGTGCCCCATTTCTTGCTCTCTCATTGGCTGTAGGTCAACGCTGCAGTTGTATTCAGTTAAAACACATTTCACATTGTGCAATTTGGAATCGCAGACAGGTCCAGATATTTAACATGCTAGATATCTCGCTGACATCGGCAACACGTCGGTGCTTCTCTCAGATCACGTCTTTGATCATTCATACATTGCGTTCGTCGCTCACAGGAGCGAGCTCTGATTTGCCTATGATTTCAGGTTTTGTCGGCGATCTCCACAAAACTGTCGGGCCTAAAATTGTGTAATGTAAACTCGGCATAAGACAAGCACACTACCAGCCAAAAAAAAAAAAAAAAAAGTACCTTAAACAGAGTGGGTTTGATTGTCTTAGCTGGTTTAATCTGGTTTAAGCTGGTTTTGCCATTCTCCCAGCTTCGCCACAGTACAAATCTCTTAGAAGGGAAGCAGATAAATGTTAAAGTTTAGGATAAATAATTATTGTTTAGGGCCGCAAATCCGCCTGATATGGGATACACTGTAGATTGAAACTTGATACTAATGGTCATTGCTGACAAGCACAGCAGATAACAAAAAGCAAAGCATTAATGTGATACACAGAGATATAGTAAATGTTATGAACTGTTCCTTCCATGAACTGAAAATATACTTTTATTAAAAAATATATATAAAAGAAATACAAACTATTTATTTTATATATTTCATAACCTATTCAATGCTAGAACCAACTGATAATAGTTATATGACAAATAAGTTGTACATACAGTAATGGTTAAATGGTAAAAGTGTAAATGAGTACATATGGATCATGTGCACAAGACTTCTCTGTTCAGTTTTTGGTGGCTGCTCTCTCATTTACTTGTCTGCTTTATTTCAGCCATCGCACGTAATGAAAGAGTCTCATTGCTTTCCGCATCTGGTCTTTTCGCAATCACAGCTCAGCCTGAACCTTGTGTTGGACTTTACTCAATTTGGCATAGAAAGTGTCAGCGTTTACTGTTATCACTGCAAATCACAGTTACTTTAAGCTCATAATACTATTGATCACAGACTTGTATTTGACGAATGATGTGACACTCCTTCAGGCAGAATGTAATTTATATTGTGATATTCTCATTACTGCATGTATACAGAAAAACTTTCTAATTACTTTTGTTAACATATTGTTTGAGAAAAGGGGGGCAGGTGCACATTGGAACAGCCTCATGTTTAATGCTGGTTTGACAAAGAAAATAACCTAAATATCCTGTTGTACAGAGATCAAGAGTGCTTTTTAATGTGCCACATTCTAATCTTATTTACGCAGCGGCCAAGATCCCCTCATGCCAAATACCATCAAAACCAACAGCTTTGATGCTTGGGCCAAGGCATAAAAAATACTGGAATGTGGTAGTGCCTGCGAGTGCCAGGTGTATATCACCCTGTAATTAGGCCTGAAATGAATTAAATCAGAGTATAAAATACTGTGTGCATATTAAGCTAATATTTGTAATGCCAACATCACAAGTTTCACAATGCACCGAAGCTGTCTGACCTGTACAACTATATAAAAAAGAACATTTTATGGACAGGTGTAAATCATGATTTTCAAATGATTTTTCCCCACATCAAAAAAAGTGTTTCAAACACCTTACCTCTTGCATACTATACCTGAGAATGAAAGGCAAACTTTCATCTTCCGCACATGTTCTGGTGTGTTAATGTATCCCATTTTCTTCCATCGTATATTAAGTTGTCAGCATGTTTGGCACTCAGCACGAACAGCTTTGAGCTTATTTTCTCTCCAGTGACATCATTGCTCATCTGCAAGGTGTTAATTTGAATATGTAGAAGTTTGTGCGACTGAGCAATTTCCACAAATTACTTTTACTGTTCTTAGACTTGTCTCATCTCTCTAGATTTAATTGGCCTCCATGTCAGCATAACATTAAAAAAATAATGTCCTTTGAAGTGATGAAATGCAGAAAATTACTGCCTTTATTTTGTGAACATGTAATTGAGACATTCAACATTAAAAATTTTACTAATGACAACAGCTATTGGTTCTGTGCAATTACAATGAAAGAAAGAAAGAAAGAAAGCTAAACTATTACCACTACATTAATTCAACCAAAACAATACTACACACAAAATAAGGGTATGTCCAGGGTGCAAATTACTGGGGGGAGTTTGTGGGTGTTTCAGACTGACATGAATTCAAGAATTAGAACAATAACTTCCACTCCCCTCCAAGCTGAAAAACTAGAATTTAATCAAAAAAGTGTTGCCTACTTTACATGCCATGAAATAATATTTGTATGCAGTGTTAAAAAGGACTGTCAAACTATAACCCTCAGTGAATGACGCTTAATGTTCTTTGGGATGCAGTTATGCTTACATCTAATTCAGAACAGTGCAGAACACACACACAAAAAGAGAACATACATAGGTACAAAAAGCCTAATATTCATTTTGTATTATTAAGGTGGATTTATATGAAATATTAAAAGGATCATATGCTGTTTTAATATTCATAGAACTGAACTTTTAAAATATTGGTGAAATGCTTTTTTGTGTGGTTAGCTGGAAAAGCTGTAAGCTCTGATTAAATTTCATTGTTTGATCTCCTTCATGGGGCTCACTGGGTGAATGGGTTTAAACTAAATCCAAGTCTCCCAAACAATGGACGTTAAACTCTAATGCTAAAAATGTTTCTTAGTAAATTGTATTATACTATTATACTGCACTCTATACAATCTTCTTTTACTACACTTTTAAAACCTTGTTTAAATGATAAATGCTTATAAGGTTGACAAACTAAGCAAGGCCATGCTTAGACAAGAGATGTATTTTGCTATAGATTGTCGGAGCTTAAGTAAACCATAACTGAACATTTACAAAAATTTGTATATAATGTATTTCAGTGAAACTGTCACGGTCCTGTCACCTTGTCAGGTTGGGTTTCTGTCTGATGGGACCATGGCATTATCACCCCCTGTCTGTCTTGTGTTTTGTGTACGTTCTTTGTGTGAGCGCACAGGTCCGGTTGTTAGTGACCGCCATGAGCGAGTTACCGCCGTGTGCTCTCCAGTGATTGTCTGACGAGGACCGTGGCATCATCGTTCCCTGTTTGTTTTGTCCGGTTCTGTTCCAAGCGTGTTGACGTTTTTGCCCTCGTGTTTCAGGTGTTTCTGGCATGCGGAATCAGCGTTTTCATGGGAACCCTGATTGTTTCATGGGAACGCTGAACATGCCAACTTTCAGCTGCGAGCAGCACCTTCCCTTTGTTTGTTCATGACTATATTAATCCCCTCATGTGTCATGTCTTTTGCTGGATTGTTAAATGTAGTTAGATGTTGAATGTTTATTGTTGCTCAGTGTTGACAGAGTTTTTGAGCATTGTTGTTTGATGTTGAGTGCTAACCTCACTCTCTCTGCCTTGTTGGTCCTGTCTCGTGTATCTGTTGGTTGCCCACGTGTCGGGTGTGTGGTTGCCTTCCAGTTTTGCTGCGTGTCAGCTGGTCTTCCATGGAGGAAACCTCGTCTCTGCCCACGTGTCGGGAGTTAAGATCACCCATCTCTGCTGGCCGTTGTTCTGCACCTCACTGAGCTTCAGCGGAGGATTCTACGAATCTGTTCCTCAACCCAGTGACTGCTCATTATTGCTGTTAATAAATCCTTTGAACTCTTCCTCTGCTCTTGGGTCTGTTTGATCTCACTTTTGCTCATTACAGAAACAGGTTTTTTTTTTTACTAGAAAACCTACAACAGTATCTTAAATAGTGCCTAAATAAATACATTGGATATTGGTTAACATTAAAAATAACACACACACCCTTGGTGACATTAGCCAAAAAGGAATGTCTGTACATTGGTAACATTAGTTAACTACATTAGTTAACATGAAACAACATTGAACAATAATTTTATAGCATTTATTAATCTTAGTTAATATTAAATTAAATGTAGCCAGTGGGTTGAAAATAATCACCACAGTATACAAAATTATCTTTTGGGGTTTTATTCTGACAGCTTAAAAACAACAACAACAACAAAAAAAAAAAAAACAGCGGTTGATGGGGCTGTATATATATAAACAATGAAATGAAATACAAAAATGAAATACGGTAATGAAATACAAAAAATGAAATATGAAAATTAAATACGGTAGAAGCTAATGTCAAATGAAAATACGAACAGGGCATTAGCTTAAACATACAGTATAATTCAACACATACTTAATACATGCTTATATAATTCACAGCATTTTATTCAGTTAAGTACTTGCTTAAATCACTCAGAGTATTTTATGCATTTTTAACCATGCTTTAACGACATGTATAACAGTTTAAAACAATAAAATTCTCCTTACACATGTTCTCATTACACGTTCACTTAATTGGAAAACATTCTGGACTATAAATCATTAAATGAGATATGATTAATTCTAAATTTATACACCCAGTTCTTGCATGTGCACCAAAATGTGGTCAAACTCCACATATGCAATCCATATGCATCCTTCAAAAATAATCCATAAAAAACACTCACTTTTAACATACAACTCTTCTGAACACATATTAGTATCAAGTTACTAATTCTTACAAAAAATCTAAAATAGCCACAAACTTGCTGCAAATTTGCAGCTCATTATTTTCACGTGCAAATGAGCTTTTGATTCGCCGCAAATGTTTGCCAGAAGTTTGCAGCTCTTTGCCGGTAGTGGTGAACCTCCAGCAAACATTTGGCATCAATGGACAATTTGCTGCAAGTTTGCTGCAAAGCTCATTTGCATGTGAAAATGATCTGTGGCGAATTTGCGGCAAGTTTGCAGCAAATTTGCAGTGAACTCTTAATTTTTGTAAGGGATGTTGCTGAAACTTTGACATTTTTTTCTCTGGAGTAAAGAGCATTGGTAAATTGTGCACAATAAGTCAAGGAATGTGTATTTAAAAAGCAAATAGGGTCAAGATATGATTTCATGTTGACTTTTAGTAGAAAGAGATGCATTTACAGTAGATTGCATACATTTAATGCAAATTTTAGACTAATCTCAAAAACAATATCTGGTTGTACAATATAATAAAATGTTATAGAAATAAAATTGAAAATATAGCAAGAGCAATCATGTTACAAAATAGTCTGTTAAAAAAATGTTTCAACACAACGAGTTTAGAGCCAAAAAACCCTGAGTTGCATCTTCTTTCCACAAGTGAAGATCACGAGAGAAAGTTTTTGCAGTGCTTATTATGAGAAGCCTTTCCCTGTGCCAGTGGGTTCAGAAAGTATCTTTGGCATTTAGAGAGGGTGAACCTCTGTTTTGGGCTGAAGAAAGCATTCTAATTGGATTAAAGCAGGGGTTTAGGCCCACTTTATCTCCTCTTTTGTGGGTCTTATGAAGTCGAATGGAGCTTAGGACTCGCTGCTGGGCTACAGCCCTGACTGGATTACCCTGATACACGTTTGCCAATTAGGACAAGGGCAGGTATCACGCTGGTTCTTTTCCAAAAATTGGAACTCCTCTTGGCATCTGACTAATACTCCCTCATTAACTGACAGCGACTCTCATTTGCTATAGACCTAACTCCTTTGTTCTTCACTCTCTTCTAAAGGTAACGTGATCTAGCTTTCCTTGACCTCACCTCCACTGAGAGCTAATCAGGCTCACCTGTGTGCTCTCCCCAGTGGCTACAGAGTGCTAACTCAGCAACAGCTGATAAGGTTTCGATCCCTCTGGTAAACACCCGAGGCCAAGAGCCCCTCAGATTGAATATAGAAATCGTCTTGAAGCCAGAGTGAAGCTTGTGGGACGCTGAGAGGAGAGTTGTTGTTCTGCTCTCTCACTCATAAAAGACAGAGGGAGCTCAGGTGGAAAAACATTAGCTATACTCAGTAACATCCATATTGTTGTTGAAAACAGTCAGCAAACTAGAGGGAGACAGTGTAGGTCATGGCAAAGAATGAAACCTAATAGTGTGCTCAAACTGAGGGAAGTTGAGCATATGTTTGCCCTAATGAACTGTGAATGCAGTAAGAAACATCTTTGAAACAGCTTAATGAACAGACCACAATCTAAAATGAGGCATGTTGCAGACTTTCTTTTGACAATGTATGTAAAATGCACAAAAAAACAAAAAAAAGTAATTTGTCACTTTTAATATTGCTGTGTTGTTTAAGTCAAGGTGATCTGTAACACCTGCAGAGAGTTATCCGCTTGCATTCCCATTAATCTGAATTGCGGTTGCTTGGATGGAGTGTGACCCTCCGGAATATGCAACCTGTATACTGTCATCTTTGTTCATGGGCACTCAGTTTCAGTTTTTTTTTTTTTTTTTTTTTTTAAATGCCATGATTCCAATCACTCTGGAGCAAGGTTATTATTGTTAACGATTACTAAGACGAAAACTAGCAGTGAAAAAATATTTTCAAAAAAACGAAAACAAAACTGAAACTATAAATGTGCACTACAAAACGGATGAAAACTAAATAGAATAATGGAGAAAATGTCTTTAGTTTTCATTTTTCAATCATTGTTGGATTATCAGATTTAAATAATATAATTTAATTTAATAAAAATGATTTTCTTAAACCTGATTTACAGTATACTATAGGCTAATTTATAATTAATGTGCGAACAGGCTTCGCTTAGTTCGCCTACAGATGGTGATGGAATGCAGTGACGTTTATGTTCTGCTAATGTGTTCATTTGGTGATATTTCTCTTGTCCGTTCACATCTCTTAAATTCTTGACCTCAGAGAACTCAGCTGGTCGAAGAGCATTGATGATTGGCTAAAACTAATTGTGAGTGTGGTTTGGACGTGACATTTTTTATTTACGATTGTGCGTGCCAGCTGAGGAGTGGTTACTTAGGTTACTGTTGTTAAAATAGATAACTTTGAAGCCCATCTCTCAGAGATTGTACAGAAGTATATTTTTGGGAAAAAAATGCAAGATTTGCCCTACAAAGACAGCGCAGCCACGACAAATGAGTAGAGAGAGGAATTGTTTTATTACAAGTTTAATAAAGAAGCAACACGGCGCTATAAGTGGTGGTCCATGCTCAACGGAGAGAAAAACCTGCATTATTGATTTTACTTGTGGCTGAAACAGTATGTTAAACATTGTGACATAACCCTAAACTAACTAATTTAAAAATGATGTTGCACGTAGTATAAATGCTGGCTTCGTTCACCTAGGGTGCTTTAGTTCGTCCAGGAGAAAAAAGTATGAAGTTGGCATTTATACTACACGCAATGTCGTTTTAAAACTATTTTGTTTAGGGGGACTTCATGTGTCACGTACTGGTCCAGCCACGAAAGTAATGCCAATAACATCTCGGTTACTGTCGTAACCTCCGTTCCCTGATGGAAGGAACGAGACGTTGTGTCAATGTAGTGACACTAGGGGTCGCTCTTGAGAGCCCCGAACACCTCAGATCTTTGAGAAAAGGCCAATGAGAATTGGCGAGTGGAATTGGCATGCCACTCCCCCGGACATACGGGTATAAAAGGAGCTGGCTCACAACCACTCATTCAGGTTTTGTGCTGAGGAGCCGAGACAGGGTCCCGGCCATTTCAGCAGGTAGTACAGCATTGTGGCAGGGGGGACACAACTTCTCATTCCCTCCATCAGGGAACAGAGGTTACAACAGTAACCGAGACGTTCCCCTTCTCTCACTCACTCGACGTTGTGTCGATGTAGTGACACTAGGGGACCTTATACGAAACACCACAACTAGCTGAACACTGTTACGTGGACTGTCGGTGCAGGTGCAAGCTAGCTGCTGCGTGCATAGTAGCAGGTGCACCGATCTGCACGTAGCCTCCCCCAACACCCCAAAAAACATCGTATAGTTCCCCACATCCTTAGGGGGGGAAGAGACGTATCTAGTATGGAAGCAGGCCGCGCCAGCTCTCTATGTTTTCTCTCCACAGAGTATTCAGTTATTCGGCTGGGGCCATTTTAACGCTCAATATATGCGCCAGGGAAGGTTCTTTTCCTATCATATTCTTTCAGGGGGGAAAGACCCCGCGGAGATCACATCCTGCCTGGAGGGGAGGTAACGTGTGGCAAGCACATCATGTGGGCTCAGAGCCGCACATGGAAAAGGCGTGGTGGTAGGTCCTGCCTGAAAGGGGAGGAGCTCTACAAACACGGCGACCGGGACAGAGAGGGCTCTGTCGAAGGGAGACGTAGGTCTGCCGACAGGGAGACCGTATTGCGGGAAATATATCACAGGGGGTTACCAGAGTAACCGGCACCTGTGGAGCACCTACCTTGCACAGGGTCTGTGCAAGTAGGCTCACTGGGGGAACGCATACTTGAGCAGCCCCCGGGGCCAGCTGCGTGCTAGCGCGTCTGGGCCGAGGGGGGCCCCCATCAGAGAATACCAGAGTGGGCAGTGGGAGGTTTCTCAAGAGGCAAATAGGTCTACTTGTGCTTTGCCGAACTGACTCCAAATCAGCTGGACCACCTGGGGGTGGAGTCTCCACTCTCCCCTGAGCATCACCTGCCGCGACAGTGCATCCGCAGCAACCTCAGTCACCGCTGACTCCATAGGAGGAGACGGTGGGCGAGTTGCGACATGTGACGTGAGCGTAAGACACCTTGGCGATTTATATACGCTACTGTCGCTGTGTTGTTCGTGCAGACCAACACATGCTTGCCCCGGATCAATGGCAAAAGCCTTCGCAGGGTGAGCAATACTGGCAGCAACTCGAGGCAGTTGATGTGCCAACACAGTCACGGTCCTGTCCAGGAGCCAGCAGCTGCGTGCCCATTGCACACGGTGCCCCAGCCTCGCTTGGAGGCATCTGTCGTAATGACGACACACCTGGACACTTGCTGTAGGGGAACTCCTACCCATAGAAATACAAGGTCTGTCCAAGGGCTGAACAAGTGGTGGCAGATCGGCGTGATGGCCACACGATCTGTGCCCCGGTGCCATGCCCATCTCGGGACTCGAGTCTGAAGCCAGTGCTGAAGCGGTCTCATATGCATCAACCCCAGTGGTGTGACCGGCGCCGAGGATGCCATATGCCCCAGGAGCCTCTGAAAGTGTTTCAGTGGAACCGCTGTTCGCTGCTTGAATTACTTCAGGCAGTTCAGCACCGACCGCAGCGCGCACGCTCGTGAGGCGTGCTATCATCGAGACTGAGTCTAACTCCATGCCGAGAAAAGAGATGCTCTGAACCGGGGAGAGCTTGCTCTTTCCCAGTTGACCCGAAGCCCTAGTCGGCTGATGTGCCTGAGCACGAGGTCCCTGTGTGCGCATAGCAACTCTCGAGAGTGAGCTAGAATCAGCCAGTCCTCGAGGTAGTTGAGTATGCGGACACCCACTTCCCTTAACAGGGCAAGGACTGCCTCTGCGACTTTCGTGAAGATGCGAGGGGACAGGGACAGGCCTAAGGGGAGGACCTTGTACTGATATGCCCGGCCGTCGAAAGCAAACCGTAGGAAGGGTCTGTGTCGAGGTAGAACCAAGACTTGAAAGTACGCTTCCTTCAGGTCTACTGCCGTGAACCAATCTTGATGCCAGACACACGCCAAATTGTGCTTTGGCGTCAGCATTTTGAACGGGAGTCTGTGCAGTCTCGCAGGTCCAAGATTGGCCGCAACCCACCACCTTTCTTCGGTACGATAAAGTAAGGGCTGTAAAACCCTTTCTTCATCTCGGCTGGAGGGACAGGCTCTATCGCGCCCTTGTGCAGAAGGGTCACGATCTCTGCACACAAGGTGGCTGTGTTCTCGCCCCTCACCAAAGCGGATGCCGCTGAACCGGGGTGGGTGCCATGGTGAACTGAATCATGTAGCCAAGTCGGATGGTCCTGCCAAACCACCGCGATGGGTTGGAAAGTGCTAGCCACGCATCCAAGCTCCGGGCGAGGGGCACTAAGGGGACGATCACATTTAACATACCTGTGGGTGGGGCCTCGCGGCGGGAGGGAGCAGGGGATGCCACGTCGAGGTGACTCGCTTTCTCGAACTTGTGGCTGTGCTTAGGGGACCATCGAAGCAATTACCTTGCTCCATGTACCCGTTGTCAGGGGGCTCGGCGGTGGGGGAGGAGGGACTTTTTGACCATCCTCGTAGTCTGTCACAACCACCTGGCTGTGGGTGTGAGTGTGGTGCTACCGAATGCACGAAGGCGGGGGGCCCGTGTTCGCAGTGTCTAAGTCGCAGGTGCTCAGTGCCCAGTTGTCATGATAACGGTGGTCATAAACACTGACTATGTGACCCAGGGAGTGAGGAAACTGCTCTTTTGAGAATGTTGGTGAACATAAAGAAAATAAAACCAAGGATTTACCTCCTGGCCCGCCACCGGGGGATGGAGTGGTCTGGATACCAGCTCCAGGTTTGCAGCAGACATCTCGCTCCCTGGGTCATCCGTCTCATGGGCGCTTAGGAGCCTTCCGGGTCCTCGTGCCGGCCCGTGAGGCAGGGGGCATCAGCTTCCTAAGGGGGCTCTACGCTGGGAACAAGAACTGGGCTCGGGCCGCCTGGGCTTTCGCCACCACAGGGGGAAGCCCTCGGCGAGCAGACAGGATATGAGATCTTGAGCCGTGCCGGGGCAAGATGTGTTGTATAGCCTCTGTCTGCTTCCTCACCACCGAGAACTGCTGGGTGAAGTCCTTGACGGTGTCACCGAATAGGCCGATCTGGGAGATGGGGGCGTTGAGAAAGCGAACCTTGTTCGCATCCCTCATCTCGACCAGATTCAGCCACAGGTGGCGTTCCTGGACCACGAGGGTGGACATCGCCTTCCCGAGTGCTCACGCCGTGACATTCGTCACCCGGAGGGCGAGGTCGGTCACCGAGCGCAGCTCCTGCATCACATCAGGATCAAGACTACCCATGTGCAGCTCCTTTAGTGTCTTGGCCTGGTGTGCTTGCAGGAGGGCCATGGCATTCAGGGCAGAGGCGGCCTGACCAGCGGCACTGTAGGCTTTGGCCGTCAGAGGCGACGTCATCCTACAGGCCTTGGAAGGGAGTGCCGGGTGATCCCGCCAGGTGGCTGCGCTTTGTGGGCACAGGTGCACCGCAACTGCCTTATCCACCTGAGGGACCTCTGTATACCCGTGGGCCACCCCGCCATCGAGGGTAGTGAGAGTGGACGAGCTGGGAGGTCAGTTTCGGGCAGAAAAAGGTGCCCTCCACGACCTCGTCAGCTCGTCGTGCACTTCTGGGAAGAAAGGGACCGGGGGGGGGGGGGGCGGCATGGCTGTGAGTGGTGCTCCGAACCCAGGAACCAATCATCTAGCCGCGAGGGCTCAGGGGAGGGTGGAAGGTTCCACTCCAACCCGACACACGCAGCGGCCCAGGCAAGCATGACAGTCATCTCTCCATCAGCCTCAGACTAGGCAGGCCGACCCGAAGGTGGCAGCCCAGTCGAGTCCTCGACATCTGACATCGCCAGTACGCTCTCCGATGCAGCAATCAAGCACTCATCCCACTCCGGAGCTCCGAAAGGGACACTAAGCTGGCCCTGGGGCGAGCTGGTCTCCTCTCGGAACTGCGCTGTATATCCAACAGCATACGCTTCTTAAGAGGTGAATGGAACAGCAGTAGTATTCAGCTCATTGATAGTACAACCGCTTGGCTCCAAAGAAAAAATCAGAATGAGTGGTTGCGAGCCAGCTCCTTTTATACCCGTATGTCCGGGGGAATGGCATGCACTCCACTCACCAATTCTCACTGGCCTTTTCTCAAAGATCTGAGGTGTTCAGGGCTCTCAAGAGCGACCCCTAGTGTCACTACATTGACACAACGTCGAGTGAGTGACAGAAGGGGAATGCATGTTTTTCTCTCCGTGGATTGACGCTTTTAGCACTGTATCACTTCTTTGCTTTATTAAACTCTAAATAAAAACTATTTACGCGCCATTAAAACCAATTAAAACTAAACTAAAATTGAAAATCAAAACATAAAACGTTATAAAAATAAAAACAAGTGAAATTTTCAAAACTACAATTCCCAAAAAGTTGGGACAATATGAAAAATGCTAATAAAAACAAAAAGGAATGATTTGTAAATTATATTCACCCTTGCTATATTGAAACTAAACATTATATTTACCTTGAGAATTTCATAGTTTTTTTTTTTTGTTTTAAATGTACAGTAATTTCAAATCAGATGATTGCAACACGCTCCAAAAAAGTTGAGACGGGGCAATTTAAGACTAATAACAATCTGATGAGTTGAAATAACAAGGCAATGTGAAACAGGAGATGATAAACAGGTGAGGCAATTGTGTCATAATACTGTATACTGTATAAGGAGCCTCCAAAAACAGCCTAGGCCTTCAAGAGCAAGGATCGTTCAAGACTTGTCAGTTTGCCAACAGATGCTTCAGCAAATAATCCTGCACTTTGAGAACAATGTTCCCCAAAGGCAAATTGGAAGGATTTCTGGCATTTCACCCTCTACAGTGCACAATATAGTTAAAAGATTAAAGAAATATGGTCAAATCTCGGTGCGTAAAGGGCAAAATGAAAACCATTTCTGAATGTGCGTGATCTCTAATCGCTCAGACGTCACTGTCTTATAAAAAGTCATTCATCTGTAATGGATATCATGAACATTGGCTTGGGATAACTTTAGTAAACCTTTGTTAGTCAACACCACTCGCTGCTGCATCCACAGATGCAAGTTAAGACTTTACTATGCAAAGCAGAAGCCCTACATCAACACTTACCAGAAGTGCTGCTGACTTCTCTGGGCTCGGTCTCATCTTAGATAGAAAGTAGAACAGTGGAACTGTGTTTTTTTTGATCTGAAGGGTCCACATTTCAAAATGTTTTTGGAAAAAAAAGCCATCGTGTTATCCGGGCCAAAGAGGAGAAGGGCCATCCAAGTTGTTATTAGCATCAGGTCCAAAAACCAGTGTCTGTATGGGCCAGGGTGTCAGTGCTCATGGCATGGGTAACACACACATCTGTGAGAACACCATGAATGCAGACAGATATGTACAAATTTTGGAGCAACATATACTGCCATCCAGCACTGTCTTTTCCAGGGACGTCCCTGCATTTTCCAGCACGACAATTTCAAAACACATACTGCCCGGATTTCAAGTGCATGGCTGTGTAAGCAAAGAGTGTGGGTGCTAGATTGGCCTGCTTGCAGTCCCGACCTGTCTCCAAATGAAAATGTGTGGCACATTATGAAGCACACCATATGGAAATGATGACCCTGTACAATTGTGCAGCTTAAGACCTACATAATGGATTATTGGGGGGAAATTCCACTTTCTAAACTTAACTGTCTTCAGTGCCCAAATGCTTAATAAGTGTTATTAAAAGAAATGGTGATGTTTCACAGTGGTAAACACTCGACTGTCCCAACTTTTTTGGAGCATGTTGCAATCATCTGATTTGAAATTACTGTATTTAAAAAAAAAAAAAAAAAAACATTATACATCATATAATGTGTAGTTGTAGTGCTTTCAATATAGTAAAGGGTGAATATAATTTACAAATCACTCCTTTTTGTTTTTATTAGCATTTTTCATACTGTCCCAACTTTTTCGGAATTGGGGTTGTATAATAGTCCTGCTCTGGAGCCATTGGAAAATGATGTCAATACAACACTGACTGGCTGATGGAATCACAGGAATGCTCACAATCCCAAGCCATTCACCAGCGACTATCCTGTTAGTGCATGAGCTGTGATGTCAAAGGCAACAGATTTCAAATTACACTTTTAAGAGCTGTACAAAAAAATAAATAAAAAGGTCACTAGTATTGATTATAATGTAATTAAATATTTAAGTTTTATATGTTGCTT
This sequence comes from Myxocyprinus asiaticus, assembly GCF_019703515.2. Classification (NCBI taxonomy): domain Eukaryota; kingdom Metazoa; phylum Chordata; class Actinopteri; order Cypriniformes; family Catostomidae; genus Myxocyprinus; species Myxocyprinus asiaticus. Next base: position 29,438,404 of record NC_059363.1, read on the forward strand.
GCAAAAAAAGTTATTTATTCAGAATGCAGGGCTTTTAAATGGCCGTCCATAGAGAAACATGCTTTTTGCTTCCAGAATGTTGTAGTTAAAATCGGTCAATCCTTTTTCTAAACTCCGAACTGCCCCCAGTGACGGATACCTAAACTACATGAGCAACAGAACAGAGACCCAAACAGCACTCGTTTTCACTTACTTTGAATGAATTGCACAGCACGTCTGATTTTCAGAAAATCTGAGTTGTAATTACATTAATATACTCCTAACCCAAACTCTAAACCTAACCCTAATCAGATGAACAGGTAGCTGTCTAAACCTGCTGGGCATTATTGCCAGTGCCTTCAGTCTTCCATCTATGGGGTCATCAGCCAGGAGCCACCCATCACAGATATATCGCCAATCAATTCCGGGACATCTCCTGGTGGTGGGGCAGTGATCAGGGACGTCCCCCTGCCATCCCCCACAGCTGGATACCGGATTCTTTACACTACAAGCTATGCCTACCACTCCTCCGATGCCTATCCTTAAATCAATCCCCCAACAGATTAAATAGGAGAGCGATGTGAGACCAACTGTACTGACACCAAAACAGCATTCTATATCTTACTTCTTTGAATAAATGTATTTATTTTTTATTTATTAAATTTAGATTTACAGGGACAGTGCACATCAATAAACATTTCTGTATATGCACCAGTTTAGCTTTTTCAGCTAATTTTCAACTGTAGTCCCTGGGCAGGTGTGACGGGATGGGAGGGGATGGGAATGATACAGTGTGTCCAATTTTCAGAAACATTTGAATAGTAATAACGTTAATTTACTCCTGACACAAACCCTAAACCTAACTTTGAGAGTACTGAGAGCAAAACAGCATTGATTCACTTCTGTGTAAATATAGTATTTCGCTATCTGGAGATCAAAAGGGGTATGACATCAAAGACACACCATAAACCACATAATGGCACTTGTCTGGAATTTAGCGCAGTTGAAAAAGCATTCGGAATGAACACATTAAATTTGCGCATGATGATGTTTGTAGTTATGACATGTAATAGCATTGAAAAACGTCATGGTTACTTGTGTAACCTCTGTTCCCTGAGGGAGGGAACGAGAAGTTGTGTCGATATAGTGACACTAGGGGTCACTCTTGGGAGCCTGAGACACCTCTGGTCTTTGATAAAAGGCCAATGAAAATTGGCGAGTGGTATTTGCATGCCACTCCCCCGGACATACGGTTATAAAAGGAGCTGGTATGCAACCACTCATTCAGGTTTTCTGCTGAAGAGCCGATATAAGGTCCAGCCATTTCAGCGGGTAGTTCAGCGTTGTGGCAGGAGGGACACAATGTCTCATTCCCTCCATCAGGGAATGGAGGTTACACAAGTAACCATGACGTTCCCTATCTGTCACTAACTCGACGTTGTGTCGATGTAGTGACAATAGAGGTCCCTATACGAAACGCCAGAACTGGCTGAACTGTGTTACCTGAACTGGCGGTGTGTGGTGGGCAGACTGCTGTGTGCCTCATGGCCAGCGCACCATGTCGACATGTAACCTCCCCCAACATAGTTATGCGTGTCAAACGGCCCTTTTTGGGGACAAGTCGACTACCCAAAGATAGAGACAGGCTTAACCCAGTCGTGGCCTCTATTCCCCTTCTCTTTTTCCACTCCCTAAAAAAGAAGGGGGATTATCTGACTGGACCACCAGGCCTAGTCGGGGGGTGTCCCTCCCAAGGGGAAGACACCGCGGAGACCACACCTCGCCCAAAGAGGGGGGGGTGGATATTTGTGGAAGAATATGTCACATGATCTTTCCAACCATGTGGAGAGCCTTCAAGGTAGATCCTGCCCAATGGGGGAGGAGTTACTACAAACATGGAGACTGGGTCAGAGGGGTTCCTGGGCCTGCTCTCCGATGCTACGCTCGAGAGCTCATCACTTTCGTGGGCTCCAAATAAGAGGTCGAACTCGCTGTGAGACGAGCCGGCAGACTCATCCGGAAGCCCGATCAGGGCAGACGAGCATGCTGGGGAATGGGAGGTCCGCGGGGGGATACCCAGCAGAGGCGGTCCCATTGGGGTCCCCAAATCGTCCCCAGTGCTAGCCTTGCTGGCCTCATACCCGTGGGTAAAAAGACCGAGGTGGAAGCCTCTGGGGTGGCTTGCTTTCTTACGAAGGCGAGCCGCGACCGCAACGTTGCCATGGACATATTCTCACAATAAGAACATGACCATACACAAACGCTGTCTCCACGTGAGCAGTGCCCAGACACGAAAGACAGTGATCGTGACCGTCAGAAGGCAAGAGATAACGAGTGCAACCAGGAATAACACACAATCGGAAAAGCATCTTTAAAAAGACGTTCCGTGTGTGCCGCTCTTTTAGAGAAATACGCTCTTTTAGAGAAATATATTCTTTTATTTCTGCCGAAGCACCCAGGGGCATTCTCTGCAGTGCACCAATGCAGAAGGGTGAGAAGCCGCTGAAATGCACCGTCAGATCCAGCAGAGGTGAATGAACAGTAGTATTCAGCTCAGTGAGCATGACCATTCGGCTCCGAAGAGACAATCTGAATGAGTGGTTGCATACCAGCTCCTTTTATACCCGTATGTCCGGGGGAGTGGCATGCAAATACCACTCGCCAATTTTCATTGGCCTTTTATCAAAGACCAGAGGTGTCTTGGGCTCCCAAGAGTGACCCCTAGTGTCACTACATCGACACAATGTCGAGTGAGTGACAGATAGGGAACTGGCACAGGCTAACTTTGGTTTGAGCTGTTCAACACGTTAACCTCTCACTCAACCAATGCCGTGAGTTGGGGGTGGGACAACGTGTTTAACCAAACAATGTGAAACTGTCTAGAAAAAAATCATTCTTTTTCAAAAATCCAAATTCTGTTTGGTGCCACTAGGACTCAGAAATCACATGAAATTCACCTTTAAGAGTCTCGGGAGAAAGGCCTGACAAGGACAATTAGCAATACTGTACATTTACCAGCACAACATTCACCTGAAAGGCATTTCAAGCCCTATTTTTCAAAAAACAATAACGATAATGCTTTCTCCTGATTTGAACATGTTAAATAATTATAATTTTGCCAAAGGTCAATAATAACACAACTGCTGAAATTCTCATTTGATGCATTATTTGATGCGTTAAACATTGATGTATGGTTTAATATTCACCATCCAATAGAGAACCATAATGTGTTCTGACATGCAAGGGATTATTTAAATAAGGAGAGACAGTAAATGTATATTTGAGCATAGAAAATGGGGCTGAGCCAGCTGAGATAAATTGCTAGAATAGGAATCAAAATGGGGGTGAATGAAAGAGAACATGAATAATATCAATGCAGAATCAAAGTAGTTATGAGGTTACATAAGAAAGCTAATTTACATTATGGGTGCCAGAGAAATTGAATACAGAGGAAATGGTAAATTATTATGTCATAAGTAGCCAAAAGGTGAATGCATTTGCTGAGTAAAAGATATGAAACAACTTAATCCTGCTGTTTAATGTGAGAACATATCTGCAATATATAAAGATGAGAATGCTAACAGAGAATGTACCGTCTATAAAGATAAAGACACTAACTGAGCACCACTGAGTGATAACCATATTGAATAACTGGACCACTTTTCACAGTTTTTTAATAGAACAATACATCTCGATTAATACAGTGTCAAGTCTTAATGTTTCATTTAACTCTTTACAGTTCTTTATTTATCAATTCAATTATTAAGAAGAAAAATAAATAATAAGAATAAGAATAATTAACCTGTATGACTTACTTTTTTCGATGGAAGTCCAAAGGAGAAATTTAGCCGAATGTCTGAGCTGCTCTCTTCCATACAATGAAAGTGGATAAGGTACCAGGGCTAGCAAGCTCCAAAAAGGACAAAAAAAGATGTTAGGCAGAAAGACAGCCTCAATTGCCATTCACTTTAATTTTATGGAGAGAAAAAAAAAAATATATAATGAAAGTGAATGGTGATTGAAGCAGTTAGTCAGTAACATTCTTCCTAATGTTTCATTTTGTCTTTCATGGAAGAAAGAAAGTCATAGAGATTTGGAACAACATGAGGGTGAGTAAATGATGACAGCATTTTAATTTTTGGGTGAACTCTCTCCCTTTAAGAGATCAGATCAGAGGAACTTGTATCATCAGATCAGGGATGTATAATCTTTCATTAAGATGATAGAAGAGACACGCGTTGGCCGTAGTACCCACAATCCCACCTGCTTCTCCTCCTCCTTTTTGCTCAAAAGCTGTTATTTTGTCACCGAGCCATGGTATCATGGTAACATTCCCTAATGAGATTAGAAGGCCACTAATGAGCTCTACATTGGGGAAAGTCAGCTGTGTTCTGAAGGTCAGAATTTTCACCACAGATTGTGCTGTTGGACTTCAAGTATCATTAACTAATAACAAACAAATGATTTATGAGAGAAGTGGAATTTTTGTTATCCCTTGGTGGGGGTTTCCTTTTTGCCATCCTATTTTTAATGAGTATGAAAATATGGAAGGGATACTGAGACCTGGTACAATAATGTGTAGTGAACTGTATTGATTAAGAAATGTGCTGTTAGTTATGCTTACAGGAATGTTAAAATCAAACCTGAAAATAATAGAATGGAATGCATTCACAAGTTGCTGACTTGCTATGGGTTTGGATTTGCCTTGAGGATGTAAAATGTTTTCACTATTTAGGGCAAACATTTGACCTGTCAGAATAATGAACTCCTATATATCAGGCTAGCCTATATATTTTTTTTTACTTACTATATTCTTCCTGTTTGGTGCCACAAAAGTCAACGCGATTATGTTGTGTTAGTTCTAAATGTTTTTTGACCTAAAGTCGGACCCGCCAAATTCTGCAAGTGCCACCATGCAGCAACTGTTCATGCCTCAAAAACCGGCCATGCTAAGCCCTTGCGGTCATATCCCTTTTGATCCCCTGCTAGCAGGGTTGGGGAGTAACGAAATACAAGTAATGGGAATATGTTTTTAAAATACAAAATATAAGTAACTGTATTCCACTACAGTTACCATTTAAATCATTGGTAATTAGAATACAGTTACATTCAAAAAGTATTTTGATTACTGAAGAGATTACATTGCATTTTATTGTCATTTCAGATGGAAAAATGTATACATATAAATGATGTGATCCAAAGTGCATTTGAACAGCGGTGAAACACTTTCTTATGATGTGTTACATTCATACGAGCAGACAGAGAAGTAAGTCTGAAGTAAGTTTGGAGCAAAAGAAATAGAAATAAACCTTGTGTAAATTGTCAGCATTACGCTAAACTAAAATGCTATTTCTAGCCAAGTTACCAGGCACGATCATATTTTTTTTATCAAGAAAATTCACGTTGGATCATAATTTATTTTTTCTAGTAAGACCTTTGATATTAGGCCAAAAATCGTATTCTTGATAATAATTTTTGTATTGTTTTCCTCTAAAAATATCTAAAAATCCTTAAAACAAGATCAGATTGATTTATCTTGTTTTAGAAACAACACTGCATAAGATATTTAGGTTTTTCAGAGAATGTATTTTTAACATGTGTATTTTGAGTTTTTATAGTCAAAACAAGTGAAAAAATCTACCAGTGCTGAAGAAGTAATCCAAAGTATTTAGAATACGTTACTGACCTTGAGTAATCTAATGGACTACATTACAAATGACATTTTACAGCATGTATTCTGTAATCTATAGTGGAATACATTTCAAAAGTAACCCTCCCAACTCTGCCTGCTAGCGAGATACTACATTTTACACAGATGTGAAATAATTACTACTCAAAATTGTCTGAAAATTAGACCTGCAGCACCTTTCACATCACATCCATTCAAAATAGAAGTGAGAGGAAGAACGCAGTTTTGGTCTTTGTACTATTGTGTATGCGCACGACTGTAGTTCCAGCTTTCGTCCGGATATTCGGAAAGCATAGCGTATATTTACACTTTTACAGATTGCTATTCGATTGAATATGCACATTCCATTTACACTTCTGATATTCCAGCGCTATATGCAAAATAAAACTGAGTTCACTTCCATGATTATGTTAATACCAGGAGCTAATTTTTAAGATGTGATTTATTTGATTCCATGTGACTTTGCCCCTTGTGCCTGTCTGTCATTTAAACTTGGACTTTTCATGGTCCAGGATAGCTGATCAGTAAAAACGCATTAAGTAATGAATTGTAAATACCCTTATATACCTATTTTAGCATACAAAATTTGCAACCTCCTCTTGCCAATTTTCCCGTGAGATCAGCCTGTAAAAGAAGGTCTGCTGTCATTGTATGCCTGCTGATGTGAGGTCATGCCATTTTTACCAGGGAATGGAAATATGTGAACTATTGACCTGTTTTGGATTCATAACAAGAATTAATCTTGGATTTCCACCTTGTGTGGTTCTGCTACAGTCTTGGTTAACTCCATTGACCTTTCATCAAGAGAAATTAATTGTCTTTATTTGTCGCTGAAACAAAAGTTGCATTGCTGGTGAAATGTTTACCTGAGTGTCAGCATTTTCTCTATTGACATGCATTTTTTTTTTTTTTTCTGAAAGGGTCTCATTTTACATGTAACCCCCCTGTTACCAGTGATAAAGCGAATCTCTTTTCAGCAATTTCAGTGAGATATAATCAACGTGCAATTTGCTAAGTGCACAGAACTATAATTTTTGTTAACTGTGCATATTAGCAAGGCAAATATTGCATGCCACAGTGTTTCTTCCAAAAGTGTCCAATTCATTTTCCTATCAGAGCTGAAAGATGCTTGTCACAGCTATCTACTGTAATCATTTTAATACTGTACAAGTTTGAGGTAAATGGTGTGGTGAGGAATGACTAATGTCTTCACCATTATTTAACCCTAAGGCTGTCATTCCCTAACATTCTGACTATATTTTCTTTTGTGTTCCATGGGTGAAAGTCAAATGGGTTAGGAAAGACATAAGAGTAAACCATAGCAGAATTTTCATTTTTGGGTGAACTATTCCTTTAACTTACCCATTCAATCACTGTCCAACTCCACATTATCAAGCATGTACCCATTTAGCTCCAGGTTCAAAGCATCTCATAAAAGTAAATTAGCTTCAAACACTCTTGTGAAAGGACACTGGCCACTAAACTGTGTTTCACAGGGTTGCTTAGACTTACTGCTTTTTCCCTTGCTTTCCCTCGCTTAAAGGGAACTTTGACATATGAGGTGTGCCAGGTTTTGTGAATCTAATGGGAGTATGGGTTCCTCTATTAACCTCAGAGAGAAAGGGGGAGGTAGTTTGATGCATTCAGATTGGCAATGACCAATATTTCAGCAAGACAGGCATTACCAATGAATAATTAAGGGTTTAATATAATTTTTAAGAGGAGGGAGATAAAGGAGGGTTGCAGGGGAAAGGGGAATGATTAAACTGTAATTGATTGTCTTAAAAACCAATGTAACACTATTTCTGGGTTTTTTAAGTGTAAGTAACTGGTCTGAGGACTTTTGAAAAGGTTCATAAATCGACCGAATCGTGTTTTGCTTTAAATCTAATAATGTTAACTGGTTTCTGTGAGGGTTAGGTTTATGGTGCAGTAGTAAATATCATTATTTTAGTATAAAAACCATTGCGTCTATGAGTGGTCCTCACAAATAGGTCTTTATGTGTGTGTTTGTCTAGAAAAATTGGGTTCCCTATCTGTCACTCACTCGAAGTTGTGTCAATGTAGTGACACTAGGGGTCACTCTTGGGAGCCCGAGACACCTCTGGTCTTTGATAAAAGGCCAATGAAAATTGGCGAGTGGTATTTGCATGCCACTCCCCCGGACATAAGGGTATAAAAGGAGCTGGTATGCAACCACTCATTCAGATTTTCTCTTCGGAGCCGAACGGTCATGCTCATTGAGCTGAATTCTAGTGTTCATTCACCTCTGCTGGATCTGACGGTGCATTTCAGCGGCTTCTCCCTCCTCTGCACTGGTGCACTGCAGAATGCCCCTGGGCGCTTCGGCAGAAAACGAGAGTATATTTTCTGAAAGAGCTTTTTTCCTCTAAAAGAGTATATATTTCTCTAAAAGAGCGGCACACACGGAACGTCTTTTTAAAGACGCGTCTTTTTAAAGATGCCTTTCCAATTGTGTGTTATTCCTGGTTGCGGTCATTATCTCTCAACTTCGGATGGTCATGATTGCTGTCTTTCGTGTCTAGGCGCGACACACATGGAGGCAGCGTTTGTGGATGGTTCATGTTCTCATTGCGAGAACATGACCATGGCAACGGTGCGGTCGCGGCTTGCTTTCGTAAGAAAGCAAGCCACCCCAGCAGCTCCCCGCCTCGGTCCTTCTACCTACGGGTATGAGGCCAGCGCGGCTAGCACTGGGGGCGATTTGGGGACCCCAATGGGATCGTCTCCGCCGGGTATCCCCCCGCGGACCTCCCATTCCCCAGAACGCTCACCTGCCCCAATCGGGCTTCCGGGTGAGTTCGCCGGCTCGTCTCACGGCGAGTCTGGCTTCTTGTTCGGAGCCCGTGAAGATGATGAGCTCTCGAGTGCAGCATAGGAGAGTGGGCTTGTCCAGTCGGATGCAGAAACCTCAGCTAGGCCTCCCCCTCAGGGACGATTACCCAGTCACAGGCCGATGCCAAAATGATGGACATGCTTTCCCGGGCGGCCGCGAGCATCGGGTTAGAGTGGAACCCTCCGCTCTCCCCTGAACGGCTTGATGATTGGTTCCTGGGCTCGCGGCGCCGCTCAAAGCAGCCACGCCCCGCTCCAGTGGCATTCTTCCTGGAACTGCACGAGGAGCTGACGAAATCGTGGGAGGCACCTTTTACTGCCCGGCCCCGATTCTGCAGTTCCCCCGCTCTCACTACCCTCAATGGCGGGGCGGCCAGGGGCTATATGGCGATTCCCCTGGTGGATAAGGTGCTCGCGGTGCACCTATGCCCGCAGAGCGCCACCACCTGGCGCGGACGCCCTAAGCTCCCGTCTAAGCCCTGAAGGCTCACGTCGTCCCTGATGGCTAAAGCCTACAGCACTGCTGGACAAGCCGCCTCTGCCCTGCACGCCATGGCTCTCCTGCAAGTCCACCAAGCCAAGGCATTGAAAGAACTGGACGAGGGTAGTTCCGCCCCAGATTTGATGCAGGAACTACGCTTGGCGACCAACCTCGCTCTCCGAGCGATGAAGGTTACGGCGCGGTCTCTTGGGCGGATGATGGCCACACTAGTGGTCCAGGAGCACCACCTTTGGCTCAACCTGGTTGAGATGGGTGAGGCCGACAAGACATGGTTTCTTGTTGCCCTCATTTCCCAGGCTGACTTATTCGGCCAGCAGTTCTCGGCAGTGAAGCAGCAGACGGAGGCAATCCAGCACATCCTGCCCCGGCGCGGCACAAGATCCCGCACCCTGTCTGCTTGTCGCCAAGGGCATCCCCCGGAGGTGACTTCACCAGCTCTGCCACAACCCACCCCTTCGTCCCTGCCCCGGCGTGGAGCACACCGCAGGAAGCAGACGCCACCCGTCTCACAGTCGGCGCCTAAGAACCCATGGAGGTCGCCAAAGCGCCCCTGAGACAGGCAACCCAGGGACAAGGGAACCCACTCACCTGGAGTTGGTAAGAAGACCACTCTATCCCCTGGTGGAGGGCCGGGCAGAAAATCTTTTGTTGCCTTTTTGTTTAAATTTGCTGCATGCCCAAGTGGCTGTGGTACCCAAAAGTTCAACAAAAGAGCGGCTTTCTTCCTCCCTGGGTCACATACCCGCTGTGCACGGCCGTCATCATGACTACCGTCCACGGATTTTTTCTTGCAGGATTGGCGCTCCAGCAGTGGTCTTTCCGCCCTTGAGTGCCCAGCTGTGGCACACAGCCGCCCCCAATGTGGCAGTCTCCACGGGTTACAAGGACAGGCCTCTTCCTCCCCCATCCCAGGCTGTTCCGGGGGTGGTCACAAGGAGCCAGGTAAGTGCTTCGATATCCCTAGACTCAGCACGGCCACGACGTGGTGTTGCACCTCAAGCTCCGCCCCGCCGCGAGGACCCACCTGCTGGTACGTTTGACGAGACTGTCACCTTGGTCCCCCTTGCACGGAACTTGGACGCGTGGCTTGTGCTTTCCAATCCGTCGCAATGACTGATCTGGACCGTCCAACTCGGCTACGCGATTCAGTTCACCAGGCGCCCGCCCAGGTTTAGCGGTATTCACTTCACCTTGGTCAAAAGCGAAAATGCTGCTGAAATGATGCATATGAGGCTGCTTCAGCATTGGCTCCAGACTCGAGTCCCGAGATTGGCATGGCGCCACGGGACACATCGCGTGGTCATCACGCTGGTCTGTCACCATCTTTTCAGTCCTTGGACCGACCTCTTGTTTCTACGGGCAGGTGTTCCTCTAGAACTGGTCTCCAGGTGTGTCGTGGTCACGACTGACACCTCTAAATGGGCTGGGGCACTGTTTACAATGGGCACGCAGCCGCCGGCCTCTGGACGGGTCCGCGACTGCATTGGCACATCAACTGCCTCGAGTTGTTGGCAATTCTGCTCACCCTACGGAGGTTTCAGCCATTGATCCAGGGCAAGCACGTGTTAGTTCGGACAGACAACACGGCAACGGTAGCATATGTCAACCGCCAAGGCGGTCTGTGCTCTTGTTGTATGTCACAACTTGCCCGCCATCTCCTCCTCTGGAGTCAGCAGCACTTCAAGTCACTGCGAGCCACTCACATCCCGGGCAACCTCAACACTACAGCGGACGCGCTGTCATGGCAGGTTACCCTCAGGGGAGAGTGAAGACTCCACCCTCAGGTGATCCAGCTGATTTAGAGTCAATTCTCATGGGCACAGGTGGACCTGCAGTGGTAGTCACGATCACTCAGGCTAGGGCCCCCTCTACGAGGCGCCTGTATGCCTTTAAGTGGCGTCTGTTTGCTAAGTGGTGTTCTTCCCATCAGGAAGACCCCCAGAGATGCGCAGTCGCATCAGTGCTTTCCTTCCTGGAGGAGAGGTTGGAAGGGAGGCTGTCCCCTTCCACCTTGAAGGTGTACGTTGCCGCCATAGCAGCACACCATGACGCAGTCGACGGTAAGTCCTTAGGGAAGCACAACCTGATCATCAGGTTCCTAAGAGGTGCCAGGAGGCTGAATCCCTCCAGACCACACCTCGTTCCCTCATGGGACCTCTCTGTAGTTCTTCTCCCCAGGATAAGGCAGACCCAGCCCTGTCATTGCTCTGTCCGGTGCACGCTTTACGCATCTATTTGGATCGCATGCAGAGCTTTAGAATCTCTGAGCAGCTCTTTGTCTGCTTTGGTGCACATTGGAAAGGAAGCACTGTCTCAAGCAGAGGATTGCCCACTGACTCATTGACTCCATAACTTTGGCATATCATGCCATGGACATGCCGCCCCCGGTAGGGCTACGAGCCCATTCTACCAGGGGTCTAGCGACTTCCTGGGCCCTGGCCAGGGGTGCCTCTCTAACAGACATTTGCAGAGCAGCAGGCTGGGCAACACCCAACACCTTTGCAAGGTTCTACAACCTCCGGGTGGAACCGGTTTCGTCCCAGGTAGTGGCATGCAACACAAACTGATAAGCCCGGGATAGCCGGTCGGGTGTATCGCTTGCACACAGCGCCTTCCACCTCCTTTTGAGCTGAAGATGTGCGCCATTAATTCCCAGTAGTGTTCACAAGTTTTGCTCCCTGGTTGACTTCCTCCGAGCCCTGTGGCAGTCAAGTTTTCGGAGAGATGCGCTGCTGGCCCAGTACACGTGCTAACTAAGAGTCCTGTTCTGGAGTAGGTGCTCCGCATGTGGTGGTTCCCTGTAAGGCTAACCCCATGCGATATATATCTTCCACTAATTCATTTCCCTGTTGGCAAACTGTGTCTTCCTTGGGCAGAGCCCCTCTGCCCCAGTCTCCATGTTTATAGTAATTCCTCCCCCATTTGGTAGGATCTACCTTGAAGATTCTCCACATGGTTGGAAAGACCATGTGACATATTCTTCCACTTAAATATCCCCCCTCTCTTTGGGCGAGGTGTGGTCTCTGCGGTGTCTTCCCCTTGGGAGGGACACCCCCTGACTAGACCTGGCTGCCCAGTTGGATAATCCCCCTTCTTTTTTAGGGAGTGGAAAAAAAGAGAAGGGGAAAAGAGGCCACGACTGGGTTAAGCCTGTCTCTATCTCTTGGGTAGTCGACTTGTCCCCAAAGGGCCATTCTACACTCATAACTATGTTGGGGGAGGTTACGTGTCGACCTGGTGTTCTGGCTATGAGGCACACAGTAGTCTGCCCACCACACACCGCCAGTTTACGTAACACAGTTCAGCCAATTGTGGCATTTCGTATAGGGATCCCTAGTGTCACTACATCGACACAATGTCGAGTGAGTGACAGATAGGGAACGTCATGGTTACTTGTGTAACCTCCGTTCCCTGATGGAGGGAACGAGACGTTGTGTACCTCCTGCCACAACGCTGAACTACCCGCTGAAATGGCTGGACCATATATCGGCTCCTCAGCATAAAACCTGAATGAGTGGTTGTATACCAGCTACTTTTATATCCGTATGTCAAGGGGAGTGGCATGCAAATACCACTCACCAGTTTTCATTGGCCTTTTATCAAAGACCAGAGGTGTCTCGGGCTCCCAAGAGTGACCCCTAGTGTCACTATATCAACACAACTTCTCGTTCCCTCCATCAGGGAACGGAGGTTACACAAGTAACCATGATGTTTTGATGTTCTTCTGTGATGGAAGCCAAGGCCTGGCGTGTTGAGGTCATGAAAATTTAAGTGGGAAATTTATACCAGAGAGACCGTGGCCCTGCCAGTGACTCGTGAATGCCTAGGGACACGTTTTCACAGGGTGCAAAGCTAGACACAGGGTGACTGCTGATAAATAGTTAAACTAGGGATGTTTTCACTCTGACAGCTGCTAGAGTGCTTTTGAGGGGCATCACATGCTTGAAAATGCAGATCGGAGATAAGCTAAGTTCAAATTAAACTATGGCCTTGAACTAAAGGAGTACAGTGTGGGGTCAGGCGATGATAGGTTTATTCTTCACAGTTTCTACAAAATTAATTATTGATATCTTTTTAGTATATCATACATTTATAAAGGTTGATACTTATGTTTTCAAACCCTTGTGTGCTATTTATAACTTTCAGGAATTTTGAAAGTATTTTCTGGAACATACTGTATTATCAGGTACAGATGTAGTGTCCCTGAATATAAAAAATGAATGCTGGATGTTAAACATTTCAAGAATGGTTGATTTTAATTTGGATTATTTATGACCATCAAACCACTCTTCGACAATTTCTACAACATATTTTAGTATTTCACAGCTTATCATTTAATAAAGGATATTTAATTATGTAAATTAAGGAACTAAAATGTAGATGTATTGGATTGAACTGCATCAACTCTGGCTTCTGTGATTTTACATGGTAATTTAAAACATGTGCTCTATAACAGCTAAACCAAGTCTCAAAATACAGGTTTCATGCTAGCAATCAATCCACAGTCATTGAGAGAATATATGTCCTTGCGTAGACAGAGGTTAGCAATTTCCATACCCCAAATTACTGACCTGTGGCATCCTGTCCTGCATATATGTACTTCTTGTTAACCAGCTGACAGATTTTCATGCATATTCATAGATGCATATGGTGTTCCAGAATGAGAGCTGTCTCATATCCTCAGCTTCTGCCATGTAGGAACGTATGAAGACACTTCATAATGAGTGAACATTAATGGATGAACCAAAAGAAGCATCGTCAAAGGCCCTTGGAATAGATCTGTTCTAGTGAGCAGCCTCACTGCCTAGTGCCTGCACAGGCAGCTGCCTTCTAAGGCAGCATCCTAACAGTCATGGAACCTCATAAGTGAGTGATTTCGAGCACTCTACCTAGGCAGCAACTCTGCATGGCACAGAATAGCGATAAAGTAAACTTGACTCCCAATTTATGTCAATAGAGACATTAAAATACATTCCATAAAAAATGCAATGAACACACAAATATTGGGTACATTTTTATTACAAATATTTATAGTCAACTTTAGACATTCAATTTCACTGTATGAAAAAAAGATACAATGAACGAGAAAACCGGCTGAGGCTAACATTATGCCTTACATCTCCTTTTGTTTGAAAAAACATGAGGGTGAGTAACTGATGACAGATTTTCATTTTTGGATGAACTATCCATTTGCACTGGATGCAACAACTCACTATGTTTTAGAACAGAGGAAATGCCTTGCTTTGGTGTATACATGTGTGCATGAGTTCCAAAAGCTGGCATGAATATGTCCCCTACCAGGATAACTTCCTTAGGACTCCATCTGCTAGTTTAAAACTCAAAACTTCTGTGCATTGGACCTCACTACATCTGCTTTGGAGTACATTGTTAGTTGTATGCATTAGGTATTTACTATGTATGAAATATTAAACATTTCACTACATTTAATTTTCCTTCCCTCAGAATGCTTGTTTTCAGCAGAACAACATAATGTCAGCATTGCTCTATACATAAGCTGTTACATAAAGCACCTACTTAGGAAGGAGTTGTGGTCGATATGAATCCTCTCATGTAACACACAGAGAGGAAAAATAATGCCAGGAGGTAACAGCTGCTGGGTTGAATGGAAAGCATATGCGAGAAAGCCGTTCTGTGAAGGCATGGCACTTTATTTTCTCAGGGCTAATCAGATGTAGTAAGTAATCATTCAATAAAGACAGGCACAGGATGCCGCAAAGTAATTCCACTGCTTTATGTCTGGAATCCGGGCTGTCTGGGAATCATGACGGATATCCTGCATGACATAGAAAGATGTGTTTATCTAAAGCCTTTTACACTGTGATGACTGACAACTGAAAAATCAAGGGGTATACAGTAGCATGGGCTACTTTTTTCATTTTACAGTATATGCAAAAATAGTCTCAATGTACATCAGGCCGATTTTACAGTCAGCACTCTTAGGCAATCTTTAGATGTTGTACTGTACTATGTGTTGAGTCAAATAACACTTCCATGAAATGAAGACTCCAAACATATCAGTTACCTATTAAAAGCTGTTTTATTTTACATGGAGCAGGTAGCCACATGGGGGCTGCCATGTTAAGATCTCACGACCAGTTGAATATGCTTTTGCGCAATGCTACATCCATGCTACTAGGTGTCGATATAAGTCCAGGATGACTGTCATTTCAGCTATACTCGAACTAAAATTTCTTATTCACAACCACCCGCAATCTTGTTTAGGAAGGGAGATTTAGCGCTGAAACTGCCGTTTTGAGTATTTAACCCTTTTGCATGTGATTGTTTTCTATAATGACTAATCCCCCAGCATGAGTTCTTTAATGCGGGCGAAAAAAATTTAACCTTACACTTCATAGCAGATGCACTGGAGGACGGATTATATATTATCAAACATATAATGTGATTTTTCTACATTTATAATTATTGATTATGATAGATAAGATGCCATCACGAATGCCACATATACGCACCACCATGTTGTTTACATTGCAATGCAGCATTGGATTCTGAGTTCGTCACGCATATATGGTTCTAAAAACCTGCCTTTACAAAAAATCTAGAGTTTCCACAAACTTGCTGCAAACGTGCGGCAAATTTGTCCACTTATTAATTTTCACATGCAAATGAGCTCTGCAGCAAACTCTTAATTGTCGCCAAAGGTTTGCTGCAGGTTCACCACTACCGGTGAAGAGCTGAAAACTTCTGGCAAACATATGTGGCAAATAACAAGCTCATTTGCATGTGAAAAAAATTAGTTTAGAATTTGCGGCAAGTTTGCAGCAATTTTGCGGGAACTCTATATTTTTTGTAAGGGTAGCCCTTCCACTTTGTTGCACTGGAAGTGGTGAGAATGAGTGACAGATGGAATAAGAGAAGGTTTAAGTGGACTAACTAGTTTATACATTATTTGTTTCACATCAGAAACATCAGATATCAGTTTACATCACGCTATATCCACCAGATGAAAGCAGGCATTAAAATAAATGTTATTTAAAAGAGATGTTAGTGTTCATTTCTGTTGAGAATATCAGCAGCAATTCATCAAATAATGATCTAATGATGAAGAAGAGTGTTATAATCTGGCATTTATCCAAATGTGTGGTGTAGCCAAGCGCACTTTTGGCATGTTAAGGAGTAATTCAGGTGTCTGGATCACAGTTGTGAAGTGATGCTGTTCAGTCCCGCCAGAGTGTGTCAGATCACGGTTGTCTGCTGTATTCTCCACTATGTAGCGCTCAGAATCGGTCCGCAAGTTTGGAATTGCAATTTACATTCAGCAGCGATTTTGTAGGTGCGTTTGTGCCATTGCCTGATCTACATAATTCCTGTAATGAATTGGGCACTATTCTAGCACAGAGAACTCTTGCTAATAAATAGCAAATTTACCGGGCGCAATTCATTCTAAGTGTATTCCCCCCTCAATGTTAATCTTGTCAACAAAATTATTAATGTACGTTGGCAAAGGTTTTTTTTATTTAATCAATGATAACGAAGATGAGACTAAAAAGACACATCATTTCAATAATTTAACAGTGTTAATTAAAACACACTGTTGATGAAAATACGATGAGAAAAAAATATATTGCTAGATATTAACAATGCACTAACACAATTTATTTTATTTATTTTTTTGGTAATTTTTTAAAGATCAAAAAATCGAGAAAGAAAGTATTTAAATAATAATTTATAACAATAATTTTCAGGGCTGTTTTCTCTTGTTATATTGAACATATTAAACATATTATTGTTTATATATTTGATACATGTTTAAATATTTGTATTTGGTTCAAGATTGCATTTATATTTAGTCATTTAGCAGACACTTTTATCTTAAGCGCCCTACAAATGAGGAACATAACAAGCAATTTGTCATACAAAAGTCAACAATATATTCAGTATTCACTGCCAAGTTCTCACAGTGGCTGGAGTAGTAAAGATGCTAACGCAGAAGAAAGAGATAGTAAGTGCATATATTGTGGATTAGTTAAATGCTCATGGAACAGATTTGTTTTCAGCTGTTTCTTGAATGCTGAGATGGTATCAGCAGATCGTGTGGAGGTTGAAAGCTCGTTCCACTACAGAGGAACAGAAAGAGTGAATAATAGTGAAATGGACATTGTGCCTCTTTGCGAAGGGACCACTAGGTGGGACATAGGCCTGGAGGAGTGAACTGAAGTAAGAGGGTGCTTTTCCATTGGCTGTCCCTAAGGCCAGAGTCAAAGACTTGAATTTGATGTGGGCAGCTACTGGCAGCCAGTGGAGTGAAATCAAGAGCGGGGTGACATGAGTCCTCTTTGTTTGGTTGAAGACCAGACCCGCTGCAGCGTTCTGCACCATCTGCAGTGGCTTAATCATGCTAGCTGGCAGACCGGCCAAGAGGGCATTACAGCAGTCCAGTCTTGAAATGACCAGAGCTTGGATCAGGAGCTGTGTAGCATATTTAGACAGGAAAAGTCTGATTTTCCTGATGTTGTAAAGCAGGAACCTGCAAGACCTGGCGGTTGTTGAGATGTTGGCAGTGAAGTTAAGCTGGTCATCCACCACCACTCCCAAGTTCCGGGCTGTCTTGGTTGGCATTAGCGTAGTTGAACCAAGATGAATAAAGAGGTTGTGGTCAGCAGACGGGTTGGCTGGGATCCTGAGAAGTTCTGTCTTGGCAAGGTTGAGCTTTAGGTGACATTCCTTTATCCAGGCCTAGATCTCTGAGAAGCAAGTTTATATGTTTATAATAACTTGATAATGTTTGTCTGGTACAGTTTGATACATGTTTTTGTTGACTAAAATTATAAGCAATTTTAGTCAGAGTAAAACTGACCAAAATTAATGAATATGACATGATAAAATATTGACTACATTTAAAGAACATTTTTGTCAAAAGACAAAAATTATGACTAAAATAAATAACTGTGTGAAATTAGCACTGCAAAAATAACGAAGTGTACCTTTTAGTGTATTATTATATACAGTATAATTTCATAAACATGCATTCACTCTGCATTCATACTGAAAATTTGTGTTGATCTTTGTAGAACATCCATTTGAATTATGATGGAGTTGCATCTCAATACATGAATTAGTTGCTTAGATTAAAAAAAAAAAAAAAAAAAAAACATCTGCCAAAATTGTTTTATAAAATATATGTATGCCCTCTGTTGGTTGATTAACCAACCAATACATAAACCTCACATACTCACTAATATGGCTGCAACGATTTCCTGTAATTCACATTTGGTTACATATTGTAAACTTATTTTAGAAGCAAAATGTCCTCCTAGTGACTAGCTATGACATCAGTGGAATGACTTCAGCATTCTTGCCCACATGGATATTTATGGACTTAAAACTGATGCTCCCACCTACTGAGTTACCTGAGACAGGTTCACAACTTGTTTGCCTAAGGTCAAGAACTGTGTCATTCCCCTGATTAAGGTTCTAGAGCACATATGTGCTTGTCTCTGGCATCGCTGCCTTCATCTTGTCGCGGTCACATTCAGCATACACTGTGCCATGAGTTCCCCTGCCAAACAGGTGTTTCATCCCAGCTAGACCATCAATCTGCCTATGGCCCATCTCTGCAGGACTCAGGGATAATTATCATCAAATAAGCCATTAGAAAGAGTGATGAAAGGGAAAGGCAGGGATCCTGAGTTTGATAGGGAACAATGGTGTATGGATAAGTGGAGATAGATATTACTCCATGTTGTCGTGTTAACTGGATCAAGAGCTAATGCAGTTCTCGGGAAGAAAATGATAGGAACTCGCAGCCATTTTTTAAATGGATCCCATCCATTAACAATAATTGCAGTACAAATAAAAGCACATAACACGCTTCCCAGTTCTTTGTTCTATATCTTGACACAGGGTCTTATCTTTCTCATTCCAAATAATTTCACAATCTGTAACTGGTAAATGCCATTATGATTCTTTAATGTGCTTAATGTATTAATTGGCATTAGCGTTACATTAAGATCATGTAGTAAATTATTCTGTGGCATTAGATGACACCTGACCTATTGTAAATTTTACACTGTGCTTAGGACTTCATTTATCTATGCAGTATGCCTGTGAATATTTCAAACACCCAATTGAATACCAACTGACCTCAAGGTCTTAAGTAGCCCTGAAAATTTAGCTGTCTGGCAGGGTTTAGGCACATAAAATCATAAAAATAATCATGATGCTTGCTTTTAATCAACTTTTGAGGTATTTTTAGTTTTCCTGGTCTTTTTAAAGGAGTAGTTCATCAAAAAAACATTGTTATTGTTTACTCACCCTCATGTCATTCAAAACCTCTATTACTTTTTTCTGGTGGTAAGAGCCAAGAATTGTTGAACATGTCGGCAATGCTGACGATCGGCTGAGGGAGACAGGCACCGATCAATTCTGGCCAAATTTCTGAGATCATCCAATAAAGATCTCATGTTACGCAAGGCGAGGATTAAAGGAAGGCTTTTGGAAAGAACCACAGCATTTTCTTGTTCCCAGACTTTGCAAATTCGACAAGAGAGAAACGTAATCGATTCAAGGAATGCAAGAAACTCTTACATCAATGGAAGGTCGCTTTTGCACTGATGTTCCCAGCCAAACTGAGAATAGATGCTAATAATGGCCGCAAAATATTTACATGTCCCCAGTATGCGATGTCCTTCATATAGTCAATGGACTGAGTAAGTTATTTTGTGGTACTCACATTGCAGCCAAGTGGACCGACTCACTGAACATTCACTTGACCGTCTGAGGAAACTGAGCGCCTTTTTTGTTTCTTTTTGTGCTGGTCCCGCCTAGCGGCTGGAGTTGTTTTGTGTAGTAGCACTCCTTCGGGTCAGTGTTGTGGATGAATCTGCACATTCTTTGTGCTTATGCCTCCTATTGGTTGGAATTTGTTTTGTGGAGTATTTCTTGCAGTACATTGGAGTGTCTGTGTCATTTGTTGCACTCATGTAGCAGTCAAATGAGCTGGCTCACTGAACATTCGTTTGACTGCCCGAGGCAACTAAACAGCCTTTTTTTTTGTATTTTAATTTTTTTATTTCCTGGTTCCGCTAGTGTCTGGAGCTCATTTTGTGGATGAATCTACACGTTCTTTTTGTTTATTCCGCCTATTGGCTGGAGTTTGTTTTATAGATTATCTTTTGTTGGGTAATTCTATCTCACAAAATTTGTATAGAAACATCGGACTTGAGCAATCTGACGGCAAAGTTGTCTGTTTGAGTTTAGAGGGATGGATGTCAGTTGAGACTGTCGTGCGCTGGGTGAATGCGCACGTTTTTCTTTTTTCTGTTTGTTTGGTTCAGGGGGAAGTTTGGGGTTTGATTGTTGCACTAATGAAGCAAAAGTGTGTAAGCCCCCTAGAGCAACATTGACGCTTCAGGATGTGTGAAAAAATCTTGGTCTTACAGATATTTGGAGACTTTTGAACCCATCTGGTAGGGACTATCATTTTTTTCATCAGTCCATAAAATTTATTCTAGAATAGATTTTTTTTTTTTTATCTAAGTCCCTCATTTCATCTGTTGTTGATTGCTCAGTTGGAAACATCTTAGTCTCAGATAACATCCTGGTGAGTTTAGAGGTGTTGCCACACATGGAGAAAAATAAATCATATACAGTAGTTGGTGCTTTAATTTATCCCTTTTGCAAAATCCTGAATTCCAAGAAATGTTAAAGGCTGAAATCATTGTTTATATGGAGACCAACTGGTCCTCAGTATCCTTTGTGGGCATGGCTTGGGAGGCACTTAAGGTGGTTCTTAGGGGTCGTATCATACAGTATGCCTCATTCACCAAAAAATCCAAAGCACGAGAACTCGTGTAGTTGGAAGGGAATATTAAAAGTGCCGAGGCAGAGCTGAATCACCAAATGTCATCTGATGGCCTCAGAGAACTGACCCGATTAAAATTCAGATGTAATACTATTTTGCCGCGGAAGGTGGAGTTTTGGCTATTCAGGACAAGATAGTCATACTTTGAGTCAGGGGACAAAGCAGGGAAGCTTTTGGCTAGATATATAAAGCAGAGTGAGTCTTTTCCTACCATTCCCTCAGTGAAATCTGCTGGTGTTAAAATATTTACCTCAGCCATTGATATTAATAATGCTTTTAAAGAATTCTATCGTTTACTGATGAAGATATTAGAAACTTTATGGAACCATTAGAACTCCCTAAACTGACGACTGAGCAAAAAATTATCTTTATTCTGAGATAAACATGGAGGAGCTTGGTGAGGTAATTAAGGCCTTGCCTACAGGCAAGGCTCCAAGGCCAGACGGCTTTGCCACTGAATTTTTTAGATCTTATGCTACAGAACTGGCTCCACTTTTGTTAGAAGTTTATAAGGAATCATTAAAGAATGGAAAGCTTCCACCAATCATGACACAAGCCCGAATCAGTCTGATTCTTAAAAAGGACAAAGATCCAAGCAAGTGTAAGAGTTACTGTCCAATTTCCCTGATCCAGCTAGACGTAAAAATATTGTCAAAAATTGTGGCTAACCGATTAATAAAGTTATGACATCTCTTATACATATAGATCAGGTGGGGTTTATTCGGGGCCTCAGCTCTTCTGATATCATTAGGAGTTTCATCAGTATCATGTGGTCAGTGGCGAATGATCAGACTCCGGTCACTGCCATCTCACTTTACGCCGAAAAGGCATTTGATATGATAGAATGGGATTATCTTTTTAAGATTTTGGAAATATACAGGTTTGGGAATACTTTTATTGGATGGATTAAGTTACTTTACAGACACCCGGAAGCAGCGGTACAAACAAATGGATTCATTTCAGATTATTTTACTCTGGATAGGGGCACCCAGCAGGGTTGCCCTCTTTCCCCATTATTGTTCTATCTTGCCCTGGAACCATTAGCAGCTGTGATAAGAAAGGAAGATGATTTTCCAGGGATTGTGGCAGGAGGTATGGCACATAGGCTTTTGCTTTACACAGATGATATCTTATTATTCATCTCCGACCCCACTGAATCTATGCCTTGCCTCCACAGAATTATTAATTCCTTTTCTAAGTTCTCAGGATACAGAGTCAATTGGCCTAAATCCGAAGCTTTGGATCGGACAGCGTACTGCCCAGTAACGGCTTTTCAGCCGGGCGCCTTCCAGTGGCCCAAACAGGGCATTAAGTATTTGGGCATTTTATTCCCAGAAAATGTTTGTGATTTAGTTAGAGTTCATTTTGACCCCTTAATAAAAAGGTTTTCGAGCAATGTGGGCAGGTGGGCTTATTTACATTTATCTATGATTGGGAAGGTTAATGTTATAAAATGAATTGTATTCCAAAATTCAACTACCTGCTACAATCTCTCCCTGTAGATGTCTCCCTCTCTTATTTCAAGAAATTTGATAGCATAGCGAAGTCCTTCATTTGGAATGGTAAGCGTCCCAGATTACATTTCAATAAGTTGCATAGGCTGATTGACAAAGGTGGGCTAGGCCTACCCAAGATTTTGTTTTATTATTATGCATTCGGTCTCAGACATTTGGCTTATTGGTTGCTTCCACCTGAGAGTGCTCCTCCCTGGTTTTGTATTGAACAGGAAGTTCTTGCCCCTATTTCACCATTGCAAAGCCTTTCAATCAAACTAATTGGAAGTTAAGTTACACCCTGTTATCTCGCATTTGCACTCGGTATGGACAAAAGTGTTTAATTCGGACATTTATTGAAATGTTACCTCGAGCATACGTATGGCTGAACCCAAAATTATGTATTAATAAGTCTCCTTTCTGCTGGTCAGTGTGGATTGTGAAGGAGGTTAATACGCTCAGTGACCTATATGAGATTGGAGTGTTGAGATCCTTTGAAAATTTGGTTCAACATTTTGGGATTCCCAGATCTCAGTTCTTTATGTATTTACTGCTGCGTCATCTGCTCTGTACTATTTTTGGGAGTAGCATACACCCCCTAAAGCGGCAGATACACTGGGAGTGGTGAAACTGCTTTTGGAAAAGGTCATGAGGCATCATTGTATTACTCCCTGCTAATTCAGAGTCTGGGGGATGGAGCTTTAACTTCTATGAAGAGATTATGGGAGAAAGATTTAAACTTGGTATTGGAGGAGGGAGTGTGGGCTAGGATTCTAAAAAATGTCAAGACTGTATCTAGAGATGCAAGGGTGCACCTTATGCAATTCAAGATTTTACATAAATTCTACTGGACCCCCTATAGATTGTATAGGCTTGGTCTTAAAGATACACCCACCTGCTGGTGATGCCAATAAGAAGATGGAGACACAACCCATGTTTTTGTTGGTGTGTTAAGATCCAAGAATTTTGGTTGAAGGTTCAGAGTTTTATGTGTGACATTTTGGGCACTCAAATTTCATTTTGCCCCAGACTTTCTATTTTAGGCTATGGGGCGGTCATCAATATAGGGGATAAACATAAATATATATAAATATAAGGGATAAACAATTGGGTCCTGACCAGTGTTATGATAGGTAGACAGATTATTTTAAGGGGATGGAAGTCGGCTGGAGCACCCTCATTTCGGGAGTGGTGCGCGGAGATGGGGAGGGTGGCAGCTTTCGAGGAGGTGTCATATAGAAGTCTGGGGATCTGGGATGCATTTGATGGGAAATGGGGCAGTTATTTGGCATTTTGGGGGGACTCTCGGGGAGGGGCTGTGGAGAGAGAAGTATAGTTTTAAATTGATTATTATATATATAATTTTTGTGTGTGTGTGTGTGTGTGTGTGTGTGTGTATATATACTTATATGTGATCACAGGGATGTTCATTGAGGGTCAGGGTGGGGTTGGTTACTGGGTAGGGGTAACAGGTTGGTTTAAATGTTGATTCAGTGTATGTATGTTTCGTTTTTTTGTTATATGTGCGAATCAATAAAACATTTTAATTGGAAGAAGGAGAAAGTGAAAACTTAAATATTGATCTGTTTCTCACCCACACCTATCATATCGCTTCAGAAGAAATGGATTTAACCACCTGAGTCGTCTGAAGTACTTTTATGTTGCCCTTATGTGGATTTTGGAGCTTCAGAATTTTGGCACCTATTCAGTTGCATTGTATTGACCAGAGCTGAGGAATTCTTCTACAAAAATTTGTTTGTGTTCTGCTGAAGAAAGAAAGTCATACACATCTGGGATGGCATGAGGGTGAGTAAATGATGAGAGAATTTTTTTTATTTTTTGGTGAACTAACCCTTTAAGAAAGTCATATTAGTTTGGAATGATATGGGGGTAAGCAAATTATGACATAATTTTAATTTTTCCTGTGAACTAATCCTTTAATACCATTAAAACAATTTTCTCTCTCCCTCTCACACTCTCATATAGTTCACTGAAAGCCTAACCTATTCAGTTGATTGGAGTGTTTTATGATACATTTTACTTTAAGTTGCAAAGATTTATGACATCTACTGTGGTTTAGGGCTGATGACGTGATCTAACATATAGGGCCCCACAATTACCATTTCTCTCTCCTGTTTTCCGACATCCGCAGTTTGACTTTACTGTTAAAAGCATGCCATTTTACAAGACAGATTCCTATGTGCCATTCTCATTAAATAAATGATATGACTACTTCCTAAAGAAATGTGTTATTTGTGTAAATTTCAGCTCATAAATACATTTGTATGTAGTCATGATGAGGAATGGCAATAACCTCCTGTCAAGCGTTAAGAATACATCAAAGGGTAGCATGCAAGCCACTGTGAAGTATAGGTCACTCACCATTGTATGAGACACAGTAAAAATATATCAAAGCATTTAGATTTAATCACCACTTGCCATAATGCAACAGTTACTTCATAGATGCTAATTTTAGCTGTCATGAAATTGCAAGAGTCGCATTCAGAGGCTATTCACTCTAAATGCGAGTTTGTTTTGAAAACAGTGTTTGAAATCACCCAGTTGCAGTGTTTCAAATCCGTGGTAAATGTTATTATTCAATGCATGACTCTTGTGGTGAACTCGATTACCTTAAACCTCTAAAGAACACAAGGAGTGATTTAGAGCTAAACATTTTCCTGGACTTTGCATGCGCTCGGCCAGTAGACTGCCTTTCTCTCTCCCTTTCAAATCAGGCCCACTTCCAAGTTTCCAGTTATGAAAAATGCCTGGGTAGGGCACTATCATTACAGCAATCATTCCTCTCTGTTGTATCCATTTTGCTTTAAATGTATCTCTACAGCTCATACAGGCATTTCCAAAACCACTATCATTTCAGTCAGACTGTGATCTCCACTGGCAATCTGCATCTCATTGGATGTGTGCAGAGGGAATGGAAACCAGACACCTGTCTCTCCGCAGTGGGATATTAAGAAAAAAAAAATACTCCAAGCACACTAAATTCTCCAAGCAGCCGAGCATATCAAAGCAGTGTGCACTCAGACAGGGAGATCGTTTCAAAGAGGGGGACAAACCATACCTTGCAGGCTTCAGGGCTAAATATTCATCATACTGATCCATGTCACCCATTAGTGTGGTCAGCAACAGTAATCTCAAACATTGTGGACAAACATTTTGTGGCTATATTAAAAAGGGAGCTGTTAGTGAGCTGTTTGGCAGGGTAGTGTTCGAAATAGATCTGAAGTTTCAAGCTAATTTTGTCTAAAAGTCTTTAGTCACACAGACTTACGCTCAAACTTCTGAAGTGGTATGAATAATATCTTGAAAAGGGTGCAAGAAAGTCTTAGTGGTCAGACTTCTCCAAACTTCATTTTCCTTTGATATATATATATATATATACAGTATATATATATAGAATGAGCTCTGTTTGTAAAATTAGTGACATTTGGAGTTTGTTACTATTTTAAAAATGGGTGGATTGGACTCTAAATTATGATTGGATGAGTTGGGCTTGAAAATGGTATTATACACTTTTTCCGGGTCTATACAGTATATGGACTATTTTTAAACAACATCAAAATTTAAGGTCAAAATGTATGTGAATGTATAAGGGACAACACTCACACCCACAAAAACCTTTTAAAATCATTCCATTAATCTTTGACATCATTCATCTGGCTGTTTCTCATAGCCTCTCGATTAAAGACTGCCTCTGAGTCCCAGTCACCATGCTCAAGCCTGGGAATTCATATGGAGCATTGAGATGATAGTCAAAACATGAAGTCTACATTCTGGACCGTCCAGACAGCCAACAAAGTTCATGGACGTGTAATTTGTGTAGCCGTGTTCTCTCTCACAAAAAAACAAAACAAAACAAAAAAAACAACAACAACAAAAAAAAAAAAAACACCGAATATGAGAGGAAAAATATGAGGTAAAAGCTTTTCTGATACTCCCTGAGAGAATACAGCTCATGTAAAATTTTAAGACAACTTAATTTCCAAGGTCCTGCTATTATATGGGAACATAATTAACATTTTCCCATAAATTACATTAGAGCGGACACACAGGGATTCAGATGGATATCCTTAAATCTGCCTTGAATTACTTTCCACTAACTTTCTATTACAGCTGAATTCTGATGAGTCTGTCTGGTCATTTATTCAACAAGGCTACAGAGCACTTGTTCCACTCAACAAGTGGCTACAGCCACATAAAGAGAACCTTTGATCAGGACCCTTGTTGCTTATAACAGTCGCTGCTATCAAACTCTCTTACAGCCTATGCAATATGTCTTTTGTAATTTCTCTTGTCTGAGTGAGGTAAAAATTAGGCTGGGAAAGAAGGAACAGATGAGCAAGAAACGTAAAATGACCTGTAGCATATTTTTTTCTGTTATTTTGTCTGCTCTGCTGTAACCTGACAGTTTCTGGCTTTGAAGTCCACTGTGCAGCCAACTCCCTCTTGTGGCCACTTGAGCATTATTGTTATGTGAAGCAATTCCCAAATGTAAGCAATTTTTACATTGTTGTCAGTCGTTCACTCTTCAGATTCTTCAAGGAATCAATTAAGAATGGCATCCAATACTTGCCTTTTGTCTCTCAATCTTTGTATGTACCTTAAAGGGATAGTTCACCCATAAATGAAAATTCGATTGTTTTTTACTCACTCTCATCCTATTCAAACACCTATGATTTTTTTTTCTTCTGTTACACAAAGGATGAATTTTCAAAGAACATCCTAGCTACTTTTTTGATATATTGAAAAAGAAAGACAAAACAGCACCATAAAGATATCATAAAAGTGGTCCATAACACCAAACAAGACATGTAAAAGTATATTCCAACTCTCATTTCAGTTATTCACTGAAAATCTAAAATCCTCACAAGGTTCATGAGAGTTCTTGACAGAATAAGAAGTGCCATTTTGAGTCAGATTTCTTCAGTATATTGGTTGATCCAGTTCGCAAAATCGTTTTGAGTGAATCGTTCAGTATTAGGACTGATCCGATTCACTGACTCTTTGAAAAAATTGTCTGGTCGCAGCAGTTAACAGTTTACTGAAAGTGAATAACGATTTACATTTCAGCTGTTTCTCACACAGCACTATCAAATGACTTCAGAAGACTTGGAATATATCACACAAGTTTTATGGAATCTTTTTATGGTATTTTAATTGTTCTTATTTTTTTTTTTTTTTTTTTTATTATTATTTTTATTTATGTATTTATTTATTTGTCAGTTTGGAGCTTGACAGCCTCAGTCCTTATTCACTTTCATTATGAGGAAAAGAGTAACCAGGAAATTCTTTTAAAAAATATTGTGAAAAAGTTTGCAGCAGAGGAAAGTAAATCATACAGGTTTGGAACTACATGAGGGTGAGTTATTGATGACTTAACTATAAGTGAACGTGTGATTGTCTGAAGGATCTGTTATGTTGCAATCATGGAGCAATCACTGAAACTCTACATGTAAAATCTCAACCAATGCTAAAAGCTGAGATGAATCTGGTATGTAGTTTCTATTTAAATCTCATTCTGGTTCTCATCCATTTTAAAGAATAATGTCATTGTATAGTGATGCTGGCATTGTGTGTGGGCTGACCAAGCTCCAATTTGATCATTTTATCTGATTGTTGGGTAAACAGTCGGGTGATGGATACCATCTCATTACAATGGGAAAGTGAGAGTTTAATTTCCTGTACATGTTCCATCTTTATTAATGTCAGGAACAGCGGGTTGTCGATTGCATTTAGGGCTCTGTTCTTGTGCTAGGCATTCTGCATGACATAAACTATATTTTCACATGGAGTTCTGACAACACACACATGCACAAAGCAGCATGTTTTACAATCAGTTGTAATAACATTTGGTTCAGATTTACTGCAAACCCCATTCTCATTTAGATATTCTCAGTAAAGCTGACCACCTCAAAACTGATCTGAACTTAAACTTAACATATGATAAAAAATAATATAGATTTATACATCCTATATACATACAATATACATCCTGTTGTGCAATACCTTTTCCAAATTTGTCACTTTTTAAAAAAATGAATATGCTTGTGTTGAATTATTTCTATACAAGGGTATGCCATACTTTCAGAAATATGTGCTCTTTAACTTGATTATATACACCATGGCAAGAAAATTAACAGGATTCCTAGCAGGATAGAACCTAACAGGATGTTAATAAAGAGCTATTTGCTTTGCTAACTGTTAGCCATTGCTCAGTGAATTAGCTTACATGAGGGAGTCAACCTGAAGTTAGTTTTGATATCTTTTTAATCGCCTTTTGAAATTAAGATATTACCATATACACAATCCATTGCTAATACTTAGTAAGAATAACTTACTGATGTTTGTACTTTTGTTTCTCCACCAAAAATGATGTCATGTTTCCTGGAGGATACTGTCATTAAAGGGATAGTTCATCCAAAAATTATTATTTACTCACCCTCATGCCATCCCAGATGTGTATGACTTTCTTTCTTCTGCTGAACACATCTCAGCTCTGTTTAATGGTGCCAGAAATTTTGAATCTCCAAAAAGCACATAAAGGCAGCATAAAAGTAATCCATACGACTCCAGTGGGTAAATCCATATCTTCTGAAGCGAAATAATAGGTGTGGTTGAGAAACAGATCAATATTTAAAGGTGCACTAGCAAAGTTTTTGCTAATTAAAAAAGTTTTACACAGAGACATGAATAGCATGTTTTAGAAATATGATGAAAATTAGGTGAAGACTCCAGTCATATCAATAACCCAATAAAAGCTATGTAATTTAACAAGGAGTGGGTCATCCCCTCATGGGCGCTGCCATGTTGACAGCAAATGACACTGTGTCACGCAACTGACCGAGTTACTACCACTAGTAATGACTATATTAATAATGTTTATTTAGTGCTTTCAGCCAATGCTCAACCATTAAAGAGCATATAAACAAAACAGCAAACCAAATAATGTAATAACAAACATAATAAACTTACCACAAACAACAATGGAGCCCAAGTCAACAGCGTAGTCCAGAGTGATTGTATGGATCAGCTGGAGTGTGATCCATCAGACAGTTCAAGTAAAAAGATAAAATGCCCAAACGAGAGGTGCGGATTCCAGATAAACAGCGTGACATCAAACACCAAGTGCAGGCACAAGGTAGTGTTCAGCTGGCAGAAATCTCGGAAGTCGCGGCTGTCTGGTCACAGTCCAGAGTGCATCAAAATAGGAAAATTCATTTGGATTGAATCCTTGAATGTCCATAATAGGGATGTGTGCAGTATGAGACGGAGAAAAACACAGACTAAAAGTATAAGATTTGGTGTGAAGCGGCAGCACTTAGTAAACAAACTTCCAGTATCCATAACGATGGGTGTCAGAATCACAAGTACTACTGGAACAGATGGGATGAGTAAGAGCCAGCTAAAAACTTACTGAGTGCACATTTGAGCACTTACTATAAATTCTCCTCCCTGCCCAGTAGGTGGCGATATGCATGAAGAATGTGAATCGCCAAAACAATAGTAGAAGAATATGAAAGTGTAAGTGAAAGTGGAGATTTATAGTAAAAAATAAATAAATAAAAATAAATACTTAAAAATTGATCCATTTCTCATCCACACCTATGATATAGCTTCTTGAGACATGGATTTAAATACTGGTGTCTTATGGATTACTTTTATGCTGCCTTTATTTCCTTTTTGGACCTTCAAAGGTCTGGCCACCATTCACTTGCATTACATGGAGCTACAGAGCTGAGAAATATTTCTAAAAATCTGTCTTTGTGTTCTGCACAAGAAAGAAAGTCATACACATCTTGGATGGCATGAGGGTGAGTAAATGATGAAAGAATTTCCATTTTGGGGTGAACTATCCCTTTAAGGAACTGATTAAAGGGATACTACAAAAGGAGAAAAATATAATTTTTTAGGAAGAGATGAGAAAATATTAAATGTATAATTATTTTAACTATAAATGACCAATAATAATAATAATAATAATAATAAAAGAAAACATTATTTCATTTGTAACATAAAAAAGAGACACCTGTAATATCTTTTAATAAAATAACTTTTTTATGTTTACTGTATATTATATATATATATATAAATTAGGGTGAGACAACATGGCAAAAATGGTAACATCTGCTCAAACCAAAACCTGCATCATGTTCACTCAATTGTGATTAAAGAAACAAATTCATATAATTTCCATCTTCAAAAATGTTGAGTTTATTATTGTATCTGACATAGTAAGACAGAGAGAGAGAGAGAGAGAGAGAGAGAGAGAGTTGTTGCAGCAGTTGTTGTTCTCCTTCACTGGTTGCATGCAGCGCATTATATCATGAAGCTCAAAGGGCCTGTAGAACTATACCCAGAATGCCTGATTATTACCATGTTAAATTTATATTGATTGCTGTAGCTTAAGAGCTAAATTCAAACTATTCCCTCGACATAGTCACAATATATGGTCTGAAGTGATCTGCTAATCCAGCTACAAGATGTGTTTTTCATAGCAATAAAAATCCACTACGGTCCCAAACTTTACAGGTCCCCTCAATGAACTGTCTTTAAGAAAATTCTGTCGTCATTTACACACCCTCATGTTTTTCGAAACCCATATGACTTTCTTTCTTTCGTGGAACACAAGCTGGAGTTTTTTTTTTTTTTTTTATATCAGAAGGAGTTATTTATAGCAGAATGTCCGAGATGCCCTGCTCCATACAAATAAAGTGAATGGTGACCTCATGCAAATGCCTTCAGAAGGCTTGAAATATAGTGTAAGTCATATTGACTACATTCATGATGATTTTATGGTGCTTTTTTTTTTTTTTTTTTTTTTTTTTTTTTTTTGGAGCTAATCTCTTAAATTGGCAAAAATGTCCTTTGGTTTTTCAGAAGGTTTTCTAGTGACACGATGGTGAGTAAATTAAGACAGAATTTTATCCTTTTAATTGAGAAGCTCTGAGATATCTTGTTCATCCACATGTCAGATGACAGTTGGTACTGGTGGGGAGGGAGGCAAGTATTCCTGAGAATTCGATGTGAAGTTGTTGCTGCCCTCCCGCAGACACTTTTCATCACATATATGCATTTGTGTTTGCCCTTGACATTATCAGCAGATTTATGAGGCCCTGAGGTAAGATGAAAATAGTGCTGAGATAGTGAAGACAGTGGCCTGCAATTGTCCGACGGCTATATTTGCACCCGGAGAGTAGAGAAAGAGCTCTGTAACCGAGCCGCACAGAGCAGGCCTCCAGGGAAAATTCCCTAATTAAACAGTGATTAAATTAAGGGCCAATGCAAGTGAAATGCACATTGATTGACAGACAGTTCCACTTGCATTCCCTTTCTCTTGGGTTTAGATGCAGTTTGCAGACTAGCCAATGACTTTGGTATCCAAAGGACTCCAATTAATCCATTTTACCATTTAAATGTGTTTGATTTGAAACAGTCTACTACCTGTTCGGGACTGAAATTAATTAACATATCTGAAAGAAACAATTCCAGGTAATCTTTATACATGCTTGAGGCTAGTCACACAATTGATGTGTGGAAATCACCCCTAAAAACAAATTTACCAAAAAACTGTGACCTTGACATTAATTTCAGTGTCAAATAGAGTGGCAAAAAGTATCTGGACACTTTATAAAATGAATGAATGCCATTGCATTGAAAAGAAATAATAATAATAATATATATATATATATATATATATATATATATATATATATATATATATATATAAAAATTATATATATATATATATATATATATATATATATATATATATATATTATTATTTTTTTTTAAATAAATGCCGCATGGTTTGATATTTTGTTATAGGCTTTTGTTATGTGACTTAAGTGTCAAAATACATAAAGTTTTGACACCGTTAGCGATATGGATTTTTTATAAAGTAAACACACTGCTTCAAATGTGAGCAGTGTGTGCCCTTAAATAACTGAATTTATTGGTGAGAAGGTCAGTGTGTTCTCAATGTGTAATAAAAATTCAAATAACTTTGTATTGAGATGGATACCAGGTCTGCCCCAGAACGAGAGTTTCTTGCAGAATGACTTGATGGCAGGTATTGACAATGTGCTCAACGAGTGCTGACTTACCAAATGGCACATCTGCACAGCTCATAAAAGAATCATGCTCAAGACTCACACAGACTTACATTTACACTGTCTCAAATTGAAAATAGGTCACACTCATCGTTCTAGAGTCTCAAAGCATGAGTAACATAACACAATCTGAGTAAATGTTTTTGAGTTCTAAATTAAATGCTCTAAAATTGTGATGTGGTGTGAACTAGAGGTGGGTTAGGATGGTCGACTAGTCGCCAACATAGTCAGTTAGTGAGATCTAGTTTTGAGAGCTTGTTTTAGTGCAGCGGTTAATTGATGTTAGTAGGCGGTGCTTTACTGATGTTCAAATGCATTTGAACAGAGAAGCTTTTAAATTCTGAGCAAAATGTGATCACATGCATTTTTAACCACCACTGAATGTGGTTGAAGTGGACAAATCTCAAGATGTTCACACCTGTTTTTAGCATTGTCCCATTTCAAATTGACTTCCCAAATTGCATCTGATTACCAGATGTAAAGGGGGCCCTGCACAGTTTGCACATTTTCATGGAAAAAACCCTCTTTAAAATCACTCACTTTAAAGCACCACTGCTACAGCTATACACATTCAAACAGACATCTTTAGCCATTGCATTGAGTTTAGCACAGTTTTTTAATGGCCCGCCAAGATCATTGTCCAACTTTTAAAAACATTTCGATTTGCCTGCATTCTGAACCAGTTTATTTTGTAGTCTAATTAACTTAATTGTTGTCTCAATACAATCATTTCAGAAATTCAGCACCATCACAAGACAAAAAACATCACCTCATTCCATTGTTCAACTACAGATAAAGCTATTAAAATATTAGAATAACCACATGTGTATATATATAGATCATCAGGATATCAGTGTTAAACAGTTCCTGTCTCTGTCCGATTTCCACCGTTGCATAAGGAATGAGAGTGATGGTTTTCTTTCCAGGCTGCGTTGAGAAGGCCATTCTTCGATAGTGCATGACGGAGTCATAGTCGTATGGAGTGTTTTAATTGTTGGTGAACTGTTTTAGGAAGTTGCCAGATCAGGAGAAATATACTGCAAATTAATCTTGACATACTGGTCGCGGTCGCTCATGATTTGCTCATGGTAGAAGCCCAAGGCATGGTTGAGTTCATGATGATACACAAAACCAGTTGAGGGAGACCACCTGTTTGCCACAAATTCTACAAAGAAAAGAGTAACAACTGAGAATAAAGAGAAAAACATGATTAAGAATATTACAAGTTGTAAAAAAAAGTTGGAACTAAGGAGCCATTCAGGCGAACACTTAGGGCGTTTTCACACCTGGCTCGTTTGGAGCATTTGTTTCCGAACCTGGTGTGACAAAGATAGGACGTCGTCAGCAACTTATTGACAGATGAAACTTGGCTTCACTCTGTCTGTGTGTACAGTATGTGTGTGTGTGTGTGTGTGCTTGCATGACTGTGTTTGTGTATGGGCACGAGAGGGAGAGAGCTCCATGACAGTGAGAACAGGTACTTTTCAATGCAGAAGCAACTAATGATTGATAAAAATAAACACAACAAAAATTTTACAACTCATATCCATCCATGTTATGGATAAAGTTTATTTGCAGCGCAACCTCTGACTGGACGTTTTGCATAACCGTGACATAAACAATATGTGAATATTTGTACCAGTTGATACATTTTTACAGGTATATCATTTTAACTGGTAAATCGATGTATGAACTAAATCCCGGAAGAGCACACAAACATTCTGACCAGTAAGGGGATGGTTTACTCACATGTGACTTTTACTAGTTTTGCACAGTTTTGGTCCGTTTCGAAATATTTCTTTGTGAAAGCAAACTGAATCATGAACAAAATGCAACAGTTTTACAACTTTAGCCCACTGTTTCGAAACAAATCAATTCGAGACACGTTTTTTAACAGTTGAAGTTCTTTTTTGCTTGACATGCCATCTAAAAACATGGCGATCCTGTGCATTAAAAACAGCGAGACACAGTACCACAGTCAAAGACATCCATCTAGCGCATGTTTACATAGAAATGGACAGAAAAAATATGAGTGTACCGCACCAAAGGTAGGTTAAAAGTGCCTTTTTAATCCTGTAGCACTGTCCCTCACCCATCTTTGTTATCAATACTGAGATAGTCAGTCTGAGATGATCTGGGCAAAAAGCATGTGCAGGTTTTGGCATGGAAGGTTGCCATTGCATTCTGAGTAACTGACCTGTCATTATTTGCCTCAAAATAAAAAGGCCAACAGTTTTAAAATGAGATCTATGTCAGTCATGGATATGTTGCTTAAATGTAGTGGATTGACTTACAGAATTCACTGCTCACTATGTAATGGACATCCACTATGTTGTTCACATTTGTTGTTGTTGTTGAAGCATGAAAGAGCATTTCGGTTTTGGGAAATGTCATGGTTACTTGTGTAACCTCCATTCCCTGATGGAGGGAACGAGAGGTTGTGTCGATGTAGTGACACTAGGGGTCACTCTTGGGAGCCCGAGACACCTCTGGTCTTTGATAAAAGGCCTATGAAAATTGGCGAGTGGTATTTGCATGCCACTCCCCTGGACATACAGGTATAAAAGGAGCTGGTATGCAACCACTCATTCAGGTTTTATGCTGAGGAGCTGATATAAGGTCCAGCCATTTCAGCGGTAGTTCAGCGTTGTGGCAGGAGGGACATAAAGTCTTGTTCCCTCTGAACATGCCTGGAGACCAGTTCTAGAGGAACACCTGCCCGTAGAAACGAGAGGTCGGTCCAAGGGCTGAAAAGACAGTGACAGACCGGCGTGATGACTACGCGATGTGTCCCATGGCGCCATGCCCATCTCGGGACTCGAGTCTGGAGCCAGTGCTGAAGCGGCCTCATATGCATCAACCCGAGCGGGGTGGCCACCGCTGAGGATGCTATATGCCCCAGGAGCCTCTGAAAAAGTTTCAGTGGAACCGCTGTTTTCTGTTTGAACGCCTTCAAATAGGCCAGCACAGACTGGGCACGCTCGTTCGTAAGGCGCGCAATCAAGGAGACTGAGTCCAACTCCAAACCAAGAAAAGAGATGCTCTGAAGCAGGAGGAGCTTGCTCTTTTCCCAGTTGACCCGAAGCCCTAGTCGGCTTAGGTGTGAGAGCACCAGGTTCCTGTGTGCGCACAACATGTCTCGAGAGTGAGCTAGGATTAGCCAGTCATTGAGATAGTTGAGAATGTGAATGCCCACCTCCCTTAACGGGGCAAGGGCAGCCTCTGCAACCTTCGTGAAGATGCAAGGAGACAGGGACAGGCCAAAAGGGAGGACTTTGTACTGATATGCCTGACCCTTGAACGCAAACAGCAGAAAGGGTCTGTGTCGAGGAAGGATCGAGATGTGGAAGTACGCATCCTTCAGGTCTACCACCATTATCTTGATGCCGGACGCTCGCAAGAATGCGTTTTTGCATCAGCATCTTGAACGGTGTAAGGCCTGGTTCAGTACTCGCAGGTCCAAGATTGGCCGCAACCCACTGCCTTTTTTCGGTACTTTTTTCGGCTGTAAAACCCCTTCTTCATCTCGGCTGGAGGAACAGGTTCTATCGTGCCCATCCGTAAGAGGGTAGCGATCTCCGCACGCAAGGTAGCAATGTTTTCGCTCTTGACCAAGGTGAAGTGAATACCACTGAACCTGAGCAGGCGCCTGGCAAACAGGATCGCGTAGCCGAGTCGGACAGTCCGGATCAACCATCGCAACGGATTGGAAATCGCAAGCCACGCATCCAAGTTCCACGCAAGGGGGACCAAGGGGACAACGTCGTCAGACGTACCAGCAGGTGGGGCCTCACGGTGGGGTGGAGCTTGAGGTGCCACACCACGTCGTGGCCATGCTGAGTCTAGGGACATCGAAGCACTTACCTGGCTCCTTGTGACCACCCCTGGAACAGCCTGGGACGGGGGAGGAAGAGGCCTGTCCTCGTAACCTGTGGAGACTGCCACATCAGGGGCGGCTGTGTGCCACAAATGGGCCCTCAGGGGCAGAAAGACCACCGCTGGAGCGCCAATCCTGCAAGAAAAAAACCCGTGGACGGTTGTCATGATGACGACCGTGCACAACGGGTATGTGACCCAGGGAGGAAGGAAGCCGCTCTTTTGCTGAACTGTTGAGCATGCGGGGAAATCAAACAAAAAGGCAACAAAAGATTTTCCGCCTGGCCCTCCACCGGGGGATGGAGTGGTCTACTTACCAGCTCCAGGTGATTGGGTTCCTTCATCCTGACGATTTCGTCAGCTCCTCGTGCACTTCCAGGAAGAATGGCACTGGAGTGGGGCGTGGCTGCTTTGAGCGGTGCCGCGAGCCCAGGAACCAATCATCAAGCAGCGAGGGTTCAGGGGAGAGTGGAGGGTTCCACTCTAACCTGATGCTCGCGGCCGCCGGGAAAGAATGTCTATCATTTCGGCATCGGCCTGTGACTGGGCAATCGTCCCTGAGGGGGGAAGCCCAGCTAAGGCTTCTGCATCCGACTGGACAAGCCCACTCTCTGATGCTGTGCTCGAGAGCTCATCATCTTCGCGGGCTCCGAACAAGAAGCCAGACTCGCTGTGAGACTCGCCGTGAGTCCCCAAATCGTCCCCAGTGCTAGCCGCGCTGGCTTCATACCCGTAGGTAGAAGGACTGAGGTGGGGAGCCACTGGGGTGGCTTGCTTTCTTACGAAATCAAGCCGTGACCGCAACGTTGCCATGGTCATGTTCTTGCAATGAGAACATGAGCCATCCACAAACGCTGCCTCTGTGTGGGTCACACCCAGACATGAAAGACAGCAATCATGATCATCCGAAGTTGAGAGATAACGACCGCAACCAGGAATAACACCCAATCGGAAAGGCATCTTTAAAAAGACGCGTCTTTAAAAAGACATTCCGTGTGTGCTGCTCTTTTAGAGAAATATATACTCTTTTAGAGGAAAAAAGCTCTTTCAGAAAATACACTCTCTTGTTTTCTGCCGAAGTGCCCAGGGGCGTTCTCTGCAGTGCACCAGTGCAGAGGAGGGAGAAGCCGCTGAAATGTGCCGTCAGATCCAGCAGAGGTGAATGAACACTAGAATTCAGCTCAATGAGCATGACCTTTCGTCTCCGAAGATAAAATCTGAATGAGTGGTTGCATACCAGCTCCTTTTATACCCGTATGTCTGGGGGAGTGGCATGCAAATACCACTCGCCAATTTTCAT
Organism: Myxocyprinus asiaticus; assembly: GCF_019703515.2. Taxonomy (NCBI): domain Eukaryota; kingdom Metazoa; phylum Chordata; class Actinopteri; order Cypriniformes; family Catostomidae; genus Myxocyprinus; species Myxocyprinus asiaticus. The sequence goes on from NC_059363.1 coordinate 29,476,068, forward strand.
TGGCCTTTTATCAAAGACCAGAGGTGTCTCGGGCTCCCAAGAGTGACCTCTAGTGTCACTACATCGACACAACGTTGAGTGCGTGACAGATAGGGAACACCAGATCTCCTTCAATTAAGAGTTCAGTAGATCCTGTATTTCACAACAAAGACACTGATTAAATAATACAATGTATGCACAGATCTGGACCACATTTTAAAAATACACCTCCATTTTATGAGCACCAGTTTAGGCTTTTGCATGAATCTACAAGGTGTCTGACCACTGTTGGATTCCAGAATCTTTGAAGTGATGTCCACATCTTGTGGTACAGGTTCAAATGAATCTTCTAAGCATTGCTCCTAGTTATGGAAGGAAGAAGGGTAAATATTACTCTTGTCAGGCAATTTCATCTTGAGGAGAAGGAGAAAGGGACATGATGCAAGGAGAAAAGGACAGGATTTTACCATGAGAGCCTGTGAGATGCCAACCAGCAGCAGAAGAATGGAGGAGGCGGCTCTTGGGTCCATGTTGCCTCAGTGTGTGGAGATGATCGGGATGCTCCTGTTCTGAGGTTTGGTGTCTGTAAGTTGTTGTACCTGGACTTTATATTCACCTGTGTAGTTGGGTCTACCAGGGGATAATGGGTAGGTCTTGGTGTCCAGAGTCTAAAGTGTGCAACTAAAGGGAGGAGATGTTGAACACCTCTGTGAGTCTAAAGCTTGTAGAACCTTGGGTGGTACCAATATTTGTTTTACTAATTCACTGAAATGAAATCAGTGTTTTCAGGAAAAGTTATAAGAAATGCTAATTTGTGAGAAAAACACCTTCTATTTTACATATTCAAAATATGTATTGTAGCATGATCCATGGCTCATGCATCATTTCTGCAAAGAGTGGCATCAGCATTTGATTTGGTAACATCTGTATAAAGTTAACACCTTAATTTATACAACTTTAAAAATTATGACTATTCAGCATCTACACTAAGTTGAGACTCTTTAGTCAGATATTGTATTTTTTCTTTCAACAGGCTCTTAATTATTGAAGTACAGTCACTATACCATGTGCACTTACACAATACATTATGAACTCAGCAATCTAGTGTATGAATTTTCAAAGTGTAGTGTCATCTCAGATGGAACATGTTTTTACAACACGGCCATTATTAGATGATGGAAGTGACGTATCAAACGCATGTGAAGCCGGCACAACATTAGCCGGTTTATCCAGTGATATTAGGTGTGAGCTTCATTAACATAATCACCAGTCCAGACAGAGCTCCATTAGTATCTGCCAGCAGGACACAACACAGCGGCTTGAGGCTGTCTATTTGTGAACTGTTTATTTGTGTTGTTGGCAGTAGTAAAGCCAGTGCTTGCAGTGTAAAATGGAATGGGACACCCGTTTACTGTCAGCACGATGAGATGCAACAAAGGCTTTCAGTGTAGACAGCATCATTGATTATAATGGGTTCAGTTCCTTTTGATCTGCAAGACGCACTATTCACGTCTGGTTTAGACAGAGTGTCAAGACTAACTGATAAGTTAATGGTTCCAGCAATGGGAAGAAATTATCCAACATGACAGAAAAAGTAATTCTGTCACAGGCAGGCTTTTGTGTTCTTTTCAAGAGACCAATAAGCTTCTTTTACTGATGTACTGACAAGACGTCAAGCTGATCTGAATGTTTTCATGAGGGATCACACTCAGATGCATATCATCACAAATGCTGATTGTAATCCATAGTGATTCTGTCACCAAGTGTTTTTCTTGCATTTTTTTTTCCTACACAAAAATGACTAATGAATTCAGAAAGCAGAGGCACAACAGTCTCCCTTACAAAAAATGGTAAAATAAGTTATGGCAAACTTATTGTAAATTCGCCACTCATTATTTTCATATGCAAATGAGCTTGCTATTCGCCGCAGATGTTTGCCAGAAGTATGCAGTTCTTCACCGGTAGTGGTGAACCTGCAGCAAACCTTTGGCAACAATAGTCAATTTGCTGCAAGTTACCTCAAGTTGCCTCATTTGCATGTGAACATTATCAGTTGCGAATTTGCAGCAAGTCTGCAGCAAATTTGCCATGAACTCTCGATTTTTGTAAGGGATTAATCACCTAAAAATCGGTAAGTATATTTACATACAACCAAAATACTGTAAAACCTTGCTGAAAAAACGTATTAAAGTCGCAGCAACAATGAGAAAGTCGCTAAATTTGGTGACAAGTTCCCCAAATTGGAAACACTGCTCTTTATGCTTCGAATCATCCTTACAGACTCTACTATATGGTTAGGTTTAGAAAGGGTTTTGGGTTAGGGCATAATATTAATATGTATACAACGTTTGACCCAAGAACATTCGCTTACTTCCGTATTATACAAATTTGCCACCTTGTCCTATTGTGACGAATTCTCATGAGATCAGTTTGGAACTTTCGCATAATGACAACGATTGACCAGAGTGCAGCTCTGCACTGGTGGTAATTCTTAAGCTGAAGTGTAGTTTATGCTTTGTGTTGTTTAAAAATAAGATATGACATTTGTGAATAACATCAATTTTATTTTATACGGACAGGGAAAATTAAGTGGCTTGAGTAGGTTCTCAGCATGTCAAACACAGAAACGTAATGTCTGTCAACTGAAGGCGGACCGTTTCCAGTGCACACTGCTCTGTTGATTATAATGGGAGCAATTTAGTTTTGTCTCGTTGTATAACTGCTTCCAGCGCAGACTGCTCTGTCGATTATAATGGGAGCAATCTAGTTTTGTCTCGTTGTATAACACAACTTGTGAATCAATCGATCTAATCGATCTAATGATGATAATAAGCATACCAGTCAGCAAGCACTTATTGTGTGCACAGGTGCAGATGCCGCTGCTGGTTACAGCTCAAGGCACCTTGGCCTATTGACTAGTCTTTCAGGCAATCCATCGATTAGTCAATTTTGAAAACATTTGTTTTGCACATCCCTACTGTGCACTGCTGAGGGGAGCTAGAGACAATGCTTTCACGCAGGCTATCGTAATGGTGAGAGTGATGCTAGGCCTTGTGACCTCATCATCCTTGACATTTACTAGAACGGCTGGCGCTGCGTTTCTCCTTCCTCCCACAGTGCACAGCAAACAAGTGAAACTAGCCTGATATCCATATACGCATGGTGTACATGGCTGTGCAGTTAATGCCCGGGAATTTGAGTGCAAGGCAGTGAAAAAAGCAATCTGTGCAGACTGCATTCTAGCTGCAGAGCCTAAAACTAATCTCTAAGGAAGGCTGTCAAGTCTGTGCGCATAATGCTGTAGTGGAATTGAGCCGTAAATGCTTCATAAAGCTTTCATAAATATGCAATTGGTGGGCTAATAGCTATTACTAAAAACCTGCCTCAGCCCTCATTATCCACTGGGAGCCCACCGGGAGCCTCTGTGGTGTAAGGTACAGGGGAATATGTTTTGCATTTGCTCCTGTTGAATTCAGCTTCCCTTAACAAATTCCTTTTCATCTGGTAACCAAGACATTGCAAGTAACTGTGCCAGTTACCATGAAACACTGCACGACTTGCACTTGCAATATATAAAAATAAGATGTTGGAAAATCTTTTCATTCAGTATACAGTTTCCAAAAAGGCATTATGTTTTGTAATGGAACTGTATTTTTTGCACAGCTCTCTGGAATATTTTGTATGGTCAATTGCAGCATTCTGTGGTCAATTATTTAAAGGGGCACTATGAAATTTTGGGCTTTCTAGCTACATCTGTGATTGGAACCTAAAATTGCAAGTAACTTGCAACAGAACATTTTGAGTTGTGTTTTGGCACTGCTCTTCTGCGCAGATGAATCTCATTGTTTGAGTTTACCTGGACTTTGCCCGGGATCACCCATGTGTGATCATGCTATTTTCACTTTGATATTATGTTATTCAATCAAACATTTAGAACCAAGATTCAGTATTACTTGCTTTGAGGATGATAAACAACACCAATGCTTACATATTTTAATATGATTATTCAGGTGTTTTACACACCGTACAAAAATGGTTGTATTGTTTTAAATAAATCCCAAATTTAAAAGGAGAAACTCATGATATGGCTGTTATAAGTTCAATGGAAGACACTTAAAGGGATAGTTCACCCAAAAATGAAAATGTTCTCATCATGTACTCACTCTCATGCAGAGGTGAGTAGAGTAGCCAAAAACTATACTCAAGTAAAAGTACAATTATTTATTAAAAATAGTTACTTGGGGGGCCTGGGTAGCTCAGCGAGTAAAGATGCTGACTACCACCCCTGGAGTAGCAAGTTCAAATCCAGGGCATGCTGAGTTACTCCAGCCAGGTCTCCTAATGGGGTAACTTCCTTGTGGTCACTATAATGTGGTTCTCGTTCTCGGTGGGGCACATGGTGAGTTGTGCATGGATGCCGCGGAGAATAGTGTGAAGCCTCCACACGCGCTATGTCTCCGTGGTAACGCACTCAACAAGATACGTGATAAGATGCGCAGATTGATGGTTTCAGATGCGGAGGCAACCGAGATTCTTCCTCTGCCACCCGGATTGAGGTGAGTCACTATGCCACCACAAGGACTTAGAGCACATTGGGAATTGGGCATTCTAAATCAGGGAGAAAAGGGGAGAAAATAAAAAATAAAACAATTAATAAATTAATAAATAATTACTCAAGTAGAAGTAAAAGTACTAACATAATTACTTGAGTAAGAAAGTATCCAATTAAAAGAGTACTCAAGTAGTGAGTAACTCGTTACTTTCACAAATGGCATAATAGACGTTTACTTCCCTATATTACATTACATAATACACATTTAACGTGACAGAATTATTATTAATGGAAATTCTGACATCATTCACCAACATGTTGTTCCAAACCTGTATGACTTTCTTCCATGCAACACAATAAGGAGATATTAGACAGAATGTTTGCCTGAGTCACTATTTACTTTCAGTGACTGTTTTTTTTTCTCCATATTTTGAAAGTGAATGGTGAGCGAGACTGTCAATCCCTAACATTCTGTCTAACATCTTTTGTGTTCCACAGAATACAAAGGGTCACACAGGTTTGGAACAACATGAGGGTAGGGAAATGATGACAAAATATTATGGCTGAGCTATCACTTTAAAGGGATAGTTCACCCCAAAATTAAAATTATCTCATCATTTACTCACCCTCATGCCATCCCAGATATGGATGACTTCCTTTCGTCTGCAGAACAAATTAAGATTTTTAGAAGAATATTTTAGCTCTGTAGGCAAAAATGTTGATGCTCCAAAAAGATTACTTATTATTCTTATGGATTATTATTTTTTTGGGTGAACTGTCCTTTTAATTACTTTTACATTACAATCAGGGTTTGAAATTAACATCCGCCAACCCGCCAAATGCGGGTAAATATCGGTAGTGGCGGGTAACTCTATCACTCTTATTAGCCACTTTGGCAGGTGACATTTTCAGGGTTTTTCCTGCATTTAAATTTCTATGAAATTCAGGTGACTTTAAGCCATACTGCGAAGCAAATTGAATGGTATTCATGCCTCTCATAACTTACACGCACATCTGTGTGGGTGAATGAAGCATGCTTTCGTGACCACTGCAGCACACATCAGTGTGCTTCAGAGATAAGATCGATAGAGCTCTGAGATATTGCAGAGCAAAACTTGCGTGATTCAGTCTGGCTTTAGTCGATATTGCGGCGGCCGGCAGAGAGCACAAAACTTGGCCCATTTGAATTCTGCAGAGAACATTCTAGTATAAATCTCTATATGGAGAAAGTTAAACCTCTCAAACTGATAGGCAGCCCCTGCATTATCAACAGCGCTGACGAGGTAAAGAGTACACAAATACACATCATCCGTTTTTAAAATACACATCATCATTCTTATTAAATTTATTTTTTTTTTTTTTCACTGCAGTAACACTAACTGGTAACTTGTACAGATTCATATTAAATCTATTAGGGTGAAACAATAGACCTCATTCACAGCAGCACCATCTTTGATTTTTAACGGGAATGATAATGAGGCTGTGAGGGATAGACTTACCATCTCTTCAGTCGGCTGTACTGCAGTTTAAAGTGTTTTTGGATCATTCCGCAGTCAAAAGATTTATCAAATATATGTCCAAGAACATTCAATACTCAAAGAACCCCAGACAACATGAGTTGTGGAAAATCAGATGTGATCTAGGAGCTTTATACCATTAGTGCCATTGAAGAGATGGTAAGTCTATTCCTCACAGTCTCGTTGTCATTCCTATTAAAAATCAAGAATGGCGCTAGCCTGAATAAGGTCTAATAGACTATTTTTATTACAACTGTGAAAGTTGTAGTTATATGTTTCTAAATGTGTTTGGGCTATTAGTATTTTTATAACAAATACTATAGTTTATTTGTTTTAGAAAAGACTATCAACATTAGCCTAACCACAGTAATGTGGAGCAATCCATGGTCTTACCTTTTAATGGACTTATCATTACAAATGTCACTGTTAAACAATGCTAGAAATGTTTTCATTTAATCAAGGGGTTAAAGCTTCCATGAATTATAGACATATTATTGACCTGTTCTATCGTACTCCTGTTCTAACTTGCCGTGTTTGCCTTCAGATATCCTAAAGGTGACTTATATCATTAGGCCGTTGTCCTGCTAAACTAATATCATTCTCGTTCAAATAAAATGTCCAAACAAATGCATGCAGTTACAGTCTACAGTTACCTTTATCACTTTTTGAGAGGTGGGGGATTTTGGCTAGTGAAAATGCTGAGTGGCTAGTGACCTTGGAAACTACTAACCACAGTGGCCGGTTAGCCAAAAAGTAAATTTTAAACCCTGATTACAATCTACAGCCTCAGTGGCCAATGCAAATAAACTGTAAAACTACAATAGTAGGTCAATGCATTGCACACAATAAAACTGTGCACTAAAAAGACAAAAAGAGGATTCAGTAATGATGTTCAATAAACAGTTTCCCTAATCAACCGTTATATAATTGTAAGTTATAACAGAGATATATTGCTGTGCTATAAAATCTGTGCCTTATAAACAACTTTAGGCAAGTATACATTCATGGGGAACTACCTTGTTGTACCTTGTACCTATAGTGGCTTTCAAACAGATTTTCTGCTACAGTGGCAATGAAAAGTGATACAACTGATATTTGGTAAGTAGCTAGTCCTGATCACCATGTCCTATTTTGTGATAATTATAGGATGACTGTGCATTATCCTTTATATATTATATAAAACATATTATAAAACAAATACGAATACATGACATACATTAAACTATAAACCAGACCACAAATTTAAAACTAAATTTGCAGTAAACTGGTGCGTCAAATAGAATTGTCTTATTATCGGAAGTTATAAATGGTTGTAAATGAATAGACTATCAGGGGGTAGAATACTTTTACCATGTAAATGAGAAGACTATCAGAGGGTAGAATAATTTTACCATCTGACTGCAGATCAGCATGCCCTTGGTTCCCAGCAAATAATGCTCATCAGAACAGCATTCCTCCATAAACCTTAAGCCTAATACACAATGAGAAATGGAGAGGTATGGGTTGAGAGACGAGACCATTTCTCTTGACATTCACAATGGAGGCTCATCATTCATGCTGTCAGGGGCTAGTTTGGAATTTATGAGGAATAACGACGGGTTGAAAATAAAGGAAAGCCTCAGCCGTACTTTTGTATGGTGTGTTGTGTGCTTTGGTTGACCTGGTGTGAAACCCTATTTCTTTCTGCCACTGCTCCTCTTGGACTGATTTTTCATTCAAAGTGATTCCAGAGTTTGGTGTCATATTAAAGTTTTGGGTTTGAGGATGTCAGCTGGCTTTGATGAGGTTTGTCATCCAACGGTTCTAAACAGGGCTGTGATTCAATACATAACCAAATCAAAGGATTTACAAAACATCTTTACATAAAATTAGACTGGGACATTGTATAAAAAAGCTGACAGATAGAAGCAAACATGCACAGTTGATAGTAAAGTATTGGTGCTGAGAGTGTATAGGGTGATTTTGTGCCAAGTGCATGTGGCAAGATGATTTCAACACAGAAGACCTTTGATTAACGTGGAAATTGAAGGTCGGACCAAAAGCTTGTTGCAGTGTCGTCAATGATCGGATGCAACACCAGTCTAGCACACAGGTGACAGCTACATCAATTGCATTTTGATCTATTTGATCTAAGTTTAAGAGTAATGAGAATTACAAACGACTGATTTAAGATTAAAGGATTCAGGGTTCACTTAACAGCAATTTAAAAGAGCAAGTTCTTTGAGGAAGGAAGCTTTAGAAAATGTATTTAAAAACCATGTGGGATTCTTTCTTTATAAGAATATTTGTGCTACTTTCAATCAAAGCTCATTAACTCAACTTTAAGAACATGCCAGAATTACAAAAAAACTTTGAATTTGTTGGCTTGTTATGGGAAGAAAAAAAAAAAACAGATCAACTCAAAATGTGCCAAATGTCTCTTTTAAGACCCTAAACAGTAGTTGAGGGGCGAATTGCATTTCTTATTCAACTGCCTAGTTTACTAGACTTTATTGCAGATAGTTGGATATTTACTTCCGCTGTTTTTCTGTCAACTAAATAGTGAAAATTCAAGTCAAGCTGAGATTGATGTACCAGTGCCATTTACTGTGCATGATGGAGGACTTGTCATACTCACTGTGCAAATGTCCCTCTAGAAGCCCTGCCATTTTCTTCTGCAGTTGTTGTTTTTCCCTCATTGTTTTCTCCAGGGTTCAGGGACACTACATTGTCGGGCCACAAACAAACCTTAATGTAGACAGAGCCAAGTCTGCAAATCTCAGTGAGTACACACAGCCAGACCCCCTCGCCTTTTAGACAGGAAGTACACAGGAGAGCGAGGCATTTTTCAATGCATTTAGATGAGACCTTTAACAAAGGTCTCTAATGCAGATATCAATGATCCCTGAGAGAGGCTATTGGAGTGAAATTGGCTGACGGGGATGTCACTGCTTGCATGAAAAATGATGGATCCAATTTGTTTGCCTCTCTGCTTCATTCCTGCAGCCTCACCGCAAGGCTGTGTGAACAGTCTTTAGAGGAGGAAGAGAGCCAATAACCGGGCATGTATAGTTGTCTAACAAGTTAACTACTTCAATTGCCACTTTAACTTCAATTTTATCAGGCTGTCAGAGGGACTGTAGCGGAATATGATGAGTCAATGATCGCATTCATGGAGTGAAATATACAGTTTATGAAAATAATAACAGCACTTGGTTTTATTTAGTTGCCTGTGGGGGCATTTCCCTAAGTACAAAACATATTTTGGTAACACTTTACAATAAGGTTCCATTTGTTAAGATTACTAAATGCTATAAAAAAAAAAATTTACAAAAAGAATGTGGTTAATCGTTTGTTCATGATACCTAATGCATTGACTAATGTTAATGCATAGAATCTTATTGTAAAGTTTTACCTATAATTTAAAACACATCTCTTTTAATATTGTTAGAAAGAAACAGTCGGTGGCCGTGAACAATCTAAAATGCTATCCCTTAAACTCCAAGAAGGGGTCCAGAAGGGGTTAGATGCTTATAGGGGGTTGTTTTAATAAAGTGACTCCAGGAAGCCCAGTGATATAGTGCTCAGCATTCTGCCCTTGAGGGGAAAGGTAAATTTGTGAAGTTAATCACTTAATGAGGCCAATTAAACACAGAGAGCTCAGATGTAATGAGTGCCACCTCTGAGCCTGCAACAAATGAGTGTGATTTCTCTCTCTGGGCAAGAGGACGACAGCAGGGTCTTCTCTGTTATCTGCCCCACAACCAGGAATGACCCAGTTAGGTAATTCAAAAAAAGATACTAAGCACCAGTTACTGTTGGCTTTACCAAGGTGTTTTGTGAAATTATGGGCCCTTAGGCAACCAAATCAGCCAGAATATCATCTTAATTCAGAATTTAGAAAGAATGCATGTCAACCCTTGCCACAAATTCACCACTCGTTATTTTAATATCCAAATGAGCTTTGTGGCAAACTTTTCAATGCCGCCAAAGGTTTGCTGCAGGTTCAACACTACTGTTGAAGAGCTGCAAACTTATGGCAAACATTTACGGCGAATAGCAAGCTCATTTGCATGTCATAAATGAGTGGCGAATTTGCGGCAAGTTTACGGCAAGTTTGCCAGAACTCTAAATTATTTGTAAGGGAATGCATAGTTATCATCCCTAAAACCCTCCAGTTCTTTAAGAGAATTATGCTGAAGACTAGGGGGTTAATGTTTGGCTGGTTAGCTTTAGCAGTTAGCCCCTTCTAATTGATGCCATTTCTACACCATTATGCATGCAAAAAGCATGTTTCTCCTTTGACAGACATTCAAAAGTAGCCATGTGTTCTGAAAAAAAAAAAAAAAAAAAAAGAAAGAAAGAAGAATTGCAAGCAGCATGCCAATCACAAAAATGTAATTATCAGAAAGTAAATGTTTCACAAGTGACCAATCGTTGGAGTGCTCTAAACAGAGTGAAATAGACTTGTGTATTTCCCTTTCCGCTGCAGGGTGTTATAATATACTGTTGAGTAATCGGTCACATGGCATTTATGGCTCTGGTGATTGGCTAAGAGCAATGGCAGAGTTCAGAATGACATACCAGTATACTACTCTTAATTTTTCTGCCATATAAGGATCCGAAAGCTAGGTTAGCTGCCTTGATGCCTGGAAGGAAGCTGGTTTCGGACAGCCTTCCAAGGCACCATAACATCATGTTTAATAATGTAAAACATTAAGTGAGCTTAAGTCAAGTCAAGTCAACCTTTATTTATAGAGCACATTTAGAAACAACAGAAGTTGATCCGAAATGTTTTACAGATGAAACAAACAAAATGACAGAGTGATATAAAAACAGATTGATTTAAATTTAAATATAAAACATAATAAAATAAATAAAAACATTTAAATACAACATCATGTATTTATCAATTTCAAACTATTCAATGATCTATTCAAAAGCTACAGAATAAAAATATGTTTTAAAAAAAGATTTAAAAATGGCTAATGATGAAGCTGCCCGCACATGGAAATGACCTATCACAGAAAAGACATGGTCACCCTTAGATCTATAGCGGTCACTGATATATTGGGGCGCGAGACCAGATAGTGACTTGTAGACAAAAATCTTAATCTTAAAATCGACCCTGAATTTCACAGGAAGCCAGTGTAGAGATGCTAAAACCAGGGAAATGTGATCCCTCATTCTTGACCTTGTGAAAAGCCTAGCTGCTGCGTTTTGAACTAGCTGTAGGCAGGATAATGCAGTTTGGGACAGACCAATGTACAATGAGTTATAATAGTCTAACCTTGATGTAATAATGGCACTTTTCCACTGCACGTTACAGTTCGACTCGACTCTGCTCGCTTTACTTTTCTGAGCATGCTTTTCCACTGCGGTTTAGTGCAGCCTCAACGTGGCCATTATAGGCTGATCATCATAGTTGCGCCGCCTCTACTGCCGTGACATCATCTTAAACACGGCACAAACACATCTGAAACTGAAACAGAAAGTTTGTACAATTTGCTTGTATTGCACATATTACTGTGTCACAAAACAAACTAGCAACAACAATTCAAGAACATTACTGACCATAAACAATAGCACGACCGCTAGCTGTTAGTTACTAGCTCATTGTGCTGCATAAAGCAGTTGTTGCATGATGATTTTACACAAGTGTAACAGTTAAATTGGCCTGGTTGTTTTAGAAGCAAGCTTTCCAGTAGCTGGTCAACTAAATAAAGTGAAGCTTTCAAGCAGAATATAGGGTTAACGTAACAAAACATACCATCCTCCATCATGGACTCCAACAACGCCGTGGCCGAGTCCAAGGCACTCTCCCTCCCATTGCTTGCCGGTCTAGTGCAATAGATAGCATCCATTTGGTCGAACCACTTCCACTTTCTTCTGTTTGAACCACGCCAGCTGTTGTGGTCCTTGATGGTTCTGTAGTCACTTTTAAGTTTTTTTTAACTGTTCCCTACACTGTTGGTAGGTCTGGTGGTAGCCGTGTGCGGCCAACAGCTGCTGAGACACTTCCTGAAAGACTTTTTTGTTTCGCGTCGCCCCATCCAGCTCTCGTTGGATCCTCTCCTCGGCTACTAACAAGAGGAATGTCTGCACCTTGTTTATTGACCATGGCGTGGTTTTGCGCGCAACCATTTCTTTTTACAATTTGAAAGTCGTGTGAACAAATGATACTGCTATCACTGTTGCTAACTTTAAAACTAGTGGGTTGATGTCCTGTGTCGCAAATCCAGTGATGCTAGTAGACAATCAGTGATCTGCAGGGTTTTGACGTCACATTTAGTATCAGCTCGGCTCGCTTGGAACCTCGACTGAGGTGGTACTAAAAAAAAGTACCAGGTACCAGGTACTATCCACAGTGGAAAACCCCAAAAAGCAAGCAGAGTCGAGTCGAGCCGTATCGTGCAGTGGAAAAGCCCCATAAGTGAGTGGATCACAATTTCCAAGTCTTTATGGGAAAGAAAATGTTTTATTTTAGCAATAGATCTCAGGTGGAAAAAGCTACCATTGACAACAGCACTGATCTGCTTATGGAAAAGTAACGAGGAGTCTAAAATCACTCCAAGACTCCTCACATGATCTTGTACATTCGACGACAGAGGACCTAACTGGGCAACCAGGCCAGGTAAGTAGGACATAGAGGAACCTAAAATCAGAACTTCGGTTTTGCTTTCATTTAATTGTAAGAAATTGTTTGCCAGCCAAAGTTTAATGTCTTTGAAGCAATTTAGGGCATTCTCAGATGAACAATTCTTGTCTACACTCACTGGGAAATAAAACTGGGAATCATCAGCACAACAGTGATATGCTGTTCTTATGAAAAATAGAGTTCAGAGGAAGCATATACAGGGAAAATAACAAGGGTCCTAAAATCAACAATTGAGGGACACCACACTGTAATTGAGCCGACGTAGAAGAAAAATGACCTAAATTTACAGAGAACGTCCTTTCTTTTAGATAGGATGAAAACCACTGGAGGGTCATACCCTGGATGCCAATCCTACACTCAAGACGATTGAGATGTTATGGTCGATAGTGTCGAACGTGGCACTGAGATCTAATAAAACTAAGACGACAGGTGAACCTGAATCCATGGAGAGTAAAATATCAATAGTGACCTTCAACAATGCAGATTCAGTGCTGTGCAAGGGTCTGAAACCAGGCTGAAATGTATCTAAAATGTTAAATGTATAGGAGTAGAGCTGCAAATAAACAGCTCTCTCCAAAATCTTGGAAATAAAAGGCTGTTTGGAGATTGGTCTGTAATTGTTGTGTATTGCCGGTCCCAAAAAAAAAAAAAAATTAACAAAGGATGTAGAATTGCATGTTTAAAACTACTTGGAACAACTCCACTTGCTAATGAGCTGTTAATTATAGCTGTCACACTGGAACTGATAGTCGTGAAAACTCCTTTAAGAAGGCGTGGAGAAAGAATATCCAGCTTGTAACTGTAACACTTCATCTTGGAGACTACATCTGCTAACTGTGCTGACGTAACTAGTTCAAAGTGAGTCAGGGAGCTGGATGGGGAAGGAATTAGTGGTTGATCAAATTGTGCAGGTACAATCGCACCTTTATTCTGCTCAATTTTGTGAGTAAAAAGTTTAAATTTCACAGGTCTCTTGGGTGGTGTCCAGAAAAGCATTTCTAGGAGGGTTTAAACCAAAATCAGTTGTTTTAAACAATACTTTTGGTGGATTTGCATTATCAGAGATTAATGTAGAGAAAAACTTAGCTTTCGCTTCCTTTACAGCTCTCTGATAGTTAGTTAAACAGTCCTTTAAAATGTCATAAGAGACCTGAAGCTTGTCTCTTTTCCAATTGCGTTCTGCTTTTCTGCACTCTTGTCTGAGAGCGCGGGTGACGTCATTTAACCAAGGCTGTGAAACACCCTTAATTCTCCTTGGCTTGAGCAGAGCAACATTATCAAGTGTAAAAGTACAAGATTTATTAAAAGCTTCAACCAATGATTCAGTGTCGAGTCCAGCTAAGACATCATCTGTGAAATTAGTTAGATAAAATTCTGAAAAAAGATTGGCAGTAGACGAGTGAATGGACGTAAGGGCTGAGAAAAAGTAGGCAGAGGACAAGTAGATACAGACTCAAACATTATTGAATAATGGTCAGAAATGCCAATATCTAAGACCTCTATGTTGGATACAGAAAGAAACTAAGACAACACAAGATCTAATGTATGACCCATATTGTGAGTATGACCAGTGACATGTCGAACAAAATTTAAAGACTCAGTGAGGGAGATAAATTCATTTACCAGTGGTTTTGATGGACAGCATACATGAATATTAAAATCCCCAAGAATCAGGAGTCTGTCACCATGAGACACCAGTCCAGAGAGAAACTCTGAAAATTGTTGGATGAATTTAGAATTTTATTAAATCTGTGAGGTCTGTACACAAGTGCACAGAAAGCAGTACCCAAGATGTCAATCTTTAATATTTGGACCTCAAAACTGGAATATATGTCCATAGGTAGTGTTCTGCATTTAAAAGAGTTTCTAAAAACAGTGGCAACACCACCTCCTCACCCTGAAGTCCGTGGGGAATTTAAAAAGTCACAGCCTGGCGGTGATAGATCCCCCAGGGCCATTTGTTCGCCAGGATTCAGTCAGGTCTCAGTGATGAATAAATAGTCCAATGATTGTGATATAAAAAAGTTATTCAGAATAAAAGACTTGTTCAATATTGAACGTGCATTAATGAGGGCCATCTTAATAGTGGTGACATTTGTGTTTTGTGGTAAAATAAAAGATGTGCATTTCAGCAAGCTGAGATTATCAAAATTGACACCCCGCTTCACATCACTTTCACCAGTCGGAAGGTGACAGCATAAAGACCAGATGGCCGGTATTTGGTGGTTGTCAGGGGAATCAGCCGCTAATCTGCAGCGATGTCGGCGTGACCCTCGATGGACATACCGGGGACGACACACAATTCCAAGAGCAGCGCAATAGTTATAAACTCCATCTGACAGGCGGGCCGAGGAATTCAAACACCATAAATACAGAGATGAGTAGAATAAAACCATATCGGAAGAAAGATGATTGCATGAACTTGCAAACAAGCAGGGAGCTCTCCGCTGAAACTGGCGAGGGCCAACAGCAAAACTCCAACAGGCCAAGATGGGCAACAGAAGGCAGAACATCCTCAATGAATCCACCAACACGACCCGAATTCAAAGTCCACGTGCTCCAGCCCCACTGGACGTCAAAGATGGACAGGGAATCAAGCAGCCTATTTAAGACTGCATGTAGCAGTCCCGGCAAAGACCATTGGTGAGTGCAGCGATGTAATTTCCTTTGAGGTAATCCAGTCAGACGTGAGGTGTAGCGTAGATTTCAAACAAATTAAAAAGTCAATAGTCCATAAGATTGTCCATAAAAGAGAAGCATAAAACTCGATTTCCTGAGGTCGATCATACAAAAGGCCACTAAAACAAAAGCATCTAAAAACATCGAAAAGAACTCGGAGAGCAGCAGAAAACTCCTTAGAAATATAAATTTGCCTTGGTAAGTTTTTCCATCCTATATAGCAGGGTTCAAATGTTCATGCACTTTTAGTGTAAATTTGAAATGACTCTTAATAACAAAGATTTAGCCTTATATTAAAGGACATTTTCCTGAGTACATACAGCCATTTGTCAAAGGTTCTGCTGATTAAGGAAATGCTGCTTACATATTATTTACAGTATAGTCCAATTCACAGCATCATTACATTTTGATAAAGATGAAAAAATTAGTGAGCTGATGCAAATTGGGTAAAATAACCCCTTTTACCCTGTATAACAAAAATAGAGGGTATTTCATCTGATGATAAAACACCTCTTCACAAAATGGAAGGTGGGCCGCGAACTGTAAAGCTGTGACTAAAATACATCTTTGATTTACACTTATTCCATTATTAGCCTGTCTTTGAAGTGACCCAGGAGCACTCACTCATTACGCAGTCACAAATTAAGCTCTATAGCAGAAGTCTTTGATTTTTCCAGACACACATGAACCTGAGAGCGAAACATTGTATTCTCTTATATATATGATACAGTGTTCACCCCTTGGGGCAGTACGTTCATTAAATTTGATAGGAGCAGATAAAAGACAATGTCCTTTTCCTTGTCAAGATGAGGTTGAAACCAGAAGCGTCATGCCCACTCAGAATAAAAAAATAAAATTATTTGGTAATTTAAAGCTACACCACGAAATATTTCTCATTTCATTTTTCGTTAGAACAAAATACCATTATTGAGCCAGTATGCCTTACCACAATACACTATGGTAAGCCTACAATAATGCTTTTCAATTTGGAACTGCCGTGTTTGTTTTGGCAGGAAATTTCAGGCTTCCATCATTCATCCTTGTGTGTTTGTCATTCCTCAAACAAAGAAAAAAGAAAATCCTGTTGCAGATATGCTATTTACTTGCTCAGAAGAAATATTTTTTTCGGATACATCTTGAAGGATTTTCTTACTATCATTGACTCTTGGTGTGGCTTGTCATACTTGTCTGATATCGTGATCAGAGACAAACAACCATGGGTATACCTCAATACATTCAAAGTACATACAAAGTTCATCAACGCAGAAAAGCAGTGCCAAAGCACCAAAAATATATACCTATATATATATATATATATATATATTATATTCCTAAGTAACTTTTAAGAAATTATATGTGTCAACCAAAGATGGCAATAGAGCGCCTGGAATTCCGAAGTGTAGCTTTAAGTTGCATGTTTATTTTTTAAGTGTTTGTCTAAAACCAGTGTTGGATGTAATCCGGTACAAATAAATTAGTTACTGTAATCTAATTACTTTTTAGTCAAAAGTAGTGTAATGCTTTACATTTTAAATTCTTGCTATCAGATAATAGTTACTAACTTTCAGTAAAGTTTATTACTTTTATTTAAATGACTTGGGTTACACATATTTCTAAAAGAATATCATATATGTAGAATACATTTAAAACATAAATTATGTTCAGATGTATGTCTGTTTGCAGTTCTGTGACAACTTAAGATTCACTAACGAGTCATTGTGTGATAAATGTGTGGTGCTGAGTGTGTGTGACTTGTGTGCGATTATGAGTTAAAAGTGTTTTAGAAACTAAATTAGTAATGTAATTCCTTTTCGATGGAGTAATTAGAAAAGTCTAATTACTATTTTTGGAGAAGATTTCTAATTACTTTTTTATTATCTTGCTTAACAATGTCTAAAACATTTCTAAATTTGAGTCACACTTTCCATGGATAATTTGCTTTAAACTGAAAATTCTGTCATCATCTACCCATACTCATGCTGATCACTGGCTAACAAATCACAAGTAACAAGTTGCAATTTTGCTTGGTTTGTTAAAAAAAAAAGAAAGTCATGTATGTCTGGATTTGAACTCAGGTCCCCTTGCACACTTAACAAAAATGTTATCATAAAACTTTTGACCCACAAAAAAAGGCAAGTGGCCCCAGGTTGAAACACTGGCTGATGTTGCATCATTACCGAGACTGTGATTGTACAGAGCATAGCATACCCTCAGTGGATTTGCATACGCACAAGTGAAGTAGATTCCGCAATTATGGAATTTGCAGACATCAATGTTGTCTGATGAGATTTATTAGTCTGTGATTCGCTTCAATCTAAAAGATCTCAGAATCAGGGCAGCATGCATGGCAGGTAAATGATGGCCTTCATAAAACGTTATATTACTGCAATGAAACGGCATAAATCTTTCATAATACGGGTCATCATTATATGCTTAACAGATTTCACTCTAGCAGGATATTCAGAGGGAGGGCAAGATATGGATATGTAGAGACAGCAGCATCCTAGTACTTTGGTTGTATTTACAGACCAGGGTCAGAACAGTTACAAACTAGGATCTACTGTCTACTTAAAGAGGGACTTTACATTTTTACATATTTTTAACTATGCAAAAGTCTAGAAGACATTATTATATTACAAGGGTGCAGCCATGTCCAATCTAAGAATACAACACTCAGACAATACATAGTACAGCTATGGTATTACAGATTAATTAAGGAGTATAATTTGGTTCAAAAACCAAATAATTTGGTGTAAATTCATAATTTACAAATCCAGCATGGCTGCACGCATTACATACTGTACCTTGATGAGATAAACTAAATAAAATAAAATAAAAAATAAAATAAAGGTGTACACCATACATCATGGACATTCAGAATATAACAGCATTCAAAATAATAAAATAATTTCAAAATTAATACTATTTTACAATTTTCCCTAAATCTGTTACAGTACTCAGCAACATTTTCTCACTAGTTCCGAGTCAGAAGCTGCACTGTGAGTTTTCTATTAAAAAACCTAAAATCTAAGGTCATGTTCGTAATGACTAGAGTTGGGGTACTCAAGTTCGGACTTGAGTCCGAGTCACAAGTTAAATTTTAATGGACTTGGACTTGTCATGGACTCAGATGCATTTTTACTCAGACTTGACTTGGACTCGAGCCTTTGAGTCCATGGCATTTGATTTGTGATGTAATGAACAAAATAAATAAATAAAAATAACGAAACAGAACAGAAATAAATGGACACTCTGTCTGCAAGCAGTTGTAGCACCCCCTGATGTCATAGACGTAGTCAGAGTTTGTTTCACCATGTTGAACAAACACACCTGTAGAGCAGCATACTCAGCAGCACACTCAGTCAACCAATATGCTTGAATGTTACTATGGAGACTGCTGTATAACATTGATTCGTTGTGCCTGCCTGAGGTGGCAGGCACAACGAACACATAAAGAGAGGTATGTAGCCAATGTATTGCGGTTTCGTCATGGTTAAGAACTTCATTAAGTCAAGACACCCACATCATGTCTCTCACAGTTTACTAAAACAACATATAAAAATAAAAATTCAGAAAAATATGATTAATATTGAGCAGTGGCGAATTCTCAAGGCCAGCAAAGTCTTCTCTGCTGGCCTAACATGCCAAATAAATAAATATTTTTCATCCTTTCATTCTCAATCACCTTTTTGCCTATATATTTTTAATCGCTTTCCACTCTTAAATAATCTACAAACAAATAGAGAAAAACGAAAAGTTTATCCAATCAGAATTTATTCCTTGATGCTTACAAGCAAAGCGTGACAACTGTTTCACAAATCGCATGCCCGAAGCCCAAAGCCGAAGCAGCAGATGAGTCTGAGCTCCACCTCATCAGGCCTTCAGAATTTCCACAGAATCCCTCAACAGGGCAAATGAATGGGCTTCTAAAGACAGATTGTCAGATTCATCAGCCATTTATTTGTTCTTGGTGGGTGTGATCTTTAGTCCCGGTCGAGGCCTTCTAGCTGGCCTAGAGTGATGCAATCACGCTTTCAGTGATGTACGTAATTTGAAAGCGAAGCTGACGAGTCAGCTGTCACTGCCGCTATCGCCATTGGGAAAGAGATACTTATGGATTTAAAAACACGAGATGTTCGGCATGACCGTGTGATTGCTTTAATTTATTAAACAGGAAAGGAGGACTGATTTTCACTTCAAGTAAATTGGTAAGTGCTTTTTGCATTGTTATAGCAACATCAGGAGTTTTGCAAGTGTAAATTAGGCTGCTTGAGCATTCAGTGTCAGATCAAGTTTTGAAAAGTAGTGCTGCGTTCCATTCAACTCGGAAAGGCAATTTTACAACATCCTACTAGGAAAAGTGCAATGGAATGCATGTTTAAGTCAGAATTACAACTTGTAGGCTCGTGCAGAAATTCTCAACTCTGATTTTGCCAAGATGCAGGGACATGATGTCACACAAACATGTCGACACTCAGGGAGATGTACAAAGTAAGTGATAAACATTCACTTTATTAAGTACTATTGATAAATGAGTTCATTTCCACATTACATGATATTGAAGCTTGTTTAACAAATGCCTGCAGAAACAGGTGTATAAAACCTGGTAAATTATAATCTCTTTTGATAATCGTACAACTGTAGCACAAATGCTAGCGCTGCAGCATTGTTTATCAGCTGGGTTGCCAGGAGACATCTCTAATGAGAGTCAAACCCCTGCTAAGCTAACGGGAGCATTGCAGTTTTGTTTCCTTAAACGTCATCTTCCGAATATCGAGGAATGGAAAGCATTTATGGTCGGAGATATCAAGTAGGAATATCCCTCATCCAACCTGAATGGAACACAGCATAACCGTGTACCCTGACGAAACTAAATGTATTGCAAGCAACATTTAAATCGCAAATATTTTTAGAGAGCTTTTTCCAGGTATTATAGACCTCCTTGGTAGATTCATATGAAAAATTATGATTTTTGAATGTCTGTTCGGTAGACGTTCATTTCACAAAAAAGTCATGCTGCAGTTAAAATTAGGCTTGCTTGAGCAATAAGTGTCTTTTCAAGTTCTGGCTTTCGTGCGTGGACATGTTTTTAAAATGTCAGTTGGTATTACTATTTAGCTGTGATATAATGTATGATTCCCAAAAGCATAGGGTGTCTTATTCATTGTGAAACTGTGTTTTCTTAATGGCATGAATCACACTGAAGGCCTAGACTTTAAATGCACGGCCCGCCACTGATACTGGGCTATTAAGTCTTTTTAGGCATAATGTTTCCACACATGTAGGCATCTGTAGTCTCTTGTGGTCCACGCAGTGTTGTCAACTTAAACTGGTCCTTGATGAATTAACTGTAAATTTTTAAATAGTCTTTTTATTGCTAAAGCTGACTGCAACTCTGAAAAACAGATAAACAGCACCTATTTATTGTTTTTCTATTTTAAAAGCATTGACGAGCTGCTTAAAATATGTTCAGTTTTTTCTACAATAAAATGCATAATTAAATATGAAGTTATTTTGGGCAGCAAAATGTTTTGTTTATAATTTAATTATAGATTGGGTGACCAGACGTCCCGGTTTAATACACAGGACAGTCCCAGTTTTTGGTAATAGGTCATTGCTCTAAGACTATTTAATACCACCTCTGTTTTCAGTGCAAAGTCTTAATTCAGTTCCTACATTTGCAGTTTGGAGATACCACTGTAGCTATAAAGTTCATGTCCAAGCTCTGAAAATATCGAACATCAAATTATGTCCCTGACGATCAGAGTTGTAGCCATCTTTTGAAACAAACATTTATGAGATTTGTATTAAACTATCTATAGGTTAAGGATTATTTTTCAGTTATTATTATTATGTTTAAGTTTACAATTTTATTTATAATATAATTTGTATTGGTATTTTTCCACCTGTTTTCATGGAGTG
Organism: Myxocyprinus asiaticus; assembly: GCF_019703515.2. Taxonomy (NCBI): domain Eukaryota; kingdom Metazoa; phylum Chordata; class Actinopteri; order Cypriniformes; family Catostomidae; genus Myxocyprinus; species Myxocyprinus asiaticus. Next base: position 29,497,354 of record NC_059363.1, read on the forward strand.
ATTTTTAAGTCACTAAAGGTGCAGGTGAAGTAAGTTGGAGAGGATAAAATGTTTGGATTTCGTGTATGATTTGTTTTTATTTTATTTTTTTACCATTTTGATATTATGTTTCCTTTTCATTAGAGGTGTAATCTGAATTATGAAATAATTTTGGATGAATTTTTTCGTGTCTCAATAAATTAATTTAATTGCTCATAATCAAAATCTACTGGTTGAAGTGAAGTCTGTGCCGATACAATCACTGTTAATACTAGCCATGATCTGTGTGTCAGTAGATGAAAATTATTAATAATGCTTACATTCCCTATAATGTAATGGAGCAAACATCCAAATCCTGATGAGAATAACATTTTCTAAGCATATAAAAGGAGCATGTCCATATTTGTTATTCTTCTAATTAATTGTATACAGTCCATTTACACTGCCGACTTCTTATGACTGTGTGGTCATAAGAGAAAAACCTCAGAATTCAATTGCCCATGACCCAGCCCATCAGCGCATCGATTTTCATGATACGCCATGATTGCCGCATGATTTCACTAAACCCACTTGCGCCTAGACTAAGCACAAGCTTGCACGAAAATACTAAAACTTCATGGCCATGTCCATTAACTTTGTGCTTATGACTTATGGCATAGCCCTGCACTATTCACTACCATTGTATTGAAAAGAGGGACTATGATATTTTTCAAAATGTTACCTTTTGTGTTTCACAGAAAAATTTATTTCAAAATCATATGCATTGTCGATCGACCACTATGTGGTTTTCATAGCGTCTCTTTGAATTGATCATAGCTGTAGAACAGTGTTCTTGTGGTTGGTCCATGTGCTTGACACGACTGAGTTGTAATGCTCATACAAGTTCAGCAAGTTTGAATCCAGCTTGTAACATTTCTAGATCTCATTCTAATTTCTTGTTCTTTCTTGTGTATCCAACACGGTCACACGTTGGCATGTTGATTCTGAAACTTCCGGTTCCCTAGGATCGGCTACATTATTCTGACTCATCGAAAAGCAGCATCTTCTATCAGGCATTTTTGCATCGCCTCCAGTGTATGTGGTGTGACCAGACGCGTCACACAACATACACAACAACATCTGGGTTCGGATCCTGTGTTGAAACCAGGAGGTAATAATGTTTGCATAATCAATGATGAGTGCGATTTGGAAGTTGCATTTTCCCCTCTAACATTATATTTTTACTCCACTGATGATTAGGTTAGGGGTTTGGATTGGGGGTACAGTTTATAAAATATGCATTCCTTCTCACTGTATTAAAGCCTGTACAGCAGGGAAAAAACTTGCTTTTGGCACCCCTCTGTGGACATTACATGCTGAAAATGGAGCTCACACCTGCCCATGCACCCAACAACACTTACCACTTTGGCCACTGGGGTCAGTGTTTCGCATTTCGTGAAACACAGACCGATTTCAGCTAAAGAAAAGTCATCCTACTGTTTCTGATTTCACTGTGAGATCAGTCTTGTGTTTAAAGAGGCAAAATGGTAAAAATCTAATTAAAAATCCAAATGTTTATAGATAAATCATGTATAGAATATATAATGTAAATATTATATATATATATATATATATATATATATATATATATATATATAGATAGATAGATAGATAGATAGATAGATAGATAGATAGATAGATACTGCAATAAATTCTAAAAAAAAAAAAAAAAAAAAGAGGGGGAGGGGGAGGGGGATGAACAGGCTCCATAACTAATGTCTATTTGAGAATGATGCAGTGAACTTTACCAGACCAAGCTACGAATGATATCACCACAGACCATATATTCTATTTTATTTTTTAGAATATTTCCTCAGAGCATCTAATCAGTGTATGAGCCCCAGCAACACCAACACCTACCCCTTGGCATCTTATCGTACACTGGGGGCTTTTATCCCATCCTCCAGTCATTAACAAGGAATAACCGGATGGCATTCTGGAAAAAACACAGCCATCCTAGTGGCTCTGCATGATGTCAATGCTAAAATGTGTTTGCAGGGTAGAGTGTAAGTTTCCAACAAACTTAGGCCAAAATTATTCATGGTATTTCAATCAAGAAATTATTCAAGTGTAGAAAAAGGGTGCTTTCGGTTCAGCTGTGATCAATTTAAGGAGTTGCATAACTGAAAAATGTCTGCATTGCCAGTTTCAAAGACTTTGCTCAAGGTATGCGAACATGGCCTGAATTCTGATACTTTTGGTTAGGCATTAATTATCCAACAGAAAGTGAAGCAATAAAGCAGTTTAAGATGACAGCTACACAATGCTCAAAGACAGGTTGACTGAACTGCTGCTAATAAGTGGAAGATAAACCCCAGAGGTGTGTGACATGATCCTGTACCATCTGGAATTCATCATAATAAAACTTTCAGGCAAAGTTTAAAAATTACAGTTATTTTTTTAAATGAACAAAGTTGAACTTTGAATTGCACAACCATGTCAGGTGTCAAAATATGTAATAGCAGCATAAAACTGGTAAGATTAACAGCCAAATCTTAGTAATCAACTGTTTTACAGAAGTACACATTTAAACAGTTACTGTACATTCATTGTTTGGGAACATCATGGTATGGTGCACTTAAGTTTAGTGGAGATAAATCACAAATTAGATATTTTTCATATCTCAATTATTTGCTCTAGATGGCAATTAATTCTTCTAGACAGAAGAAATCTCAATCATTTCTTCTAGAGTTTCAGAAGAGATCTCAACAATTTTACAAATGGTGCACACATTTGCAAAAATAGGCTGCCAGTATCCGCAATCAAATGTCTGAGATTTCAATCTGATCTCATTTTTCATCAAATTCTCTGAAGAAATCCAAAATATCTGAGCTATCTGAGCCACTGTGTGTCAACAATTGTCTCATTTGTGTCTACTTGCATTTCTCCCAAGGAAATTTAGAACACATCTGAGACAAAATTGATTATTTAATGTAACATAACTGAGATCTCCATTAAATGTTCTGAGCTATGAAAGAGCAACCACTGAGTGATGTGAAGTGATGTTATAAAAAAATAAATAAATGGACTAATAGCTCTTTTTTATGTTTTTAAAGGCAATTTTTTAAAGGTAGTCATGTCAAGATAAAGTAAATAAGTCTATGTGTACACTATGTGTACATTATGACATCATGAGCAATAAACATTGATCTTAAAGTAGAGGCCAGACTATGTGACAACATAATAGGATGTGTTGTCCTTGCAATGCCCATGCAAGACTTCAAGCCATGATGCGGAGCTTGTATGATGTCATCGGCCACTCTGACAACGATGTGTCAGTAAGTTTTATCAATCATGGAGTAAGTTATCTATACGCCCATTTCACAAATGAACAAAGCAAATTAAAGCTCAGCTTCTGGCCCATTAACACAGGGGTGAATCCAAGGATTTAGGGAGGATGTGTGTCGCTACACTTCATCAAAGTGCTTTTAATAAGAGCATTCTGTTAAAGGCCGAGCTTGTCCTTCTAAAAGTGCCACATTTATATTGCATACAGTGCAGTGGAGACACAATTACGAAGTCGAGAGCCGAGGCAGTCGATAATTGTTTTGCATTCCCAATTATTGCAATGACGTTGAACAATGATATTAAACCATGACCTGCAGGTCAATAACTAGTCCCCATTCTATACATGTCTGATATTTTGTGAGCAGCATGTTTAATGTGTTGATTCATGGCATTGCTGCAGTTGATTCCATTGGGTTTAATTTCCATTCAAGGAATTAATATTACTCCATAGAGCAGGAACACTGCATTACAGACATGCTGGTTTCATAGTCATAACCTCCCAACCTCTAAAAAAGTTCATGCGATTAAAACGGAATGCATAAAATAATTGATCATAAGTGCCACGTTGGTTCCCACTCAAGACCTTTGCTTCTTAATTATTAATTCTTGCAATTAGGCAACTTACTCTGTACTGGGTGTGAGGGCCCATAAAATATTCATTGCAATGCAAAATTATGCAATATATATCAGGCATAAGAAGCTATACCACAGTGGGCTTGTCAAGATAAAAACATTTTTATTTGGTTTATCACATTGTTTCATCTCCAAGAGGGTCTTGAATGATAAAATGGGTCTTCTGCCACAATTGTGATGGTGACCTACATTCATTCTAACATAAGAGACATGTGAATATCAGTGACGTATTAAAAACTATAGGGAGCATAAAGTGCAACATAAGCTTACCTTCAAAAGAAAATAAAGGTTAACCACTGAATCTGTCAACAAGGGAAGTACATAGCTTTACAATTAGACACAAGCAGAGATTAACTATATGCAGTGCATTGTGTGATAAATTATAAATTATGTTCATGCCAGCACTGGAAGATTCTTCACGCTCTTGATGGTGCCTGAAGCAAATATGGAACTGCTGCTCAATGGACTCACTGGAAAAGTTGGGCTTTCATCTTGAGATGTGCTTCAAAGCTTGCTTCGAACAGTGCAAACTGGCAATCAAAACTAATGTGTAACTGGGCAGTTGTACACTTTACAATGCCCATCATCAGAACAGCAGCTGGGATCACACAGTGACAGTGCCGTCTCCTCATATCAAGCATACAAGGTATATGGAAAAAGCTGTTTTTTCCATGTTAGAAGCTATGAGGAAATGCTTTGAAACTGACTTGCATATGGCAAACGAGAGGACATGAAATGTATATCTTCATACTAAACAAGAAATCCATCTTTCTGAAGGCTTTCTATATAGACGGTACATTCATGGTTTAGTAATAATGTAGCAAAAAAAATAAAAACATAAAATAATATATATATATATATATATATATATAAGAAATAAGTAAGAAGTGCCCGACAAGACGGCCACATCTATGGCAAGTGCTACAGGAAGCGTGAGGTGAAATGTCACCTGAGTATCTGGACAAACTGACAGCTAGAATGCCAAGGATCTGCGAAGCTGTCATTGCTGCACGTGGAGGATTTTTGGATGAGAACCTTTGAAGTAGTTTAATTTTTCAAACTGTAATAGTATTTTTTTACGTTATTAATGTCCTGACTATATTGTGATCAGTTGAATGCCAGTTTGGTGAATAAAAGTACCAATTTCTTTCCATAAGAGCAAAATCTGTACATTATTCCAAACTTTTGGCCGCCAGTGTATATATATATTATACATGCTCTATATTGTCTTTAGAAATTTCCATGTTATTGTTATAGATTTAGTTAATTTCCATGACTTTTGCAGGCCTGGACAACACAATTTAAAAAAATACCTTGATATTTGCAGGCTTCATGTCTTTGGGATCCCTACAAGTCACATCAAATACAATAAACACAGTATACATACAGGATAGTGAATCTGCTAAAATGTTCAACAACAGGTTGATTCAGTGCATACCTGTGCATTAAAGGCAAGTTGGTTTGCTGTCAAGTCACTTTTTGCTATTTTCTAGAACAAATGCAAAGATAATAAATTAGAACATACAACATTTTTAATCCAGAAAATAATGTTCAAATAAAAATTCATATAAAAAGTTTTAGAGACTGTAGTTACAAGGTTTAAAACCAACACTGTCAAAGACATAAATATGCCACTGCTCTCAAATATAAATATAAATTGAAGTAATGAATTCATCATCAAAAACTTTTGGGGTTTTAACTATCACATTATTAGGCATTGGTAACCAGTGCATCTCAAACACATGTATTTATTTAGATACAGTGCAAAATGCTATAAAGATTCAGTCATAATACAGAAATTTGGAGAAAGTATTTGACGGAGCATGGAAAGCTACACCAAAACACAAGAAATCACAACATATTACATGATTTCCCACAGCTCTATTTACATATAAAGGAGATACAAAGTGGCATGGTACACACTGCAGATCATGTAATACTACATTAAAGGGGCACTCGCATGGCGCCCCGGTCCAAATCAAAATCCAAAGTAAACAAATGTACTCTTACATCTGCTAAGAGTTTCCTGTTTCTACTGGACACTGGAGGGTTGCCACGCATTTTGAGGTCTGGCATGGATTAGACGTTTTTTATATTAAACAGGCAGCTTTCAGATATCTTCCTTTAGGATTTTGAGTACTTTTAGTTTAAATTAGAGCTTGGGGGAAAACTACTATTCTGACATTTCAGTATATTGTTGGTTAAGCTGGAAGAATTTGATTTTAAGTAAACAAAAAGTCAAGATTGATATAACAGAAGGACTTATTGGAGATGCTAAAAATCACAGCTGTGAAATGTAGGGCACAAACAAAACATCCAACCTCCATAGTGTAATTCAGATGTTTATGCCACCATAGTGGGTTTGCAAAACTAAGAAAACATTCAAATGACATCTCGACCAGTTATGAGAGATATAGTCATTAAGGAAATGGGGAACAAATGGCAGCTTCAAAGGCTAAATTTACATAGAGAAGGAAAGCATCATGCAGAGATGGTGTTTGGTGTCCATCATATGCAGGAAAATAGTGTGGTTATCTCCACCCAGGAGGCCTTTGCTGCATTTTTAAGCCTATAGGCTGTAGCCTATAGAATTCTGGCAAGGACAATAGAAATAGGCAGATTCACTCTGCAACACTGGGCTTTAAAACCTCGATTCTCTCAAAAACAAATTAACCCAGTTTGGCAACAAAATTTAACAGGTGCTTTTAATAGGAAGACATTAAACATTATATCAGTATATGTCATCATATATCAGTATATGTCAGTATATCAGTAGAATAGATGATGTCTAAGATGTCATTTAGTAATCAAGGCCTTGCTGACATGTGAGGAAAGCAGAACATGTGCAGTGTATTAGTGGTTTCATTACAACTGGATCATGAATGTGTCCAAGGAATTTGGGCCATGATCTTACATAGGAACCCACCCTTTAAAAACTTAGACATGCGTGACCATATTCCACACTGCTTTGAGGACATCTCCTCCCCTTTGGTGTCCTGAAAACATAAATCAGAATCTCATCCTTTGATCTAATTACATTTCAATGCAGTACGTTCTTCATTTAGTGAAGCTGTCGAGTTACGCCTTAAAATGATATATTAAAGTCCAGCTAATGCGGTTTTTGAAAAGAAAAGAAAGAAATATGTCTTTTCACACACACACACACACACACACACCCACACACACACACTATCACATGAGTGCTATATAAATGATAATCTATTCAAAAATAGTTCATTTAGGATAATTGTTTGTGTTCCTTTTTGTTTAAATTGCATTTAATTCAAATGATGACAAAATGCTAAGCTAAGTTTTTTATGCCTTTACCTTGGTGAGAATTGGTGAGTTACTTTTTACAACTTTTGCAAGTCTTTTTGTTATCTTGTTTAACATGCTTCTTTGTGTTCATGGCTTTCCCAATAGTGGTAGGAATTTTGATTAATCATTCATTTGATTCTTTCTCTGATTCGTTCAGTGACCATTTCTGAATATTGCATATTTACACCAGTAGGTGGTGACAAATGTGCATCTTAAATGTTATTAGTTAATAATTCAATCATTGACTCAACTGATTCATTAAACACACCGATTCGTCCATCGGAACAATGGAAGTGAACGAGAACTATTTGTTCTCTTAAAAGATTTGTTTACGAACAAAACAACACTAGCTCAAAACCAGAGTATTGAGAGCAGTGCAGAGACCAGAGTTGTACTTGATGCCTTGTTTTCTTTTAGAACTATATTTTCATTGGTGGAGAAGATATCAACAAACTAACTTGCTAATTTTTGTCTAAAACGTAGGTTATTTAAAGGGATAATTGACCCAAAAAATTTAATTCTCTCATTATTTACTAACCCTCATGATATCCCAGGTGTGTATGACTTCTTTCTTCACCAGAACACATATGAAGAAAAATAGAAAAATATATTTGCTCAGTAGGTCCTTAAAATGCAAGTGAATGGAGATTTCTCTTTTGCTTTTGAAGCAAAAATCACAGACAGCATAAACGTAATCTTTTTGACACCAGCTGTTAAATGAATGTCTTCTAAAGCAACACAATCACTTATGGTGTGAAAAAGATAAATAAGTACTTTTTTAACTCTAAATCATGCTTCCGTTCTGCAGCGGTATGCGTGTGCGTCGTAATCGCATTGGCATTTGAAACAACTGAGAACTGAGGCATGTGCGTCACAGCAAGAAGAGCTGCGCTGTTTACAAGTGAGAAGGAGGAATGCTACAGTAGCTTGGTTGGTTTTGGTTTAGACTTGTATTTATCTGTTTCTTTACTCACAATGGTGCGTTTGTGTGCCTATCCTGGATGTTACCTCTGTATCATGGCTACGCGAATACGTCACACGAGAGACCACTTGGATTCCACCCTCTCGTGAAGCTTACCCTCACGTTGGATTATAGTTAAAAAATACTTAAATATTCATCTTTTTTCACACTAAAAGTGATCGTATCACTTTAGAAGACATTAATTTAACAGCTGGAGTTGTATCGATGATGTTTATGCTGACTATCTGTGATTTTTGTAGCTTTAAAAGAGAAATCTCCATTCACTTGCATTTTAAAGACCTACTGAGCTAAGATATTTTTCTTCAAATGTGTTCTGGTGAAGAAAGTCATACACACCTGGGATATCATGAGGGTGAGTAAATAATGAAAATTTTTGTTTTTGGGTGAACTATCCCTTTAATATTAATTACTTGTAATTAATAACACCTCAATGTAATTAAGTACATGTATCAAGATGGCACCGAGTATGGCTGCTGCGTTGCGAGCTCCGACACAACACTGTAGTGTTTTGTTTGTTTTGTTTACAATTCTTATATTTTTTGTACTGGATGTTGTCTGCCTTATTGTCTACGACAGACAAACACCTTTGTACACTGGTTCAGCAATTACACACCGCAAACCGGACTTCAAATTCCTCAATGCCGATCCGCTGTTTACAAACACGCCAGCGGAGCCCTTTGTCTGGGCTGCCCGGCCGCAGAAACGCAGGAGGGAAAGGGGAAACAGAGCCGGCGTTCTCATCAGAGTAAGACGTCGCGCAAATCGACCCCCGCTACCCAGTATTCTACTGGCAAATGTTCAGTCTCTGGATAACAAGCTCTGAGAGCTGAAAGCGCGGATCTCTTTCCAACGAGAGACGAGGGAGTGCTGCATTATCTGCCTAACAGAAACTTGGATGTCTGCTGAGATTCCAGATTCAGCCATTGAACCCACGGGGTTCTCCATGCACAGAGCGGACAGAGCGAAAGACCTCTCAGGTAAAAGCAGAGGTGGTGGTGTATGTTTTATGATCAACAAATCCTGGTGTGATCAGAGGAACGTACATTCTATCAAGTCTTTCTGCTCTCCTGATCTGGAATTTCTCATGCATCTGTGTCGACCATTCTGGCTAGCGAGGGAATTCACAGCGGTCATTATCACTGCTGTGTACATCCCGCCACAAGCTGACACAGACCGGGCACTCAAGGAACTGTATGGGATCATAAGGAATCAGGAAACCGCGCACCCTGGGGCCACGTTCATTGTGACTGGGGACTTTAAGAAAGCCAGTTTCAAATCAGTCGCACCAAAATACCACCAACATATTAGTTTTAACACACGAGGGGACCGGGTTTTGGACCATTGCTACTCTCCCTTCTGGGACGGCTACAAATCCCTCCCCTGCCCACCATTTGGCAAATCGGACCACTCTTCCATTCTGTTTCTGCCCGCTTACAGGCAGAAACTGAAACAGGAAGCACCCACCCTCAGAACGATCCAGTGTTGGTCGGACCAATCAGACTCTATGCTACAAGACTGTTTTGATCACGCGGACTGGGAGATGTTCCGGTCCGCCTCTGATGACGACATCGAGCTTTACGCTGATAGTGTGACGTGTTTCATCAGAAAGTGCGTAGAGGACATCATTCCGACCAGAACAATACGGATCTATCCGAACCAGAAACCTTGGATTAATAGCGATGTTCGCGCGGCACTTGATGCGCGGACCTCCGCTTTTAATTCCGGGAACGCGGAGGAGCATAAACAAGCCAGTTATCAGATCAGCAAAACGTCAGTACAGGAACAAGATTGAAGGACAGTTTAACACCACCAACTCTAGAAGCATGTGGCAGGGAATTAACATCATCACAGACTTTTAAGGGAATAAAAACTCCGCCGCGAACACTGCTGCCTCTTTCCCGGATGAGCTAAATACTTTTTATGCTCGTTTTGAGGGAAATAACACCGCCCTCACAGAGAGAGCTCTCGCAGCCGTAGCTACAGAGATTAGTTCACTCTCCGTCTCTGTAATGGATGTAACCCGATCCTTCCGACGGGTGAATATCCGTGGGTCCAGACAGCATTCCGGGCTGCATCATCAGAGCGTGCGCGAACCAACTAGCTGGTGTTTTTACGGACATTTTCAACCTTTCCCTCTCTTTGTCTGTAGTCCTGTTGCTCTGACCCCCATCATCAGCAAATGCTTTGAGAGACTAATCAGAGATTACATCTGCTCTGTGCTGCCTCCCTCACCTGACCCATTGCAGTTTGCTTACCGCAACAACCGCTCCACTGATGATGCCATTGCATCTACAATACACACTGCTCTCTCCCACCTGGAAAAAAGTACACTTATGTGAGAATGCTGTTTGTAGACTACAGCTCAGAATTCAACACCATAGTGCCCTCCAAGCTTGATGAGAAACTCCGGGCTCTGGGCTTAAACAGCTCGCTGTGCAGCTGGATCCTGGACTTCCTGTCAAGCAGACGCCAGTGGTTAGAATAGGCAGCAACATCTCCTCATCACTGACCCTCAACACTGGAGCCCCGCAGGGCTGTGTTCTCAGCCCACTCCTGTATTCCCTGTACACACATGACTGTGTGGCAACACACATCTCCAATGCCATCATTAAGTTTGCTGATGATACGACGGTGGTAGGCCTGATCACTGACAATGATGAAACAGCCTACAGAGAGGAGGTGCACACTCCGACACACTGGTGTCAGGAGCACAACCTCTCCCTCAACGTCAGTAAGACAAAGGAGCTTGTGGTGGACTTCAGGAGAAGAGATAGAGAACATAGTCCCATCACCATCAATGGAGCACCAATGGAGAGAGTCAGCAGCTTCAAGTTCCTGGGTGTCCACATCACTGAGGAACTAACATGGTCCATCCACACTGAAGCCATTGTGAAGAAGGCTCATCAGCGCCTCTTCTTCCTGAGACAGCTGAGGAAGTTTGGAATGAACTGCCACATCCTCACATGGTTCTACACCTGCACTGTAGAGAGCATCCTGACTGGCTGCATCTCTGCCTGGTACGGCAATAGCACTGCCCACAACCGCAAAGCACTGCAAAGGGTGGTGCGAACTGCCAGACACATCATCGGAGGTGAGCTTCCCTCCCTCCAGGACATACATACCAGGCGGTGTGTGAAAAAAGCTCGGAGGATCATCAGAGACTCCAGCCACCCAAGCCATGGGCTGTTCTCACTGCTACCATCAGGCAGGTGGTATCGCAGCATCAGGACCTGCACCATCCGACTTCATGACAGCTTCTTCCCCCAAGCAATCAGACTTTTGAACTCTTGATCTCCCACGATCAAATACATCAGCACTGTACTTTATTACTTTTATATCTCACACAGGACTGTCATAAATTATATTATTATTATATTATATTCTCTCTTAACAACTTACTATCAGCCAACACCCTGAATGTCAATACAGTACAATACAACCTACTGTACATTCTGTTTATACTATATATACTTTTTTTATTGTATAATGTGTATTCTATATTGTGTGTATTGTATACTGTACATTGTATGTTATTATTTGTATATTGTGTTGTGTGTAATTATGTGTATATTAGATTTTAAACTGTGTTGTAAATCTGATGTTATTGTAAATTGACTCATCACTGTCACGACTACTATGTTGCTCGGAACTGCACCCAAGAATTTCACACACTATTGCACTTGTGCATATGGTTGTGTGACAATAAAAGTGATTTGATTTGATTTGTTTGTTTAAATGTTGGGTAAAACCAATATCATGCAATATTGCTAAACTGTCTGCATATTAAGCTGGGATAGGAGAAAAATAACACAGGCATGAATCAGGAAGCAGTGGAAGAATCAGGGAATCAGGAGAAACTTCAGAAAAAAAAAAAGAAAAAGTGGACTAACATTAAAGTATTTGTGTAAAAGGGACCGAAGATACAGAGGCAGTGTTTTCTAAAGTGGTTCAATAGCCCAGCGGACAAAACCTGTGCATCTCCAACTGATTAATGACTACCCACTTCCTAATAAACAGTAATTGAATGGTCTACTGCAAAGCAGGGACTAAAAATGGTTCAAGGAACGAAAACGAAAATGAAATACATTTTTAGCAGAACATAACAAAAAAATGGAACAAAGTGATTTTCAGTTGTTCCAGAGTGAAAACGTTATTTTAAATGCTAGAAACCGGTTATAATTGGTCATTTTGTTCCGATAATGTTTTTCATGAAACTAAAGTCCAAAGGGTTTATCACAGTATATTTTTGGAACTACACCACTTCATGTTGCCCGAAAAAACGTGCTTTGATCCTGAAGGAAACTGCTGCATCCCATATTTCTTTACCTAATTGTCCATTGTGGATGAAGCATTCTGTGACTGAAGATCCTTTTAACAGCTATGTATAATTACTACATACACATGCACGGCTAATTCAGATACAAGGAAAACATTATTAGATGTAAAAAGTAAATTTCTCAGTTGTTTCCAAGTCTTCACTGAATTATTGTTAGATATGATGCATTAATACAGATTTGATGCTGCCCGGTTTTGACTCAGAAGCAGATCTTTAATTAAAATTTTACTTAACTGTTAATTAACTGTATGCTTGTTACGATTTCTAGAGATTAATCTCCAAATTTTGGTTTATTTTGAGGCAAGTGGCTTATTTTGAGCTTGTTTTTCCAGACCAGATTGTTTGCTTCTCTTGAGAGATCTGGCAGCACTGCAACTGGTATTTCACCCACCCCTTTGTGCAAAGTACTGACATTTTAAAAAGAACATTATTAACCGTTATTGTATTTTGTTCTAACCGGTAACCATTTGTAAAGAGGCTGCGGAACTTTTGAACCCGAACAAAAAAATACAGTTTTTGCTCAGAATGAACCGAAATGAAAAACATTTCGTTTTTAGTCCCTGCTGCAAAGGGCTTGAAAGCCTGAGAGAGCTGCTCACAGCCCATGGTATCGTCTGAGGTTGATTATGGTTGACCTTGTGTGAAGCGCACTTTGAAACAGTGAGTCTAAGCCATGGAACTGTAGCCAGAGAGCAAAGCAGAAGATAAATTAACAGATATTGTATTGACACGCCAAAAGGAGATCAATAATGTGATCAATATCTATTTTATTTTTATCACAAAACTCTGTGGAGGAGGAAGACGACTGATCAAATTTGCCAGGACACATAGGCATATCAAACCATATTAATTGAGAAAAACTGCTTAGGTGACAGATTGTTAAATCAGTCAGTATTGTTAAAATCCAAACAAACAATTATTGCCTTCAGATGTATAAACCTTTTTCAGGATGGATTTACTATAAAATCTGCATTACAGTAGTTGTCTTAACATGACTCCTTGCACATAGTTCTTATAATAAGTGTTAACATTATTTATTAATGATTTTTGTTGGTGTAACCTAATGTAGTCAGTAGTGTAACCCATTTGACTTCACCTATTTAAGTACATTCAGATGTTACAACATTTAGCATATTTTTAAGTTACCTGACAAAAAATACTAACAATTATAATAATTTAGCCCTTTTTACAGTCTCCAAAATTTGCTGTAAACAAATTTATATATATATATATATATATATATATACTTATCTATTGGCTGGATGCCTTGCCTGTTAATTAAAAATGGCATAATTTCTGTCAAGAAAGGTGTTTTGAATAAAACAGTCTTATAATTTAATCTGTTCATCAACAACTAAATGTAACTACTGTATGGTAACAGTAGCGGGAGGCAATATTATCATAACCATGTCAACGATGAGGTAATGTCATTTATTTTGAAGGATGACTCATATTTACTGAGTGAAGTGTGTTAAGAAGCCTCCCAATATATTGCTCTTTTAAAAAGCATTCTCATATTACATGCTTTTAAACATCATATGGTCTAATGGATTTGAGTAGCATACTCTGATTTCTCATCCAAGTATTTTTACATTAGGATTGCTTTTATCATGAAAATTACTTATATACTTACTTAAGAAAACCCAGATTGCTGTAAATAGGTTCTAGCAGAACTGGTTATTTGTTATGATTTTGAAAATCATGTGGCTGCCATTGTAAAATATATCTACTCTTTGATAGTAGATTAAAAACGTCACCTCACAATGAAATGCACAGGCTGCCTCATAATAATTTGTTAGCGCAAAATATCTATGCCAAAATATACATGTTACTGTCAGATTCCTATGAAATAGATCTGTTCAAGGGTCATAATCATGCATTATGATGTTGAGTAATATACATGGCTGGACAGGAAAAGAACAGTGTGCCACAGCTATATGTGCAATGGGAATACAAGCCTTCGGCACGAGAATATTTACTGGACATTGTTGAGTGCTGGGGAATGCGGTTAATGGCTAACATTACGTAATCCTTCTAAGCAAGTCCTGCATGATTAGCATTTCCATGTCTTTAGTGCCACAAGTGTGAACAGTCATAAAAAGGAGCCCTCATCTGTTCTTGTAAATCAAATCGTGTTTTGAGTGGTGGTGATGATTCTGCCAATTAGCTGAGGTTGGGCAGGTGAGAATTACACATGGTCCATTCCCAAGATCTATAGCACCCGTGATTTGGCAATCTCCATACAGCAATAAAGGTGATAAGGAATGAATTATACTATTGATGAGGTCCTTAACGAGGTAATAACCACACTCCCCAATTCAGTAATTTTTTCGATAAGAATATCTTTATTAGGAAAATGCAGACTACAGCAAAAATCACAGCACCAAAACAATACCCGGCAGTGTAATTGCCTTTATCTGAAATTATAATTTTCATTAAATGGAATGCTACGTGTTATTGATTGTTTAAATAAGACTCGATATATTCCTGTTTCAAAGCACTGTGAAATTGCATGGCATTGTAATATTCCAAAGCATTGTAGTGTATGTTCATCAACTTTATGAGAGTCACACTGCAGTGGTCAAGGACAACTGGACCACACAAAGTCATGTATCTAAATGGACAAATTTTATGAGGTTAGATTACAGGCAAAAAAAAAAAAAAAGAAAAGAAAAAAAAGAGTGCTGCTTCCTTTCCTCATGTCTGCATCTATTGTGTGAACAGAAATGAGATAATATGAAAGTCACTTGTGACTTGTGGTATGTGTTTCAATATTAAATCCAAAATCGTCACATACTGATATATAAGCTCCATACCTTAGGTTCTGGTTCAGCTAATGGCTTGTCCCCGCTATCTCCATGGCTGCTGAATTGGGGGTCTCTTTCTGGATTTTGTGAGATCTGTTGACAGGAATTGTGTTTAGGTTTACTATAAGTTATGGCAATTGATTAACTGCAAGATCAACACCATCGGGCCGAACGCTTCTGAACAAGATGAGTAATGGTTCCAGTAAAATTTCCACTTTAGCATCAGTACAGTAGGATTACAAACCGTTCCTGGCCCAGTCACACTGTTATGGTGGAATGCCTGTAGTGACGTGGCGACTCATGATTGGTCACTTGCTTAATCAGTTCATTCTAATCCTGATTTTGCAGCACTACAGTGGAAAAAGAGACTGTTTCTTTTCCAACGAGCCTGGACTGGTATGGAATGGCATGGTTTTATGCAAAAAAAGAAACATTCAGCCCGATGGTGGAAGAAATGCTTAACATGTCTCTATAAATTATACTCACCTGTTCTATGGGAAGATCCACCTTCATACTTTCCTCTTCCATGACCTCAGATGCTGCTAGTGTCTCCTTCCTTTTGTTGGTGGCTTTGAAGACACTTTTTTCTAGAGTGAGTGAAATATCTCAATTATAATGCTGATCCTATGCTTGCTTCACTCATCTTGCACTCAATGTCAAAGTGCAAATTTTATTTAAGTTGGTTTGTTGCAACAATATTTCATTTTTTTGAAAGCACACATGGTTATAGAAAAGCTTGGCTGTTTCAACTATTACCTTTGACCAATCAGAATTTTGACATACATTTGTTTTTTTTTTTTACAACCGTGGTCTTACTTCATACTAACACCAACTTACATACAATGTATGGAGCTAGAACAATGAACAAACTATTTGAATCTCAGTGTTGCTTATTTGAATTCTAGATATGTTACATTTAACTAAATTGAAGAGTTTTTTGGTGTATTTAAAAAATATATATTTTTAAACAGCTGATTTTTTTTTTCTTAAAAAGTGGAATTAGCTGCACATATTCAGATTATAAATACATTTTCAGATTAAGAAGAAATTCAGAACTCCAAATACAAATCTCTCAAATTCAGATCTCAGACATTCATATTGTAAGCACACTAGGCTAAAGGTCAAGCTTCCATTTTCCACAGAGAAAAGTAGAGGTAATCCGAATAGTTGGATTTAGCATTTTGGCCAATCTCAGAGCTACCAGAATTCTCTGGCGCAGTCCGATGCATAATTCCACCTAATATAAATATATATAAAATATAAACCACAAACATCTTCAATTTTGAATTAACAAAATTCTGTTAAATTAAGCAAATAATAGTAATTGTTCTAGCTCCATCATGTGTAGCATCATCCAAAAGTTTTCAGTTACCAATGCAATTGTAGAAATATCCCCTTTGCTTTGTAAATCTGCAACAGAAATTTATCTATAAGGAGAATTTACAGAGATAAGTGAGTACTATTCATCATTGACATGTTGAGGTCATGTGATCCCAGCATGGAGACCACAATGAGAGAGACCCACCCTTATGTAAAATAAAACAGCTTTTCTAGGCCTTTGATATGACTGGCATCTTCATCTCATGAGAGTGTACATTATTTAAAAAAAAATGTTAAAACATATAATTCACTTCTTTAGGTGTTGTAACTTTAAGTAGATCAAATTACTTTTTGCACATTTAAAAAGCTTAGGATAAGAACACTAGAAATATCAGCGTAAAGTAGTTTCAGGTTAGTCCATGAGAAGGATATGAGAACTTTTAAAAGCTCAGCTTCATTCTTCACTATGCACATAACATGACAGTGTAAATTAATAGTCCATCTCTGAACTACAAATCAATTAATGTTAGTTCCAAAACATTCAATATCTTTTCTAAAATGCAGACCATTACCACAGACAAAGAAGAAAACCTGTCTGGAGATGGAATGTCTTCTTTCTGCAGATGAGACATGAGGGTTAAAGTGATAAACACTCTTCAGAATTACCCAGAACACTTCACCTCACATAAAATCAAGTCCATTTAAACTCAGCACTTGCCAAAGAGTTTAATGGGCTTTCTTGATCCTGAAACGCAAACTGCATTGGTCGGTGCCTTTGACATCCAAAGGTAAGACAATCTGCACTAATGATAGCAGATGCTCTCCTCTTCTAATAGGTGATGTGAATGGCTCTCATGGTCATGGCATGTTTGATTATCACTCTGCAGCGATTGATGTAGTTAAAAGGAGGTTTCTTATTGTTATTGTTGTTTTTTG
Source organism: Myxocyprinus asiaticus (assembly GCF_019703515.2). Lineage (NCBI taxonomy): Eukaryota > Metazoa > Chordata > Actinopteri > Cypriniformes > Catostomidae > Myxocyprinus > Myxocyprinus asiaticus. The sequence goes on from NC_059363.1 coordinate 29,514,992, forward strand.
CTGTTTTTTATATTTTATTTTTTATTTCTGCCATTAGGGATGGCATTATGTGGATCCTCTACCACAAGAGACATGATCAAGTGTCCAGAGTAGGTAGGAGCCATCATCGAGGGGCTTTCATAAGAATTGCTGCAGACATCCTGCCCATACGCTAATGTGTGCTCGGCACGACTGAGGGAAACTCAACTCCATCACAAGGACTGCTGGCTCGGCTCTTATGTGTAAAGTGATGGCAGCTCTGGTGCACCAGCAATTACTCACTGAATTACCTCATGACATGTACAAGACATGATGCACTGATAAGTCTTGCTCGGTTTATCCTGTGTATAATCTGCAGGCCCACACAGAATCTGCGTTTGCAGAATTCTACTGAAAACACCACAGATTTCCGCAAAATTTCCATTCACAAATTCGTGAAAATTCATAGCGGGAGGGGTTTCCCGCCGCAATTTTGAAAAAATAAACCAAGCAATCGGCAGAATTTACTGTTGCTCATCACGGCTGGTTAGGACCAAAACTCTGATTAACATAGTAAATATACCTTTTATCTTGTCATTTGTCGTCAGGTTTGGACACAGTGTGACTGTAGCTGCCTTCAGCCTCCTCTGTCTATCTCTCTCAGTTTGATTGAGAATTCCATTTCAAACAAATAAAGCTGGGCAAAGAAACGCATCTGTTCTCTGACTACAAACTCATCAGACATATTTAGTAAGTTCGGTTCTCTGCTTTGTGTGCAGCTGTGTAGTGTTCTGTTGTTTCTATCGCTGTGGTTGACCTGTTTTTATATAAACTATCCATGTTTTCCCTTGAATGCCCCATGTTGTGAGGGGGCTGCTTGAATTGTTTCTCTCGTGTAGTCTCATCATGAACGCGCAGAGGAGAGTAACGGTCGGTCTACAGTTTCACTAAATAATATACTCGATTTCGGTTTGTTTCTCACCAAAGCTTATCGTATGCTTTCTTAACAATCATGAGTCTTGTGGACTAATTTATTAGACTTCTGAATTATACACTGAGCACAATATTTTTTCACAATTTCTCCCTTTTTGTTAAGAAAAAGAAAGAAAGTCAAATGGGGTTATAACAACACAGGGGTGAGTAAACAATGACTGAATTTTAATTTTGGGGTGAACTATCCCTTTAAAATCATGCACTCTCACATGAGATGAAGACTCCAGTTGAATCAGTAGCCTAATACATGCTATTTAATTTTACATGGAGCAGGTCGCCACATGGGAGCTGCCATGTTGAGATCTCATGACTAACTACAAACTGTTCACTAGGTGTCAGTATAAGTCCATGATGGCCAGCGCAACATAAACAAAAATTTACAGAGAGCAGCTTTAAATCCATTCTGCAGAATTAAGTAGATTAGTTTCCCCAAATCATGCAGAAAATATTGAAAAAGTTTTCTGTGTGGGCCTAATAATCTGTTTTGTAAGACAAATACTGAATTGATGCACATGCAGTTAGTAAAGGAATAAAAGTAGAAGTACAAAACACAAGTTATGAAAGAAGTGTCTATTTGCAACAGAAACTGAACGAGAGGCTGGTCCAATGAAAGTGAAAGAACAAAAACTGAGAAAAAAACAAACAGAGGGAATGAGAGAGGGAGATTTCTCATGAATAACTTATGAACATTTTGATTACCTATCAGAAAAAATGGAAACATTTTGTTTACCCTGGCATAGCTAACAGGGCACTTGCATACATTTGAAACTAAATGGCCTGATTGAATTTATCTATGATTTAAAGCCCTCTGCAGCATTTGAATATATTCTGAGCTTAATATTCCTCTCACAGGACGGCTTTCTATCCAAGAATGGGAGCATATTTCCCTAATGTAGGTGGGCTTTAGAGAACAGCCTGTCAATTCAAAGCAATTTCTACCACACACCCGCGCTCTCTGTATTGCACCGCACTTGTGCAATAGTACAAGATCTCTCTTTTTTCTCTCCCTCCCTCAATCATAAATGCATCACAATCACAAAAAACAGGGTATAAGAGAAAGATAGAGCGCAAGAGAGGAGAAAATAAGACTTTTACAAAAACAACTGCTATAGTGCCTTTCAGCGATTATGCAAAAAGCTTTTATCTGCTGAAGGAAAAGAATGGAAATGCATAAACTCCAGGGAGATGGACGGAAAACTATTGTATCACAAGTTCCAACACTCACCCGTTGTAGTGAAAAGATCTGGGATCTTAGAGCCCTGCCTCGGCTGTTTGGCTTGGTCCGTAAAAGTCATTGTTGTCCACTTCTGGTTTTGAGAGCAACAATGTTAAACAAAAATAATCTTCAAATAATGACCATACATGGCTTTGATTCGATCTGATGCTTAAAGTGCGTCTACAACCCGTTTATAACAAGAAACAACTGTTTCGACTGCAGCTTGTTCTTCCTATCTTACTCTCTTTTTCACATTTTCCATTGACCTCAATTTTTCATGAGCTGATATTCTTTGTAGCTCCCCAGTGACTAGCACAGTATTGAATTCATCTGGTTCCAATACATCCCATGCACAACCTATCAATCACCAGAGAGCACAGCAAACTAATCATTTATTGATGAAATAGGGCAGCCATGAATTTCTAACAGCAATAGTCTTATTTATCAAGCCAGATCAAACAATGAGGATCCAAACCAGCTTTAAAAAGAGAGTTGGAGGGAATAACTTATTCTTAGGCAGACGGCAGGCAGTTATTGATGATAAAAAAAAAAAAGGCTGGGGCACTGGAGAGACAGAGAGCAAGAGCGAATAAGAGAGGGAGAACAGTGGGAAGAGGAGTTCAGACTGATGCTTTGACAGCGGGAAGCATGTCTGAATTAATACTCCCACAAAAAGTAATTTTCTTCCAGCAGCCCATGTATATCTACCATTGGGAGCAAGGTGAGCCATTTCTGGCAAAGTGAGGGAAAGAGAAGAGTTAATGCATTTTTCTCCAGCTCTTGCCACTGTTAGTTGGCTCCATAGAGAGGCAGCTTGGGGGTACTTCACTGATCTCCATCTTCCACTGGTACACATTCGGGCAATGGTGTTTGCAAGCCCACTAACATGGGGTCTGGGGAATAGCTGAATATTTGTTACATTCGCTTGCTTTTTAAAAAGCAAACTTTGCCTGACATTCCTTTGAATTTGAGCAGCCGTTAGTGAGCAAAGGAGAACTAATACAACAGCAGTAGCAAAAGTTCAGCTGGAATATTCAATTGGGTTTGTCAGAATTTTGATCAAGTTCATAAAGTAGGCTACTTGTATATAAAAGTTGGAGGATACATGTAAGGAATCCACAAACTAAAGAGCATTTTGTAACGCTACAAACCACAAAGCTGGAAATTCATGAACTGAAGTGGTTGTTGGGAAAAATTAAATAAAACTGAAATACTGAGAGCAAGTTAAATTTTGATCAGATCTCAGCCTCAGACAGCATTGACCGTTACTGACCCTCTGATTCATATTGCACAATGATATCAATATAATATTTATATATAAATGAACACTGGCAAGCACAATTCAAAAATTGGTAGTTCAGATTTAATTGATTGGCTTCTACGTAATTTCCCACAATCAGGGTGTACAAGTCCGTGTGGAAACAAAGTTGTATTAACAAGGTTCTGGGTTCAAACAATGAGAACATTTGAGCAAGAACTAATCATTGGATTTTGTCAGGTTAGTGGCCTCAAATCTTTGAAAGATACACAGGGTCAGTTCCATAATTTGGTGAGTTGCCTTGCTGTGTCCTGCCCACATTGGCAGTAGACATTTGCCGATATTCAATAATAAGGTATACCGTGATAATTAACATGCACAATATTGCTATTGTGAGCACTTCAAAATACTGTGAACATTTCTAGATAACCTATTAACCAAATTGTTTAGATCTTTCTGAATGCACTATAGCATTTCCATTAATAAATCAACATTCCCAACAATGTAACTGATTTCAATACAGGTGGCACGAGAGGAACAACGCAATACCCTGATAAGCAGTGCCACCACCTCTGCACGTGCCTGGATTATAAATACAGTATATAAAAAAATAAAAATGTATCTTGATTCCTCCGCCATCTTGAATTTATTTTTCAACCAAGCTCATCACAGTGCATTATGGGATCACCATATAAGGATACATACAATGATACTTTATACGATTATGTTTTACAAGATATTTTAGGAGGCAGCATAATTACAATATTGGAGACCTTTTGGAACAGCACCTATGATGTATTCAAGTGCTGCCACTGGAGAAAGCTAACTAAGTTTTGGAACAGACCCTCAGAGTTTTGTTTGAAGCACTTAGTAGTCAGTGGTGGGTAGAAATGGACTACATGTAATCTGGATTACATAATCAGATTGCAAGTTCTTGCAAAGTAATTAGATTAGTTTGTGTGTAATAAATGTGCATGTTTAGATTAGTTACTTTTTATGGATTACACGACGACATATTGATTACACTATCTCTTAGTCTTGACTTAGTCTTAAAGGAGGCACTCAGGGTGCTCAGGCACTGACACTCACTGTGTCATTAATATTGAATGAAGTGAGTGTAAAATGGTACTTAAAACACTTAAAAAATTGCATTTTCATCCAAACATGCGATAAGTAATTCAAAAGTAATCAGTTTAGATTAACTAAAAGAGTAATATAAAAGATTACATTACTGATTACAATAGTTGGCTCATTTGTAATCATAACAGATGGCACTTCAGAAATAATCTACCCAACAGTGTTAGTAGAAAGCAAACTAGATATACTGTATACATAGTTTTTGGAGTTATGTCTGTAAAATAATTGGTGTTATTACATACTTTCTGATCATAAAATCTATGCACATTTCTGCCAATTTCGTAGATTTTTTTCTGTACAGCCAGTCAGAGACACTGCTTTTTTTTTGCATGTGTGTGGTAAAAAAAGGGCTATAGACTTTGTCAGATAAACCCGCCCCTAAATTACATGTAAAAAAGAAAATGTTGTTGTTCTCTTTGCATGTTGATCAGATGGGCTCTTCTTAACTAAGTTCTTGGCTAGTGTAAGATGCAATGTGGATCAGGCTTTATGCTGACAGACAAAATCAGACAACGGAAGACTAATTTTATTCCAACCCAGGTATTTGGAAATAGAAAGTCTGAGGTCAGTGTATAAGCTTGAATTTATGTAGACCAGGCCTACACTGTGCAACTGAGGGGCCGATATCCACTGATAAGTGCTTGTGTATGTCAAAACATTCTACACTGATCTGTAAACAACATTTAGAGTACGGTAAGATGGGGGAGGGTATCTTCAAACCTAAGCAATGTGATAATGTCTCTGAAGCCAGGTGTGGAGGACCCCCGATGTATTAGTGATCCACACCCCCTGCCTGGGCAAGACAGGCCTGACAGAGAGCAGCTGGATGGGTGTCTCTAGCAATCCCCTCGAGAAAGTAATGCTACTACAAAACAGGAAGCCAACCTGGGGATAGCAGCAGATCTGACACAAGCAAGCCACAGGAGATATGAGGGGACAGCTTCACCCTGCAGTTCCATGGCATAGGTCTGGCGTAGATTTACTTTTCCACGCTGCCTGCCTCTGGATGTCACAGTCACGGATGTGTGGCCCCAAGTACAAGGGGGTGTGATCATCTCTGTCACCACTGCACTTTTCCACCCATCTCAACTTTGCTGACACCGTTAGACCAGTGGGAGGATAAACACCAAATGCTGCGCTGCTGCTTTCATCTGCTGGTGCAGTGGCAGTCTCTGTCACATGAATAAAGCCTGTGCAACAACACCCCACTGAGACATTGGCAATAATACACAGGCCCATCCATGCAGTTACAAGAATAGTTCACACAAAAAGAGATGTTTGGCAAAATGTCATTGCATCTTATTAACATACTGTATACTGAAACTGAATGGTGGCTGAGACCTGAGTGCCTAACATCTAATGTTTTACAATGTTTTGCCTAATGTTTTTATAGGCTTAAAACATACTGTATCGATTCCTTGGGAAAAGAAGAGGCAGATTCTGACATCAAATTATTTATGTTCTAATGCACTATGATATAATTTGATAATGTTAGCAGCTGGACATAAAAAATAAAAAAAAGGCTGATATTGTAGTGGTTGTTGGTGAAGGCCATATCTGAGTGTTTGTCTCCCTCATGTGTTAAGTAAAGGAACTGTAGAATGAATGCTATGGAAAAGTTTCATGCTTTGGATTAAAAGAGACTCAGCAAAGTCTTAAAAGGGATAGGTCACCCAAAAATGAACATTATGTAATTATTTACTTACCCTCATGTTGTTCAAAACCTATATGACTTTCTGTCTTCAGAATGTAATAGACTGAAAGCCTCCAGTCTATTACATTCTGAAGTAAAATCACCATTCACGTTCATTAAAAAAAAAAAATGCAATGAAAGTGAATTGTGACTGAGACTGTTAGTCCCTAACATTCTGCTTAACCTCTCGTTTTGTGCTCCATGGTAAAAAGAAAGTCATATGGGGTTGGTCTGAGTAATTGATTTTCATTTTTGTGTGAGCTATAAGGTTGCCGACTCCTGTACTGCTTCTACAGTTTACTTAATTGCAGCTAGTAGGCCTACTCAATCATAAAACATACTCCTACTCAACTACTCTACAAATGTATACTAAACATGTCAGTCAAGTACAGTATACTTACTAAAGTACACTAAACTATACTTTATTATGAACCAATGTCCTGGAAGTGTACTTCTTGAAAGCATGCTAAAGAACATTTGAAAATGTAGTGACTTTAAATGTCAGTAACACACTAAAGTTGACATGACAAACAAGTACTTTTTTTAAGGACCTTAATCAATGCTATGAATTAATGTCCTGGAAGTGCATTTCTTGAAGAGTTACTAAAGAACATTTGAAAATATATTGACTAAATATAATATCATGTAACACATTTAAATTGAAATGATAATCAAGTATACTTACGTTTTTATGTACTTTAATATGTTAGGCAGTGTTATACTTATTTTAAGAACAATTAAACATTTAAAAAGTTTTGATTTAAAATGTACTTTCAAAAATAATACTCTTAAGTTGACATTAAAACTAAGTGCACTTTTAACATGTGCTTAAGTATATTAAGAAATATTCGCATGAAAGTGTATTCCTTAAAGTACACTAAAGTATCCTTTTAATTCTTTTAAATTATATTACCTGAAAGTGTACTTTTTAAAAATTTATTTTGGGATTTCAAGGACACATCAAGTCCATGTTTAATACATTTAAGTGTACTTCTTTTCAACAAGAGATCACTTAAGCCTAAATTTCTATGCCATTATGGAACTATAACTTGCAAATAATTTCAGCACAAAATATTATGCTTTCAAATAATAAAATATGTTTTTGACATTAAATAATCATAATATCAATACAAGTGTGCTGCATCACCAAACAAAAGTATTTTCCATTTTATAAATATTACAACTTTGAATTACATCGAGAGATACTCTGAAGGGAATATTAATACATGATTGCTTGAATGTGTTAGTTTTCCTCTAAACAAATACAGATTACAAGTAAATGTAAACATATTATTGAGCTACACCTTGGAATTTAATGACACTTTGATGAGACTTTGATTGCTATTCCATCTTCATTCTATCAAAGATAACTGGCCACTTCAAATTATTCCCTCCACTCAATGAAGCTCATGAAGCATGAGAAATCAATTAAAGAAAAACACTCCTGGAGTAACCACCAGAGCTTTCATTTCTAACATCAACGGGCAAACCTGAAGCCATAATTTCTCTTATTTATAATAGCCAGATGTCTCAAACTGTTTCGAGTCCCAGTCTACTAAGTGTGTTTTCTCTCCATCACGATTTGCCAGGTCTAGCTCCTATTGTGGTCTGGACCTTCTCAAAGCTTCAAGTGATCACTCTTAATTTATCCTCATTCTGTGGGTACGGGGGAGGGTTTCTATGCCTTCCCCTGGTGAGAGTGCTCAGCTCTCACTTGATCAAGTAACACAAACTCTGAGCATTGGGACAGTTTGAAAAAAGAGAGGTGAGAGGAACTCAATACCTCCTTCAGATAGTGATTGATGGGAGGGGGGATGTATCCACTCCTAGCTCACACTGCCACAGATCAGCCTGATTGAAGGTATTGAGATTCTGGGATGGTAACATTTTTCTCAACTATCTGGTCTTTAACACTAATGAACAGTAGAGAATTTATATCTGGGCCAACTTGAAATTTTCTCACTAAGAGGGTTCGGTCAGAGGAGAAAAGGACGTGTGCTAATCAAGATCACTGTCTTGCAAAAAATGAGCTTGGTACATTAGCTCAATTTTATGTTTGATCTCCATATCACAGTTCAAGGGAGCAAGTAAGATTAATGATAGGACTAGTCATGGAATGTGAAACGTGCCAAAACATGCTAATATACTTCTATTCAACCCAGACTTATAAAGGATTATTAGCCTATTAGTCTTTGATGATCTAAAATCCAGACTGTTCATACTGTGAATTTGGCAACAGTAGGTCGAAAGTTCTACTGCTGAAATCCAACATTTTGAGAAGGATGTAGCTGCAGGCCGAGCTCCAAAAATGGGCAAGAGCTCCAAACCCCCAGAAAATATATACAGAGCCCCTAACCTAACCCTTTTCCTAACCCTAACCATGTGTGGAAGTGTCGCCCCTTTTTGGAGTTGGCCCAACCCCTTTCTGAAGTAACCCTTCCCTTTTGGAGTTACCCCGCCCTCTTTTGGAGAATCCGCCCCTGGGCTTCAGCTATACCTACTTGGAAATTTTGACCATTTTGTTGACCAGTCTCTGAGAAATGTCCACAGGGTGGTGCCAAAATGGAGTTGAATTGTAGGTAAATTATGTAATGCATTCAACAGGAATGCATATTTAATTAACCCTACTCCCTAACCCAAACCTCAACCCTAAACCTAACCATCAGCGGAGTAAAAATTTAATTTTAGACCGAAAATACAACTTCTGAACCATGCTCACCATTGTTTATGTGAACACAATTACTTCCTGTATTTCATGGGTCCAGAACGTGTGTTTCAAAGGCTGCATGCACAATGCTCTATCAGTAACATCACAGGGAAAGGTAAACATGTTTGAATTGATGCAAAAAGGAGGCTGCAACTTGTCAGTAATTAGATTTTAGGGTACATGAACATTCTGAAGTTGCATTTCGATTTTGCGTGATCATGTCGGTAAAATCATGCTGTCAATAATATGCACATTTTATCTTAAAAATATAGTGAAAGTATTTCTCTATTACAACTTGGTCACTTACCAAATTTCTATCATGTTTATCTCTTTTTAGATCTGGAAGAATGCCATTGTTGATCCTAAAAAAGGGGAAAAAACATTAAGCTTGGTAACATTAAAGGAATGTTCTGGGTTCAATACAGGTTGAGCTCAATCAACAGCATTTGTGGCATTGATTAACAAAGAAAACATTTTCGATTAGTCCCTTGTTTATTTATTTTTTTATTATTTTTTTTCTCCCCTTTTTCTCCCCAATTTGGAATGCCCAATTCCCAATGCACTCTAAGTCCTCGTGGTGGCGTAGTGACTCGCCTCAATCCGGGTGGCAGAGGACGAATCTCAGTTGCCTCCACGTCTGAGACCAACAATCCGCGCATCTTATCACGTGGCTTGTTGAGCGTGTTACCGCAGAGACATAGCGCATGTGGAGGCTTCACGCTATTCTCCATGGCATGCACAACTCCACATGAGCAAACCACATTATGGCGACCACGAGGAGGTTACCTCATGTGACTCTACCCTCCCTAGCAACTGGGCCAATTTGGTCATCATAACAATCTCATCTTTCTTACGCATCGGTTAGGTTGTAGATTATTCCTTTGCTTGGAAACAGCTGATAATATGGCAAAGGCTGGAACCTCTCGACTCCTACAGCAACATAATACTGGTTGTTCTCCAGCTCATATGCTTCATGTAATGTTCTCCCATTCAGCATACACAATCTGAAGGGAATGAGACCACTCATCATCTTCTTATATTAAAATTTACAGGCTTCTGAATGCAACTTATACCTGTGAACAGCTCCAGTGCGCATGGCCAGTATGTTTTCCCAGCTAGTAAGCATATGTTTTGAAATCAGCACCCGTGCTGGAGGAACCAAGATATCTCCACTGGTAAAAACACTACAAAATACAATAATCACATTTGGTACTAAGGAACTAATTTCATAAATTTGTGCTTTCTAATTCTTTCTTTTAAAATGATAGTTTAAATAAAAATGAAAATGATGCCATTATTTACTCACCCTCATGTCGTTCCAACCCCATATGACTTTCATTTCTCCATGGAACACAAAAGGACATATTAGAAAGAATGGCGACTGAGGCTAAAATTAACATCTCCATTTGTAAAAGAAAGAAAAGAAAGAATGTCATGCAGGTTTGGATCAACAGGGATGAGAAATGATGACAGAATTTTAATTTTTGGGTGAACTATCCATTTAATAGATAAGACAGTATCCACTGATAATTAACAGCATGTGAGGAAATTAGAAAAAAAAAAAAAAAAAAAGAGAGCGAGAGAGAGAGAATGGGGGTCTCATTTTATACCATTAGACAGTATTACTTTACTTAAAGAATTAGACTTTGTTGTAGCCTGAAGGCTTGCCATTGAAGAATTCCAATAGGGAAACATTAAAAGCAGGCCTCACTTGATGGTGCACAACTCATTACTGATTCTCTTCCAGCGAGCCGGGACAATTATTCTGCTGTGAACTACAGGTCGGATCTGCATTGGAGACAAAATGAACAGGACCCCGCTGAGCACCACTGACAATAACTGTTCCACTGCTCATTTAGGGCACTCACACATCTGGTACTCTTCAATCAGCCTTCGTAAATACTGTTTTGGTTGTTGTTCAGATTGAAACACGGAGCTAAAAGAGTGATATATAGATTGCCATAACCTCAAGCAAATTCAAACTAAGTAGGCATTCTTATGATCATTGCTCACTAAGCAGGGTCTTTGCAGGTTTCGAAGGAATGAAATGTAAGACTTTTTAAGGCCAAATAAAAGAAAAATTTAAGACCTCTTTCACAATTAAAAAAAAAAACACATTAAATAATTAATTAGCAGGTAAGTACAAACCCACTGAGCCTACTTGGATGTCTCTGGACATGTTTTTATTATATTTTATTGTGCATTTATGTGTTTTCTTTCTTTTTTTAATAATATCAAAAAATATCAACATCAGAACTCTAAATGAATTCATTATGAATGCATGTAGCCTAAAGTAAGTAGCCTATATTGTGACCCTTCTCTTTAGTCACTTGTTCCCTATCTGTCACTCACTCGACGTTGTGTCGATGTAGTGACACTAGGGGTCACTCTTGGGAGCCCGAGACACCTCTGGTCTTTGATAAAAGGCCAGTGAAAATTGGCGAGTGGTATATGCATGCCACTTCCCCGGACATATGAGTATAAAAGGAGCTGGCGTGCAACCACTCATTCAGATTTTCTCTTCGGAGCCGAATGGTCGATGTTTACTGAGCTGACTGTTCATTCACCTCTGCTGGATCTGACGGCGCATTTCAGCGGCTTCTCCCTCCTCTGCACTGGTGCACTGCAGAGAACACCCCTGGACGCTTCAGCAGAAAAAAGAGAGTATATTTTCCTAAAAGAGTATATTTCTCTAAAAGAGCGGCACACACGGAACGTCTTTTTAAAGACGCATCTCTTTAAAGATGCCTTTCCGTTTGTGTGTTATTCCTGGTTGCGCTCGTTACCTCTCAACTTCAGACGGTCACGATCGCTGTCTTTCGTATCTGGGCGCGACCCACGCGGAGACAGCTTTCATGGATGGTTCATGTACTCACTGCGAGAACATGACCATAGCAACGTTGCGGTCGCGGCAAGCCACCCCAGCGGCTCCCCGCCTCGGTCCTTCTACCTATGGGTATGAGGCCAGCACGGCTAGCACTGGGGATGATTTGGGGACCCCAATGGGACCGCCTCCGCCGGGTATCCCCCCGTGGACCTCCCATTCCCCAGCACGCTCGTCTGCCCCGATTGGGCTTCCGGATGAGTCCGCCGGCTTGTCTCACGGCGAGTTCGACCTCTTGTTCGGAGCCCGCGAAGCTGATGAGCTCTCGAGCGCAGTATCGGAGAGCGGGCTTGTCCAGTTGGATGCAGAAGCCTCAGCTGGGCTCCCCCCTTCGGGGACGATTGCCCAGTCACAGGCTGATGCGGAAATGGCCAACATGCTTTCCCGGGCGGCCGCGAGCGTCGGGCTAGAGTGGAACCCTCCGCTCTCCCCCGAACCCTCACGGCTTGATGATTGGTTCCTGGGCTCGTGGCACCGCTCAAAGCAGCCACGCCCCGCTCCAGTGCCTTTCTTCCCGGAAGTGCAAGAGGAGCTGACAAAATCATGGGAGGCACCTTTTACTGCCCGGTCCCAATTTCTCAGCTCCCCTGCCCTCACTACCCTCGATGGCGGGGCGGCCAGGGGCTATATGGCGATTTCCCTGGTGGATAAGTCGCTTACGGTGCACCTATGCCCGCAGAGTGCCGCCACCTGGTGCGGTCACCCAAAGCTCCCGACCAAGGCCTGTAGGTTCACGTTGTCCCTGACCTCGCTCTCCGGGCGACGAAGGTCACAGCGTGGTCTCTTGGGTGGGCGATGTCCACATTAGTGGTCCAGGAGCACCACGTTTGGCTCAACCTGGTCGAGATGGGTGAGGCCGACAAGACACGGTTCCTTGCTGCCCCTATCTCTCAGGCTGGCCTATTCGGCAACACCATCGAGGACATTGCCCAGCATTTCTCGACGGTGAAGCAGCAGATGGAGTGATCGCGTGGTCATCACGCCAGTCTGTCACCCCCTCTTCAGCCCTTGCACTGACCTCACGTTTCTACGGGCAGGCGTTCCCCTAGAGCAGGTCTCCAGGCACGTCGTGGTCATGACAGACACCTCCAAGACGCGCTGGGGCACCGTTTGTAACAGGAACGCAGCCACCGCCTTGTGGATGGGCCCGCGGCTGCGTTGGCACATCAACTGCCTCGAGTTGCTGGCAATTCTGCTCGCGCTGCGGAGGTTCCGGCCGTTGATCCAGGGCAAGCATGTGTTAGTTCGGACAGACAACATGGCAACGGCAGCATATGTCAACATCCAAGGCTGTCTGCGCTCTCGTTGTATGTCACAACTCGCCAGCCATCTCCTCTGGAGTCAGTAGCACCTCAAGTCACTGCGAGCCACTCACATCCCGGGCGACCTCAACACTGCAGCAGACGCGCTGTCATGGCAGGTTACCCTCAGGGGAGAGTGGAGACTCCACCCTCAAGTGGTCCAGCTGATCTGGAGTCGATTCAAACAGGCACAGGTAGACCTGTTCGCCTCCCAAGAATCCTCCCACTGCCCGCTCTGGTACGCCCTGACCGAGGCACCTCTCAGTATAGATGCGCTGGCACACAGCTGGCCCCCTGGCCTGCACAAATATGTGTTTCCCCCAGTGAGCCTACTTGCAAAGACTCTGTGCAAGGTCAGGGAGGATGAGGAGCAGGTCATCCTGGTAGCACCCTACTGGCCCACCCAGATGTGGTTCTCGGACCTCACGCTCCTCATGACAGCCCCCCCTGACGAATTCCCCTGAGGAAGGACCTTCTTTCTCAGGGACGGGGCACCATCTGGCACCCGCGACCAGACCTCTGGAATCTCCATGTCTGGCCCCTGGATGGGATGTGGAAGACCTAAGCGGTCTACCACCCATGGTGGTAGACATGATCACTCAGACTAGGGGCCCCTCTACGAGGCGCCTGTATGCCTTTAAGTGGCGTCTGTTCGCTAAGTGGTGTTCTTCCCGATGGGAAGACCCCCAGAGATGCGCAGTCGGATCAGTGCTTTCCTTCCTGCAGGAGAGGTTGGAAGGGTGGCTGTCCCCTTCCACCTTGAAGGTGTACGTAGCTGCTATAGCAGCACACCACGACGCAGTGGACGGTAAGTCCTTAGGGAAGCATGACCTGATCATCAGGTTCCTGAGAGGCGCCAGGAGGCTGAACCCCTCCAGACCGCGCCTCGTTCCCTCATGGGACCTCTCTGTAGTTCTTCAGGATCTACAGAGAGCCCCCTTTGAGCCTTTGCAGTCAGCTGAGCTTAAGGCACTCTCCTTGAAGACTGCCCTCCTGACTGCGCTCACCTCCATCAAGAGGGTAGGAGACCTATATCTTCTGCTAATTCATTTCCCTGTCGACAAACTGCATCTTTCTTGGGCAGAGGCCCCTCTGCCACAGTCTCCATGTTTGTAGTAACTTCTCCCCTGTTGGGTAGGACCTACCATGAGACTTCTCCACATGACATACTTCCGACATAGTTCGGCAAGACCATGTGATGTATTTTCTACTTAAATATCCCCCCTCTCTCTGGGTGAAGTATGGTCTCCGTGGTGTCCTCCCCTTGGGAGGGACACACCCGACTAGACCTGGTCGGCCCAGTCGGATATTCCCCCTTTTTTTTAGGGAGTGGATAAAAAGAAGGGGAAAAGAGGCCACGACTGGGCTAGCCTGTCTTTATCTTTTGGGTAGTCAACTTTTCCACAAAGGGCCGTTCGACACTCATAACTATGTTGGGGGAGGTTATGTGTCGGCCTGGTGCGCTGGCTACGAGGCACACAGTTGTCTGCCGTCACACACTGCCAGTTCCCGTAACACAGTTCAGCCAGTTGCGGCGTTTTGTATAGGGACCCCTAGTGTCACTACATCGACACAACGTCGAGTGAGTGACAGATAGGGAATGTCATGGTTACTTGTGTAACCTCCGTTCCCTGATGGAGGGAACGAGACGTTGTGTCCCTCCTGCCACAACGCTGAACTACCCACTGAAATGGCCGGACCTTGTCTCGGCTACTCAGCATAAAACCTGAATGAGTGGTTGCACGCCAGCTCCTTTTATACCCGTATGTCCGGGGAAGCGGCATGCAAATACCACTCACCAATTTTCATTGTCCTTTTATCAAAGACCAGAGGTGCCTCGGGCTCCCAAGAGTGACCCCTAGTGTCACTACATCGACACAACGTCTTGTTCCCTCCATCAGGGAACGGAGGTTACACAAGTAACCATGACGTATTCCAGCAAGACGTGATGCAATAGACATTATTCACAGTAGCGCCATGTTTGATTTTTAATGGGAATGGAAATGAGGCTGTGAGAGATAGACTTACCATCTCTTTAATGGCACGCACGGTATAAATCTGTAAAAAGCTCCAATATCCCATCTGATTTTCCACAATTCATGTTGTCTGGAGTTTTTTGTCTACCGAGTGTTCTTGAAAGGATATTTTTTAAATTTTTTTGTAGAACAGCCCAATGAAGAGACTGTACGTCTATCCCTCACAGCCTTGTTGTCATTCTCGTCAAAAATTAAATATAGCGCTGCTGTGAATAAGGTCTAGCATGTGCTGAATAACATTTATATATTTTTTCTTGGCAGATACCTTTAAAAAATACTTTAACAGGTAGTTAAAGGGCAGCTCATTTAAAAATGTAATTTCTGTCATCACTGCCTTGAGTCTGTATGAATTTTTCTCTGCCATGGAACAAAAAAGATGTTAAGCAAAACGTTTAGTCTCAGTCATCATTCACTGTCACTGCATCTTTTTTTCATTCAATGAAAGTGAATGGTGGCTGAAACTCCCTAATATCTCCTTTTGATATCCACTGAAATAAGAAAGTCATACAGGTTTGCAACAGCATGAAGGTAAGTAAGTGATGACATTTTTCATTTTTGTGTGAAATATCTCAAGTAAAAGTCAATACTCATCAGTTACCTTAAAATTGGCCATTTAAAGTTGACAATATGTATTGAAAATGTTAACAGATTAAATTATGAAAGAGAACTGTGCTGCATAATTAGTTATGATGCATATTGAAAACAGATTATATACTAAATATTAAATATATATAATATATTTTCATATTATGTATATAATTAATATTATAATATTTATATAATTATATTTTTACTGTTTTGTATATTATTAAAAAAAAAATTAATTGACGGATTCAGATGGCAGAGAAATACCTGTATATATCAGATGGAGCTCAAGAGAGGTGGAGATAAGAGATATAACAGGTGTAACTCTGAGTAGTTCTGTTAGCTTTACAATTCTTGTCAAAGGTGATGTAAAATAAGGAAGTACCACGATTTGCACGCTTGCAAATTGCAGCGTTGACAGCTTTGTTGATTATAAACAGGAGCGATAGTGTTAGCGCATTGCTCACTTACAGAGACGCAGAAAAACGCCATTTGCATTTCAGATTAACAGGTTTATGCATGTGTAACATCGTAAATTCAGTCAACAGCGTAGCTAGGCCCTGGCTGATAGGACTGAAGCCTTGGGTCTTTTTTTAATAGCCCGGAATGTTTTTGCTTTTTGTTTATTTTTTTGTGAAGAGAAAAGAAAAAAAAAGTAAGGCTTAATGTTAATTACATCAGGGTACAAAAGCAACAAGGCAGGCTTCAATTCTGGCTTCAAATCTAAATTAATTCTGATCAGTGAGCCCAACTTGCATTAATTGACAGTTTGCACTTTGACTTTTACCTGCTGTTCGTGCTCAAGTTAATCAGACGGATCGTTATGAACGCCTCATGTGGGAGCTTTCTCTCACAGGGGTGCAGCTTTTCAGAGGCACTGAGGTTTTATTATGCAAGCTTTATTTCTAAATATATAATCTATAAGCCTCATTTCTAATATTCATTTGTTTTTAACAATCCACACACCAAGTAGATTTTAATGCATGCGCCAGTCATCTTTTTCGGTTATTCAGGTTTAGTCGGGAGTCAGGACGCGGGAATAAATAATGTTTATTGCAATGGAATTTCCTCAAATGCAACACAAAATAGCAGCACAAAGTGCTATAAGCCTAAATAGCACAATACATAGGTCTTAAAATGATAAAATCTCACATTACAATCAAACAAAATGACTGACAGTGGCTGTGTCTCGTTTGGAAGGCTGCATGCTAGGTAGGACGCGTCCTTTGAAGGCTGCAGTATACCGAGTGTCCTCCTTTAAACAAGCCTTGTTTAAACGAGATGGCCTTCATAGGACAAACAGAAACGTAACGTAACATGGTTGCTATGACAGCATGCCACTCTTTAACAAGCGCTTGAGTGAGAAGGGAACAAAGTCCCTCAGGAAGGGAACACATGAGGTACATTTTAGGAGAGTTATAATGATGTAAAGAGAAAAGAAAATAGATTTTACAGGTGTACTTTTAGTCTAATAATTTATTTTAATTATATATTAATATAATATATACTCTGAACCCATCTACTGAGGTACTTCAACTTGGGAATTAACATTCCTTGTGTTTGAACATCATATTTACGGGCAAATTGGCATCATTTTTTTAGACATTTCCATTGAAGCAAAGAATTGTGGATTGTGAGTGCCCACGAAGGATACACCTCATGCACCCTCCTAATTCCCATGAAAGAAGGTTGCATTCGAAGTGTCCTACTGGCTTTTCTGAAACGAGACAGCCTCGATGACGTATGCGGCCGACAAATGTGACCTCCGGAGGACGCATCCTTCCAAACGAGACACAGCGAGTATATGCGCTCTGCCGTGCTGGTTCACATTTCCATGTCATGTGCATGGTTAAACTGATGCATTTAAACAGCCTCTTTGGGGTGCCTTGATTTAAAATCAGATGACATTGAACTTGTCAAATTGTTGACAAATTATCTCTTACCATTTATCAAGTGTTGAAACAACCTCAAATCATGTTTAATAACAGTCATGAAACCCAACGCAGGTGTTTCGAGATGCGTTTATAAAAATTTAAGTTATTTTTAACTTTACTCTGTGATCCCACGAAGGTGTTTTATTGCCAAATTAAATCAAATTTAAAAAATCAAGATTTTGATAATAAAGTTGTAATATTTAGCAAATAAAATAAAAATTACGAGAATAAAGTCAAAGCATTATGAGATTAAATTTCGTATGAGAATAAAGTCCAAATTATTAGAATAAAGTCGTAGCATTTTGAGAATACAGTAGTATATTGTGTGAATAAAGTTGAAATATTAGAGAAAAAAATCTGAGTACTAGGCCAAACAAAGCATCATTATCATGACGATAGAATGGACGCCGAGCCAGCAGCTTCATTAATGCAAGAGATGGATGTGGAGGATGTAGTTAAATCATACTTTAGGATAGGATTTTGCAGTAAAGAAATCCTTGGTCTTTTGGCTCTTCAGCACAGAGTTATTAGTATCCGGACACTGCAGCGGTTATGTAGAAAATTTACTTTATTCAGGAGAAAGAACCAGACAGATTTGCGCAGTCCCAATCGGTGTTGTTATTGGGTTTACCTCTCTAAACAATACTGTAACTGAGGGGATGTTACCACATACAATATCTTTATATGGACTTATATAAATAACAACAGTTCCAATTATTTTTTGTTTCACTTGAGTGCAAGCCTATATCTCGTGCCTCCCTTGACAGGTGCACACATGTTGAAAACTCCTGTACTAATGCACACCACATTTATGAACAGAGAGCTTGCATAAACACAAATTTCAGCATGGCTGCATAACCAAGTTATCTCCCTGGTTAGTGATGTTGTATGTAACAACCCAGTTGCTCCACTTTGCTGTTGTCCACCATATCACTTTGATGTTACTTTCCTTTCGATTTATTTTCAAAATATTACAACATTAATCTCATAATGCTTTGACTTTCTTCTCGTTATTTTTACTTTATTCTCAAAATATTATGATAAATAACAATTGCAAATTTTAATTGTTAAATTACTTTGATTTTACTGTTAGCATTAATTTCTGCACAATCAACAATGAGCCGACAAGTTGTAATTCTCGCTTTAATCCTCTGCAATTTAAATTAAAATGCGTTATATTCGTTTATTGTGCGCCTGACATGTGCTTATATAAAGTTCTGAACCAGTGTCAGGGGCATCGCTAGACTTCAGTGTCATCCACAGGCCATATTATAATATTATAACTTAAAATCTGACCACCCTACCTGTCAAATAATAATTATATTAAGCACAACACTGACACCAGTTCAGAACTTTATATGAGCAAACATCAGGCACACAATAAACAAATCATTTTTTGTTTATCAACGTTTTAATTTAAATTGTGGAGGATCAATGCTCAGGGCTTCAGCCCTATCAGCCAGGGTCTAGCTATGCAGCTGGTCAGTGTTGCTCTGACTATATATTTTTATACTATAATATGGCCTGCGCGCGCTCACACTAAACTCAAGCATCAGCTGCTAAAAGCTGGCTGCACGAGAGAGAGAGAGAGAGAGAGAGAGAGAGAGAGAGAGAGAGAGAGAGAGAGAGAGAGAGAGAAACCCAAAACCTGAAAAGATCCAAAAAAGACCAAGTCACCAAGAGCAACACCATAACTTCAAATTAGACAACATGACCTTAGAACACACTCAGAACTACACATACCTTGGAATAAACATTAGCAACACAGGAAACTTCAACAAGGCTGTGAATGACATGAGAGACAAGGCACAGAGAGCTTTTTATGCTATTAAGAAAAATATCAAAATTGACATCCCAATCAGAATCTGGCTAAAAAGAATTCAGTCAGTTATAGAACCCATCACACTCTATGGATGTGAAGTCTGGGGCCCACTCACAAACCAAGAGTTCACCAAATGAGGACAAACACCCAATAAAGAACCTGCAAGCAGAATTCTACAAAAATATACTGCGAGTACAATGAAAAACACCTAATAATGCATGCAGAGCAGAATTAGGACTGTACCTCTAATAATTAAAATAAAAAAGAGCCATTAAATTCCATGCCCAGCTAAAAAATTGTGATACACAAACCCTTCACCACAAAGCCCTAAGATACAAAGAGCTGACTTTACATGGTCTTAGAGGGCTGGTGGGCCGGTCCCACTCTGTGCTCTCGCCCTGCGGCCAGCGGATGTGCTGGGCGGGTTTAATCAGACAGTGCCATTTTGTCACACTTTTATACTTTTAATATTTGTTGTTTACCATGTGCAGCAGTAAATGGCAACGCTTCAGAGGGGCAATATGGTCTTAGAGCTGACTTTACAATCTAAAACATGTCCAGCTAAACCCCAGAACAAAACCCCAGCCAGACAAAATCTAAATATTAAAACACAAAAATAAATCTATCTAAAACATTGGGCAGAAGCAACAGCTCAACAAAGTAAATTGGAATGCTATCTGTCCCTAAACAGAGAATATAAACTGGCAGAATACCTGAGCACAGTCACCGACCCTAAACTAAGAAAAGTCCTGACCATGTACAGACTCAGTGAACAATAACCTCGCCATAGAGATGGTCAGACACAGACAGACCTGGTTTTTCTCCCCATTTCACAACCCATCACAAAGACTTTAATCGGATACATCACAAGGACAAACTTTCATACCTAGTTGGAGAAACCCCAGCAAGCTCACACCTGGCTGCGAGATATGTCAAGTCCTGCCACGACAAAAGGACAACCAGTGTGCCACATGCATAAAATGGAAAACATAGCATAACAAACACTTTTTACTATTCCTTTATTTTGTTGTATTTTTACATCGTTTTCTTTAACTGTGTAAAGCTTTTCTTTTACCATCCCAATAAAGCTATTTGAATCTGAATCTGAGAGGGAGGGAGAGAGAGAGAGAGAGAGAGAGAGAGGGAGAGAGAGAGAGAGAGAGAGATGATTTTGACTAGTGCAGATTGTGCTGTTTTAAGTGTCTCCTCTATTCACGCCCCAAAATTTAAGACCACAGCAAACGAAGTGTAAGACTTCTTGTAATTTATTTAAGATATTTAATACTTTTTATGGCTTTAAATTTTAAAAAGTAAATTTAAAACTTTTAAAGGACCCACGGTTACCCTGCTATGGTCCATTACTAGGTCTTTTAGGGGAATTAGCTTAATAAGTCACTTCAAACAGGCGAAACTTTGAATATAAGGCCAAAGCCATGCTTTTGACTTCTGATATCAATGGTATTTGGTAATGTGGTATTATTTTATGCTACTGAAGGACACACTATACCATGGTTCCTCAATGCTCCTTTTGAAAATGTACCATCCAGCAGCAGAGCAGATGTTGTTTCAATATTTCCACATAATTTTCCTTCCTCATGATGCCATCTATTTTGTGAAGTGCACCAGTCCCTCCTGCAGCAAAGCACCCCCACAACATGATGCTGCCACCCCCATGCTTCACGGTTGGGATGGTGTTCTTCGGCTTGCAAGCCTCACCCTTTTTCCTCCAAACATAACGATGGTCATTATGGCCAAACAGTTCAATTTTTGTTTCATTAGACCAGAGGTCATTTCTCCAAAAAGTAAGATCTTTGTCCCCATGTGCACTTGCAAACTGTAGTCTGGCTTTTTTATGGTGGTTTTGGAGCAGTTGCTTCTTCCTAGCAGCCTTTCAAGTTATGTCGATATAGGAATCATTTTACTGTGGATATAGATACTTGTCTACCTGTTTCCTCAAGCATCTTCACAAGGTCCTTTACTGTTGTTCTGGGATTGATTTGCACTTTTCACACCAAACTACGTTCATCTCTAGGAGAGAGAATGTGTCTCCTTCCTGAGCAGTATGAAGGCTGCGTGTTCCTGTGGTGTTTATACTTGCATACTGTTGTTTGTACAGATGAACGTGGTACCTTCAGGTGTTTGGAAATTTCTCCCAAGGATGAACCAGACTTGTGGAGCTCCACAGTTTTTTATTTATTTATTTATTTATGAGGTCTTGGCTAATTTATTTTGATTTTCCCATGATGTCAAGCAAAGAGGCACTGAGTTTGAAGGTAGGCCTTAAAATACATTCACAGGTACACCTCCAATTCAGTACACCTCCTTTCAGAAGCTAATTGGCTAATTGTCTAAAGGCTTGACATCATTTTCTGGAATTTTCCAAGCTACTTAAAGGCACAGTTAACTTAGTGTATGTAAACTTCTGCCCGCTGGAAATGTGGTATAGTCAATTAAAAGTGAAACAATCTGTCTGTAAACACTTTTGGAAAAATTACTTGTGCCATGCACAAAGTAGATGTGCTAAATGACTTGCCAAAACTATAGTCTGCTAATATAAAATCTGTGGAGTGTTTAAAAAATTAGTTTTAATGACTTCAACCTAAGTGTATGTAAACTTCTGACTTCAGCTGTATACCCACACTTAAAATTGAACAGTAAAAACAAATGGTGTCTAATAGTTTATTCATTTTATGAGTAGACAAAAAAAAAAAAAAAAAAAGAGAATGCCCTATACAGTATGTACTATGTCACTGTTTGAAATGGAGTGAAACAGCTGACTCAAGTACAGTTTTATAGTGAAATCAATGCACATGTTCACTTCATGTTTTTCAGCAACAATAAAACAGGGGGCATGAAATTAGTTAACCGCTACACTCTGTGGAAATATTGCAGTAATATTCTGCAAGAGGTTTGAATTGATCCGAGTCAATAACAGAGAGATGTAAGATGCGGAACAGCAGTAAAAAAATCATACAGCAAACATGTTATGATTATTTGCCTCAGATATGTCCTTTCACTTTGCATTTCTGACACACATAACAAGAAAAATAATATATCTTTGTTATGCAGGGATATTCTGAATATCTTTTTTCAATACCAACAGCATTGAGCTATCACTATGAAACTTACCAGTTCACTTTTCTTTTCTTTTTTTTCTTTTTTTTTTTTTTTTTTTTGAGGTTTATGTGTTGTTATCTGATGATAGCTATAGAAAAAAGCAGAGAGAAAGAATATTCTGAATGATTAATGTGAATTTTATGAACAGCACAACCTCCAAGATAGGCCTACTCTAAAAATGTGTCTGAAAACACAAATGTAGCCCAGCTACTATAAACATCTGCATTATTTTCATATTAAAGGGACAGTTCACCTAAAAACTTAAATTCTCTCATCATTTACTCACCCTCATGCCATTCCAGATGTGTATCACTTTCTTTCTTCTGAAAAACCTTATTTAGCAGCATAAATCTAGCAAACTTTTTTATATTTGCAATTTTTTTTAATTATTTAGTGCAAATTTAGAACATTATACTTTGTATTATATTACCTTGGAATTAGTTTTGAAAAACAAGTTACCACAGCTGCAATATATGGCTTCTAATACAGCTCAGTATAGCTCAATAATGAGTGACAGTTGTAATCCAGTGCTCTCTATTTTTGTCTTCATTTGGAAAGTTGTTGAAATGTAATAGTGGCATTTTTCTTTTGAAGTTGGAGCAAATGTATAAGCAAAAATTATATTTGCCAGGGTCTCCCATTCACTCCCATTTACCGCTTTCGAGGTTTACCCTGCAATCCTTTACTTTTGCGTTCCAAAACCCAGAAGTGTGAAAAGGGTCCATTCAGTTATTATAGTGATATTATTATTAAATCACAAATGCTGTTAACAATATTAATATGGCATATATTCAAACAATCGTACAGTAGAACTTAGTAGGAATCTTAACTGATATTTATCTTTCATCAGGCTCTTAATTAGTGAATTAACTTTTTCTATTCATGTTCATTAGAACTGCTGAACATATTTACAGAGGAGAAAAACTCAGCTTCATCCCTATAATTCATGGGGGTCCAGGCTTTAAAACTCATGTTAAATTCTCCTTTATACTTGCCCTTATATATATTTACCACAGTTCTTGCATAGTATCCAGAGTTTAACTGTGGTATTACTAATATTATGGTAATTATGGTAATCACAGGTAAATTCTCACAGGTATGCTCCTCATTACTAGATGTAATTATGGTTTGTGACTTAAATGTCAATGCAACTATTCCTCTAAAATACAATATTTAATAACATTATAATAACAGTAACATTTATTATAAATATATACAATATTTCTGCCAAAACAGTTAGTCTTATTAACTGCAATGTAATAAGAATGGGGATGTGTGGATTGAAAAGCCTGTAATTATCGTTGTGAATGACACAATGTTTTCCTGTTTACCTCGTCACTGCTGTTTAGAATATTGGGGCTGTTTAATCTGGTTTCAACAAGTTTTGCACAGAGCTTTTAAGGTTTCCATGTTCCGGCAGTGTTTGCCACTGGACTGCGCAGCGCAAGCGCAGAGCAGGTTCGTCAGCGCTGTGCTGATGGGCCGGTCCCACTCTGTGCTCTCAGCTCTGCGGCCAGCAGATGTGCTGGGCGGGTTTAATCAGACAGTGCCATTTTGTCACACTTTTATACTTTTAATATTTGTTGTTTCCCATGCGCAGCAGTAAATGGCAATGCTTCAGAGGGGCAATTTTGTAGTTGCACAGGTGGGAAAATATAAACATAAGAATATGGAAGTGAAAGTGGAGATTTATAGTAAATAAAAAAAAATAATAATTTTTTAAAAAAGGACTTAAATATTCATCTGTTTTTTACCCACCCACATCATATCACTTCTGGTGATATGGATTAAACCACTGGAGTCATATGAATTGCTTTTATTCTGTCTTTATGTGCTTTTGGGACCTTCAGAGTTCTGGTCACCATTGACTTGCATTGTAAGGACCTACAGAGCTAAGATATTCTTCTAAAAATCTTCGTTTGTGTTCTGTAGAAGAAAGAAAGTCATAGACAACTGGAATGTGATGAGGGTGAGTAAACGATTAGGGAATTTTCATTTTTGGGTGATCTATCAATTTAACTTACCATATGAAGCCATTTAAAATCATATTAGACAATTACGATTTTTTAATTAATTATGGGGTTTTTCTTCAAAGAATAACTCTACAGTGTTTAGTAGGTATCTGCTGTTCTTTCAAACAAACACTACAGCAGTGAAGTTTACTTACTCTCCTGTAAATAATCATTAACATCTTGTGGATGAATGAACTTACTCCAGTTTGTTCAGCCTCTCCGCTCCGGCTGCCACATATATCCAGATCCACAATCCTGTGACTCTCATTGGGGGTGTAAATGTTTCGCAGTGGCCCAAAGGGAGCAGTGATGCCTCGAGTGACAGAGTTCATAAAGATGTCAAAAGTCGATGATTGGCGGTGATTGATGACAAACCTTCGGCCGAGATAAAAAGCATCTCCGTTTCTGACCACAGTTCAGCAGCTGTCAAGCTTCCAGTCAGTTTAGGTTAGACAAGCCTCAGACAGTAGATTACATTTTAATTAGTGTATTACTTACTCATGAGTCACGTCTTAGGTGACACGTTATTGTAGGTCTGCTTTTAAGAAATATCAGTTTTCAGTCTGTATTTATGGCTGAAGGTTTACTAAATCAAATTTGATTTAGTTTCATTGTTGTGCAAATTCGCTATAAAGGTTGGTTAGTTTAGGGTCTCTTATACTATTGTCTGTCTGTTTGGTCTGATGGGAAGCGAAGGGTTGCAGATCGGTTTACACAAGCTGGTTGCGTGAATACGTTTGTAAAGTTTAGTCTAAAGGCCTATTACGAAATTCATGCTCATCGTCCGTCGTTAAAGATTTATTAATAAATGTTTTATGCGCCCAACAGAGGTATAAAGATTCCCACCTTGCCACAAATTAATCAGATTTCCTGCCTGCTATTATATTTTTCATGCAGTTAAATCCAGGACGGTTTGACCTTGTTATTACACTTAGGCGCAGAAAGACAAGGAGCACATTAGTATTGCTGTGTGTAGAGCCCACCGTGATCACTAGAGGGAGCCAATTTACAACTTAAAAGCTTTATCATATAAAAATAAAATGAAGAGGCCTTCAATCCTTTTCTCTAGTATTAATAAGCTTTACTTAAAAAGGAGGGAAACCTTTCAAAGAGTAATACAGTTTCTGATTTATAAAATCATACATGGACACACACACACACACACACACACACACACACACAAGCACACAACCCCCCCCCCCCCAAATTATTAACAAATAATGTTTTAAGACAAATTTGATCAGGAGATGTACAACGAGTACAAGTTGTTATTTGATATTTATTTGCTGAAATCAAGACAAACAAATGAAATATACAGTGGCCCCCAAAAAATATTTGGATACTTGTATGGCACGGCATTATATAACAAATTACCAAATCAAGTGGCATTTATTTTAAAGAAAAATGGCAGAAGCACACTTTTTAAAAAAAAAATAACACTGCACAAAATTAATTGTTAGATGTATTGGAAACACTTTACAGTAAGGTTCCATTTGTTAACATTAGTTAACAACATTAGTTAACATGAACTAACAGTGAACAATACTTTTACAGCATTTATTACTGTAATCTTGGTTAATGTTAATTTCAACATATATCAAAACATTTTTCAATCAAAAATTCTATTTTGAAAAAAAAAATTAAAAAAAAATAAAAAAATAAAATATATATATATATATATATATATATATATATATATATATATATATATATATATATATATATATATATTTGTTCATTGTTTGTACATGATACCTATAGCCTTTACTTATGTTAACGAATGGAATCTTATTGTAAAGTGTTACAGATTTACTAAATTGAAAATTAATTCAAACGGTATTTGGGCACTTTCCAGTCATCAGACCTTAGTTGAACATGTCCACAGGGGCAGATTTAGGCATGACAGCAACATGGGCAGCCTTTTCATTGCAAATTTTTTTTATTTATGTAATGAAATCTACACATTTTTAAGTGTGGCTTATGTGTCCTAATAGTTTTTGGGCCACTGTATGCAGTTTACTGAACCTCTAGAGCAGTGTTTCTCAATCCTTTCCTGGAGTACCACTAACATTACACATTTTGGATATCTCCATTATCCAACACACCTGATTCTACTGATTAGCTCATTAGTAGAATGCTGCTGGGTCTGAAATGAGTATGTTAAATTAGGGAGACATCCAAAATGTGTAGTGTTAGTGGTACTCCAGGACAGGATTGAGAAACACTGCTCCAGAGTATTATGCTTCAGAAATAACGTACAAATATTTTATACCATTACACAGAAGAACAGTAATTTTTTTTAACTATGCCCAGAAGCCAATCAATCAGTGTTTTTAATTATTTTACATTTTATTTTAGTGTCATAATTAAAGCAGTATATTGGTAGATAAGAAAATCTTCAGTACTGTGCTGCTTCTTATTTAAAATTCAGCCTTCTTGCATTGATGTCTTTAGATCTTTGCTATTATAAACTATTCTTATTCACTTTCCTGTCTGGATGCATGATGCAGCTCATACACTGTCCTTGTCAAACTCACACACAAAGTACATGGTGAGGTGACAAGCTACATCAATCCACTCGCCTGAAGACACCAACTCAACACAGTCCTCATCATCATAAGCGTTGTTTGGCTCCCCCTCCCTCCATTTGCTGAAAGTGGTCATGGGTGAGCGCTCCACATATACAAAATGGCCTTCTCGCTCCAGGTCATTAATGCCGATATACACTCTGCTAAGGCTAGCATCAGTGATGTAGCCGGCAATGGCTCTGTTGGCCGCCGCTTCCTTGGGCATGGCCAGGTGTCCACTGCGCCCTTGACAAAACACCTCAGCGTCCCTGTAGCGTTTTTCCTCCTTCACCAGCAGATACACCTTGCTGTCAGTCTCTTTGATGCCAGCGACAGCTGCGGGGGAGGGCAGTGCTGAAAAATTTCTATAATCACACCGCAGCACCCAGCATTCACACAAGTGCATTCTTACCTGACAGACAGACAAAAGAGCTTCTGGCTAATTGCTAAATTCTTTTGTCTACATGCATTCACCCTGTGCATCAAAAAAGAACAACCGTATGAATTAACTTGACAGGTGAAATGCATTTAAATTAGGAGGATGATCAATATATTATTTTAATATCCTGCCACACAAAAAGCAGTAGAGAGTGCACATGGTTCATTCTTTCTTTTGTTGTCATGAATTTCCAGGACATACCATTTTTAATGAACTTCAGATCATTTGTTAATTGTTCCACTTGAATGTCTATTTCACCAATCATCATCCGTAATGGTGCACACTCACAGGGAAGCCCTGAAAACACAAGTTAGATTCAAATGACCATTCAAACGAGTAGTCCAAGCGTTAAACAGATTCCTAATGAGTTCAATTCAACTAATATGTCTGAACTTAATTCTATTTCAGCAAAGCCTATACCTGGCTCCCCATCTGGGCCCTTTGGTCCTGGATCTCCTATATCACCTTTTAAACCTGGGGAAAAAAGGAAAGCACACAGTATTATTAAGCACTTGGACAAAGCACTATAAATACTTTAAAAATTGCAAATTAAATTAAGTTACCTTTAAGTCCAGAGGGGCCCATCTTCCCATATTGTCCCATGCTGCCTTGTTGGCCTTTCAGTCCAGTGTGGCCTGAATTACAAAAATAATCTTTTAAATCTCTTTAAAATTGTCTAAAACTACCAACATAAGCAAATAAATCAATAAAGACATTAAAAAATATATGTCACCAATGCTGAATTCTGGTTCAGATTGCCTCAACCATACTAAATACAAGGTAAGATAAGGGGTCCATTTAGAGGCTGGTCTCATGAAAATTATGTGACTGTTCATCTAGCTTGTTGAAGCTTGCTAAATCTAGCTAGATGAAGCTTGTTCATCTAGGCCCGCCAATCATATCCCAACAATATAGACCATTTCAAGGACTATTCGTCGCTTGAACCATCAGAACTTGCCGGAAGGCGATGACGAAAGGAAAGATGAACTACCCCCCCACAACAGGATGGGACCAAAACTGGAGGTGTTGGGGTGGTGGTGGGTGAAGCAACACAGCATACAAGCAATGATACACAGCTGTGGGACCTTATAAGGCATAGGCTAGATAAT
The DNA here is from genome assembly GCF_019703515.2 of Myxocyprinus asiaticus. Taxonomy (NCBI): domain Eukaryota; kingdom Metazoa; phylum Chordata; class Actinopteri; order Cypriniformes; family Catostomidae; genus Myxocyprinus; species Myxocyprinus asiaticus. Next base: position 29,543,760 of record NC_059363.1, read on the forward strand.
GATTGTATGAGATTCTGGGATTGAATGAATGAATGACGTAATGCTACTACGAGTCCTCTGTGAAAATTAATGCTTAGGCTTACATTTCTCTCAGAGAACTCAATAGTATGGAATAACATGAGTTAGTTATAGATTAGTTTCCCTTGGTGTAAGCCCTGTCCTATGGTTCAGCGTCAGGATTCTCGCTCGAACCATCAGAGCCTGCCAGAAGGCGATGACGGCAGGGTAGAGGAGCTACCCCCAAAAGAATATTAGAACCTAATTTAAACTTATGTCCCCCCAAAAGGAGAACTAAACTAATAGTTCAACTTAGACGACCAGGTCTCAGGCGAAGGAACCTGAAAAAAGCAGAAGTATTAGTAATACAATGAATATAACCTTATATGACTAGCAAACATGAAACCCTTACAAATGGCATGTAATGTGCCATACCCTACTGAAAGATGACTAGCTTTATGAAATGGCATAGCTTCCGATGTGTCTGTGCAAACGGACTGCCCATGGAATGGGTGGCATTGCTTCGTGATGTGTCTGTGAAACAGACTGCCCATGAAATGGGTGGCATTGCTTGCGATGTGTCTGTGAAACAGACTGTCCATGAATTGGGTGGCATTGCTTACGATGTGTCTGTGAAACAGACTGCCCATGGAATGGGCAACAATGCATTGACCAGAAATGCTTCAGGTCCAGACATGCACAGTAGTGTTCTAATTCCTTTGATATTGTTTACATCCTTGAAATGGTCAGTATAAGCAGCTACTCTCCATTACACCAGTGACGATTCTGCCAGTATACAGTATACGCCTATACCAATTATAATTCAAAATTGTCTATTTCTTGCTTTAAGTCAGGGGATTTCAGAGCTCAAGCCCAGTCCCGTACTCGAGCCCCTCCATTAGCATGCCAAATCTGTTAACCTTAAAGTGCTTCAGGACTGTATGAAATCGTGAAATGATATTATAAGGTTCCTCACACGTATCACTAAACCTAAACCTAACTGAAAGTCAGAAAAAAGCAAATGTGAAGCATCCACCTCAGTTTTTGGTGCTTTTATGACACTTTCAGCTCATGTGTCGACTAGCATGCTATTCATATGTCCTTTGCATAGCAAATGCAACAGCTATCAAATGAAATACTGCGCAATTTAATCAAAGCTCTGTAGTTAGTTATTAAAATGTATCAACTATAATAAGTGTTTTGATGTAATTTAGTCAAAAATCATTTAGCTAAAATTTAGCAAAAACAGGTTTCTATGAGATCAGGCTGTCAATTTAAGTGTATAAATTTGGCAACTCAGAACTCCTTGTGTGTGATGGTAACACTTTATTTTGATGGTCCCAAATAGATATTTAACTGACTATAAGTGACTTATCAACTGGCTTGTTATAGCTAGTAAACAGTGTTTCAACAAACATTCTGTAGACTTTCAGTAGCCTGTATATAGATATTTATTAATGACCTACTTACATTTATCAACTGACTTCTTATAGCTAGTAAACAGTGTTTCATCAAACATTCAATAGACTTTCAGTAGCCTGTATATAGGTCTCTATTAATGACCTACTTACATTATTGTTGAGAACATCAGTTCATTAAAAGGTCATTAATAAAGATCTATATACAGGCTACTGAAAGTCTACTGAATGTTTGTTGAAACACTGTTTACTAGCTATAGCAAGCCATTTGATAAGTCACTTATAGTCAGTTAAATATCTACTTGGGACCATCAAAATAAAGTGTTACCTGTGTGATTTTTCTAAGAAGGACAGTTTGGTCACTAGTGATGCATCCTAAAATGCACACTCCTGCACTATTCTACATAGTTTTGTAGTGTAAGTAGTGCGAGTGGTATGTTAAAACTTAAAATGCAACAAAAAAAAGTGTACTATTAGAACCAGGATGATGCACTTCTTCAACCGTTAAAACGGAGTGTGGAAAAAATCATGGCTTGCCATACATAGCGGAAGAGGCGGTGTCACCTTGCTGGTCTGACAAAACAGTTGTAAAAAGTGGAGAATGTAGCAACAAGTGAAACTTTAGTGAAGACAACACCGTACAAATGTAAGCTGAATGCTTTACCTTTAATATGTGTTTTGATTGAGATACAAGTGTTTAATTTAAGTTATCTAACACGCTAATGCTAGCGACAACACATCACGTGTTTAAATTCGTCACTTCCGTCAACTGTTAAACAGCGAATGCTTCCGTGTTTGTAAAAAAAAATTATGTGTTCCATTTGGAACGATACTACACTTTGAAAATTCATACACTACATGGCTGAGTGCATAGTGTGTATATTAAGTGTATAGTGCATCATTTGGGACACAGCTTTGGTTAAACGTTTATATTTTCAGTGGAACACAAAAGGAGTTATTTTGCAGAATGTCTTAGCCGCTCTTTTCAATACAGTAAAAGTGAGTGGAGACTGGCTTGTCGTGTCCCAAAAATGACAAAAAGCACCATAAAAGTACCATAAAATGAGCACATAAGACTAGTGTGCTATTTTCCAAGTGTTCTGAGATAAAATGATAGCTTTGTGTGAGAAACAGACCGATTTTCGCCGAAAATCTTCCCCTCCGCCACAGTTCTTAAAGAGACAGTTCGCCCAAAAATGAAAATGCTGTCATCATTTACACACCCTCCTGCCATCCCAGATGTGTATGACTTTCTTTCTTCTGCAGAACACAAAAAAAGATTTTTAGAAAACTATCTCAGCTCTGTAGGTCCATATATGCAAGTGAATGGGTGCCAACATTTTGAAGCTTCAAAATCCACATAAAGGCATCATAAAAGTAGTCCATATGACTCCAGTGGTTAAATCCACCTGTTCAGAAAAAATATTACAGATCAATATTTAAGTCATTTTTTATCATAAATTCTCCTCCCTGCCCAGTAGGGGGTGACATGCACTAAGAATGTGAATCACCAAAAACAGAAGAAGGAGAAAGTGAAAGTGAAGGAAAAGGGACTTAAATATTGATCTGTTTCTCACTCACACCTATCATATCACTTCAGAAGATATGGATTTAACCACCAGAGTCATCTGGAGTACTTTTATGTTGCCCTTTTGTGGATTTTGGAGCTTCAAAATGTTGCCACCCATTCACTTGCATTGTATGAACCCACAGAGCTGAAATATTCTTCAAACTTTTTTTGTTTGTGTTCAGCAGATAAAAGAAAGTCATCCACATCTGGAATGGCATGAAGGTGAGTAAATGATGAGAGAATATTCATTTTTTGGGTGAACTATCCTTTTAAATCTCATTTACATTTGTGTGCATTCAAACTAAACGTTTCAAAATGTGTTGTGGCAGGTTTGATGTCAATTAGTAAAAAAAAACAGTTTACTAATAATCTGCTGCCATTTTTGATTACAGGCCAAACAATTATCTATATCACAACTCTTTGAACACCTTTAGTTATAGCAAAAATGTTGTATTATAAAGTTTGGCATGTGCTTCAACTCTGCATGTAACTTCAGATAATTTATTTAAACAAAACATGAATGCAGCAAAACATGACTTTGCACTATTCTCCTGTTCATTAGGATTAAAACTGAGTGCACAGTAATTAAAACTACTGTGATGGAATTAAATTAACTACACAAAAGAGGGTTTAGTATTACCTGGCTCTCCAGGTGGTCCTATTCTCCCAGGTCTCCCAGGCGCTCCTTTCTCTCCTTTCTCCCCTGCTTCACCTCCAGGAGTAGAGGAAGAACAAAGTTGACACAGAGACTTACACAATACCGTGCATTTCAGAGAATGATACCCTAGCCATATTTCTGCAACCACAATTTATAAATGCAATCCAGAGACTGTTGGAATTGGATTAAGAACTTTAGTAGTAAGTGTAAATGACATATTGTGGTGTATTAAGTAAAGTACCTTGGAGTCCAGGTACGAGGATCTGTACAAAGCATGGTTCTACTGGCATGTGCTGACTGCGAACTGACCTCACAAGTGACAGACTTAACATAGTGACCAACACACAAGCCACCAGCTTTTCTGCACCCATACTGGAAACAAACAGACGTCTTTTGGTATTGGCAAAAAGAAGGAGTGACCAACATAACATACAGTAGATTATACAGACTTTGTCCACAGCAATGGCATGTTGATCGCAATATTTTACAGTACAATAGCAATTGATATTGCATTTACAAAGACTTTGGTGCCAACCATAATGATCGCAAGTGTCTACATAATCCTTTCATATTATCTAAAGAACAAGGTGTATGTTTATGTGTGATATAATACATGGAAATGGAAATCATATTATCTGTGCCACTTCGACCACTATGGAGACTGAATAATAGACAACATGTCCATAATGAATAGAAAAGTCAATATCATCATTAAAAGAGATGAATTGGTCTTGTGCCATGGAAGCACAAACAAGCTACCACAATTATACAGTAACAATGCCCACAGTGTCAGGAAGCAAAGTGTTTACAAAGCAAATACACAAAACAACACAAATGCTTATATCTGTCTCATTCACGCAATATCTCGTTGTCCAACTTCATTTCAAAGCTGATACAAGATAGTAAACCAGCACACTGTGAAGTCTTCTGTGACTTCTAATTTTAAAAGTAACATTTGTTGTTGTCTGTGCAACATGCAGAAGGCTGTACTGCTTTTGAAATGGACTTACCTTGTGTTGAATTCCAACGCACACTAAATAAAAAGCAGCATGTATATGGACCCAAGTGAGTTAATGGAGGTTTGCTCACTGGTGGTCTCACTGAAATTTCTCATTTCACGGACCCTGCAAGAAACAGGCCTGAGAGTGAGCATGTACATATAAACACAGAGATAAGAGACCAGCTCTGCAATACTCTTCTCTGATAATTACATGGGAATGTATCAGGGTCAGTGACAGCACGAATTTTAACACATACCACAAAAAACAAAAACAAAACAAAAAAACACACAAAAAAAAAATCAACATCAAAATTATTCTCAACATTCACAAGATTAAAGTCGCAAGTTAAAGATTGTGGGGTGTCATTTCCATTCCATTCCATTCCATTGTTTTTTTTTTTTTTTTTTTTTTTTTTGATGCCAAGCAAATAGTATTGTTATAATTATACAGTATGCATATACTGTACAGTATGTTGGACTGCAATGTAAATAGACAGAAAACATGCATAGAAGTTTTATGGATTTAATTAGGGGCAAAACAGGATGAGGTCAGCCTGGGAACAGCAGATGTGCAGTTTGTGCAGTGGTGCACAGGGTGGCAGTAAATATTTGTCTGTGTTCCATCTGAAAAAATCCAGAAAACAATAATGTTAAAGGATTAGTTCACCCGAAAATTTAAATGTTATCATAATTTACTCACCATCATGCCATATCAGATTAGTATAACTTTCTTTCTTCTGCAGAACACAAATTACAATTTTTACAAGAATATTTCAGCTCAGTAGATCCATACAATGCAAGTGAATGAATACCACAATTTTGAAGCTCCCAAAAAGCACATAAATGCAGCATAAAAGTAATCCAGACTCCAACGGTTAAATCCATGTCTTCAGAAGCGATACAATAGGTGTGTGTGTGTGTGTGTGTGTGTGTGTGATAAACAGATCAATATATAAGTTCTTTTTTAAGGTTGACTTGTGTTCTCAGCATAAGGGTATTTTTCCTAAATGTCAGGTTGGGGGCAAGTTGTCATTTATTGAGGCAAGGTGGCACATGTATTTCAAATTTTATAAATGTATACATTTGATTGATTACAATATTTGTTGGCCAAAACAATGGTTTGATACTTTTCTGTTTGCTTTTACAATTTTGCGATTTCATGAATTATTTAGTGTTTCATAATTGTTTTTTCTGTTTTAATTTTGCTGAAAAGCCTAAAATAGGCTATTTAATGGCAACTTCCATTATAACTACTTACCAACTGCTTTTTTTTTAGCCAAGACTTTTTAAGGTATACAAAAAAAAAAATTCACCTCATATTCACTAGAGGAATACATGTGACAACTAGCCCCGGTCTCCCATAAATCATTAAAAAAACAAAGACTTTTTTTTTAAAAGCATTGATTCAAAAGTGAATTTTTGTGTTTCAATTTGAAATACCATTTTCCTGACTGCGACAGTGACATTTAGAGAATGGGCTCAAAATGATATCTTAAAATTCCTCTGTTGTGTCTGACATTGTCTTGTCTCTGAACCGGAAATGGTGGGGATAAAAACTGAATTAAAAAACTGTGCTGTTGGATGCTGTGCTCTTGCATTTTGCTCTGCTAAGGCTAAAAGCTCTCTGTGGATCGGAGCCCAGAGACGATGGAGGGTTGACCACTGGAGCATGACAGCCATAGATGCCTGTCTGACTTAAGGGCACCTTCAGAAGGATAGCACTTTTTGCTGTGTCAGGATCAGAAGGTTGGCAGGCAACTCAGCCGTCAGACATAACGGCCATTCAACCATCTCAGCTCATTAAAGCCACTTATTTCCTTGAAAGATTAGTGAATAAATCATGCCTTGCAAGGATGCCAACATGCACTTGTTAATCAAGGGATGGTTGAAATAAATCATGCATTCCACGAATCTATTCCTGACTTCCACAACGCACACACTCATTCTAGAAACACACTCATCACGGATTGCCCCTTGCGCATCCACGGCGCGCCCGCTTCTCAGAGATCGCTTCCCGCTGCTACAGTCTGTGCCAGGATCCTCGACATCCACAACTCAGTGACTACTTATATTTATTGTAAATAAATCCTTCGAACTGTTCCTCTGCTCTTGGGTCTATTTGTCTCACCATTGCTCTGACAGAACAATCTGGCTAAGTATGGACCCAGCGGAGGAATCCACTCTTCGCTCCACCCTCTCTCAGCAGGGAGCTTTGCTGGGACTTCAGCAGGATCAAATCTCTGCATCTAACCGGGCTCTGGAGATGATGGCTTCGCAGCTCGCCGAGCTCACCTCTGTCGTGCAGCAGCTCCGCCTATGTCCCGATGCTGGCCCCTCTCAGGAAGCATCTTCACTGGCTCCAGCGTTTCCCCAGATTTCTGGCTGCTCAGAAGTCTGTATTCCTCCTCCAGCCCTGTATTCAAGTGAGGCTGGATCCTGTAGCGCATTCTTTTCACAATGTTCCCTGTTCTTTATGTTACTGCCCTCTACTTTTGCATCGGATACAATGAAGGTAGCTTGTGTGATCACACTCCTCATCAGAAGGGCTGGTGAATGGGGCACTGCCATGTGGGACAACAGACATCCCTGCTGCGCTTCCTATCATGCTTTTTCCACAGAGCTCTGCCGACTTTTTGATCGCTCGGCTCAAGGTTGGGAGGCGTTGAGGGTCTTATATGGACTGTCTTAAAGAGATCAACGAGTCTCGATCGAGTTTCGCACCCTGGCTGCTACTTCTGAGTGGAATGACCATGCCATGTGGGATCGGATTCTGCATGGGCTTTCCGACGACATCCTGGACAAGATGTACTCTTTGGATCTGCCTCCATGCTTTGATGATTTGGTGGATCTGGCTATCCGAGTGGATCAACGCCTTACATTAGTGGATCCCTTGCATCTGACATCAGATCAAATTTACAAGTGCTGGCTAATGCTAAACGTAGATTTTAAAAAATTGTTATGCATGTCGGCACTAAAGATGTCCAACTTCGCCAGTCAGAGATCACTAAAGATAATGTTAAAGAGGTGTGTGATCTTGCAAAAATGATGTCGTGGTGACAAGGTTTATAGTAGATTAGTGTCACTGACTGGCTGTATGTCTGAGTGGTGTCCAGAGAATAGCATAGGATTTATAGAAAATTGGAAGAGTTTTTGGGGTAGACCTGACCTGCTGAAGAGAGATGGACACCATCCCTCCAGGGAAGGTGCCGCTCTCCTCTCTAGTAATTTGGCTCATAGTCTTAATAGTGATAGTATTTAATATAAGATTAGAGTGGTGCCTAGTCAGTTTGTCTGAGCTCTTCTTCATACACACTCATGTCTTTTTTTTTTTTTTTGGTATTCTGTAGGAGTATTTCTGCTTACTAGAATGATAAATAAACCTATTTATAGTTAATTTTCTAGAGATGAGTGTCTGATAGTCCTGTCAAGAGGTTAAAAGTTTTTATAATTCTGTCTGATATATTAGTAAAAAATTAGGTCTATTAAAGTTTGTCAAGTAGCAGTAATCCATGTTGGACCCTCAACTAATTGAGTGAAATCATATGATTGAGTTATTTCTTTCAGTGCCCTTTCTTGTCTTTCTGTCAGACCAATTAAGGTTGAAATTCCCAAGAACAATGCATTCTTTACTTGTGTCAACTTCTTTAAGTAAACTTCTAAAATGGTCATAAAATGAAATATCAGACGAGGGGGTTCTATTGCAAGTGCAGAGCTAGAGGATAATTTGATCAACCATGTTTCAGATAAACACAGAAAATCCAGGTTTGAGTCCATAAGCAGTTTTTCAAGTTGTTCATGTTTTGATATCACACTTCGGATATTTTAATGTCCTCCCAATATCCTCTTTGGTTTAGCACCTCAGTCCCAAATTACTTTAGAATGGTTCACTGTTTGAAAATAGTGCAGTTTGCGGTGCTTCCCCACAACTGATACTCGGAGTCACTCAGCAACAGTGCTCCAGGCAACTCTTTAACACAAATTACCTCGGCTGTAGTTTGTCTCAGCTTGATCATTGCTATCCACTGATGGTTGCAAAGCAACTCCAAGTGTACCATCTTGTCCCAATGAAGTACATTGAATATATGCAACGAACAAGGTGCCCAGACCTGGATTGAGTTGGATATCTCCAGCAAGGAGGAGTGACATCATCAGGTAAAGCAGGAACTTTCCCTAAAGCCATGACAATTTTTTACGTGTTTAACATTTTTGTGTAGTTGGTATTGTTGCTTTTCCATTTTTTAAAACAACAGAATACGAGGTAAGCTGACTCAGTGCATTGAGGTGACCTGGTGGTTGAAGCTCGTTATCACGCACATTGCGATGAGTAACCCAGCAGCGTTGTACCAACAGACAGAGAAGGGCAATCATATAGCCAAGTAGTAGTATAATGTTGCCCCCTTTGATTAAAGAAAATTCAAGAAAAAAGCTTCACACCATGGTACAATGATCACACTCATTCTCTAAAGAGAGCAGCTCAGAAAATGGATTGCAAGTGGAAGAATACAAAATTAGAGGTATTTCACAGTGCATGGAAGGATAGTGTCTATAGCTACAGACAGGTACTAAAAGCTGCCAGGTCAGCATATTTTAGCAAACTCATAGAAAATAACCACAACAATCCTAGGTATTTATTCAGTACTGTGGCTAAATTAGTTAGGAATAAAGCATCGACTGAACCAGATATTCTGTCGCAGCACAATAGTAATGACTTCATGAATTTCTTTACTGATAATATTGAAATAATCAGAAATAAAATTGGAAATATGAAATCAACTGTCACAGCACCTCAGAAAACAGTGTCTCATAATTTTCCTCACAAGCAACTGCAATACTTTGCTGTCATAGGTCATAAAGAGCTAACAAAACTTATTAAAAAAAAAAATCAAAAGGCACAACATGCATGTTAGATCCAATACCAAATAAGCTCTTAAAAGAGGTATTCCCTGTAATCTCAGAACCTCTTCTTAATATTATTAACTCATCGCTATCCTTAGGATATGTCCTAAGAAACATTAAAATAGCAGTTATCAAATCACTTATTAAGAAGCCACAGCTTGATCCTAGAGAATTGGACTACAGACTGATTTCAAACCAACCATTTATGTCGAAAATACTAGAAAAGGTAGTATCCTCCCAACTATGTTAATTTCTACAGAGAAATGGTATATATAAACAATTTCAGTCAGGATTTAGGCCTCATCACAGTACAGAGACTGCACTTATCAGAGTTACAAATGACTTGCTCTTATCATCTGATCACGGCTGCATTTCTCTACTAGTGCTTTTGCATTAGCATGGGTTAGGTCCTATTTATCAGACCGCTACTACTTTGTAGGTGTAAATGAGGAATTGTCAAATTAAACAAAATTTAAGTGTGGAATGCCACAGGGATCAGTTTTAGGGCGTCTGCTTTTCTCCTTATACATGCTTCCCCTGGGAGATATTATCAGGAATCATGGAATAAGTTTCCACTGTTATGCTGATGATACCCAACTTTATATTTCTTCTTAATCCAACGAAAATTCACAATTCTCCAAATTAGCAGAGTGTATCAATGAAATTAAAGATTGGATGGCCAGAAATTTCCTTCTACTAAATTCTGACAAAACAGAGGTACTAATTATTGGACCAAAAACCTCTAAAAAATAACCTCTAAAAAGAATTTGACTCTCGATGGATGTACTGTTAAATCATCTTCTACAGCGAAGAACTTAGGTGTTATATTTGATACCAATCTGTCCTTTGAAAATGAAATTTCCAATGTTTGTAGAACAGCAATCTTCCACCTTAGAAATATTGCTAAGTTACGACACATGCTCTCTGTTGCTGATGCTGAAAAATGAATTCATGGATTCATGACCTCAAAACTAGATTATTGTAATGCATTATTGGGAGGATGTCCAGCAAGTTCAATACATAAACTTAAATGGTTCAAAATGCAGCTGCCAGAGTGCTGACTACAACCTAGAAATATGATCATATTAGCCCCATTTTATCGTCGTTACATTGGCTACCAGTTAAATTTCGTATTCTGTTAACTACATACAAAGATTTGTACGGTCTAGCTCCACAGTATTTAAATGACCTTCTGACATGCTATATTCCATCATGTTCATTATGATCACAAAATTCTGGCTTGTTAATCATTCCTAGACTATCAAAATCCACAAAAGGAGGTAGATCCTTTTCCTATTTGGCTCCTAAACTATGGAATATTCTCCCTAACACTGTTCGGGATGCAGACACACTCACTCAGTTTAAGTCTAGACTAAAGACTCATCTATTTAGCCAGGCATACACCTAATTTATCCATCAACTCACAATTAGGCTGCTTTAGTTAGGTCTGCCAGAACCAGAAACATCATGATCTATAATTCTGCATACAATTGAATGGCATCTACACTAATATTATTTTATTTGTTTCCATGTCTCAACCTCGGGATTCATATTCCGAGGTTACCAGAGCCAGCCAGATCCAGCTCTGTTCCTGCTTGCTGTCGGACTCCACTGCTATGTGTCACTGAGTGATGATGACAAACTACAGCCGGTGCTAGCCAGACATCACTTCAGTCTTTTACGATGGACTTCAGAGGATAAACTGATGCCAACTCCAACTGTAGGATATCCGATACTTCATATGCCACTGCCTGAACCTTGGACTTATGATGGACCCCACCAAACCTCACCGAAATGACCTGCCGGTTGAACTGCGCTGCACCTCATTAAGCTCTGCCTGCATCACCTTTGTCTGTTGATGGACTACACTCTTGAAATGGAATACATAGACTACCAATTAATTGCCAACAAAAGCCTTCATCAGCCAACTAACAAAGGACAATGCATCTATATGAACATTAGTCATTAATCTTAAAGTTAATAAAAAATATTCTTTTAAACACTGGACATTAACACTTAGTTTACAAATTTTAAACCATGACTTGCACTGCACACAAATAACTAATATTGGCATTATATTCATGTTGTTTAGCCAGAGGAGGACTGGCCCCCACAGTGAGCCTGTTTTCTCCCAAGGTTATTTTTCTCCATTAACCAACATCTTATGGAATTTTGTAATCCTTGCCACATTCGCCTTCAGCTTGCTCACAGGGGTTCTAAATACAATTATTATTTAATTATTTAACTTTTATAAACAATTTATAATCATATTTAATCAAACTACACAATGATCACTCTAAGACTTTATAGATATTACAGTTAAAAATGTTTTATTAATACATGATTTTCTGTAAAACTGCTTTGAAATGATGTGTTGTAAAAAGCTCTATACAAATAAAAATTACTTGACTTTACTTGACTTTACTTGAATATTTAGTTATGCCTTTCGGATTGGTCAACGCCCCCGCCATCTTCCAGGAGCTCGTTAATGACGTGCTTAGAGACATGGTTGAGCGCTTTGTATTTGATGATATTCTGATCTTCTTCCATAATATCCAGGACCATATTCAGCAAGTCAGGCAGGTGATTCAGCGACTGCTAGAGAATCGGCTGTTCGTCAAGGCAGAGAAGTCTGCTTTTCATGCACAGTCAGTTCCATTCCTGGGGTTCATCGTTTCGTCTGAGGGAGTGCGCATGGACCCCGCTAACGTCAGAGCCGTCTCTGGTTGGCCAACCCCAGGTTTCTGGGGATCGCTAATTTTTATCTAAGGTTTATTAGGAATTACAGTCAACTCGCTGCACCTCTGACGGATCTCACCTCCACACGCACTGACTTTTGTTCGTCCCCGTGAGCTGAGGCTGCGTTTTCTAAATTAAAGAAGCGGCTTTCTACTGCACCCATCCTCGTAACTCCCTAACCTGCAAGTCAGTTTGTGGTGGAGGTGGATGCATCTGAGGTTGGTGTCGGAGCGGTCCTGTCACAGCGCGCTGTTCCTCTGGCAGAAAGATGCATCCGTGTGCCTTTTTTTCAGCTGAACGGAATTATGACGTCGGCAACCGAGAATTATTGCCTGTCTGGTTGGCCTTGGGCGAGTGGCATCACTGATTAGAGGGTTTGGGGGTACCTTTTGTGGTCTGGACAGATCATAAGAACCTAGAGTACATTCATAGCGCTAAACACCTCAACTCTAGACAGGCTCGCTGGGCACTATTTTTTACGTGATTTAATTTCATCCTGTCATATTGCCCGTTCTCTAAATACATCAAGCCTCCTTGTCTCGATGTTTTGAGTTCGAGATCTCCACCGTCCCACCGGATACCATTCTACCTGCCACTCACGTGGTGGGCATGGTATCCTGGGAGGTGGAGGCTAAAGTCCGTGCTGCACTACAAAACACCGCACTCCCCACTATGTGTCCAGCGGGCCAGTTATTTGTTCCACGATTTGTTCGGATGCATATCCTGCAGTGGGGTCACTCATCCAATGTCGCTTGTCATCCAGGGGTGACTCGCACCCAGACGCTCATTAGACAGCGATTCTGGTGGCCATCACTAGCGCAGGATGTATGTCGGTTTGTAGCCGCTTGCCCCAATTGTGCGACTAATAAAATGTCCTGTGAACCCCAGCTTCCAACCGCTGTCTGTCCCTTTGTGACCCTGGTCGCACAACCATGGATTTCATAACTGGTCTCCCCCCCCCCATGGCAACACAGTCATTTTGAATGTAGTGGACTGGTTCTTGAAATTGGCTAATTTCATTACCCTCCCCAAATTACAGCGGTAGCAGCCATTAACCACGTCTTCCGCATTCATGGCCTCCCGGTCGATGTGGTTTCTGACAGAGGCGCCATCTGTTGACAGCTGGGGGCTACGGTGAGTTTGTCCTCTGGGTTTCACCCCCTAGCAAATGGGCAAGCAAAGCGGGCAAATCAGGAGCAGGAAAAGACCATGTGCTGTGTGGCCTCCCATAATCCATCTTCTTGGATCGATCATTTAGTCTGGGTCGAGTACGCCCACAACTCCTTGCAGTTGTAATCTACGGGGTTATCACCCTTCCAGTGCAGCCTCAGTTATCAGCCCCCATGTTCCCCGCACAAGAACCCGACATACAGGTTCTGTCCACCCACGCCTTCATTCAGAGTTGCCGACGCACCTGGAAAGCCACCAGAGAAGCCTTCATACGGAGTTGTGATTGCGTTAAGAGGTCGGCGGACCGGCACCAGTCTAAGCCCCAGTTTACATGTGCGGGCAGAAGGTTTGGTTGTCCTCTAAGGACATCCCGCTCCAACTCCCCTCATGTAAGCTGGGTCCCAAGATTATTGGGCCATTTCCCATTGTCAAGGTTATTAGACCAGTAGTGGTCCATCTCAAACTTCCTCCTCATCTCAAACGCATTCACCCCGTTTTCCATGTCTCCAAGATTAAACCCATTTTACGTTCTGAGTTACACCCCACCACACCTGTCCCACCTCCTCCGCATCTTGTTGAGGGTTCTCTGGTGTATACAGTCAGGAAACTGATCGAAGTCAGGCGGAGGGGCAGAGGGTTTCAGTACCTGGATGAATGGACCTGAGGAGAGGTGTTGGGTCCTGGCTCGGGACATCCTGGACCACGCCCTCATAGTTCGGTTTCACCTCCAGCAAGGTAATTCTGCTGGGCATCTGTAGGAGGTTGTACTGTCACGGCTCTGGTGAGTTTGTCGGTTTGTTTTGTATGTTTTGTTATTTTCTCTCCCTCATGTCTCGCAGATGCGGCGGGCATGCATGATCAGTGTTTCCATGGGAACATTGATTGTTCTCAGGAGAACGCTGATCATGCCACTGAGCAACACCTGGTTCCCCTCTAATTCACCCCCTTCTTGAACCCTTCATGTTCTCAGTATCTTTGCTAGATTATTGTTTGGTGTGAAGTAACTAACCTCACTCTCTTTGCCTAGTTGGTCCTGTCTCGTGTATCTGTTGGTTGACCGTGGGTGTGTGGTTGCCTTCCAGTTTTCTGGGTGTCAGCTGGGTTTCCACTGAGGATACCTCGTCTTTGCCCACGTGTCAGGAGCTACCCTGCTGGGCATTGTTCTGCACCTCACTAAGCTTCAACAGAGGATTCCATGAATCTATTCCTGACTTCCACAACACACACACTCATTCTACGAACACACTCTTCATGGAGTGCCCCATGCCATGGCGTGCCCGCTTCACAGAGATCTCTTCCCGCTGTGGCAGCCGGTGCTGGGATCCTCGACATCCACAACTCAATGACTACTTATATTTATTGTAAATAAATCCTTTGAACTGTTCCTCTGCTCTTGGGTCTGTTTGTCTCACTATTGCTCTGACAGTGTATTGTTAAATGCACTATGCAAATACAAATTATTTGAAATGACTTGACAATGCATTTTATATTTAAATAAAGATACGTGATATGCTACTGACAACAAGACAAGAGTTAGAACCCATTATAAAACCCAGAACTGCAACATTGAAAGTTCCTGGGCTCACCTAAGTGTTTTTCCTACACCTCCACATTACAGGTCTGCACAACGTGTCTTGCCTTCACAAGTTGACACATATAAAATGTGCTATGAGGGCTATTTCAAGCACAAGAGGGAAATAAAACCTATTATGAAAGACAATGAGGAATAAGACAATAAATCATATAGCTAGTCAATACATTAGATCATTTTGTCCCAGATGAGTATTTTCACCTAAATACAGAGTCTGAAGTCTTTGACTATTAGTAAAAATGCTCCTATTTTGCATAACAATTTGACATGTTCAGAACTTCTTATTATTTGGCATATCTCACTTTTGCCTTAATAACCGCATGCACTCGATGAACTCCATAAGTTTGTGCACAACCATACGATTGATCCATGTTATCCCAATATGATGTGAGAATGTTCCACATCATATTCATCACATCATGTTCTGCTTCAGTGGAAACAAGGAAATCTGACATTGAGAAGAAGAAAGCCTTTATTATTGTCACACATTATACATTTTCATAATTTGGATATGAAATGGCATAGGAATTCCTCTTAAAGAATTCACCCAGAAGTGAAAGTTTTGTCATTATTTACTCACCCTCATGTCATTCAAAACCAAATCATCTCTTGTAAACATAGTGTAATGGGTGCCAGCTGGTACGTGATAGCTGTGTGGTATGTGTAAACCTCACTCCCCTGGCCTGAAGAGGTGCACTAGGGGCTGTAGCATTTAGCCTCCTCATTAGCACGCCCGCCTCTGATGCTAGCTGACTCCAGTTCGAATCCTGCTCAGAACGGGTCAAGCAGGACCGGTTACAATAGCACAACATCAAACCACACTGGTTCTTTTGTCATGACATTTTGAGTTGGGTCACGAGGCACTCAAGAACCAATGAGGTTTGATGTTATTGACGTTTCACTATATTAAATTTGTGCTCTGTTTACAATCATTTGGTTTGATTTAAGAGTGCATAACCATGTACATTTCAGTCTGTTCTTCATACAAAGTGATCATATTCCTTCAGAATACTTGGAATGTGATGCACGAGCCACATGACTACTTTTATGACATTTTTGGGTGCTTTTTTAAGCTTTAACCCTAGGACTCAGATGTGTCTTTACCCTGCTAAAATGCATATGTGCACCAAAAAAGACCCAGGTGAAATCTAGATGTTTATTCTTTATAAAACTTTTTTTTTTTTCAAGGAAAATCAACTTAAATGATCGTTTTTATTAATAATTTAAATTTTAAAATATTTGATTTATTTTTTTATTCAATTCTGAAGAGTTTCACACACATTGAAAACAGAGTAAGTGTTTTGGATGACAGTCTAAAAAAGCCTATATAACAATAATCTGGGAATTTCCATAGCAAAAAAAATAAAAAATCAAATAAAAATAGTATTAACCTTGTAAAATGGCAACCTTATGAACTCTATATTGTGGTAATACTTTACAGTTATTTTGTGTAACTATATTTGTTGTTGGAAGTGGTGAGACGTGCAGAAAAAAAAGTTACAGATTCGAAGACATTAAGAAGTGATACAGGAGCTATTACCATTGTGCCCTTGCCATGAACTAGGCATCTAACCTCAGGCTGCTCCATCAGGACTGTCCCTGTAATAAATGTATGTCTTGCACTTTGGATAAACAGACTGAAATGTACATGGTTATGCACTCTTAAATCAAATCAAATGATTGTAAACAGAGCACAAATTAAATGTAGCAAAACATCAATAATATAAACTTTCTATACTGTACTTGAATGCTACACATAAATATGAACATAAACATGGTACTTAACATACTGTATATTTAATCGCATAACAATCAATGTATTACAAGTGTAACTACAGTGTTAATTGCAATGAATACCAATATACAATATATAATATAAAATGGGTCATATACTGTACAGTAGGACCCACCTGTACATTCTATGGGTTGTTATGCAAACTCTTTAATAATTTAACTAAAATTTAAAAAGAATTTTCATTTCTGTGGGAACTACTTCTTTAATGACAAGTTTATGTGGTGTGTGTCTGTCTGTGTGTGTGCTTGCACATAAAGATGTATATTTGGTCTGGATATAAAATATGATTACCCACTGACTGCATTTTCATATTACTCAGACAGGCTGGACAAATCATCAGAATATCAATGAAGTCTAGAGTCCTACAATCTCAGTCCTGCCACAATGCGTGCCACCAGCAATTACATGCTCATACAACAACGTCGATTTATTTGAAGGAAAAGACTCTTTCATCTGAAAGTGTTCCCTTAGAGGCACATCCTTTTGTTCATAAAAACCACGCATAGCGAATGCTGATGCCTTAAGAAATTGTTGATTTCCCTCCAATATGATAATGGTGCTTTATTGTGGCTAAGGTAAACTTTTCATACAGACCTTAGCGCTTATCTTACATCTGATGACTTGACACAAAATTACTTTGCAGTGTAGACACAATACCTAAATCTGGAACCAGGATATTAGCTGCCGGTGAGCCGGTGGAGAGATCTGGTGGACTATACTTTTGATATATAATTTCAGCAAAAACCTTCAGGTGAAGCTGAGCCTTGATGAGTCATCATATAAATAAAGAATAGATATTGAAAGAGGGAGAGGGAAAGAAAGAGAGTGAAAGGGAGACAGAGGGGAAATAGCAGATGCTAACATATAAAAGATGACTTTCGTTCTGTCTTAAAGTACATATTATTTCCATTTCCTGACCCAAAACAATTACTATGTTCTTTCATGTCAAGCATATGGACATTAAATCAGCAGTGTGATATCGCATTCAGGGAAAGAAAAAAATGGATGTTTCTCCATCAATCACTGTTGACAGATACTTGGAAAATAGACCTTTCGTAGCATGGAGGTGGAAAACATAATTTAAATGTCAAAATGGGAGCACTGTGTTCATAAAAACTCTTCTACTTTCTTTTCACCTGGAAAGGGTATAACTAGATCATCATCAGGCATCCAATGTAGTGCTATCTGAACTCAGAACTCTATCATTGGCTCTTACATCTGTAATCTCCTCTCAAGAGGTAACAATTTTAGCAAGGGGATTGGATATGAGTGGCTGACCCAGTATCGGGTGTCCTCCGTGTCTTTCCTTCGCTCACGTGTCGAAGCAGTGACCAGCGCTCTTATGAACATTAATCTTTCCAGCGTTGTGCATCAGTGCTCCGACTGAGAGAGATAATTTCTCTCACCGAGCAGCAAATATTGCAGATTACGATTGCCAGGTTACTTCGCACCAACAGTCTAAATGTGGGCACATGCTTCAACCCAGAAATAGAGAAAATATCTCAGATGCAATCTAGTTAGAGATCACTCTCGTGACAAAGATGCTGTTTTCTAAAGCATATCGTAATAGATCTGTTTGGAAGGGGCAACGATGCAGAACTCTTCGCAGTTATATAGGTCAGTACCCTCAGGACAGCTTTTACAATTTGGGGAATATATATATACTACTGTATAATGAGGGGTCACCTGAAATACAATGCTTTAAAAACATAACAATTTCTAACTAATATCTGCAATTCCGTATATTTCTCAATAAAATTATCATTATTTCATCTGTTGATAAGACTATCAACAAATGCAATAATGTGGTGTTACTAAAGACCAGACAATGTGTGGAAAAGCAAAAGTTTGCAAGAGCACGACTAAAGTAGCCTAATCGTAAAAATTTAAATTTTTGCCGAAGGCTTCATAGGCTTTAAGATCTTCCAGTGTAATTTGCAGACTGAGGCCAGATAATATGGGCTCTCTGGCTCTTCTCAATGGAAAGAGAGCAAGAGGAAGGCAGAAGGGGAGGGGGTGGGACACTGGAATCTGTTCAGTGGCTTGTGGGAGCTTGGGATTTCTCTCCTAAGCTGGAGGCTGGTTGGGTGGTCGTGGTGGAATATCATCAGCTCCAGAAGGCTGGCAGTGATTTGAGCTTGGTGTAGACATCACATCTAAAATCTAACAGATCTAAGACTGACTCACAAACACAACAGAGCTGGAGGGAATCTTTAGCATCATAAGAAGACTATCAAGGCAATGACCGATGACTTGCAATCAAATCCAACACAACTAACCTCCCAAAACTTCAGAACACTCTGAAACAATTTTTTTTTTTTTTTTTTTTTTTATTTATTTATTTTTTTTTTTTGCTTTTATCAGATTTGAAGATAATTTGTCAAAGTCAAAGTTCAGAAGTGGAGGCGTACTCCCGTTTCTCAATGGGTTAACTAATTTATCCAAATTGAATTCCAGGTTCAGAACAATTTTATGGCCAGGAACAGATTAGAATTCCATCTGATCAGTTAACGCATAATTCACTTAAGTCTCTCCCATCCCGTGGAGCTTTACTCAGTCTGTGGAGAGTTTTCTCATCCTAATGCATTCATCTGAGAGTGCTTCGAGCATGACAGATCAGACTTGAACTGATAGCCTATTTTCCAAACAGAGCAAAATGAGATGTCAGCTAGATGTATGTGCATCGCCACTTAAATTCAGCTATGCTGTTTTTCCAAGTAAAAACAAAATTGAATGCTTATTATTTACAAAAACACAATTTCATAGATTATTAAGATTCAAAGTGTTTAACTGCTGTTTTAACATTAAACGCTGCAACTCAATTTAATTCCATAATCTGGCGTAGCCTATTTTAGACTGAAACAGGATATTTCTCAATAAAGAAAAAAGGTAAGGCCAGACTTGATTTTATGCGATGGGAATTGTACAAATTGCATGAAAGTGAGACATAGCCTACCAGAATGAAGCAGGTAACTGGAGGAGAGGGGCTGAAAAAAAGGGGGATTCGTACATTAGCTGAAAAGTAACGTTATTTCAGAGGCGGTGCAAGTTATAACAGTTTGATAAAAGGTTATAAAGACAAAAGCTGTGTATCAAATGATACATACACTTACTGTAACACTATGCAATCTTTTGTCACGAATGCATATCATGGAACACTAATGCTTTTTTTTTTTTTTTTTACTACATAGAACATTATCCATATTGCAGCTGGAAAAAGTCACATTTCACACGCATGTGATCTGTTGATGCTAGCTTTAGCACATTAGTGAACCTCAGTCCAATACTTAAATCTTTTTTACCAAGTTATGTTATAAGCACTCTACTCACATTTGCATGGTGCTATCTTCACAGAAGTTTTGGTAGTTGCCAAATTCACTATTAATTACAATTGTTTTGTTAGGCCAGGTAACCCTGCCCCTGTATGAGTGCGTGAAGTGCCCAACATGCTACACTTCATTATTTCAGTTGGAGTAGGACATCATCTGCATACTCATAGTACACTTCTTGTCATTGCATTTTCAGTCTGAACACATACTGAGACTTCTTACACTGCAAAATGGCATAGAATATTGCAGAAGTATGCGATCTGGGAGGCAGCTAAACCTTCTCTTTATTTGGAAAAACGTGCAACAATGAATCATGCACAATAACACAATTTTGGAAATGGAAAGTGCTTTAAGAAAGTAAATAGGGTCATTTTTTATTTAATTGCAGCTTGCCAAGAGATTAAGTTTAACTTGTTGTAAATATAATAGGTACTGTATGTGTTGAAATATGTGTAAATTCTGTAAAAAAAAAAAAAAAAACTTCCAGTTTCCTTGGAAGATAAGCCAAAAAGAAAAAAACATTTGGAGCACTATAAGTCATCAGTATGAGATTCTTACACTCCAAACCTTTTAATGTCCAATCCACACTAAAAGTTATTAAAACGCAAACTGTCACAACACGCTGTCCTGCGGTCTAAATACTGTAATTGGCAAAAAGGCCTGTTTCTCCCTACTCGCATTCTGCTGTGCACAATATTGACGTTCACACTTTTTCACACTTAAATGTGCTGATTAGAAAATGTCTTCTGGAAAATGGAGAGGAGTAGCCTGAGGTCTCCGAGAAGCTGTGCAGCTGTGAGTTTTATAAAGATTGAATAATCAGTCTTACAAATGCATGACAGGCCACATACACACTGTTTGCAGCTAAATACTTTTGCCACTCCTCCTCTAAGTGCTGCTCTGTACACATACAGTTCAGTTAATTTAGGGAGCCTAATGAGGCTGAAAGATTTATAAATTGATTTAGTTGGCCAGTTGTGTATGTGATATACACACATAAACACACATAAACACACACACACACACACACACACATATATATATATATATATATATATATATATATATATATATATATATATATATATATACACACATATATTTATATAAATATATATATATGTGTGTGTGTGTGTGTGTGTGTGTGTGTGTGTGTGTGTGTGTGTGTGTGTGTGTGTGTTTTAGATTTAAAAAAAACATCATAAGACTCATTCCTTAAACCGGACAATCGGATTTCACCTTATAAATCTTGTGTGTTTCACGCTGTAGAATCAAAATAACCGGCTCAGTAGAGTCATTAGTTTGAGAATTGGACTACACTGTTTGATCTGTGTGTTTCACACTGTAGAATCACAAGAACCAGCTTAATATTCATTTGTTCAAGAATCAGACTACACTGGTAATGATGTAATTTTTGCGTTGTAGAATCAAAAGAACCATTATTAGTTTGTGAATCAGATATTAATGTAACTGAAAGTCATGAAAAACATAAAATCGGAACCAGTTCAGAACCTGATCCAGTTCTCGGTTCTCAACCGTACTTATTATTGCTTATTTTGGTGAGGCAAGTTACTTATTTTGGGCTTGTTTGGGTTGCTAGTTTCACATGTGAGATCTGGCAACACTGCTCTCTATTGCTAGTGCTGTGCAAGCCAAACACAGGGACATAGGTACTCCTTCGCATATGTAGACACAAGTCTGTCTAACTATAGTTGCACCCTCCTGCCTTGTGGTCTTGGGTCCGTATATGGTCTAGAGATCATACTATTATTATTTTTTATTATTATTATTTTTTAAAGCAGTTGCTTAACAAGCAGAAACAACATACAACGCAAGATGATAA
Organism: Myxocyprinus asiaticus; assembly: GCF_019703515.2. Lineage (NCBI taxonomy): Eukaryota > Metazoa > Chordata > Actinopteri > Cypriniformes > Catostomidae > Myxocyprinus > Myxocyprinus asiaticus. Next base: position 29,565,766 of record NC_059363.1, read on the forward strand.
AATGTTTCCTGTCGCTCATGTTTGTTTGGTCAAAAATCGTCAAAAACATCAAATGGCTGGGCTACTGTATCATTTAGAGATTCACTCCCAAAACTTCGCAGTGGGTGAATGTCCATACAGGCTTAGATAAATGCATATTTTGTACACATGCACTTTTAAAAACAGTGTTTAAAGAATGCATTTTAAGGGAATGCATCAATATGGAATGACATCATGCCTCAGGTCAATATCTCTAAATTAGATAGATACAGTAAACAGATAGATGGGTATGAAGTCACTGAGTGTGAAAAAAATAAAAAAATAAAAAAACAAAAACCTGAATAAGTGCAATGTTGTTACTTATGACTGAGGAGACAGCCTGCAGTTACTTAAAGGTGGAAATGGCAAGAGAAGGAGGAGGTGGTGAGGAAAGAGGTGCTCTATTGTCTGATGGCTTCATTCTTACAACACTGTGGTGGATGTAGATGGCAGCTAAGGTGATCCAAGCACAAAATGTGCAAAATTGTTTATGATGGATGCCAATTTTGACATCCTTCTCTTCCCTGCCATTGTTTACAGTGAGACCAGTAATAGAGGTGGCCACTCTAGACAGGTAAAACATCTCTAGCACTCCGCTGCTCTCATTTAAAGACTGAGCCTCCTCAAGAAATAGAGTACCATGTTATGTGCCCAGTCCAGTTTCTGTGTATGGACTTTGAGGTACTGAACCTTGTTTTTTAGTCCTTTCCTCTCTGTATAGGGTAGACCAAGACAAGCTGTCACACAGGGAAGTTGTCACAAGGACTATATCACAGTTACTATAGGGGTTTGAGTCAAAAGTCCTATGTGTCAGGCACGGATCTACTGGAAAAAGCATTGCCACACCAGAATTAAATATTCTTTAAGTATAAAGTATAAATGTAAGTATACTGTATTATAGTTGATGCTGATGTAATGTAAGAGTTTGTTGAACTGTCTCAACTCTAACCGAAAGCAAAAATGACAACAGCGGGACAATTGACTATCGCGGCATGATTGATTACAGCTGTAGCCAATTGTGTGCTTGTCTACTGGAAAGTTGCAATGTGACAATTAACCCCTGTGCTTAGTTTGGTGTTGCCACCCCTCATAGTCCACATGCCTTCCCCTTGCCACTACATAATTTTATTTTTTTATTTATTTTTTGCTATGCATAAATGTGTTTTCTTCAGCAATGGTTTTTATATGCCTAACACCAACCCTAAACTAAACACACAGCTAGGAGGGCTTCACTTACATGAAACCTTAGATGATACCTCAGAGAACCATACACTGAACTGAAGAACCTATACTGAAACATAAAGAACTTTTTTAATCTCCAAAAAACCATGTAACTCAAATCAAGAACCCTACATCATAAAAAATGGTTCTTGACAAGAATAAGGTTCTTTGTGGAACCTAACGTGCTGCAAAGAACCATTTAAGAACCTTTTTTTTAAGAGTGTAGGTCAAACCCATATTAAATTACAATGATTTTGTAAATTCTCTCATTCCATATTCAAAAGAAAATGATTTTTGCTGCTTGTTCAATTACTTAATTAAAAGTATCTAAAGCAACATTTTGTCACAACATAATGTCATTTCTTTCTATCCAATTTGTAAAATGGAAGTTTACTTAATCCTTTTGAGTTGGAACTACATGAATACTTTTTGTGGTGCTAATGTAGCATTGATGAAACTGGGCAGGGGATTTCCATTTCTCAGCATGCTTTGCATGGAACTGTATAGGGAGAACAAGTGTTAAAATTAAGTAGGTGTTATTTTATGCATTTTTGAGCAAGATAGGAGGAGATGTGTTAATGTTTAATGTTCTGTTAAATTGCCATTTAAAAGAGTATCTGTTATGCAGGAGTTTTGGCGGTTACTGATCTGGTGAAGGCATATGTGCTTAGGTTGAGGATGGACTTTCACTTTCAGGTGAAACTAGATTCAAGAGATTGACAATGCACCAGTTTCACTGTCCTTACTTTCTTACCTGGCATATACTTATGATTAATAACACAAATTAAGTCTGACCAACATTAGTAAATTAATGAAATCTTACTAAATCAACTTTGACAAATTTATTGAAGTTGAGTTAAAACTGCCAAAGTACATTAATTTGACCTAATCCATCTCAATTATTTTGTTTCAATGAAACTGAAACTTATTCTGAATGAAAGACATTAAGAAACTAAAATTCCAATAGCATCATAATTTCTGTAACAGCTGTTGGGTAAACAAATGAACTTAATAAAACCACACAGGCATACAGTACATTAAGACAAGGGTCAATTGTATAATGAAGGTGGGTTTTAAACTGAAAGGATGAACTGTGTTCTTAGAACAAGAGTATTTTGTAAGTTGTCACATTTTTACTGGGGCCAGTTTTGACAGGTGTTGTGAGTGTTATTGATTTATACAATCCCTAATTACAGAATTTGCTAGCCAAAACAATTATTAAATTTTTTCATGAGTTACCTTTTTTTTCTCTCTCCCTTTTTCACCCCAGTTTGGAATGCCCAATTCCCAATGTGCTCTAGGTCCTCGTGGTGGCGTAGTGGCTTGCCTCAATCTGGGTGGCGGATGATGAATCTCAGATGACGAATCAATCCGCGCATCTTATCACGTGGCTTGTTGAGCGCGTTATTGTGGAGACCTAGCGTGTGTAGAGGCTTCATGCTATTCTCCGTGGCATCCACGCACAACTCACCAAACGCCCCACCGAGAGCGAGAACCACATTATAGCGACCATGAGGAGGTTAGCCCAATGTGACTCTACCCACCCTAGCAACTGGGCCAACTGGTTGCTTAGGAAGCCTGACTGGAGTCACTCAGCACACCCTGGATTCAAACTTGTGACTCCAGGTGTGGTAGTCAGCGTCTTTACTTGCTGAGCTACCCAGGCTCCCCATTACATTATTGGTGTTTAATGAATTGTTGTGTTTCATAATTGTTTTACATCCTAAATTTCGCAAAAAAATAAATAAATAAATAAAAAAAAGAAACCCTAATAATAGGCTGTTTAATGACAGGTTCCATTGTAACAACTACAGTGTGACAACATGCCCCATGTTCAATAAACATTTTTTTTTTGCACCCTGGTGCAAATAATGGTACTGTATATGTTATTTACACCCCAGTGCAAATTGTGGCAGATATTATTTGCACCCCAACCCCGGTGCAAATAATGGTAGATACTAATTGTACCCATTTTTAAATACTAACATACTGTACTAATAGCATTACTGCAGTGGGTTTATTGTGTTTATTTAGAGTCCCACAGACAACCTACATTAACCTCTACAACTAAACCTAACCTTACCTTAAAAAAAATAACCTTGGTTTTACTACAGTAACCATGGTTTCACACGGGTGCGATCGACAGACCCCGCCTCCGGATCAAACCCTTCTCTGCACTCTCCGACATTCACCGTGACCAAATCACTGAGATTAAATCAACATTTATATTCATTTTTAACTATTATTATAAGTAGTGTCAAAATAAATATTAAGAGTGGAAACAGGAAATCAGATGGGAAAAAGAGTAGGACAAAAGTCGGATTCGAAACATGATCACCAGGACAACAGTACACGCTCAAACCTTTACACCTCACTTCACTGCAGCAACACCTATTGTCTAGTTTGTCATATATTCCTGTATATTCCAGACTATTGGGGTGCAAATAGCTGCCCTGTGTGGTAGATGCTATTTACACCGGGGTGCAAATAGACACTCCATTTTTTTTTTCTTGGGCAATAATGGTGGAAATATTGATAGCTTTTTTGCAGCCAAGACATTAAGGTATGTGCCTATACAGGAATTGACTTTCGCAAAATAAACTACCCTGAAAAAAAATGAATAAAACATTTTCTGCAGTCTTACTTTTATGGAAAATATATTGAACCCAGTCAACAGTGCATCACACATACCTTTGGCCTCATTATATTCATTATTTAAATATCGGTGGAGCAAAATATGCCACCCTGCATAAACAATGGATTTTGAACAAGGTATTTTTTAAGACTCACTCTTCCTCAAGCGATATGATTTCTCATAATCTACACGGAAAACATATTCGGTCATGAATATCTTGACACTGACTTCTTGCTCAGTTTGATTAAGTCCAAACGGCACTAGGCATGTGATGAAAGTGTTGGGGTCAGACCACTTCAGGCATTTTAAAATTGTCTTCGAGGTGTCTGGTGGATCTCTTGAATTTTGATAAACTTCATTCATTTAAATTCAAAGTATGCTGTTTGATCTGCACTGAAGATGACTTTGGGATGCTTTCCCAAATGAAGTCTACGTATATCCAGATTGGGAAACTTTTATGGCCGTTTTCCCAGATGCAAATTAGGCAAGTTCCTGGGTTAAATTTCACTGATTAAAGTGATTCTTCATTTATTGTTTTCAGTCCAGCACAACACTTAGTCTGTGTCTGGAAAATAGGCCCACTTTATCTAGTCACATAATCTCTTTATGGCATCTTTAGAATGAAAAATAAGTCAATGATAAGAAGTGTTTAGATGGCACCGTCTCACCCCTGTGAGTCAAGATTGTGAGAACTGTCATTCATCAGTTGTAGAGTTATCCTGACTAAAATGCTGTACACTGCCTGGCCAAAAAAACAAAGTTGCATACTCGAATATTTCGTTGGACCGCCTTTAGCTTTGATTACGGCATGCATTCATTGTGGCATTGTTTCAACAACCTTTTGCAATGTCACAACATTTATTTCGATCCAGAGTTGCATTAATTTTTGGCCAAGATCTTGTATTAATGATGGGAGAGTCGAACCACTCCATAAAGTCTTCTCCAGCACATCCCAAAGATTTTCAATGGGGTAAAGGTCAGGACTCTGTGATGGCCAATTCATGTGTGAAAATGATTCCTCATGCTCCCTGAACCACTCTTTCACAATTTGAGCCAGATGAATCTTGGCATTGTCATCCTGGAATATGCCCATGCTGTTGATAGGATGACCTGGACATTCAGTACATTCAGGTAGTCAGCTGACTTCATTTTATTGCTGTATACAGTAACATTGCTGAGCCTAGACCTGACCAATTGAGCAACCCCAGATCATAACACTGTTTTAAATCCAAATGGCAACCTTTTTTTTTTTTTTTTTTTTGGCCAGTGTACATCAATCAAGACATCTTGATCTGACTTAATTGTCTGCATGTAAGCTAAACAGAAGCCATTTTCATAAATCATCACTCCCCAATTAATGCCAAGGAATTCAAATTACCTGGTGATTTATGAAGCTCTCGGCTTATGTCATTTTATGAACTTTTATGAACTGCTGATGCAACGTAGTTTAACCCCTAGACAAATTTCTACTCCTGTTGGACAAAGACACGATCACCTTCTATGTAATTTCTAGGTGATATAAATAACACATGTAGATTTTGCGGTATGAAAACAAGCAGCTTGTCAAATGCAACAAGTCTAAGATTCCTTTGTATGTGTACTGATGCAGTGTCTAGACGAGTATGAATCAATAGGATATGCAAGGTTTATTGCAGATTACATGATATTTGACTACAGAGGACAAAAGTTCTAATGTGCTTCCAAAGTGTCAGGTGGTGAAATCTGTCATACTGTACTTCCTCTAGTATGTGTCGGCAGACAGGATGTGGGATGATAGACTGAGTGTCAAAGGCCTAAATTAGACAGGAAAAAAAAATCTTAATATGGAAATAGTTCAACAAATAGATTTTCAATTTAAACTTTATGTACTTTCATTACCTTGGGAAAACTAAGGGTCAGGGACATACAGGGCTTCTGTTCTCTTTTCCAGGCACAAGACTCTAATGTTAATGCATGAATTTCCACAGGTCTTCAAAGGTGTTCTCTTGATTAAACACCACACAGCATTTTCAATCCTACAAACCAGTCATTACATCTGTAGTAGGCTGGCAGACAAATTATAAGCATTTTTACAACCCCAGAAGAATGGGTGTGTGAAGTTGTTAAATCAAATAGATGTTTTTAGGGGAAAAATATGTTTACAAAGAGAATACAAAACTTTTTGATTAAATTCCGTCTGCAAGACTGTCAATGGAAGAACACAGAGGTGTTATTTGAATTCACACTTTGGCTTCAGTGCAAATGTGGGACAACAGACTGATAATGCAGCAAGTTTTGCAGCTTTGGGCCTAGCCTTCACCCCACTCCTGACTGTCCCATAAATTCATGAGTGATCTGGTGCTCATCTGAGTGTTAACATTGGTGCATATTACTTGACCTTCAAGGGCAAGTTTCAACAGGCTATGGGGTAGGCTCTCTTTGGCAACTGCAAGACTGATAATCATATTTCATATTCAATAACTCTGTATGGACATGAGAAGACATAATCGTGTTAAGCAGGGGTGGGTAATGGGTGCTGGGAATGTTTATCTCGGCGAGAGCAAGGCAACATTTCAAACATCAGCCGGAGCCTTTTCAGAAATACGATTCTCTTCAGTTACAAAGCTTTTTCTTTTAAAGGAGTACAGCATTTAGCTGAGATTTATGCTTTTGGATTACTATAAAAGACCCAGATGATATCCTGATAGGAAGGTTTGTAACAGGGCGGCGGCGACTGCAAATCCTCAGGAACTGGAACAAAATAAACTCAATTTTGTAAAATGAGCCATTAAGCTTTCAAATTGCAGCTGGGACAGTTCCTAAGAAAATGAGTATATTTAACATGACATATTAAATAAAAAATGAATCAAAAATGTCACCAGAAGTGACAAAAAAAAAAAACACACAGATATTGAAAATGCACGCTTAAAAATGTTGCCAAATGTTGAAATTCCTGTGTTTTTCATATTTAACATTTAATATATACATTATGTTATATTCTGGGTTTATCTATTCGTGGGTTTATTGACTCTGCAGACACCGTAATGACTTGTAGTAGTTGTCAGTTATATGTATCCAGTGTCTCAGAAACAAGTGTTGTTCAGTGATTTTAGGAACAAGCCATAATTCTTCCTACTGATCATTTTTTTTAAATTAATTCGTTCAATTTAAGTATTTGACATAAATGGACAATGTGTTTGATTTGATGGCTATAAATATAAGACCATATAAAGGTAAATAAAAAAATGCCCCTGAAAATCAATTCCTGCGGAGCAAATATTGGCCCTTAATTACAAAAAATAAATAAATAAATAAATAAAATAAAATAAATAAAAGTTAATTTCTGACACTGTGGAGAACACATTCTCTGAGCACATTATATTAACTAAATTTCATCTGATGTGTTAAAGGGAAAGTTCACCCAAAAATCTAAATTCTCTCATCATTTACTCACCCTCATGCATCTCAAACTCGTATGACTTTCTTTCTTCTGCGGAACACAAGCGAAGATGTTTTGAAGGATGAATGAGATGACTTTGTTCACACAATGTGAGTCAATGAGGCCCAAAACTTTCAAAAAGGACATAAAGGAAGCATAAAAGTAATCCATACAATGTGAGTGGTTTAATCCACGTCTTCTGAAGCGATGCAGTTGTTTGGGTGAGAGACAAAAGTTTCAGTTGTTATTCAATAGCTTATATTCCTGTTGCTTTTTAAGGTCAATAAACTGGCAATTTTAGCATTTACTGTACATGCAAACATTATACCCAGACAATCCTTTCCTCAGTTTTATTGTAAACCTAACTCATGCCCACCTATTGGTACACATTCAGATTTGGCATGTTCAATTCACCCAAGCTGTGACAATTGTGGCTTTCCTGGGGCTAATTGGTTGCATTACGTTTTTGTACTAAAGTGAAACCCAAATTTATTTTTGATGAATTCTGAATCATGTAATTTAATGTCACTGTGTTCAACAGGGCGCTTTTGAAAGAGATTTAAGTAAAACAAAAGCTAAATGTGTATATAAAAGGGAATAAAAACTGTGTCTGCTTAAAGTCTTCTTATGTGGGAGTAAAGTGTGTCACGTGATTAAACACCCTTAAACATGGCAACAAGAAATAAGGAGAAAGTAGTTCAATACAATGGTGTGACAGCAGAGATAGAGGATGTGAAGAAATTGTATTAACAAAAGTGCTCAATACATTATAATTCACTTCAGTACACTCCTGCTTACTCAGTGATTGCATAATGAAGGTCAAGTAACTGTTTAGGTTATAGTTCTATTGTCGCTATTAATGTGCAGTTCCGATGACAGTTGCCTTGTATTTAGGAGCTATGCATGATGATGGACTGCAGTTTGAATAGTTTATATTCATGGCTTATTTAGCTGATTTCATTATCAGGCATTATCAGAGCAGTCAAGCCCATTTAGAAGACTGTAGTTTCAGAAATTGAATAGTGTGCTTCACATTATACGCTTAATGTCTACTCTATCTGAGCTAATTCAATTAACATTTGTACTTCAGAATCACTGAACTACTGTGAACTAGGATATGGAAGACATCATCTTAACTGGTCGGTGCACTGAGCATTCAGTCAAGAGTTTCAATTGCTTTCAATACATAGGAGTATTGTTTCTATGCATAAAAATGCCTGCATTCTTAATACCAGTTACTCTGATGCGATCAAACTTAAAGTAACCAAAAGGTATGGACAGAACTTGAAAATGTTACTAAAAGAAAATAAACTTCTCCACCAAAGCTTATTCACACATTCAGATACAAAAATGGCATATTGACACTAGTTCGAATATGTGGAATAGATAATGAGGGGAAGATTTTCAGTGAATAACAACCTAAATTGGACTACTTTTATGGTGTTTTTGTCCTTTTTGGAGCTTCAAAGCAGTGGTTACAATCAGTACATTTACATGCACTTTTGATTTCAGTCGAACTTAAACAATAATTCGTTTTTTAAAATGCTTCAATCGACTGAAATCGTACCAGTCAGATTTTTGCGAGGTTGTACTAACAGGCATGCTTGGAAAGACAAAGGTGATGCGCAACATAGATCAACATTCTTACATACATGTACGGATGAAAAACAAGGAATGCTGACCTTTTTTAAAAAGTCTCCAAAAAGCTGGAACAAGCAGGCCTTATTTGAAGCCCCGAACATATCCGCGTACAATGGAAGCACCTCAAACAGAATCATTACAGGGCAAAGAAAATGAATGGAAAGAGTGGCAATAATCCAGTCATCTGGAGCTTCACTTTAGCTGACATTGTTCCTTCAAATATTCGATTATACATTGTGTCATATAAAGTGCATTCATAAAGTATTCAGACTCCTTCATTTTTGTTTTCACATTTTGTTATGTTGTAGCTTTATGCTGAAATGGTTTAAATAATTATTTTTTTCACATCTGTCTACACTCCATGCCCCATAATGACAAAGCAAAAACGTGATTTTTGATAACTGCAAATTTATTAAAAATACAAAACTGAAATATCACATTGACATAAGTATTCAGGCCCTTAACTCAGTACTTAGTTGAAGCACCTTTGGCAGCGATTACAGCCTCAAGTCTTTTTGATGAGACAAGCTTTGTATACCTGGATTTGGAGATTTTCTGCCATTCTTCCCTGCTGATCCTCTCAAGCTCTGTCAGGTTGGATGGGGACCGTCGATAGACAGCCATTTTCAGGTCTCTTCAGAGATGTTTGATTAGGTTCAAGTCTGGGCTCTGGCTGGGCCACTCAAGGACATTCACAAAGTTGTCTGCATTGTTTTAGCTGTGTGATTAGGGTCATTGTCCTGTTGGAATGCCCAGTCTGAGGTCCTGAGCGCTCTGGACCAGATTTTCATTAAGGATATCTCTGTATTTTGCTGCATTCAGATTTCCTTCAACCCTGAGCAGTCCCCCAGTCCCTGCCGCTGAAAAACACCCCCACAGCATGATGCTACTACCGCCACCATGCTTCACTGTTGGGATGGTATTGCGCAGGTGATGAGCGGTGCCTGGTTTCCTCTAGACATAACACTTGGAATTGAGGCCAAACAGTTCAATCTTCATTTCATCAGACCAGAGAATTTTGTTTCTGAGGGTCATTTAGGTGCTTTTTTGCTAAATCCAAGTGGGCTTTCATGTGTCTTGCACTGATGATTGGCTTTCCTCTGGCCATAAAGCCCAGATTGATGGAGTGTTGCAGTGATGGTTGTCCTTCTGCATGTTTCTCCCATCTCCACACATGATCTCTGGAGCTCAACCAGAGTGACCTTTGGGTTCTTGGGTACCAAGGCCCTTCTCCCCCGATTGCTCAATTTGGCTGGGCGACCAGCTGTAGGAAGAGTCTTGTTTGATCCAAACCTCTTCCATTTGAGAATTATGGAGGCTACTTTGCTCTTGGGAACCTTCAATGCAGCCAAAAAATATTGGTAACCTTCCCCAGATCTGTGCCTCAACACAATCCTGTCTCTGAGCTAAGAGATAGGATTGTCATCATGGCTTGGTTTTTGCTCTGATATGCATTTTCAGCTGTGAGACCTTATATAGACAGGTGTGTGCCTTTCCAAGTCATGTCCAATCAATTGAATTTGCCACCGGTGGACTCCAATCAAAGTGTAGAAACATCTCAAAGATGACCCAGAGAAATGGGATGCACCTGAGCTAAATTTCAAGTGTCATAGCAAAGGGCCTGAATACTTGTCAATGTGATATTTAAGTTTTTTCTTTTTAATAAATGTTCAGAGTTATCAAAAATCTGGTTTTTGCTTTGTCACTATGGGATATGGAGTGTAGATTGATGTGAAAAAAAAAATATTTAAAGCATTTTAGCATAAGGCTGCAACATAACAAAATGTGAAGAAAAAAATGAAGGGGTCTGAATACTTTGTGAATGCGCTGTATATTTGGACAGACAAATGAAGACTGTACAGTAGCTCCAACGCAAAAACCTGCATTATCTCAAATATTACTGCATGTAAATGTACTGATTACACTGATGTATGTTGTATGGAAAGGAGCTGCGTTCTGATTCTTCAAATTTTCTCATTTTGTGTTCCACAGAAAAACAAGAGCATATGGGTTTGGAACAACATGAGGGTGAGTAAATATATGCAGACTTTTCACTCAGGGTGAACTACTCCTTTAAGGTTCCTAAATGGAATAGTTCACCAAAAATGTTTAATTCCCTCATCATTCACTCATCCTCATGCCGTCCCAGATGAACATAACTTTCTTTCTTCTGCTGACCACAAATAATTATTTTTAGAAGAACATCTGAGCTTTGTAGGTTCATGCAATGCAAGTGAATGGTGACCAAAACTTTGAAGCTCAGTGCATGCGTCAAGCAATAGGAAGTGTAATTAAGGTAAAAGATACTTATATTTTGGTCTGTTCTCACCCAAAACCAATTAGATCACTTCAGAAGACATTAATTAAACCAGTGGAGTTGTATGGATTACTTTTATGCTGTCTTTATGTGCTTTTTGGAGCTTCAAATTTTTTTTGCACCATTCACTTGCATTGCATGAACCTACAGAGCTGAGATATTCTTCTAAAAATTTTAATTTGTGTTCTACAGAAGAAAGAAAGTCACACATCTGGGATGGCATGAGGGTGAGTAAATAATGAGAGAATTTGTATTTTAGAGAGAACTATTCCTTTAAAAGGACAATAACAATTGGGGAGGCTCTAAGACCCAGAGGACAGCATCCTCCTTAAAACTAGAAGCTCATGGTTATCAAAGCTGCAACTTTTACATCAGAGCCCTATAAAAAGCAAGGACCCTGCACCCGCCTATCAGTGAAACCGATGAAAAATGGCCGTTGCTATAGCGGGCAAAGTATCTACCTTTTAGAGATGACTCGTTTGTGAAAGTGAAGCCAGAGGAACACTGAGGAGGGTTGGAAGATATATGTTTTTGCACAACTTCTGGGATGCTTTATTGTCCTTTTTTTGCGCCCATTACGTCTGTCTTGCTTTGCAACTGTTACGTCTGAAGCTGACTGATTTTTTGAGATTGAAGTTTTAGAATCAGAATGAAACAGAAAGATATCTTCGCACGTCGCAAAGCGAAAACATTACAGAGCATTTGTTTGGAACTGATTTTGGAACTGACAGAAATCATGAAGTGAAGAAAATATTTTCTAAAAAGGGCTCACTATGCAGAAATTTACGACGCGGACGTAAGGAAAATTAAAGACATAAGTTGCGTATGTGTCCATGTCTTCTGGAATGGAGCACAGCGGTCACTTCAAACCAACACCTGTAAATTTCGACCAGGTATTGAACAGCTCGACCGGCCCCAATGTGACTTTAACGCCAAAAACTGACGAAAAAGAAGAAAGTTTTGCTTTCCAAGTCACCGTAGCATCCGTTCTCGGTCTCCTTACTCTTGCCACAATACTAAGCAATGCATTTGTCATCGCGACCATCTCCCAGTCCAGGAAGCTCCAGACGCCGGCGAACTTCTTGATCGCATCCCTGGCCGTCACGGACCTTTTGGTGTCGGTGCTCGTGATGCCCATTTGCGCGCTTTACACGGTCACCCACGAGTGGACGCTCGGACAGGTTATTTGCGACATCTGGCTGTCCTCAGATATAACCTGTTGCACCGCGTCCATTCTCCACCTGTGCGTAATCGCCTTGGATCGATACTGGGCTATCACGGACGCGGTCGAGTACGCCAAGAAACGGACACAAGCGCGAGCGGCGGGGATGGTGGCGACCGCTTGGATCATTGCCATCTCCATCTCTCTGCCTCCTTTCTTCTGGCGCCAGGTGAAGGCGGGGGAGCTGACCACCTGCACGGTAAACACGGACCACATCTTTTACACCATCTACTCCACGTTCGGGGCTTTCTACATCCCCACGTTGCTGCTCATCGCCTTGTACGGAAGGATTTACGTGGAGGCGAGAAAGCGCATCTTGAAACAGTCGCCCAAAAAAGCGGGGAAAAGACTCACTTCAGCGCATCTCATCACTAATTCACCCGCATCTGTTGCTTCGACGTCTCCTTTGCACTGTGGACGCCAAGAGCTTTGCAGTGACACCGGCTCTCTGAACAGTGACAATCAAATTCGAGTAACAGTGTCCGATTCACTTCTGGAGAAAAAGCGAATATCGGCTGCGCGCGAGAGGAAAGCCACCAAAACACTGGGCATTATTTTAGGAGCTTACATTGTGTGTTGGTTGCCGTTTTTCATTTACACACTGCTGGTGTCCCTCTGCCCATCCTGTGTGTTTTCTCCAGAACTGTTTGACGTTTTTACATGGCTTGGCTACCTCAACTCACTCATCAACCCAATAATATACACCATGTCGAATGATGACTTTAAAAAAGCTTTCCACAAACTCATAAGCTTTAGATGTTGCAGACGTTGAGATTAGGGCTATAGTGAAATAAGATCTGCTTTTGGTGCCTCAGTAGAGGATATAGGCTATTCCTTCAACACTGAACAGAATATTTGGATTTCATACTACTAATAGTGCTTTGACAGCTTGTGGTGGCTAATAATGGAAAACTGTATTAAAAAAAGTCTGCATATATCAATCAAATGTGCAATTAAAATGCTCATACATGCTCACTGCTTAGCTACAGCTATCCACTGATCCAAAACGTAATAAATAAATTGGGTAATCCAATTGCTTGTGCTTAAATCCAGTACATCTTCCTTTGTGTCTAATGATTGAACAATGCAGTTTGTCACTTACAACAGTGCATGCTTCGTTTCCTTAAATCAGGCCTATTAACTAGAAATTCTTGAATCTATTTTTGGTAGCTATAATAAAGCTACAGTATGACATTGCTCTCCTTGTCTGTGGTGCTGAAAATGTAGGTGGTTTGGTGAGGAGCCTTTTTCACACCTTAAATTCAGAGAGATAAGCAGTGGAAATTTAGACTGAGGTTAAATATGTACACAGTAATGAACACAGGTTAGTACGCTGTCTAAACAGCAGAAGCAAACAAGGAGCTCAATAGAGACCACTAACACACAATTAAAATGACCAAACAAGAGGGCTCTCCAGATTAGGACGTGTGGGTTGAAGAACTGACAAAAGAACTGAGATTGAGGTGCAACCTAATTGTGTAAAAGGTTAAATACTGTAGGTTCCCCTTCTGCTCTATACACTCATAAGTCATATTATCTGTCACTTGGCAGCAGGAGAGATCAGAGAGTAACTGTGAATGACACATCTACCGCAGGAGGTGAGTAATACGTCAAAGATGCACCAAAAAGAGCCGAGGGCGCGATATCAACCAAATCAAGCCCATATGGAGGTGACATCTACAGACTCAAAGCCACAGTGTTGCAAAAAGGCGTGTTTTGTATTTTCCAAAATTATGCTTTTACACAGTAAGTCAGTGTCTTTCCATGAGAAATCATAGTGGATATTGATTTAGTTATCAGGCTGAAAATCTACGCCCTTGAAGCTGTCCTTCTCTCAGAGAGAGTGAAAAAGTGGTGCTGGAAAAGGTCAACATGATGAGATCAAAGGTTTTTTTCAAATGCAGTGGTCTTTTTTAGGGAAAGTTTATGCTGATTAATATGTCTTTTATCAAGAGTAGTATTAGTATAAAATGGCGGCTTGGAGGAGTGGTTAATTATTTGTTGGTTGAATTTATTTTAATCTCTTGTCTTTGCCACTTATATTTTCTTCTGATCCCGTTTAAAGTACAGTGGATTTATCTTTAATTCCACACTATGCAAAATAAACCACACATTTCTGTCTAAAGCTTTTGTTGTTGAGGATTATTTTTCTTTTAATGTTTATTTTACTCTGGTTGAAATGAAAATGATTGGTTTTGGTTGCAAAAGATGACTCAAATCAAGTTTGCTGAAGATTTTATATTCCCCTCCCTATCCGTTAATGTCCTCTAGGATGGACCATTAATCATGGGCAAACAGACACGCACTCATTTGCAGGCATATGATTACCACATGCCTTTGATAACATATGACCTTGATATAATCAACATAAAAAGCATTCAGGAATGCATTACTAACATGATCTGCATTAATGTTTGTGCATGCATTACTACCGAAATTCGTGTTAATGGAAAAAGTAATTAGTCATTGAATTTTTATTTTGAAAAAGTTTATTACAAAATGCTTTAGCTTCATTGTACCTTGACCATCATTCCAGAGGGCATCATTTGTGGGAGGTACTCTTCCATGCCTGATATATTAAACATCAACTGCTCCTTCACAATTCAAATAGCCAAGCAATTTTAGTCTACCTTAAGTGGGACAAATGGACCATATGTATATGATTCTGTGGTTTTTCATGGTTTTAATGATGTTGTTTACATGTTTTCTCACATTCTGACATACTACAGCTTATTGGTCTAACCTTGCTTACTTATTACCAATATTCAGCAACTGAAAGAGTGTATCATATACAGATTAAAGGAAAAGCTCGAAAAAAAAATGTCTGTCTTTGTCTGTTTACTCGATACACTGTAAGGAATGTTTTGTCAGATAACATAAAATGTGCTTCATGTCATAACATTTAAATTAACTGATCAAATAAAATCAAAAATGTTATTTATTCTGACTAAATTACCCTGGCAAATTAGGTTACACCAAAACAAAAGTAAATTCTACGCGTTGGACCAAGTAGAAATAGATCCTGGAGCTAACAATTGAAGGTTACCACTTTTTTTAGTGACCACAGAAAAATACTTTAATCTAAAAATGGCCGTCATGCGATGACATCTAAATTAAAGTTATAGTTCACCCAAAAATGAAAATCTGTCATTATGTTCTCACCCTCATGTCATCCCAGATGTGTATGACTTTCTTCCTTTTGTACAACACAAACAAACATTTTTAGAAGCATGTTTCAACTCTGTAGGTCCAAACAATGCAAGTGAATGGTGGTCAGAACTTTGAAGCTTCAAATAGCACATAAAGGCAGTATAAAAGTAATCCATACTCCAGTGGTTTAATCCATATTTTCTGAAGCGATATGATAGGTGTGGGTGAGAAACAGATCAATATTTATGTCATTTTTATTATAAATCTCCACCAAAAGAAGAAAAATGTGGAAGTGAATGTGAAAGTGGATATTTATAGTAAACAATGATTAAAATATTGATCTGTTTCTCACTCACACCTTTCATATTGCTTCAGAAGATATGGATTAAAACACTGGAGTCGTATGGATTACTTTTATGCTGACTTTATGTGCTTTTTGGAGCTTCAAAATTCTGGACACCATTCATCTGCATTGTATGGACGAACAGAGCTGAAATATTCTTTTAAAAATCTTTGTTTGAGTTCAGCAGAGGAAACAAAGACATACACATCTGGGATGGCATGAGGGTGAGTAAATGATGAGAGAATTTTCATTGATGAACTATCACTTTATGTGATGTTATTCAAGTCTAAAATAATATTTAACACCACTGGTTCAACCTGAATACTTTAGGTTACACCAACAAAACTAATTTTAAGTGACAGATCAGGTAGTTCCTTGAATAGATCAGAAATAGATCCTTGAGTTAACAATTGCAGGTTATTACTGTTTACAGTATACTTTCTTTTTTCCATGCAACAGAAAAGGAGATGTTAGGCAGTATGTCCTGACTGCTCTTTGCTATATACAATGAAAGTGAATGGGGACAGGGGCTGTCAGTTCCAAAACTGACAACAAAAAAAATCATCCAAATTTGGCAAGCCAGGTTTGACGTCAGTAACATCAAATGTCATTGATTCTCGCATGTCTCGTCAAACAAAGCTGTCGTATCGCTTGAGATGAGCTGGGATATAGCGATAAGTCTTTTGTACTACTTTTATGGTGCTTTTTTGCTTTTGTTTTTGTTTTTTTGGGGAGCTTGAAAGCTCCCGTCCCCGTTCACTTTCATTGTATGGAAAAGAACAGCAGAACGTTCTTCCAAACATCTCCTTTTCTGTTCCACTGAAGAGAGAAAGTCATAGAGGTTTGGAATGACATCCGGGTGAGTAAAAGCGGCAAGAAAGTTTTTTTGGTGAACTATTCCTTTAAGAACATGTATCTCCTGCTATCTTCTGCTGTTTTGCATCATTTCTTTATACACACCCAGAACCAAAGTTACAGATCACAATGTCTTAATATATACAAATGTACGCCAAGTCACTTGAAAATGTGCTCACAGCACATCCATTTCAATCTTGAATAAATATCTTTTTTCCGTTACACCAATTATGCTGCATGCTGTGAAATATCAATCTTTATGTGATTCACTCAGTAAGAGAAGACTCTGTCCCCTCTATGTTTCTGCACCTACTGTGCTGGCCTTGTTGTGCCTTTAGCCCTGTGAACAGAACGATGCTATACAGCAGGCACCAGCGCACAATGTATATAATATAGAAAGTCGATGTCTAAAGTTTGATCCTTTGCAAAATACTGGGCTTGATGGCTAATTTTCTGCCTGCTATGATACTATTATTGCCAGAAAGCCATTCTTTGAGATTGATAGATACATTTGTTTACTTTATGGAAGCAGCTTATTATCAGCTAAATGCAATTTTATTGTTGATATTTATTTGTTGCACCTCTGAGTTATTCACAACACCCTAGGATTATTAATTTTAAAAGAGGATATTATTCTGCAAACCATATGGTAATATATTTGCTTCAAACACTCTTTTCAAAAACAAGACTTTTTGTTTGGAAACATTTAGGTTTTGCATTAAGCATACTGTTCATGTAATGAGTTTACCAGAGGCCAACAATAATCAATAATAATAAATAATAAAAATAATTAAAATAATAAATAATTATATTTCAACATAACAGACAGCAGTCATCAGTATAGTAAATGTCAAGACAAAAACGTCATTAAGTTTGATCAAAATGCTCTCTAAGATTCGAGGAAACAGACCTCTCTTACAGGGGTCTTCGTCTTGACGCCTGACATTCATATGCTTTAGTGGAGGGAAGCCTGATCCGTAACATCAGCCTCTTTGAAGTGACATATCGTGAATGCCAGGCCTTTTAAGCACTTTTAAGCACTTTTAATTCTACTTTTAAGCATTTTATTGCATGTGCCTTATCTTTCTCAAGGATATTTTGACATTTAGAATAGCACATTCTTGTCTCACAGGAGCACAGACTTTGCAAATCATGTGTAATATAATCTGAGTCTGGCCTGTCGTTGCTGTTGCAGTTTATGGAGATTACATAATAATTAATTCCAGCATTTTTAGTAACTGATTTTTTTATATTGACATTTGACACAAAAATAATTAGCAAAATACCTTAAAAAAAAAATGCACAGTTAAAGTTATTTATTTGGCTAAATGTTTTGGGCTTAAAAAATATAATCAATGTCAGAGAAATAGTAAAGTTAAATAAGAATGATAAAATATTCATTTTATCTATAATTTAATACAGTTGTGCTCAAAAGTTTGCATACCCTGGCAGAAATTGTGACATTTTGGCATTGTTTTTGAAAATATGACTGATCATGCAAAAAAAAAAAAAAAACTGCCTTTTATTTAAGGATAGTTATCATATGAAGCCATTTATCATCACATAGTTGTCTGGCTCCTTTTTAAATCATAATGATAACAGAAATCACCCAAATGGCCCTGATCAAAAGTTTACATACCCTTGAATGTTTGGCCTTGTTACAGACACACAAGGTAACACACACAGGTTTAAATGGCAATTAAAGGTTAATTTCCCACACCTGTGGCTTTTTAAATTGCAATTAGTGTCTGTGTATAAATAGACAATGAGTTTGTTAGCTCTCACGTGGATGCACTGAGCAGGCTAGATACTGAGCCATGGGGAGCAGAAAAGAACTGTCAAAAGACCTGCGTACAAGGTAATGGAACTTTATAAAGATGGAAAAGGATATAAAAAGATATCCAAAGCCTTGAAAATGCCAGTCAGAACTGTTCAATCACTTATTAAGAAGTGGAAAAAAGTAGGATCTCTTGATATCAAGCCAAGGTCAGGTAGACCAAGAAAGATTTCAGCCACAACTGCCAGAAGAATTGTTCGGGATACAAAGAAGAACCCACAGGTAATCTCAGGAGAAATACAGGCTGCTCTGGAAAAAGATGGTGTGGTTGTTTCAAGGAGCACAATACGACGATACTTGAACAAAAATGAGCTGCATGGTCGAGTTGCCAGAAAGAAGCCTTTACTGTGCCAATGCCACAAAAAAGCCCGGTTACAATATGCCCGACAGCACCTTGACACGCCTCACAGCTTCTGGCACACTGTAATTTGGAGTGACGAGACCAAAATAGAGCTTTATGGTCACAACCATAAGCGCTATATTTGGAGAGGGGTCAACAAGGCCTATAGTGAAAAGAATACCATCCCCACTGTGAAGCATGGTGGTGGCTCACTGATGTTTTGGGGGGGTGTGAGCTCTAAAGGCACGGGGAATCTTGTGACAATTGATGACAAGATGAATGCAGCATGTTATCAGACAATTTGCATTCTTCTGCACGAAAGCTGTGCATGGGATGCTCTTGGACTTTCCAGCACGACAATGACCCTAAGCACAAGACCAAGTTGACCCTCCAGTGGTTACAGCAGAAAAAGGTGAAGGTTCTGGAGTGGCCATCACAGTCTCCTGACCTTAATATCATCGAGCCACTCAAACATCTCAAACATGCGGTTCATGCAAGACGACCAAAGACTTTGCATGACCTGGAGGCATTTTGCCAAGACAAATGGGCAGCTATACCACCTGCATGAATTTGGGGCCTCATAGACAACTATTACAAAAGACTGCATGCTGTCGTTAATGCTAAAGGGGGCAATACACAGTATTAAGAACTAAGGGTATGCAGACTTTTGAACAGGGGTCATTTCATTTTTTTCATTGTTGCCATGTTTTGTTTTATGATTGTGCCATTTTGTTATAACCTACAGTTGAATATGAATCCCATAAGAAATAAAAGAAATGTGTTTTGCCTGCTCACTCATGTTTCTTTAAAAATGGTACATATATTACCAATTCTCCAAGGGTATGCAAATATATATATATATTCTAATATCTATCTATCTATCTGTCTGTCTGTCTATCTGTCTATCTATATAAATTCAGAACCACTGGTGCAACACGAAAGTGCTTTCTTAACAGATGTCACTTACAAACAATTAAACAGAATCACTCTAGTGCAATACAGTGAAAGCACAGAGATCAAATCTGCTGGGAAAATGGTAAATACAGAAAGTCAATATAATGCTTAAATTAAAACAGATTGTTCATTTACAAACATTTACATGTAAAATGTAGAGGTCATCTTCATAATTATGCAATAATCCCTCAGCACCTGCGGTTTGGCAGTGTCAGCAACTCTGATTGAAGTGATTGTGTGTCACTGCAGGACTAAGACATTTGACTTTCAACGCAGTTACCATAATAGCCAATTTCAATGCAATACGTATAGTTGTAGTCAGGACCATAACCACCATAGACATTTCCGTCTCAATATTCAGATCATTAGTCGACTAATATTTTTCAGTGCTGAAGTGTGCGGTTTTTCGGTAACACTTTACAATAAGGTTCCATTCGTTAGCATTAGTTAATGCATTATGTATCATGAACAAACAATAAACACTACAAATTTTTACACAATTTATTAATCTTTGTTAATGTTAGTTAATAAAAATTAAATTGTTCAGTGTTAGTTCATGGTGCATTAACTAATGTTAACAAATGCAACTTCTGATTTAAAAAATGTATTAGTATATGTTGAAATTAACATTAACTATTTAATAAATGCTTAATAAGTATTGTTTGTTGTTAGTTCATGTTAACTAATGTTGTTAACTAATGTTAACGAATGGAACCTTATTGTAAACTGTTACTGGTTTTTCTTATGTTAAAATACTTTCTCCTGTCCCAGCTTAATATGCTGAGAGTATTCATTCATGGGTTTGTTTAGCTGAAAAGTGTAAACAATGTGCCTCTATCAAATCATTGTAATGTTGTGATACACTTTGTACCTGGTTGGTTTGGTTCATGGATTAGAACTCTTTTATGAAGGATTTTATGAAAATAAATAATTCATAAATTAATGGGGAAAATAACCCAGATGGCTGAAAAAGTGTGTGGGCACTGTTCCACTCTATATCTGTTTGGCTTATCAATGGCAGAATTGGGGGGAGTATTTTGCAATTCTATTTGGTGGTGCAGGAATTGCAATATGATCACACAGGAAATCGACATGTTGTTTCCAAATGTTCATGTATCCTGAAATCGACCCCATTCTGCCGAATTACGTGTTCTGGTCACATGGTCTGAATTTCAATACGCACACATTTCTGCAGCAAAACTTTTGACCTACTGTCCCCAAATTCATGGTACGATCAGTCTTTGAATTATCCAGTCCTGAATATGTGGATAGATTCTTGGTTAAAAAGAATGGTTGTAACAATGTACGGTTGAGAGAACTGCTTGATGACAAAGTTTGTGGAAGATGGTTGTTAAACTAAATTGTAGTGGCACCAAATAATAGCAACATCTAGGCATGATAAATGGAGTTCATTTTGCATCACAACCAGTTCCTCTCCCATCTTTTTGCACCCCTTTTCAAAAAGTAGGGTCAGAAATACGCAAATCCATGAAATAGACATTTCTATACTTGCATCTTATTGTAGAAAAAAAATCTCCCTATTGTATAATGATAATTGTAAGAGCTTTTTGAATAATGTCCACGGGAGACCGTACTGTACATTCATGAACTGGAACAAATGACTGTGACATTCATTACTGCATGTAATTTCTCTGAAGCATGCTCATTTATGTAAGCGTTTATGTAAGTGTTTTCAGATCTACTTTAGTAAGTATGCGGTGTCTGGTGAAATATGTTCCATCCATTAAATGTGTACAGTGTAGTATTGTTTTTTTGCTGACTTAGTGCTCTTTTGGTGGGATGCTACAGCAGTAACTGTTGCTCATCTCTGCTGTTGTTTATAATAAAGAAATCTGCCTGGATGGTAAAACTGTATTGGCTAATTGACCAGAACGGCAGAATGCAATTAAATATGATGGGCTCAATAAGTCTACTGCTTTTACAAAACTGCCATATTGTCAAACCACCATGTGGAAATTAAATTTGGTCAATTAGTTCTGCAAATTCTTTCATTTAAATATGCAATCAGAGTTGCTATTCACCAATGGCTCTTGCAACAGCGCTTTTTAATGACTTCCTCAAATATGGCACAAGATTGAACATATTATATTAGACACACACAAACACACAGAATTCACTGTATGTTTGTGTACAACAAGCATTAAACATAAATAAATGCATGCAAGTGTGTTTACAGCATAGGCAGTGTCAATAATGTGAAAAGTATTTCTACAGTGATAATGGAGAGATAAATCGGGAGAAAATATAATAAATGCACAACCCGTATCTATAATAAAGGGTTGTTTTTCTTTTATATACTATATATGTATATAAACTCTTTCTATACATATCAGACCTTTTTTTGTAAAACCAGAGGGACAAAAATCTTTACAAATCTTATATTTGGTTTGTGTGTACTACTTGACTGAAACAGTGAGCTTTCTAACATTGATTGATTTTCTGATGTCTTGTCCACTTTGGCAGACATGGAGGTTCAATCAATCATACAACAGCTGAAAAACTCGTCAACAACGGATCGCAAAATAAATAGGTAAAGATATTTAACTCTTGTCATGTCATGAGCTCATTCTCCAGGCAAAGCAATACCAACGATCACCCATAGGAGAAGCCTGGAACTGCAAAAAGTTCATGTATAACAGAATCGGCCCAGTGCTGCACAACAATCGGGCACATCTGTCAGAGATGCTCCTCATCACACATTATAACACAATTATAATGATCTTCCTCAATATAGCTCATAAGGAGCTTTTCTCATATGGCACTGTCTTCTTTTCAAATTAAAGCAGAGACAGCTGGAAAACATAACTTTCTAATATTAATTGCAATTATACATGCATTACCTTTATTAATTGAGCATTCAGTTATTAAAAAAAAAGACAGGTTTCCTGAATATATTAAAAAATATTTTACATTTATTTATCAGGTATGACTTATCCTAACCTTATGAGAACCAATTATAAACAATATTTCAAACTTTTAAACAATACATCACGCTTAAAAAAGTCAAAAAAATGTCAGAGAATATCCAGGCCAAGAAAAGTAATTGAAATTGGTAAAATCTTAAATATCATGGACATTTCTGTAGTGAATTTACATTTGAATGGATTTTTTCTGCACTAAAAATATCTCATTAGCTATACTGCGCTTGTGTCGAGTAAAACTTGCATGCATAGTGATGTTTGATTTGTAAGCAAATAGTTCTTTTGAGCAAATGAATTGTTGAAATGATTCATTAGCGAAATAGTTTGAATCAAAATCTGTTTTTTGTTTTTTTTTACTTATTTTTTATCCTTACCCAGTAATCACAAATGACAAGTAAAAGTCATTGAAAAGTCATGGAATTTCAGTGGTCGAAAGGAGTGGGAACCCTGTTAAAAACTCCATGCAAAATGTTAGTAGTTTCGCAGTATTAATGCTTGGGATCTCAAAGACCCCAGGTATAAAACACGAATAAAATGCAACCAATTTCCACATGCTATAAGGGTCCTAAATTGACCCCAAACAGAAATAAATTACTAGAATTAATACCAATCACATTTCTGAAATGTCCATTCTTCACTGTGGTAAAACAGAGGGCTACAGCTTCAACAATATCTGCCTACTGGGTTTTAATTTGGTCAGAGTAACACATTAAAATAATTTGAAGAGGTTAATTTCAAACATGGGGGTTAAAAGAAGTTGTGTTCAATATACATCTATATACAGTATATGATCTGGATAGATGGACGGACGAACATATGTACAGTATGTCATGCAGCATGGGGAAAATAATGAGTGCTGTATCCTAGGATTATGACAGCGACAACTCAGTCAGTCACTGTCATCCATCAATATAAAGCTCTGTCAGAGGACACACTGAGGAGAGTGTTGTGTCGCAGAAGAGATGTGCTGACTCCAGAGTGCTGCCCAGCCAGTCACTCACTCCAGGTTAACTGAAGTTCACCCTTTAGATTGGTCAGTGATAGAACTCATTAGCATAGGTAAGAAGGTCAGCCTGCTTTGCATCTGAGCTCATTTTTACCGTTTTTAATAGAATCAGGTTTCTGAAGACAATTAAATGTCATAAGGTCAGCAGATAGATTTTCCTGACTTGTCAGTGCAGTTCAAGTCTACTTGCATTCTCTGAACAGCACCCCAGCCCCAAAAAAGTACATTTCTAGAGTCTAGCCATCAAATAAGTAAAATTGCACCTACTGCTGGAGAGGTGAAATTTTCAAAATCTCTGTGGAGGAATTTGCCATTGATTCTGCATCATAAACAGATAACCAGAATAGCTTGTTTGGGAATCCCTGATATGTGCAATACATGCAGTGCTGGGTAGTAACAGATTGCATGTAATTTGTATTATGTAATCAGATTACAAAATTAAAATTACATTTTAAAATACTCGTAATCAGATTACAGTTACTTTTATGGATTACATGATTACATATTAACCAGTCAAAGACAGTCAGTTGATTTATTGATCCCTCTAATTCATTTTCTTTTCAAAAAATGTAAAATGTTCATTCTAAAGCAGCCTACATCTGATATACGTTTCATAAGTATTCAAAGTTTTTCAAATGGAGTGGGGTGGGAGTGGAATTGCACAAACACTGATACTAGCCACCAGCCATATTTACACTTAAGACTGAGTGGTAATCCACACATAAATGCAGAACCAATTACATTAGTGCTGTAAAGTTTAGTACTCGGATTCAAACATACACTGCGTGCCCAATTATTAGGCAAATTGTATTCCTCAGGATTAATTTTATTGTTGAACATTTACATTAAATTACATTTACATTTATTCATTTGGCAGACGCTTTTATCCAAAACTACTTACAAAAGAGGAAATCATAAGCGAATCATCTTAAGGAGACAGTGGTACGAAAAGTGCCGTATTACAAAGTTTCACTAGCATCAGAATAGTATTCAGAACAGAATAAATTGCAACAAGATGTTTTTTTTATTTAATTTTTTTATGACTGGTTAAGTGCTCATGGAAAAGATGTGTTTTTAGTAGTTTTTTGAAGACAGAGAGTGAGTCAGCTTCACGGATGGAGTTGGGAAGGTCGTTCCACCAACGTGGTATGATGAAGCCGAAAGTCCGGGAAAGTGTTTTGGTGCCTCTTTGTGTTGGTACAGCAAGGCGACGTTCCTTAGCCGACTGCAGGCTTCTAGTGGGCGCGTAGCTCTGTATAAATTATTTTAGGTATGCTGGAGCAGACCCAGTGACTGTTCTGTATGCCAGCATCAGAGCCCTGAATTTGATACATGCATCAACCGGCAGCCAGTGGAGAGAGACAAGGAGTGGTGTAACATGTGCTCTCTTTGGTTCATTAAAGACCAGACGTGCTGCTGCATTCTGGATCATTTGTAGGGGTCTAATTGCACATGCAGGGAGGCCTGCAATGAGAGCGTTACTGTAGTCCAGTCTAGTTATGACAAGTGACTGGACAAGTAGTTGTGTGGCATGTTCAGAGAGGAAGGGTCTTATCTTCCTGATATTGTAGAGTGTAAATCTACATGATCTTGCGGTCTTTGAGATGTGGCTGTGAAATTTAGTCTGTTATCAATGGTTACCCTTAGATTTCTGACCGATTTGGAAGGCGTTACTGTAGTTGCACCCAGCTGCACGGTGATGTTGTGTTCAACAGCAGGGTTGGCTGGAAAGACAAGGAGTTCAGTCTTGGCTGGGTTGAGTTGCAGGTGGTGCTCCTTCATCCAGGCCAAAAAGTCTGCCAGGCAGGCAGAAATTCGAGCAGTCATTGTGGTGTCATTGGGCTGGAAAGACAAGTAGAGTTGCATGTCATCAGCGTAGCAGTGGTAAGAGAAACCATGTGTCTGAATGATGGGTCCCAGTGATGTTGTGTATATAGAGAAGAGAAGAGGCCCAAGCACTGACTCTGAGGTACCCCAGTAAGTAGCCGATGTGGCTTGGATACCTCACCTCTCCAGGCTACCTTGAAGGACCTACCTGAGAGATAGGAGTTAAACCAGCCAAGCACAGTTCCTGTGATGCCCAGCGAGGAGAGGGTAGAGAGTAAGATCTGATGGTTGACTGTGTCAAATGCTGCAGAAAGGTCCAGCAGAATCAGGATGGATGATCTGGATTCAGCTTTCGCCCGTCTCAGCGACTCAGTGACAGACAGCAGGGCAGTCTCGGTGGAGTGTCCACTTTTGAAACCTGACTGATTGTCATCCAGGAGCTTGTTCTGTGAGAGATAGGCAGAGGTTTGATTGAAAACTGCCCTTTCAAGTATTTTTGCCGTGAATGGGATGAGAGAGACTGGTCTGTAATGTTCTATTTGTGTGGGGTTAAGTGCGGCAGCGGAGTTACTCAAGCCTGCTTGAATGTAGTGGGAAAAGTGCCTGTAAGTAGAGATGTGTTAATTATGTGTGTGAGTGCAGGTAGGATGGACGGAGAAATGGCCTGGAGAAGGTGAGAAGGAATGGGGTCAAGGGAACAGGTGGTGGGGTGGTTGGAGAGGAGGAGTTTAGAGACCTCAGTGTCAGTCAGAGGAGAGAACATAGAGACAGAAGAGTTGCATACAGGAGACGGGTATTTGACAGGGTGTGGTGCTGAGAATGTATTCGTGATGGTTGTAACCTTCTTAGTAAAAAATGTGGCGAAGACATCTGCTGTCAGTGATGTGTCAGGTGGTGGAGGGGGAGGGCAGAGAAGTGTGTTGAATGTTCTAAACAAGCTGCGAGTGTCTGTGGTGCTGTTGATCTTGTTCTGGTAATAGGAGGTTTTTGCAGATTTAACTTTATCTGAAAAAGTTGCAAGCAGAGACTGATATTTACCTAGATCTGCTGGATCTTTAGATTTCCGCCATCTCCTCTAAGCTGCCCTGAGGTCAGTCCGATGTTCACGAAGGACGTCAGACAGCCAGGGGCTGGGAGGTGTAGCACGTGCTGGCCTAGAGGAGATAGGACAGATGTTGTCTAGACAGGTTGTTAAAGTAGAGCTTAGTGTGTCTGTGGCAGTGTTTACATTAAGCATGGTAAATACATTTAGTGTGGGAAGAGAGGTAGAGACAGCAGTTGAAAGGCGTGAGGGTGAAAGAGAACGGAGGTTACGACAATAGGAAACCAAAGGTGGAGACTGTTTTAATGTAGATGGGAGAGTCATGTTGAATTGAACAAAGTAGTGATCAGAGACATGTAAAGGAGTAACAAGAATATTTGAGTTGGTACAGTTACGTGTAAAAATGAGGTCCACCTGGTTGCCAGATCTGTGAGTTGCTGTGGTGTGTAGTCTTTCCAAGTCAAATGAGGCCAGGAGAGTATTCAGTTCAGTGGCCTGGGGCTTGTCTTGGTGTATGTTGAAATCACCAAGAACCACAAGTGGCCTACCATCCTCCGGCAAGGAGGATAGCAGGACATCCAACTCCTCAAGAAAGTTTGTCAGCTGACCTGGAGGGCGATAGATGACAACAACATGTATTTTTGTGGGTTGTATTGTAGTAATAGCATGGAATTCAAAACTAGTATTGTTACACAGTGAAGAGTATGGTGAAAAATCCAGTTGTTATGAATGAGCAAACCTGTTCCCCCACCCCTACCGGTGTGTCGAGAGGTGTGAGAGAAGGAGAATTTGTTGGAGAGAGCAGCAGGTGTTGCTGTATCCTGAACAAACACTCTCAGTCAATCCAAAATGTTATTGAACCTCAAACCTGAATATTTAACAAAGAAAAAGTGAGTTTTGTCTTTCTTAGGGGAATATATAAGTGTACACAATTATTAGGTAACTAAATTACAAAAAGAATTTCTCCCAACTCAATTGTTTATTCTCAATTTTTAGAGTAGGTGCAGCAAATAAGTAACACAAAATGACAATTAAATAACATTTTTGGACTTTCAAAAATATTCAGTGACCAATATAGCCACCCTTCTTTTCAATAACTTCTATGAGCCTTCCATCCATGGAGTCTGTCAGTTTCTTGATCTGTTCACGATCAACTTTCGCTGAAGGAGCAATCACAGCCTCCCAAATGCTGTTCAAAGAGGTGTATTGTCTTCCCTCACTGTAAATCTCACATTTGAGAAGGGCCCACAAGTTCTCAGTAGGATTTAAGTCAGGTGAGGAAGGGGGCCATGTCATTATTTGGGCATCTTTGAGGCCCTTGCTGGCTAGCCAAGCAGTGGAGTACTTGGATGCATGTGATGGAGCATTGTCCTGCATAAAGATCATGGCCTTCTTGAATGCTGAGGACTACTTCCTGTACCACTGCTTGAAGAAGGTACTTTCCAGAAACTGGCAGTAGGTTTGAGAGTTGAGTTTCAGTCCATCTTCAACTCGAAAAGGTCCAGCTACCTCATCCTTAATGATAGCAGCCAATACCAGTACCCCTCCTCCACCTTGCTGGCACCTGACTTGAAGTGGTGCCCTGTGTCGATTAGTGATCCAGCTACGGGCCCATCCATCTGGTCCATCAAGAGTCACTCTCATTACATCTGTCCATAAAACCTTTGAAAAATCTTTCTTCATGTATTTCTTTGTCCAATCTTGGTGCTTCAACTTGTGAATATATTCAGTGGTGGTCGTGTTTCAGCCTTCTTGACCTTGGCCATGTCTCTGAGCACTTGACACCTTGTACTTCTGGACACTCCAGGTAGGTTGCAATTCTGGAATATGGTAGCATTGGAGGATAATGGGTTCCTGGTAGCTTCACGTTTAATTCTTATCAAGTCTTTTGCAGTTAATGTGTGCCTTTTCTTCTCCATGCATTTTTTGTGCCCCAGTTGACTATTCGCAACAAAACATTTGATTGTCCGGTGGTCACGCCTCAATAGTTTAGCTATTTCAAGAGTGTTGCATCTGTCTGAAAGGCATTTTACAATATCTGACTTTTCAGTGTCAGTTAAATCTCTTTTATGACCCATTTTACCTGAGGTAATGAAGCTGCCTAATAATTATGCACACCTTGATATAAGGTGTTAGTCACTTTCGCAACACCCTCCCTTATTACACAAATATATACCACCTGAAAATGATTGAATCCAAAAAGTATTCAAGTTTATATGGTTTGGAATTGGAAAATATGCAAGGAAATAATGATAAGATCAGAATACTCACTTGCCTAATAATTGGGCACGCAGTGTATACATGAATGCACTTTTGCTATAACTTTTTGAGACTATTTTTTGTGATGTTGATTCATAAATATAAATGATGGCAATGCCAAAATTGCTGGAGTAAGAACATTTTAAGTGTTTTATTTCATTCAGAAACAGATAAATTGCAAGTAAAACACACAAAAAAGTATTTAATTCTCATATTTTGATTTTTTACTTTTTTACTTTACATTTCAGCACCATTATGTCAGTAAGCATTAAACATAAATAAAAAAGCTTATCCTACTAAAATGCAGGTGACATCAAATAAACAAGAATAAATTCATAAGTAATCCAAAAGTATTCTGTGACGAGGAGGAGGGTGGGGCTGGGCCATGACTATGCCCGCCCCCAGTCGGGCTAATCAGCCGAGGAGAGGGATAAAGGCAGCCGGATGCGGCAGTTCGGGAGAGAGAGAGCTACATGCAGCTGCCGTGTGTGTTTTTGTGTTTTGTGTCTTTATGTTTTAATTTTACATTAAATATTACTTTGACTGTTCAGCCGGTTGCCGCCTCCTCCTTTCCAATTTAAATCCCCCCTGTTACATTGATGCCGAAACCCGGGAAGGAAGAGGGATGCACTGTCGTGGAGAAAGTGAATGGTGACTGAGGCTGTCAGTCCTTAACATTCCACCGAACATCTTCTTTTGTGATTCACAGAAAAAAATTAATATGGTTTTGGAACAACCAGGAGATGAGTAAATGAATAATATTCCTTTTTGGGTGAACTAGCCCTTTAACCCTGTAAAGCCTGACATATGAATGAATTGTCTGAAAATTAAACGTTTTTGACATTAAACTGTTTTTAGTACCATTAGACAAAATACAAAAAGAAATCCTAAAACAATTTTTTTGCCTTTTTTTTTTTTTTATGTATCATATTTGATACATTAGGCTTTTTCCTCCATTTAGTTTCCCAGATAAGTGTTTCCCATTTTGTGTTTTTACTCATTTTTTTTTCTTCTTCCACAGCATTTAAATGTCACATTAGGTTATTAAATCTCTTTTTCCTGTCCTTTTGACTATTTTGTTTTGTTTCCTTTGGACTAAATTTGACTATATATATATATATATATATATATATATATATATATATATATATATATATATATACATATATATATATATATATACATTATATTGCCAAAAGTATTCACTCATCTGCCTTTAGACGCATATGAACTTAAGTGACATCCCATTCTTAATCCATAGGTTTTAATATGACGTCGGCCCACCCTTTGCAGCTATAACAGCTTCAACTCTTCTGGGAAGGCTTTCCACAAGGTTTAGGAGTGTGTTTATGGGAATTTTTGACCATTCTTCCAGAAGTGCATTTGTGAGGTCAGAAACTGATGTTGGACGAGAAGGCCTGGCTCGCAGTCTTCGCTCTAATTCATCCCAAAGGTGCTCTATCGGGTTGAGGTCAGGACTCTGTGCAGGCCAGTCAAGTTCTTCCACACCAAACTCGCTCATCCATGTCTTTATGGACCTTGCTTTGTGCACTGGTGCGCAGTCATGTTGGAACAGGAAGGGGCCATCCCCAAACTGTTCCCACAAAGTTGGGAGCATGGAATTGTCCAAAATCTCTTGGTGTGCTGAAGCATTCAGAGTTCCTTTCACTGGAACTAAGGGGCCAAGCCCAGCTCCTGAAAAACAACCCCACACCATAATCCCCCCTCCACCAATCTTCACAGTTGGCACAATGCAGTCAGACAAGTACCGTTCTCCTGGCAACTGCCAAACCCAGACTCGTCCATCAGATTGCCAGATGGAGAAGCTTGATTCGTCACTCCAGAGAACGCGTCTCCACTGCTCTAGAGTCCAGTGGCGGCGTGCTTTACACCACTGCATCCGACGCTTTGCATTGCACTTGGTGATGTATGGCTTGGATGCAGCTGCTCGGCCATGGAAACCCATTCCATGAAGCTCTCTACGCACTGTTCTTGAGCTAATCTGAAGGCCACATGAACTTTGGAGATCTGTAGCGATTGACTCTGCAGAAAGTTGGCGACCTCTGCGCACTATGCGCCTCAGCATCCGCTGACCCCGCTCTGTCATTTTACGTGGCCTACCACTTCGTGGCTGAGTTGCTGTCATTCCCAATCGCTTCCACTTTGTTATAATACCACTGACAGTTGACTGTGGAATATTTAGTAGCGAGGAAATTTCACAACTGGACTTGTTGCACAGGTGGCATCCTATCACAGTACCACACTGGAATTCACTGAGCTCCTGAGAGCGGCCCATTCTTTCACAAATGTTTGTAGAAGCAGTCTGCATGCCTAGGTGCTTCATTTTATACACCTGTGGCCATGGAAGTGATTGGAACACCTGAATTCAATTATTTGGATGGGTGAGCGAATACTTTTGGCAATATAGTGTATATATATATATATATATATATATATATATATACACCAGTCAGCCACAACATTAAAACCACCTGCCTAATATTGTGTAGGTCCCCCTTGTGCCGCCAAAACAGCGGCAACCATTCTGAGATGCTACTCTTCTCACCACAATTGTACAGACCAGTTATCTGAGTTACTGTAGACTTTGTCAGTTTGAACCAGTCTGGCCATTCTCCATCGATTTCTCTCATCAACAAGGCATTTTTGTCCACAGAACTGCCCCTCACTGGATGTTTTTGTTTTTGGCACCATTCTGAGTAAATTCAAGACACTGTTGTGTGTGAAAGTCCCAGGAGATCAGCAGTTACAGAAATACTCAAACCAGCCCATCTGGACAGTCAAAATATTATGGAAGATTACTGAAATATATATATATATATACTGTATATATATACTGACTGTCCTGTTTCTTTTTCAACTTAGATTAAAGGATGTAGAGGCATGCATATCATATACTTTCATATTTTTCTTTGTATTTATTATTTATATCATTTATTTGTCTATTACTTCATGTCATATTTAAAATTTGTCATATTTGAAATCTGAGATACCTTTTTGCCCTCTAAAAACAAATATAATAATTTTCTTATAGATTTAACACTTATAGCATTTTTTATATATATATATATATAACACAGTTCACTATTTAGTCTTTCATGAGGAAAGAACAATACAATTATAAATATCACACTTTGTAAAGTTTCTGTCAGATACATTTGTGTCAGATACATAGAGTGCTAATGGCATATTTAACACAAAGCCTAATGTGTCAAATTTGAGAAACGTAATTTCAACATAGTAATTTATTAACATAAACATAGTGCTTTGAAACAACCAAAGGCTAGTCTTATAAAGCAAACATTTATTGTCAAAAAATTTCAGTAACATTAATTATAATGTTACCTTGAACTTTTAAAATAATCTGTCATTTATCCCAACACAGAGTCACTTTTCACGCAAGTCTGCCACCATTTTTAACTGCCACCATTTTTAACTGACCGATTTAAAACATTAAAACCATTTTTTTTTTTTTTTTTTTTTTTTTTTCACAAATAACCATTAGATGGCTCCATAAACATGTGAAACTTATATACCATTGGTTGTTTGGCTCATTTGCTTGAACAGACAGTGAAACTGGAGCCTTCAAACATTGTGTGTCATATTTGATACACACGGTGTAATAGGGTTAATAAACAACTGCAATCATTAGAAGACATTTTGATGTAAATGACCGCACACAAACTATAGTCTACTTAAGAATACTTACAAATTGATCACAGTAACTATAGTTTCCACCAGAGGCAGACTGGCCATCAGGAGAACCGGGGACTTTTTCCGGTGGGCCGGCTGCGAAATTAGTGAATTCCATTAGTGATATTGTTATTATAACAAATAAACAAAACATTATTTATAGCAATTTTATAATAGAGAGAAAATTTATTAGTTGTTACAATAACTGAAGTAAACCATGGTTATTTGGTGGAAACCATGGTTACCATAATTTTTTGAGACCTCATCATAACCTCAGTCTCACACATAAATTACTGTTTAAATTTAAATTTAATGGAATTATACAGAATTTTAGTATTATATATTTTTCATTATTATATTTTATAATATAAATTTTTACTTATTTTTAATTATTTATTTTTACTTATTTTATCTTTTTACAGATGTTTTCAGATACAGTATTATTATTAGTCTGATACATTTAGGATAATCAACATTTCTTTAGAATGTAGAGACATGCTTAAAGATATCCACGAGAAGAGTTGGTTCTTTCCAGGGCGCATGTGAAATAAACATGCGCTTATTCAGAGCCCTAACTAGGTAAAAAATCATTACAATTTTTAAAATCCTCAGAGGGGTTTCTGCTGGTTACAAATGGCCACCAGCCTGTTCTCGTTATCGCTTGAGAGTTGGAGGTTCAACAAATGTACGTTCTAGTGCCGTGGGAGGTCTTGACTGGATTTGGGCAGTGGAGACTTATTTAGGGCTGAGAAATTTAATAAGCAGGGACTGTGTAATCCTCTTCCCAGCTCAAGCATTGGGCCTGGGGACCAACATGCACCACAAGAGTATGACAACACACACAGTATACAGATCTGGCCCCGTGATCAGAGAAAGGGCAGAGCCTGATGTCCCTAACAGGAGGAGTAGAATACAGCATTTCAACTTGGCAGCCACAAAAGCTGGCAGAGGGCAGAGAAACTTGAGTTGAGTAGGCCACACTGACAGACACGGGTACAGGGTGGACTGAAAAGAGAAAGAGAGATAGTACGCTGGTCTAATGGCTTGGGACTGAAGTATGGAGGTGTCCTGCTAACAGATGTTGGTCCAGAAGGCTGCTAACAAGATGAGGATAGTTCACCACGTGAGTCCTCAGGGATTAGAAGTGAGCGAGAGGTAAACAGATTAGTCCAGAAAAAGAGGAAGCATTTTTAACCTTAACAGTCCTCTCACGCCCTGAAGAGCATCTTTCACTCAACTACTTACACACTCAGAATTTATAGCCTCAGCAGAGACCAACCACCACTACGACCCTCAGGGATCAAATCTGCACCCAAGAACCTGCACCATTGTTGTGGAATACTCCTAAACCTAGTGCCCTTACATAGCCCCTTCCATGGAAGCCTGGACACATAATCACTGGAACTCTCTCGACCTTGGACATGAGATAAATCAATGTGGACAACTTTCTGTTATTTCCAAATGAGTGACTTTACATCCAAAAGGGCATAATCTACAGCAACATGCCATTGAAAACAGGATTACTCCTCATTCTGTTCTTGTTTACCCTGCAAGCCACCAGAATCAAAGGTAAGCCAGTGTTTGTGGGGAAGACGAATGGTGTTTTCTTGTTTCGTTTATATGCTGTCTTGGAAAAGTCTTCACCAAAGGCAGGACCTCTGGAACTGTAATATGTCTGAGAGCAGTTTATATACTGATGCCTTATACGACGGAATCTTCTCCCCTCCGGTGACCCAAATGAGCATTTTAATATTTTAGGAGCCAATTTATGAAGGACATGAAAGAATCCCTGCCCATTAGCGCTTAGTTTTTGGTATGTCAGAATGGAATAACATGTTCCAAAATTGCATTTCAAGTAAGGAGTGCCTCTAGTTTGGCTCCCGTTTTCAGAGGCTCCATTCATTAGGAGAGAGAAACAAAAGGCATTCTGTTTGTGACCGTGTGGAACACTAATCTTTTCTGGCTTGTAGCTTTACTGTGGGGCCTTGTTCATCAGAAGCACTGTTCAATTAGCATTGTTTCCCCTCATGTCTGCACATGTGCACAGCAAACCCATAGACTGCAGCAGACAAGATTATCAAATAAATCACTCTGGTTTATCAGTGGTGACAACTCAATCTACCTTGCAGCAATTGTCTACTTATTCTTCTGATCAGTTTTCTTAATTGCTCATGTACAGATGTGACCAGATGTACTCTGACCCAGAAACACATGAGATCACAGAGACCCTCATATCTCTGTGAGTGATCAGCTCACTATCGTCCATAATAAACATCTCTAAGTAGGGCCACATGTGGCACAAGGCCAAGGTTTCTTTGTGTCTGATCAAAATAATTAGACTGCTGGCCCAATCTGATCTGACACCAAGGTGACAGTTTCATGGATTACAACAATAGCACAGTTGTGCTCAAGAGAACTGGCACAAATCTAAATTAAAGTAAAAGTACAACCAAAAATTAAAATTCTATCATAATGTACTCATCCTCATGTCGTTCCAAACCTGTATTACTTTCTTTCTTGTGCAGAACACAAAAAGAGATGTTTTAATGAATATTTCGGTTCATCTTTTCAATACAATGGCAGTGGATAGTGCCTCCCTTTAAAGCTTGAAAAAAGACCCAAAAGTACCATAAAAGTAGTCCATATGGCCTATGCGTCATATTCCAAGTCTTCTGAAGCCATACGACTGCAACTCGAAATTTAAGCATTTTTTTCTGTGAAAACCTTGGCGTCCATTGCATGTTTATGTGCGCAATGAGAGAAGCTTGTTTACAGTTGCACGCATTGCAAAAACTTGCATTGTTTTTAAGCGCTTAACAACACACACACACACACACATATATATAATTTCCAGGTTTTAATAATAATAATAACAAATCCTATTCTGTATGGTCTCATGAGTTTTGCACCCCATTGTATGTTAACATGGTGTTTTGATGGTTTTAAACAACTGATATAAACTTTAAAAACAACCCTGAAGAAAGAACAGTTTAGACCAGAATGAACATCCATGCTAGTCCATGGTCAGGGGCGTAACTACGAGTAGTGCAGGGTGTGTAACTCTAATGTTGCCTGGGTTGAAAGGAGGCCCATGACGGCTGACCAGATGGGAACCTTGAAACCTTGTTGGAAGGTTCTTTGCACTGGGGCCCATAAGATCTAAGTTACGCCACTGATGGTGGTACATTATATGCTGGTTTGGTGCTGGAAGATGCTGGTCTCACCACCAAAATCTATCTGATAAGCCTGGTCGACCAAGGACATTTTGCTGATAAAACTAGTTTTAAAACCTGGTGCGGACTACAGCTTCCAAAACATAACATATGCCAGTGACCAGCAATGCTTGTCATTTTAGCAGGGAATATCTGCTTTAGATCTTTCATTTATGCATTCATGCACAAGGCAATTCTTCTGTCCCAAACACATTGCTGTCATTAAGGAAAAGTACACTACTAGACTACTATCAAATCTCTGAAGTGATTTTGCAAAGCAAGATTAGTCGTTTGGCTTTAAAAGTTAACAACTTAATGTCAAATACAGAAGTATGTGTAGCTTTTTTTCACAGTACTGCACTTGTATCTCTAATGCTAATTTGCCTTTAACCAAGCTTATGCTAATCTGTGTGTGATGAAAAGAGGTCCAGGGAAGTTTGCAAGAGCCCCTTGCTGAGTGCGGCTTAATGTCTTAAGAAGATCTCTCAAGTTTACCAGCTGCTCACACAATGCCCCGTTTTCAAAACATTCAGCCTGTTTCAATAGAAGCCCTGTGCTTACTACCCTATTTTATTTATTTTTTTATTTTTTTCTAACCCCTAATTTCTTTGCATAACATCGTGGCTCAACCTCTTTTTAATTTTAAGAAGAGAGGCAAGAGATGGTTTTGAACTGATATTATTAATTTCTCAAGAGCTGTTGAAGAGGCTGAGACTTGGAGGGGATCAGCAGTGTCATGCTCAAATGAGGGGCAGGTAGCGAGTGGGTTTTAAATGAACGTTCCAAAAATAATTTGTATATTTGATAAATAAAGCCTGTAGGATTTTTACAGTCCTTTAAGATTGTTACTTGTCAGACTGTACAATATGAACGCATTGAGATAACCATGGCACACTGTGTGACATTATGTCAGATCGTAGCCGACTGTGGTACCAATCGTCCCAATTAGTGAACATGAGCTGAGCAGAATAGAAGCAAAACGGCGAGATTTGCCTGGAGGAACTTTTTTTTTTTTTTTTCCTGAAAGTCAGGGCATCTGCATTTCTGTTGCTCCATTACCACTCCATCACAAGTATAACAAATAAAAAAGAAAGATGGATTTGTCAAATAGGCCTTTAATAAGAGTGCCTGATCACAAATACAGAAAATTACAGGTGTAGTGTGGGGGAGGTAGCCTTCAGTAATAATTAGCTACCACAAGCAAAGATTCATTGTGGAAATACAAAGACTTGTGGCCCGATGACAAAGTTCTGCCTTCACTTTGGGAAAACAAAAAAGCTGGGTTATAGTACGTCTTTCTCCTCTTTTAGATTAGTAGCCTATAGGCCAAGCAAAATATCAAAAAATGTATATAGGCTCATAATATATCGTGGTTGCAAATTCCCTATATATAATGTACAAACATGACATAGATTTCTATGTATCTGAATCTGCTGATTTGGATTCAAATGTCCCATAAATACCAATATAAACTGTTTAATTTTATTTATGAAATTGGAGTGGTGTGAATCTTAACTAAAGAAGTTTACAGACATTTAAAGTACATTTATAAAAAGTAAAATACTAATTTATAAAGTTGTAAAGAATATGCATGATAAATGTAAAGAAAAGAAAAACGTGTTTAGAAAATGCAAATATTTACACTATTTATTTTCATTTTGTAAGCTCTGTATTTATTTAATTCAGGGAATAATGCTTTCATGTTGCTGAAGTGTTACACTTTTCTCCAAGTATTTTCTGCTTATTTATGTTCCAACCTGGTCTCATGAAATTTACGTGAGCATTGCAATGCTTTTGCAAAACTGGAATTACCTGCTTCATTACACGTTTGGCTGCAGTTTCCAAGTTAAATGTCCAGTGGGGGGCACCAAAACCAAGGTTGTAATCAGACGAGGTTTTTAAGGTGAATTTTTAAATGAAGGTTTTAATAAGTAAAACATACCTCCCTTATCTAAAACTTTACCCTAAACCTAACCAATAGTGTCCGAAAAGACAAATGAGAGTTTATCAATACAAACATCCTTACCCTTAACCAACACCTATTTCTAACCGATAGTATTTTAAAATGCAAAAAAAAAAAAAAAAAAAAAACATTTACTGAAGCAGCCATGTAATTTGGTCTCGCTTCTATGCCACTTTCACTTTCGTGTGTCTTTGGATGGACTCAAGCCGCGGTCGTCGAAGCATACTCAGCAGGGTTTCTATGAAAACAGTGAATTGGGGTGCGAGAGATGAGTGGACTATCTCATCTGGCCGTCGTAATAGCAGTCACACTATACGGTTGCGATACTAAATTTCTGACACTACCAGAACTTCGTCGAGGCTAAAGATCATCGCAAAGGCTATTAATCGGCCGTCGGTGAACATGTCACACTAAACATTGTAAGACTGCTGATTTTGCCCAACGATGACATACGTGCTCAAAAGTTTGCATACCCTGGCAGAAATTGTGAAATTTTGGCATTGATTTTGAAACAACCACACCGTCTTTTTCCAGAGCAGCCTGTATTTCTCCTGAGATTACCTGTGGGTTTTTCTTTGTATCCCGAGCAATTCTTCTGGCAGTTGTGGCTGAAATCTTTCTTGGTCTACCTGACCTTGGCTTGGTATCAAGAGATCCCTGAATTTTCCACTTCTTAATAAGTGATTGAACAGTACTGACTGGCATTTTCAAGGCTTTGGATATCTTTTTATATCCTTTTCCATCTTTATAAAGTTCCATTACCTTGTTACGCAGGTCTTTTGACAGTTCTTTTCTGCTCCCCATGGCTCAGTATCTAGCCTGCTCAGTACATCTACGTGAGAGCTAACAAACTCATTGACTATTTATACACAGACACTAACTGCAATTTAAAAAGCCACAGGTGTGGGAAATTAACCTTCAATTGCCATTTAAACCTGTGTGTGTCACCTTGTGTGTCTGTAACAAGGCCAAACATTCAAAGGTATGTAAACTTTTGATCAGGGCCATTTGAGTGATTTCTGTTATCATTTTGATTTAAAAAGGAGCCAAACAACTATGTGATAATAAATGGCTTCATATGATCACTATCCTTAAATAAAAGACAGTTTTTTTTTTTTTTGCATGATCAGTCATATTTTCAAAATCAATGCCAAAATTTCACAATTTCTGCCAGGGTATGCAAACTTTTGAGCACAACTGTAAATCTTTTAGGATTCCCAAAATTTGTCTCAGACAGCAGAATCGTGGCCAAAATCGTACAGTGTGCGAAAATCTTATGTTCCACAATTAGATAATAAATAAATAAATAAACATTGTTGCATAAATAGGGCATTCACATGTCAAATTATTTGCTTAATAGGCAACATGAAATAGTTTCATGAATGCAGTTTTTCTTTCATGTATTTCCTATTGAATCAGGAAGTTCGGGTGGGACATATCGAAGGCCATGTCACCCACGAAGGGCACGGAGGGACATTCTTATACAAAAGAGCATTTGATTGGACAAAAATATGTAATGCAAGGGGAGTCATCAGTATTTTAGTCAGTTTTTCCTAGCGAAGCACCAATACAGGGCTCCAGACTGCGACTAAAATAATTGATTGCGACAATAATTTAAAATCTAGTCACCATTTGCAACAATTGGGTTGTGTGTGTTCATATGCGGTTTCATCAGATATCATCTTGTGAGTTACTGAATACATCTTTAGAGCGCGCACCACCAAACCCAGCGCGAGAGAGTTGTGAACAAATGACTCTTTTGAACCGGGTCTTTTTCATGAATCACCCGAAAAGAACTGAGTGTGTGAACTCAGGAGCTCAGGTTAGCAGTTTGAATCAGAGTCACTTTCTCAGCGAATCATCCGTCAGTGTGTTCGCAACTGGGAGCAACCAAGTAGCAAAACATATATCTCTGCACCAGAACATCGTAGAGACTTCTGTGTTGGGTCATTTGACTCAGGCTAGCAAGGCACCTTGTTAGTATCACCCTAGCAACTAAATGGGGTCACCCTAGCAACCAAGTAGCAAAACACATATCTTGGCACCAGAACATCATAGAAACTTCCAGGATGGATCATTTGACTCAGGGTAGCAAGGAACCTTTTGAGCATCACCCTGATAACTGTCTAGCAACCAGATGGGGTTACCCTAGCAACAGAGGAA
The DNA here is from genome assembly GCF_019703515.2 of Myxocyprinus asiaticus. NCBI lineage: Eukaryota > Metazoa > Chordata > Actinopteri > Cypriniformes > Catostomidae > Myxocyprinus > Myxocyprinus asiaticus. The sequence goes on from NC_059363.1 coordinate 29,605,842, forward strand.
CAAAAAAATATCTCTGCAGCAGAACATTGTAGAGACTTCCATGTTGGGTCATTTGACTCAGGCTAGCAAGGAGCCTTGTTAGTATCACCCTAGCAACTGCCTAGCAAATAGATGGGGTCACCCTAGCAACCAAGTAGCAAAACACATATCTTGGCACCAGAACATCATGGAAACTTCCAGGATGGATCATTTGACTCAGGGTAGCAAGGAACCTTTTGAGTATCACCCTGATAACTGCCTAGCAACCAGATGGGGTTACCCTAGCAACCGAGTAGCAAAAACATATCTCTGCACCAGAACATTGTAGAGACATCCGGGTTGGGTAATTTGACTCAGGCTAGCAAGGAGCCTTATTAATATCACCCTGGTTACTGCCTAGAAACCACATGAAAAAGCCTAGCCTAGCAAAGCAACATGCTAGCAACATGCTAAAACATGCTGGCAATGCCTAGCTAAGCATTCTATAAATCAATAAACTTTCAGACTTGGCTTTTTCAAGCCAACCTAAAGTTGTCCTGATGAACTTTACTTCTCTAGATGTCTTTGCAGTGCTGATGTACACTGTGACTATGAAATTAACTGAATGAACTTAATGAAGGGAATGTTCCTTTCATTGTAATATTTGTATCTTCCAGCCTGAACTTCCTTAGTCTGTAAATAGACTAGACCCAGTAAAACATCAGGTGTAAGTTTATTAGTGATCTCAAACCCAATTAACTCTCCTCTATCACTGGCCACAAGTCATTAGGTAACAGTTAAAACCACCTTGTAATCTATAATTATAAAATACTCTTTAAGTGTCAGCATGGGTTAGTCTTGGGAACTTTGGCAAGAACAAACATTCAATAAAAACATTAGAATTCCAAGCAAACTACAGTATGTTTACAGTATATACCAAGCATGTAAGTAAGCCATTCGAAGGTTGATATCCTGAAGAGTTTAAAAACTTTGAGAGGTTGGACACGTCAACTTGTGGATCAACAAATGGCATGAGTTTTGGACAAACCTATGTGCTTTCCCAACAATGGAAGACAGGAGTGTATGGGGAAACCTGTTTGAAAACAGCAATTATTTGTGCAATTCCTTTTGGTGCTGCTAGTAGTGTAGAAATTGCACACTTCACCTTTAAAGAAATTCTTCACCCAAAACAAAAAATGTTGTCATTATTTACTCACACTCAAGTCATTCCAGATCCATCTGACTTTCTTTTGCATAACAAAAAATGAGGCATTTTTTGAAGGGTGTCCTCACACTGATTTTAATACAATGGCAGTTGGTAGTGTATGACTTCAAAGTTTAAAAAAGGATTCTCTCATGCACTCATGAACTGAATAGGCTTTAGTCTCACATCCAAAAACCAAGGTTTGCTATTTGCAAGGTAGTTGCAGGGGGAGGGACATTAGCATTCTAGAGAGAATTTGATTGGACAAAAATCTGTATAGTGCAAGATGAGTCATCAACATTTTGGTCTGTTTTCCCAGAAGAGAAACACTGTAAATTTAAATGCCGGAAGTCTTGATTTTCACTTTAAAATAACTTCAATTTCAGGTTGTTTCTCATCAAAACCTATTGCATGCTTTTAGAGGACTTATAAATATGCCGCAATAGTTGCACGGACAATATTTATGATGCTTTGGGGTAATATTTTAAGCTTCAAAGTGAGTCACTATAAAGTGCCATTGTATTGAAAAGGACCCAATATTCATTAAAATCTTTCTTTTTGGGATATAGGTACAAAATGAAAGTCATACGGGTTTTGAACGACATGAGGGTGAATAAATGATTACAGAATTTTTCATTCTTTTGTGAACTATCCCTTTAAAGCAGTTATCCTTTTTATGTAATGATTATGTGATTTTCAGTCAAAGGCAATTAGACCACAACAACTAGAGCATAGACGTTTACAACTCTTATCTGGTGAATGTGCTTAACATCTGTCTGGATGGTGACTTAGGGGGCCTAATCCTATTAAATGTTCATTCAGCATACTAATTGTAGACTTAAAGGGTTTCAAATGGACTCTGACTGAGCGCAATTACATGAAGTGTAATTATACAATCCCTTGTCTTACTGTCCTCAGGTAAACTTAATCCTGTCATAATCCAATCCTATAACAATAAACACATACTGTTGTTGTGACCTTTGCAGATCTCAACATTGACAACTTGATTCTCGGGATCAGAAATGTGAAGTATAGGCACTTCCTGGAGACTCCATGGCCCATCAAGCCATTGACAGATGGCAGAGTTTCATTTTCTCTAGACAGGCATAGAGCAAAGAGATCTGCGCTGTTTAGTACAGGAGTGAAACTGTGTCCTCAGGAGAGAATGGCAGAGGTCATCACCAGCCATAAAGCCTACTACAAACTAAGAGGTAGGACAATATCTACCCTAAACACCACCAAGGACTGAGCATTGAGCATCAGTGCCAAATTTGGCTACAACACCTCAGATCCTCATAAATCCGAATTAACTTCCTAGTAATTTGGAGCCTTCTGAGAGATGAAGGATCAAGCTAAGCCAAAAAAATAAATGGCTGGGAACCAAGTGTAGATAAAGGTAGTTTATCAAGAAAGAAGGCTTGTCTGCTTCTTTAAGTCATTTAGTAAATATTTCTCTACTTTGAAGTTTCCATAGATCAAAGTAAATTAGGTAAGGAAAGTTTAACCAAGTAAAGAACATCCTTTGGACATTTTTATTTGGTTTAATGCATTCACATTGTTCAGCACTTTTACTTAAACATTTTTAAATTGATTGTTTTCTTAGCTACCTAAACTAATTCCTAACTTTAATGAACTGTAGGTAAATTTGAACTGTGAGCAGAATACGATGTTAGACATGGATATCTCTATAAACACTTTGAAATGTGAAAATGTGGATTGTTCACCCAGAAATGAAAAGTCTGTCATCATTTACTCATGCTCGTGTCATACCAAACGCGTATGACTTTCTGTAAAGGAACACAAGGAGAAATTTTGAAGCATGTTGACACTGCTGTTTCCCCATTCAATGAAAATGAATAGGGACTGAGGCTTTCAGTCCCTAATATTCTGCCTAACATAGTGTTTGGAACAATATTAGGGTAAACAATGACAGAATTTTTATTTTTGGGTAAACTATTCCTTTAAGAAGCTATTTCTACCTGACCTGACACTTAAAAATTACTTTTGTTAGTGTGACCTAATGTATTTATGTTGATTCGGTCATATTAAATAACACTGGCTTGAATAAAACAAGTTCATTTAGATTTAACCACATGTGGCACATTTTTAGGTTCCTGAAAAAACATTTTTACAGTGCAGCAAATAACAGTAGATATAATTTCTAATACAAACAATCTGTCAGAGATACTGTCTTAACTGTCAGAGATGCAGTTAGGTCTTAATCACTGTCCATGATAACTGTATTGGCATAACGAGATGGCAAGAGAAAATCGCAACACACTAAGTATTGCTCAGTATAGATACAACTTTGAATTTTAAGTGTCCTGAATCAACTAAATCAATAAATTTTAAAGCATGTAATTCAATAAATAATATATTAGTTGGTTCGTAATAGTCAACCCATTTTACAATCCTTATTGCTCTCTTCTGTAACATATATATTGGTTTTATGTTGGCTTTATATGTATGACCCCATACCTCCACACAGTAAGTAATGTATGGAACTATGAGCGAACAATATAGTATATATAATGAGTTTTGTTTAATATTGCAATGGATTTAGACATTTTTGTTTTTACATTATTTATATGTGGTTTCCAACATCTATTATAACACCCAGAAATTTATTTTCATACACTCTTTCTATTTCCTCATTATTAATCCTAATCTTAGCTTTATTAATGCTATAATTCTTTAATAATTTATTAATTATTAATTATTATTCTCATGATATTTAACAGTTTGTCAAGAAGCTGTGTGGGAGGCCTTCCGGATCTTTCTTGACAGAGTTCCTGACACCATGGAGTACCATCAGTGGGTGTATGCCTGCCAGAGAAACTCACTTTGCATGGATGATTTGGCCCAAAATTTTAGTAGCACACAGGAGCATCTTGCCATGGTAGCCAGTGTGGGTAGTTGCTTGCATTCATTGCCATGCTGTCAATTTGGCTTGCCAATAGAACTGGTCACTTTGTAGGCCAACTGGAAAGTCTAATTTACAGTGGGTTCCCTTAAGAATATCCAAAGTTTTTTTTTTTAAATAGTGTTTTTAATTTAAATTAAAAATAAAAATTAAAGGAATAGTTCACCAACTTACAGTACTTACCATGCCATTCAAACCCATATGGTTTTCTTACTTATGAGGAACACAAAAAGAGATGTCGAATTTTCACAACCTGTCTTTTCAAAACAATGGCAGCGGATATAGTTACTCCCTTCAAAGCATCCGTCACACGTTCATGGGCACTATGAGAGAAGCTCGTTCACAGCTGCTCACATGTTCACGCGAGAACTTGCATTTTTTAGCACTAACAACAGCAAGTAGTACTAAATGCTACTGTAAACGAGCTCATGCACTCCTAAACACACAATTGACATCAAGATATTTGCTGAAAAATGTACAGTATTTAAATAATTTAACCAGACCTTACAGGAATAGTTTACTAAAAAAATAACATTTCAAGTCTTCTGAAGGCATATGATACATTTATTTAGAAACAACCCAAAATGTAAGTAATTTTTCAGCGAAAACTTTGACCGCTGAGCGTTCATGAGCACTATGAGAGAAGCTCCTTCACAGTGGCTTGTACAGTATGTTGAAGCGAAGACTCGCATTGTTTAGTGTAAAAAAACATCAAGTACTCATGAACGAGCTTCTCTCATGCACTCATACACATGCATTGACATCAATATTTGAAGATTTAAAAAAATATATTTATTTCTCACCAAAATCCATAGTATGCCTTTAGAAGACTTGGAATTTTCATTTTTTGGTGAACAATTCCTTTAAGGTCTCAGGTTAACATCATTTGAAGACACTTTCACATTTTGTTCTACAGCATAATTTACACACATTTCCGTCTATATCAAATGAGAATCTGAAGCCACTGTGCTTTTCAAATGTGCTACATATTGACTACAACGGTTGTCTGATCCATCAAGCAAGGAAACTAACATTGTTGTGGTCATAGTAATCCTTATGTAGCAACTTGTTAGCAACATATCTGTTTTTAAAAAACACAGCAGCTTCAAAATTTTAGTTTGAGGAATGACTGTGTAATTTTTGTTGTAGAACAAAACATGAAAGTCCCATCAAGAAATTTTAAACACCTTAATTAACTCATAAATAAAAAGTAAAAAAGAAATTTTAAAAGGAACACATGACTCTGCTAATGCTAATTGCTAATTACTAAATGCTAATTCTCTTCCTGGTTTTAGGCTTACAAACTGAACAGTCCTATATAGCAAAAAATGGCTAATATTATTAATCTAATAAATTAATTTTCTTGTTGTACATTCTCAAAGAGTGAATGCTGTTTTCTTACAGAGAGTGAATGCTCAAGATGAACAGGAGAGGTAAGAATCCCGAAGATGATGTTGAATCCAAGGGTACTATCTTTGTTGCATTATTAATGGTATGATGATTTATTGTCTACATTTAGGGGCTAAACCCTTCAGAATATCTAGAATGAGGTTATCTGACAAGTGGGAGATGAGAAAATCCCAGCCTGTCCTTTAAAAAACAAAGTTTGTTCATATTTGCTGGCCTAGCTAAACATTGCTCTCTGACCTGATTCACTTTACTTTAATAAGAGGGATCAGTGCCCAGACACATTACGCTTGGGTGTTAGTGCCACACAAACATACCCAGGCTCATATGCAGTCGACCCCCTTATCAGGGACAATGAGATATTATTGCATTTATCATTCTGGAATTGATTCATCCCTTCTCAACATGTTTTTAATTATCTTTAGGTCTCTCACACCTGCACCAGGCGAAAAATGTAAGTCCTTACAACCTCAATGACAAAAAATATTGGTTGATCTTATAAAACGTTAGTGATTGTTAGCCTTTTATACTTCAGGTTCAAAGAGTCCTGCTGAGCTTTTCATCATGGAGTCTGACAGAGTACGGCTACTCTCTCATGCTTTTTAGAATATGCATTTAACATACTGATAAAGTTAAAAACAAATAAATTGACTATTCTCTGATCTGATAGGAAACTGGGGCACCAGATGTTGTCCCTCAGAGGGTGGCAGAGCACATTGTGGAGTTCAGCGTGACAGTAGTAGACCCCAGCTACAGTAAAATTCTGAGTGATCCAGGAAGCCCTCAATATGAAGACATCACTCGTAGTCTCCATGAGCAGGTTAGGGAAAATAAAAATTACATTTCTTTATCCAACACTTAGTCTTAGCCATTACTCTGACAGATTATGTTTACTGAATTGTCAAAGACAAGATTATTAGGCGAGTTTGAATGTAGCTTACAGTAAAAAGCAAAGCCAAACAAGAATTGGGTCATTTCAAAACTGGCATTGGATTTGTTAAAATAAGACAAGAGCCATGGCACATGATTCACAGCATGGTACAATAGCATGTCTGACAATCTATAGTAAATAGCTTATTTAATTATGTAATTATGGATTTATATTTTCAGAACCTCACTGTACAGAATGTGTTACAAATATGCCCAGAACATCAATTTCCATACACACTTTTGCAGATGCAGCATGTTTTCAACAAACTTCCTGGGTTTAAAGAGATTCGAGAGTTGGGATTTCGGTGAGTTGAAGCTAGAACTGTGGGATTCACCCACACATTACACTCCATTGAACTTGAAAATTGTATTTTTGGTTGGGTAATTCTTTTTCACAGGGGCAGCTCCAGGTAACTACTTGAAGAAATGCTTTACTAATTTGCATTCACAACACCCGTGTTACAATTACTATACCATTATGTTCTGTTTTACTGTTACTTTTATCTGTATTATATACACAACAAAACAACATACTGCTTAATGAGAGGGAATCTTTTGGGGAAATTAAGATAATTAGGATAGCCACAGGCAGGGTGAATTTAGTTAAATTGGGCCACTTTCTGATAGTCATCTAAGCACCTATTTACACTTAAGGCAGGATTACACTACAGTGTTGGCCACTTCGATTGACACTTTGACTTTGATTGCTTAGTGTGACATGTTCACTGATGGATGATTAATTGCCTTATCCTCCGGTAAAGTTCTGGCATTGTCAGAAATTTTCCATCACAGTTACGAAGTATGACTGCTCTTACGATCGCCTGATGGTGTAACACCCAGTCAGCGCTGTCAATTAGGATGACTGGGACCAAAGTCTTGGCTATGATGTGAATTGTACAATCTGACACAGTCACACAGTGTACCTTGGTTTTTATCTCACTTGAATCATAAATCATAAACTTGAATACAGTCTGACAAGCAACAATTATAAAGGGCCGCACAAACGGCACAGTGTGCACCCTGATCTAGTCACTCCATGTGTCTTGATCGATCATATTAATATCCGATTTGGGAATGCACATTCCACATTCACACTCGGCCACATAAGTTTTTCTCCATAAAATGAATATAAATCCGATCTATTATTCCAAACCAACAGTTTCTGCAATTATAGATTTCACTTCCATAATGATGCTAATGCAAGACAGCGAAATATGATTTATTGATTATCTTATAGATAATTTGTTTTAAGTTGGAGAGGCTCAGTCTCCATTCATGTGTATTATCGATGATTGCTCGCACTTGTGTCTAATCAATGATTGCTTGCTCTTCTGCGTGCAAACATAGTTCCCTTTCGTAGGAACTCCAACTGCGTATTCGCTATGGGACACCGTCTGAGTGTCACATGGTCTGAAGCCCTTATTCAATCACACCAATTTATTGGCTGATGGTGCTTAAGCAACGCCCCTAGGGAGCTACGTCACGGGCCGACGAGGACAGTGGCACTTTTTCGAGGCTCGCAATTTCTTACCACGAGGTGTTATCCCCACTTGTTCCAGTTCTATAGCCTCCAGATTTGGAGCTCCATGTGTGGGAGCCTATTGGGATTTCAACTTTGTGTCTGAGAGGATTGGAGTGCGAACGGAAATCGGATTCTTCCTCTTGTTTGTCGCCCTACCCCTGAGCGAAAGTGCGAGTCTCATCAGACATGCTCTGAGGCCTAGCTCGGCGGCCATTTTCTGACGAACAAAGCATGTAAAAGAGATACCATGCGTGTTGTGAGCAGTCACCATTAAAAAACGCTGTATGAGAGAATTCGTCGTTGGAAGGGAAAAAATTGGGCATTTTGTCCCTATTGTCTTTTTCTGTGTCGTTCTGGGAGAATGCATATGAATAAGGCAATGGAGGAGCACCTCTGCCTTTCTCTCTCTCCCCTCCCAGTTCGAAGCGAACTGCTCATGGCGGAGGGGATCATGCATGGACCAGTGAGCCCGGCCGCAGAACGAGGGGGCTGGAATAAGAGAATATTCCCTAATGGAGTGATGGCGAATCAATGCGCAGAGTCCTTTGTCAGTGCCATTATTCTTTCAGGATTTTATCAGGAGATGCGAGGTATTTTAACATGTTTTTTCTTTCACCTGTTCGTGGACCACGGGGGCATTCTAGTGAGACAAGAGATGCTCACTGCTATCTCTGCTTGATTTTTCGGTGGCGGTAGGAATGTCGCTCTTTTTAGTCAGCTGTACGATCTACACACAATGGTTTTGCAGTCCAACTAAACGTATTGCATTAAGGAATGCCTTTGAGTTAATATTGGCTCCATTTGGTCTTTCCCTCATTCCCCTCAAGGCTTGCAATGGGGAATGAGTTGGTCAGGGCAATGCTTTTGTTCACGAGGGTGTTTAGCAATATCCGGCTAGTACACGTTGTTCCCCCATTATATGCCTGGACCGGTTTAGTGTCTAACCCATTTTTCAGTACACCAATTTTGATCAATTTCGCCTGTAATTTATGCTGCCGAACGAGCATTGAATATTTTCAGTTTGAATTTTGCTTCTGCCTCCATGACCTAGGGTCTCAGGGCACGCGTAATATAACTCAATGTACAATAAAAATAGGTCTACACACAAGCCTGATGGGTTTGCTGTGTAACGAAGGATGAGCCCCATTCAGTGAATGAAATTGGACGATATAAACGTATCCATTTCTCTCCTGTTTTCCCTTCGGTCAGTATCGGGGTGAGTTCGCTGTTGTACACACCTTGAACATCTGACAACCAAAATATGATTCAGTTTTCCCCCTCTGCATGGGAACGAAATTTTTTTTTTAAATGCTTCCCGAATACAGCCTCTGTCTCCATGACCAAGGCTCTCGAGACATGCTTAACTGAATTTTATGTTCATCAAGCACAAGTGTACACAAAACACACAGTGAACATAAGCACCACACGTTGTCCCCGCATAAAGAATTCTGGGGCCGTTGTGGCAAATCTGCTTGCTCTCAATTCCCTCCATATTCGCACATTCTTCCACATTCTATGCTAGGGAAGATGGTTTATCTGGCGTGCTTTGCTGTAAATACATTCAGAGTGACCGCTTTTTATAATTGCCTGATTGAATTCAGCCTCTGTCTCCATGACCAAAGGTTTTGAGACATGCATAACAGAATTCGATGTTTATCAAGCACAAGTGTACACAAAACACTGTGGCATAAATAAATTGCCGTGATTGTATAAGGGCTTCAGACCATGTGACACTCAGACGGTGTCCCATAGCAAATATGCAACGTCTCGTTCCCACTCAGGGAACTAGGGTTCCGTTCCATGTAACCAAGACGTTCTATTTCGGAGGATAACCAGAATAACCAGAAGCATTTACACTGACCGATCGCATCTTATATCACTATCGATCTTGAATGTGTCTTTGGGGGCATTTACACTTTGTCTTTACATGATGTAAGAGCTATCCGATCAGTAAAAAGGAATGAAGTGACCAAGTGAAAATACACCACTCAATGTCAAAAAGTGGCACAATTTACCTGAATTCATCCTCACTGTGAGCATTCCAACTGCTCCATGTCACAGCTCTTATAATTCCCCTCATAACACTGAGCAGAGCTGGAGGTGCAACAGCACGGTATGCTGTGGTGTTTGAGACTGATGGAGTGAGGGCTACAGGGGACACATTGTCAGCTGATGAATCTGGCATGGAGGGAGTTCTAAAGGGCATGGTGACCAAGGCACTAAGCGAGGATACATCTCTACCTGTGGATGAGCTTTCCCTTACTTTCGAGCCAGGTACACAAAATCAATACAGTCAATATAAGGGCCCTTCGTGGACTACAAATATTTAACCATATCTGATTCATCCTGTACAGACTCTCCAACAGCAGAGGAGCAGGAGAACACAAGATCAAGTACTCAGGAAACAGAAGAAACAGGATTTTTACCTGGGGAAATTAGTACACAGTCCACAGAAGTCACCTCCGAGGAGACTATAAATTCTTCTGGGAGTACTGGCATCTCTTCTGGAGATCTAGGCCCTGATAGAACTAAAGTAGGGTTGGGTGAGTGGACAGAAAGGACTGTTACACAGGAGGTGGTACTTGATATATCGTCCCCTGTGACCAAACTGGCTGCAATAACAGAGCAGCCAGCCACAGAGCTAATCACAAGCTCCTACCTTGAGGATTCAAAGGAGGAAAGACTAATAACTGAAGACACTTTAGTGACTGGAGGTAAAACTTTCAAAGTTTTAGTGAGTAGTGAGTCACCGTATAAGCACATCCGCTTCCACAGGTAGACACACAAGTTAGATAGCCTAAGGGCAGACAGCCTAACCCACAAAATGCGTTACTGCATTAATAAAAGCTAGATGCAGCACAATGAACAGAACAGAGCGCACATGTCTTGAGTCATGTTTTAAAAGTTCTTGTACCTTGACACGGCATCTAAAAAATGTGGTGCTCATTCACGAGCTGCTAGGAAAAAAAAGCAGTAAATTGCGCAATGGTCAAAGACATCCATCTATCACAGTTTTTCTCAATCCTAGTCCTGGAATATCCCCAAAATTACACAACACTACACATACAATTAATCAGCTCATTAGTAGAGACTTCATGATGTAAATTGGCTATCAAATAAGAGAGACGTCTAAAATGTGCAGTGTTGAGTGAACTCCAGGATGAGGATTGGAAAGCACTGATGTTTAGATAGAAAAACAATGGAAAATCAGCACAGATGGATGCAAAAACTTGTTTGTGAACAGGCCTTAAAAATGAAATAATTAATTTGAAATTAGATGCATTTGCAAAGACACTCTCTGAAACTGGTTCTTTTGTATTCAAGGATCTCCAAGAACCACTACAGTGGATTACCCATCAAAGACGTCTGAAGTCCAAGAGGATGTTGGAAATGAAACTGTTGCCACAGCTGCCTCACTAGACTTGGATTCTTTTGAAGTAGCAAAAGAATCTACTTCAACTCAGCCAGAAATGGATTTTGATATGACACCAGGGACCTATCCAGCAGAGGCAACATCATCAATCGTGGCATCCCTAACCCTGACTGAGCGACCTCGAAAAGTTATCTTTCAAGAAGATGACTCAATTGGCCACGCTGAACTTTTAGAGACTCTTACCGAAGGTCTGTCTTCACACCCTACTAGTCCAATTGAAAGCCCAGAGTCGCCCATCACAATTGACCCCATTGACCATGTTGAGTCTCAATTTGTACCTGACACTGTAGAGACACTCCATCCTAAGGGGTCACCTTCACCCACTACAGATCCAATTGTCCCTGCAGCAATTCCCTCAGGGTTAACGCCCACTGCAGGCCCCATTTCACACATGACCTCTGACAGTTTCCTGGATGAAGAGGGACAGCCGCTCTGGACTTCTTCACCTCCAGAACGTGAAGGTATTACAGATAATGACACTGACATAAAAGAGGACTTAGAACAGTCTGACGAAGACACTGAGGACTTTGGGAGTGGATTACCCTCAGAAATAGATGAGCACCCACAATCCTCAGCTACTCCTCTAGGCCATGTTACGGCTTCTTCAATGATGGCTTCTAACCAGGCCAAAGAGTTAGTGGTGTTTTTTAGCTTACGTGTGACTAATATGATGTTTTCAGAGGATCTTTTCAACAAGAGCTCTCCCGAGTACAAATCGCTGGAAAACACGTTTCTCGAACTGGTAGGTAAACAACCACTTGCCTTTGACTTTCTCTTGCTACATGTCTTTTTATCCTCGCTTTATTGTTAGCTGTACATTTTTTGTGTGTCATAGTGAGTGCAAGGAAAAATTAATATATAAACATTATCATCTGTCTGCAGGGAATTGACGGATGAGATGCAAGAACTGTATTGTTCAAAATTTCATAGACATTTTCTATACAGCATTTCATTTTGGGTGACTGACAGGCAGAAAGTGAATTGCACTCCATTTTCTTTTCTTTGTTAGTTTTTTTAAAGTTCTGAACCGTGTTATCTAGGTTTTAGACAGAAAACCCACATAAAAATGTACAGAAATGGAACCCTGTATGGCGATTCAAAAGTAGTTCGAGTTTTATCTTGTAAAACTGTTTGTTTGTTTTTTCAACTAGAGACAATTCTTTGAACCAAGTGACTCGCCAAACCCTGAGTCCTCTAGTCCACAGACTGAAAGAGAACAGAGGATATTAGCCTCAATACCGGTACATCTCCATCAGAGTTTTTAAAAAGCATGATTAATCTTTTTTTGCACTAAATTCCACACTTTTTCTAATCATTTTTCATAACTGTCTACTCAGTGAGTTCTCTAACCAGCATTAACCAAAGCTAACCACTTGCACTCACCAATGTCTTATCTGTCCAACCTGAAATGTTGCTTATTGTTACTTTCTTTCTTTCTTTCCTTTTTGTTGCCTTTCTTGAGTGCATGTTGCCTTATTGCTCTGTACTTTTTTGGTTTCTCAGGATCTCAGTAGACACAAAAATATGCACGTTGAACTTGTGCATTTTTGGCTAAACCATACATATCAAATGCTAAAATGGAGCATGTTTACATGTACAATCTTACATCAGTCATACCTAATAAACAGACAACGTGTGTGGCCATGTAAACACTGTAAACATTTTCCTTTATTGGGGAAAGGACAAAAATCGATTGGCACACATAGATTTGTGCCAACCTCAATTTCGCTTAGCATGAAAACTCTTTTATGGCATTCTTACCGGCTATTTCAATGTGCACAAAAGTTGTGAGCATGCATCTTTATGTTATAGCGTCAAAAGCAGAGAATAACCTGATGATATCAAGACTCATGTTATCGCAGTTTTCTTGAGCTGTCAGGTTTTTATTATTAAGCTTAATTATTTATGAATGAAGATAAGTTATGAATTAAGTTAAGTATTTATGAATGTATTGGTGTGCATGTAAACACACTCATTATGCATTTGTGTACAACAAAGAGTAATAATGTCAGTACTGGGATTCTGCATTTAAAAAAGCCAAAATACACAGATGATGTCAAAAAGAATCTCTCAGGGAATTTTCTACTATTGTTTCTCTAAACTGCTTTTGTTTGTTAGCTAGCCAAATTGCTTGGTATTGTTCTTCAGTGAAAAACGTATCCTGGAATGCAATCAGTCTAACAATGTTATTTGTTAGAATGCAACATCAGTGAAGACTTTATTAACAGCTCAATGAATCATTTGCAATAAAAGCAATACACTGAATTGCTTTTGTGGCTTGTTTGTGTATGGTTCTGGGTGAATGCAATCTCTTGTAAGATGCTAGCTCACTGGATAAACACAGTGCAGGTATATTTTTATTAACAGTAAACCACCATAAAATAGTGGGCCTAGAATTGTCTAAATTAGAGGTTAATGAATATAGTTTGAGGTTTGAAGAATTTCTATGTTGCTGACTCTGTAAGAGGCATGTTTTGTTACTTTTGTGTCTTAAAGTCTAAAATAATTGGCAGATCTTATGTGTGTCAAACTAGATTTATTATTTTCATAATTTCCTTTACACAGTTCTAAAAGGTTAAAGGGACTATTGTACAATTTACAGCATTTAAATGTTCTGTTCTATAAATACATTTAAGATAAATAATTCATGTTTAAATTGTTTTGAAATATAAAGTGTGAATTTCAAGAGACAAAAACACAATTTCCAAAATTAAGTGGTTACCAAACTATAGTATTCAGTTAGATATCCTGACATGAACAACAGAACAATGAAACCTCACAGAAACAAAAATCTGGTCAGAAGCCAGTCTGGTAAGTACCTAAGTGAAATGGATTCATAAATGGGCTTTTAAAGAATAATTCGGAAACTGTTATGTTCTTCAACATTCTGAAAAAAGAACATTGATTTTCCACCAAACACATCAATTTTGCATGTTTATAATTCAATGTTTCGGAAGCTTTTGTAGAGGTGGCTGCAATATTTTGCAAGGTTTGCATTGAATTCAGCCTCTCAACCTTGTAGGGTCCTTGATTACCCCTGTCTCTACTGGTTTGTGTAGCAACCATCTTGATTGGTCATGGAGAACAAGAATATTTTTATTAATGCAAAGTATGCTAACTTTATTAAAATATGATAATATTAAGTGTACAGGAAAAGCTTGAGCTTAACTGACCATCATTATGTGTAAATTATTTTATTTCTAAAAATCAGCATTAATTTAATCCTAAACTATTATGGATGACATTGAAGAAGCCATTTGTTTCATATACTGTGTTAACAAAAAAACAAAAAACAATAATTAGTTGCATTTAGCATTTATTTTCCTATTTGGAAGTGACTGCTACTGTACATGATAGTGTCCTTCTGTCTTGTGGTGGCAATCAAAGGTCACAACACTGACATCAGCTAGACAGTAACACTGATTGAGAGTCAGTACAAGTGCTGTGGGTAACAGTAACACCTGCTCTGCCCTGGCACTCAGCCGAGAGGTGAGAGGTTGATCGTGACTGGCAGATCAGCTCTACCTACTAATACAGATTACGTGTACTAGCAAGGATCTGCTTAGTTAATATCATCCCAAGCCTCTACTGTATAGTATCTGTGCTTCTTCTCATATTTGTATTTATTTAAAAAGTGCTAGAGATGCCCTTTGACCCAATTTATTACGCCTTGTTGCTCTCTAGCATTCTCTGTCCAACGTCATGTGAATCGGCAAGCAATTCAGAAATTCACCTTACTGAATGTATATGTGGTTTTAATGATGCTGTGCACTAACATAAAAATTATAGATGCTTCATTCATTCATCAATTAGATGCTTCATCTCTTTACTGTGACATGTTTTATAAATATATAGTTGTGCTTGCTAAGGTGCAGTTCAGACCGAATTCTTTCTTGTGCTTAAAAAAAGTTAGACAGAATTCAGGTTTCTCAAGACACCTCTTAAAACTTTGAAGTTATTTTAACATCTTAAAAGTGCAGGGCCTCTCCACAAAATGCTGAAAAACCAGGCAGACATGCAACAGTCAAATATATGGAAGTCTGTTTCTGTCACATGAAAAAAAAATATGTTGCTTTATTTGGATAATTATGAGACACTAAGTCATATTTATTGTATAAAAAGTCATAATTATTAAATTCAAAGATTTTTAATCTGATTATATGATATTCTATCTCTAAAAACACAATTAAACAGTATAATTATCACTTTAGTTTTAATCTCTTAATGGTGACTTAGTTTCTCATAATTATTACTTCTTATCACAAAACTAAGACTTTAAATCTAATAATTATGACTTTGAATGTCATTAATAAAATTTGCATCTCATAATTATGACTTACCAAAGCATGAAAAAAAAAAATTATATGTGGCGGAAAATAGCTTCCATACAAAGACAATCTTTACATCGAAGAACAATCTTTAAAAAAAAAAAGCACAGACTGACAAAAACATGTAGTGTGTGTATGCCCCCTAAAGGAACTATTGCCAGAGACTACTTAGCAGGGACAGGCCACTTCTATTAAAATGAATGGGAGAAATTGGAACGCCCAACAGTCAACGGGTCTAGAAAAGAAGTCCCGCCTTACAGGTAAAAGAGCCAATCACCTTTTAGATACAGATATCGCCTGTCAATCAACTCGAGAACGCGCATGTGCATTAGCTAAACAAGCTGGGAAATTTTTTTTTTTTTTTTTTTTTTTTTTTTGCATAATCTGAGGTAAAGAAGCACAATTTATGATACCAGTGTTGTCAGATTTACTGATTATTTGAAATACACTGCCTGGCCAAATAAAAAAATTGCACACTCTAATGTTTCATTGGACCGCCTTTAGCTTTGATTATGGCATGCATTTATCGTGGCATTGTTTCGACAACCTTATGCAACGTTACAACATTTATTTCCATCCAGAGTTGCATTAATTTTTGACCGAGAAGTCTTCTCCAGCACATCCCAAAGACTTTCAATGGGGTTAAGGTTAGGACTCTGTGGTGGCCAATTCATGTGTGAAAATGATTCCCCATGCTCCCTGAACCATTCTTTCACAATTTGAGCCAAATGAATATTGGCATTGTCATCCTGGAATATGCCTGTGCCGTCAAGGGAAGAAAAAATCCATTGATGGGATAACCTGGTCAGCTGACTGCCGCACAACGTTGCTGAGCCTAGACCTGAACAACTGAAGCAACCCCAGACCATAACGCTGCTTTAAATCCAAACAGTAAAATGTTTTTTGGCCAGGCAGTGTATATTTTTTGATCGTAATCTTGACCAACTGTTTTGAAGATTTCGGTCTTTCCCCATTCAAATAGATAGGAGCTACACTTGTATGCTGCTTGTTTACATAGAAAAATAGCTGCCCGGGAGCATTCCAAAGATGTCCGCCGAATGACTTGCTAAAAACATATTGTGATTTTAACAAACTCCTAGGCCTATGTTTTAATGTTCTGCACAATTTGTGCTATGGACATGAATTATTTTTCAAATAATTCTACTTGCTGTGGAGAGGCATGAGATTATTTTTCGAAGTGATCTGATTAATATAACTGCATTACTCAGCCAGTAAAGACGCTGACTACCACCCCTGGAGTCACGAGTTCAAATCCAGGGCATGCTGAGTGACTCCAGCCAGGTCTCCTAAGCAACCAAATTGGCCCGGTTGCTAGGGAGGGTAGAGTCACATGGGGTAACCTCCTCATGGTTGCTATAATGTGGTTCTCGCTCTCGGAGGGGTGTGGGGTGAGTTGTGTGTGGATGCCGCGGAGAATAGCGTGAAGCCTCCACACATGAAGCCTATGTCTCCGCGGTAACGCGCTCAACAGGCCACATAATAAGGTGTGCGGATTGACGGTCTCAGACACGGAGGCAACTAGGATTCGTCCTCCACCACCCGGATTGAGGCGAGTCACTACGCCAACACGAGAACTTAGAGCGCATTGGGAATTGGGCATTCCAAATTGGGGAGAAGAAAAATAAATACAAATAAATAAATATATATATATATATATATATATATATATATATATATATATATATATATATATATATATATATATATATATATACAGGTGCATCTCAATAAATTAGAATGTCGTGGAAAAGTTCATTTATTTCAGTAATTCAACTCAAATTGTGAAACTCGTGTATTAAATAAATTCAGTGCACACAGACTGAAGTAGTTTAAGTCTTTGGTTATTTTAATTGTTATGATTTTGGCTCACATTTAACAAAAACCCACCAATTCACTATCTCAGAAAATTAGAATATAGTGACATGCCAATCAGCTAATCAACTCAAAACACCTGCAAAGGTTTCCTGAGCCTTCAAAATGGTCTCTCAGTTTGGTTCACTAGGCTACACAATCATGGGGAAGACTGCTGATCTGACAGTTGTCCAGAAGACAATCACTGACACCCTTCACAAGGAGGGTAAGCCACAAACATTCATTGCCAAAGATGCTGGCTGTTCACAGAGTGCTGTATCCAAGCATGTTAACAGAAAGTTGAGTGGAAGGAAAAAGTGTGGAAGAAAAAGATTCACAACCAACCGAGAGAACCGCAGCCTTATGAGGATTGTCAAGCAAAATCGATTCAAGAATTTGGGTGAACTTCACAAGGAATGGACTGAGGCTGGGGTCAAGGCATCAAGAGCCACCACACACAGACATGTCAAGGAATTTGGCTACAGTTGTTGTATTCCTCTTGTTAAGCCACTCCTGAACCACAGACAACGTCAGAGGCGTCTTACCTGGGCTAAGGAGAAGAAGAACTGGACTGTTGCCCAGTGGTCCAAAGTCCTCTTTTCAGATGAGAGCAAGTTTTGTATTTCATTTGGAAACCAAGGTCCTAGAGTCTGGAAGAAGGGTGGAGAAGCTCATAGCCCAAGTAGCTTGAAGTCCAGTGTTAAGTTTCCACAGTCTGTGATGATTTGGGGTGCAATGTCATCTGCTGGTGTTGGTCCATTGTGTTTTTTGAAAACCAAAGTCACTGCACCCGTTTACCAAGAAATTTTGGAGCACTTCATGCTTCCTTCTGCTGACCAGCTTTTTAAAGATGCTGATTTCATTTTCCAGCAGGATTTGGCACCTGCCCACACTGCCAAAAGCACCAAAAGTTGGTTAAATGACCATGGTGTTGGTGTGCTTGACTGGCCAGCAAACTCACCAGACCTGAACCCCATAGAGAATCTATGGGGTATTGTCAAGAGGAAAATGAGAAACAAGAGACCAAAAAATGCAGATGAGCTGAAGGCCACTGTCAAAGAAACCTGGGCTTCCATACCACCTCAGCAGTGCCACAAACTGATCACCTCCATGCCACGCTGAATTGAGGCAGTAATTAAAGCAAAAGGAGCCCCTACCAAGTGTTGAGTACATATACAGTAAATGAACATACTTTCCAGAAGGCCAACAATTCACTAAAAATGTTTTTTTTTATTGGTCTTATGATGTATTCTAATTTTTTGAGATAGTGAATTGGTGGGTTTTTGTTAAATGTGAGCCAAAATCATCACAATTAAAAGAACCAAAGACTTAAACTACTTCAGTCTGTGTGCACTGAATTTATTTAATACACGAGTTTCACAACTTGAGTTGAATTACTGAAATAAATGAACTTTTCCACGACATTCTAATTTATTGAGATGCACCTGTATATATATATATATATATATATATATATATATATATATATATATATATATATATATAATTGCATTACAACTTTAGTTTAAAATTCATATTTCTAATCTCATATTTGAGATTTTTTTTCCAAATGCTATTTAGTCTTTATGCGTATATATGACATCATGGAGCCCTCCATCTTTTGTGTGACTGGTGTAATCAGACACTTAAAATTTTAAGCACAGATGGATTACTGAGCTGCTATGACCTATTTCTCCTAAACAACCATCTTTATCTGTAACTGGTCCTCCTGATGCCGAGTGAAATGAGCATTGAAAAGATTTTAGCATTTTGTCATAGGATGAGAGACAGACACCAGGCAAAATCTTTCATTCTCAGAACTGAAGCAGCAATTGCTTTTGATTTGACAATTCAAAAAGTTTTGCATCAGAGCTGCATTACATTTATGCACAATTAACCAGTCTTCACAAGTCAAGTATGATAAAAATAAAAAAACATCTCTCATTTTATTTTTATATTTCTTTTTCCTCAGCTCCTGCCATATCTACAGTCCAACCTGACTGGATTTAAGGAGCTGGAAATTCTGAACTTCAAGAATGGTAGTGTGGTTGTCAATAGCAAGATGAAATTAGCCAAACCGGTTCCATACAATGCTACGGAAACGGTACACTGCATACTTGAGGACTTCTGCAATGCTGCGTCTAAGAGACTGGACATGGAAATCGACTCCCAGTCAGTGGATGTGGAAGCAGGTATCCCTTTTGAAAAGACAAGCATTGCAGGTCGCCACCATATGTTGTTTTGGATGCTGGTAGGCAACATAGTATTTTGGTGTATCCATCAGGCTTCCTAGAGAGATAGTTCACCATAAAACTCCCCCTCATATTGTTTCAAACCCGTATGACTTTCATTCTACTGTGGAACACAAAAGGAGATGTTAGCCTCAGTTATTGATCACTTTCATTGGATATTTTTTGCATATAATGAAAGAGAATGATGACTGTGCCCAACATCTCCTTTTTGTTCAACAGAAGAATGAAAGTCATACAACAGGTGGGTGAGCAAATGATGATAACATTTTTGGGTGAACTTTTCCTTTAAGTTTTATCAAAAAAGACCAAGCTGGTTGATGAGCGTTTCTTGCTGGTAAACAACATGAACCAGCATAAACCAGCTTGGTCCAGCACATAATTTCTAAGCTGGTCTTCTCGGTAGTGAAGGACAGCCAATGTCTTGGAAGGAAAATCTGATAATTAAGAAGAGTAAACAAAGGCATCCACATTCATGTAAAGGGATCAGCACACCTGTGTTAAGTCTCTAATCATCTTTGTCTGTCTGAACGTAAGTACCAATTAGCCCTCATTGTCTTTGCCAGCAGATCATGGTGATCCGTGTAAGTTTTTGGCATGCAACGAGTTCTCTCGCTGTGTGGTCAACACGCTAACCACAGAGCCAGAGTGTCTCTGTGATCCAGGCTATAGTACAATGGATGGCCTTCCCTGCATGAGCATCTGTGACCTACAGCCGGAATACTGTCTGAATGGAGGCCTGTGTGAGATCATACCCGGACATGGAGCTACCTGCAGGTATGTTAATTTCACCTCTGTATGTTTTAGAGAAAGTGGATTTTTTGGGGATTTCAGAGTGTGTAACTATGTACTCTAAAGCTACTGCTATTCTAAAGGGCCAGTCAGACCGAACCCATTCTTGGACTACAAAAAGTTAGACACAGTGCAAGGCATTCAAAGGAGCAAGACTGTGCACAAGACGTTGTATGCGAAAAACCAAAGTATATGGAAAGCAGGTGTCTCTAGACTCACTTTTTAAAAGCCGTCTTTCTTTTTTTTACCTTACACTGCACTCCTGCGTGAGGCACTGAAAAAGCTAGATGAGGCGCAATGTCCAAATACATTGGACTAACCAATGTTTACATAGAAAAAATTTAATATAAGTTAATGCTGCAACAGAGAATATACTGATTGCAGTGGGGATGATGCATCGCCAGGGTGTTTATGAAAAACACAAGGGTTTGCGAAAGTGACGTTCCTTTAAAATTTCAACTTCTCAACAATGTTAGCATTCAGTGACCAATGGGAATTCTATAATTAATAAATAAATCAAACTAATTATATGTTTATATCTCATTAGAACTTTCTCTAGTGTGTAAGTACCCTAAAGGCCCCGGTATACTTCAAGCAAAATCATAGAATGAGCGTGTGTGACACCATTTCAAACCAAATCTGGCCAAAACGAAGGTGTTTTTGAGTTAGTTTCGGTGGTTCGAAATAGCTCACCAGCGCAAACGCTCAGGAAAACTTTCTACCAGTTGCTAAACACCTTCATCCTACCACTGGTCCAAGTCATCAGTGGGTGTGTCCTGGAGCTCCACCTACTTTGAGGAAGACATTTGCCCCACGTTCCCATTTTGCCAGTCAGTCAAGATCAGTCAACACAGACACTCTGTTGTGCAGAGTTGCCGAGCTGGTACATCTGTACATTTGCATAAACATTTTCCAAGAACATGTCATGTGATTTTTTTTTTTTTTTAGTCTATAAAAGGAACCAAATCTACTCAAATACAGTACTCACAATCACTCTGCTGTTTGATGTGCTGTTCACTCATGTGCCGTCTGCAGCTGAAAGCCATTCGTGCATCTACACAAAGTGAGATATGTCTCTTATCATTTTTTGCCTGTATTCTGCATATTAACACTCTTTTATACACCCATCTTTGCAGTAGTATCAGTGTCATCATAAATTACAATAACAGAGGGTAAAGCAGTGCATATAGTCAGTCTTTCTAGCAAGTCAGTCTACTGTCGGCCATCTTTGGAACGCTCCTGGGAGACTATTTCCAGTCATGCCAGTGCAGCTCCTATCTACTTGAATGGGGGGACACCGAAATCTCAAAAACGGTTGGTCAAGATTACGATCAAAGAACATATTTCAAATCAGAAATAATATTTGATAATATTGGAATCATAAATTGTGCTTCTTTACCTCAGATTACGCTAAAACACGCATGTATTGCTAATGCGCATGCATTGATTGACAGGCGATGTCTGTATCTAAAAGGTGATTGGCTCTTTTAACTGTAAGGCGGGACTTCCTTTCTACATCCATTGGGTGCTAGAGCATCTTGGTTGGGTGTTCCAATTTCTCCCATTCATTTAAATAGAAGTGGCACATCTCTGCTAGTCTCTGATATAGTGCTGTTCAGGTTCCAAAAAAACTGAATAGAATTATCATTTTCGAGCAATGGGTTTCCTCAGGATTTTCCTCATGGGTTTTTAGAATGGCAGTTTTGGATTGAGTAAAATGTGGTAAACATTACTTGAAGATACTTGGACGTTTTGTTCTACAACATAAATTACACGGTCATACCCCAAACAGGAATTCTGAAGCCATCATGTTTTTTAAAGAAGTAAGTTGCTAACAAGTTGCTACATAATAACTACTATGGTTTTCCATTTCGTCAGGCACGTTCACTCACATGCTAGTGGTATTTGTTGTCCTTATCTATACCAACTCTTTAGCAACATACTGTATTTTTATTTATTTTTTTAACACAGCGGCTTCAAAAATCACGTTTGAGGTATGACTGTGTTTAAGTTGTTGAACAAAACGTAAAATTATCCTCAAGTAATGTTTACCACAGACCATATTTTCCTCATAAATTGAAAAAACTATTATAAAAACCCATAGCAAATTCCTGAGGAAACCCATGGCGAATTAGCCTTCCATTTTCACTTACAAATTGACGTTGGCAGAACAGCTCTATGACTGTGTATAGCATGTTAGCGCTATGAATGCAGAATGTAAACATGACAAATTACACACTATGTACTGCATACAGTATATATTACTTTCAATCTACATCGAGTGGTTAAAATAGCTTCTTTTACTGATTTCATAGAATGAGGCATGAAGTCAAAAGCCGCTTTTCCACCATCGGGCCGAACGGTTCTGAGTGCGGTACTAAATGGTTACAGTAGCATTTTCACTTGAGCATGGTTCCGCACGATTATAAACAGCTCTCGGCCCTGAATTCTCAGCACGGTTAGCTAACTGTACTCAAGCCCCTTGCAAAAAAATCTAAACTAGATGCAAATTTGCAGCTCGTTATTTTCACATGCAAATGAGCTTTTGATTCATCGCAAATGTTTGCCAGAAGTTTGCAACTCTTCACCGGTAGTGGTGAACCTCCGGCAAATCTTTGGCAACAATGGACAATTTGCCGCAACTCATTTGCATGTGAATATTTTTTGCCATGAACTCTTGATTTTTATAAGGGCCGTGCTCAACAATGCTGGTGAAATTACTTTAGTACGTGGCGACTCACGATTGTCAATTTGTGCCGAGGTAACTTAGTTGTTTCTAGCTTTGTCACGGTCCTGTCACCTTATCAGGTTGGGTTTCTATCTGACTGGACTGTAGCATTATCGTCCTATCTCGTGTTTTGTGTACCTTCTTTGTGTGAGTGCACAGGTCCGGTTGTTAGTGACCGGCGTGTGCGAGTTACCGCCGTGTGCTTTCCGATGATGTCACGGTCCTGTCAAATTGTCAGGTTGAGTTTTTGTCTGACGTGGACCATGGCATCATCGTTCCCTATTTACGTTTTGCCCTCATGTGTTTCAGGTGCCGTTGGCATGCAGAATCAGCGTTTCCATGGAAACCCTGATTGTTTCCATGGGAACGCTGATCATGACAACTTTCAGCTGCGAGCGGCACCTGCCCCTTGTTTGTTTCCTGCATATTTAAATCCCCTCGTGTGTCATGTCCAATGCTGGATCATTGAATGTGGTTTAACGTTTATGTAGTTCAGTGTTGAATGTAGTCTAGCTTATGCTAATGTGTGTGCTGTCAAGCAACTAACCTTGCTCTCTGTGTCTAGTTGGTGCTGTCTCGTGTATCTGTTGGTTGCCTGTCTCTGCCTGTGTGTCAGGAGTGTGGTTACCTTCCAGCTTGCTGTACGCCTGTCCTTGCCACCCACAAATCGCCAGTGGAGCATTTCTTGTAGCTGCAGCCAGTGCTGGGATAGGCAGTTTTCGCCAGCACAAGTTTAAGTTGACATTTATTGTTGTAACGTGTCTGTCTCACGCTTTGTGACAAGCTTGCCACGTTCGCTAATATTTGGGTGAAGTTAATAAAAATACTAAAATAGTGTATGTTTAGTATATCTTCATGGTTTTATGATGATGGTTTAACTAGTATTGCAGCCTACATTTATTTTTCTACATACCTTTTTCATCAGGGAAAGAGGTTACTAGCTCATTAAAACTCAAAATATATCACTATATTCACATATATTGGGTCTATTCCAAAACTTAGTGAGCTGCCTCGCTGTCTCCTGCCTACATAGGCAGCTGTCTTCTATGGCAGCATCCTTACTGAAAGGATGCCTCATAAGAGATCGATTTGGAACACTCTACATAGGTGACCACTCCGCGCATTATTCAAATAGTGCTCCTCACGCACAATGCACGGGAGACTCGACTTGCAACTGTAGTATCAGTGTCATCATAAATTACAATAACAGAGGGTAACCGGTGCACATAGAGCTGTACAGTTTCCAAAAACCCGGAAGAGGATTAGCATTTTCGAGCACATTTTTATGTTTAACATGTAGTCTTGTGCGTCTTCATATTTAAATGCTCCATTAAATGCCTCCCCCAGCGGTGAGGCCAGTGTCTGAGTGTTCACATACTGTATAGGCCTACTGTTGCGCAGTTATTTCGAACCGCAAATATACCAGGGCCTTTAGAGACAGGGTCCCCACACCTTTTACCAATGAATTTCAATAACTAGAACAATTTATATTCACAATAGATATTTACAGACTTTTCATTGACTTTTTAAGATGTTATTCATGTCCATGACTGCTCCAGGCCGGGAAATCACAAATTTAAAATTTTCTGGTTCTCCATGACCATTTGAACCCTGTAGAGTTCAGCACAGTGCTAGAAGACCAACTTTTTCTAACATGTTTTCTCCACTTTTAGATGTCCTGTAGGTAAATTCTGGCACTACCATGGAGAACGTTGCAACGAACTGGTTTCTGTGCCAGTTGACCCTCTCCTTTTCGTAGCCTGCCTGGTGGGGAGCCTCTCAGTGGTTTGTGCTGTGATAGGCATCTTGATTTTCATTAACAAGAAATGTATAAGGACCAGAAAGAACTTGACGCTTGTGTAAGAAGGGCTTTTTTTTCTGTTCCATTTTTAGAAGCAACATTTTTCTTTACAGATTTGGATTTGCAGTGGTGTGACCTGTTTTAAACACGTTGGTGTTAAGATTGATCTTCTTTGCATTATAGGCATTCACAATCACCATTCCCATTTGGTAATACTATGAGAATAAATCCAGTTTTTGAGAATGACGATGGGGTCTTAACACATGTGTCAAACATCCTCTGTCCCATGTGCTCTGACTCATGCTCCTTACAACACTCAGACCAAGGCACATTTCGATCACTTGAAAGTGTACAGCTTAGTATTGAGGTAAAGTGTACAGCCAAAATGGTATTTTTATATATCTGTTTAAAGGGATAGTTCACCCAAAAAAGACAATTCTGCCATCATTTACTCACCCTGATTTTGTTCCAAACCCATATGATTTTCTTTCTTCTGTGTTCTGTGTAAAGCAGAATGTCTGCCTTAGTAGCCATTCATTTTCTTTGGAATGAAAAAAAAAAAATGCAATGAAAGTGAATGGTGGCTGAGACTAGAATACTGTACAGACTCCTTATATGTTCCATGGAAGAAATAAAGTCTTGCAGGTTTGGAAAAGCATGAAGTAGTAGAGTAAATGATGACAGAAGTTTCATCTTTGGGTGTATTATCTTTTTAATCAATGTTATGAGCTGTACTAACATCCATAATCAATCTGTTTCTGATCGAATCATATCTATGTCCTTTATTAAGTATTTTGTGGACAGGACACACTAACCTTACCTCTCTTTTCAGAGTGATTTATGAATAACAACTTTGTAAATTTAACATAGTCACTTCCCAGAGCCTGTATTCCCAGTAGCCTATATTAACTGAGCAGCTATCACCTACATTAAGTGAAATTCTGTTAATAAAGATAATAAAGCTCATATTTACCATAAATGAAAAATAAATGTACAGAATGGATGCAAATTCCAATAGGTTATAGCTTAATCATAAAATAAAGCTTACAATAGACTACATTCATTCAAAGAACAGACCCATCCAGAGTCTGTGACCTCAGCAAAAGTCGACTGTTTTTGGTGAAAAAGCTGTTTGCTGAGTTTGTTCTCTTTGTCCAGAGGAAAACTAAAGACCCAAGAGACCACATCAGCAAAATCCATGCATCAGTATCCTCACCATTGTTAACACAATATAGCTATTATAGTAACTATCAAGACCATTTAATCAGTTTGGTGATATTAAATTGCTATATGCCTACAAAGTTATAGACAAGTTACAGAGATAATGTCTTAAAAATATATATATATGCCATTGTTTTTTTATTCAGAGTTAAGATATTAATTTTTTGTGGCAATCAACATTATGCCACAAATTGCTTTCAATTTGTATTAATGTAATATAAAGGCATACTATTAATATAAATTTAATAGTAGAAATAACAGACAGCATGGGTTTTGCATCTCATTTAGACTAGTGCATCTGTAGTTGTCCAAACTAATTATAATATGAATGATAATCAGTAACTTTTCTTCACCAACAGATGTTTTGCTGTTCAAAGCAAAGACAGTCTGGATTAACATTTAGTGCCAAATATTTACCTTGCTTCTTTGCTTGTCAAGACCATGTGTCCACTGAAAATGGTTGAAGTTTGATGGCAGTCTGTTATTCCATTGCCAGATCCCCAGACAACTCAACACCAGAAGATCGGAAAAGTTAGTGTCAGAAATGGGTTCTGACTTCCATCAGTGTTTACCACATAACGAGGTATGATAGCTAATAACTCATAAAAGGCAAGATGCCGTGTATTTAGTGTAACCAGATGGGGTGCAAAACCACCCATTTTGATGTTAACTCTAAGCATAAATAATCAAGACAGCTTGATTTATCATGTCAAGATGATACATTTTTCCCATCAAAATTTCATCTTGGACCTTCATGTAGAAGAGGAAATAATATGATTAAAGTGGATTTCAAAGGAAATACCATTTTCTATCATCATAAGAAATAAGACAAAAATTTTGTGATAAGTTTTATATTTAAATATCTTGACATGTAAGAAAACATATTTGTTTTATTTTTTATTATTATTTTATCCCCTTTTCTCCCAATTTTGGAATGCCCAATTCCCATTACTCACTAGGTCCTTGCGGTGGCGTGGTTACTCACCTCAGTCCGGGTGGCGGAGGACAAGTCTCTCTTGTCTCCACTTCTGAATAGTCAATCTGCGCATCTTATCACGTGGCTCATTGTGCATGACACCACGGAGACTCATAGCATGTGGAGGCTCATCTTACCACATGCCCCATTGAGAGCGAGAACCACTTAATCGTGACCACAAGGAGGTTACCCCATGTGACTCTACCCTCCCTAGCAACCGGGCCAATTTGGTTGCTTAAGAGACCTGGCTGGAGTCACTCAGCACTCCCTGGATTCGAACTCGCGACTCCAGGGGTGGTAGTCAGCGTCAATACTCGCTGAGAAGAAAACATATTTTAAGTGACATCAGAAGTAGCATTCTTTGATCTATGTTCCGGGTCTAATTTGTAGCATAATGTTGATTACTACAAAAATAATCCGTTTTCCCTAGTTTAGCTCTTTTTTTTTTTTTTTTTTTAAAGCAAAACTCGCAGTTACAGTAAAGTACTTACACTGTGCCAGTCCGTGCATTAAAGCATTAAAATACAAACAGTTTAAAAAGTATAGCTGCAAACTTGCTGCAAATTTCCCACTCTTTATTTTCACATGCAAATGAGCTTGTTTTTGTTTGCCAGAAGTTTGCAGCTCTTCACCAGTAGTGCAGAACCTGCAGCAAACCTTTGCCGACAATGAAGAGTTTGCCACAATGCTCAGTTGCATGTGAAAATAATGAGTGGGAATATATGGCAAATGTGCGGCATGTTTGCTGCAAGTTTGCCAGAACTCTCGATTTTTGTAAGGGCTATTATAAGTTTTTGTTTGTTTTTAATAAATAAGGGACAAGTCAATATAATATTTTGTTATAATCAACATTATACCACAAATGCTGTCAATTGAGCTTAGCTTGTATTGAACCCGAAACATTCCTTTAAATATTAAGCATTTGTAAGCATGATGATAGTGGACAGTAAGATGCTTATCATTCATGAAATTGTGACTTAATATAAAACATTGATTGTGCCTGAAAGTAATCCTCTTGTCTATAGTCCTCCAGGAGAATTTTCAAATTAGCAATGTAAAGTATGTAGCATGTGTAGCATGTGTAGCATGTAGCAATGGAATATCAATCAAGACATGAGCTTGGCAACAGAAATATTAAGACATTGGCTGAGTCTTAAAATCAATGAGCTGATTCTAGGTGGCCTGTCTAATGATGAGTTGCCTGATCTAATGATGACTTTCACAGCAGATTCTGATATTAGCATGTTGCTAAGCTAACAATTTAATACTCGGCATAAAAACATGACGCACACACCAGTACTGAGTGAAATTCTACATTTTTAATTATAGGGAACTATTTCCTTCTGATATTTACCTGTTGCTTTCTGATATTATCTACATTTCTTTTGATTCAATCTTGTCTGCCATGTTCGCATTGCATTATGGGATTGTCTTGTGGAACAAATGACTATGTTAAAAATGGAATACAGTATTAACTTGCTATTGAATTCTGCACAGTAAACACTTTATTCTATTTATATCTATATAAATAGTATCTGAAATTCTACATAATATGCAACTATAAACATTTCAAACAGTAGTATGCAAGATTGTTGTCACATGACCTCTTTGCTTAATAAACATTGCATCCTTAATTCAGCAAGCAATATTCGGCTAACTAGAGTTCACTAGACTCTATAGGACTAGAGCCTTCATTGCATTTGAGTGTACATAATTTTAAACATATTTTTCAATAGATATGTTTTGCAAAAACAAACAAAAATTGGAGTAGACCTAAATCTTTAAAACTTGAATAGTGTGTTCTAGTATTTATAACGTTGGATGACTATAAATTGCCTAATGCAATTTTTATTATTTAACATTTGGATTCAGTATGGATTTTCCTAATTATTGAGCATATTAGCATTTGCATATCGGCATGTCAACACATTCACCCTTTGACACAGGGTGGATCCACACTGGTCACAAATGATTCTATACTGTAGGTGGGGACATGTTCTGCAACACATTTTGCATATGCTGGTATCAGCTACTTTAGAGGCATATAAAGAGGTCCTTACAGTATTGTGGTCTTGGATGGTGTGTTGCACATTACACAATTGCAGTGATGATTTTAAGTGTGTTGAATGTTTTGCTTGGTTTCCTTAATGAATGATGTTTCTCATGTTGTATTTCAGGCATGGCAGATGTCCAGCAGGTCCTCTTGCTGTCTTTTGAGAAGTCCTGATAGTGAAGGCTTTGAAGTGACTGTTTTATGATGTCCAGATGCTATTTTTAAGCTAAACGTGGCACCAAAGCTATTCAGTGCTTTTAAAGGCAACTAATCTTTGCTGATTCTTGTAGACACTTGGTGAGTGTATGGTACAACCACACTACTCAATGATCAGCCATACTCTGATCATTGAGTAGTGTGGTTGGTACATGTGTTAAGTTTGTAACAAACTTAAATAACTGATTTAGATCTGTCCTGAGCCTATTTGTAATTGTACCTGCACACAATTTTTTTTTATTTGAGACATGTAATGTGTTGGATGTTTTGAACCCTTGTCAAAGGTGCGTTTCCTCCCTCACAATGAGGTATTTATTTACAAATGGATACACTGGGTGGTATCCTATATACAAAATAGATTCTTTGTTTAAATGGTAACCTATTTTTAATCTCTGGACTGAATGTAACTGAATGTATTCTGCCACTTCTTATGGTTATTAATTAAATTATTTCAAGTATTTACAGTTTGTCTAGAATGCTCATAAATTAATTTCTTCCTTTAAAGGTGCACTCAGTAACTTTTTTGTTCGTGTCATCTTGTGGATGCAGCATCATTCAAAATCAAGTTTTCAGTCACAGATGTCATTGTAGAAATTCACTATTCACATTCCACCATGACTAATTTAATCCAAGAGTGAAAGTGTCCAATAGCAAGACAGTTACTGAGATTAAGCGAGTAGTATTCAGCTGGTTTAGTATTCCTAAAATGGCAGCCCCCATGGGGGCGAACCTGCTCCATGTAGAATAAAACAGATTTTATAAGGTTACTGATGTGACTAGAGTCCTCATCTCATGTGATTGGTCATGATTTTATACATAGGTTTCAAAATTAGAATTCATTGCTTCAGAAGTAAAACTTTTTTAATAGGGAAAAGATTACTGAGTGCATCTTTAATAAATGGAATAATCTCTTTTACACATTTCTCATCAATCACTTTACAAAAATGTATGGCAATGATTTCTTTGTTTTTACATTAAACAGAAAAAGTTTGTAGTATGTTTCTGCTGCACACAAAGCACCACTTTAGAGTAATTTCAATTGCATTGTCTGTATGGTAAAAGCACATTACTGCCAATTCCAAATAAAACAGGACATACAATAAGAAAAAAATGTAGAGCGAGACTATTTTATCCATCAGGAAATGATTGGATCTTGAAAAGTACTACACATAACACATGTTTTATCTGGAATGTGTTTATTCTGGTCTAGCAAAGTGATTGGAGATTGAACAGTTGTCTGTCAAAAAAGAGAATAAGAGTATATTTAACCTAGACTCATCAAAGATAAACTGACAGACAAGAAACAAATAATTAACAATTACAATATTCATGAACTGATAGTTTGAGATGACACAAGTTCATTTAGAAATGGCTCAAAGCATGTAAACCATGAGAAAACCATCAGCATATGAATAAACAGTCTCAATAATGATTGCAAAATAATTAAATGCAGCTATTTGGTCCAGGCCACATTTTTCAAATGAATGTGTTTGGAATGTTATTGCCGTTTCCATTATTTTTATATTGACCAAAATGAGATAAGACAGAGCCAGCGAACAGCATAACAAGACACTCAAGAATACAAGCTCATTTAATCTGAACATTTCCTTGAGTTGGTGTATAAATAAATGTAAAAATAAGAGAAAAATCTACCGCACACATCTCAGAGTTCACAGCAAATCATTAACAATGGTGCCATTATTACTTCACTGAACAGAAACGAATCTGTCCTTTAGTATATTACCATGATTTAAGTAAAAAATAGCTAAGAAAAGCCAAGCATGACAGCAGTGACTAAAACCTTATGAACTAAAGCTGCTTTGAAATGCATCTACAAAATTAATTAGTAATCAAGTATACGTAAAGGCAATTATGGATGGTGCATTTCTAGGAAGTGACACTGCAGTTATCTTGGACTGCAAGGTCTATTACCTCAATTACAAAGGTGAGACAAAATATTACAACCTAAGGACAAACAAAGTATTCCAGTGCATGTTCCTCATTAGCCTTTACCATCATGATCTGAATGGATTTTAGTTACTTTGACTATATTAAATGTTCTTTCGCAGAAATGGCTATTTAAGTGCAAGTCCTATAATTATATTTTTGTTTAACAATAATGAGACTGAATAATAAAGGGATGTGCAATTAATTGTTTTAGTGTGGTTTTACTGACTTGTCTTTCATAAAGATAATTACTTGGTATTTTATAGTTATGAGCATTTTTTTTAATTTTTTTATTATTATTCATTTTAAGTATGAAAAGGTGTGATGTTCTGATAATATTCCTATGAGTCTATTCCTATTAAATTAGGTCTGAAAATCGTAAGGCATCGCTGAGCAACAGGTTCCAGCAAGGCTCAGATTTGTATGAAAACTGGTTTCTAAGTTCACAGCAAAATGAAAAACAAACTACAAACGAACAGTAAATCAGACA
The DNA here is from genome assembly GCF_019703515.2 of Myxocyprinus asiaticus. Classification (NCBI taxonomy): domain Eukaryota; kingdom Metazoa; phylum Chordata; class Actinopteri; order Cypriniformes; family Catostomidae; genus Myxocyprinus; species Myxocyprinus asiaticus. The sequence goes on from NC_059363.1 coordinate 29,637,892, forward strand.
GCAATTGCTTTCACTAGAGTTAGCTTGAAAAAGCCTCTGGGGGAGACATCTAAAAGCCCACCTTGAAGAAAAGCCCTTTATTTAGCTACACAACCATCTACATCTAAATATCTAAATGTGCATAGATATTGTGAACCCATTAGGAGAAATGGGTGATCTTTATTTGAGGAGGTTCTGGAGCATAGCGGTCGCGTAGGTGGGTCGAGCTTGCTTGCTTTCGATGGCGTTTCTCAAGTATTGGATTCCGCCACAACGCTCCCAGATCTCTTCAAACTGCCGTGGCAGGATCTCTGCTCCACGTTTTCGTGTAAGCCCGGTCTCCTCTAGACTTAGCTCACACATCTCCATGTCATCCTTACCTGGGTGCAGCAAAAGATATAGGGTGTCATGCTATGCCTGTATACATAATACACATACACTATATTGCCAAAAGTATTCGCTCACCCATCCAAATAATTGAATTCAGGTGTTCCAATCACTTCCATGGCAACAGGTGTATAAAATGAAGTACCTAGGCATGCAGACTGCTTCTACAAACATTTGTGAAAGAATGGGCCGCTCTCAGGAGCTCAGTGAATTCCAGCGTGGTACTGTGATAAGATGCCACCTGTGCAACAAGTCCAGTCATGAAATTCCCTCGCTACTAAATATTCCACAGTCAACTGTCAGTGGTATTATAACAAAGTGGAAGTGATTGGGAATGACAGCAACTCAGCCACGAAGTGATAGGCCACGTAAAATGACAGAGCGGGGTCAGCGGATGCTGAGGCGCATAGTGCGCAGAGGTCGCCAACTTTTTGCAGAGTCAATCGCTACAGACCTCCAAAGTTCATGTGGCCTTCAGATTAGCTCAAGAACAGTGCGTAGAGAGCTTCATGGAATGGGTTTCCATGGCCGAGCAGCTGCATCCAAGCCATACATCACCAAGTGCAATGCAAAGCGTCGGATGCAGTGATGTAAAGCACGCCGCCACTAGACTCTAGAGCTGTGGAGACGCGTTCTCTGGAGTGACGAATCACACTTCTCCATCTGGCAATCTGATGGACGAGTCTGGGTTTGGCGGTTGCCAGGAGAACGGCACTTGTCTGACTGCACTGTGCCAACTGTGAAGTTTGGTGGAGGGGGGATTATGGTGTGGGGTTGTTTTTCAGGAGCTGGGCTTGGCCCCTTAGTTCCAGTGAAAGGAACTCTGAATGCTTCAGCATACCAAGAGATTGTGGACAATTCCATGCTCCCAACTTTGTGGGAACAGTTTGGGGATGGCCCCTTCCTGTTCCAACATGACTGCGCACCAGTGCACAAAGCAAGGTCCATAAAGACATGGATGAGTGAGTTTGGCGTGGAAGAATTTGACTGGCCTGCACAGAGTCCTGACCTCAACCCGATAGAGCACCTTTGGGATGAATTAGAGCAAAGACTGCGAGCCAGACCTTCTCATCCAACATCAGTGTCTGACCTCACAAATGCGCTTCTGGAAGAATGGTCAAAAATTCCCATAAACACACTCCTAAACCTTGTGGAAAGCCTTCCCAGAAGAGTTGAAGTTGTAATAGCTGCAAAGGGTGGGCCGACGTCATATTAAACCCTATGGATTAAGAATGGGATGTCACTTAAGTTCATATGCGTCTAAAGGCAGATGAGCGAATACTTTTGGCAATATAGTGTATATACTGGTACCCCACATTTACCGATAATTTTATATTATCTTTCAACTTCTGATTCTATTTCAAATAAGAACTCAAGCCTGATCTCATTGAAACAAAAGTGACTGTGGTGACATTTTTGCAATGCAGTGTTGAATGGCACTAAAATAAAGTTACATTTTCTCACAAGCAGATGAGATTTTTAAGGTTAATGCTCCATTACATTTTAAATCCACAAAACTGACCTCACTACCCTAAACCCTTAAAGCTAAACCTAACTGATACTGTCCTAAATAGCAAATTTGCTTAAGGAACCACTTCATTTTGAGGTGCTTCTATGACACTTTCAATTCATGTGTCGACTCGTGTGCTCTTCAGGACTCATAACTACCAAGTTTTGCATGACTACCGTAGCATCGAACGTGCAGTGCTCTATCAATTGGGCAACTGCGCAATCTGATTGCACTCGAACAGGCTCGTAAATGTAGTAGGATCTGTAATGCAAATGTTAAAATAGGGTTGGGCGATATGGCAAAAAAATACAATCTTGCTTTTTATCAATCTTATGGATGATTCACGATTAAATTTTTTCAACTTTTTAATGTTCTCTAACATGATTCAAAATGCATGTTCTTTATTAGAATGCAAGGCAACCTGGTTAGAGAAATCCAAGTTCTTTTCATTATAGGAAACAAAGGTGTGCAAGAAAAATTGACAAACGCACCAAATGCACCACAGGGGGAGGTTGTCAACAGTGTAAATGTAAAATAAATTAATCTATTACATCCATATGTTTAGAAATAATAGAATAAAATGAGAAAACTGCTAAATAATTCTTAGCCAGTGTAGGTATTCATTTTATCTAAATCAAGTCTATTTAGAAAGTTATCTAGAAATCAATATCTATAAATTATCAAATTTATCTTGAAAGAACTCATTGTATATCAAACCATTTGTGTGTACATTCATAAACCTCTGCAGATAGAAATGTGTCTTCTAGCGGATCACGCTGTGCAGCGCAGAAATATGAAATAATTTATCCTAATTCAACTCGCAAAGTTTGTCAAAATGATCGCTTGCCAGATGTTGGCTATAGATGCAGTACACTTGAAACACATCACAGAACACAGCAATAATTAGGGATCTATCTGAATCATCATGGTAAAAGGAGCGGTGGATGTTTGATTTTCCTGTAAAGAGTCTATCCATACGATTTGAAATGAAGTGCCCGTAACGGTCACGTAACTAACACTTTTTATGGGTAGAAAGAAAAGAAAGGAGACCGTTCATCAACATGCGCACGCCGAGGCCAGTTATGGTCTTAGGCTGGTGTATACATGCATGATCGTACTGGGAATATTACCGCTGTCTTTTATATAAGTCTCTGTGTTATTAATCTGTCACGTTCATTTGAAGCGCGCCACACACGTGCAGCTGATCAGTGCAGTGAATTCTTTTTCTCTTCCTTATTCTGCATTTGGTGGATTTACAACATATCTAACTATAGCGCTTGCAATGTTTTTATGCAAAATCACGATTTCTCGATAAAAAAAAAAATCGTGTCAACACGCAAATTCGAATTAATCGGAAAAATCTGCCAAACCGCCCAGCCCTACGTTAAGATAGACTTGTAAGGTGGTACATGCACTATAGTAAAAGTGTTTTGATGTCATAACACAGATTTGAGTAAGGAAAAAAGAAAAAAGTATGTGTTTATTAACTGATAACCTGACGTTTTACTCATGATTTGTGTAGAAGCGATAGTTCACCCAAAAATGAAAATTCTCTCATCATTTACTCACCCTCATGATATCCCAGATGTGTATTACTTTCTTTCTTCAGCAGAACACATTTGAAAAAAAATAGAAAATCATCATAAACATCATCCATACGACTCCAGAGAGTACATTAATGTTTTCTAAAGCAACACATTTGCTTTTGGTGAGAAAAAGATAAATATTTATGTACTTTTTAACTATAAACCATCGCTTCCGGTAAGCTTCACGAGAGCGCCGAGTTCACGTGTGACATATTCGCGTTGCCATGATACAGACGTAATCTCATGTTCTCCTCTCGTTTGAGACATCCAGGATAAGCACACAAACGCACCATTGTGAGAAAACAAACAGATAAATACAGATCTAAACCAAAATCAACAAAGTTGTTCTGGCTGTGATGCACTGAGCTGAGATATTTTTCTTCAAATGTGTTCTGCTGATGAAAGAAAGTCATACACACCTGGGATATCATGAGAGTGAGTAAATGAATTTTCATTTTTGGGTGAACTAACCCTTTAAATAAAATAAAATTGATAGTTGTTCTAGCGCCTCTAGTGTTCATTTCATCTCTTAAAAGAATTAGTACTGAAGAAAGCTACACTGGTAGTGTTAGAGCCTTAAGTACCTGCTACCAAGAGGATTGGCTGCTTGTCTGGATGAAGCTCCATCTGCCGGGCAATCCAAGGTCCATCAAAGTGAGCGTACCACCAGCCCTTTTTCTTGTTCTGTGGGTCTTTGTACTGGTCAGCGGGGCGGATGAAGGGAATGCGAAAGTAACGTTGCTGTCGGTTCATTGTGATCTCTTGCTGCCGGGCTGGGATGGGCGGAGCAGGGTTCTGCTGAGCTGAAGTGATATAACAGTATAATTACAATATTATATTAATAATACTACTATTCTGAACTAGATTTGAAGAAAATGTTAAGAAAATGTAGATCTGAAGAAAATGTAGTTGTCTTGTCAATGCAAAATTTGCCACTGCGGTGTTCCTAATGGTTGCCAGGGTGTTGCTAAGCTGTTCTGAGTGATTTCTAGCATGTTGCTATGCGGTTACAAGGGTGTTCTCGGTGGTTACTTACTAGCCCACGTAAAACAAGAGACCACCGCCATGCCATATCCACGATATTCTGGTCCCTAGATATGGCTTGGATTCCTCCTTCAAAGTAAGTCTAAACGAGCCTTTTTTTTTTCATCATCTTCCAGGTGAAAATCATTACATAAATAAAACATAAAAGTCTCTAGTCAACAAGCATGATTTGGGGTATCATTAATGTCAGTAGCACAAATATCGCAGGACGAGTTACACATCAAAATGTAATACTTTTTGGTTAGGGGTTTTGCCATAGCAAACTCCATTAATTAGTAATATTACAAATGAACAAAAAACTCTGGATATTACGTTGTCTTATTTACCAACTATTTATATGTTCTGTGCAAAATACATCTAAATCATTCATAGATGAACTCATAAATGAGAGTACATCTTAAATTTGTCATTCCTAAAGATCAAACACATCCAGAGTTCGGCATAATGTCAAGAAAGTTCTCCGAGAACTTCTTTGTAATCCAGTATTGACTTTGCAAAGCTAGAGTCCTGATTCCATCTTTGGCAGAGAGCACAAGCCCTGTATACCTGATAAAAACACTCAAACAAATGTTTTCAAGGTAAGACACATCTGAGGATTTCACAAAAAGAGAGCCAGAGAGATTCAAGAAAACCTGCAGGTCGCTGAGCGCAACCAAAGGCACACAACTCTAAAATTACAGCTTGTTCTGCATGAGCAAACACTTAAAACACACAAAAGTCTTCCAGCAACCGAATGGGAAATAAATGAGAGGTGTGATTCCCTTGAAATGACATTGAGTGCCTCCAGATGTGCATCACAATGCTAACATTAATCAAAAAACTGCACAAGACTGCATGTCGGAAAGTTCTTGAGAATAAGAACAAACAAAAGAGCGTGCTAATTCAACCTTTAGAAAGTGCTGCAGCACACACACACAGTCCATTAATAATGAGTAGTAGCTGAACATGTTGTATCCACCCTTTAATCTTTCCAGAAAAAATGGTATGCTGAATCACCTTTGCCATTACAAAAGAAATCATCGGTTAGATAGGCGCCTGCCGTACTGTGAGATTTGTATTCCATTGTTTTTACACTGCACAGGGCATTCTCTTGGGGAAGCAGGTAATATCTTACCATAGTCAGTGACAGATTTGGGGGCCCTCATCTCTGTATCTGTGTTTCGCTTCTTGTTCTTTGATTTCCAGGCATGGTAAACCTTCAGACGACGATGAAATTCCTCACGGCATGCTGCCAGCAGCTCTATATCTACAGGGGTGAGATATCACATAGGTTCAGTACTGCATTTTCATGCATGACAAGTTGAGTTTCACACAATGACCCATCATCGTATGTGGTTAGGTGCATGCTTAACATGAATATGGAACTTATTCTATCTATCTATATGGAATCTATTCACTATAAATAGTTTGTTTACGTAGGAATTTTTGCATTGTGACATGACAAGCCAGCACCCATGTGGGCAGTCATGTGTATTTGGGTTACTGATGTCAAAAATCCAAGGACATCAGGGCAAGCTGACTTTGTAGCCTAGTTTCAATAAAAGGTCTTTTAATGCTGGGGAGGAGGTTTTGAGTTCTGAAAGTTAAAGTTGTCATAGTAGAAAGTGCTCTTTTATTTCAAAGGATCGAGTGAAATTTGATTTCTCATTACATAAGCCATTTAAATCAGGACACATAAAAGTTTAATCAATATGACAGACCGAGAGAGGGGTCTCTATCTTTTATAGTGCTCTTTACTTTATAGTATAATGTCAAATGTCATGACTGATTTGATTTCATCAGTAAATTATTATGATTTAACTGGATAAGCATGCACTTCCATTAAATATGTATTTTTAAAAGAATATTTAGATGATATCAGAGACAATATTAGTTTAGAAACAATACCATTTTAATTTAAAATAATTTAAATGTATGCAATCTGTGACAGTATGAAAGCAGCATGTATTTAACATAATTTTAATATTTCCATTTGGTGTCACCACTGCACTGTTCTGGGCTGATTCAAGGAAAGGAACTGTTTTGCATGTATTTAAAGTAATAATAATAATAATAATAATAATAATAATAAAAACTTTCAATTATAATTTTTCTTGATTCAGGCTTAGTTTAAAAATCGTGAACTGAACCGTGAGTTCAATATTGTGAACCAAACCGAATCGTGAGATAAGTGAATCGTTACTCCCCTAGTATATATATACACCAATCAGCCACAACATTAAAACCAACTGCCTAATATTGTGTAGGTCCCCCTTGTGCCGCCAAAACAGCACCAATACGCATCTGAGAATAGCATTCTGAGATGATATTCTTGATATTCTAGAGACTGTTACACGTGGAAATCCCAGGAGATCAGCAGTTACAGAAATACTCAAACCAGCCCATCTGGCACCAACAATCATGCCACAGTCCAAATCACTGAGATCACATTTTTTCCCCATACTGATTCTTGATGTGAACATTAACTGAAGCTCCTGACCCGTATCTGCATGATTATATGCACTGCTGCCACACGATTGTCTTATTAAATAATCGCATGGATGATTGTTGGTGCCAGACGGGCTGGTTTGAGTATTTCTGTAACTGCTAATCTCCTGGGATTTTCATGAACAACAGTCTCTAGATAACCGCTCTGTACAATTGTGGTGAGAAGAATAGCATCTCAGAATGCTATTCTGAGATGCGGGTTGGCGATGTTTTGGCGGCACAAGGGGGACCTACACAATATTAGGCAGGGGGTTTTAATGTTGTGGCTGATCGGTGTAGATATACTGTGTGTATATATATATATATATATATATATATATATACACACACACACACACACACACACACACACACACAGTTGAAGTCAGAAGTTTACATACACCTTAGCCAAATACATTTAAACTCAGTTTTTCACAAGTTTATATTCAATTTGTTAGCATTTGTTAGCATTGCCTTTAAATTGTTTAACTTGGGTCAAATGTTTTGGGTAGCCTTTCACAAGCTTCTGACAAGAAGTTTTGGCCAGGAATTTTGGCCCATTCCTCCAGACAGAACTGGTGTAACCGAGTCAGGTTTGTAGGCCTCCTTGCTCGCACACGCTTTTTCAGTTCTGCCCACAAATTTTCTATCGGATTGAGGTCAGGGCTTTGTGATGCCACTCCAATACCTTGACTTTCTTGTCCTTAAGCTTCTGGGGTCTGAGGGTGTTTTGGGCCCTGGAGAAGTTTTGACATGCCTTGACATTTGTGCTTTTTTCAGTTGCTTAAAAACATATTAATGGCTAAAGTTTGATAACACTGTATTCAGCACAAAATGGGCTACAATAATATGTGAACAACATGTATGTGCATGTTTGTATTTGAGAAAATAATGTTTATGCGTGGTTTTTGAAAAAACAACAATTTTAAGTCTCTGAAATAAGGCCATATAACACATACTAAACATTTGTTCACAAGACTTTTGAGAACTGGATCTTGTAGCCTAGTTTTTTCTACAAAAATGATGTGAAAACCATCCTGATCACTCATTCATACAAAACAATATAGTCATTTAACTTTTGTAAGACACTTTTAGTGTTAGAAAGGCCATATGCGAGGAGGCATGAATGATCATGAATATTGATGTGATTCACACCTGAGGAGACAAAGACCCCTCCCCTGAGAGAGAATGAATGTGAGGAGACTTAATGATTAAATGTATTATCTGACTATACATTTTCTTTACATAAAGACTTTACTTAAAAACTTTAGACCTACACTACCATTTAAAAGTTTTAGATCTGTAAGATTTTTTAATGTTTTTAAAAGAAGTCTCTTCTGCTCACCAAGGCTGCATTTATTTGATCCAAAATACAGCAAAAACAGTGATATTGTGAAATATTTTTACAATTTAAAATATCTTTTCTCTTTGAATATATTGTAAAATGCCATTTATTCCTGTGATCAAAGCTGAATTTTCAGCATCATTACTGCAGTCTTCAGTGTCACATGATCCTTCAGAAATCATTCTGATAGGCTGATTTTCTAATATGGGCATATTTACAGCACATTGTACACATTTACACCCAAACAGATATTTGTAAGCACAAGCTTCGTTGATGATAATGAGGCAGCATAAACACTAGTTAAGATATAATCTAAATATTCATATTATTATTTATATCATATTACATATCATATTTATATCATACAGCATACAATTTAAATACCTGCTTTAGCCGAAACAACATTTAAATGTAACTAAAACTTGCCTATTGGGACATATTTCAAATTTCAATACTGTGAATCCTGGCTGGCAAGTCTGGAAATAGTCCAACTAGTAAAATATGTCCATGTTTATATAAAATAGCATGTCAACTAATATGTAAGTAAAGACTTACTCATCCGAAATTGTATCCTCGGCTGGATCAAGTCGCTCTTCAAAATGCAAACATTCATCGTCGGAGTCCTGCTCTTCTTCTGAGGAAAATGTGAACTCTTCGTCACTTAGGACCATCTGAAGAGCTTCCACACCTGTGTAGCATGCCATCTTCCAAACGCGCAGGAAAGTGAATGAATCTGATGATGAACTTGATGCTTTTTAAGGCACTGTCGGGGGCGTTTACCATTTGCATTGATCGCCTCAGCACATTACCGTATGAATAGCGCACTCTACTGGTGGGTGTGATCTCATTAGGGATAATTAACTGAGCCAGGAGAAACTGTACATCGCTTTGTTTCAGTCAGATTACATTGCAGAAGAATATTTGTTTTAAATTTGAATTCTTTTATTTAAAAGTAGTCATTTTAAGCTTTCTTTAGACATATGTTTCATGTTTGTGTGATAAGTATTCGCGTGTTTCAGTTCATTTTTGTGACGTGTTTCAGAAAGATGCTCACGGAGACAGAGAAGGCTGAAAGCGCACCCTGTTTATTTTCTTTATTTTACAAAAGCACAAGGTTTTGTTGTTATTGTGAGTGTATACAAATAAAAGTAGACCCTTTATAGTCTCTAATGATGTCTTACACTTATCTGTATGACCAAAAATGACGGAGTATTTTAAGTTGTTTCCGACGTTATGAGGAAAAAATCCAGCAGGATGCGCCGGCGCATCCGTCGACCCCAGAGGGTTAAGCCATTTTGCCAAAATTCTGGAGGTATGCTTGAGGTCATTGTCCACTTGGAAGACCCATTTGCGACCAAGCTTTAACTTCCTGGCTGATGTCTTGAAATGTTGCTTCAATATATCCACTTAATTTTCCTTCCTCATGATGCCACCTATTATGTGAAGTGCACCAGTCCCTCCTGCATCAAAGCACCCCCACAACATGATGCTGCCACCCCCATGCTTCATGGTTGGGATGGTGTTCTTTGGCTTGCAAGCCTCACCCTTTTTCCTCCAAACATAATGATGGTCATTATGGCCAAACAGTTCAATTTTTGTTTCATAAGACCAGAGGACATTTCTCCATAAAGTAAGACCTTTGTCCCCATGTGCACTTGCAAACTGTAGTCTGGCTTTTTTATGGTGGTTTTGGAGCAGTTGCTTCTTCCTTGCTGAGCAGCCTTTCAGGTTATGTCGATACAGGACTCGTTTTACTGTGGATATAGATACTTGACTACCTGTTTCCTCCAGCATCTTCACAAGGTCCTTTGCTGTTGTTCTTGGATTGATTTGCACTTTTCGCACCAAACTACGTTTATCTCTAGGAGACAGAATGCGTCTCCTTCCTGAGCGGTATGATGGCTGCATGGTCCCATGGTGTTTATAATTGCATACTATTGTTTGTACAGATGAGTGTGGTACCTTCAGGTGTTTGGAAATTGCTCCCAAGGATGCACCAGACTTGTGGAGCTACACAGTTTTTTTTTTCTGAGGTCTTTTTTCTGTTGATTTTCGCATGATGTCAAGCAAAGAGGCACTGAGTTTGAAGGTAGGCCTTAAAATACATCCACAGGTACACCTCCAATTCAGTACACCTCCTTTCAGAAGCTAATTGGCTAACTGTCTAAAGGCTTGACATCATTTTCTGGAATTTGATGCTTTCCATCAGCTGCTTAAAGGAACAGTTAACTTAGTGTATTGTAAACTTCTGACCAACTTGAATTGTGATAGTCAATTAAAAGTGAAACAATCTGTCTGTAAACAATTGTTGGAAAAATTACATGAGTCATGCACAAAGTAGATGTCCTAAATGACTTGCCAAAACTATAGTTTGCTAATATTAAATCTGTGGAGTGGTTAAAGAATTAGTTTTAATGACTTGAACCTAAGTGTATGTAAACTTCTGACTTCTGCTGTATACATACACACACAGCTCTAGAAAAAATTAAGAGACCACTGCAAAATTATCAGTTTCTCTGGATTTACAATTTATAGGTATGTGTTTAAGTAAAATCCATGTATAATTAGTTCATTTCATATTCAATTAGGAATTCAAAATCGGAAAAACAAAAAACTACTTGTTATTTTATTATTCGTTTGCAAAACCAATAGTCATTTCGATTTAATGCTCAAGTTAAAAATAGGAAATTGGAAAAATATCCACGGAACACTGGTCAAAGGCTACCCATATTCCCATTCAAAAACATGGATGTTGGAATGATCTGAGCTTGGAATTAGTACTCTTTGCTGCCATGTAAATACTTATTATCTTATATCAAATATTAAATGTAATAATATCTTCCAATTTATTTGTTATTATTATTATTATTTATCATTTGTTATTGACTGTTGTAGCTGTTATAATTCACTGGCATGAATGCTCATCTGTCTTGGATGCACCCTACGTTGTACATCATGATGGCGCCGCGAATGGCTGCCTCGGTGTGGAGCACTTCTATTGTTTTTGTTTGTTTGTCCTGTGTTTAGTAATCTTTTTCCAGTCAGTTTTACCAGAGACGAACTGCTGAATATTGGACAGCATATACCAGTCAATCTTTTCCCGGATTTTGAATATTCAGACGTTTTGTTTGACATTTTAGTCAGAGGCGCGGCTGTGTTGTTTAAACGCCCTATGAGACGTAGACGAGGAAGACGAGCCGGTGCACTGGTCAAGCTCCGTCGGCGGGGCTTTCGAACAATGCAGCCGAGCATTCATCTAGCGAATCTCCGCACTCTCCCTAACAAAACGGATGAACTACATCTCCTCACCCGCACAAACAAGGACTTTTCAACCTCTGCTGCCTTGTGCTTCACAGAAACCTGGCTGAGTGAAGCCATTCCGGACAGCACGTTACATCCGCCAGGCTTTCAGCTGTTCAGTGTGTGTCACCTTGTGTGTCTGTAACAAGGCCAAACATTCAAGGGTATGTTTACTTTTGATCAGGGCCATTTGGGTGATTTCTGTTATCATTACGATTTAAAAAGGAGTCAAACAACGTGATATCAAATGGCTTCATATGATCAGTATCCTTAAATAAAAGTTTTTTTGCATGATCAGTCATATTTTCAAAATCAATGCCAAAATTTCACAATTTCTGCCAGGGTATGCAAACTTTTGAGCACAACTGTATGTATATGTATGTATATATATTCATATATGTGTATATGTATGTATGTGTGTATGTATGTGTGTGTGTGTATGTGTGTATATATATATATATATATATATATATGTGTGTGTGTGTGTATGTATGTTTATATACTTTTTTCTTTTCAATATTTATCTATTTTTTATTCAATTTTAATTATTTCTTTAAAGTCTTGTTGCTGTTTTTGTATTGTTGTGTACTGGAAGCTCCTGTCACCAAGACAAATTCCTTGTATGTGTAAGCATACTTGGCAATAAAGCTCATTCTCATTCTGATAATATGAATACAGTATTAGATTATTTAAAATAAATAAATAAATAATAATTCACCAAAATGTTATTTTCACATTCCAAAGGTTGTAGTAAATTCTCAGTAGAAAAACTGATTTACAACAGGTGACATTATTACAGTAAATCCAATAAAATGAGTACAATATTAGGTAATTTTAGCATATTTTAGCATTGCAGTTCCAAATATCTGGGAATGGAATGCATTTATGGTCTGAGATACCAAGTAGGAATATCCCACATCCAACTTGAATGGTACGCAGCATAACTGTGTACCCTGATGAAACTAAATTTATTGCAAGCAACATTTAAATTGCAAATATTAATAATAGATTTTTCCAGATATTATAGACCTCCTTGGTAGATTCATATGAAAAATTATGATTTTTGAATGTCTGTTTGGGAGACTTTCATTTCACAAAAAAGTCATGCTGCAGTTAAAATTAGGCTTGCTTGAGCATTAAGTGTCATTTCAAGTTCTGGCTTTCGTGCGTGGACGTGTTTTTAAAATGTCAATTGGTATTACAAGTTAGCTACGACATAATGTATGATGCCCAAAGGCATAGGGTGTCTTATTCATTGTGAAACTGTGTTTTCTTAATGGCATGAAGGCCTAGATGTTAAATGCACGGCCCGCCACTGTCCTGACATGACCCTTCAGCATGACAATGCCACCAACCATACTGCTCGTTCTGTGCGTGATTTCCTGCAAGACAGGAATGTCAGTGTTCTGCCATGGCCAGTGACGAGCCCAGATCTCAATCCCATTGAGCACGTCTGGGACCTGTTGGATCGGAGGGTGAGGGCTAGGGCCATTCCCCCCAGAAATGTCCGGGAACTCGTAAGTGCCTTGGTGGAAGAGTGGGGTAACATCTCAGAGCAAGAACTGGCAAATCTGGTGCAGTCCATGAAAAGGAGATGGACTGCAGTACGTAATGCAGCTGGTGGCCACACCAGATACTGACTGTTACTTTTGATTTTGACCCCCAATAAATTAGAATGTCATGGAAAAGTTCATTTATTTCAGTAATTCAACTCAAATTGTGAAACTCGTGTATTAAATAAATTCAATGCACACAGACTGAAGTAGTTTAAGTCTTTGGTTCTTTTAATTGTGATGATTTTGGCTCACATTTAACAAAAACCCACCAATTCACTATCTCAAAAAATTAGAATATGGTGACATGCCAATCAGCTAATCAACTCAAAACACCTGCAAAGGTTTCCTGAGCCTTCAAAATGGTCTCTCAGTTTGGTTCACTAGGCTACACAATCATGGGGAAGACTGCTGATCTGACAGTTGTCCAGAAGACAATCATTGACACCCTTCACAAGGAGGGTAAGCCACAAACATTCATTGCCAAAGAAGCTGGCTGTTCACAGAGTGCTGTATCCAAGCATGTTAACAGAAAGTTGAGTGGAAGGAAAAAGTGTGGAAGAAAAAGATGCACAACCAACCGAGAGAACCGCAGCCTTATGATTGTCAAGCAAAATCGATTCAAGAATTTGGGTGAACTTCACAAGGAATGGACTGAGGCTGGGGTCAAGGCATCAAGAGCCACCACACACAGACGTGTCAAGGAATTTGGCTACAGTTGTCGTATTCCTCTTGTTAAGCCACTCCTGAACCACAGACAACGTCAGAAGCGTCTTACCTGGGCTAAGGAGAAGAAGAACTGGACTGTTGCCCAGTGGTCCAAAGTCCTCTTTTCAGATGAGAGCAAGTTTTGTATTTCATTTGGAAACCAAGGTCCTAGAGTCTGGAGGAAGGGTGGAGAAGCTCATAGCCCAAGTTGCTTGAAGTCCAGTGTTAAGTTTCCACAGTCTGTGAGGATTTGGGGTGCAATGTCATCTGCTGGTGTTGGTCCATTGTGTTTTTGAAAACCAAAGTCACTGCACCCGTTTACCAAGACATTTTGGAGCACTTCATGCTTCCTTCTGCTGACCAGCTTTTTAAAGATGCTGATTTCATTTTCCAGCAGGATTTGGCACCTGCCCACACTGCCAAAAGCACCAAAAGTTGGTTAAATGACCATGGTGTTGGTGTGCTTGACTGGCCAGCAAACTCACCAGACCTGAACCCCATAGAGAATCTATGGGGTATTGTCAAGAGGAAAATGAGAAACAAGAGACCAAAAAATGCAGATGAGCTGAAGGCCACTGTCAAAGAAACCTGGGCTTCCATACCACCTCAGCAGTACCACAAACTGATCACCTCCATGCCACGCCGAATTGAGGCAGTAATTAAAGCAAAAGGAGCCCCTACCAAGTATTGAGTACATATACAGTAAATGAACATACTTTCCAGAAGGCCAACAATTCACTAAAAATGTTTTTTTTATTGGTCTTATGATGTATTCTAATTTTTTGAGATAGTGAATTGGTGGGTTTTTGTTAAATGTGAGCCAAAATCATCACAATTAAAAGAACCAAAGACTTAAACTACTTCAGTCTGTGTGCACTGAATTTATTTAATACACGAGTTTCACAATTTGAGTTGAATTACTGAAATAAATGAACTTTTCCACGACATTCTAATTTATTGAGATGCACCTGTATGTGCGACTCAAATATTCAAGCCATATATTAGTGAAATCAAATAATCAAAATGCACAGTGTCCCTTGGCTATTTTTCCAATTTCCTATTTTTAACGAGCATTAAATCGAAATTACGAAAAACAAGTCATAATTTGTTTTTTAAAATTGGTTTTGTAAACGAATAATGAAATAAGTCATTTTTTGTTTTTCCGATTTTTAATTCCTAATTGAATATGAAATGAACGAATGATACATGGAGTAAAATGTTTTTTTTAAATTATTATTCTACAAAGTACTGACAACATTTCTCCCAAATTCCAAATAAAAATATTGTCATTTAAAGCATTTATTTGCAGAAAATTAAAACTGGTCAAAATAACAAAAAAACATGCAGTGTTTTCAGACCTCAAATAATGCAAAGAAAACAAGTTCATATTCATTTTTAAACAACACAATACTAATGTACTACATTGATTTCTGAACTCTTCCTAAGTTAAAACATTAGTATTGTGTTGTTTAAAAATTAATATGAACTTGTTTTCTTTGCATTATTCGAGGTCTGAAAACACTGCATCTTTTTTTGTTATTTTGACCAGTTGTCATTTTCTGCAAATAAATGCTGGCCAGATACAGAAATACTAAACCAGCCCATCTGGCACCAACAATCATCGATGCGATTATCTAATCAGCCAATCGCGTGATAGCAGTGCAGTGCATAAAATCATGCAGATATGGGTCAGGAGCTTCAGTTAATGTTCACATCAACCATCAGAATGGGGAAAAAATTTGATCTCAGTGATTTGGACCGTGGCATGATTGTTGGTGCCAGATGGGCTGGTTTGAGTATTTCTGTAACTGCTGATCTCCTGGGATTTTCACACACAGCTGTCTCTAGAATTTACTCAGAATGGTGCCAAAAACAAAAAACATCCAGTGAGCGGCAGTTCTGTGGATGGAAACGCCTTGTTGATGAGAGAGGTCAACAGAGAATGGCCAGACTGGTTCGAACTGACAAAGTCTACAGTGCATCCAGAAAGTATTCACAGCGCTTCACTTTTTCCACATTTTATGTTACAGCCTTATTCCAAAATGGATTAAATTCATTATTTTCCTCAAAATTCTACAAACAATACCCCATAATGACCACGTGAAAGAAGTTTATTTGAAATCTTTGCAAATTTATTAAAAATAAATAAAATCACATGTTCATAAGTATTCACAGCCTTTGCCATGACACTCATAATTGAGCTCTGGTGCATCCTGTTTCCACTGATCATCCTTGAGATGTTTCTACAACTTGATTGGAGTCCACCTGTGGTAAATTCAGTTAATTCAACATGATTTGGAAAGGCACACACCTGTCTATATAAGGTCCCACAGTTAACAGTGCATGTCAGAGCACAAACCAAACCATGAAGTCCAAGGAATTGTCTGTAGACCTCAGAGACAGGATTGTATCAAGGCACAGATCTGGGGAAGGGTACAGAAAAATTTCTGCAGCACTGAAGGTCCCAATGAGCACAGTGGCCTCCATCATCTGTAAATGGAAGAAGTTTGGAACCACCAGGACTCTTCCTAGAGCTGGCCGCCCGGCCAAACTGAGCGATCGGGGGAGAAGGGCCTTAGTCAGGGAGGTGACCAAGAACCCGATGGTTACTCTGACAGAGCTCCAGCATTTCTCTGTGGAGATAGGAGAACCTTCCAGAAGAACAACCATCTCTGCAGCACTCCACCAATCAGGCCTGTATGGTAGAGTGGCCAGACGGAAGCCACTCCTCAGTAAAAGGCACATGACAGCCCGCCTGGTGTTTGCCAAATGGCACCTGAAGGACTCTCAGACCATGAGAAACAAAGATTGAACTCTTTGGCCTGAATGGCAAGCGTCATGCCTGGAGGAAACCAGGCACCGCTGATCACCTGGCCAATACCATCCCTACAGTGAAGCATGGTGGTGGCAGCATCATGCTGTGGGGATGTTTTTCAGCGGCAGGAACTGGGAGACTAGTCAGGATCGAGGGAAAGATGAATGCAGCAATGTACAGAGACATCCTTGATGAAAACCTGCTCCAGAGCGCTCTGGACCTCAGACTGGGGCGAAGGTTCATCTTCCAACAGGACAACGACCCTAAGCACACAGCCAAGATAACAAAGGAGTGGCTCCGGGACAACTCTGTCAATGTCCTTGAGTGGCCCAGCCTTGAACCCGATTGAACATCTCTGGAGAGATCTGAAAATGGCTGTGCACCAACACTCCCCATCCAACCTGATGGAGCTTGAGAGGTCCTGCAAAGAAGAATGGGAGAAACTGCCCAAAAATAGGTGTGCCAAGCTTGTAGCATCATACTCAAAAAGACTTGAGGCGGTAATTGGTGCCAAAGGTGCTTCAACAAAGTACTGAGCAAAGGCTGTGAATACTTATGTACTTATGTGATTTTTTTTATTTTTTATTTTGTACGGTAACTCAGATAACCGCTCTGAGAAGAATTTTATCTCAGAATGCTATTATGAGATCGGTATATATATATATATATATATATATATATATATATATATATATATATATATCCATAAAAAGTGGGAAAAGTTGTTGAATCAAAGTTGTTGAATCATTGCAGATTTGCAGTTCCAGGTTAACATTTCCCTTGATGTTTTGATGCAATATGAGAAATACAGAATGTTTGTTTTTGTGCAAGTGGCAAGTCAAGATTACTGTTGCATAAATTTACCACTGTCCATTGTCATTAAATAGATATGCACATATTCCGTTACGAATGTCATTCACACAAACTGCCAAACCTCACAATTCCATATATTATTTAGTTTTCTTTCCTTAAAAAAGTAACTAAATGCTTTAACGCAGGGATTTTCAAACTAGGGTCTGGGGACTGCAAGGGGGCGCTTGAGGGTGCGTGGAAATTTTGAAAGAGAAAAAGATTTTACAAAATGTATTTTTAGAGTAGTCAAAGATAACTTGTTAACTTAAGATAATAATTATGTTTAATTATATACAGTATGTTTAACATTTAATTTTTGTTTTTATTTTACCGAATTACAAATGTTATATAACCATTTATTTCTTCTTTCAAAGAGTGTTTGGAAATGTTGAGATTAATCATGATTATTATATTCTATAAAAGATGCACTGTCAATTTAATACAAAGACACTAATTTCAATAATCATAATCATCATATTTAGGTGTCCTTGGCATCAAAACGTTTGTAAACCCCTGCATTAATGTGTTAACGATGAAAAAGCATGCGATTAATTGCGATTTAATATTCTAATCGATTGACAGCCCTAGTTTTAACATTGAAAGTAAATAATTAATAGATTGAGAACACGGTCCACTCTGAAAAATGTGTGTGCCATCCTAATTAAATTTTTAGATTGTGGGACGTGAGAGTGAGGCAGCAGTTTCCATCTCCAAAATATGACTGTTGACATTAATGGTTCCACGTGAGCAGGAAGATCCCAGAGATCACATAAAGGGGAGTCATTGCTCTTACCACAGGAGGTGTTGATTGCGTCTCGCAGCTCAGCGTACTTCCACTTGCTCAGGTCATATTTCTTCACCCCAGACGCCACCTTGTTGGCCTGTACCTGCACACCCCTGTGATTGCACAGAGGAAGAACAATTTGCACAGCCCTACAAAACACTTCAGGAGTTTTTCTTAGCTTCATATTTTTCACAGGCATAGGGTTTGTTCTATCCAACCAGAGAACAAATCTCAGTTCCCAGCTGCTAAATGTTCCCTATGCCACAGCAGAATTAGATGATTAATTGGCCTTATGCTTACGTACAGATACATTCCCTTTGAAACTTGTAATGACATGGAAATAGCATTGATATGGCCAAATTAACACCTCACTGAGCAAATTACTTTTGATACAGCCTTGGCAACACTGAGCTGCAAAAGGGAGGATGGTTAATGGTGGTTAATGATGGTTAAATGGTGAGAGAAGCACTGGCACAGACGGCACGTGAGCTCTGCACTGCCAGGTTTTTTTGCAGTCATCTGAGAATCACGTCAAGTCCTTACTCCGACAGCACTGAGAGCTCTAAGCCAATCAGAGCAAGGATTTTCCTCTTCTTTACTAAAGATGCATCAGGTCTGTGAGGAGTCTGTGGGGCAATGGCCAAAACCCAGAGAGCTTTGCTTCTAATCCTAATGTCATCACTAAACTTATCAATTTCAAGGTGTCTGTACAATGTGATCACAACTGTTAGTGTGTGGATATTCGATATGGCTTCAGGCAATGCCTTGGGTTGCCAAAATTAAAACAGTGATTGCAATCGGACACCCCTGCCAAAGCCTAATTAGACTTTTAGTAGAGGATGCACAGTTAGAGTTATAGGGTTTGTAATTTAAACTGACCAAGAAGTGTTTTCCTACTTGGAAAAAGACAATTCAAAATGGCTATTTAAGCTGGACTCCAATATAATGAGGTAGTAGATTGTAGACCCTGTAAACTCAGATTCACACTGAAGATGAGCTGATTCAAACAAGCTTGCATTTGAAGAGAGAAAAATTTGACCATTTTAATGGATACAAACTAGATTTTTGCTGCTATAGCGCCCCTTGTGGCAATGTATTTTCAACGCGTACTTGCATTGTGTTATGAATTGCAGTCTGATACACTTTGGAACACAACAATGCACGAAATTGAGCTGATGTAGCTTGAAAGATCTACATTCACATACTTGCTTCGAGTACATTTCAGGGGTTAGGGGGTTCCTAGGGGGATTTGGATGGTTGCTAGAGCATTGCTCTGTTGTTGTTAGGGTGTTGTGGGTGGTTGCTAGGTGGTTGCTTAGTGGCCCAATACGAAAGAGTCTCTATGATATTCTGGTCCCTAGATATGACTCAGGGGCATATCACAGAAACTTCCTATCCTAAGTCTTAAGATCACAACTTCAAGTTGGGATTCTAAAATCGCCATGGTTAACAAAGTGATAAGACAGGATTCAAAAGTTAGGACATTTCTTTAAAAACGGTCTTAGGTATGTCCTTATCGACAGGATTTTACCCTGTTTTATCATCTGCAAAGTGAAGTAATAGTAGCTTATTACTCATGCTTGCCTTAGCAAGCACCACTAATAATGAACTGATGGCCTCATGAGACATTATTTTTGAATTTGGTGACTTAAATGAAGAAACTCACCATTTCCAACCTACTTAAGATCTCCTGGGCCAAAGCATCTCTACAGAAGACAATTATTCCCAGACCTGGGGCCAAAATCAGAACTCAAAGCACTGGTACCCAGCAGCAAACTTTCTCGAATAAAAGCAGCAACTGATTTGGAGTCCCAGAAGAGACTGGGGTGTGTGAGTGTGGGAGGAGCTCTTGCATGGCTGAACATGGTGACACTGGGTGTAGTGACACTCTGTCAACTCTGACAGCTGTGAAGAGCAAAGCTGCTTAACAGAGACCCCACGACCAGAGTCACTGAACCAGGCAACCCTGCTGATTAACCCATACATAGAGGTGTAAACCGAGTGACACACACACACACACACACACACACACACACACACACAGGTAAACACAAGTGTATAATGTAAACATCAATTTGAGGAAGGTACTTTGAAACTGTAGTTTGTCAAAGTTAAACAGTCACACAGTCAAGCTACCCTTTTAAAAAAGTAAAGTAGTTAGCTACACCACAAGCTACAAACAAAAAGTAGCTAACTACAAAGAAGCACTTTAAAGGGATAGTTCTCCTAAAAATGAAAATTCTCTTATCATTTACTCCCCCTCTTGCCATCCCATATGTGTATGACTTTCTTTCTTCAGCAGAACACAAACAAAGATTTTTAGAAGAACGTCTCAGCTCTGTAGGCCTATACAATGCAAGTGAATGGTGATCAGACCTTTGTAGCTCCAAAAATCACATAAAGGGAACATAAAAGTAATCCATACGATGGAATGGAATGTACTTTATTGTCCCCGTAGGGGGAAACTTGGGGTGGACTCAATAGGCATAATTTCTACATTTCAGCATCACCCGAATAAAAGACAGAAAAATAAAAATACAATGGATACATCAAATACACAACAATTCAACACAGCATACATATCCATCAATCATAAAATATATCCATCAATAAATACATCTAATACATAAGATTCAAACATGATACAAAAGCATACAATCTAAAGCATTTGGCATCATTTAACAATTTAATAGAAAAAGGCACAAATACATTTTTTAATCTATTCAATTTACACCAAAGAGTTCTAAAACGCCTGCCCGAAGGTAACAGTTTATAATTTAAAAAAAGAATGTGAGATGGATCACTTAAAATTCTCCTAGCTTCGCTTAACGTACACTGTTCATACAGAGACTGGATGCTATAATAGTCCTTCTGTCCTGTCAATTTCATTGCAATATGCGTCAGGTGCGACAGCCTAGAATTCAGAATACGATTCCAGTGTTTAAATCCATGTCTTCAGAAGTGATATGATAGGTGTGGGTGAGAAACAGAACAATATTTAAGTCCTTTTTTACTAAATCTCCACTTTAACTTTCACTTTCAAAAGTGAAAGAGAAACTAAACAAGCACCACAAGTGATTTTCAGATGTAAAAGTGAAAGTGGAGATTTAGAGTAAAAAAGGACTTAAATTTTGTTCTGTTTTTCACCCACACCTATCATATCGCTTCTGAAGATATGGATTTAACCACTGGAGTCATATGGATTACTTCTATGTTTCCTTTATGTGATTTTTGGAGCTACAAATGTCTTATCACCATTCACTTGCACTGTATGGACTTACAGAGCTGAGATATTCTTCTAAAAATCTTTGCTTGTGTTCTCCTGAAGAAAGAAAGTCATACACATTTTGGTTGACATGAGTAAATGATGAGAGAATTGTAATTTTTGGGTGAACTATTCCTTTAAGGGAGCAATATTTTTAAATATGAAATATAATTTACAATATAAATATATATATTATTTTTTTTATTTTTTTATTTTTTTTTGCAATCAGTGCATCTAACTGCCATGAAAACAATACAGATTTCAATTAGGGTGGCAGCATTAAACTTAAACAGAAAAACTTACTAATAATTAATACTAGTATACTAGTAAAACTAATAAAACTACAAAACAGCCTAATTTATATAACTCGAAAACAGTGATAAACAGCAGGATTTAACTAAATATTTTGCTATAGTATTTTGCTGCCGTAAAATGCAGTGCAGGGACTCAATTAATTTTGGTTCATGAACCATGCGAATGAACTGATTCACTAAAATGAACAGGACTTCACTTAACTGAATACATAAAGACTGTGGACAGAGGACATTTTAGGAGAGCTTGCTTGGTTATTGGCTTTAATTCGCCATGCTCTATATTATTATAAGTGACTTTGGGCTTGTATTTGAATGAAGTTGCTAATAAATATTAGCAGTCACAGACTGAAAATCTGGGCAGTAAGACTTGCATTTTTGAGCTTGCTTCTTTTCAGCCCCCACAGCACATGTATGTGTGACAAACCACTAATTGCAGCGCTTAAATCTTACTTGCTGTTCAGGCCACACTACAAATAACAACATTATTAATCACCAGAGTTTGTTTATAATTGTGAATTATGGACACATTAAAACTAGTGACATAACAACAGTGATGTAGTGTTGTGTTTTCAAAATGTAAAGCAAAGGTTTTTTTTTTCCCTCATGTACCATCATCCAGAGTTCAGAGAAACCTTAATGCTGAGAGGTAGCGTGGAATTCCCATGAGCAGGTGAAGTCTGCGGTGCTTGTTTATATAAATATGAAATGCATAAATCCAGCACATATTTTGAAGCCACATAAATAAATGGAAATTGGGTTGTTGAGGTCCCGGCCCTAACAGGAACAAGAAATAAGACTGAAATTAATCAACACATGTAGGGGAAACCAAAAAATCTCCCAAAGGCTCGTTTTATGTCCATGATTTCTTTGATTGGTACTCTTCTTTCTAGTACTTTTTGGGGAAACCAATCTACAACTAGATTTTTACATTTTCTGAAGATGATGTGAGTGGTGCTTGCCTGTGCAAAAACCACCTGGGTGGTTGCTAGGTGGTTACAAGCTGACCCATGTCAAAAGAGCCCACTCCAAGTCTATGTGATATTCTGGTCCCTAGATATGGCTCAAGACCCTTCTCAAAGCAACCTACAAATGTAACCATTAACCACACCTTTCTCATGTAACTCAATAAAGATCTTATTCACGTATGAAGTATTTAGGTTAATATCAAAACTAAGAATTAACCCATTGTTTAGCAAGGCTTTCTATTAGTTGATTAATCCTCTATCTTCTAAATTGTGGTAAAATTAGGGGACAGGACGTGACTGTGGGTGAGTGTGGTTATAGTCAGTGAAGGGGAAAATTAGAGGAAAATGGAGGCCTGCTCTACATCTTACGTCTCTGTGAAGAACCAAAGACCTGTGGTACCATCACTGAAAGGCAGAGGAACACAACAAAAACAAGGATTGGTTGACAATACAATGGGTCTTTTTCACAAATAATTGCATACAAGCTGCGTGGAGAAAAGGTTTGCACACACTTCTATCTATCTATCTATCTATCTATCTATCGTACATATGGCTACGTTCACACAGGCAGAACAAATATGATTTTTTGGATGCAATCATTCAAGTATGTTTAGGTTTTTGTAGTCTGAACAGGATAAAAACACGGATTTAATGTGTTTTAAAATTTCTGGATTAAAATCAGATTTTTCTTCAGTCTGAGCAGTCAGATCGGATTTCATGTGTTTGTTTTTTTGTCGTCATTTGCTGTGCGCGAAGGTTGTTATACGTCAGGTTTTGCAATGAGAAAACACTGCGCTCTGAACGGCATAATTAATGCCTTCACAGAGCACTTTGAATTTAATACAATAATGATGGCCACGCAGTAGGATCGTTACTAACAGAATTATCAATAAAAATTACTTCAAAGTGAGTTCAGCCTGTTTTATTACACATTTCAGCCCTACAAAACTCTCACAGTAGAAGGTAAACAGGGCATAGAGATCATCACTTCTGAATGAAACACACACATATGACATTTATATGTTACAGGGCACAAAAAATACTGCAAACCTCTTATAAAAAAATTTGCTAAGGTGCAGTAAACCATACCGGTTGCGAGAAACCACAATGCAATAAAGTATTGAACGTCATGCGAATACGGGACGCTTGAACATTTTGAGCATTTTATCACAGGACGTGGGTCCTCGTCTCACTGTCTGACCTTTTTATTATTTAATACGGGACACAAAGTCTTCAATACAAGATGTTTTGCTCTCTGCTAAAACACAGGACCTCAAGATAAAAGGCATCCCATATGGGACGTCATAATTTTGACCAAAATACAGGACGTCCCCGCTAAAACGGGCAGCAACAACACTAGCAGCAACAAACATTGCATATGCCACCCCATTTTTAAGCCGTTGACTGTGAAGAACGTTCATATTTGGATACTGCCCTCATGAAAAGCATAATCAATGGTAAAACATCCATCGCTAAAATCTCATGCATGGTGAATATCCGCATGTTGTCTGCATTACCATGACAACTAATGTGGACATGATAGCAAAACTGACTGTAGTCTGAACAGAAAAAAATCTGATCTGGCCACATATAACTTATGGTTTGAACAGTCAAAAAAATCGGATTTGAGGAAAATTTTGATTTTTCCTGCAGTGTGAACAAAGCCTATCATCCATCCATCTATCCATCCATCTATCTACCTACGTACCTACCTTCCTACCTACTTACAGTTTTGCTCAAAAGTTTGCATACCCTTGGAGAATTGGTAATATATGTAACATTTTTAAAGAAAACATGAGTGAGCAGGCAAAACACATTTCTTTTATTTCTTATGGGATTCATATTCAACTGTAGGTTATAACAGAATGGCACAATCATAAAACAAAACATGGCAACAAAGAAAAAAATGAAATGACCCCTGTTCAAAAGTCTGCATTCCCTTAGTTCTTAATACTGTGTACTGCCCCCTTTAGCATCAATGACAGCGTGCAGTCTTTCGTAATAGTTGTCTATGAGGCCCCAAATTCTTGCAGGTGGTATAGCTGCCCATTCGTTTTGGCAAAATGCCTCCTGGTCATGCAAAATCTTTGGTCGTCTTGCATGAACTGCATGTTTGAGATCTCCCCAGAGTGGCTCGATGATATTAAGGTCAGGAGACTGTGATGGCCACTCCAGAACCTTCACCTTTTTCTGCTGTAACCACTGGAGGGTCAACTTGGTCTTGTGCTTAGGGTCATTGTCGTGCTGGAAAGTCCAAGAGCATCCCATGCGCAGCTTTCGTGCAGAAGAATGCAAACTGTCTGCCAGTATTTTCTGATAACATGCTGCATTCATCTTGCCATCAATTTTCACAAGATTCCCCGTGCCTTTAGAGCTCACACACCCCCAAAACATCAGTGAGCCACCACCATGCTTCACAGTGGGGATGGTATTCTTTTCACTATAGGCCTTGTTGACCCCTCTCCAAACATAGCGCTTATGGTTGTGACTATAAAGCTCTATTTTGGTCTCGACACTCCAAATTACAGTGTGCCAGAAGCTGTGAGGCGTGTCAAGGTGTTGTCGGGCATATTGTAACCGGGCTTTTTTGTGGCATTGGCTTCTTTTTGGCAACTCAACCACGCAGCTCATTTTTGTTCAAGTATCGTCGTATTGTGCTCCTTGAAACAACCACACCGTCTTTTTCCAGAGCAGCCTGTATTTCTCCTGAGATTACCCGTGGGTTTTTCTTGTATCCCGAACAATTCTTCTGGCAGTTGTGGCTGAAATTTTTCTTGGTCTACCTGACCTTGGCTTGGTATCAAGAGATCCCCGAATTTTCCACTTCTTAATAAATCTGGCTGGCATTTTCAAGGCTTTGGATATCTTTTTATATCCTTTGCCATCTTTATAAAGTTCCATTACCTTGTTACGCAGGTCTTTTGACAGTTCTTTTCTGCTCCCCATGGCTCAGTATCTAGCCTGCTCAGTGCATCCACATGAGAGCTAACAAACTCATTGACTATTTATACACAGGCACTAATTGCAATTTAAAAAGCCACAGGTGTGGGAAATTAACCTTTTTTTGCCATTTAAACCTGTGTGTGTCACCTTGTGTGTCTGTAACAAGGCCAAACATTCAAGGGTATGTAAACATTTGATCACGGCCATTTGGGTGATTTCAGTTATCATTATGATTTAAAAAGGAGCCAAACAACAATGTGATAATAAATGGCTTCATATGATCACTATCCTTAAATAAAAGGATTTTCAAAATCAATGCCAAAATTTCACAATTTCTGCCAGGGTATGCAAACTTTTGAGCACAACTGTATGTATATGTATGTATATATATTCATATATGTGTATATGTATGTATGTGTGTGTGTATATGTATGTATGTGTGTGTATATATATATATATATATATATATATATATATGTATGTGTGTGTGTGTGTGTGTGTGTGTGTGTATATATATATATATATATATATATGTATGTATGTATGTATGTATGTATGTATATATACTTTTTTCTTTTCAATATTTATCTATTTTTTATTCAATTGTAATTATTTCTTTAAAGTCTTGTTGCTGTTTTTGTATTGTTGTGTACTGGAAGCTCCTGTCACCAAGACAAATTCCTTGTATGTGTAAGCATACTTGGCAATAAAGCTCATTCTCATTCTGATAATATGAATAGAGTATTAGATTATTTAAAATAAATAAATAAATAAATAAATAATTCACCAAAATGTTATTTTCACATTCCAAAGGTTGTAGTAAATTCTCAGTAGAAAAACTGATTTACAACAGGTGACATTATTACAGTAAATCCAATGAGTACAATATTAGGTAATTTTAGCATATTTTAGCATTGCAGTTCCAAATATCTGGGAATGGAATGCATTTATGGTCGGAGATATCAAGTAGGAATATCCCACATCCAACTTGAATGGTACGCAGCATAACTGTGTACCCTGATGAAACTAAATTTATTGCAAGCAACATTTAAATTGCAAATATTAATAATAGATTTTTCCAGGTATTATAGACCTCCTTGGTAGATTCATATGAAAAATTATGATTTTTGAATGTCTGTTTGGGAGACTTTCATTTCACAAAAAAGTCATGCTGCAGTTAAAATTAGGCTTGCTTGAGCATTAAGTGTCATTTCAAGTTCTGGCTTTCGTGCGTGGACGTGTTTTTAAAATGTCAATTGGTATTACTAGTTAGCTACAACATAATGTATGATGCCCAAAGGCATAGGGTGTCTTATTCATTGTGAAACTGTGTTTTCTTAATGGCATGAATCACACTGAAGGCCTAGATGTTAAATGCACGGCCCGCCACTGTCCTGACATGACCCTCCAGCATGACAATGCCACCAACCACACTGCTCGTTCTGTGCGTGATTTCCTGCAAGACAGGAATGTCAGTGTTCTGCCATGGCCAGTGACGAGCCCAGATCTCAATCCCATTGAGCACGTCTGGGACCTGTTGGATCGGAGGGTGAGGGCTAGGGCCATTCCCCCCAGAAATGTCCGGGAACTCGCAAGTGCCTTGGTGGAAGAGTGGGGTAACATCTCACAGCAAGAACTGGCAAATCTGGTGCAGTCCATGAAAAGGAGATGGACTGCAGTACGTAATGCAGCTGGTGGCCACACCAGATACTGACTGTTACTTTTGATTTTGACTTCCCCCCCCAACCTTTGGAAAGTGAAAATAAGGCGAATATCCAATGAATATCGAACCTAAACTAACTTACTCCGCAGTTAAACGTAAGCCTATGTCTTTACAATATACGCATATGCTTCAATAGAACTTTTAGCACAACTGTATAGTATCTATATGTATGTCTGTCTGCCTTTCTGCTGTATCTATCCACATGCATACTAGAGCCAAGTTAGTAAATGAGACCCAGTCTTCTTACCATACCAGTTAACACATGTAATAACGGCAGACAATTTATTTTATTATATACTGTATAAAGCAGGAACAGATGGTTCTTCTTTGTCCTTTTCCATTAACTAAATGAAATATGACTCCCAAGCGCTGCACCACAGGTTTCTCGTGTTTCTCTGTTTACCCGCTTTCATAGACACATGAGTTGGCCACAGCAAAAATGATTCATGCCATTTATATAACACAGAGTTTCCTGTCTGGCTAAACCTTGGTCTTTGTTTGTTGTTCTACTGCCGCTTCGAGGTCATTAAAGCTCCTTTCAGATGGAAATCTCAATATAAAAATATCTGTGATTTATGGGTTTTTTATGAATGGTGACCAGGGCACAAACCGGCATGGAGTCTCCATTAGTTTGACTTCTCCTGTTTGACTTTATTTTTATTATTGCATGCATGTGTATCTGCAGGGCCCAAAATTAACTTGAGAACATTAACCAGCCATAATTATTTCTTATGAAACTTTTTTCCATTAAAAAGTATACTTTGACATTATAATGACAGTTATATTTATATATTCATTTTTTCCTTGCATATTTGCATAACAGAGCAGGTGAGTGTGTCACTCGCTACATTATATATGACATAAGACAGTCTCTGTCTTCAAGAAGACACAATGTGTTTTTGTTTACATATTTTTGTTGTTTTGATGGCTTGGTGTGAGGAATATCCACATATGTGTCGCCACAAAAAAAACAAACGTAATGCATCCTAGATAAACTTGATATATCCTCTGTAAATTTCCACCGACGTAAAAGTTGTTAGAAGACCTGCAGGTCGTGACAGATGTTTTTTCAAGACATTTTTAATCTTTGATTTGATTCGCTCACATCACATCAGTGAGGGTCAGACAAACATTCTTACAATTCAACTTAAACCATGAATTACCTTGCATAATTGTGCATTATGTTGCTAAAAATATTACAGGCCAAAAGTTGAGTAACTCCATCTAATTAACTCGCCAAAACCATTTTCTCTTGCCTTTGGCACTTGGCAATTGTTAATTTTGGACCTTATGTGTTTGTATCTGAGTCTGTGTGTGTGTGTGTGTGTACCTGCGCAAGCTGGGGTCCATTTGGGCTTCATCCTGGATGAGTTCTGCCTCGCTCTGAGCGATTCTCATGGCCAGCTCTCTGTCCCTTCTCTCCTGTTCCAACACTGTCTGTCTCTGAGTCTCTTCCTCTCGCTCCAATGCCAGCTGCATCTCCAGTTCCGCCTGGATAAAACATATATTCCCACAAATCAATAAAACACACACAAACACACACACATAGACTGGACAATTCCACTGTTTGCAACACCTGTGCCTTCATTCACTTCCAAGTGGACGGCAACGCACAGAGACAGAATGTGTGCTGGCAGGGGCGCTGACAGTAATGGGCACATCTTTGAGTTAGTGGGCTGAACTGCGGTAGGCCATCATAGAATCCGAATGAGGAAAAGACCAGCAGCTGCTCACAAACATATGTTGTGTTTTTGGATGCTTACAGGACAGGCCATAGTCTATGAGACCCCGATTTTGATCATAACTGAATTTGTGGCAAAATGTGTAGTTACTTCATTTTGCCTTTTCACAGCAGGGTACTGTAGGTCTGCTGGTCCACCAACTAGACCAGCAACAAGCCATCCCTACACGGCATAAATCGGTCTGACCCAGCAGATTTTTACATGCACGATAAACATGTGACTGCTTAATGGAAGCTAAAGAATTCCCTCAATCTCTCCATCCAGTAGCGTCTGGTACCTCTGAAGGGAGAGAGATTAGAGAGCCTTGCCCCAGACTCACTGTAACTCATCTAGAGCAGACACCAGAAGCGCTGGCCACTCAAAGGATATTAAGCCATTACGCTCCTGCTGTGTGCTAAGATCTGATTAGGTGTATAATCGAGGTTATACTGCAACCAGCCGGCCTGGGGTTCTCCGTCTAGACTGAAAAAAACTAATGAAATGAACCGTGGTGTGCTCTTAGAAGTGTAAGAACAGTGTGGGACAGAGTTCAGCAGTGTGGTCTAAAAGCATGGGTCAAAACAGAGAAAAGGAGTGATTGAAGAAAGATGCTTGGATGCAACATTTTCATCAGAGAATATCGTGGACAGAAAGAAAAATAGGAGGAAAAGAGCAAGGCAGCTGTGGTTGAATCCTCATACATATATACAAAGACATATACATAAAGCAGAGGGTTATAGCACGCACTTGCCATGTTAAATCTGAGCTATGAATCAAACTTCTAAAAGCAGGAGAGAAAAGAGAGTGATGTATTATGGCTGAAAAAAACTATGATAAAGATTTTGTAAATGGCATGACAGCAGTATTTCAGTGAACTGCAAATGTTTTCTTTAGCAAAGGTCTTGAATTTATTCAAGGACTCCAAGAAATTTGGAACTGAACTTCTTTGCAGATAATGTATTTTTCAAGCCAAGGTAAGCGAATAAATATTGTCAATTTTATATATAAATTTCTATACACTTCCAGACAAAAGTTTGGAAACCTTTTCATTCTTTATTATTAAAGCATTCCAGATATTAAAATAATGATAAAGCAATTCAAACTATGAAATAACAAAAAATTAAGAATAGAAATTATGTAGTAACTAAAAATATTAAACAAAATCAAAACTATCTTCTTCAAAGTATCCACCCTTCATGAGAAATACACTCAGTCAAGTGTGGCCCAACTTTTGACTAGTTGAGTATCTAGCAGAAATAAATGTTACAATATACATTAGAATAAAAAGATTAGAATGGAACAGAAAAAAAAAACTGTCATGATCCTGCCTCTTTGGTCTTGTTTTATTCTTGTTTTGGTAGGATTGTGACCTTTTCCTCTGCCCATCTCTCAGGCTGTCCCATGTATTGTTGTTTCCCTCTCTCCCTCGTGTTTCTCACAGGTGCTGCTCAGCAGCACAATCAGCATTGCCATGGCAGCGCTGATTCACACTGCTCATGATTATTGGCAGCACCTGCATCCTATCTCCCTTTACTCTATATATTCTTTCCTTTATCTCATCTTCTTTGCCATATCGTTGTGTTTTGTTTCCAGTCCAGCCATGTTGTTCCTATCATTTCCAGTTATCCCCAGTCAGTTTGTTTTATTGCTGTCTTGTTATACTTGTTTTCTCCCTTGTGAGAGTTTTTGTTAGTATTTTTTTTTTCTTCAATAAAACCTCTTTCGGGGGCCTGGGTAGCTCAGCGAGTATTGACGCTGACTACCACCCCTGGAGTCGCGAGTTCAAATCCAGGGCATGCTGAGTGACTCCAGCCAGGCCGGTAGCATGAGCCTCCATATGCTGTGAGTCTCCATGGTGTCATGCACAGTGAGCCACGTGATAAGATGCATGGATTGACTGTCTCAGAAGCGAAGGCAACTGAGACTTGTCCTCCGCCACCCGGATTGAGGTGAGTAACTGCGCCACCACGAGGACCTACTAAGTAATGGGAATTGGGAATTCCAAATTGGGAGAAAAGGGGATAAATATAAATGAACCCTCTTTCATTGCCATCCTGCATCTTGGGTCCTTCCTCAAAATACGTGACAATAACACAGTACAATAAAGTAGAACAGAACTGAAAAAAAAAACAGCACAGATCTGAACAGGAAAAAATCATAATGTAATATAATATAACAGAAAAAACAGCACAGAATAGAATTCAACAGAATAGAACTGAATGGGGGAAAACTAACAGAACAGGAAAAAACAGAATAGAATAAAAAAGAACAGAATAGAATAAAATAGAACAGAAAAAAGGAACAAAGAAAAACAGCATATCTGTGTAGTAGAACAGAACAGAACAGAATTGAACAGGGGGAAAAGCACAGAACAGACTGGAAAAAAAAGCACAGATCAGAACAGAATAGAACAAAAAAAACAGATCAAAAGAGAAGAAAATTGAGAAGAAACAAACAGAACAGGAAAAAAACAGAATAGAAAAGAATAGAATAGAAAAACAGAACATAACAGAATAAAGAAAACTAGCATATCTGTGTAGCAGAACAGAACAGGGGGAAAATACGTAGCAGAACAGAATAGAATTGAATGGGAACCAACGAACAGAAAAGAATACAGCAGAATAGAATAGAACAAAAAAATGGAACATAGCAAGATAAAGAAAAAAAACAGTATACCTGTAACAGAACAGAATGGGGGGAAACAGTAGAACTGAATAGAATAGAATTGAACAGGGGAAAGTAAAAAACAATGTAAAAAAAAAAAAAAAAAGCACAGATCAGAAAAGAACAAAATAGAATTGAACGAGAAAATAACAGCAAAGAACAGAACAGAATAGAAAGGAAAGACTGGACAGAACACACAGAATGGGAAAAAACAGCACTGGACAGAACATAATTCAAGAGAAGAGAAGAGAAGAAGAAAAGAAAAAGAAAAGAATAGAATGGGGAAAAGCAGAACATCATAGAATAGAATATTTTAATAGAAAATGGCACAGGAGGACTTAGTCTTAAATACGTTAGATCGTGCAACAGCTTTCAGGTAGCACAAAACCATCACAACTCTAGGGAACAGCAAAGGGGAAGTCTGCCAGGCCCTCTAACATAGAGTCACCATTGGGAAAGAAGAGGACACAGGACTTTCACTCAGCAGGCACAGCATAATCCAGCCCCAGGAGGTAAGCAGGGACTGATGAATAAACCCACAGGCCACTGTGGCAGCTCAATACGGTGCATGATTATGCCTGCAGAACAGCCAGTCCCGGCCAGTACTGAACACGCCAGCGTGAGACGGAGTGGGCATTTGGTTTGCCGAAGGAGTCAGCAGAGAAAAGGAATCAATACGCAAGAGGGAGCGTGTATACACATACACACCTGCATGACTCGCTCTTCCTCTTCTCTTTTTTTTCTCTCCTCCTCCTCCTGTTTCCTCTTCTGCTCCATCTCAGCTTTCCTGATGGGAGAGAGAGCGAGGGAGGACTGTTAATGAGTCACTCGGGCCTGCAGGGAATTATTCCTCCTGATCAATAACCCACAAGAACGTTCATGAAAACACACCCACAGGTGGATTCACAACTGGCACAAAGAGAAACGTAGACTGCATCTAGTCTTTGTAGTTCATATAAGACCCTTCAATAGCTGCTGAAAATTGAATAGTGCATTGTTAGCATTGCTGGCATTGAGTGTTTAAAGAATGCTAGAATTTTAATATCAAGGACACCTGTGTTTTTATTCAGTGAATAAACTCACTATTTGGACATTAAAGCCACACTTAAAAAATAATTGCATTAGATCACAAAATATCAAACCAAGTGGCATTTATATAAATAAATATTGGTCACACATTATATTAGGTGGCCTTAACTACTATGTACTAGCATTAAATACATACAAAAATATGTATTTCATGTGTAGCTACATGTTGTTCTGGGTTGATGTAAGGGTAGGGTTAGGGTTAGGGGTCATAGTTAGGTTTTGGGGTAAGGGTTGGGTTAGGGGTAAAGTTAACAGTGTAACTACAAATGAAATTAAATGCAAGTACTTTAAATGTAATTACAATGTAAAAACATGTACACTACTGTTCAAAAGTTTGGGGTCACTTCCCTGAAATGTTTCTCATGATCTTAAAAATCTTTTGATCTGAAGGTATATGTTTAAATGTTTGAAATTAGTTTTGTAGACAAAAATATAATTGTGCCAACATATTAATTTATTTAATTACAAACTAAAATTTTATAAAAAAATAAAAAAACGTTTTTGAAATGGATGACTTGGACCGAATAATTAAGAAAAGCAGCCAATAAGTGTCCAACATAGAAGGGAACTCCTTCAATACTGTTTAAAAAGCATCCCAGGGTGATAACTCAAGAAGTTGGTTGAGAAAATGTCAAGAGTACATGTCTGCAGATTCTAGGCAAAGGGTGACTACTTTGAAGATGCAAAAATATAACACAGTTTTGATTTATTTTATCGCAACATAATTGCCATATTTCCATTTCTATTATTCCATAGTTGTGATGATTTTACTATTATTCTAAAATGTGAAAAAAATAAATAAATAAATAAGTGACCCTAAACTTTTGAACAGTAGTGTATGAACATAATAAGTACATTGTATCAAATGGTTCATTGTAGTTGAGGCCACCTTATATAAAGTGGGTCCTAAATATCTATAGCACAAAATGTTTTCAAGCAAAACATAGTTGCTAAGGTTTGAAATTATAAAACAACAGATATATATTTCTGGTTGTCAAACTTCTCAGAACATTTCCATAATGTAATGTGATAAACTAGTTGGCTACAAGTAATTGCAAAAAAGGCTCAGAAAAGTGAAGAAAGTTCTGAGAAAAGAACTAGCATCATTTGTTTACCTATTCCTCTCAGTTTAATATTTAGTTTTCTAATGCAATGTAATTCATACAATTCTAAATGACTAACTGTGAAGAAAAAATCTGACACACATTTGTGAACTGGTGGACTGGGATGTGCCAAACATAAACTAAGCAGCACAATGTATGTTGTGTTTGCTTGTGTGGAACAATATATACTTCGACAAAAACAGAGACATATCATCATGGCCTGATTCGTGAAATGATGACAGATGCCTTCCAAGACAGCAAGCTCTGGAGATTACATAAGAGAGAGAGAGCAGGTCAAACTGAACCCTCCCTGATGTATTAATCAGTCTGCCAATCTCCTCCCACACCCTTCTTTTCAGCCCCTGTTCTTCTTTCAAATGCACTGGGATGCTGACCTAATGTACAGTTCATCTTATTCCAAACTTGCGACGTGACTCACATGCGGCGGTCCTCTTCCTCCTGTTTGCGCAACTGCTCGTCTTCCTCGCGTCTCTTCCTCTCTTTCTCCATGTCCTCCTGGATGTGCTTGAGTCTCTCCATCTCCTCCTGCTCCTGCTTCTTCTTCTGCATGGAGAAGAGGAGCTGCTCTGAGCGTTTCACCAGGCCCTCGTATTCCTGATCAATTTCTTTGCGGCTCATCACCGTGGACTGAAAGATGAAGACAGAAAGAGATGATGAAAATGATTCTTTAGAAAAAGGCAGCTCTGAGATCATCTACAGCATATGCTAGTGTAGCCCTAAAAGTTGACAAAATCAACTTATAGCAGATATACAGATTTCTCAAAAATATTGATGAGTCAATGTGCATTCATTGGCATAAACACTTTTTTGACCAACAAAATGTTCTCTAAAATAAGAATGTTCAAGAATCCCCCATTACCACCTGCTTCTGACTAGCAAATAGCTTGCAAACAATGGTTCACAGCAGTGACTAACTAAAGGCTATTTTCTATATCTGCCAATAACAATATTTAGATTATTATGACCATTTCCATCCTCTCTCTTACCCTTGTGATTAAATAAGTTATTTTTTTGCTACTGTACCTTTAAGACTTCTAATAAGTAAAGGACCACTGGTGTGACTGGCTAACCTCTTGCAAATGGAACCAGTACTGTAACAAGGACCCATCAAAATATGGGTGGAACTACAATCCCAGTTTAATGTCCAGAAACAATTATAAGGAAGCCATTTGTAGTTTATTTTCCCCAAAGATTGTAAGCACTGTGGCGCTTTCAATATTGCTCTGTTTGTTTGAGTAGCCTGGCATAACAACAATGATGTAACTAATGGCCTGAGTTGAAACAATAAAAGACAGTAAAGAGTTCAGGAAACAGTCAGTATTATTACATGCGCAGTTATAATCAAGCTACAGCAGGTTTTTGCATTGTCGTCAAGCTACAGTCTTCATCTTTCTGTTCAACTATACATGACACAATGTGTAAGCGAATATTTACATATCAGCTCTGTCTTTAAGCATGTGCACAACAGCAAGGCCAATTGTGGTCTGATTAACGTGTACACATGCTGGACAAAGCTGAGAAACATTCACATTGTCTAGTTCTGTTGGTCTAACTTTGAAGACAAATTATTCAGTATGTTTACATACACAGATAATCGAGTTACAGCAGGTTTTTGCATTGTCAAGCTGAAGTCTTTATCTGTCTGTCCAACTATACATGGCAAAATGTGTAATCGAATATTTGCATATCAGCCTTTCGGAGCATGTGCACACAGCAAGGCCAACTGTGGTCCGATTGACATATACACATGCTGGACAAAGCCGAGCTACAATCGCATTATCTAGGTCTGTTAGTCTAACTTTGTGAAAATCGGACCATGTTCAGTCAGACTAAGCGTTTACATGACACTTGAAAAAGACATATTATTCAGTATGTTTACATACGCAGTTAGAGCTGCAGCAGGTTTTTTGCATAGTTGAGCTACAGTCTTCATCTGTTTGTCCAAATATACAAGACACAATGCGTAATCGAATAATATGCCTTTGCCATGTTTGTGTTGCATTCGACTAAGTTGTTAAAGGGATAGTTCTCCCAACAATGAAAGTTCTCTCATCATTTACTCCCCCTCATGCCATCCCTAATGTGTCTGACTTTCTTTTTTCTGCAGGACACAAATTAAGATTTTTAAAAGAATATTTCTGCTCTGTAGGTCCATACAATGCAAGTGAATGGGTACCAAAATTGACGATCTAAAAAGCACATAAAGGCAGCATAAAAGTAATCCATACGACATACGTTTCAATCCATATTTTCAGAAGTGACATGATAGGAATGGGTGAGAAACAGATCAATATTTAAGTCCTTTTTTTAACTATAATTCTCCTACCTGCCCAGTAGGGGGCGGTATGCATGAAGAATGTGATTCATCAAAAACACAAGAAGAATGTGAAAGTGATCTGTTTCTCACTCAGACCTATCATATCGCTTCTGAAGATATTAATTGACCCACTGGAGTCATATGGATTACTTTTATGCCGACTTATGTGATTTTTGGATCTTCAAAATTTTGGCACCCATTCACTTGCATTGTACGGACCTACAGAGCTGTGAAATTCTTTTAAAAATCTTCATTTGAATTCAGCAGATGAAAGAAAGTCATAAACATCTGGGATGGCAAGGGGCTGAGTAAATGATGAGAGAATTTTCATTTTTGGGTGAACTATTCCTTAACTACACTCGTCAGATATCACCTCTGTTTTCTGGACAATGAGCACAATGTTAAGGGCAATTGTGGTCTGATTAACGTGTATACATGCTGGACGAAGCCGAGCTACACCCACATAATCTAGGTCTGTTGGTGTGACTTTGTAAAATTTTACTTGTACATTTCAGTCGGACTAAAGCGTTTATATGACATTTAAAAAAGACAAATTATTGTTTTAGTCCAACTGAAGTCGAACTTCTGAAGTACATATAAACATACTGACTCGCTATTTCATTTGATAAATTGTACACTGCAGCTTTAAAAAGTTTTCCTCCCCAGAGTCCCTAAACAAATTTGAACAGAATCACCAGGGTTTCATATTGCAAAGTAAAGAAAAAGGCAGCAACTCAGTGGTTACTTATCAGCTCGGAGACAGCAGTGATATTGGGCTACACGCTGGGGCGTGTTGTATTAATATCCTGCAGATATTCATTAATGCTGGATGTGGATTCCACGCCATCTGGCAGAGCACCAGAGGAGCATAGAGGGGTGCGAGCATTGTGAACGTTCATTGTACCGCAGGGGGGTTGAGACTCAATGACAAGGTCCGTCTCACCCCCTAGCGCTAGATGAGTTAGCGCCAGTACAGTGAATGACAGCCATTGACACAATCTGCATTATTAGCCAGGGAGGCCAGAGTAATCTCCAAACCAGATGGTAAGGTAATAGGAGGCATTGCCAATCAAAAACCAGATGCTAATCAAAAAGTGTTATGCTAATAACAAAGAGGGCTATCACAGCACTGAAGGGGAGAGCACTTCTCATTTAGAAGCAGGAATAAAGTGTTCAGTTGGAAAAGTTTCAGCTCTGGTGCCAGCCATCTATCAGAGAGGGGGGCAATGTCTCTCGAGCTCCCCGTCAATAATGCACTCGGAGCCTGACAGATGAGGTCAGTGTCCACATAGAGAATACAACAATGCATATACTGCACTCAATCAGCAACAGCTGAAAGTTGGGAGGAAGGAAAGAAATCAACACTAGAAATGGCATAATGTGCCAAAGCCTTGAAAATCAACTTGATGGCGAATGTCAATGATGAGCTGCATAGAGAAATCTCCTTGTCAGACTGTCGATTTGCATACTTTGTATTTATTTACTCTGCTTTCTGGGTGCTAGCATTTATGCAGAATGAAATGAAAAGCTTTTGCTCTTTTACCATGGGCATTACCCAAAACATTTGGCAGAAAACTCTGTTCAAGGCTTTAGACCGCCTTCATCAGGACATGGAAAAACACACCTGCTGAATAATAAATGAAAAACTGATACACAAATGAAGGCTAAGAAAAGAGCTACACCAAATAACATCATTGTGCTTTGTAAGCTGGAGGAGGTGAAAGGTGTTTGGCAATCTTGGGCAAATCTCCCAGTTGGTAAATCATGGGTTTGATTGCCAAGGAACACACATTCTGATAAAATGTAACCTCGAATCCACTGTAAGTCACTTTGGATGTATTGTAAATGTTTTCCTGTGGAAAGCCTCACCTTAATCTTAGACATGAGGGCATCGGTGGAGGTGGCCAGTTCCTCAACCTGCTTGCTCATCTCCTGTTTGCCCTCCTTGAGTCCATTGACAGCCTCGTTGAACTTCTCCATCCTATTCCTCAAATTTTTCACTTTCACCAA
This sequence comes from Myxocyprinus asiaticus, assembly GCF_019703515.2. Taxonomy (NCBI): domain Eukaryota; kingdom Metazoa; phylum Chordata; class Actinopteri; order Cypriniformes; family Catostomidae; genus Myxocyprinus; species Myxocyprinus asiaticus. Next base: position 29,676,356 of record NC_059363.1, read on the forward strand.
GCCATCAATGCTGCCGTATGAATGCACAGTTCAGATTTGTCACCCACAGCTTTACAAAAACACAAATACTAGATGCAAGCAATGTATTTTTTGCAATTTAGGAACCGGCTCCTATTTAATTTATAACTTGGAATTTGAATTCCATTGGTCATGCCCCACAATATGTTGAACTAAAATTTTAAGTGGAATAGCAGGAAGAGGAATTAACTGAACTGTAATTCAAAGAAATTCAACAAGCAGTTTAGTCCATAAAATTAAAGGAATATTCCGGGTTCAATACAAGTAAAGATCAGTTGACAGCATTTGTGGCGTAATGTTGATTACCACAAAAATTAATTTTGACTCGTCCCTCCTTTTCTTTAAAAAATGCAAAAATCTTGATTATAGTGTGGCACTTACAGTGAAAATGAATGGGACCAATTTTTGGAGAGTTTAAAGGCAGAAATGTGGAACTTATAATTTTATAAAAGCACTTGCATGAATACTTCTGTTAAAACTCATGTATTATTTAAGCTGTAAAGTCATTTAAATTGTCATTTTTAAAAGTAATTTTAGGGTTTGTTGACATCATCATGGCAATTAAATTGGCCACAGACTTTTCACAGAAAAGGTTAGTAAGTGATTTTATCACACTAAAATCATGTCAACACACACATTGTTCATGTCTTGTGGCTATATTTTTGAAAGAGTATTTTAACATTGAAAAATTTACTCCATTCACTTCCATTGTAAGTGCCTCACTGTAACCTCGATTTTTGCTTTTTTTTAAAGAAAAGGAGGGCCAAGTCAAAATAATTTTTTGTGGTAATCAATATTATGCCACAACTGATGTCGATTGAGCTTAACTTGTTGTAGCAAAAGTTCTTAACTATCTCAAGGAGGAAGCGGGAGACGGCGAATCAAACTCAAAAGTTATTTTTATTTTCTCTCACTCAAAAGCTTCAAACTACAAATGTAAGCTGCACCGACACACACACACAAACACACACGCACACACACACACACACGCACACACACACACACACGCACACACACACACGCACACACACACACACACACACACACACATGCAGGCTCGGCCCTCTATCCCCTCCAGCAGTCTGGATCACCCTTTAAATCACTCTCTGCTCTCACTGCAAACACAAAACAGCTGTTAGAGGTGATTTCCCACAGGTGCCAACCCTTACCGCACTCACTCTCCACAGATATCGCTCGGCCACGCCCCCATCACCACATACCCCCATCGCCCGACTCAGGCCAGGGAACCATCCGGCCTGTCACTTACCCCCCCCCCATTTTATGGAGAGAAAATCCACAACAGCCATCTGCACCCCAGGCCTGTGAACCACCTCAAACTTAAAAGGCTAGAGAGCAAGATACCAACAGGTGATCTGCGCGCTGGCATCCTTCATGCGATGGAGCCACTGGAGCGGGGCATGGTCCGAACAGAGGGTGAAAGCATGCCCCAACAGATAGTACTGGAAGGTGAGGACCGCCCACTTGAAGACCAAACATTCCTTCTCGATTGTGCTGTACTTAGTCTCTCTCATCGTGAGCTTGCGACTAATAAACAGCACAGGGCGTTCCTCCCCCTCCACCATCTGGGAAAGTACCACTCCCAACCCCCTGTCCGATGCATCCGTCTGCAAGATAAAAGGGAGAGAGAAGTCAGGAAAGTGCAATAATGGCCTGGGTGCAGCTTTTACTTGCGTGAACGTCTGCTGACACGGTTCCGTCCACTGAACGGATCTGGTGCTCCCTTTTTAGTAAGATCAGTCAGCGGGCTGGTGATGGTCGAATAATTAGGCACAAACATACGATAATAGCCAGCCAGTCCCAGGAACTGTCTCACCTCCTTTTTGGTCTTGGGTCTTGGGCAGGCTGCAATCGCAGCGGTCTTATCAATTTGCGGCCGCACCTGCCCATGACCCAAGTGGAAGCCCATATATCATACTTCCACCTGTCCAACTGCACACTTCATAGGGTTTGACGTGAGGATTCTGTTCATGAGCCACTGAAACATAGCCGGGGCCCCGAACAAACCGAAAGGAAGGGTGAAAAATTGGTGTAAGCCAAATGGTGTGGAAAATGTAGTTTTGTTACGGGACATGGGAGATATGGGGATCTGCCAATATCCCTTTGTTAAATCCAGTGTTGAATAAAAGCGAGCTGCACCTAACCGATCGAGAAGCATCAATCCGAGGCATTGGGTATGCATCAAATTCAGACACTGCATTGACATTTCTATAATCCACACAGAACCGAACCGAGCCGTCATTCTTCGGAACCAACACCACTAGGCTGGCCAAGTCACTGGGATTCTTCTATTAACCCCATATCTAGCATGGCTTTTAATTCGTCCCGAACCACTTTCTTTTTGTGTTTGGGTAATCAGTAGGGATGACTGCTACCACTGCCCCTGGAGTCATTTCGATATGGCACTCTATGAGATTCGTACAACCGGGAAGAGACGAGAGCACATTGGAGAATTCTCCTTGCAACCTGGCAACCTCCGTGACTTGTGACGGTGAGAGGTGGTCTCCGCAAGTGACCAGGGTGACTCGATCGGTGACTTTTAAGTTTACCTCTGGTCCGAGCTCCTCCCTCTCTGGAACCACCAACTTTAGTTGTTCGGCAACTTACGGGGACCGCCTCTCTCCATGGTTTTAAGAGATTGTGGTGGCAAATCTGACATGCTCCGCCTCTATCCATTCGTTTAACCTCACAATCTTTTTCCCCGACTCACCATGTGACCTCAAAGGGCCCTTGCCATTGGCGAGTAATTTAGAGATCGATGTGGGAAGTAATACAACGACTTTATTTCCCGGTGTAAATTCCCGTAGTTGAGTACCCCTATTATAAAGCCGGCTTTGACGTTCTTGAGCCTGGAGCAAATTCTCCTGTGTTAATTGTCCCAGTGTGTGGAGTTTTGCTCTCAGGTCAAGAACGTATTGAATTTCGTTTTTGCTGTCTGAAGGTCCCTCATCCCAATTTTCCCATAAGATGTCGAGCACACCACGCAGTCGATGGCCATACAATGATTCGAATGGGGAAAACCCCGTGGAGGCTTGCGGGACCTTTCGTACTGCAAATAATAGGGGCTAGAGCCACTTGTCCTAATTTCGAGCATCCTTGTGCACAAACTTACGAATCATATTCTTTAGTGTCTTATTAAATCGTTCGACCAAGCCGTCTGTTTGGGGGTGATAAACGCTGGTCAGAATCGATTTAATCCCCAATAATTCGTACAGTTCACGTAGTGTACATGACATAAATGTTGTGTCCTGATCAGTGAGGATTTCTTTCGGAATCCCCACTCGGGAGCTAATTCTGAAGAGTGCCTCCGCAACACTATGTGCTGAGATGTTGCGCAGAGGCACTGCTTCCGGATATCACGTTGCGTAGTCCACCAGAACCAAAACAAAGCAATGCCTGTGTGCCGTCTGCTCTAAGCCACTTCGTTCAAAGTGGACCTGAATCAAGGAATGGGGGCGCAATGGCGGTCTTGGTCACCAACTGACATTCACGGCATGCCGCACACTATCTGCGAACATCGCTGTGAATGCCCGGCCAATAGAAATGGGCCATTAGATGGTTCAGTGATTTTTCCTGCCCTAAGTGACCCACCATCAGATTATAATGAGCCGTCTGGAACAACATTTCCCGACGGCTCTTCGGTACTAACAATTAGGTTGTATTTTCCTTTGTCTGAGTGTCCTGTGTCACTCGATACAACCGATCCTTGATCATTGAAAAATATGGATATGCGAGTGCAATGTCTGGCTGGAGACGTTGACCATCAATCACTTTCCCTTGATCAAAGGTGTGCCTAAAGGACTCATCTTGCATCTGATCCAGAAGGAAATCCCTTGCATGGAATCTTCTAAGGGCTGGGGAAGCCGGCAATTCCCTCTCCCTTACATCATCCTGATGTGGAGCTGATGTAGACGGCCCCGGGTCCACCTCCCCAGCCAGTGCATCAAAAACCACACACTGAAACATTCTGTTACAGGACCCATCCACACAGATTTATCAAGCAGTAAATGCCGGCCAATTCATACCCAAGATTAGCGGATGGGTGAAACTGAATGATGAACGGCACTAACGGGTCATCGTGAATATCCCTGTGCACACACCTTACTTTACCTGCCGGCTTGTATCCAAAGCCTCGGACTGAATCAAGCTTTGGTGAATGGAGGTTTGATTACAACCTGAATCCACCAAGGCTTGTTATGTACCCCCCTTTATACTCACAGGTATCCGGTACGCTCCTGCTCGTTCGGGGATGGCCTGTGGTGCGTCAGGGACCTGGACCAATGTCTCCACCTTCATCGTGCTGCATCGGTCCTGGAAATGCCCAGGACCCCCTGCAGCTTCAACAGACCGGCCCAGACTTCACGCCCACACCCGAGGCAGTGGATTCACCAGCCTGTGAGGGAGGGTGGAGAGGGTTAGGGGAAGCCAGCATGATGAACAGCCCACAGGACCGGGGGACCGGTTTTGGGGAAGGCATTCCCCATTTCCAGGGAACAGGAACTGGATACAGGGAAGGGGAGGGAAGGGAGAAAGAGGAGAGAGAGAGAGAGAGAAAATGGCTCCCACTGGACCCGTTCCCTTCGTCAGCCGGGAGACGAACTGCTCCAGCACCACGATGTTGATGACGTCGGTGTCACCCTCCTCCTCAGCCAGAAACCACCGGCGGCAGGTGTCGCGGAGCTGTTGTGTGAAGGCGAAAGGGTGGCCGACATTGTTCAGTGTCAAGAGTGCGGAACCGCTGGCGATGCTGTTCTGGTCTCTGGCTGACCTGTTGCAGGATGGCTTTCTTCAAATCAGAATACCCCAGGAGGTTGGCCACCGGAAGTTGGTGTACCACAAGTTGGGCTTCCCCAGACAGCAGCGATAGCAGATGGACTGCCCACTGTGAGCGTTGCCACTTCAGGGCTCTGGCTGTGTGCTCGAAGAGCTCAATGAAGGCCTCCGGGTCATCCTGCAGTGTCATCTTCACTTGCATCACATGGGGTCCTGCTGCTGCTGGGGTTATGGCTGAAGCCCCCTCCTCCCGCCGCTCCCGCCGGTCCTTCGCTTGGGCCTGAAGGAGCACCTCGAAGAACTTCTGCTCCATCTGCAGCTCCATGGGGGCCTGGTTTTGTGCTTGGTGGATGCTGGTGAGGGAATTGAAGCGGCGAGGACATCATGGCAGCATATCCTTCCTCCTTCCCGGGTTTCGGCACCACTGTGGCAAAAGTTCTTAACTCTCTCAAAAGGTATTTTTATTTTCTCACTCAAAAGCTTCAAACTACAAATGTTAGCTGCACTGACACACACACGCAGGCTCTCTCTCCCCTCCGGCGGTCTGGTTAGCCCTTTAAATCACTCTCCACTCTTACTGCAAACTCAAAACAGCTGTTAGAGGTGATTTCCACAGGTGCCAAACCTTACCGCACTCACTCTCTCGGTCTCGCTCTCAACAGATGTCGCTCGGCCACGCCCACATCACCACACTCATATTGAACCTGGAATATTCTTTTAAAGTTCTTTTATTAAATATAGTGAAATAATAAATAGGCATTTTTCTAGGTGGTATTTCAAACATTGATTATTAATATCATATACTGTAATGTTTCTGGAAATACCTTATGTGTTACTCCAACTGAAAAGTTGAGTATATTTTTTTAAAAATGCAACTAACAAAGCAGTTAAATGAATTTCTTGGAACTTTTTTTAGATCTACTTACTTAAATTCAAATTAATTTTACAATTCTGCATCTTGCATCTGCTACCTCAATTCAAAAGGCCTTCTCAATTCAGTTCTGAAAGGTCCACAACCCTGGACACCACACTGATATTCGAAAATGGGTCCATTTTGTCTAGTTTGTACTACTTGAGAAATTTCATTCAATAATAGAGGAGTGTGCTGGTGTTTGTACATACCGAGCCTTGTGTCGTCTTTTGCACAGCCACATGCGAACTGTCTTTTGAATCTTGATGCAGGCTCTGGCCCTGTACTTCATTTTGTTTCTCACTGAAGTAAGCAAATGGAAAGGAAAAAGATGCTAACACATCAAACTGATAAAACTATAATGATATAAAAGTGAACAGGAGGTATAAAAAGTGTTACAGGGTGTGGGATGCCTCGAATTGCTTTATTATGGCCAGTTTGCCTGAGGTTATCGAGTGTGTCGTACATTTAATGACTGACAGCGAGCACCACTGGATCTTCTTCCATCGGCTGCACACCAGCCACTTATTGACCTGTTTTACAAGCTCAGCCAGGTGCTCCGGATCAGACTTCATGATCTGGTCAAACTCTGCAAACTGAGACATACACACAGAGATTTATGTAGCATTTATGTAGCTGCATTCTCTTTTATGAGGTTCCCATGTGTCCCAGCTTAATGGAACGGGACGGCGGTCTTAAAAGCTTTCTGTTATTCTAACCCTTATGAGAAATGGCATGAGAAATTATCACCTTTCCAGGGCGGAAGAAAACTCGGGTCAATCCAAACTTGTAATCGTTCTCGTTTAGGCCCAGTGCTTTAAACAGAGCCTAGGGCAGGAGAGAATACATTCAGACAGAGGCACAGATACTTTATTAATTGATTATACTTGAGACACTGTGCATTCTAGGCATGATGTAATCAACAAAATTATGAAGTATCAATAATTGCAGGCCTCTCATATATTACTCTGGAATATATAAGAACATTTTATGATGAAGTAAATACTTTATATTTAACCACAAGCGTATGATTAAAATGCAAATGTATCTGTAAGTACTGATGATATACCACTATCATTTGTCAAGCAAATCAATGAGGGATTACTCTGTGCGTGCTTTTGCAAGATAATATCAAAGGTCACATAGTATTTTCTAAAAATAATCTAGCTTGCCATGGTCTATTATACCTATCGTAATTATGTAGACAATATTATCAACTTAACTAGATTTGTTTACATTTTCTGAAGAAAATGTAAGTGGTGCTTGCCCGTGCAAAACTCACCACTATGAGGTTAGGGTGTTGTGGGTGGTTGCCAGGGTATTCCTATGCTGTTTGTAAGGTGGTTTTTAGCATGTTTCTGTGCGGTTGCTAGTGTTTTCATGAGTCAAATTATCCCACCCCCAAGACGCCATGATATTCTGGTCCCTAGATATGGTAAGGGTTTCTCCTACAATGTAAGTCTATGGGATTGTATCGCTTTTTATTTTGTCCACCAGGTGAAAGTCTGATAGCACACTTTTCTTTAAAAAGCAGCATGATTTGAGGTACTATTTATACCCGTGGCAAAAATAGTGTAGGATAAATTATACATTGAAGTTTAATACTTTTTAAGGGAATTTAGTTGAAATCCCTTACATTACTGTAAGTAACCCTTACCGAGCACCATTAATAAAAATAATAATAATTTTTTATTAAAAAACACATTACAAAGAACAAAACTATTCATTTTATAAGTAATAATATAATGTTACAAAAAAACAAAGCAGTTTACTTTGCAGAAGAGTCGAGGATCCAGTCTTGTGAGTTTGCTGGGCATGTACTGCTTGTACATGTTGTAAAGCTCGTGGAATGGAGCTCGGGAAGGGAAGCCGCCCTGCATCAGGTCCAGCACTGATACCATGCCTGAGAGGAGAATATTAAAGTCTGCAGCTGAGGCATGAAGTCTAAAACAAGAACCAACATCTTTTTCTTTGTAATGTGTAATCAACCTGAAAATTATACATACTATTTTCAACAAAACTATGGGTCTCACGGAACAAATATGAGTATATATTGAGAATGTATCCTACATACAGGGTTCCCACTCTATTCAAACAATGAATTTCCATGACTTTGCCATGACTTGAAAGATAATTTCCATGCCCAGACATTTAGCCTTCCATTCTGAAAATGGCACCGAAATCACATAATCGCAAATTTGTAAAAAAAACAAATCCACACCATTGTTTGATAAAAGTTCAACTGTAAACATTTAATTGTAAATTTAATCCATACAAACACATTGCGTGAATCCTAAAATGGGCGGGGATTAGCAGCACATCGTTGCCTCTAAGGGTGCTTTCACACTTGGTTCGATTGCTTGGACCGCACTCGGGTTCGTTTACTCGCCCCTCACCCTGCCTTGCTGGTCTCAGTTCACATTATATTATTTCGGTCTGAACCACGTTCTGTCACCAACATGAGTACAAATGGCAGCTGTTTACCACTATAACTAGGCAACAACTCAAGAATTACAAATTTGATTATGATTACAACTCATAATCAGCTTCGCTGTGTTATTAAAGTATTCATCTCTTTAGATTTACCACCAAAACTTTACACGCACAAAACTACATTTGTGTCTCGCAAGGATGCAATGAATGTGCAATGATGCGATGAAATTTAGCGTTTGTCTGCTGCGAGCCTGCGGATGCGTTGCAAGAGATGAGAAGAATGTGAGCTTCTCTCTGAAGGGGATTTATTTAGACACAAGCAGGTGTGAGAAATGCATTATACCATAATAATTGCGATCGGGAGCCTGCAAAGACGCGAACTATAAGTCATCATAAGCGATTCACTTTAGGCCTGGGCGATAGGACAATGTAATCATATATTGACGATATCTTAAAAAGAACCCGATGCTGATTACGACACTCAATTGAGCAAAGATGATCAACAATATCGGAAAATGGAAAACCCATGGATCTGGGAAGTCAGCAAATATATTCAACAGTAGCCCAGGGTGTGAAACTAACACCCGCCACCCGCCAAATGCGACGAGGCTGAATCCAGTTTGCAAGCTTCTTGTCCAAATGTATTTCATGCGTGAGTAATTTTGCTCATATATCCGCAAAAGGCGGGTGACCTGTAAGGCATCTCGGAGTGACACATGACAAGAAATGCTGTTAGACACAGAGACGCATGCTTGAATAAACACATTTTATTATATTTTTAAGAACAGTCTAAGAAAAGCTGTCAATGCCTGTGTCTGATTCACTGTTTGTTCAGAGACGTGCAGCACGAGCCTGTTCGTGGAACAAGTGCATGTAAAGAGTTTTCACTCTTTTTTCTCTGTTTCATTTGTCTGAAAACTGTTTGCAAGAATAATGTAGTCTATAAGAATGCTGCAAATGATCTCAGATCATCTCAGGAGGTGCTGTGAGTTTAGTTAACTTTATTTCCACGGAGAAGTTCGTGGTTAACATGCATTGTGAACGCAGCTCTGCAGGTTCAGTAATATATTTCTTAGTATTAAAGAAACAAAGACGAAAGTGATTAAATCATAAAATAGTACAAGACACGTTCACCTTGAACCTAAAATTGAGATCTATTTTCTTTTCTTTAGGCAGCATTAACTGTATTACCAAAACACAATACAAACACAAATTCGATAAGAACACACATTTAGCAAAATTATTATGGGAACACAAGGGAATTTATTAGGCTTTATTATTATGATTATTATTATCATCTTTACATTTATAATTGTATTTAGCTCTTAATCTGTAGGCTATTAGTAATTTTCCACCTGTTGCCATATACTTGCGTGATGGCAAATGCGGCCGTTGGAGACAGTGAATGTTTGCACTTGGGGAGGTTGTTATATATATGATGTTTATAGTTATTTAAAATGATTATTTTAATTTCGTTTAGTCTAAAGAGCAATTTGAATTTAGAAATGTCTTTTGTTTATGTTTTTCGTGTTTCAAAAACTGAATTTAAAATTAATTTTCATGACCCTTGGCGGAGGGGGTTGACGATATAATCGTATATTGTGATATTTTTAAGGCGATTATGACTAAAATATTTTTTACATATCACCCAGCCTTAGTTCACTGCTGTGATTTGGTACAATTGTGTTCATATCAGCAGTAAAGTTCACTTGAACTGTACCCCAGTCCACTTTTTCAAGTGGACTCAGGTGCGGTTCCCGGGTGCGCACCCAAGTTCGGAAAACAGTGTTCACATTATCCAAACAAACCGAACTTTGACATCATTCGAACCCAAAAGTGCTAGAGTGAAAGCACCCTAGTTGGCCAGGTATTCTAAATAACATGATATATTTTAAACTCTTCACCGTGTGTTTTTAATCCAGAGCAACGTAACACCCTGGTTAAATATTTTAGGACAGATTATAATAAATAAAAATATATTAACTATAAAAAAAAAAATGCCATGATTTTTCAATGACTTTGATGATTTTTTAATTTCCATGACATTTCCAGGCCTGGAAATGACCATTTTAAAATTCCCTGATATTTCCAGGTTTTCCATGACCGTGTATATACTATCTAGAAATTAACATTTTTATTGAGGGGTAATATTTTCCATCTGGAATCTTTTTCAGGAGCGTTTGTTTTTTCACCTTTGAAAAGGATTTTCTTTTTTTTCTTTTTTTTAAATCATATAAAACAGTGTAATGTCAATGTATGTCAAATACGTCAGTTGAATCAATTAACTGACATAAATTATCGATTTGACCAAGTATGGCTGTTGCTTGAAAAACTCTAATGAATATCAAATACAAAAGTAGCTGTTAATATTGTACAAGATGACATAACACAATTCTAGAATACATTTAAATAATTGGTTGACCCTACAAAAGATTACACAGCTCTCTGCAGGCTACCATCAGGTAGATATTTGACTTATGTAAATGACTCACGACATGCAAGTGTGGTTCACTTCTAGCTTGCTTTGAACTTATATTAAGTGATTCCCAACTAGTCAACATAGGCCTAAAGTATCAAATAGTGTTGGAACTAATAGAGTAGTTGACTAGTTGACTTGATTGTGCAAACCCAATTAAATTCTATTCCTGTTTTTTGCCAACTTGCTGTTCCACTAGAAATGTAATTTCTAAAACTTTGCAAATAGCCTATAAAATGCAATCACCTTCAAAACACTCATGTGTTAACGGCACTTCAAAAAGATAATGAGAACTCAGTGGAGCTCAATATGGCTGCTCCATAGACAATTTCGGTATTTGAGAGCTTGCGACTGATGAATGGTGTGTATTTGAAATGGCTTTTCTTACATTTTCAAGCATTACATGCAGTGCAGCGGCAGGATTTGGTAACATGCCTATACATTCATATACATACCGGAGCACTGCAGCTGAGACAGAATCTGGGCTCCTTCAAACTGGTGGCTGACCATCTTCAGATTGGGCTTCACACAACGGATGAAACTAGAGCCCTTTAGAAAACATATATATGGCAGTTTATTACCTTTTAACAAATAAAACCATTACAATAAAAAACATTAAACAAAATAGTTAAATACTCCTATACATTTTCATCATTACTTTTGTTAATGAGATTAACACAAAATACGTCAGTTTTCAAATAACATTAATGAATTCTTATTAATTTCTCATGCATACACTGTTTTGACAGCACTTCACAGAGTGGGCTGGAACACCGACAGGGGGTGCCGCAGCACCCTCAGCACCCCTACTTCTCGTGGCTATGATGATGCACTGTAGCCTAATATTGTGCTTTTTTCCCTCAAAATATTTTAACTTTATTCATGCAATATACTACTTTATTCTCGTAATGCTACAACTTTATTCTAAAAATTGACTGATTCTTGAGATAAGGGACAAAACATGTCTTACATACAAAAGACCTATTTATGTTAAAAATCAAGAAATTAATAATAATAAAAATACTGGAAAAGTTAAATCTAAAGGAAATGTGTATACTCAGGGCATTTATACATCATATATATTTTTTAATAATTTCATTAGAATTTTTTTTTTAAATGCATGCTCTATACTTGAACTACCAAAATAATACATACAAAAATTAAAGCTAGGGATCTGTAAGATATCAAAAAATATGTAAAGTAAACTTTAAATTGTATTTTCCATGAAAATTTTTTTTATCAAAGTTGTGTCCTCACTTTGTGTCAACTACTTCAGATTTTTTTTTAATCCTGAATAAATCAGACAACGTCATGGTCAGCTATAACTCTGAGTATCCCTTTTCCACTTCCTGCTCATGGTGGATGCAACAGTAGGACACGTAGTCTGGTAAGTTTTATATTTTAAACAAACATGTTTAAGTCTCTGCAGTCACAGCTTCAACATGTCATCTCCGTCATTCCTATTAGGATAATTTCTGTTAGAATTGTGGGATAAATTTTGACATTTTAGTTTAGGTTATAGAGGCAGCTTTAACTAAGGAAAAAAAACAAAATGGCTCCAGTGTACAACACATGGTTAAGATGGAAACATATTCAATTTTGTCAACTCCGTCAGAATTTTCAGAATAGTATGAAAACAGAAATAAAAAATTATAGAATGCATTTTATCACTTAACTCCTTTAATGAATACCATTATTAGATAAAGACTTACACTCTTGTTAGATGAATCAAAATAAAATAGCATGCTTTTTGTGTGTCTGACAGAGTTGACACTAATTTCAGTAAGTTATGAAGTGAATAAATGTCAATTTTCAGGAAAAAACATTTTTTATAAAAACCTGTTCCCTTACATGGTTCATCAGCTGAGACCTTTGTCTACAAATATATCCATTTCAAATTAATTTTGTATTAAAAAAAAATAAAACTAAGATTTAAAACCCATTGTGTCCCTTATCTCAAGAACCAGTGAATTTTGATTTTATTCTAAAAATATTAAGAATGTAATCTCATAATGCTACAACTTTATTCTATTATTTTGACTTTACCCTCAAAATAATACGACTTAATTGTATAAATCTTAATTTTTATTTTATTTCAATGTGTCACTTAAACGGCCTCATAAAAACCAGCGGGCACATTTGTAAAATAAATAAAACATTACTCACTGTACTGCGAAGCTTTTCAAGCAGAATGTTCAGCTGGGTCTGTGAGAGTTGATCAGAAGAGAAAAGAGTGTCTCATGAACTTCAGTTCAGAACATCTGTTCTTGCTGAAAATAATACTATACACATACTGTAGCTTTACAATTGTGCTGCCATGCAAATGGTATCAGACACTGACAAATACAGTAAGCATCAGACATGCATTGTGCCAGTGACTGGGTCAACTATGTAGATCTTAGCATCTTGCTATCTACACACTCGTTATTTCATGAAAAGGATCATATCTTATTCAAGATTTTGTGCCAAAAACAGTCAATGTATTGTTTGACATGACCATTTTCCACCCTCTTTCTGACCCTTAGTATTAAAAGGACTATTTAATGCTCTTGTACCTTCTTCGCAAGTGAACTGAGCAACAGCACTTTTCAGTGCTTACTTGCGGGCTGCGGGTTTGCAGTTGGATCAAACATAGTTTGCCCTGCCCCATACTTTAATAATGCCTACTTCCTCCTCATTACCTCTGGATGCACCAAGTTTCTGAACACGGATGCAGCCGGTCGTTGGCATTACTGATGTGGACAGTCATGTGTTAATGTATGATCTAATGTCGGAAACTTGAGGCTGTTCAGAACAGTTTTGAGCTCTAAAAGTTACAGTATGTTTTAATATTATAGCCTATTGAACTTATTCAGCAGAGAAAAATATTGGTAACGTTCACACAAAGACATGGCAATGGACCAGGGCTGTGTTTCCCAAAAGCAACGCAAGCCTAAGTAGATCGTAGAAACCATTGGCCCCAATGGTCTCTACGATCAATTTATGCTTGCGATGCTTTTGGAAAACGCAGCCCAGGTGGTGAAGGAGATCAGAGGAGAAAAGAGGGAACAATCTAGAATCAGTATTTATTTATGAAGTTACAGGTCGACACACTGTATGTGACCCCATGTTGCCAGCACTGAATATTTCAGCCAGGCTTACCCTACAAAAGCTTCATTTGTTTCTCTTTTTTCCATTGTTTCTGGCTTTCTACAATTATTTCAGCCCAAGAACATTACTGCTTTTCTCAGGGAAAGGTTGAAGAAACAGGAGGAAGTCTAAGAGAGGAAGATGGAGAGAGGACAAAAAAATTAAAAGGAAAGGACTTAGATCACCAGATAAGAGGTCAGACATATCTCAAAACTTTTAAAACCTACATCAACTAAGACCAACAGAATAAAAACAATTTATTTAAAATCTAGCCTCACAAAACAAAATCTACAAAGCTCCAACGATACACCGTTAAGGAACTCCTAATCTAAGGAAAATCAGTCTATATACTAAAACCTTGAAGGCTCAAAAAACTGTCAACTGTAAGCTTGTTAACTCCTTTGAAAAAATGTGTTACCTGGTCATTAGGAGAGTATATGTTCAAAGATAAAGAATAGGTTCACCTTGAATTTGTTTCCCACACTGATAAAGCTGAGCTTGCCAGCCTTCTGCTTGGAGTCCCTGGAACTGGAGTTGTTCTCAAAGAGATCCCGGATAAACTTGTCCTTCGACTCACACACCAGGCTCTCCAAGGACATGTGTAGGGCATCATTATTCTTCTCCACAAACTGGGTCTGCTCACACACATACACCCACAACCCACAGGGCACAGAAATAAACACAATGTTAACCTCACACATACAAACATTACTCGAAAAAAACAACAACTTAACCAAAGGGATTCCCCCAAGGCACAAAGCTACAGTGTGGCACAAAGTAATTAAACCATGTTAACACCTGTCATTTAATAGAATTAAAACAATACATAAAAGGATCATGAATAAAATAAGTAAACAGGGTCCTTACAGTCTCATAGCACACAGCACCAGCAAAATGTCTTATGATGAAACCTTCGTCATCTCTCAGATTCCTGTGGATTGTAAGCTTGGACTTCCTGGGCACCTGAAAAACCAACCCAGAGAATTAAATGTCCCACACACGCCATCTAACTGATGTAGCCTTATGACTGCCAACATATCTGGGTCTTGACATTGATAGAATATCAGGGTGACTCTCACAAAAAGTGCCAGGAAATGTCTGGTTCATATTTCTAGGCCAAAATCAAAGTAAAAAAAAAAAAAAAAAAACTTTTAATACCATTAAGATTTGACCAAGAATTTGGTAAAATTTTAGTATAAAAACAGCCTCTATATTTTCTTTATGCAAAATATCAATTCTAATTTTGGGGGTTGAAATATGACCAGGACATTTCTTCATAAGTCTTACTCATCTTACAACGATTCTGTAGCTTGAAGCAATAGTTCATCCAAAAATCAAAATATTGCTATAATTTAGTAAACAATGCAAGTTCTCGCTTAAAGACACAAGCAGTGTTTGGTGTAAGCTAATTTCAACTCGATAAATCCTTACTGTAATCTAATTATTTTTTAGTACAAAAAGTAGTGTCCCATATTACATTTCAAATTCTTGTTATCAGATTTCAGTTACTGACTTTCAATTTAGTTAATTACTTTTTAATTACTTTACTTGGGTGACACATATTTCTAAAATAATATTATTTATATAGAATACCCCTAGAACAGGGGTCTCAAACCATTGGCCCACCGGAGTGTTAATGGTTTATCCTCAAACTAAATTAAAAGCAAATGAATTTTTACTTTCTGCATTTTGTTTTGGTCTTTAATGTTTCCCATAATTCTCTTAAAGGATTATTAAACCCTAGCCTAATAAATTCCACATGGTTTATTACACAAAACTATTTTTGGATTGCTTCCATCATGATCTACGGAACTGTTTGTCTTGGAAGCATCCGTTGATGCGACGCATGTTCAGGTGATGGCCACTCCTTTTCTATTTTTGATGCGCTGTACAGCTACTCAAGTCACTTATTTTGACTGTCCAACTGAACTAAAATGATTTCATTTTCAAATGTGTAAACTTGCTATGTAAGTTATGTCCTTATATATTTAAATAACATCTCACCATTACATCAAAGCAGCTCATGATGTTTCTTGACTCTCGTCTCTAAACGGGACTGCAACTTCCAATGGGTCTGCCGTTCTCATGAAATACAATATCAGGTGTCATAACACCACTAAATATGCAGATCAATCTGCTAGGTAGCTGTGAGGGAGAGATGAGTTGCTCAATTCTGAAAACATCTGTCCACCATGCATTAATAACTGTAGGCTATTACTGCACCAATAACTAAAACTATTAACTGAGCGCTATTAACTGGTGCACTCCACCTCTGCGTCAGTCCACAGCGCCACGGCAAAAGAAATAATACTTCGTTGTGAAATTTAGGGTGGCCAAATGTCCTCTTTTTCACAGACATGTCCTCTTTTTCAGACACGAAAAAAGCGTCCCGCCGGGATTTCAAAACTGGCTAGAAATGTGTAGGATTTGTATTCATATCGATGTGCTTTCTTCAGTTAGGAATATTACTGTATATATTCTGTGTATTTCGTACTGCACACATCAGTTTTCACGTGTTTACGTGTCCTTATGTGATCATTCTCTCACTCGGTGCGTGCTGTGGGAATAGAGCACCTGCTTCATCAGACTCACACTTACTACATATTATTTTTCATTGAAAATGTACTGTATTGAGACAACATCAAGAATGCTGCATATCAGGGAAATATGAGGGGAGAAACAAGCCATGCGTCTCTATTCGCATACTTTCCATTCAAAATATACTCTGACTAGCACAAAACATGTCAACCAAAGGAGAGTTTTTCCTAAAAAATTTAATCTTCAGGGATGTTCACCTGGGCACAGAAGAAAGGCTAAAATGTTTTGGAGGCTATCAAATAAAATATGATTATGTGCACTTCAGGTAAATGAGACTTAAAAGGTAATATTTCATTACTTTTTCTTTCTTTGTTACTGTTATATATATTTACTATGTGTGTGTGTAGTGTTTATATATTTATATATATATATATATATATATATATATATATATATATATATATATATATATATATATAACTCAGCAAAAAAAGAAACGTCCTCTCACTTTCAAATGCTTTTATTTTCAGCAAACTTAACGTGTAAATATTTGTATGAACATAAAAAGATTCAACAACTAAGACATAAACTGAACAAGTTTCACAGACATGTGACTAACAGAAATGGAATAATGTAACCATGAACAAAGGGGGGGTCAAAAGTATCATTCAGTATCTGGTGTGGGCACCAACACCATTAAGCACTGCAGTGCATCTCCTCCTCATGGACTGCACCAGATTTGCCGGTTCTTGCTGTGAGATGTTACCCCACTCTTCCACCAAGGCATTTGCGAGATCCCGGACATTTCTGGGGGGAATGGCCCTAGCCCTCACTCTCTGATCCAACAGGTCCCAGACGTAGTCAATGGGATTGAGATCTGGGCTCTTCGCAGGCCATGGCAGAACACTGACATTCCTGTCCTGCAGAAAATCACGCACAGAATGAGCAGTATGGCTGGTGGCATTGTCATGCTGGAGGGTCATGTCAGGATGAGCCTGCAGGAAGGGTACCAGATGAGGGAGGAGGATGTCTTCCCTGTAATGCACAGTGTTGAGATTGCCTACAATGACAACAAGCTCAGTCCGATGATGCTGTGACACACCGCCCCAGACCATGACGGACCCTCCACCTCCAAATCGATCCCGCTCCAGAGTACAGGCCTCGTGTAACGCTCATTCCTTCGACGATAAATGCGAGTCTGACCATCACCCCTGGTGAGACAAAACCATGACTCGTCGAAGAGCACTTTTTGCCAGTCCTGTCTAGTCCAGTGAAAATGGGTTTGTGCCCATCGGCGACATTGTTGCCAGTGATGTCTGGTAAGGACCTGCATTACAACGGGCCTACAAGCCCTCAGTCGAGACTCTCTCAGCCTATTGCAGACAGTCTGAGCACTGATGGAGGGACTGTGCGTTCCTGGTGTAACTCGGGCAGTTGTTGTTGCCATACTGTACCTGTCCCGCAGGTGTGATATTCGGATGTACCGATCCTGTGCAGGTGTTGTTACATGTGGTCTGCCACTGCGAGGAGGATCAGCTGTCCTTCCTGTCTCCCTGTAGTGCTGCCTTAGACGTCTCACAGTACGGACATTGCAATTTATTGCCCTGGCCACATCTGCAGTTCTCATGCCTCCATGCAGCATGCCTAAGGCATGTTCACGCAGATGAGCAGGGACCCTGGGCATCTTTCTTTTGGTGTTTTTCAGAGTCAGTAGAAAGGTCTCTTTAGTGTCCTAAGTTTTTATAACTGTGACCTTAATTGCCTACCGTCTGTAAGCTGTTAGTGTCTTAACGACCGTTCCACAGGTGCATGTTCATTAATTGTTTATAGTTCATTGAACAAGCATGGAAAACATTGTTTAAACCATTTACAATAAAGATCTGTAAAGTTATTTGTATTTTTACAAAATTATCTTTAATATACTGTGTCCTGAAAATGGGACGTTTCTTTTTTTTGCTGAGTTTTTATATATATATATATATATATATATATATACACACACACACACACACACACACACACACACACACACACACACATACACACACACTACCGGTCGAAAGTTTTGAAACACTTGACTGAAATGTTTCTCATGATCTTAAAAATCTTTTGATCTGAAGGCGTATGCTTATATGTTTGAAATTAGTTATGTAGACAAAAATATAATTGTGCCACCATATTAATTTATTTCATTATAAAACCAAAATGTAATAATAAAAAAAAAGTTTCTGAAATTGATTAATTGGACCAGAGAATAAAGAAAAGCAGCCAATAAGTGCCCAACATAGATGGGAACTCCTTCAATACTGTTTAAAAGCATCCCAGGGTGATACCTCAAGAAAATGGTTGAGAAAATGTCAAGAGTACATGTCTGCAGATTCTAGGCAAAGGGTGACTACTTTGAAGATGCTAAAATATAACACAGTTTTGATTTATTTTGGATTTTGTTTAGTCACAACATAATTCCCATAGTTCCATTTATGTTATTCCATAGTTTTGATGATTTTACTATTATTCTAAAATGTTAAAAAAATTATAATAAAGAATGAGTAAGTGTTTCAAAACTTTTGACCGGTAGTGTGTGTGTGTGTGTGTGTGTGTGTGTGTGTGTATATATATATATATATATATATATATATATATATATATATATATATATATATATACACACACACACACACACACACACACACCAATCAGCACAACATTGAAACCACCTGCCTAATATCGTGTAGGTCCCCTCGTACCGCCAAATCAGCGCCAACCCGCATCTCAGAATAGCATACTGAGATGATATTCTTCTCATCACAATTGTACAGAGCGGTTATCTGAGTTATCGTAGACTTTATCAGTTCGAACCAGTCTGGCCATTCTCTGTTGACCTCTCTCATCAACAAGGCATTTCCATCCACAGAACTGTCGCTTAATGGATGTTTTTTGTTTTGGCACCATTCTGAGTAATTCTAGAGACAGTTGCGCATGAAAATCCCAGGAGATCAGCAGTTACAGAAATACTCAAACCAGCCCATCTGGCACCAACAATCATGCCATGGTCCAAATCACTGAGATCACATTATTTCCCCATTCTGATGGTTGATGTGAACATTAACTGAAGCTCCTGACCCGTATCTGCATGATTTTATGCACTGCTGCCACACGACTGGCTAATTAGATAATCGCATGGATGATTGTTGGTGCCAGATGGGCTGGTTTGAGTATTTCTGTAGCTGCTGATCTCCTATGATTTTCACACACAACAGTCCCTAGAATTTACTCAGAATGGTGATTATTTTATCAATTACTTAATCAGTGAAGTCAGTAATCTGATTACAATTTTAGAGTAGGAATTAGTAGTTTGTACTGAATTACTTTTTTTGAGTAACTTGCCAAACATTGGACGCGAGCCACTGTGAATGAGAGTCTCTTATTGCTCTCATGAACGTGCAAAAGATGTCAAGATTTTCACTGAAAATTGACTTACATTTTGTGTTGATTCTTATCGTATGCCTTTAGAAGATTTAGAATATGACGTATGAGCTGCAAGAATTACTTTAATGATACTTTTTTGAATAGGCAGACTACAATATTTACAAAAAAGTAAGTCATACGGTTTGGAAAAGACACGAGGATGAGTAAATGATGACAGAATTTTGACCCTTAAATGCATACCTCGGGTCTTTAGTGACCCATGACCTTATTCCAAACCCTACACCTCATACATTTTTTGGAGTTATGCCAACACATCTTTAGTATTCCACAACCTTTCTCTTACAAATAGTGTCACACAAATTTGCAAAATTTGCAAAGGGTCATTAGAAACCCTAGGTATGAAATTGTGCAGTTTATTTTTTGTGATTATTTCATATGTATATAAGTTCACAATCACAGGATATATACAGTATTTCTTTATTACAAGACAGATGAGTACTATATTTATACCAAAGACTACTATATCATTTTTCATGTGAATGATCTGTGCAACAATGGTGAATTATCAGTATTCCATATGCATGTACACATACATATTATACATGCTATTTCTTACTCAAGGTGGCGTTGATGTTTCAGTGATTGACTTGATTTACATTTGAAGAAACAACATGGAAGTTAACTATAGCAAGTGTAACACATGAACAGTATGATTTGGCTATTGTCATTTGGGTGTACTACTCAAATTATGTAAGTTGTGCGTCTACTTATACTCAATAAGTGCCAAAGAAAATACATATGTGTAGCTTATGTGTTATGTGTAGCTCAAAATGAGTTTGACAGCCAGTTGAGTCTCATGAAATTTCAGTGTGAAAGTAATTAATCCTGTTCTAGATCTCTTTGATATTTGAAAAATAAAACATCAAAATATATTATAATTTATTCTAATCTATAACTTTCTAATTGTCTTGAAAATGCTTTGAAAATTTTACACTCAGTTGGCATTTTATAGATCCATTTGTATTAGAAATACACGTCGGGTCTCTAAAGACCCGAGTATGTAATAATGTTTGGTGAATTACCCATGCATTTAAGGGTTAATTTTCAGTGAACTACCCCTTTAAGCGTTCTTTTTCTATATACAGATATGGCTGTTGAAGAGAATCGAATCGTTACTTACAGTGAGGCGGAAATGATCTTTATGCTTGCTGTGAACTGCCTCTGCAAAGTGCTGATCACTGGGCTGGGGAAGACGGTTCTCCTCATCCAGAATATCCAAGATACCCACCAACTTTGCCTCAACCAGATCTGCCAAGCAAACACACAAAATCTGAATCTAATGTCACAGGAAGATATTTTTAATGCAAATGAAAGGGAGCACAGGAGAATAATATGAATTAACATATTCAATGCCTGTGCAGAAGGTATTATCTAAAGTGATGTAGAACCATTTTAAGCCATTTTAAATGGGCAAATGCAAAATTGTTGTTAATCAGTGCGAAGGCATCCATCGTATGCATAATTCATCTGAGACGTAAGCAGGTGAGAGAGGTGCGGATACAAGCGCTGCACTGTATTTGCATAAGCAGACACTAGAGTATAAATGTGAGGTGATTGATGAAGAGGTATGCGGGGAAAGGACCTGCATGTCCATTTGGAAATCACAAGGACATGTGTTGCATTACTATTGGGAGAATTAGGAAAAGCAAAACTGCCGAACGGAAAGCGCAAACAAGCGAGTCTTTCCCGTCGGAATAGAAGTGACATCTGTGATTCAGGTGTTGCACACTTACTCTTGCACTGCATAAACCACATTAGAGAGGTGGGATGTAATGTTAAGCCACCTGCATACTGTGCAGACTCACACAAGCTGTTCTGTTGGAGATATTTTGACAGCTTGCGAAAAAAAAAACGGAGGTGGTTGGTTTTTCAGAGAGGGGCGGAGGGATACGCAGAAGATCTCAGTGCAGAAATATTATTTTCTTAATCAGAATTTTTGCCTTGTTTACCTGTAAAAAATTCTTAACATCCTTTAAAAAGATTCGAAACAAATTGTGTGAGATAAAAAAAGACTTGTTTTGAGGAAAATATCTTAAATTAAGTTGGGCTGTATTTTAACCTCAGTCACCATCCTCTTTCAATGTATGGAAAAATAGATGCAGTGAAAGTGAATGCTGACGAAGACTAACATTCTGCCTAATATCTCTTTCTGTGTTTCACAAAAGAAACACACAGGTAGCCGTGTGGTTTTGGAGCAACGTGAGGTTGAATAAATAATTGCAGAAACATTATTGGGGTAAGTTTATTTTTCTTACTCTATTGGAAAATTGATTTTATTAGCATAAGCCTCACTAAATATAGTTAGATTAATGCTTAACACGAAAAAAAAAAAGTTGGCAAAGGGGTAAGAAAACAAGTCTTAATATCTTACGCAATTTTGATTCTCAAGTATATGTATCTTGTTTTATATTAGTTGAAAACAAGACAAAAATTCTGATTAGGAAAGTGATTTTTGCAGAGCATCGGTAAGCCATTATGGGTTAAAATATAGGCTGAGAAAAAGGTTGAAAGCCATTGGTGTGATACCTCTGCAGACCTGGTGATGGTATTTGCATTCAGTGAACTAGCTTGAGATTTTACTGTGTCCTAAGATTAAACTGACTTACTGTTTCTGAGGGGGCGAATAGGGTCAGACCGCACTGCTGGAGCAATCACCTTTAGAGACAGCACCGAAAAACTAAAACAGTGCAGCTTTCATCTTATCTCCTAATCCCATTCCTGTGTTATCTCTGGCACCCAGCATACATTTCTGCTGTGTTTTCCTCTGGAATATTCATTCTAGGTACACTGCCAGTCAAAAGTTCGGACAAACTGACAGAAACTGACAGAAATGTTTCTCATAATCTTAATCTTTTAATCTACAGTGTGTCTTGTGCTTAAATGCTTGAAATTAGTTTTGCAGACAAAACAGTAGTTTTGATTTGTTTAACGTTTAAGTCACTACATAATTCCCATACTTCCATTTGAGTAATTACAAAGGCTGTCGATTTAATGTGTTTATTCAGTGCCATTAATTGTATAAAAAATACAATGCGTTAAAAAATGTAATGTTAATGTTAATCATAATAAGAAATTTTCCTTCCATCTGCCAATTTTAAGCATATGTTCAATGATATGGGAATAAATCAAACAATATATGTACAGTTGTGCTCACAAGTTTGCATACCCTGGCAGAAATTGTGAAATTTTGGCATTGATTTTGAAAATATGACTGATCATGCAAAAAAAAATTTTTATTTAAGGATAGTGATCATATGAAGCCATTTATTATCACAGTTGTTTGGCTCCTTTTTAAATCATAATGATAACAGAAATCACCCAAATGACCCTGATCAAAAGTTTACATACCCTTGAATGTTTGGTCTTGTTACAGACACACAATGTGACACACACAGGTTTAAATGGCAATTAAAGGTTAATTTCCCACACCTGTGGCTTTTAAAATTGCAATTAGTGTCTGTGTATAAATAGTCAATGAGTTTGTTAGCTCTCACGTAGATGTACTGAGCAGGATAGATACTGAGCCATGGGGAGCAGAAAAGAACTGTTAAAAGACCTGCGTAACAAGGTAATGGAACTTTATAAAGATGGAAAAGGATATAAAAAGATATCCAAAGCCTTGAAAATGCCAGTCAGTACTGTTCAGGCACTTATTAAAAATGGAAATGTTGAAGAAAAATGAGCTGCATGGTTGAGTTGCCAGAAAGAAGCCTTTACTGTGCCAATGCCACAAAAAAGCCCGGTTACAATATGCCCGACAACACCTTGACATGCCTCACAGCTTCTGGCACACTGTAATTTGGAGTGACAAGACCAAAATCTATGGTCACAAACATAAGCGCTATGTTTGGAGAGGGGTCAACAAGGCCTATAGTGAAAAGAATACCATCCCCACTGTGAAGCATGGTGGTGGCTCACTGATGTTTTGGGGGTGTGTGAGCTCTAAAGGCATGGGGAATCTTGTGAAAATTGATGGCAAGATGAATGCAGCATGTTATCAGAAAATACTGGCAGACAATTTGCATTCTTCTGCACGAAAGCTGTGCATGGGACGCCCTTGGACTTTCCAGCACGACAATGACCCTAAGCACAAGGTCAAGTTGACCCTCCAGTGGTTACAGCAGAAAAAGGTGAAGGTTCTGGAGTGGCCATCACAGTCTCCTGATCTTAATATCATCGAGCCACTCTGGGGAGATCTCAAACATGTGGTCCATGTAAGACGACCAAAGACTTTGCATGACCTGGAGGCATTTTGCCAAGACGAATGGGCAGCTATACCACCTGCAAGAATTTGGGGCCTCATAGACAACTATTACAAAAGACTGCACGCTGTCATTGATGCTAAAGGGGGCAATACACAGTATTAAGAACTAAGGGTATGCAGACTTTTGAAAAGGGGTCATTTCATTTTTTTCATTGTTTTGTTTTATGATTGTGCCATTCTGTTATAACCTACAGTTGAATATGAATCCCATAAGAAATAAAAGAAATGTGTTTTGCCTGCTCACTCATGTTTTCTTTAAAAATGGTACATATATTACCAATTCTCCAAGGGTATGCAAACTTTTGAGCACAACTGTACTTCTAAAGTCACTTTTTGTATTGTCGAATCAATGCTTTACTCATCTGCCATGACAATTGAATGTCTTTGAATTATTATATTAATATTGATTATTATATATTGAATCATTTTTATTTGGGGGCCTTTCTCAGAAAATATTGATATATGCTATTAATTCGATTAACTAATCGGCAACTTGTGTAATTATTCGAAGATTTTAATCGATAGACAGTTCTAGTTATTTTATCATTTTGATTATTTATTATTACTATTATTTTAAAATGAGGCAAATAGTAAAGCTGCCAATTAAACGAGTCAATTTAGTGTGACTGATTAAAAAAAGACCGGTTTAAAAACTCTGTAATAAGGTAACAGCAGAGCAATGTAATGTACTACTATCATTATTTTGGGAGTCTTCAGTCAGTGTGGCACATCTGCAACACTCTAAACACTTACCGAGTTCTGACAGCACATCATAAATTGGAAGCCATTCACACAGGACACGTACTTGCGTTCACAAGATGTGTTTTCAAAGCTGAACTACCTCTAACTTGACACTGTGTTTTAAAAAATACGGCTTTTTATGGCATGAGAGGCGACACAACAGCCAAAGACATCCGTCTGCATGTGTACATAGACTAACAATTTAAAAATATTGCAGACGATTAAAAAAAATTTGTTGAAAGTATAGCATGCATAAGCAGTATTTACAATGTCTATTCGATACTTTCGTCTGTCACAATATTACAATGTCTTTGATACATCTTCATTTTTGGGGGGCTTTTCTCAGCAGATATTAATATATGCCAATAATTATGATTCTTTTGATTACTTATTGGCATTTCATGTAATTACAGTAATTCAATAAAAAATGTTAATCAACTGACAGCTCAATAAAATTGTAATAATAAATAATGAGTAGGTGTGTCCAAACTTTTAAATGGTAGTATATGTATTGTCTAGAGAGTACGAAATATTTTAAAGTCACCACGATTCATGTGAAGGCACCTTCTTTCGGTGTACAGTACGCAAATAGCTCTGTTGTCAAATGGGGACAGTTTAATTTTCAAGGCCAGAATTCCCAATAGTTCAGCAATGACCTGTTGAAAAAGGACATAAGCTTTAACTCTGAGATTAAGTACATTTAGGGCCATGAGCGTTTGTGTGGTGGTGGTGAACTTGGCATTTCTATCTGTGGAGGACTTCATTATATTTATGAAGCACTCTATGGGCCAAAGTGCATCCAATAATGAATGGAATGGAGAAAGGTTATTAATATTAGCCGCCAAAGGGACACTGACCTATGCAGTCCTGGTTATCCACATAATGAACTTCATTCACTCCCAGGCCTTCCTTCTGATATAGCTCTTGCTCCTGAGGAGGAAAATACAAGATAAGTGTGCACCAGTTTTTGCTGATGGAGGCGAACGTTTACCTCAATATGCTGGAATAGAAATGTCTCATAAGAAGTTCAACTGGAATCATTAAATCGGAAGAGTTTTGTGCTTTTGCTGAAAGAAGAATGCAGATTAAATGGCTTCAAGAGACAGTTTTAAGAAGGGCATAGTTGTGAGTCACTGATCAGTACTAAACATCCCAATAACACTGACGACTCACCTCTTTCAGTATGCGTTCATTAAAAAACTGCTGCAGTTTTTCATTACAATAGTTGATGCAGAATTGCTCAAAGCTGTTGTGCTCGAAATACTCTAAACAGGAATATAAAAAAAAAACATTTTACGGTTCATGTGCTAGTAATTTTGCTAAAGGCATTAAACAGTTACACAATTATGAGACTGTTAGTGAGAGCCATTTATCATCAAACCTACTGCATATTCTCAACCCTATTTCTGTACAGGAACAAACTAATAGAAAGTGACTTCACTTCGCCTACTGTATAGTTAATGAGTCATATCCCATATGCTATATTTATCATACAAAAATTAAAACTCTCATCATTTACTCACCTTCATGCCTTCAAAAATGTGTATGACTTTCTTTCTTCTGCAGAACACAATTGAAGATTTTTAGAAGGATATCTCAGCTTTGTTGATCCTCACAATGCAAGTGAATGGTGACCAGAACACAGAAGGTCCAAAAAGGACATAAAGGCAGCATAAAAGTAATCCATACACTAGTGGTTAAATCAATGTCTTCAGAAGCGATATTAGAGGTGTGTGAGAAACAGATCAATATGCAATTCCTTCTCTACTGTAAATCTACACTTTCACTTTCACATTCTGGTGTGAAAGTGACTTCCAATTTCACATTCAGCCAGGACTTAAATATTGACCTGTTTCTTACCCACACCTAAGATTCTGCAGAAGAAAGTCACACATCTGAGAAGGCATGAAGGTGAGAAAATGATGAGAGAATTTTCACAAGTAATTTTCTAAGTATAGACTTCACTATAGACTTCCATTGTAAGTGCATTTCTATACACACAATTTGGGCCCACTTTATTTAAAGTGTCTTTAACAACTACATACTTCAACCACACTTGCGGTTCCTCTGCTAGGACACTTGTGTTAACTTGAAAGGAACTGACTTCATTTAACCACTTAAAAATATTTAAAATTGTGAAAAGTTCAATTAGTTCTGAGAAAAGCTCCAGCATAATTTGTTTGCCACTTGGCTTGATATTTTCCATCTAATGCAATGACATTCAGGCATTTTTAAGTGTCCAAAAGTGTCCAAATACATTTTGGGGCTACTGTATAAAACTAGGTTTTCTCATATCTTACAGTACATACAAAATCTGGTTGACATGTTTGAAATAAGTAAAAGATATGAGAACGTGTAAACAAGGTCCCTCTGTGTTAGGGCAATGTGAACCATCCTTTGTGGCTACCAAAAAGGCTTACCAAAGCCAGCAATGTCCAAGACGCCGATGAAGTTGGAGGACGTATCAAAGGGGAAGCACTGGTTGACCCGTTTGACCACATGATCAAAGAGCCGGCTGTAAACTGTTTTGGCGAGGGCATCACGGGCATTGTTGGCCTGTTCCACCTTAAGAGGCACCCTGGAGAGGAGCAAAGTGGGACAGGAGGAGTCAAAATCTGGGCCAGGGCTTCTGCTAATGGCACCTCATCAATACATGTCCATTCTGTTTAACTCTGTCCAACTTTGCACTCTTAAAGACAGTCTGTGCTTTACCACTCCAAGCAAATCTTTAAAAAACACTTTAGGGTGAAAACAGAATGGCAGCAAATATGAAATCATTTTGAGTTAGACAAAATGTAATTTATTTTCCTCTCAATTCCATTATGACTTCAGATGCTCAAGGCTGCTGAAAAATCTCAGCTAACTTTATTTGACCTGACAATAATGTGTTTCTATAGTTATTCACAGGGCAAACAAATACAATTAAACTCTTTACACCCTAAAGTTTGAGCACAAGTAAAATTGTTTTGCAACAATACATGTGCCTCTCCACAAGAGAAAATTATTTTTTTTGCAGTATTGTATTAATCGGGACAAAAATACATTTACAATATGCTGCATTCCTGACTGCTGAAAGGGATTTTCACTCTTTTGCTTGTTTTTTGGAACAAAAAATTACAAGAGGTGCTTGGAGACCGCTTTTTCAAAGACTACGCAATAAAGTGTGCCAGTATCTGTGAAAAAGTCTAAAAAAACTTCTTAGACAAAACGCTAAACTTACATTTCAATATACTCATTTTCTTTGTTGTTTATCAAATGTATGACAGTGAAGATTCAATGGTCCTCTAAAAGGGATAGTTCACCCAAAAAAGAAAATTCTCTCATCATTTACTCACCCTCATGCCATCCCAGATGTGTATGACTTACTTTCTTCAGCAGAACACAAACAAAGATTTTTAGAAGAATATCTCAGCTCTGTTGGTCCATACAATGAAAGTGAATGGTGGCCAGAACTTTGAAGGTCCAAAAAACATATGAAGGCAGCATAAAAGTAATCCATACAACTCCACTGGTTAAACCATGTCTTTAGAAGCCACATGATAGGTGTGGGTGAGAAACACCCACTATATTACAATAAATTCTCCTCCCTGCACAGTAGGTGGCGACATGCAGCAAAAATGTGAATCGGCAAAAACAAAAGAAGAATATGAACATGAAAGTGGAGATTTATTTAAAAAAAGGACAATAATATTGATCTTTTTCTCACCCACACCTATCATATCGATCCTGAAGACATGGAATTAACCACTGGAGTTGTATGGATTAATTTTATGCTGCTTTTATGTGCTTTTTGGAGCTTCAAAGTTCCGGTCACCATACACTTCTATTGTACAGACCTACAGAGCTGAAATATTCTTCTAAAAAAATCTTTGTTTGTGTTCTGCAAAAGGAAGAAAGTCATACAGATCTGGGATGGCATGGGCGTGAGTAAATGAGAGAATTTTCATTTTTGGGTGAACTATCCCTTTAAGAAATGTATGTATATACTTATTTGAACAGAAAAGAAGTTTAGGGAACTTATACATTTAAGTGTAACCCTTGAATTTAAAGCAAGTAAAACTTTCTTGACAAAAATGAACAAACAATTACAAGAGGTGCTTGGAGACAGCTATTCCAAAGACTAAAAAATAAAGTTTGCTTTAATGTGCCTGCGAAAAGACTTTTCTGAAAATTATTCTGTAGTGGGTTCTTTGATAAATGCACATTGGCAAAACAAAAACAGCACTTGAAGTCCTGGTGAAGCTTATAAGGGTAGAAGTGTAGCAGCCCTGCAATATTACATGAAAACACAAATAAATCTCTATAAAGATGCTCCTATGAAAGCGTAGCAGCACATGGACTCGGTTTTTAATCACAAGACACAACGGCTCCACATCATCCTCCAGAGACGAATGGATACCACCGACCATCTGATACTCAAGAACGAAACGATAATGCTTTCTTGCTCTCTCGACGACAGTGCCCTGCTATGGGAATACCTACTGTGTGACTCTTTTTGCCTGGTCAGTTAATAAAAGCTGGATCTGGCCCTTAATAATCTCTAAAATCTTGAGCCTGCGAGATCGCTTTTAATTAACTTGCTTTTATGCTGTTAACATATTCCCTGTTGCATGCACGCCGAGAGGCTGCCTGCACTCTTTCTACACCTTCCTTCACAAATGTTTTTGCTTTTTTTCACAATTTCTCTGAAATTAAGTTCTGTCATGCATAAGCTGGTGCCCTCTCCGGTGTTTGATGTGTGCATTACTAGAGTCACTGTAGTCTTGCTGTAATATAGTCCCCAGAATTTTCCATAAAATTCATATTGCATATGTATGTGGTTGTGCATCTGTTCAGTCAAATGAGCTGGGCACCGAAACCTCTTGTGACTCTCATCATAGCTAAAAGACCCCAGGCCACTCCCTTAGACAAACATACATTATTTACACAGTGCAAACACTCCCAGTCCAGCATCTGTGCTGGGTTAAATATTAATCCGCAGAATATAAAACCCCACCTGGGCGATGCAGAAGAGACAATCAGATTCAATCGAGGCAATAGAGTTTTTCCAATTCCACTACCCATCGACAATTTGAAAGCACACAGTGGTCATAGCAATTGGACTGTGGGTTTTACG
Organism: Myxocyprinus asiaticus; assembly: GCF_019703515.2. NCBI lineage: Eukaryota > Metazoa > Chordata > Actinopteri > Cypriniformes > Catostomidae > Myxocyprinus > Myxocyprinus asiaticus. The sequence goes on from NC_059363.1 coordinate 29,706,261, forward strand.
TGCCTTGTGGTGAAAGAGAAGAACTGGGCTTTTGATTCACAAAGTTTCAAACTGGAGTCTTTTCTCTACACTCAGACACAGTTGTGTAGTCTAGGGCATATGCAGGCATATGCCGTATGCCCACCTATCTTTCTATAAATTTTGTGTATGCCCACCTAAAATGAGTGATAAGTGTGGCCGCCAGAACAGCAAGGATTATTTTGACCCATAACCTTTAATTATACTGAGGTGATGCCGCAGCACCTTTGAGTGAACTGTGATTATTTATTATTTATTTTTTTAATAAGAGTACACAGATTCTCTCTAAATGCGCACGGAGCAGCGGCAGGCGGGAGCGCTAAACTCAACTGAAGGCATGGCCAGATAGAGTCAGACTCAGCTGAGCAACCAATCAGAACGTTCCTTTTAGACGCGATTGGATATTTTCTAACCAATCATGTTTTCTGTTGCAATAAGGGGCGGGACATTTCTAGCATCTACAGTGAAACGCTGATGCACCAGCAGTACTGGAGTCACCATCATTTGTGCTGTATATTTCCTTTGCTGCTAAAAGTGAAAATATGAATGCATTTAAATAAAAACGTATGTTATTAACTTTGGGAAAATTCAGAGTGTCACTGCACCCATGCTAGTTTTTTTATGCTCTTCTTCGCAGATGAGAAGTTGTTCAGTAATTGTATCAAATGTCTTTTACTGCTGTCAGTTGTGCATTTTTTTCCTCATGATATCAAATCATCTTAATTGATATTTTTAATAGGAAAGCTATTTCACTATACACAAAAAAGAACATTTTTCTACACAAATAAAACAAACAAATAGCCTAATCATTCATTCTTATGTACTGTATATCATAATATAAGATAGCGTGTTAAAGTAAACATTACTACATTAGTCATTACCTATACAAAACTAATGTATGTATTAGTTTATTAATTAGAGTAAGTATAAAGTGTTACCAGTTTCACTTTTAATTAAAAGAACAGTTAATCAAACCTATTAATTTAAATAGATTTTTAATATCAAGTTTTATTAGCGCACTGTACACCATGCCAGCAAGAAACTGTCTTACCTTGACATACATTTTTTAAGTTCAAATGAGATGGATTACAAAGGACCATAAATTCTTATCATTATTTATTTACAACACTGCACAGACCGTTAAGAAACATTGTGGACCGGTGTGGAAAAGCTCCTAATGCTGCAAAAGGACAGACTGCAGTCTCAGTCAGCCTCCTCTCTTATGTAATCAATAGAAATACGTCCGTTTAGATGCAGAAGAAAACTTTCAATGGTAACTAGACTATTATGGCCCCTCCGCCAATTTAGTCTGTGCCACATTTGATTATACGGACCATATCTCTAATGGAAAAGCAGCAATTAGCTATTTTCGGTTCTCCTTTCATCTATGAACGAGCGACCGGAGGATTAATTGAACAGTTATGTGAATGCTGATGGGGCAAAATGATGAAATGCAATACTACAAGACGTTTTGAATGATGGGGAGATCGAGATGTGAGTGTAGAAAATACTTGGCAGGAATATAATGGGATTTGGAGTTGCTTTTGGCTCAGGGGAGCAACATAAATGATCATCATTAAGACACAAAAAGACAAATAAAACAAAGAAGGCCACTTTCAGGTCAGTGGCAGGGCAGACACAAGGGTAAATTTGTAAGGACACTTACTTGATGACTGTGCCTTTGGCGCCCCCTGAAGTGGTGAGCATGACCCTGGTGGTGAGGCTGACTCTCAAGTCGTCCTGGTCCAGGCCCAACAGGTCGGCACAGTATTCCAGAGTCTGACCGGACTGTTTCTTCAGAATGCAGCCACCTGACACCAGATGCAAACCTTAGTTTTATGATGATCTGTAAAAACTGCACTACAGTTAGAATTATGTCTTAAAGGAATAGGTCACCCAAAAATGAATATCCAAAAATCACATAAATGCAGCATAAAAGACTCAAGTGGTTAAATCCATGTCTTCTGAAGTGATGTTATAGGCGTGTGAGAAACATCAATATTTAAGTCCTTTTTTACTATAAATCTCAGCTTTTAATTCCACAATCATCTTCTTTTGTTTGCGGTATGCATTTCTCAGGCATATCGCCACCTACTGGCTGGGGCTGGTCAAAGGTGGAGATCTATAGTAAAAAAATAAAAAAGGGACTTTTTCTTATCTTTTTCTCACACACACCTATCATATCGCTTCTGAAGAAATGGATTTAACCACTGGAGTCTTATGGATTACATTAATGCTGACTTTGTGATTTTTGAAGGTTCAAAGTTCTGGCCATCATTCACTTGCATTGTGAGGACCTAAACAGCTGAGATATTTTTCTAAAAAAATCTTTGTTTAAGTTCAGCAGAATACAGAAAGTCATTTACATTTGGGATACATGAGGGTGAGTAAATGATTACAGAATTTTCATTTTTGGGTGAACCACCCCTTTAACTTAAGGTTGTTGTTTTGTTTTAGTTTTTTGCAACCGGGCCCTGACCTTTTTCCTTGTTGATGAAATAGATCAAAATATATCAGTGTTGTCTGAGAGCTTAAAGTGTAACCAGCCCCATTTCTCATACATTACTATAAAATCTATAAAAGCATTTTCATCCAATCTCCAATTCCATCTCAGACTCTTTCATACATATGTGTACATAATAGTCTTCAGGTTTTCTAGAAGACCTTAATGACATTTGTACTCAATGTTTTCCAGCTGAAATGCGGCTAAGGATAGCAGCCCCATTGTGAGCAAGGAAATGGAGCAGGCCAGTGCGGTAAAAGGTGTTATACCTTCATCAGAAGAGGAAAACAAATCCTGATGCATGTTTGGCAAACCTAGAAAGAGCCCCCTCACCCCTCAGCAGCTTTCTAATGAGCTCTTTTGAGTTGTAGGAGGGATGGGTGTGTGAGTGTGTGTGTATATGTGTTTAATGAGAAGAATATCATATATCATTTATATAATTATAAATTAACTTCAGATGTCTACGAAAATTCCTTTGCTAACTGAATGCAGCCCACTAACTAGATTGGTAGAAGTGGTGATGGTTGTCTATCTATGCAAAAGTCTTGTCAATGTCTTTGCTATGCAGTTGCTGGGTGGTTGCTAGGTAGTTTTTAACTGGCCAAAGTCAAAAGAGCTCACCCCCAAGTCTCTCCCTGTGTCCGCGTACTGTAAGGAAGCAATTCTCGGCCAGTAAAACAGTACGTTCTTTTAGGCATGCATGTGAGTAGTATGAATAGATTTCCGGACATACTTCATCCGGGGATGTAGTTATTGAACGTGACTTGAATATATGATGTAATAGCAACAACTGTTAAATAAATCTACTCTGGTTTTGTTAATAAAGCACCATTTAAGCACAAGGAACAACCTTCTTGGTATATATAGCACTTAAATTTGAAAAGAGCCATCCGAATTGCGATTCTCTGCCTTTCTTTTAAATTCAGTGTTTAAACGTAATGCCTCCTCAGCTCCTGAGAGATTATGGAATCGTAAAGTGTCCAGTCAATCCGCACTTCAGAATCTCACCAGAACTAGCAGGTCATCCAGGTATTTCTCGCTTACTGTTTTATGAAAACTGGCAATTCGGACATACTACTCCATTGGCATACTGTTTTTGGCATACTATAGTAGGGAAGTCTGTGATCTTACTGACCCACGTAACAAGAGTCCAAGCCCAAGTCTCTCATATACTGTATCACAAACAGTGCAGGAAGAGTTATGAGTTTAATACTTAGGGTTTGTTTAAATTCTTCTGACATTCAGATGCTGTAAATTTTGTATAAAACCAAAATTTGTCGAGTATACATTGGAAAAAATCTCTTGCTGATTAGTCTGTTTGACTAACCCAATGGAAATCTAACAGATCTCTCTGAATAATACCATGTTCACACCAAGCATAGCTTAATAAAGCAAAAACTGATAAATCTCTTCAGTTTTGTCATAATCAGCTGTGACCGCAACAAGCAACACACAAAAAGAAGATATCATTTCAGCTAATTGGTTACTACACTCACTGAGCACTTAATTAGGTACACCTCTACACCAACTTATTCATGCGATTATCTAATCAGTCAATCGTGTGGCAGCAGTGCAATGCATAAAATCATGCAGACATGGGTCAGGAGCTTCAGACCATCAACCATCAGAACGGGGAAAAACTGTGATCTCAGTGATTTCGACCGTGGCATGATTGTTGGTGCCAGACGGGCTTAGTTTACTAAGAATGGTGCCAAAAACAAAAAACATCCAGTGAGCGGCAGTTCTGTGGGCGGAAATGCCTTGTTGATGAGAGAGGTCAACAGAGAATGGCCTGACAGAAAGGCTACGGTAACTCAAATAACCACTCTGTACAACTGTAGTGAGAAGAATAGAATCTCAGAATGCACAACACGTCGAACCTTGAGGCGGATAGGCTCCAACAGCAGAAGACCATGTCGGGCACATTATTAGGACGATAGTGTTCCTAATAAAGTGCTTAGTGAGTGTATTTCTGACAAATCACGCAGTCTAGCCCCATCAAAAGAGAAATGGTATTGGTCAAAAACTGACACTCCAAATAGCTGTATATTAAACATCAAATATGTTCTGATTGGTTTTGATTTTGTCATTACATGTAGCGTTTTCGCTTTCAGTGAAGACAGAAGAATTACTTTGCACTTGAAACTTCGCATTGTGCTTGGACGTAATATACAAGGAAAATTTTTCTAGAATATATTGGATGAAATTTCTGATCTCTCCAAGAAGGTATTTGTATACTTCATATGGCAAAAAGTGGACAAGAGATGCTATACAAATGCCTACCAGAGGTGCTTCCTGTCTCCTCAAAGTCGATATTGCCGAGATGAAGGACTCCAGCCACCACTCTGAAGAGATTGAGCTTCTCTGTGTCATCCAGGCCGATTTTCTTCATGGCCACCACCATCCTGTTGAAGTCTCCCAGGTCATCCAGCAAAGGGTCTTTCAGAGCCCCTGCTTTCCCATGCTATGGACACAACATACTGTCAGGACACACGGTTCCAGCATCAACATCCTCCACATGTCACACACACACTGCAAATGCCTTAGTTGGAAATATATAGGCATTGCAGAAATAGTGATCAGAGATCAGAACTGTATACTGGAGGCTGTATATAGATTCAGATCTCTGATTAAAGGAAAGAGGGATATGAACCAATCCAAACCACACCAGAGGGTCAGAGTGTGCCAGCACATCAGCGTTATGAAGACCAATGCCTCTCTTTCTCAGTATATTTATCTCTGTCTTTCAATCAATATTACATTTTTCATAATTAAATTTTTTCTGCTAAGGTTCACTTATAATGTTAATGAAGATGTATGTGCCAAAAGCATAATTTATGTGTCTTAATGTAGGTTTTCAAGACCATCTTTTACCATCTCTCGGATTTCAATGAGCCATTTTTTATGCTGTGCCTCTACGACTTCTATTAAAACAGCCTCTTTACATGGGAAATGCGTTACGGCACTTTGCTGGGCTAACACACGGGCTGCGGGTTGTTGATGGGCCCAGTAGAGGTGTAACGATTCACTCATCTCACGATTCGGTTCACGATACTGAAAACACAGTTCATTTCAGGATTCTTTAAACTAAGCCTGAATCAAGAAAAGTTAAGATTGAACGTTTTTTAAAAAGTTTTTTTCAAAAAGATCCATCAAAGGTGGGACTAAAAATCAGCTCAGAACAGGGCAATGGTGACACCAAATGGAAATATTAGCTAATAATTCTGCTTATGGAATATGTTAGATATGGAACACGGTATTATACTAGATACACTGCTTAAACACTGTCATTGATTACATACAGTACTGCGCAAAAGTTTTAGGCATTTGAGAAAAATGTTGCATAGTGAGGATGTCTTCAAAAATAATGACATAAATAGTTTTCTTTTATCACTTAATGTCATACAAAGTCATTTTTTAAACAAAAAAGCTAAATCAATATTCGGTGTGACCACCTTTGCCTTTAAAACAGCATTAATTCTCCTAGGTACACCTGGACACAGTTTTTCTTGGTTGTTGGTAGATAGGATGTTCCACTCTCGCGCTTTAAATGGACATTCGATCCCTCGCGCTGAAAAGGCGCGTCTCTTTTCCACTCACGTTTCGGTTTCAGTTTCTGCCAAACTCACTGTAAAACACCGGTGATTCTGCTAGTGTGTATCTAAAAATATTTTAGAGCTCCTTGTATGCAATGAAGCGATTTCCATTTGTATGCTCGTGTGGCCGTGTTATGTTGGCATAGGACGTCATGTGTTTTGGATAGAACAGACCCTAAAAATTTTATTAAAAAAAGTAAAATAAAAAAAGTCCCTTCTCCACAATGTGCATTGTCAAATTTTTTAACCGCGATGTATCATGCCGTGATAAACCGTTACATGCCTAGGGTCCATTATAATTATCGAGGCCATCCTTAAATAAAAGCCTTTATGACATTGGAATCGATTTACAGAACAATCTGCGTTAAAATATGCCAAACAAACTTTTAAGGTCGGACTGGAATGATCAGCACAAACAGCACAAGTTTTGGCAAATGTTCCCACATTTTCCTCTAATAGTCAGTTCTCCTGATATCTAGGAAGAATAGTATCCATCATCCTTCACCCTTATTACCTCATGCGATGTTTCTGAACACTGAAAATGTATCTTTCATTTCATTTTCGTAGCTTAGTTTGAACAAATAGTCTTTTCACTGGGGAGGATGTTTTCATTTCTGAAAGTTTACAGTATGTTTTTATACTGTAGTACATTGTACTATTTTATTTCTAGAGATCAAGGAAAATTTGATTTCTCATTATATGACTCCTTTAAGTCACTGATGTGCTGAGAGTCTGCACTGCAGGTTGATGACATAGCAGATCGGACACTCTGACCAATGCTGGAAATTAGATTAATAGCTATTTAACACCCATAACTACAACAAGCCCCCTTGTCAAAAGCACTTTTTTTTTCTTTCAGAAAAAGCCCCATGCATTTCAGCTTACAGACCCAAGCACAGCCTCAAGATCAACCTCATGCACTGAAATCTAGAAAGCCAAAAATTTGTAAAGCATTTAGAACAGAGGACAGCTGGTAAAACTTCACCTTATTATCCTGAATTTAAAACAGAGATCAAGGAGGGTAAATAGACACAATATTTGATTAGAAAAACACTACTGATTTAAACATCAGAGATATTAGTAAACCAAGTGAAGAAATATCTTTGTTGATTAAGAATTAAAGATAGATTCTAAAAGTATATAATATCCTAATGCAGTCACAAACCCATTATGAGATACATGTACTTAAGGATATAAAAAAAAAAAAAATCATTGAATTGTAAATTTGGGCTAAGAAACTAATCTTAGATCATCTCAAAACGCTGCAAAACAAAATGTGTTAAGCGAATGAACTAATGCACTGAGAGAAACAGCAGCTAATGAATATCTCATCACCTTCAGTGGGATTCAACACAATCATGATTAATAATAATGGCCCTTGATAACAATAACATCAATTGCTGGGCTCAGTCTCTAGGGAGGGCTGTGTGCAAGCACAACATAACAATGCTGGAATTTATTACACTTTACATAATTCATCAAAGACATAAACTAATTTCAGAGGATATCTAATTCTATTTGAGGCAAAATGGGGATCCTGCAACATCAGAGATTTTGACTGCGGTCAAGGTCTGCTTGTTCAACGTGTACTGTAGTCTTAATTCTGGGAGTGGAATTGATTATACATCAGTAAATCATATGAAAATAACCATAAGCACTTTTCACTGTTTTCGTGTTTGATGTGAATATACAATTAGCTTAGCGCTGTTTATTGCTTTAAATTAGTCACATTTTTATCACCACATTAGAGATGTCAAAAGTACCGGTAATTCGGTACCAAGCCAATACTAATATTAAAAAGGTGCAACAATGCCAGTCTTTCTTTAAATGGTAGAACTAAGTACCACCAACATTCGGTACCCATGCATTGTTTGACTAACAGAAGGCTCCTTTCTATATGTGCGCTCATGTCTGCGTCTATTATGTTGTTCATTTATGATCTGATAATCATACAGCTAAAATTTAACCACCTTTATTTTACGTTTGATTACTTTTTTTTTTTTTTTACTTTTTTGAATGTTTACTTGAATGCTTAATACTGCTGTTAGGCACTTACAAAGCTTTCAGCACTGTCTACTTAATTTGTAGCTTAGTACCTATGTTTGTCTTTATTTGTTCTATTGCTTGTAATTTTTGTTTTTTGTTGACTTATCTTGAGAACTTTGCTTAGGTTCACTTAAGAAATTTGCATTAGTTTTTGCAGTGGTGTTAAAAATTAGTTTGAAGAATCCTTTCCCTTGGATTTGATATAGACTACTGAAATGTGGGTATTGTGAAAGCCTTACAGCACATGGCAAGGAGGAAATTCATCATGGTACAGAACCATAGGCTCTTTAACACAGGTGACTCTACATACCTCAGGACTTTTCCTGTTTTGCATAATCTGTTTATCTGAGTCCTTGTTTGCAAAGTATCGAGTGCAGCCGCCATTCAAATACTGAGTGAAAAACAAACACACGATGAGGGAAGTTAATATACGAGACCAAATTCACTGCACATTTATACAGATTAGAAATCAGAATTACCAGCCTGAGCACAGATAGAAGTAAAAGTGACAGGCAACCAAAGCTAATTCATTTGACATTTTGGAAATATAAAAGACAAAAGGCATGTTGACAGTGAATCTGTGTTAGTGTGAGCAGATGCAAAATATACATTTATAATTAAGGTTAAGCAAATATGCCATCTAGTGGTGCATCAAAGTTTTCATGTTATTTTATGTGTATAAAGAAGGGCTTGAAATGAGCTGAGCTAAACTAAAAAAGTCCTACGCAATGTCATTTCGGTTGAAGGTTCTTGCAGTTGTATGCTTTGATAGGGTCTGTTTGCTATGTAAAACAACAGTCATGGTTGTCAGATGGCTTTCACTGCATGGAGAAGGACAGAGAGCCTAGGCTTAAGAAAGTGATTTCCAACTTCCTTCAATTGTTCTGAAATTATTTTCTGCTTCTTAATATGTTGAATAGTTTCTTGACACACAATACACATGAAGCTAACCCGGAAGTTGTCCGGAGAGTTGAGATGAAGCATATTCCTGATGTCCTCTGATGCCCCTGCACAGAGCCTGTAAAATATATGATAGTTTCGCTCTTCCGGACTTTGCATGCAAATCCGAGACTTCTCCAACAGATAGTGTGAGACAAATCCGCCCACAACTGCATTCTGAAGACATAGTGAACACAATATTCCAAGATCAGACAGAGAGCAGAAACTAAACGATGTGTTACATGGCATGCAGTTGTCTTCGGACTAAGTAAGGGACAGAAATCCAAGTTTACCTTCTCATTAAAGTGAATTTCCACAAATTTTCCAAAACGGCTGCTGTTGTTGTTCCTGACCGTCTTTGCATTTCCAAAAGCCTCAAGTAGGGGGTTGGCTGTGGGGAACAACATACAATTGAAAAACATTGATTTAGCATCAAATGCAAAAATCAAGTTCTAATATGCACAGCTAGCTCTATATGACTTTGGAGAGTTTAGTCCTACCTTCAACAATTCTCTCATCTATGTCCTGACATGTGCCATAAGATGTGGTTAAATACCTGAAATGAATCAAATACAGGATCAAACAGAGAAGCATTCACAGCGAATAACGTAACACATTGCATGTCAAATTTGCCCAAGCTTTATCCAAGCAATGCTTCTATTAATTCCTTTTAGCCACATAACATTTCAAATCTGGTGAAATTTGGTTTGGATCAATACATATACGCAAAACTAACACACTGGCCAAGCACCAAATGCAAGTAACATTGGCTTAGGTGAGTAAATGAAATATAGTTACATGCCAGTTGGCGTCTTTTCCAAACTGCAACATTACATGGTTTAAGCTGAATTGTAAGAATGAAAGTCTGAACCTCCCCGCCCTTACGAAATTCAAGAGTTCATGGCAAATTTGCCACAAACTTGGCACTGATAATTTTCACAAGCAAATGAGCTTTGTGGCAAACTTGCGGCAAATTGTCCATTGTTGCCAAAGGTTTCCCAGAGGTTCACCACTATCGGCGAAGAGCTGCAAACATTTACGGCGAATCAAAACCTCATTTGCATGTGAAAATAACGAGCAGCAAATTTGAGGCAAGTTTGGGCTGGCATGAGGGTCAGTAAATGATGAGGGAATTTATTTTTCATTATTTAAGGCACCATAATGAAAATATTATCAACAATACAAAATCACAATTTGTCTTCAGGTTTTTGAGTTTTGCTGAGATATAAAGCCTGGTTCATCTCGTATATGATGGTGCGAGTGACATACTATTTTGACCTGTGTTGTTTACCATTATTATGCAATGGAAAAACAGCTGAACAATCCCATTGTTATAGGTCCAAAAATACCTTTATGAATAAAAATCATGCAAAATACAGTTTCATGACCAGTAAGACATATTTATGGCCAATAAATTTACAAGCCATTGGCCGGTTTGGTAAAAAAAAGAATAATTTAAAATCCTGTACACACATTAACTGAAACCTAAATCAGTGCTACACTCACGAAAAAAATTTCAAGCACATCGAGTTTTGTCGCGATGAGTGTTTTTGCCTCTCCATTAACTGAATGAAGATAAACAGACCTGAGAACAAACTTTGTGTTTTCTGTTTTTCCAGCACCAGATTCTCCAGACACAATGATGGACTGACTCATCTTCAGAACCTTCATATCCCTGTAGGCCTTATCCGCTGAGAGACAGAAAGACGGAGATGTTGTCTAAATTGTAGTCTGTCAACACTGGGGCTACAAAGTTAAATCCATAGAGAAAGACCACTTAGAACTCAAACTTTACGTCTCTTGTCAAGGACAGATGTTCTCACCGATAGCGTAGACATGAGGAGCCAGTGTCCCCAAAGAGCGTCCCTGATAGCTCTTGATGGACTCTGGGGTGTAGAATTTAGGGATGTCAAAATACGGGTTCACGGCAATCAGGATGTTAGCCACAAAAGTCTGGAATGAACACAAAGGGCTCATGAAAAATTACAATATTTGTGCGTTAGTGCATGAGTCCGTACTAGTAATGCATTTTTATCCAACTAACAAATGGCTTAATTGTTCGCCCATTAAACTAAGATAGAAGAAAGTATTTTAAATGAATGTTCACACAAAAATTATTATCTACGAGGGGGCCTGCGTAGCTCAGCGAGTATTGACACTGACTACCAACCCTGGAGTCGCGAGTTCAAATCCAGGGCATGCTGAGTGACTTCAGCCAGGTCTCCTAAGCAACCAAATTGGCCCGGTTGCTAGGGAGGGTAGAGTCACATGGGGTAACCTCCTCGTGGTCGCGATTAGGGGTTCTCGCTCACAGTGGGGCACATGGTAAGTTATGCATGGATCGCGGAAATTAGCATGAGCCTCCCATGCTGCGAGTCTCCGCAGTGTCATGCAAAGCGAGCCACGTGATAAGATGTGTGGACTGACTGTCTCCGAAGTGGAGGCAACTGAGACTTGTCCTCCACCACCTGGATTGAGGTGAGTAACCGCGCCACCACGAGGACCTACTAAGTAGAGGGAATTGGGCATTCCAAATTGGGCAAAAAAGGCGATCATTTTTTTTATTTTTTTTTTATGAATATCTACTCACTGTCATGTCGTTCCAAACCCATATGCAATGTTATTTGTTCCATGGAACTCAAAGGCAGAGTTATATTCCATAGGAAAATGTGACCAGCATCATATTTCATTTGAGAGCAGAAGCATCTGGGAGATTTTCAGTGAATAAAGGGTTACATTTTGGTCTGTTCCTCATATAAATACTATCAGAAGACTTGGAAAAAAGCACACAAGTCATATGCACTTTTTGGAGTTTTTTGTCCTTTTAGAGCTTTACAGACTGGTTATTGTATGCAAAATAACTTGATCATTCAAAAATCCTATTTCTGTGTTTAATGGGGAAAAACAATAACAGCAAACAGGTTTGGAACAACATGAGTGTAAATAAATAATGACAAAATTTTCATTTTTGGGTGAACTGTTACTTTGAAATTGCTTTAAAAATAACAAAAATCACTTTTATGCCTGTCTAACCATACATTCGTGATAGTCCACTTGGTGACACTGGTGACACTGAAATAAACACTGTTTAGTAAACACACAGGTGCAACTCCCCATCCCACATCTCTCGACCACCATTGTCTTTCAAAGCCTCAGTCTTTTAGGTTTGCTGTGTGGCACGAAGCATTGCTACCTCACAGGACCTAATTAAGTGCATTGAGCAACTCAATAGCGTCTGGGCAGGATTAGCTGGGTCATCTGAGACGTGTAGTCACACTAGGGCAGGGCCCGGGCACTCTCCTGACAGGCTGGTGGACTGCGCTGATGAGCGTGCACTGACAGCTGGACAAGTTCATCTTTTAGATGGGAGGCTAACAAGGGCTGCTGGAGCATGACAATAACATGCCCATTAGCTCTGTACCCACACACGCCTGCCAATGAGATCTGGGGGGGTAAGTGTGAATATGGAAGCCCTGTGCTAACATGAGGTGATTGTAAACAAAACAGTAATTTCTATGAATCATGCATTTGTTTAAGATGTAATGGCCCGAATCTGTTGAAATTTAAATTGCAGTCCCATTCGAAACCTCTGGGGCTTTGACTAAAAAGAGAATCATTTTTGTGAATTTGTTAAATATATTAAAAAATATGCTGACTTGCAAAGTATCTTACAAAATTGATAGCGTTTTTTGTTGTTGTTGTTGTTGTTGTTTTTTTTTAAGGTTATGGTAAGTATTTTCACTGTTTTTAGCGCTAAAGACACAAGCCACTGTGACAAACTTCTCTTATACCCTTTAAAAAAAAATCTAGAGTTCTGGCAAATTAGCTGCAAACTTGCCACTCATTATTTTCACATGCAAATGAGCTTGTGATTCACCGCAATTTTACGCCAAAAGTTTGCAGCTCTTCACCAGTTGTGGTGAATTTGCAGTAAACCTTTGGCAACAATGGACAATTTGCTGCAAGTTTGCCGCAAAGCTCATTTGCATGTGAAAATGATCAGTGTCGAATTTGCTGCAAGTTTGCGTCAAATTTGCTGTGAACTCTCAGTTTTTTAAAGGGACTAATGTACTAATGAATGTGCAACAGAAGTCAACCTTGCACTGAAAAATGACTCAATCGGATGCCTTCAGAAGACTTGGAATATGACACACGAGTCACATGGTCTACATTTATGATATTTTGGCATCCATTTTTAAGCTTAAAAGTGAGTGGACAGGGATGTTCATTTTTTTCCCTCTTTTATGTTCCACGTAAGAAAAAAGTCATACCTATAAGTTTAAAGGAATGTTCCATGTTCAGTACAAGCTCAATCGACAACATTTGTGGCATAATATTGATTACCACAAAAATATATATTGTCTCGTCCCTCCTTTTCTTTAAAAAAAGCAAAAACGGAGGTTACAGTGAGGCACTTACAATGGAAGTGAATGGGGGCCAATTTTTGAAGGGTTTAAAGCCAGAAATGTGAAGCTCATAATTTTATAAAAGCACTTCTGTTAAAATTAATGTATTATTTGAGCTGTAAAGTAGTTTAAATCGTCATTTTTACAGTCATTTTAGGGTTTGTTGACGTTACATCATCACGGCAACAAAGTTGTAAAATTGGCAATAACTTTACACAGAAAAGGTTTGTAAGTGATTTTATCACACTAAAATCATGTTTACATGCATATTGTGTATGTCTTGTGGCTATATTTTTGAAAAAGTGAGTTAAACGTTTACGGATTGCCCCCCATTAAATTTCATTGTAAATGCTTTACTGTAAACCAGATTTCTTTTTTCTTTTTCTGTTTTAAAGGAGGGACAAGTCAAAATTAATTTATGTGGTAATCAATATTATGCCACAAATGCTGTCGATTGAGCTTTACTTGTATTGAACCCAGAATATTCCTTTAAGTTAAGAATGCAAATATGGCCGAATACAATTCATAAAGCAACACAAGTACGCGCTGCATTCTGGCATTCACATAAACTGTCTTCTTCTACGGTTTTCTCTTTCAGGTTACAGTAACTGCTTTCATGGCGAAGCAACACTTTGAGGAGAATGTCACCAAAAATTTTTATTAAATGTGTTTTTAGCTAGCTATCTGAATAATAACATCTGGTTTAATAGCACAAACACTTAAAAGGTAACTCTATGGCCCCTTTGAATAATGAGGTTTGTCACCGCCACAGTACCGCAAGGAAGCATGTTAAGTCTGCCCTTACAAAAATTTAAAGTTCATGGCAAATTTGCCACAAATTCGCCTCTGAGAATTTCCACATGCAAATTAGTTTTGCAGCAAACTAGCGGCAAATTTTCCATTGTTGCCAAAGGTTTGCCGAAGGTTCACCACTACCGGTGAAGAGCTGCAAACTTCTGGCAAACATTTGCAGTGAATAACAAGCTCATTTGCATGTGAAATTAACAAGCGGCAAATATGCGGCACGTTTGCGGCTGTTTCGATTTTTTTGTAAGGGTGCTCAATAGCAAAGTGTACACTTGCAAAGTGTCAGCGTATGCATACTTGCATAGACTATGTTTTTCTGCTTGTAGAGCAAAAGGGCTCTCATAAGTGATGACATTAAAAAGAAAAAGAAAGGAAAAAGGCTATGACATTACTTACATAGATCAAGTCTTTGCTGTAACGGATACAAATGTTGTTCAGAAGTGTGGCCTCGTTCAAATACATAAGAGAACCTGGAAGCACCATAAATACAGTATGTAAGTAGACATCCAAACAAGCCCAACAACTGTATTTTAATGTGGTACTAATGGCTGATGAACCCAAAATAAAAGTTGTAGACTTACAGTTGTCTTCCACATGTTTGTTCACATCATCCTCAGCAGGGAAGACTTGGTTGATGGGAGCCAGGAAGGTCTGCAAAAGACAGAATGAGCATCTTCTACTTGGTGACATCTGGCCAAATGAAAAACCTGGCCTGCCAATAACTGCTAATGTCTATGTATGTTGACACATATTACTGTTTATACATATTGATTAATAAAGCACATAGCTTTTACAGCCACACAGAGTAGAAGAAAAAATGAACGGGCTAAAAAGCAAGTAGATCATGGCAGTCATATGTTCTCTCATTTCAGACACAGAGTTGCTGGTTACTCTCAGCAAGGTGTAAAAGCCATAAACACTCAAGGTCTTCGTACATTACGTCGTGAATGACACAAAAGAGCGATGCTAGGTCAACCATGATGGATTGTGTCTAATGGTGGCCAAAATGCCTGAGCAGAAACAGTAAAGTCATATTAATGTAAAAGGTGAGAACATAAGCTATGAAATCAATTACACGACACATTATAAAACTGCAGATTACAGCATTGTAAGGGCGTAAGAACCATTATAACTGAGGGTGACATGTCCCCCTCACTTTTAGAAATAACTAAACAACATTGATTATAATGGATTTTATTGCTTTTGACACAATGCATAGCTCACCTCCGGTGTAGACAGAATGTTAGAATGTCCCCCCCCCCAGTTTTTAGATCGTTCATATGCCTCTGCAGCAGCGTGTTATTCAAAGAGAGAGAGGAGACAGGCTGACCTTTCTTGGAAAACCCATCTCATCCCAACTAACATTCCTGTTTTACATTATTCCATTCCCTCACTTTTATAAAAGCCATTTACATAAGGAGCCCACAGGAAAGTTATATTACGAACTTCAAGGATTTCTCCCCTTACATTATGCTGTACAGTGGCCCCAAAATTATTTGGACACTTAAACTACACATTGCAAAGTTAACAAACCTTGTGGCATCTGCATACAAATGACTGCAGTTACTTTTAACCAACAGGTCTCAAGGTCATTTGAAGTGGATGTATAAAGTCAGTTCACTTCAAATTCAGACAGGTGTTCAAGCAGAATTACCACAGGTGTAGTTCATCTCATTACCTATGGACATGTTCTAATTAGGTTAACCAGAAAGCGTCCAAATACTTTTGTCTTAATTTTAATAGTGGCATAGTGTATCTATTGTTTTAACATAAAAAAAAAAAAAAGTTGTGAAATGTTTTGCTTAAACAAATGTGCCTTACTTGCTTTGATATTGTATTTTGTTAGCTAATGCGATGGCATTCATACATTTTTAAGCGTGGCTAAAGTTTCCAAACAACTTTAGAGGCCACTGTATATATTCAGTGTAAATTTCCTTCACACTATCACTGTTTTTTTTTAATATTGGCTAATTATAATTACTAAAGGTCAGAGACTAAAAACAAAATGTTTTTCATTTCAGTTTGTTCTGAGCAGAAACTGTATTTTTTCGTTCCGGTTCTGGTGTTCCACTGCCTCCTTTCCAATTAACCCGTCAGAACAAAACTGAATGGTTAATTATGTTCTTTTTTTAAATGCCAGTACTCTGTGCAAGGGTGGATGATATACAGGTTGTGTTAGCAGATCTCTCAAGAAAAATAAAAGGACATGGTGTGGAAAAACAAGCTCAAAAGAAGGGACTTGCCTAAACCAAAATAAGTGAAAATAAGCTATTTAATTTACTTTCCCATTTGGGGGAATAATCAGCATAGAAATCATAACTAGCAAAGTATACAGTAGCCTATATAATATAACTTCTTTGAAAAAATGTATTCTTAATATTAAATCCCCAAAATAAAAAAATAAAAAATAAAAAATCTAAAATCAGTTAATAGGCAAAATCTCTCTCCTGCATGCATGTACACACTAAACATCATCTTATGTGGGCCGAATTATCTTACTTTAACCATAAATTATAATTATTTCATAAAAGTTTAATAATTTTATTTTAACCGTAAATAATAATTTTTTAATTATTTTATTTAAATTATTTGTTTTAAGGCAAAGAAGTTTGTGATGCAGCAGTTTCCTTATCATGTTCAAATAAAAAGAGAGAAGCATCCTTTTTTGGGGCGAAAATTTACTGTGATAAACCATTTAGACTTTGGTTTCATGAAAAAAAATTACCGGAAAGAAATGTAGTGATTATAAACCGGTTACCAACATTTAAAAATATCATTCGGCAAAAAAACATTTTGTTTTCGGTTTCTTTATTGGGACGTTTTCAATCCCTGCTAAAGACTGACCCAAGCCTTAAACCAAAAATACTCCTTGTGTCCTTTGTAGATGAGAGATACAACATTATTTATTCCCTTTATGAACATTTTTCCTTGTATGGACATCTTCACAAGGACATTTATCTGTTTGGATTTTCTATACTTCAGCGGACATTTAAAAAAATTGCCCCCATAAAAGCTGCCCACACACACAGAGAGAGATGCTGCCCCTAGGGAGTATGCAAGTAGTTGCGGCACAGGTGGCTCTCTTCTCCTATGAACCTGCCCCGAGTGTAATGTGAGCAGCACACCTGCAGCAGGTTGCATTTATTACTTATTCAAAGCTCCTGCAACTGACACCCTTATACAGCACAGCACTATTCTACGTACACATGTTCTCACATTTTACATATTGCTCATATACCTGGAGATCTTTTTAACACATCGTGAAGTCAATCAAGCGTCCAATGTGAAGAAATCAGCACTGTCAGCACAAACACCTACAAACTGTGATCATATGATCTCATGCATTTGCAGGGTGAACACATCAAGGGTGCTTAGCAACAAAACTGTTGCTTTATTACAAGTTTCCCCATGCATGATCATTAAAGTAATATTCCGGGTTCAATACAAGTTAAGCTCAATCGACAGCATTTGTGGCATAATGTTGATTACCACAAAAAATTACTTTTGACACATCCCTCCTTTTCTTTAAAAAAAAAAAAAAAAAGAAGCAAAAGGTTACAGAGAGTCTTTTACAATGGAAGTGAATGGGGTCAATTTTTGAAGGGTTTAATAAGGCAGAAGTGTGAAGCTTATAATTATATAAAAGCACTTACATTAATTGTAATGTTAAAACTCATGTATTATTTGAGCTGTAAAGTTGTTTAAATTGTAATTTTTAACAGTCATTTTAGGGTTTTAGGGTTTTTTGACTACATCATCATTGACCATAACTTTACACAGAAAAGGTTAGTAAGTGTTTTTATCACACTAAAATCATGTCAACATGAATATTGTTTATGTCTTGTGGCTATACTTTTGAAATAGGGAGTTAAGGCGGTCGCACACCGGACGAGAAGCGCCACGCCACATCGCGGCTAGGACTCGGCACAGGTATCAAACACATCGATGTGGTTCAGGTTGCAGACAGTACACACACAAGTTACCAAGGTTTTTCCCTTGTTCAAGAATGAAGAATGCTAAAGTAAATAATCTATGTCCTTTGATAATGATTTGGGTTGAATTTAATGGAAGATATGCGAGTTGCGCTCGGTGTCGCGGCAGAAATTTGAGCCTCCGGAGTCGAAGCTGGGTGCCACCGACAGATGCCGAGTGGCGGTGTACGTACCTTCATTGAAAACAGTTGTTTCGAATTTTAGAACATGCCATATCATCCGCCAGACACATCCGGTGTGCAACCCCCTTTAAACGTTTACAGATTGGCCCCATTCACTTCCATTGTAAATGCCTCAATGTAAATCAGATTTTTTTTTTCTTAAGAAGAGGGACAAGTCAAAATTGATTTATGTGGTAATCAATATTATGCCACAGATGTAGTCGATTGAGCTTAACTTGTATCAAACCCGGAATATTTCTTTAATGTGGCACTAAATCAATGCCCACCATCTTTCCTCCGTGGAACACAATCATCATTCACTTTCATTGCATTTTTTTTTCCATTCAATGAAAGTAAATGGTGACTGAGGCTAAAATTGTGTATAGCATCTCCTTTTGTGTTCCATGAAAGTAAGAATGTCATACGGGTTTGGAGCGACATGAGATGGGGTATATGATAATAGAACTTTCATTTTTGGGTGAACTTTACAGGATGTGTTTTAGGCAGGATAGCTGACATCTTACCTTTCCTCGCTGATTCAGAGGTTCTATGGTGAGTGTGTCTGCACCGATGTCCACTATCATGCCCAGCTGGAACCCATCGGTTGGGTGGGGCGCCCAAACAGGCTTCCCATCCTCCATTGCACCCCACAGCTACACCGCAGCTCTAAAGGGCACACACACAGGTTAAGACTGGGAAATGGCTGGTGGCCTGGGTAGCTCAGCGAGTACTGATGCTGACTACCACCCCTGGAGTCGCGAGTGTGCTGAGTGACTCTAGCCAGGTCTCCTAAACAACCAAATTGGCCCGGTTGCTAGGGAGGGTAGAGTCACATGGCATAACCTCCTTGTGGTCGCTATAATGTGGTTCTCGCACTCGGTGGGGCGCGTGGTGAGTTGTGCGTGGATGCCGCAGAGAATAGCATGAAGCCTCCACACGTGCTACGTCTCTGCGGTAACGCGCTCAACAAGCAACGTGATAAGATGTGCGGATTGACGGTCTCAGACGCGGAGGCAACTGAGCTTCATCTTCCGCCACCCAGATTGAGGAGAGTCACTACGCAACCATGAGCACTGAGAGCGCATTGGGAATTGGGCATTCCAAATTGGGGAGAAAAGGGGAGAAAATCAGACTGGAAAATGGCTGCTTTATTTAACACACCCCATCTGACTGTAAACAAAATGGCTTTTTCAGTTGCTGGAAATGGGGGCGAGCAAGGCCATATCTATTAATAAAACAACTCAACTAGGTGAATTTGATACTTTAAAGTTGATATGGAAGCTGTGCAAATGAACACTGTGACTAGAGTTTTGGTGCCTGGACGTGCAAACTCAACACCACGATGCCAGGGTTTTGTTGGGGGTGGTTGACAAGGAAATGCTATGTGGTTGCGTATTGACCCAAGTCAAAAGAGCCCACCCCCAAGTTTATATTTCATTCCAGCGCTCACATATGGCTCAGGTCCCTCCTTCAAAGCAAGTCTATAGCTGCAAATCCCAAATCAAAGTCCCAAATCGCAAGCTTCTGCACTAGCCTATTCTATCCCATTTTGTATTGTAAGTAGTGCAAGGAGTATATTCACACTAAAAATGCAACAAAAACAAGATTACTATAAGAACTACAAATTATTTACTTCTTCAGCCGATGTAACAAATGTGAAATGTTGGACACTTCATGAACTCAGCAGTCACAGCTTGCCCTACGCAGCAGAAGTGGCGGGGTTACCTGGCCATAATGCTGCCCAGACAAAATATTATAATTAATGGTGAATGTGGCAACTAGTGAAACTTCCAGCCTGATCTCATGAACATTACGTGACCGTTGCAACATTTTTGCAAAACGAAATTACGTGCCTTAATACATATTTGGCTGCAGTTTCCCAGTGAAATATCCAGTGGGGGGCACCAAAAGCAAGTGAAAGTGTCGTAATCAGACGAGGTTAAGGTGAATATTACATGGAGGATTTAATGATTTAAACATACCTCCCTAATCTAAAACTTTAACCTAAACCTAACCAATAGTGATTTAAAATCAAATGAGTAAACATAAAACAGACATCCTTACCTTAAACCAACACCTAAACCTAACTGATAGTGTCCAAATACAAAATGAGATATCTATGACACTGTCATCTCACGTGTCAGCTTGCGTGCTTGACTGGTATTGAACCACGTACTTCAGAGTCCAAAGTCCAACACACTATCAGGTGAGCTATCGCGGAAGCTAATCACATTGGAATAAGTGTGTAAATGTCTGTAATAGAAGCGTTAAAATGTATAATTTTTCAAATGATGCATTATAGTAAAAGTGTTCAATATCTTAACATAGCAGTGTGTGAGTAATAGTGAGAAAAATTTGTGTTTAGAAAGTCATAATCAGCCGTTGTAGTAGTGATTTTTGTGAAATTGAATAAAACACACACTTGTTGTAGTGCCTCTAGTGTTAATTTTACCAGAAAACTGTGACAAAACGTAGAACAGAGTGCAACAGTGCCCCCACCCACTTTGTCTGGTTTCTGGAAGTATTTTTCCCATTTATTTTTTTCATAGGCTTTTCATAAAATCCTCTATAAAAGAGTTATAAGCCATGAATCAAACCAACCAGCTCCAAACTGAATCGTAACATCACAAACTTTGTTTTGAGGCAATAAACTATTTGAAAATCGGACAAAAAGACAAAAGGTAGAAGGCTTTGTACTTGCCGTCTTTCACTAGGGTACAAACTACAATCCCATGAAGCATTGCGAATGATGTAATTGCATAAAAAACAATGGGAATATTTAAAACTATTGATTTTAGGTTGTTGATTATAAGGATAGAAACAATATATTTTCAGTTTATTGCAAAATATTCCGATATGTACGATTAGAAAGTAGTTTAAGCGTAAAGGGACACAGACTCGATTACGTCACTCACAGTGTGTTGTGGGAGTGAGCGCTCCGAGGCACATTTCGCAGTCTTTGTTGGTTCTGATTGGTGAAACATCTCTGCTGTACCATGGGTAATGTAGTTGTTTACCAGGAATTCCGCTATCAAACACGTTATTTAAACAATGAAGTTGAAATACCCCAGCCGGATGGCTTCAACAGAAGCATATGCCACTGATAAACGACCTCGAAGCTCAAAGTAGCTCTGGCTTGAAATGTTTATAAGTTATCATTGAAAATCAATTAGTCTATGGAAAAATGTAATGGTATTTTTGCTTCGGGAAACAGACTGTTGCGCTCTATTTGGCATGTAAATGTAAATTTGCAAAAACTTAATTATAATAACATTAATTCTATGAGACTAGTTTGGAAACTTCTGTGAAAACAGCACCTTGCAAATGTGAGTTGTATGCTGTACCATGAAACCACGCTGTATGCATATGTACATTATTTAAGAAACAAGTGTTAAACAGAGTTTGGCTAAAATGCTAAAGCCAGAAGCATCACACTGTGTGCGTTTGAAACGTCACTTCTGCCAGCTGAAAAAACAGTGAATGCTTCCGTGTAGTAAAAAAAAAAAAAAAAAGAAAAAAAAAAAACACAATAGTGTTCCATTTGGAAAATTCAAACATTAGTGTGTCATTTGGGACACAGCTAGTGTTTTACAGTGCTTCAAGTACTGTGCCTTCTAGACAGCAGTTCTGTTGAGGTAGGCTAATCTATTCTCCATGCCTGTTGCTCCATATGTTTTTTCAATGATCTTGTTATGCACTTCAGGTATGTAGTTAATTCCACTATAATAGTATAATATAAAACTACTGCTCCCCGAGATGTTCTTTGGGAGAACAGCTGGTAGCCCAATCTGATCTCTCTGTTCTCGAATGCACTGATCTTAACAATGCACTTCTTATAAAAGTCAATATAATTCTATTGTTAGGCTATTTTCAAGTGATGTATCTTAAGCAGTGGATGACATCCTCTAAGATCCAAGAAATCTACTGGGTGAAGCAGACAGCATGACCTGTATGCAGACTGCTGTCAAAGTCTCCAAAGGCAATTCCAGCTAATCACTAGGGCCTTATTACACATGGCATGAGTTAAATCAAACAGACTTCACAATCACATCAAAGATGCATATCTGGTACGCAAGGATGTGATCAGCTCTCTCCAGGGCTACATTTGCCATTCTCTGCCACTCTGACAATGGCCCATTCCCAAGAGTTCCCATGGCGCAATTATCAATTGTAAAGCATGCTAAATAACCTCATTATATGCTAGGAAGTGCATCTGTGCCAATCACTCGAGTCTTACTTTAGCCCTTTGAAAGGAACAAAGCGTTCAGAACAGGGCATGAGCAGGCCTATATTCTTCTGTTCAGATGCATACCTCATCAGAGAGCTGGCGCATTACTTCTTTCTGAATGATCAGTTCTGTGCTGAATCAGTCCTGGGAAAAAGAGGGGCTGGATATGTGCTAAAATGTAATGGTTTGTACAGTAAAATATCTTTGTAATAAGAGGAAGAGAATGTTCTGCCAAGCTGGCAGCTACTCAGTGCGCACATATTTAAATGGGGAGTATATGGCTCCAGGGTTCCCAAACCATCTTCACCAATAAATTACACGGACTTCTTTATTTTTTCTCAATCGTTCATGATTACTGGATTTAGACTTTTCAAAATATTTTATAGAGATTGCACTCACAAAGAGCAATTTCAAGCCAATTAGGCTAAATGCGTTAGACCTGAGAAAAACTAGACAAATTTATTTCCAACCCAACATAGAAATTCCTATGGCTTTTTAAACTTTTATTTTTTATTTAAGATTTTTGAAGGTTTTCAGATAGGGCTGGTTTAAAATATCGATTTTCCAATAAATTGTGATCTCAAATTGTACAATCCCAATATTGATCCTTGAAGTCCCAAGATCATTCTTTTACTTTAAAATTTACTTCAGTTTTGGTTGTGTTGATTATTATATCTGTTAAATAAATAGCCACTGAAATGCCAACCATGGTTAATTTTTTTTTAATGAAATGCTTCATAATGTACCAAGATAGAAGGTTCCCTGTATAACTGACAGCATTACATTTTTACATTTAGTCTTTTGGCAGACTTCTTACAGAAGTCAATATAATTCTCTTGTTAGACTATAATCAAATTATGTATCTTAAGCAGTGATGACATCCTCTAGGATCAAAGAAGTCTACTGGGTGAAGCAGACAGCATGACCTGTAAGCGGACAGCATGACAGCATTATCTGAGAGAGACTTTTTGTATGTAAGCAAAATGGCCATTATAACTGAAATATCATCTCATGAGAATTCGTATGTATTCTTAAGTAGCTTGGTTTGGTTCCAGCAATCGTACATTCTCTTATGTTTGCAGACACCAAAACATACGATATTGATGTACTGATAGCATCTAAACATCATTTTACGTATGAACACCTATAGAAACATACAAATGTTTACATGTACTGTTTGAATTGATTAATATTGAATTCATAGAATTACTCAATTACATTTAATTTATAATCTATGAGATTAAAGGCCAACACATTTAATGCAGTTTACATTATATGACATTTTAATGGTTTCACTCAGTTCTGTGTGATTTCTGCTGCCCTATAAAACATTTTAAAGGATTATATCACTTTAACCATGACTACACTTTAAAATATTAAAATGAATAAAAACTCTGTAATCGTTTAAACATTTAAGCGCTTAATTTTATTTTAGTTTGCCATGGGACACAGAGTTTTCAGAATATGCCAAAAAAATAAAAACACAAAAAGCACCATAAAAACAACAATAAAATTAATCCATAAATTCGTTAGCTATAATCCAAATCTTCAGACTGCTTTCTGTGACGAACAGACCCAAATTCAAGTCTTTTATTCCGTGATCTCCGTCTCCAGCCGCACCAGCGCCCGCTGTCAACATGTTAGTTTCCTTTTCAAAATTCAAAAATTGCTGCCTTAAGAAGTATTATGACCAGCGGTTTTATGGCAGTGATGTCGAATGCTCAATGACTCTCAAGTGTCTCGTGACCGTTTGCAACATGCCGTTTTCTGTGATGTTTGAATGACAAATGACAGCACTGTTATGGTGTGCATCAGGAGATTTACAGCGATTAATCATTTAAATTCCACTCTCTACCTCACACAATGCTGAAACACACCCATATGAATCAGAATATAATCAAACTGTATCAAAATCAGAAAGGAATTGCTTGTAAATGGGGAACAGAATAAAATATGGAATGATACCTGGCCCTATTTACCATGACCAAAGAACCCAGGAACCCTGTGACCCACAACCTAGAAAGACATGGCCTATAAATTAAACAATTGCAGCATTTTTTGAAAACCTTTGAGATCATAAGTGTAAAGTGCATATAAGTGTACATAAAGTGTCAAATTCATTCAGTCATTCATGCATTCATGTATACTAATTTAATGGAATTCATGAAAGTCACACTTAAGATGTTCAGTTACATGCTGCATATCAGAAGTGACCCATAAATGAGCTATCCAATGGAAAACAGGGACATGTAAAAGTACTCAAAAGACAAGATGAGTCCAAAGTTCACCAGGAACAATGCCACATTCCACAATTTCAATTGGATTTCACAGGATTTTAAATAAGATTACAATGCAGCCGGCAGCAAAATGTATTACGCTTCCCATGGTTAATTATTCTTGCAGATCATACTGTAAACTGAACCGCTCCACCACTTCTGGAAAAGGAACTCAAGTGTTCTCCTAAGAAAAGTCAGATGTTACATTTATCAGAATGAACTCTACTATGGTTAACCCAGACCCAGATTCAACCCAAATGTAACAGGTCTTCCAACTGTTTACAGTATTAAGATTAAACTTTATAATCGTGTCCTATCTCTCTGCTAATAACTCATCTAAATGATACTACATTTATAAGATTATGTTGGCAGAACAGTTCATATTGATAAATGCTTTGTAATGATGGAAATGCAATGACAGAGGAATAATTCATAAAAGAAAATCAAAAACAGTGGGCCATTGGTAATTCTCACGAAACCTGTCAAGAAAACTGATGGTCCTATTTTACGCCAAAAATCGAATAAAAAAAATAAAAAATAATATTGATATAGATGCATATAGAAAATTAAGCCTCAACATTTTTACAATGTGAAATTATTTTCATGACAGTTACGTGCATCCCCCCACCCCCCTTCTTATTACCACAAGCCAAAAACATATGGTCATTATGATATTCTCATTACCACAACGTGAAAATTTTTTATATATTATTCACATAGTAAAGTATTTTTCATCATAGTAGTACTATCTTGGTACTGCCTTTCATTTTTGCTGATTTTAATGAAACAAATGATTTACAACAACATCTAATGACTATTAAGTCAAGCTTGTTCACAGTGGGCATTGGACTCCGACAGGGCTGTTCCTCGTCACCGATCCTGTTTGTTATATTCATGGATAGGATCTTCAAGGCGCAGCTGAGTTGTGGAGTGTGTCCAGTTTGGGGGTCTCAGGATTGCAACCCTACTATTTGCAGATGATGTGGTCCTGTTGGCATCATCATGCTGTGACCTCCAGTGCACACTTGAGTGTGAAGCGGTTGGGATGAGGGTCAGCACCTCCAAATCTGAAGCCATGGTTCTCTGCCTGAAAAGGGTGGATTGCTCTCTTCAAGTAGGGAGAGAACAGCTGCTCCAAGTGGAGGAGTTCAGGTATCTCGGGGTCTTGTTCACGAGTGAGGGAAAGTTGGACCGTGAGATCAAAAGGCGGATCAGTGCAGCGTCTGCAATAATGCAGTCACTGTACCGGACCGTGGTGGTGAAGGAGGAGCTGAGCCAGAAGGCATAGCTCTCAATTTACCAGTCAGTATACGTTCCAACCCTCACCTATGGTCATGAGCTTTGGGTAGTAACTGAAAGAATAAGATCGTGAATACAAGCGGCCAAAATGAGCTTTCTTCGTAGGGTGTCAGGGCTCACCCTAAGGGATAGGGTGTGAAGCCCTGACATCCGAGAGGGGCCGAGTAGAATCGCTGCTCCTCCGTGTTGAAAGTAGCCAGTTGAAGTGGTTCGGGCATCTGATTAGGATGCCTCCTGGACGCCTTCCTGCGGAGGTGTTTTGGGCATGTCCAACTGGGGAGACCCAGGGGAAGATCCAGAACACGCTGGAGGGATTATATCCCTCGGCTGGCCTGGGAAAGCTTCGGGATCCCCCATAATGAGGCCGGGTAAAATGAAATATGGGCTACTTTGCTTAGTCTGCTGCCAACGTGACCCGGTCCCGGATAAGCGGTCGAGAATGGATGGATGGATCCAATGCCTAATAAATGTGATTGAGAGTCATCACGAAAATGGGAATAGTAAAAATAAAATGCCATAATGCGTTACGGTAATGAGAATTGGGTGGTGAAAGTGAACTGAAAATAATGTCACAATGAACAAAATGTTAATTAAAAGGAATGTTCCGGGTTCAATACAAGTTAAGCTCAACCTACAGCATTCGTAGCATAATGTTGATTACAACAAAAAATTTATTTCGACTTGTCCCACCTTTTCTTTAAAAAAAACATTACATAAATCTGGGAGTGCGATGCTTCCAATGGAAGTGAAAGGGGCCAATCTCTAAACGTTAAAATACTCACTGTTTCAAAAGTACAGCCACAAGACATAAACAATATGCGTTTTAATGTTATTTTAGTGTGATAAGTCGCTTATAAACAGTTTGTCTAAAGTTATATCCAGTTGGTATGGTGCAAACCCTAAACTGACAGCAAAAATGCCGATATAAACTTTACAGCTCAAATAATACAAAGTTTTAACAGAAGAATTATTGTAAGTGCTTTTATAGGATTAAGCTTTTATCATTTCTGCCTTTAAACCCTCCAGAAATTGAACCCATTCACTTCCACTGTAAGTGCCTCACTGTAACCTCAAATTTTATTTTATTTTAATGAAAAGGAGGGACGAGTCGAAATGTATTTATGTGGTAATCAACATTATGCCACAAATGCTGTCAATTGAGCTTAACTTGTATTGAACCCGGAATATTCCTATAATGCTCTTAAATCTTCATTCTCTTAAATATGACTGGGACATTTTATTGACAGGTTTCATGAGAATCTAGGCTAACCATTACATACTGTACATATGAGTGATGGTACAAAATGCCATGTAAATAAGGCTGCATTTCCACTGACATAAACTCACAATTGCTTGGAAATTGAGGCATGCTTAGCAATTAAAGCCTGGCTGAGTTACAGTCCGTTACACAAGAATAAACAAAACTGTGAAGAACACTCCACGTCTGCATTGCTGTGATAATTAACGACAGACATTTGGCTTATCACGTGCCATCTTTTAATAAACATCTCTCAATCTAAAGCTACATGAGTTGTGCCGAGATGTTCAGAGGCAGATGAGTAATTACACATATTGGTACATATATGCACGCTGATGGCACCAGTACAGAGATTGCCATAGGAGATAGCTAGGGGTCAAAGGGCTATGTGAGTTTCCTCCCCCTTTTTCCTCTGCTGTTGCTCTCTTTGTAGCCAAAGGACATGGAAAACAGGACGCAACAGGATGCAAAGAAGCCACTGCCGTTGGTGCTTCCAAAGCCAACATTTTACTGTGCTTTTGCTGGCTTCTAGAAATATTCAAATAAGTGTTCAAATATGAATAAAGCAGAAAAAAAACAAAACGTTTTTAGCATGTATGTAAGATTTAATTGGTAACTTATAGTTGGTAAATTTCATCAAGTATGATTTGCTTTATACACATCAAAATCATGATGAGTTTTAATTTAATTAGAATATCTTCATTCCAAAGATGAGTAACAAAACATTTTCCATAAGGTGTCATCAGCGGGGGAGGGAGGATATTTTTGCACTGTATAAAGGCAGAGAGGTCATTTATAGGCATGCAAGGCAGGTCAGGTGATTTGCTGATGAAGTTTAAATTTTAGAATGACATCATTTGAAAGATGAGCAAAAATAAAGTCTGCATAGGGTGTCATCAGCACAAGTGCGAGAGGATATTTTTGCACAACACAAATCAGGGATATAATTTACAGAAATGCAGGGCAAGTCAGCTGAGCGTTTGCTCCTATGAGAGATTATAAAGGTGGAACCATTATACATGATGCGCATGCGCGAAGACAGCTGTTTAAAGGGACAGAATACGGTGAATAAAGCATCATGATATCCATATTTTCAGAGCACAACAGTTTAACTCTTTCAACAGTAACTTTTCAGACATGTAGCCTTTATTCCCTCTCTGGAAACTTTGATACTTCATACTCAACTTATCAAAACAAAGTTCGTTCTCATGATTTAAACAGAACGTTGCTTGTTATTCAGTGAAATGACATGAGAAATTCAACGGACAGGTGTTAATAAGAGCGACACATTCATTAGCAACATGCTAGCTTGCCACTCTTTAAGCTATTAAACGCCACTTGCTGACATATATTACAGTCAGACGATTACTAAAAAGTAATTAAAGTCACTCACAGTATGTGTAAGTCCTGTAAGAGCAGCTGTCTTTGTGGATAGAGAAGCGACACTGTCCCGGTTAACCGTTACAGATTCCCTCGATGTATATAATATTCCTTTTTCCAAAGCTGCTGCTATTGTACTACTTCCTCTCAGTGTCCGGCTCCAGACTGAAGTCCAGGGGGATAACAGCGACCTCAGCGGCGACAGAGCAGCACTGGCTGTGTGTCAAAACCTAGCGGGCTGCCTACCTGGTAAGCGTTTGGGGACGTCAGTAGCACTTATTCGATGCCCAAAGTTGTTGGCGCACGGCACGTTTTGGGGTATAGGCGCGCGCAACAACTTTGGGCATCGATGGCGCGTGAAGCGTTGACGCCCAAAAATGCTGCCCAAGTAGGCAGCTCACTTGGATTTGAAACACAACCACTACATTCGTTCAACCATCTTATGACCGCACGAAAATTACTTTTGACATGTAGTCTATTCCGTTTACTAAAAGCAGAGCAGTCCCAATATTGAAGTTATAAAATACCTGAGATGATATGAAATATTTAAATGACTGAATTAAGCTGGAAATAGTAGACCCTTTCTTTAAGTGGTTATTTTGAATGTGTTTAATATAATATTTGTATTTGGTGACAAATTTAATCTATATCTATGATCATAATATAGATTTTTACGAAAACATTCTTCATAATTTTCACATATTCTATAGAGAGAGAGAGAGAGAGAGAGAGAGAGTGAGCATTCAGAAAATATTCAAACCCCTTCATTTTTTTCACATTTTGTTGCAGCCTTATGCTAAAATGCTTTAAATTATTTTCCCAGATCAATCCATACCCTATAACGACGAAGCAAAAACCAGATTTGGATAACTTTGCAAATGTATTAAAAATACAAAACTGAAATATAACAATGACATAAGTATTCAGACCCTTAACTCAGTACTTAGTTGAAGCACTTTTGGCAGTGATTACAGCCTCAAGTCTTTTTGGGTATGATGAGACAAGCTTTGCACACCGGGATTTGGGGATTTTCTGCCATTCTTCCCTGCAGATCCTCTAGCTCTGTCAGTTTGGATGGGGACCGTCGGTGGACAGCCATTTTCAGGGGTCTCCAAAGATGTTTGATTGGGTTCAAGCCCAGGCTCTGGCTGGGCCACTCAAGGACATTCACAGAGTTTTTGCGTTGTCTTGTCTGTGTACTTAAGGTCATTGTCCTGTTGGAAGGTGAACCTTAGGCCCAGTCTGAGGTCCTGAGCGCTCTGGACCAGGTTTTCATGAAGGATATCTCTGTATTTTGCTGCATTCAGCTTTCCTTCAACCCTGACCAGTCCCCCAGTCCTTGCCCCTGAGAAACACCACCACAGCATGATGCTACCACCACCATGCTTCACCGTTGGGATGGTACTGCGCAGGTGATGAGCGGTGCCTGGTTTCCTCCAGACATAACGCTTGGAATTGAGGCCAAACAGTTCAATTTTCATTTCATCAGACCAAAGAATCTTGTTTCTCACAATCTGAGAGTCATTTTTTGCTAAATCCAAGTGGGCTTTTATGTGTCTTGCACTGAGGAGAGGCTTCTGTCTGGCCATTCTGCCATAAAGCCCAGATCGATGGAGTGTTGCAGTGATGGCTGTCCTTCTGCAAGTTTCACTCATCTCCACACATGATCTCTGGAGCTCAACCAGAACAACCATCAGGTTCTTGGTCTCCTCTCTTACCAAAGCCCTTCTCCCCCGATTGCTCAGATTGGCTGGGTGGCCAGCTGTAGAAAGAGTCTTGTTTGTTCCAAACTTCTCCATTGAAGAATTATGGAGGCCAGTGTGCTCTTGGGAAACTTCAATGCAGCCGAAATATTTTTGTAGCCTTCCCCAGATCTGCGCATCGACACAATCCTGCCTCTGAGCTCTGCCTTTGACCTCATGGCTCTGTTTTTGAAATGGGATGCACCTGAGCTAAATTTCAAGTGTCATAGCAAAAGGGTCTGAATACTTATGTCATTGTGATATCAGTTTTTTCTTTTTAATAAATTTGCAAAGTTATAAAAAATCTGTTTTTTGCTTTCACTATGGGGTATGGAGATTATTTAAAAAATAAATAAAGCATTAAGGCATAAGGCTGCAACAACAAAATGTGAAGAAAATCAAGGGGTCTGAATACTTTCTGAATGCACAGTATATATATATATATTAGTCATCACGCACCTTGGGACCAGAAAAAAAGCACACTTTCCTTAACTGGGACCTTGACTTTAATTCCACTCTACACTATAGGAAAAATAATTCAGATACTGTAAAGAGCACTTTTTTTTTTTTTTTTCAAAGCAGGAAGCAGGTCTTCTAACATTAAATCAATGTTAATATCAAGCCAAAATTCATTAAATGCATTGTCAAAAATTGATAAATCCTTTCTATTTCTTTGTTGATAAAGTTTTAGTGGTGCATCAAAAAGAGTCATTTGAGGGATGTGGAGAAAGTCAAGAGCTGGCCACTGGATTGTCATGGTTACTAAAAGGTGCGCAACTGATACAAACTGGAGATCCATTAATTTTTTAAGGGCTTGTAATTCAAAACTTTTAGAAGTATTCCTAAGTTGAAAACCAATACCTCATTGAAACCAGACTTTGTGTTTGTAAATCTAATTAGGACACCTGATATTGTTTCTACTGGAACGGTCTCAAATTTCCAAGCAAAACAGCTGTAAGAGAAAAAAACCCTCTGTTTTAACTTTAAGGATTAGACCATGCCGAATTTTTCCATTCCGCACAGCTTCACTTTGAAACATTGCTGAGGCTGTTTATATAGGTTAACTCTACTATAGCTTGAGTTTTAGGTAGTTGTTGGTCAGCCGTACATACATACTTTACAAATGACACCTTGTTTTTTTTTACATGATCACATGCTAATATTGAACATCGGTTATTTCAGGAAGAATTATTCCAATAGCATAAACCGTTTTTATATAACTGGACAATTTAGACTGAATAGATCGAGTATACAGTTGTGTGTCTGGTGTGCCTGCAGAAACACCATTACATAGATTTAATGCCACACTGACTTTTGCATTTCCCAAGAGCAGGACAGAGATAAAAACAAATCACACAAGGTGCGCCAGAGCACATATGCCACAAACACAACTGCAGGGAACACATGGAGAAAAGACTTGCTTAATTTCCAGACAGCATTTCTCATGATGACAAGTGACATCATTTCCTCAGAATGTTTCATAAAAAATACTGAGCCTAATGCTCTTCCAAAGTGAGCAAAAGGGATATACAAGCACAGATAAATTCTGGTTGTTGGCCATAGAGTTACGTCAAAGTATAACGCAGAACTGATTAAGATCATGATTAGTCCACAATCAGGGACTGCACCGCAATTCCAGAAGTGCAACTGTAAAATTAAATAAACATGAAACACAAAAAGCTGAATAATTAATCAGAAATGATCCACAATTTCCATAGAGCATCGAAACTAAATACTGCACAAAGAGTACTTAATATTTTAAATAAATAATTCACCCAAAAATGAAAACTCATCATTTACTCTCCCTCATGCAATCACAGATGTGTATGACTTTTCTTTAGATGAACACAAATGAAGATTTTTAGAAGAATATCTCAGCTCTGTAGGTTCATACAATACAAGTGAATGGTGATCAGAACTTTGTAGCTCCAAAAAAATAAAAAATAAAATAAAATCACAAAAAGTAAACATGGAAGTAATCCATATGACTCCAGTGTTTAAATCCATATCATCAGAAGTGATGTAAAAGGTGTGGGTGTGTAAATAATGAGTGTGTTCATTTTTGGGTGAACTATCCCTTTAAGGACAACTGGTATAAAGCTCTGGAGGACAAAAAAAAAAAAAAAAAAAAAAAATTATTATCCAGTCAGTACTTCAATACTAGGCAATTCTGAATACTGACTAACGGGTACTTATCAAACAGAAAATTCAGCATTTAGGTTTGCACTCTGTAATATCCTCAATGGGATCATAAACAGTGGTAACCAATCCCTCTAAAACATTTAAGCTTAAATTACAACTCATTCCATATGCTGCATGGCCTGATGGCAGATGGGTAAATCCACAAAGCACTCAACTAATAACGGAGTACCTAATGTGTAATCTACTCAAAGACTCTTATTAGCGCTTACACTCAGGGGGTCGGGGGGTGTTGGTGGTTGTTGGTGTAGAAAGACTAACTAAATTGTGTCCAAGACAAAAAATGACCAAAACGATAATTGTGAGTGGGGTGGCCAGGCTTCAGTCCATGGTGGCCACCCCCTAGCTCCGCCCCTGGCTAGAAGACTGAGAAAACTGCTGCGATACAAAAGTTTCAAAGTTGTTGAGAAGAGTATAAGCTAGTAATGACAAAGATATAGAAACAGTCGAGAATAAGGGTGAATTTTGGTTAATGGTTCAGTTTCAGGATTGAAACTTTTATAATATGAAATGAGAATTGCATGGGGGTCATTCACAAATTCAGCTTTCGGAAACAACTCCCTAAGGAACAGCTTGACAAAATAATTTTCTATGACTCGTTCATTTTTACATTTGGTCCCCCACCATATTGAACTCCTGGTTACATACTTGTTCTGAAGTACACAAAGGGATCAGGTGGTACATTATCTTCCAAAAATCCTTTGAAAATAGCTTTTTCATGTGTGGTTGGTACATTGTGGAGTTCACCTGCCACACTCAAGTGACTCTGGAAGAACAAATGAGTTCAGAATTTGCATAAGTCATTTTCTTCAGGAGATTATCATGGACTTATTTTTGTTTACTAAATTTTTGGTCTTAAAACGCAGGAAGGAAATACAGATTTTTGGATTGTTTGAGGAAATAGCACTGGCAGCTCTCGTCTTACAACCTGGGAATGGATGTAGCTCTTTGAATTGATCCACTCAAACAGGTTATAAGAATTTGATTCATACATTTTGGATGGATTTGAAAATCATGACTAATTAAGCGGGTCCTTTGAAACACACACAAAACAGATTGCACAGCCAGAATCAGATTTAGAATCAGAATACTTTATTTTGATAGATTCTATTTACAATATTTTGTTACTAAATTTCAGGAAAATATCTCCCATTTTTAAAGCAAATAACATCAACCAGGACCATTTCATGCACAATTAATTTCCTATGTATGGAAATATTCAACAGAAAGTGCTTGAGGTTGCAGGACGATCTGTAGGAGGCGTGTGACCTAAAAATCAAACAGTTTGCTCTCTGTGGAGCCCGAGTATGAGCCTTTTGATTTGCTCCCTCTTCTTTTTCACCGTCTTCTGGGAAAACCAGTCTTTTAGGTCCATGCTGGGATGGTAAGTTTGTGGTGGGTCCTAAATTAAACAGTAAGGAGCTTTTAAATACAGGGGGGAAAAACTCTAAGAAACAATTTCTACAGGTGGTCCTCAGTTTCTATATAGTGTACATGCAGTACAGTACCTTGAGAAAGCTCTCCACATACTGTAGGAGATAGATGCCACAGTCTGTATAGTTATCCTGCTTTGGAACATGGGGATTCCATCCGCCTATCACTCCCTTTCCAAAACTTCGCCGATAGCCCATTTTGACCCTCCATTCCTCTTGCAAGTATCTTGGATTTAGAGCAAACCACAAAAATTCTAAAGTGGGTAGAAGGCAATTACCATGAAAAAACAGGTCCTGATAATGGACAGTGATTAGTGGACCCAATGTCGTTTCTAAGGTTGCGTTTACACTGCAGTTGAACGCAGCCCAAGTCATTTTTTTATTTTTATTTTTTTGACATTCATTTCTGAGCCACAATCATACAGTATGTGGAAATACATTGAATACATGTCTTGGATACATATTTTTATATTTTGCAATTTGACTATAGTGTCAGTCAGGGCATAATTCATGTGATTAACATTTTTAATTTGAAATTCATCAAAAATATCTGATTGATTTACCCTTGCCGTGAAACAGCGAAAACGACCAGTTGCCTGATAATGAGGTGTTGGACCTTATTAAAAGGGACAGTTCACCAAAAATATACAAATTCTGTCATAGTTTACTCACCCTCATATTGTTCCAAACCCATAAGGCTTTATTATATGGAACACAAAAGGAAAAATGTTAATGAACATCCCGGTCCGTCAAAGAAATATAAAGCAGTTAAGGATGCATACAAAAGCGGTGGTCATGGCCACATCACTTATTCAGTCAGTTTAGGGGCATTGCCTCACAGACCACTGTCTGATATGGGCCACATTTAAGAATCCACATTTAAGAAGCCATTTAAAGGAGAGTCACGTGACGCCATGTGAGGATCGGATGTGTGAACGGCGAGCTCTGTGCACTTTGCTAGTTTTAACACTTTTAATGACATAAACCGGTGAGATTCGATACACTCGGTTCCATAACTGTTCTAGGAGGACAATGTGTCAAAGAATTCAAAATCCTCAGGCTCTGGAGACATTAAAAGACACTTATGTGCTCAAGCTGACGCCCCTGAGCAAGCCACGAGCCAGGGAGTTCATTTAGTCCGAGAAGTGCGGGAAATGCGGCAAGAGATGTTGCATGTCGGCAATGCTGACGAAGGTCGTTGCTGACTTGGAGGATCTTGCTGTGATACGTCGATCGATCACTGCCATGGAGGTGAAATTTATGGGGGATGTCGAGAAACGGATTGATTATCTGGAGTTATTGGAGAGGGAATTGTCTGCTAATCCGCTAGCGACCAAGGTGGATTTGGAGCATGTCTGGGAGAAGTTGGAGGACATGGAAAACCGTAGTCGGCGGAATAACGTCCGTATCGTGGGAGTACCGGAGGGAGTGGAGGGACAGAATATGGTGGAATTGCTGGACGGGCTCTTTCCGAGTCTGCTCAACATAACAGGCCATAAGCTGGAAACCGAGCGAGCTCACAGGGTTCCGGCTCGGCGATCCGCCGAGGGAGACAGTCCCAGATCAATTCTGGCCAAATTTATGAGATCGTCTGTTAAAGATCTTGTGTTACATGAGGCGAGGTGTAAAGGAAGGCTTACTTGGAAGAAACACAGCATTTTCTTGTTCCCAGACTTTGCGAATTCAACAAGAGAAATGTGATCGATTCAAGGAATGCAAGAAA
The DNA here is from genome assembly GCF_019703515.2 of Myxocyprinus asiaticus. Taxonomy (NCBI): domain Eukaryota; kingdom Metazoa; phylum Chordata; class Actinopteri; order Cypriniformes; family Catostomidae; genus Myxocyprinus; species Myxocyprinus asiaticus. The sequence continues at coordinate 29,742,267 of NC_059363.1, forward strand.
CTTTTACATCAACAAAAGGTTGCTTTTGCACTGATATTCCTGGCCAAATTGAGAATAGACGCTAAGGATGGCCGCAAAACATTCACATGCCCACAGCAAGCGATGTCCTTCATAAAGTCAATGGAGTGAGTGGGACGTGTTGTGGTGCTCACATTGCAGCCTGCTGGACCGGCTCATTGAACATTCACTTGACTGTTTGAAGATTCTCTCCAAAGGGAATGTGAATGGGGTGGGGCACCCCATAAAAAGAATGAAGGTTATTTCTCTTAAGCGTAAGAAATATGATATAGTGTTTCTTCAAGAAACGCACCTTTCTCTGCAGGAAGCTGAACATTTTTGAAAGATTGGGGTGGGCATTTTTTTTATAGCGCTAGCTCAAGTAAGAGCAGGGGAGTCATTACACTGATAAATAAACATCTACAATTCAATCGTCTCAAACAGATTAAAGAAATTAGGAAGAGTCATTGTTTTAGCTGAAATTCAGGGACAAAGTCTTATTTTGGCTAATATTTTTGCAACTAACTTCAATGATCAGGGCTTTTTTATAGATCTTGAAGGGATGTTGCAAGCCACTGGCACCCCTCATGATCTTTTGATGGACTCAGTCCTTGATCATAGAGAAGCAAAAGTTTGCAAGTCCACTAGAGCAATACTGACGCGTCACAGGATGTGTCAAAATCAGACTAAAATTGGTCTTACAGATATTTGGAGGCTTTTGAACCCATCTGGTAGGGACAATACATTTTTTCCATCAGTCCATAGGATTTACTCTAGAATAGATTTTTTTTATATCCAAGTCCCTCATTTCATCTGTCACTGATTGCTCAATTGTTAATATTTTAGTCTCGGATCATGCCCTGATGTGTTTAGAGGTGTTGCCACATATGAAGAAAAGGAAATCATATAGTTGGCACTTTAAATGTATTCCTCTTGCAAAATCCTGAATTCCAACAAATACTAAAAGGCTGAAATGTCTTAAGGCGGTTCTTAGGGGCCGGATTATACAATATGCCGCTTTCACCAAAACAATCCAAAGCACAAGAACTCATGGAACTGGAAGGGAATATTAAAAGTGCAGAGGCAGAGCTGAAGTACCAAATGTCGTCTAAAGGCCTCAGAGAATTGACCCAGTTGAAATACAGATATAATACTATTTTGTCATGGAAGGTGTAGTTTTGGCTATTCAGGGCAAGACAGGCATACTTTGAGTCAGGGGACAAAGCAGGAAAACTTCTGGCTAGATATATACAGTAGAGAGTCTTTTCTACCATTCCCTCAGTGAAATCTGCTAGTGGTGAAATATTTACCTCAGCCACTGATATTAATAAGGCTTTTACAGAATTCTATCTTGATCTTTATAGTTCCACATCTTAGTCTACTGATGAAGATATTAGAAACTTTGTGGAACCATTAGAACTTCCTAAATTGTCGGCTGAGCAAAAAAAAAAATATCTTGATCCTGAGATAAACTTGGAAGAGCTTGGTGAGGTAATTAAGGCCTTGCCTACAGGCAAGGCTCCAGGGCCAGATGGCTTTGCCACTGAATTTTTTTTAGATTTTATGCTACAGAACTGGCTCCACTCTTGCTAGAAGTTTAAACAGAATGGAAAGCTTCCACCAACCATGACACAAGCCCGGATCAGTCCGATTCTTAAAAAGGACAAAGATCCAAGTGAGTGTAAGAGTTAACATCCAATTTCCCTGATCCAGCTAGACACTAAAATATTGTCAAAAATTTTGGCTAGCTGATTGAGTAGGGTTGTGATGTGTCTTGTACATGTGGATCGGGTGGGGTTTGTTCGGGGCTGTGGCTCTTCTTATGGCATTTCATTAGTGTCAGGCAGTGGCGAGCGATCAGACTCCAGTCGCTGCCATCTTGCTTGGCGCCGAGGCGGCGTTTGATGTGGTGGAATGGGATTGTCCTTTTTGGATTTTGGAGGTGTACAGGTTCGGAAGTACTTTTGTTGGGTAGAGTGGGTTGCTTTGTGGACGCCCGGTAGTGGTGGTTCAAACGAATGGATTAATTTCAGATTGTTTTATTCTGGGTGGGGGCGCCTGGCAGGGTTGCCCTCTTTCCCCATTGTTGTTCTGTCTTGCCCTTGAGCCATTGGCAGCCGCGATGGGAGGGGAGGATGGTTTTCCGGGGGCGGTGGTGGGAGGTGCAGAGCATGGGCGTTTGCTTTGCGCAGATGATATTTTATTGTTTGTCTCCGACCCTACTTTTTTTGGGTCCTCGGTATGCAGACTGAATTGGTCTGGATCATTCTTAGAGGATGGAAGTCGACTGGAGTGCCCTCGTTTCAAGAGATGGGCATGGTAGCGGCATTCGAGGAGATGTCATATAGAAGGCTAGGCAATTTGGATTTGTTCAATAAAAAAAAAAACGGGGCAGCTATTTGGCAGCTATTAGGACTCTCGGGAGGGGCAGTGGAGAGAGAAGTGCAATTTTAAACGTGTGTGATTATTTTTATACACATTTTTTTGTCTGTAACTTAAGTTGTGACCACGGGGATATTTGTTGAGGGTCAGGGTGGGATTGGGAGGGGGAAAAGGGAATAATGGTGGTTATAGTTGATTCTGTGAATATATGTTTTGCTTTTCCGTTTCAAATGTGTGAATCAAAGTGTTAATCAGAAAAAGAAGCCATTTAAAGAGCTCTTAATACGACCGGAACAGAAAATGGCCACTATGGCTTGCAGTGTGAACGCAACATAATTGGTAGATAAAATTAGTCAAAATTACTCTTCTGTTTGAACTGAGAATAGCTTTTGAATTGAATATTCAAGTTTTTCAGTGTCACTCATGTAAATTACATGGCTCATGTTATTGTTTTCCACTCAGGTCAGGCTGAACCAATATTTGTGATTGCTACATAAATTTTTTTATTTTTTTATTATTTAATAGAGATCGTTGATTTCACTTGTATGTCAGGAACCAAACCATGGATCTGATTTAAACAACTATACTTTTTAGTGTACAAATATCTCCAATAATGTTCTAAGATTTGAATGTGGTCCAATGCAGGACAACTTTTTGTCTCCTAGTCTTTGTCTCCTAGTCTTTAATATTATAACAAGCATCATGTGCTGTCCAACACAGATAAGCATAAGAGCAACAACTGTTCTTTATAAACACATGGACAAGAATAATGAACTCAATCTGAAACAGAAGATGATTACTCTTGAAGAATCTGCACCACTGATGATCTGGCCCTGTTGTTGAGGGAGTCCATGATGAGTATGCATGGCCTAGCAACAGAGACAGTCAATGACTGGGTAAAATAAAGAAAGCGTTACTGCCATCTAGTGACGGGTAGCAGGAAAACCATCTCTTATTTATTAGAGCAACAAATATGAACAGTACAATTGTGTTATTTCAGAGAAATTACCTTGACCTTCATTACTCACCGTTTCAAGTCATTTCTTTCACTGTTTAGGACAGATCTGTTCTTGACAGCCTTGTAATTCAGAAAGAGAAAACGTTATTTAACTCTTTTCCCCAGTTTGCTAGTTAGTTGTAAGTCAGATAAAGAGTATATCAAATTACCTGAATGCCATCCTCAGCCTCGTCATCTGAAAGGAACCAGAAACTCTTACCCAATTCATCTAAAAGGGAAAAAAAAAAAAAAGTTACAAATGTATGTTCCAGGCTCAACACGAGTTAAGCTTCGAGTGCGTCTGTGATATACTGTTGATTACAGTTATTTTATACAAAATAATTCTGACTTCATAAACCCTCAGTTCATAAAAAGAAAATGGCATACATTTTACAAACATACCCTTGCAGTGGAAGTCTATGGGGCAAAATATTACACATGGTTTAAAAGCAGAAATGTGAAGCTTGTATTTATGTTAAATAGTTAAGCACATTTAGTCTTCCGTACAAAAAAATAAATAAAAAATTTGGAATTCATACTTTGAGAATAATTACACCATGTACCTTTCTGGTATCCTTTCACGTTATGGATCATGCAAAAAGTAACAAGGCTTACCAGCTTTACATGGTCATGGCATAAGTTAAAGATTTTTTTTTACTTTGACAAAGTTAGCAAGCAATTTTTAAACACTAGTCTCACCTTAACACAGTGTTTAAAGAAGTATTCCGGGTTCAATAGAAGTTAAGCCCAGTCGACAGCATGTGGCATAATATTGATTAGCACAAAAATTACTTTCGACTCAAATAAAAAAAATAAATCAAGGAGACAGCGAGGCACTTACAATGGAAGTGAATGGGGGAAATTTTTGAACGTTAAAATACACACTTTCAAAATTATAGCCACAAGACATGAACAGCATGCGTGTTAACATGATTTTAACATGCCAATGTAATTTCAACAAACCCTAAAAAACTAAAAATGCCAATTTAAAACAACTTTACAGCTAAAATAATGAGTTTCAGAATAATGTAAATGCTTTATAAATTATAATATTCACATTTCTGCCTTTAAACTCTCCAAATATTGGCCACATTAACTTCCATTGTATGTGCCTCTGTTACCTTGACTTGCTTTTTTGAAAGAAAAAGAGGGATGACATTTTTGTGGTAATCAATATTATGCCACAAATGCTGTTAATAGAGCTTAACTTGTACTGAACCCAGAATATTCCTTTAAGTCTGAAACTGTGTGCATTAGCATTTATCCAGGTGTGATGCAGTGACATTTAGACTTCCACTAAGTGCATTTCTGTACACACAGGTGTAGCTGAAATTTCTGTGCTAATCGACAGCATGTCACAATCACAGATTCTGTTAAGAGCTGAACTTGTATTGACCTTGTGTTGTAAATGGTTACAAAATCACTATCAAAAATCCAACTTTTTGTGAGTTTTAACAAAATTAAAGGAATATTCAGAGTTCAGTACAAGTTTAGCTCAGAGTCATCCCTCCTTTTCTGAAAGAAAAAAAAAAGCAAAAATCAAGGTTACAGTGAGGCACTTATGTTGGAAGTGAATGGGCCAATTTTTGGAGGGTTTAAAAGGCAGAAATGTGAAGCCGATCATTTTAAAAAAAGAACTGAATTCTTCTGTAAAAACTAGTGTATTATTTGAGCTATACATTTGTTTAAATCTGTATTTTTACAGTAGTTTTAGGGTTTATGGCATTAAGTCGTCATGGCAAGTTGTAAAGTTGGATATACTGTAACTTGATATTTAGCTTAGTGAGCAATTAAAAAAAATTAAAAAAAAACAAATCATGCTAACACAAATATTGTTTATGTCTTGCGGCTATACTTTTGAAACGGTAATTATTTTTACATTTACGGATTGCCCCCCCATTCACTTCCATTGCAAGTGCCTCACTGTACCCAGATTTTCGCTTTTTTAAAAGGAGGGACAGGTCAAAATTATATTTTGTGGTAATCAACATTATGCCTTCGGTTAAGTTAACTTGTTCTGAACCCAGAATATTCCTTTAAAACCAAAAGGAAAAATATGCTTCTCTTAAAAAGCGAATGTACAGTCAGGATTCCCTCACTCTCTCAAAATATATTCATGTAATTCATTTTGTCCTTTATCTGCACTACCACTTTGCTCAAGCAGTGAGTCAGCTTTGTAAATTACCTATGGATCTACTCCATCTGGAGAGCTGCTCTGAGGATTCCTGACAGTAGAAGAGAGACATCGGGTTGGGTGGAGATTGATTGCATAGATACTCCACTGAATGCTTTCTATGCCTATTGACACAAAGATCCAAACCACTGGTCTGTGAAACTTGGCCAGGAAAACAGATGACAGCCAGATACCAGTGAGCCCTGAGGAGACACGGAACAGGAGGGGCATTTATCAAGATGCGCTTTTATTTTATACCTGGCCTACACAAGCTAGAAATCAGTAGGAACATTAAAATATAAATATAGTGCTAAGAAACGTGCTTGAAAACTGTGATAATTTTTTCACAACTTTGGTGGCACAGAAATTACACACCCTACTTAGCTGTTAGAGGTGAAAGGTATCTAATAAAAAAATAAATACAGTATACAAATAACTGAATTCAAATAGAAAGCTAAAAGAATCTCACATTTGATTAATTGGGACAAATATAAAGTCCTTCTCAAAAATGTTGACATTCCTAGTCCATGTTTTCACCCGATTGTGCCGGCACTCTTGAACACTGTGGTACAGTGCAATGTTCATACAAATTATGGTTAGAAACATCCAGTATTTTTTTTACATGATCATATTCTTTACATACGACAACCCTGTAGTTTCTGAAAGCCTTCTATGATCTTCCTGAGTGAGGTGCTTGAAGAAGAAAGAGCTGAAGATGTGGCACTTGGTGGCATTCTCCTTTTTGAGCTGTTCGCAGACCAAATACCTGTCATTTGACACAATACACATCAGCAAAGTACCAAAGAACAAAAGCAGATGGCCACCTCTCCAACTTGAGTGCATTTTTACTTCACCTCAGATAGAAGTCCAATATCACATCATTTAGGAATTCACCTTCCTCGAGACAGTTGAGGTCATCTTCTGTAATGGTTATGCCTCCTTTGGCTGGTGGAGGAGGATACACAACTAGTCTGGAAAGAAAGGTATTTTCACAATCCTCACTATCAAAATAACTGATCACTTCAGTTCAGTTTGAGCCAGCCAACTGACTTTTTGATATCCTGTTTGGGCAATGGGGGGAGCTCTATCAAATTGTCCTCATCGCTGTCTGACACACTGAGGGTTGCAATTTCACATGGAGGAGGATCAGGAGGGGATGAAACTGCCACCATAGCCTGTTCAATGTTGAGAAAAAGAAAGCTCAACAACTGAAAAATATGTTAATGGTTATATTTTGCTCAATCATGTCACTGATGTTCAAAGATTTATACTGTATATTTTCTGTGCCAGTTTAAACAAAATAACCCAAATGAGAAACCTGACTGATGACAGGGAGTTCATCCTCTTCTGACTGGAGCAAAGTGCTCTGAATCTATCAAAATAAAATAGATATTATTGGACAGGGAGCAGAAAAAAGCAACAGCACCACACTTGAGAATGTTATATATAAAAGTTAAATATAACTGATAGTTCACCCAAAAATGAAAATTCTCTCAATTTACTCCCAGATGTGTCACTGACTTTCTTCTGCCGAACACAAATTAAGTTTTTTAGAAGAATATCTGAGCTCTGTTGGTCCTCACAATGCAAGTGAATGGGTACCAAAAATTTGAAGCTCCAAAAAGCACATAAAGGCAGCATAAAAGTAATCAATATGACGCCAGTGATTAATGTCTTCTGAAGCGATATGATAGGTGTGAGTGAGAAACAGATCAATATTTTAGTCCTTTTTCTATAAATTATCATCCCTGCCCAGTAGGTGGCAATATGCACAAAGAATGCAAATCGGCAAAAAAAGAAAATGGAGACTGATAGTAAAAAATGACTTAAATATTGATCTGTTTCTCACCCACACTTATATCGCTTCAGAAGACATGGATTTCACGACTGGAGTTTGGAAAGTATGGATTACTTTTAAGCTGCCTTGATGTGCTTTGAGCTTCAAATTTTTGGCACCCATTCACTTGCATTGTATAGACCTACAGAGCTGAAATATTCTTCTAAAAATCTTTGTGTTCTGCAAAAAAAGAAAAAACTAAAGTCATACACATCTGGGAAGGCATGAGGGAAAGTCAGTGATGAGAGAATTTAAATTTTTGGGTGAACAATTTAACCACAATATTAACAATAACCATTACATGTATTTCATGTTTTAAAATGTAAAAAACTATATTTGACACAAATTGCTAATGCATAAAGCAAACACTAAAATTTAAACACTGTAGGATGGTTTATTACTCCTATTAACTTGGGTATTATTATTCATTATTTTTTAATATTGTAGACCTTTTAACACTAATCATGACCCACCTCCTGTTTTCGGGCGCAGTTATGTATCTTCAGTCGGTTATTGGCTTCCTCAAACGACAGCTTAACTGGAAAATTGCCTATGTTATTGCTCCTGCCAATCTCTGTGAATATTTCCTCAAGTGTGATTTGCTCTGGGACTGTGAGCTTATTCTCAAAGATAAGAACGATGTATTTCTCATCTTGATCTAAGGAGACGATAGAAACCACTTTATGGATTTAAATAAATGTTGGGCTCCACAATGCAATATGTACTTAAGTTGGTTACAAGTTTTCACCGGCTTATGTCTCAAACCGAGAACATCACGGATAAACTGCAGCGAGTTCAGTAAAGCAGCAGAGGTGATCTGTAAGTTTGTAATTTTGACTCACTGTTGCTCTGGCAGGCATACCACATTTGGGAATAATCTTCATACATGTCCAGCTGGATTCGCAGACGGAGGCATGCCACAGGTGTGGTCTGTAGAAACAGGGATGGCAGCCTCTGCACGGTGCACCATTCACAACTGGTCACCTCCGAGGCTTCTATTCGTACTGTTAGAGAGAAGGGAAGAGAAAATGTTACTTTATTAACCCTACTACTGTATGTTCACAACATAGCACATTTGTATGGAATGCAGTGTTTCAAATAAGATTGAAAAAGTCTAAAATAGTTTGTCAATTTTTTTATATGGCAAGATATGTTGAAATGTTAAAGGAATAAAAAATTTAATGAATTCTCATTTTCTCACCCCATATTATCCCAAATGTCTATGATTTTTTTCTGCTGAACACAAAGATATTTTGAAAAATATTTGAAATCTGTAGGTTCTTACAATGCAAGTGTAAGAAAAGAGCTTCAAAAAATTCACATAAAGGCAGCAGAAAAATGATACAGAGACTCCAGTGGTTAAATCCATATCTTCAGAAGCAATATGATAGGAGTGGTTGAAAAACAGACTAATATTTAAAGGAATAGTTCATCCAAAAATGAAAATTCTCTCATTCACTTACCCTGATGCCATACCAGATGTGTATGACTGCCTTTCTTCAGCAAAACACAAAGATTTTTAGAAAATAGAGCTCTGTCAGGTCCTTATAATTGCAAGTAAATGGGTGCCAGCACTTTGATGGTCCAAAAGTCACATTTAGGCAGACGAACAATTAATGTCTTCGGAAGCAAATCGATAGGTTTATGTAAGAAACAAGTCGATAATTAAAAAGTTTAACTTTAAATCAATGCTTCCTTCCAGGGCTCTGATGCTGTTTGAAATGGCCGAACTCTTGCGTGATGTTTGTTCTTCTGTTGTAAATAAGCGCCGAATTCCGAATTCTCATGTGAACTCGCCGACACGCTCACGTCACGCGACATCTACGTGATGCGTCAACTGCTGGCAGGAAGCGCTTTTTAAAAAGTTAACGTTTTAATTATCGATTTATTTTTTTACAGAAACGTCTTCTGAAACAAATCCATACATTAATTGATCAACTGGAGTCGGATAGATTACTTTGATGCTGCCTAAATGTGCCTTTTGGACCATCAAAGTGCTGGCACCCATTTACTTGCAATTATAAGGACCTGACAGAGCTCTATCTTCTAAAAGTCCTTGTGTTCTGCTGAAGAAAGACAGTCATACACATCTGGGATGGCACCAGGGTAAGTGAATGAGAGAATTTAAGACCTTTTTTTCCTGTAAATTTTCCTCCTTGCCAAGTAGGTGATGATATGCACAAAGAATGTGAATCGCCAAAAAAGAAAAAACAATTTGAAAGTTTATAGTGAAAAAGAACTTAAATATTGATCTGTTTCTCACCCACACCTATCATACTTCTGAAGCCATGGATTTAACCAGTGGAGCCTTATGGTTTACTTTTATGCAGCCTTTGTGTGCTTTTGGAGAGTTCAAGTTTTGGTCAACATTCACTTGGACTGTATGGACCTACAGAGCTGAGATATTCTTTTGAGATATGGGTGTTCAGCAGAAGAAAGTCATACACATCTAGGATGGCATGAGGGTGAGTAAATGATGTAAGAATTTTCATTATTGGGTGAACTATTCCTTTAATCCCAACTCCAAGTGTTTATCTTTAGGAATCAGTCATGGGTGTCTCAAAGTCAACCGTCTATGAACAAGTACGTCACCTTACCTTCATTTGCAATCTCAATGCAATCCACTGTAAACTGTAAATGAAACAAAAATTGTGTTGTGTTGTCTTTAGCCAAGATCATGCATAATGACTTTTACATTTCAAATCTTAAAAACATTACCTTGCATTGTGTGGTCAGTGTGTCAGATTTTCTAAATGTCTTGCTCAATGTTCCAACTTTAAAACTTCTGACTTTGAGAGTAATTCCGTTCAGTCTTTCTGCAACACCTCTCTTTGGTTGTTTTGGGGTTATTGTTTTCTTGGTTTTGTGACTGTTCACTCTGACATGATGGACAAGATGTCCAAACTGTGGCAGAAAAAAAAACCATGCAATAAATTGTTAAACTGAGAAAAAAAAAAAAAAAAAACACATGGGAACATCTTGTTCTTTTCAAAGTTTGTAATTATTTTCTGTACCTCGTCTCTCATTTGATACTTTCGTTGGATTTGTTTGTCTTGGGATTCCTTGTGAATACATTTCTTATTTTTTCTAACAGGATCTGTTAGATTTAGATCTGTTTCTTTTAGGAAAAAAGCACAATTTCAACATTTCATTAAGTAGGCCTCTAGGCTTCTATAATGCCATGTAAAAAAATCTCTCTCTCTAATCTATAAGAAAATGAACACCAACCAAACATAAATTGTGTTCTGAAAATTCGAGCACAAAGCAAGTTTGCAAATAATTTAGCATTTCAGTTACCCGCATCATCAATATGAGAGAAGTCGCCAGATTTGCTGTGCATCGAGCTATTGGTCAATGCACCTCTGATCTCCTTTTCCTCATTTCTAGATAACACATCTGTAAAGAACAGTCAGAAATTAACTTTACCATTATTTTCCTTCTGTATTTCATTTTCAGGGGTATTTCTGTATCCTTGAGGGCAATTTTAATCTATCCATGTTACAAAATATATTCTCATAATTTTGTCAAACAACACTCCAATTCAATCAATTCATTAACATATATTCTCAATCTATATAATAAATTCGAGAATTTACCTCTTCTTACCGATTAAATCAACAACTATTTTTATTTATTGCAATAAAAACTTCAAATGTAAAAAAAAGGTATGTTCGGGGACATTTTGCCCCCCCATTTTTAATTTAAGGGCCATTTTCCCCCCTTAATTTCTGACACTAGTATATCTACAACAATTCAAGACACAGACAGGACGATATTATCGAGTGTAATTAATGGTTTAAGTAGAATAAGAAGGCTTACCATACCTACAGTATGATTGTTAAGAGGTTTCCTATATGGACAAAATAAGTAATTCCAGTCAGGATAGTCACTTTTACAGCACTTCATTTTCTCTACTCAATCAGCATATCTTATTTCCATGCCCATAATTATGATTTTTGTGTGCAATGATGTCAAACCTTGACTCAGTCCTGCAGCTGGTGGTCTGCAGCGCGTAGGTAAAACGCCTGGGCGTCAATCCAAAACATCGCGCGTGAGGTTCAGTTTTTCCCTCAGATTTGTCCATGGATTTAGTCTTGTTCCTAAAATACACAAATATAGATATTAACCATCATATTTTCAAAAAGTGAAATAAAAATATAAAATATTAAAAGGGCTAGTGGAATACCCACGTCGATTTTTTTCGCATTCCGACCAAGTTGAGTCCGACGGCGTTTCCTTTCAGCGTTTTGGTTTTCAAACAGTTTTTATGGACATGGCCAAGTGGACGAACCTTTTCCGAAGCAGTTACGGGGAGGGATAGTATTACATGAGATGTTATTTAGCGAAATACCAGATAAAATGTGTGAAGTGTAGCAGGACTAAAACGGTAAAACGCTCGTGTACGAACTCTGTCAGTGATAGGACAATTAGCATAAGCGGGCCCACTCTCAACTGAGTGTTTGATTACTTTGTTACAACTCACCATTTTATTTGTAATTCTTTAAATTTTTCCTCCGATCAATAAACTCAACCAACAAATGAAAAAGAGAATCTCAGATGCTCTTTAACGTACTGTTACGTAAGCGCGCACATCAGTTGCTCTGATGATTGACAGGTGTTGATTGATTTCTCTGTGTGCAGGTTTGCACTTCAGCATCAGACAGGTGTCGTGCATCTGTCATGTCGTATCAAGTGAGCGTTCTCTGTACCATTATCACCTGTGAGGTCACTGACCTCTGATCAGCTACACTGAGGGATCTAGTCTGGACTGACCGCACACCCAGTGGGTTAGGAGGAGGCTATAGAGCTAAAGGTAGCAGGTGTTTGGTGGCCTTGTAGGTCATTTGACCCAGTCTGTTGTATTTTTGGTTTGCTGGAGTTTTATCAGGTCAGTTTGATCAAATCATCATTGCTGGTAATTAGCTACCGTCTAATATCTCCAAATGGAGCACTCTGCAACTTTCGCATATGGTTTGACACTGGAACACTTGCTAAAGTTTCTCTTCAGATGTCTCTTGTATAAAATATGGTTGTGTGAAGCTCAGACAGAAAAGTCTGGGTCATATTTCAACCCAGAAATGTAAAAAAAAAAAAAAAACACGTTTATTTTAGGACCAGATTTTGTTCATTGTGACATTATTTTTTATGACAGTTCAGTGCCAACTGTTAAAGTAATATGAAAAAAAATCTCACCATCATAACTGTAATACAGTACTAAAAATCATCATGTCCAGACGCTATTATTTATTAAAGGAATAGTTCACCCAAAATGAAAATTCACTCATCATTTACTCACCCTCATGCCATCCCAGATGTGAATGACTTTCTTCATTTTTAAAGGTTTTTACAGTATCTCCGCTCTGTAGGTCCATTCAATGCAAGTGAATGGTAGCCAGAACTATGAAGCTCCAAAAAGCACATAAAGGCAGCATAAACGTACACCAGTGGTTTAATCCATATCTTCTGAAGTGATTTGATATGTGTGTGTGTGATAAAAAAAAATGAAAGAAAAACATAAATATTTAAGTTTTATTTATTTTTTTTACTTTACAGTAAATCTTCACTTTCAAACAGCCCTCCTTAGCACTCTTCTCTATAAATCCTTTTTCTCTCTCTCTTTTTTAGGTGATTTGCATTCTTTGTGCATATCGCCACAAACTGGGCAGGGAGGCGAATTTGTAGTAAAAAAAGGACTTATATTGATATATTGATATTGATCTGTTTCTCACCCATGCCTATCATATCACTTCTGAAGATGTAGATTAAACCACTGGAGTTGTATGGATTACTTTTATGCTGCCTTTATGTGCTTTTTTGAGCTTCAATGTTTTGGAACCTGTTGACCATTTTCATGAGATTCACCTTGGTGTGAAAGTAATATAGTTAGGGGATTCTGCATAAGAGTGGGAGTGAAAAAAATAATAATTAGGTAATATTTTTTCCTCTTTACTATAAAGGTTTGAACACAAAACCCTCATCTCATGCAAATATGAACACATAAATCTCTGCCTTTTGAGACCAATAGAGATCACTGACAGCCTTTTTTTTAATAGGCTACTTTAAGATTTTTTTCTAAACAGCTGAAATGCAGTATTATTAAATTCATGGACAAAATCTATTTTTCACAACTGTTTATTTACTCAAAACAATTTATGCAAACACAATTATGGCTATACTGAGACAATACAAGATGACTCAGGTTCTCTATAAAGAGTAGATTCATTCTGAAAACCAATGATTCTGGTATTTAGCATCTGTTTCATTTGATCAGGGCATTTTACAAATCTGATATGATTTACAGTTAAGAATGCACAAGCCCGTATGCTATTTAATAGCTGAGCAAAATAAATACAGAATGAAATACACAAATGCAGCAACACTAGCAGCACACGTCAGTTCAATTCGACATGACATCATCTGATCAGTAGTATCACTTATCTGATTGCAACAAAAATAAAATGTACACAGTAACAATGAGTATTGTCCTTCGTGCTCAGTGGTTTCATGAATGTATTGTTAGATATGACGGTAATACCACTTTTCATTTATTTGGTGAGTTTCTATTTTTCAGTCTATGAGAATGATGTTTCACAGAATGACGTTTCACAATCAAGCAAAACAGAACTGCAATTAAAAGAAAAAAAAAATAATTACAATCACTCATCAAGTGTCAATGTATAACATTCACATGCTCTCTTGGTATAAGCAAAACAACCTGTGCCATTTTTAAAGTTAAAGTATTCTAAACAGATTTTTAATGCCTCTTTCACGTGTTTTAATGTTGTTTTTTTCTACCTCTGTCACTGGCCCATCCAACTTATAAAAGTATAAAAGTCCTCTCTAGAGTTTAGAATTAAGTAGATTAATATAGCAGGTTTTAACTGATTAGTTTGTCACTGGCAAGCTTGACATAAATACCTTTGTAGGTATAAAAGATACATGAATTTGATATTGTTGGGATTGTTCTTTATGGTGCCTATAGACTTAGTTTTAATCATTAAAAGTGAATAGTCAGTGAGAGAGGGCAACTGAGGCTAAAAACAGAGATGAATGGTGTAATAGTGAGCATTCCATACTACTGTAAATGAAGCCGAGACAGTTCATAAAGAAAATGTGTATGAAATTGGACGACAAATAACTGCATTGCAGGCCACAAGTTTCTTCATTTTCTTTCTCATCACAATATTTACATTTACAAGTCCGTTGTGCTACCCACAATCAATGATACCTTTTATTTTGTTCATTCTCAATGTCGATATGTAAAACATGCTGAGATGGCTAGGATGTGTCGTGGTTGGTGCTACTGTCTGAATGAGGGTGAGGAAAGTGAGCGTTTGTTAAAACGGATGTAGTGCATAAACCAGCGTAGGCGGAGACAAACAGAGTATATGAAGAGTCCACAGATTTGTTGGAAACTGAGGGGATATTAACAGCGTGCGGTAAGGGGGTCATTCAAAGTGGTGGGGAGAGGAAGTCTTGGAGGGTCACGATGATGTGGATGAGAAGAGGATGCTCAGTATTCGTCCTGGTCCAAGTGGGCCTGCTCGTCTATTTCATCATCGTCTGGTGGTGCAAAGCCATCCTGTATGAAAAATGATTGTAGGTGTTACTTCAGTTGGTTATTCTTGTAGGATAAATGTTGTAGTCACACATTTTACTCTTCCATGCATAAATGTGATACAACAATATGGGTTTTTAATGGTCAATGCTGAAAACTATTTCTTGAGAGTGGGGTGGCCAGTGGATGATATGATATGAATATATTTTTACAACATACAGTAGAAACATTTTGACACACTTTTTTTTTTCTTTTCTTTTTGTTTATCATAAAAACCTTTTATCTATAGACAAAAGCTTAACATTAGTTTTGTAGCCAAATAATAAGTGCATTTATTCAATTTATATAAAAATTTTTTTTTTTTTAAATTGCATAACACTGATTCTTGAGATAACGGACAAAACATGTCTTACAAAAGTCCTCTTTATGTTAAAAATCAATAAATTCATAATAATAAAAATACTGAAAAAGTGAAATCTAAAGGAAATGTGTATACTCGGGGCATTCATTACTTGTATTTAAAAACAAAATCATTAGAATTTTAAAAAAATGCATGCTCTATACCTGTAAGCACATGTAACTTAACCTGTCCTCATCAAGAGGTCACAATGTTAAACCGCCAAACAAAGTGTTTAAAAATGCAACAAATCCATAAATATAAATCTGAAATTAAAGGTGGGGATCTGTAAGATATCAAACAATACATCAAATAAACTTTATATTTTCCATATAAATCTGTCTATCCAAGTTGTGTCCTCACTTTGCATCAACTTTTTTTTATCCTGAATAAATCAGACAACGTCATGGTCAGCTATAACTCTGAGTATCCCTTTTCCACTTCCTGCTCATGGTGGATGCAACAGTAGGACACGTAGTCTGGTACGTTTTATATTTTAAACAAACATGTTTAAGTCTCTGCAGTCACAGCTTCAACATGTCATCTCCGTCATTCCTATTAGGATAATTTCTGTTAGAATTGTGGGATAAATTTTGACATTTTAGTTTAGGTTATAGAGGCAGCTTTAACTAAGGAAAAAAAACAAAATGGCTCCAGTGTACAACACATGGTTAAGATGGAAACATATTCAATTTTGTCAACTCCGTCAGAATTTTCAGAATAGTATGAAAACAGAAATAAACAATTATAGAATGCATTTTATCACTTAACTCCTTTAATGAATACCATTATTAGATAAAGACTTACACTCAATCAAAATAAAATAGCATGCTTTTTGTGTGTCTGACAGAGTTGACACTAATTTCAGTAACTTATGAAGTGAATAAATGTCAATTTTCATAATAAAGTGTTTTTATTAAAACCTGTTCCCTTACATGGTTCATCAGCTGAGACCTTTGTCTACAAATATATCCATTTCAAATTAATTATTAAAAAATAAAACTAAGATTCAAAACATGTTTTGTCCCTTATCTCAAGAACCAGTGATAATACAATTTAGTTTTTATAAAACTATAAAACGAAACTTCATAAATGTTTAATACTGTGTTCCATTCAACTCGGAAAGTCGGATTTTCCAACTTCCTACAAGGAAAAGGGCAATGGAACGCCGGAATTCCAACTGGGAAACTCATGCGGAAATTTTCAACTCCGATTTAGCCGAAATGCAGGTGCGTGATGTCACACAAACATGTCGGCACAAGGGGAGATATACAAAGTAAGTGATAAGCATTCACTTTTATTAAGTAATATCGATAAATAAGTAAAAGTTCCAACATTACAAGATATTAAAGCTTGTTTAACAAACGCCTGCAAAACAGATGAATAAAACATGGTATATTAGCATAAATGCTAGCATTGCAGCATTGTTTATCAGTTGGGTTGCAAGGAGACATCTTTGTTTACAGTCGAACCCCTGCTGAGCTAACAGGAGCATTGCCGTTTTGTTTCCTTACACGTCATCTTCCGAGCATCTGGCAATGGAATGCCTTCATGGTCGGAGATCGGAGATATAAAGTAGGAATATCCCACATCCAACTTGAATGGAACGCAGCATTATCCATGATGTTTATAAATCTAAAATTAATAAAACTTTATAAAAAGTCTTAATACAACTATTTTTATATAATATTCTTTATAACACTTCTATTTTAATTCTAAAATGTAATAAGTGAGTTGGACAGGATAGTGAAGGAAAAGCAGCCAACGAGTGCCCAACATACATCGGAACTTAAAAAGCATCCTTGGTGGCACCTCATGAAATTGCTTGAGAGAATGCCCAGAGTGTGCAAAGCTATAATGTAGACAAAGTGTGGCTTTGAGAAGCTAAAATAAAGTATAAGATACTTAGTTTTGAGGACATTTCTTGGTCACTATTAATTCCCATTCTTCCATTTGTGTTATTTCATAGTTTTGATGACTTTACTATTATTCTGAAATAATAATAATAATAAAAAAAGTAATAAAAAAGAAAGGGTAGATATGTTCAAACTTCTGACTGGTAATACAATTCAAAAATGGCAAATGAGATGTACACAAAATTGTTGAAGAACACTTAAAGCTGGTCACACACCGGACGAGAAGCGTAGCGTCATGGGTAGGACAAGGCACAGGTATCGCATATAGGACACGCCCGATCGGGTGCAGGTGGCAGTCCAACATTGTGAATCTAGTCACCATACACGCACAAAAGTTACTAAGGTTTTTCCCTCCTTCAAGAATGAATAAAATGACGTTGATGAGCTTGCAGCTTAGTGTTTGAAACTGGTGTAACTGCGCAAACTGAACGATTAGAAATGGCGACGTTTATCATGCAGTTTCTCTGTATGTAGCCTTGAATAGTTTTCATTCAAGCTGTCAAACCACAAAAAGACATACTTGTAACTGAAAACACATTGTGTAGTCTCTTTGTAGGAGACAGACGGCAAGAGAGGTGGCGGTGGTGTGTGTAGCTTCATAGAAAATTACACGTCCGATGTGCGACCCCCTGTAGGGCACCCACACACTAGTGAAGGCTCTAACGGAGCGGGCATACAGCGAATTGGATTTTTAAGAAAGCACAACTGGACCCCTCTACATCAGAGTGCGTTGCTGCAAAAGTTCTCAACTTGGGGTCGCATGATGGAGCGTCAATTTCGCAAACTCTTGCGTTACGAAATCAATGTATTCACAGTATATGATGCAGCGTAAACTCTAGTGTGTAGGTGCCATTAACTCACACACTATATCCACACAAAATTCACACATTTTATTTTATTTTTTATCCATTGACAAGGCTATTGGCAGATTTTGAAACTGACAGCAGGTAACACTTTTATTATCGACCAATGACGGTTATTGGCCAGTACCGATTATTTCAAAAAATGGCCAAATACCAATCGACTGATCCAAATACTTTTGAGAATGAATAAAGCCATGCTGCTGACAGTACCTCTGTGGCATAAAGAATGTCAATTATCCTTGTCAGAATGGGGTTGTTTTCATTCTCATGCTCTTGGCAGATTAGTTCAATGTCTCGAAGTTTGCTGAAGTAGAAATCTCTTTCCTTCTCCAGACCATCTACGGTTAACTTCAACTCCATCAGCTTCATAAAACAAAGGACAAAGACCAAGATAAGGTAAGATACTGCTCATCATACTGCTCAACATGGTTAGTGCCTTTACTAGAAAAGTCAATGGGCCTCATTTACTACTCATGTGAATGCATGTACTTAAAATATATTTTTCATTATGTTCTCACTTTAATTTATTCTACATTTACGAACCAACTGAGACCAAACGTATGCAAAATCACAAACTCTACTAAAAACATGGAATGTGGTCATTACATATATAAAATATATTTACACAACAGAAATTTTGCATGAGAACTATTTCTGCACACATAAATACGCAACTTGTAGACATTTATTTATTTATTTATTTATTTATCCCCTTTTCTCCCCAATTTGGAATGCCCAATTCCCAAAGCACTCTAGGTCCTCGTGGAGGCGTAGTGACTCGCCTCAATCCGGGTGGCGGAGGACGAATCTCAGTTACTTCTGCGTCTGAGACCGTCAATCTGCACATTTTATCACGTGGCTTGTTGAGCGAGTTACTGCGGAGACATAGTGCATGTGGAGGCTTCACACTATTCCGCGGCATCCGCGCACAACTCACCACGCGCCCCACCGAGAGCGAGAACCACATTATAGTGACCACGAGGAGGTTACCCCATGTGACTCTACCCTCCCTAGCAACCGGGCCAATTTGGTTGCTTAGGAGACCTGGGTGGAGTCACTTAGCATGCCCTGGGATTCGAACTAGCGAACTCCAGGGGTGGTAGCCAGCGTCTTTACAGAAATTGCTCTTTTTAAGTGTAATCTCTATTAAATGCAAAAGAAGCCATTATCTAGTGATCATGAACAACTGAAATAGCCATGATTATCACTGGTCAAAAGGTTGGGGAACTCTGTATATACTGCCATGCAAAGTCAAAATGCAGTAACTACAGAACTACATGGGTCTCTTAGACCATGATCTTTACTGATACACGCCCTGGATTCAAACTCATGACTCCAGGGGTGGTAGTCAGCGTCAATACTCGCTGAGCTACCCAGGCCCCCACTTGTAGACATTTATTAATACATGTGACCCCATATGCTTATTGTGATAAATCAACAATCTATTTCCACATGTATTTCAGAATACTAAATAAATTTGATTATCTGTACAGAGAGGATATCTTGTCTGAAGAATAAAGCAGAAAAAGAACTAGTCTTGATCCCTACAGTACATTTAAATCTACAGTAACTACTTATACATTTCTCTCTACATAATTTTGCATATCTAGAATTCCAACTTATACACCACCCATCCAAAGTATTCCAAGGTAGAGTAAGGCATCCTTACCCTCCCGGGGACTCTACCTGTTGATTAAGCTCCATGATTTCAGCGTCACTGCCCCCATTTCGGGCATGTGTGGGGTTCTTCCTTATGGTGGTTGTCACCCTCTGTGGTGTGGGCATGTTTTTAGGTACTGTTGGCGATGTTCTCTGGGGCCCTGAAATAAGAGATGTTCCACTTTTAGTGACAATAAATGGAGAGCTGTTCAGTACAGTAAATGTAATATTTCTAATACTGATCCATGCAATTATAGTGGTTAACATGTAATTTCTATTTCAAAAAAATAAAAAACAATGATTCTAAATAGATTATGGTACACTAAAATCAAAGCTAACGCTTCAGTAAGATCAGCTATTGCTGTAGCTTGCTACCCCATTATTTTGGTTAAGCCAGTGTGTTATAACTGCTTCAAATGCTTGTTATCCACTTTATTATTAAGTCAGGGAATTGTGACATGTTAATACTAAATAGAGTTCACATTTGCAATCCACCCCTATGACATCAGAAAAGGCAGTCAATCCTCAGCAAATTAGGACGCCATTTTTATACCTCTCTGGGGACCCTATGTCTGCTTCCAGTTCTTTTGCTATTAAAGACCCTGTGAATTAGCTTGAAGAGTGCAGTTGTCTTTCTTGTGTTGGAATATCTCCTACTGAAACAGAAGTTTGCCCTTTTTTTAACTAACCAGTAGGCTTTAGTTAAAATCACAGCCATGTACCATTATTTGCTACCAGCTAATATGTTACTGGTGGTATTTGGGGGAGAGACATTCTCATTCTAGAGAGCATTTGGTTGGACAGAAATCTGTCTAGTGCAGGATGAGTCATCAATATTTTTGCACCGTTTCCCAGAAGAGAAAGATTTTATTATATACACCAACATACTGTATAGATGGCCTCAAAGCTAACACACATGGTTTTTAAGATTAAAAGCATGTTCTGTGTAGCTCACAATGACCAAAACAGAATAATTAGTATAATTAGAATAATTGGGTGATTCTCATTAAACCTTTAAGAAAATGTTCTGGTACTATTTTACACAAAAATCAACTAATAAATAATATTTTGCATAAAGAAATGGAGCACATTTTTAGGACCATTAAGATTTTATTTTTATTTTGACAGTATTTTCATTACAGTAACACACTACTAACCCCCAATTCTCATTACAGCAATGCGAAAAAAAGATGGTCATTATGATATTTCCATTACCGCGATGTGAAAAATGATATATTATTTAAATTTAAATTTTAAGTATTCATGTGTCATAGAAGTATTATCTTGGTACTGCCTTTCATTTTATTTAAAAAATATCAACAGCATCTTTTTTACTGTAACACACAAGTGTGTTATGGTAATGAGAATCATCATTAAAAACAATGGGTTTTTAATGATGATTCTCATTACCATAACACACTTGTTAAAGTTCAGACTCGTTACAGTAATGAAAACATCTCCAAATTGTCTGTTTTAGATCTTTTCATCTGGAAAGCATCACAATCTAACATCTGCTAAACATCTTTAAAAAAGAGCACATTTACAAACATTCTAAATCATAAACGTCTCAAAGACATCTGCTGAATGTCTTATTGACATCTGAGAGAAAATGCTTTTTTATTGATTTAGGGTTAAATGTGACCAGGACGTTTTGTTGAAAGGTTTTATGAGAATCACCCATTTGAAGGACTTGAATATAGGGATGAATAAGACTGTGCGAAGTGACACCAAGCAAGCGATGAACCTTGCAGAACAGCACATGAGAGAACACTGAGGAGCGCAAGAAATTCAAGAACTGATTTTGGAAAACTCTTTGATAGTAGTGATATTAGGAAAACAGTTCTTGAACTGTTTTAATAATTTTATGCAGTAACACATAGTTGTATGGGCCTAAATGCTGTCGTAATTTTTAATTCATTGTTTTCTCATTAATGAAAGCTCTGGCATTCCGAAGACCGTGCACAAGCAGCTGCTTGCAAAGCATCAGTAGAAGCTCAGCAGTCAATGCAGCAAAGGGCCGGCAGAATCAGGAGGTTACCTGAGGGACCAGTTCTCTTTGGTTTGTGGGAAAAGTGTTCACCTGGATTTGGTGGAGGTGCCACATCTTGGCCCTGTCTAGCTTGAAGAGGATCATACTCTTTTCCATCATAGTTGGCATCAAAGAATTTTTTAAACCACTGGACGAATTCAAAGTTGTCCTGGAATTTTCCTTTGACTAATTTTTCCACAGGAATTATCTGGATAACAACAACAACAAAAATCATTACATCAAAAGAACCCAGAGCTGCAATTTTTCATTGTAAAATACTTTTCTCTTACTAAGTTTAATGGTTGGAGACAACTAGTAAGCTAGTAACTTTATTTTTGATATTCCATTTAGAGCTGCTAGTTGTGCAGACATTACACACTTCACCTTTAAGGATTAATACATTTTGAAATTTACAAGCAAAAAATACTCTCTTTTTTTTCTTCATTTCAGTCATATCAATATCAATAATTTGTCATCACCTCTGATGATATACAGTAGCTCCCCCAAAAATGAAAATTCCCTCATCCTTTACTCACCCTCATGCCATCCCAGATGTGTATGACTTTCTTTCATCTGCAGAACACAAATGAAGATTTTAAGAAAAAAATCTGAAGATGCATTCAAGTGAATGGTGACCAGAACAGCTCCAAAAAGCACATAAAGGCAGTATAAAAGTAATCCATACAACTCCAGTGGTTAAATCCATGTCTTCAGAAGTGATGTGTCAGTGAGAAACAGATCAATATTTAATCCTTTTTTACTATAAATTCTCCTCCCTGCATCTATTGGGTGGCAATATGCACAAAGAATGAGAATTGCCAAAAACAAAAGATGAAGAACTCTTAGGAGAAAAGTAAGCGCTTAGGATGGCTAGTGAAAGTGGGCATTTATAGTAAAAAAGGACTTAAATATTGATCTGTTTCTCACCCATACCTACCATATCACTTCGGAAGACATGGATTAAAACACTGGAGTCTTATGGATTACTTTTATGCTGCCTTTAAGTGCATTTTGGAGCTTCGAAATTCAGTACCCATTCACTTGCATTGTAAGGACCAACAGAGCTGAAATATTCTTCTAAAAATCTTCATTTGTGTTCGACAGAAGAAAAAAAGTCATGCACATCTGGAATGGCATGAGGGTGAGTAAATGATGAGAGAATTTCTTTTCATGTTTGGGTGAACTATCCCTTTAATAAATGAACTGAAAACTTTCTTTATACTTAAAATTAGATATACAGTATACTAATTTACTTAATAGTAAAGATAACTTGGTTAAGAGAAAATGATGTACATAGAATGTGCAAAATCCATGGACACACTAACTTTGTCAACGTTCATTCTCTTGAAAGCTGCCTGGAGTACTTTGAAGTTGTGTATAAACTCATGTTCCAGTTTTGCTTGAAATTTCACTTTCTTTAAAAGAATACACCCTGGGAACAACATGTCCATGAACTGACAATAAGCCGCCCCTGAACACAAACAGCAAAAGAAAACATTGGTCAAAAGAGCTCATTCAATACTTATAAAATAAGCATGTCTTTGATCAAGATGCATGAATGCCATTGATTCATTTTATCAGTGTTCTAAGAGTGCAAAGTAAATAGTTTTGTTTGAGTGATAACACTGCAATAGTAACAAAAGTTGAACACGTTATCTCAAAATGATCAAAGGCAACAAGCGAATTACAGTAAAAACCCTTTTCTGTCTGGTCAGTTTTTTTTCTTCATTCTTTTATACTTTTGTTGCTTTGTTGTGTTGAAGTAACAGCAATGTTATATCATGAATAGGTGAGCAGATTCTGGGACATTTGGGTGGAGTTACCTTTGAGGAAATGTTAGTAAGTCTCACCTGAACATAATTGTTCTATTTTGGTGCAGGTGAGTTGAAGGGAGTCATTGACCCATGCCAACATGTCATGTCGGCTCAGGTTCTCTATTGTTACTGATGTGGAGTACACATTCACTGCCATCTCCTACAAAGATAAAGAATAAAAAGACAAAGACACCAGCACTTTTTTAGTAATTACAGGGCTGTAAAAGCTCTGTTTGAGTCTGTGCATTCTGTACATAAGATGTACATGATATTCAGTTCTTCTGTGGTCACTGCAACATTGCCGAGATAAAACTGTAATCACACTTGTTTAAATTTCAATCCTTCTAAATAAATCCTGCTAGATTAAAGTGTCTCAGAAAGGTTGCGAACCAACCACACACATCTGGTCCATCCAGCTCAGAGGCAGCTTGGTAGAAATCACATTTGTAAATGGGTAGTTGACAAATAACTTTATTTTCCAACCTTAAGATTTCAGGTTAAAATGCTTGCGTACCATTTTAATCACGGTTTTGTAGTTCACTAGTTTTTGAAGTTTTGTAGTCTCGCAAATCCTGTCAAAAAATGTCTTGGTCAAAAAATATTTAATTATATTTTACATCAAGAAAATTAAGCCTACTCTGAGGACCCTTTAAGACATTTTTGTACTGTGACATTATTTCAGGACACTTAAGCACATTTCACTGCAAAATTCATATTACTGTAAATCATCCGGAAGTTTTATTTGTACTATTCCAATTGTTTTCATTGATGATCCTAAAAGGATTTTCTCAAATTAAAACTATGGAAAATGAAAGGCATTACCAAGGAAGTAAAACTACACTGAATAAAAAACAGGGCTGCAGACTAAAAAAATGACTAAGGAGCCATTTGGCTCCTAAACTGAAACATTTAGAAGCCAAATGGCTGTTTTAGTTGCCACATCACAGAATTGCTTGATTATATTGTTGTTCAAAAACAAGACAGAAGGCCAAAGAAAAGACAGCGGATAGCTCATTAATGGGGTGTTTAATATATATATATATATATATACTGTATAATTGAGTGCACAGATTTGCAGTCCCCTTTTGTCTCAAAAGTTTTCACACCCCTTTCAGAATTTATACAAATATAAGAGATAAAAGATTTTTTACTGCCCTTCAGAATCTACATAACAGGTATTTACATAAAGTATAATATGCATATAGTTGTGTGTTGTCTTCTTGAGCATCAGTAGGTAGGTTTCCATCCAACTATTTTTATGCGCATTTTGAAATTGCGCATAAGAAATCCTGAATGGAAACGCTTGATATACGAATAAACTTTCTAAATTCACTTAAAATTTAATGCGCTAGGAGGAGGTGGATTTTCTAGAGTTTTGCATTAGTTAAAAAGCGCATTAAGCTGATGGAAACGGTTTATTCGCAAAATGATGATGTGATTTGACCATTCGTGCACGTGTTATGAGTTTGCGATCACTTGATATGACTAGCCCACCGAAAGGTGCGACCTTGGCACACAATTCTTTGAACATAGCGCTTGTCATTCGGAAGTGTTTAACACACAGCTGGTCGATAAAGTGGGTCCTCACTATCAGCCAGAACAGTTTTGAGAGCGGCCGTTCCCAGGTATGCGGAGACTGGCAGTGTGTGGGCATCACAGCTATTTCAGCCCACATTATATCAGATATTATACTTATTCTGCGGTGTCTCGTGGATACATTTCATAAAATGAGATACTTGCTCCAATTTTGCAAATAAAACTGTCCCCAAAGCAAGGAGAGGTCATTCAGCTGCTCCATCCTGATGAGGGGGCTCACTCATGATAATGTGCATTATGTAGTGGATGGAAACACACAATTTGTATTTTCTTAAGTTACATTTTTAGAAATGCAAAAAAAAAAACAAACAAACAAAAAAAAAGATTGGCGTTTTAAAAAAAGCAAAACATTTTGGATGGAAACCCAGCAAGTGAATGTTTGCACCTTGTGAAATAGTTGTGTATGATTCCCTCAATAGTCCTAAGTATCAAAAGCTTGATCTCACATCACAAATAAATAAATTATATATATATATATATATATATATACACTGGTGGCCAAAAGTTTGGAATAATGCACAGATTTTTCTCTTATGGAAAGAAATTGGTACTTTTATTCACCAAAGTGGCATTCAACTGATCACAAATATATAGTCAGGACATTACTGATGTAACAAAAAAACCGCACCATCACTGTTTGAAAAAAGTCATTTTTGATCAAATCTAGACAGGTCCCATTTCCAGCAGCCATCACTCCAACACCTTATCCTTGAGTAATCATGCTAAATTGCTAATTTGGTACAAGAAAATCACTTGCCATTATATCAAACACAGCTGAAAGCTATTTGGTTCATTAAATGAAGCTTAATATTGTCTTTGTGTTTGTTTTTGAGTTTCCACAGTATGCAATAGACTGGCATGTCTTAAGGTCAATATTAGGTCAAAAATGGCAAAAAAGAAACAGCTTTCTCTAGAAACTTGTCAGTCAATCATTGTTTTGAGAAATGAAGGCTATACAATGCTTAAAATTGCCAAAAAACTGAACATTTCATACAAAGGTGTACACTACAGTCTTCAAAGACAAAGGACAACTGGCTCTAACAAGGACAGAAAGAGATGTGGAAGGCCAGATGTACAACTAAACAAGAGGATAAGTACATCAGAGTCTCTAGTTTGAGAAACAGACGCCTCACATGTCCTCAGCTGACAGCTTCATTGAATTCTACCTGCTCAACACCAGTTTCATGTACAACAGTAAAGAGAAGACTCAGGGGTGCAGGTCTTATAGGAAGAATTGCAAAGAAAAAGCCACTTTTGAAACAGAAAAACAAAAAGAAAAGGTTAGAGTGGGCAAAGAAACACAGACATTGGACAAGAGATAGTTGGAAAAGAGTGTTATGGATCTTAACCCCATTGAGCTTTTGTGGGATCAGCTAGACTGTAAGGTGCGTGAGAAGTGCCCGACAAGACAGCCACATCTATGGCAAGTGCTACAGGAAGCGTGGGGTGAAATGTCACCTGAGTATCTGGACGAACTAACAGCTAGAATGTCAAGGATCTGTAAAGCTGTCATTGCTGCATGTGGAGGATTTTTTGATGAGAACACTTTGAAGTAGTTTAAGAAGTTCAGAGCATTTATTTCAAACTGTAATAGTAATTTTCACGGTATTAATGTCCTGACTATACATTGTGATCATTTGAATGCCACTTTCTTTCCATAAGAGCAAAATCTGTACATTATTCCAAACTTTTGGCCGCCAGTGTGTGTGTGTGTGTGTGTTTATATATATATATATATAATATATGGGAGCGCATATATTAAATTGATTTTAAATATTACACATATACAACTGATTTTTGGAGTTCAAAAGGACCAGGACATTTTCATGACAGGTTTCATGAGAATCACCCTAAATAGTCCTGTGGTGTGATAAAAAAAAATAACAATCAATCAATTACATTACAAATGTTTCATGTAGTCTCTCAATTTAAAAGATCATAAAAACGGTATACAGTAATTGCACAGGAATAGTTTTAGATGAAGTACATGTCACTTAACTACCTAAACGTTTAGCTTGCAGAATACTTTGTTCACGTGCGTACTATGACGTTTTGTTTTTTTGGGTAGTATTATTGATATTGGCCATTTTCCAAATAAAGTTTAGAAGTAGTATAAAGTAAAGGTATATTGGAGGGCTAACCTTCTTATAAACACAGTATGAAGAAATTTGATCATATCTGACAGCTATATTCGCTTGTTTTACCATCACATGCACAAATAGTCCATTGATCCATCAGTCAGGTGCTCTCGTGCGCATTTTACTATTTGGCACATTATCTTATTTATCTAAAAATAGTCGTATTTATTTAATATATTTATTATATGCATTAGTTACACGCTTGTTTTTAAACTGCAGCAAATGACATCTGAAATATGTCAATTAAATTACACTCGCGTAACAGAAAAGACAGGCCCGCGCGCTCTGTTCATGGCTGATATGAAGTCTTTTTTGTCTTCACGCCAGTTTGATGAGCGCTCAGGAATTCTGCGTTTTTTCCCCTATATAAAACAGTGCAATGAAATGTGCCGTGATGGGCAAGATATAGGTCCGCTGAACAAATGACCCATTATATTGCGACAGTTGCAATGTAATCGGCCCCCTCTGCAGGCCCCGCAGTATAAGCAACAGTCTCTGAACCGACACCAGACACGCGCGATTCACACATGCAGACAAAAGAGGCCAGAACGCATATTTAGTGTTATTTATTTTAGACAAATCCGATAAATTAAAGGGTTTTATCAAAGCTATACTCACGGTATTCAGACTGCGTCCTTCCCAATGTTGATATTGCACTGGCAGAAGGCAATCCCGCTGTCAAATCCAAAGGCGAGGGCTGGAGTTGCTGCTGTGGGTTGCCAGATATGCGATGCTGCTTAGTTACGGGCCGTCCCCGATAGTGTGCAACACGCTGGCGTTCAATACGCATGCGCTCTGCCCTTCATCATAACACTGCCACTCATTACACTGATTATACAGTAAAATCATATTGTAAGTTAACTACTTAGTTTAACAGTGTGTAATCCGTGTGCTTCTGCTTTTAGGCTATAAATGGGTAATACTGTGTAAGCGTTATATAATGTTTATTAATTATTAATTAAAGGTAGGCCTATTATAATGCACCACACTCAAACATTTTCTTAAAATGTGCGCATTTCAATTTCATAACAAAATTCATAAAATTGAACAGCGTAAACTTTAATATATCAAAGCTAATATTTTAAGTTTTATTAATGTAATTTAGTTAAAGATTACACAATTAAATGGTATGGAATTTTGTTACGAGATTGAAATGTGAACATCTTAAAAATAGGCAAAAAAATGTTTTGAGTGTAATAAAAAAATATCAAAAAGTGGGCTTCTATATAGTACACTGAAAAAGTGGTAACTTGCAATTGTTACCTTCAGGACCTATTTATATTTCATCTGACCCTTAAAATTAATTTGATTGGTATAAGTAAATATATTCAGGTGGATTCAGTGATGTTAAATAATATATCTGACTTGAATAAAACCAGTTATTTTAGATGATTCCACATGAAGCACATTTTTTAGGTTAACATTTTTTCAATCTGGCATCAACAATTATGCCATGATCCAAATCACTGAGATCACATTTTTTCCCCATTCTGACCATTCTGACCCGTATCTGCATGATTTTATGCACTGCTGCCACACGATTGGCTGATTAGATAATCGCATGGATGATTGTTGGTGCCAGATGGGCTGGTTTGAGTATTTCTGTAACTGTTGATCTCCTGGGATTTTCACACACAACAGTCTCTAGAATTTACTCCGAATGGTGCCTAAAACAAAAACATCCAGTGAGCGGCAGTTCTGTGGACGGAAATGTCTTGTTGATAAGAGAGGTCAACAGAGAATGGCCAGACTGGTTCGAACTGACAAAGTCTACGGTAACTCAGATAACTGCTCTGTACAATTGTGGTGAGAAGAATAGCATCTCAGAATGCTGTTCTGAGATGCAGGTTGGCGCTGTTTATATTTTAGTTATTAATTATTAATATTATTATATTAATATTAGGCAGGACGTTTTAATGTTGTGGCTGATCGGTGTGTATATACAGTATATATATATATATATATATATATATACTGTAGATGTAGTTTATGTAAATCTTCCACTGAAACATACCACATAATAAAAACTGAATGAACACATTCCTGATTCTTGGTAAAATAAGATTCAAACAGAAGGTTTACATAAGATTCATTTGTTTAAATATGCTTACTTTGCAAAGCATAAAATTAGTTCAAATTAATGTAAAAACATATCTACCAAACTTTGTTTAAAACTTATGAATTTTGTTTACTAAGTTTTAAAAGTTCATATTACTCATTCATTTTTAAGTTCTTCAAATTTATTCTGAGTTCATAATATGTACGTTATTTAAAGATTGCTCAATTCGGTTTGATGGAAATATTTCATAAAATCGAAGTGCATGAATCTTAAAAAAATAGACTCAAATATATTTTTGAAGTGAAGACATCCGGACATGAGGTTGAAGGGGGTTTATTTGCAATTTTTCATGGGATAAACAATAATACGTTCATACGTACAACGTTAGTGCATACACAGCTCATGTTAAAAAATGGAAAAGCATATTGAAAATACAGAATAAAAAAACTACATGAATATTCAGCACCAACAGAAACTGTCTTGCCATTCTAATGCTTGTTTTACTGTGACATTGGGATGTACAGCTAAACAGTTAATGTGTTTCAAATGGTCTCTACAGAAGGTCTTCAAATACATGGAGCTGCTTAGTAAGACAGTATATGTACAAAATGAACACATGCCTCGGTTAGCAGTCTGGTGTTTTTTAACTGTGGTTGGTTAGTGGTAATGGAGCACATTGAAATTAATGATCAGACGTGAGGCAGAAACGTTTCTCAATCAATTTCACTTGCTGCATGCAAATCAATTGTTACCAAAGCACAGTGTTAATCGTTCAGTGAGCAACCAGAGTGAATCAATCGTATTACACTGTCATTACATTTCATTCTTTAGATTAGAATGTTTGACAGTCGTCGTTCTAGAAAGATCTTACAGTAACACTGCAAATTTAGTTAGTAAAGAGCATTTATTCAAGAGCAGATATGAAGAACAATTTTAAGTGCTTGATGGGAATGTACCCTTTTTTGGATATTTTTAAAAAAATCAAAAATTTAAACTATTGTTAGTGTTATGAATGAAGCTAAGAAATCAATACGTTGTAGAGATTGACACAATTTGATATGTGACAAAGTAAACAAAGTTATTCTTAATTCACATTTTAGGAGTTCTCAGGGCTATGTGCTTATAAATCACTTTAACATCATAAAGGGCCTGTATGAACCAATGGTATGACAAAAATAACTACAAAATCACAAAAGAAACAATTACCTTGAATTGCCTATTCATCCTATGTCAAGAAATATGATGCATAAAAATATTAACACCTCGAGTAAAAATGTAGCTGAATTTGTTCTTTTAACTGTAGCTACCAGTCAGAAAGTGTTGCCAACGGATCAGTGTAACAGTTGTAAAGTGTTAAGAGGCACGGTGCTTTTGTACATTAGTGTAGTTCAAGAGATAACACAATGAGGTAAATGTACTGTATAGC
The DNA here is from genome assembly GCF_019703515.2 of Myxocyprinus asiaticus. Lineage (NCBI taxonomy): Eukaryota > Metazoa > Chordata > Actinopteri > Cypriniformes > Catostomidae > Myxocyprinus > Myxocyprinus asiaticus. Next base: position 29,773,108 of record NC_059363.1, read on the forward strand.
TGACTGCAACACATTAGAAGAGTTTAAATATTAAGTTCATTTACAGTGGTTCACATTTCCCTCTAGCCATGACGAGATACACAAACTAGAAACATTCCCATTCTTAAACAAATGTTCGGTTGCTATCTTAAGAATACTTGAAAGTGTAGCAAATGTAAAATGCATACTGTTTGTAACAAAAACAGTTTGTAGTGCTTTTCTCTTAAGAAACCATGAAACAAAATTAAATATTTGTTTAGCACTAAAAACGTGTTTTATTTTAACACAACCTTCACTATTTCATTTGACTGAACACGAAGAACAAAAACACACTGTAACATTTTTATCTCGCACAAATCACTCACAAGCATTCCGACTTGTTTCCCAATTTCCGGACTGATATATTGTTATAGTTTCCTTGAACGCATAAATATAAAACACCAGAGTTTAGTTGCAAGTGATAAAAATTAAATAAACCATCAGATGTGAGGATGTCAAATATGGTTGGAGTTGAGTTGCAAACTTCTGTGGGTGTTGCTCCAAAATGTTACCAAATTCCACTGGACCGACCACCAGGAGGCGCCAGAATCCTTGCAGAAGCTCTCTTTGGAATTTTGTCATCAATTTGGGCACCTATTAAAAAAAATCTATAGTAAGATACACATGTCTATATCATAAATTAGAAGTTATCACTGAATGTCACAAAAATGGTCAAGAATTGTCTGGGTCACACTTAACCCCTAAAAAAATTAAAAAGAAAGGAACATTTTTAATTTATGCCAATTTTAATAAAATAAATTAAAATAAATCAAATAGGTTTTAATTCATTTATTTATTTTTTTTATTAGGGTGAAATGTGGCCTGGGCATTTCTTCATTAGATTCACCCACACTCAAAAAATAGATGCCTGGCAATAGTAAGGTTAAAACTAAGGGTTTAAATTAGATTTATTTATGTTTAACTTTGCTAAGTGAAAAATTAGTTCAATTTAAGCGATAGTTCACCCAAAAATTGTATTTCTCTCATCATTTACTCCCCCTCATGCCATCCCAGATGTGTATGACTTTCTTTCTTCTGCAGAACACAAATGAAGATTTTTAAAAGAATATCTCAGCTCTGTAGGTCCATACAATGCAAGTTAATGGTGACCAAAACTTTGAAGCTCCAAAAAGCACATAAAGGCAGCATAAAAGTAACCCATTGGTTAAATCCATATCTTCTGAAGCGGTCCAATGGGTTTTGGGTGAGAAAAGGTCTAAATGTAACTGTTTTTACACTGTATATCTTACCATTGCAGTCTCAAGGCACGATCATGATTTCAAGCGCGATTCCACTTCCTAGTGCTTGACGCATGCGCAGAGCGCCAGATGGCGCTAGGAAGGGTAATCGAGCTTGAAATCATGATCGCCAAGGAGACTGCTGATGTCAAGATTTATAGTGAAAAAGGAATTATATTTTGGTTTGTTCTCTCACAAAGCCGATTGGATTGCTTCTTTTAGGATCTTCGAAGTTTTGAGCACCATTCACTTGCATTGTTTGGACCTAAAGAGCTGAAATATTCTTCTAAAAATCTTCGTTTGTGTACTACAGAAAAAAAGTAATTCACATCTGGGATGGTATGAGGGTGAATAAATAATGAGAGACTTTTCATTTTGGGGTGAACTATTCCTTTACTCCCAAAGCAAACAAGTTTTTTTTTTTTTTTTTACCCAATTTGGAATGCCCAATTCCCAGTGTGCTTTTAAGTCCTCATGGTCATGTAGTGATTCGCCTCAATCTGGGTGGCAGAGGATGAATCCCAGTTGCCTTGTTGCCTCTGCGTCTGAGACCATCAACCTGTGCATCTTATCACGTGGCTTGTTGAGCGCATTGCCACGGAGACATAGCGCGTGTGGAGGCTTCATGCCATCCGCCGCGGCATCTGTGCTCAACTCACCATGCGCCACACCGAGAACAAACCACATTATAGCGACCACGAGGAGGTTACCCCATGTGACTCTACCCTCCCTAGCAACTGGGCCAATTTGGTTGCTTAGGAGACCTGGCTGGAGTCACTCACCATGCCTAGCGAACTAGTGAACTCCAGGGGTGGTAGCCAGTGTCTTTTACCACTGCGCTACCCAGGCCCCCCCCCAAGCAAACAAGATTTAAAAGTTCATACTCCTCATTAAATGTGATTAAATATTTCATATTTAGTCTGAATTAATAAAAATGTATGCTATTTAAAGGTTACTCAATTCAATTCGATGGAAATGTGTCATACAATTGAAATGCATACAGGAAATCTTACAAATAGACAGAAATATTTTTGAGTGAATATTTTGAGCCTTTAGTATGATCATGGCTTCTTTACCAGACAAACTAAAGCTGGACTCGTGCAGGTCTCTCATACCCCCGTGGCGAGTACAGGGTCGTGGGTTCATGTCTCCATCTGCAGGGCCCAATTCCTTCTTCCCTGAATTCTGCACCGCAGCTACATCTCCAATGTACGGAGCACGTTCAACACCCTTCAGTGCCTGACTCTGTGGGTAGAAGGTTACAAACAAACTCAATGTGGCTGACTGTTTATGTTACAGGAACAGAATATGTATGATGTACTTCAGACAATTTACAAATCTGTTATTTTTATTTGAATTAGATAGTAACTTTTGTGCTCTCCACTAACAAAATTGTACCAAAAAGTACTACAGTACCACCATGTTTTTTTTTTTTTCTGGACATGTTATCTTTGAAGTACCTGGCAGTAGCATGTAAATGGCATGGCAGATGAAAATGCTAATCATTCATGATATCAAGTACCATGGTATTATGATCACTGTAATGTGGTACCACTACATTACTTATTTCTGCAAGGGTCATAGCATACTCGATAGAGACATTTTGATATGCTGTATAAGCCACTTGTGTAATACCTTCTCCCTCTGGACCATTTTCTTATAGAGGTAATCTGGAAAGGTTCGGAGAGGGTAGAACTTTCCTGAGCCCTCAGCGCAAGTGAAGATTCCATTTTCATAAACCACACGACCGCGACTGATGGTTACCAGGGGAACACCATGACAGCGTAGGTTCTCGTACAGGTTCACATCACCTCCCTGCCATTGAGTGGTCACAGAGGTGGTCCTACAGGTAGATAAAAGCATGTAAATATGTATCTTACACTACTAAGGGAGATGAAACACTTAAACACAAAAGTACAGGTGTACTTTCAATTTATGTGCGAAATGTTATTTAATTCTCAGCTGATTGCTGTTGTACCCTTCACTGTGTATACCTCGTTGATTCTGGATCCCAGACCACCACATCAGCATCAGCTCCAGGGATGATCCTGCCCTTCCTGGGATAAAGGTTGTAGATCTTAGCAGCATTGGAGCTTGTGACCGCAACAAAACGGTTCTCATCCATCTTGCCTCCAACCTTTTAATTAAGCAAGAAAGAGTAAGGGCTTGAGATTTTTTGCAGTATATCAGGAGGCATCTGTCATTTCCAGTCCTTGCCATGAAATGTACTTTTTGTTTGTCTAGCTGAAACGATAATATTAATGCACAATTTTTATGACATGATAAATGATAAAACATCATTAATCTGTAAAACACAGTTGAAGCATTGTTTCTACATTCTTAAAATTCTCAACTACCTTTATGTGAACATCAAAGTACCAAATACCTGACACCACCAAAGTGAGACACTTCAAAAGCATTCATCTGCCATATTTGTACATAGACCAACTATTAAATATAACGCAAAAATGAATCCTGTGACAACAGCCCCTAAGTCTAAAACAGGGACAGCCCTATTTTTAATTTTGATCAATGACTTTCCATCACTTTTTTCCAGTTGTTTATGACTTCTGAAAACCCATTTTTAAAAGTAATTTGGATTCAGACTGATTCGCTAATGAACCATTCAGAACGATGTGTGAACCATTTAGACCAATTAACTGAAAAGAACCTACTCAAAAAAAACTATTCACTCACTAATCGGACATCCCTATGGCTTGCGAACCAATTCTACTCTACACAAGCTCTAACCAAGAGCAATATTTAGGAGATTCAATATTTTAGAGCAGAGCATAACAGAGTGTAACAAGAAAAATATATATTCACTAAAAGAATTTCCATGACTTTCCCATGACTTGGGAACAGGGGCTGACCGTTTTTTGACACTGGATTTTGCTGATACTGATAACTAAGTCGGGGGAAAAGGGCGATAACCGATTAATCGGCCGATAGTTTTTAAAATGGATTTATAGAATGTAAAAAAAAATAAAAAATTCTTTCCTGCCTATGAAGTGCACAGATATAGAGGCTACAAGAGTCCAAAATGAAGATTTGGTGCATAACGCGGGACTTTTAACTATAAACAAGCTGAAACACATTCCATTTACAATGCTCTATATTTAAGTATTTACCAAATTAAGCTTTTTCTATAGCCTATATATTCATCAGATGAAGGGTTCTATATATATTCTATTCTATATATATATTCTATTCTAGATATGAAGTTGAAGACAGATATAATAAATCCCCACAAGGTGTTTTTATTTCACCTCTAGAGTCTGTTGTTATACTGTAGAATCAAGCCGTTTTAACTGTAAAATCCTCCGGAGGAACACAGATATTGGCAACTATTGGTCTACATTTCTGCAGATAACAATGGTTCCAAAAAGCAACTATCGGCACCGATTAATCGGTAAAACCGATATATATCGGTCTACCTCTGCTTGGGAACTGTGTATTTATGAAAACATGTTAAAGGCGTGTGTCTAATGGCATTTCAGTTTTTGCTGTGATATCAAAATTGGTATCAAAAATCATCAAACTGTATAGATATTGGTGTTAACAACAAAAATCGCTATTTTGACAACCCTGCTGAATAGTACAGGTTCCACCATATACAGTATCTTTAACATGAAATGACACTTACAACTCCCCTCTCCCAGATAACACTCATGCGGTCCTGCACGCCAGGAACACCATGAGGGATTTTAGTGAAGTCGTCTTTGCCCATGGCCTTCTGTTTAGTGGTGAAGGGCCGGTGGTCCGATGTCACGACGTTCAGAGTGTCACTACATCACAGTGAAAGGAGAGATGCCATTACAGACTGATATGTGACTATATTTGTATATCACTTCTCAAAAACTTCTCAAAACTTCTCAGAACATGGGAAATCTCCAGCTTACTTCCCCAGAAGGCTGAGCAGGTAATTGGGTGTGTTGGGGTCAAGTCTAAGAGGTGGCACAGTGACAAAAGCAGCAGCGTGTGCCCAGTCTTGGTGGTAGTACTGCAGCCCGTTTAAGACAGCGTGAGCAGTAGTGGTTTCTCCATGCACCACTTTCCCTATGAGCACAAGGGCACAATTTAGTGCTTGTTTCATTGGCAAACCAGTGGATATATCAGTATTCAAAGTCACATGGTATCATTTGGAAAGATCAAGATCATCAGGTATCATATAAAGATTATCTGGTATCATATAAAATGGCTCCAAAAAGTATATTTGGACACCTAAACCACATTTATATGCATGTCTTTGCATTAGATAATAAAATATCAATCCAAGTGGTATTTATTTTTAGAAAAGACAGCACAAGCACACTTCTCAAGCAAAACATTTCAACAATGCTGTTCAGACTTAAGACAAAAATTATTTTTGGTAGTCAAATTTAGTACATGTCCATAGTTAATGTGATGAACAACATCTGTGGTTACTCTGCTATGGCATATATAAGAACATAAGGGCAAATGACTCAAATCACTTTTGCGACCAGTTGATTTGAAATATTAGCACAAATAGCACTGGAAAGGTAAATTCTGAAGAAAAGGTCTAGCATCATTAGTTTGATATTTTGTGTCCAATTAAATTCAGTTCTTACATATTCAGGTGTGGCTTAAGTGTCCAAATACTTTTTCAAACCAATGTATTAAAGACGTTATAATAAAGGTCAAAATATGTATTGAGAATCACTGCTTGGCTCTTACCCTGCATTTTAGCAGATGCTAAAACATCCCCTGCTGACATGCTGGATACATTCACAAGATATATGGGACAGTGGGCCTATGTGATGAAAACCCAATGCATTAATGATAAACACCTTCAAAACCTAAAAAGCATTTTACTACCCTGTATGCACACATGCTTCAGCTGCAAAAGAGGGAACACATAATAATGAAAGTATACATTAGTGGTTCTCAATTGGTGGGACCCAAAATGGGTCGCAGGTCTGTCTGATAGGATTGTGGACAGTAGGGAACAAAAACAATGTGGACCCCCTTTATATTAGGTTTCTTTAATTACTATGTACTTAAGTATTTGATACAACGTACTTATTATGCACATGTGTGTTTTTGCATTGTACTTACATTTAAAGCACCTGCATTACATTACATCTGTAGTTACCCTGTTCACCTTACTCCTAACCCTAAACCTAACCCTAACCTTAAACTTAAACTAAAACTAAAACTAAAACTAAAACTAACCCCATACCTGCCAACATTGGATTGTGTAAAATAAGGAGATTTTTTTTTGGGGGACTGTGGTATGAACGGCAGCCGGTGGAGTTTTTGGTGCACCCCTAGGGTAAGATGGTGCCCTTGTAAGGAGTAGGTGCACTACGCAGACTACGTAATACACGTATAGGGAGCGGCAGTATTGGTAATACTACACTGAAGATGAATAATACCAAGAAATGTATTCAGATTGTCCCTTACCACATCCTTCACAGTTTAAGCAATAAATGTTTTTTGAGTTATTAATAACATGTGTATATCCTTTCTTATATGCTGAGAACTTTCCTGACCCATGACCTATAAAGAATATAATTATTTTTATTTCTTTGAATATTTATCTTTATTTTTTTTATGTATACATCTGTGATCTGTGTTGGTTTATATGTATTTTTCATTTATTTTTATTTTTTTTGTTATTTACTTTATTTTAATTATTTATTTTATTCTTTCACCTGTACTTCTTGTATTTTTGACTCAGTGATTGTATTCATACATTGTTGGATCGGTGTAATTTTGTACATCTTACTGAACATTTATATTGAACTTTTGTTTTTCAATTAAAAAAAATCCACAGTTTTAGCACAATGTGTGGACTTTTCAGACGGTCCCTTACCGCACCCTCCACAGTATTAGCATGTTTCAGCACAATGTGTTGACTTTCAGACGACCCCTTACCCACCCTATCAAAAATGTCCAACTTATATCAACGTTAAATTAACGATCTGGAACGATTTCGCCATGACGGCATCTGACCAGCTTACGGTACAAATCACATCCCGTATTGATCTGATAAAGGATACATAATTTCATACTTAAATACGGGACGCAAAGTGTGGATGTGGAAAATCATGAGTTTATCGGGAGAAATTGTAAAACGGGAGTACAGCGGGAGGAGGGGTGGAAAAATGGGAGAAATCCGGTAAAATCGGGAGTGTTGGCAGGTATGACTAACCCTAACCGCTACTCCTAAACCTACCCATACCTCAACCTCAGTAGCAGCAAATGAGTGAAAAGTGTGAAATCTTGTGAGGATTTTGCAGAACAACATGGTTACACAATAAATACATTGTATTGTATTTTAATGTTAGTACATAGTTAAATACACCTAATAAAAAGTGGGACCAACAATGCTAAAAGTAAATAAAAAAATGCAACTTACCATATAATCATACAAAGTTGGGATTGCAAAATAAATAGGCTTATTAACTTTAAAAAGCGATGAGAAGATAGGCCAACAGTGTTTTGGTGTTTCAGCACTACATCATACTCACTCTGTTCGCGATGGTGATGGCCCGGTGGACGGCCTCTGCTTCAAGCTGTACATGGAAAATTCCCATTGTAAGTGAGAAAACACAAATGTCACCAGTGAAACCTAATGATGAACAGAGGCTTAAGAGTATTAATAATCCAAGGAAATGCAATAAGGAGACGGGAAAGACTAGGAGCCAGACAAAGAACAGCAGTGTGACTAAAATCTTAAAGGAAAACCATTTCACGGTAATTGGATTGAATGGTTACTTTACCTCCTCAGGTCTGCTTATCTCAATGCCCTCTGGTCCACTTATACCCAGATCCAATGCTTCTCTGGCACCCTTGCACGAATAAAAATAACATGAGATAACTCTTACAAGTAACGTGTGAACTGAACTGAGCAGGATGGAAGACGTGATCTAAGAACAGCACGTTTATGTTTCTCTGTAATAATAATACATTAATAGACTCATTTTATTATTATAAAATGTGTTAATTTTATACAATCAAAATACTAATAAAAAAGCACACTACAGTATATGTCAAACTCTATACTCTATAAAGTCTCCCATATATGTGGTATGCAGACATGCTGCCTATGTACAAGTTTCAGATCTGTAACTTATGAGGTTACATTGCAGTAAGGATGCTGCTGTAGAAGACTGCTGCCTATGTAGACAGTAGAGAGCAGGGCAGCTCACTAGGTTTTGGAGCAGTGCTTAATTCCAAGGTGAAGATTCAATAATGGTTCATTATACCTCAGCAACCAGCTCTCCGTTCTCAGCATGGACGCGGGCCACAGCGCCAATGTCCTTACAGTTCTGCAGGGCCTGGAACAGCTCACTGTCCCTCAGCATGTACATGTCCTTATAGGCCATAAACATCTGGAAGGAGTTCACACCCTTTTCTCGCACCAGCGTCTCCATCTGAGCCCTAACCTGAGATGCAAGCCAAACGTTTGTCTCAAAACAATAAGTGAACATTCAACACATGTAAAAAAGTTGCACGAAGTTGCATTAGTGCTCACTATTACATAACACTGTCTTGCAGACACCAAACAAATAGTCAGTACCTTTGGTCCCCACCAGGTCACTCCCACATGAAGAGCGTAGTCACAGCAGGCCTTGGCATCAGCGTGAGAGCGACACTTTTCATAAGCATCCAACAATGATTCATTCTTCTCTGGCAGCACGTGACCAATCACCATAGTAGTGCCTCCAGCCAGTGCAGCCTGAGAATAAAAAAACAACAGACTCACTGCTGTGGGATCCATACAGTGTCAATATCAATCACTTGGTCTGATGGGCCAACAACATTAAATAATAGCAACAAGTTCCAAAACCTTTTTATATAAAAAATAAGACATTATACAAAAATGATGAGATAAATTAGGTCAACAATTGTATTCAAACAACTAGATGGGAAAACTGTGGGATTCAATGAAAGCCATTAACAACATGGAACCTAAAGAAAGCTAACGAACTGAATGATTTTTACCTTTTAAAACTATGACCTCAATGATGATATGGCCATAAGGCTTGTGGTGGATAGCTTTAAATTACAGTCGCTGTTTCGTCAGTTATGTACCAAGATATCCAGAGAACCGGATGGGATTTCTCCCTGCCTCCTAAAAACCTGCACTGAGGAACTTACTCCAGCTTGGTGCCCACTCTTTCAGCTTTCATTGGACTCACACACGGTTCCTGCACTATGGAAAAAATCTGTGATCACCCCAGTCCCAAAGAAGCCTTGCCCGGCTGAGAACAATGATTACAGGCCTGTAGCATTGACATCAATCGTAATGAAATGTTTTGAGAAATATATTGTGTTTTTATTGAAAAATGAGGTAAACTCAAAGTTAGACCCTAGGCAGTTTGCTTATAGACAAAGAAGGAACACGGATGATGCAGTCAGCAGTATTACCCATTTAGTCCTCAAACATTTGGAGGACACTAAGGCATATGCACAATTACTTTTTATTGATTTTAGTTCAGATTTTAATACTCTTCAGCCGTACTTACTATTGGATAAATTGAAACAGATGAATGTAAATCCTTTTATTATTAAATGGTATTTTTCTTCTTAAACTAATAGAGTCCAACAGGTAAAAGTCATTAAGGCAATTTCTGATTGCCCCTCAATGGTGTGTGTGAGCTCCCCAGTTCTCTTCACATTATACACGAATGGATATGGGAGCAAAACCCCCCAAAATTATATTGTGAAATTCTCTGATGATACCGCCATTCTTGGCTTTTTACACAGAGATCAAAATATATCATCTTTCCACTCTGAAATCAAACAGTTTGTGGATTGGTGTGACGCTCACCACCTTGTTGTGAATGTGAAGAAAACTGAGATGATATTCGATCCGAAGTCAATTGTTGACCATAGACCATTCATGGTGTACTTCATATAAATATCTTGGTGTCTATACTGACAGCTCGCTTACATGGCATGTTCATGTTGAAAACCTTTGCTCTAGGCTACAACAGAGGATGTACTTTTTGAGAAGGCTCAGACTCTATGGTGTTAGTAGTAAAATTATGTCTTTGTTTTATCAAACGGTTTTAGAGAGTGTAATTCATTACGGCATACAAGTATGGTAAGGTAACCTGTCAGCACAGTTAAAGTCTAAGCTTGCACGTCTCATCCAAATGGCCATGAAGATCATGGGCAAAAAAGAACAACACTATCTTCAGTCTTTATATGAAAAATCTGTGCTCACGGAGGCACAGAAGATTCTGAATGTTACAACACACATCCTGAATCCAGAATTTGAGGTGTTGCCATCAGGCAGGAGGCTCAGAATGCCAAATTGTAGACTGAACCAGTATAAGAATTAATTCATTCCATCTGCAATCAAGATATTAAATAGCAACAAGCAAGGGCAACAAGTAAAATTACTAAAGTTGCTAAAATAAAAATTTAAATTTAAACTCCATGATGTTGTTTGTATTGTATTTGTACTTGTAATTGTGTGGATGTGCATTATGCTGTTGTTGACAAGTGTGCTATGTGATGCTGCAGCTTCAAGCCCAAGACAAGTTTCCCTGTGGGACAATAAAGTATATCTTACATCTTAGATCCAGTCCCTTTCATCTTTTGTTTCTGCAAACGTTACACCGAGTTTCCAAATTGGGAGGATGTGTTAACTTTCAACATGGCGAAGGAGAGAACACTCTCTGTGATGGTGTCAAAATAAGAGTTCCCTAAGAATGAAACTGCCGTCCTCAATGTTTTCTCCCTGACAACAAAACACTTGATAATTCTGATAGCATGTATGGCAGCATCACTTCACGACCGGAGCAAATTACTACCACACTACAGCTGAGGAATAGAGTTAAACTAACAGCTTACTGTTCATCATTGCAACACATGCAGGTAATCACACACTCAGTCGCTTTCTCTCTCTTTCTCTCTCTCACACACACACACACACACATACACACACACACACAAACATCCTTGTTACTCCAATAACTTATTAGAAACTGCCCAAGCTGTCGTTACTAGTTCAAAAGTGATGTTTTCGAATTAGTAACTGGCATACTGTACAGAACTCTTGCTTGTGTGATATTACTTTAATAACACACACAACTCTCCTCAACAAGACACATGATTTGAAGCCTCATTCATGTCCATGGAAGAAACTGTAAGGCTTACGTGGAAATATGAGCAATAATAATAGTGATCATTTGCCTTAGCAAACCCCACTTAATAACATCTTACCATATCTGTCTGCACATAATGTTTTTCAAGGTGTACTACAATTAGTAGAATGCTGGTTTTCAGTATATTAAAATAATGTTAATAGTAATTCACCAGCAAATAATGTCTTTCTTAAAAGCATCTCTTAGCTGACACATCCACTGAAGGGGGAGTGCATTTGTGCACCATTGTCTTTCCAAACAATGGCACGAGTGAAAGGCTTTTTGCAGCAGTCTTTGCAGCAGTGCTCCTGTATCTATGGAAACAGAATCTGATCTCCATTTGTCTCGGTGCCTGCCGAGTCTCATGGCGGTAGCGGGGAGGGGGTAGAAGAGAATGCCACTTGTGTTGCCAAGGCTAACAATACCAGCGACAATAACAACCCCTTTGTTTGTCATCTCAGAGCCCGCAGCACTCAGAATAAGCATGTGTGTATGTATATGTGATGGTGAATCATGCCCTGTGGTTGACTGAGGCAGTCTGTGAGTGTGCAATGCTCAATGTCTGCTAAGTGACCCATGGGATTTATTTAGGCAGAGCAGCCTGCTAAAGCGACCATGTTTCTGCTTTTGAACTATTTATAAAACACGAACAAATGAATGTGACATTAAATGGATGTTACATCACACATATTTTGGTTTAGGGCGGTACAGAGATGCTTCACTGCATGAAATTATTTACTTGCAATATGAAAAGCTCTTTTATATTAAAATATTATACTATTATATAATGCAAGGAAAAGCAGGTTACAGCCAGGACTTCCAAAACACAGTTTAGAAAAAAGCTCTAGATTTTGGATAACAGCATAGGACTTCAAGTGATACTGCCACAATGGCTACTTTTGGAGAAGGAGAAGAACGTATTGAGTTGTTTTGTGGTGAAAGGAGCCTGACAGATGGTGGGTGGCCACCCAAGGTATCGAGAGGTCCAAAGTCGATCTTCTCTACCATTTTAGCTTCTACTTTCTTTTTGTCTGTCCCAAAGTGTACTGAAATTTTTCCAAAAAATGTTCTTTCATCCTATACATAAAATACAAAGACTGAAGCAATTACAATTTCCTGACTAACATTACATTAAGTTCAACTACTGAACTATAAGCTACACTGAAAAAATGTTAACCAATGTGGTTGATGTGTTAAAACCTAATTTAACTGGTTTGGTTCAAGTCAAAAATTTAATTTGACATGTCTTAATCAACCTCAATATATTAGGTTACACCAACAAAACTCATTTTTAAGGGTTAGATCAGGTAAAACTAGCTCATTAAAGGAATAGTTCACCCAAAAATAAAAATTCTCTCATCATTTACTCATCCTCATACCATCCCATATGTGTGTCTTTCTTTCTTCTGCAGAACACAAATTAAGATTTTTAGAAGAAAATCTCAGCGATGTATGTCCATGCAATGCAAGTAATTGGTGACGAAAAGTTTGATGCTCCAAAAATCACATAAAGCCAGCAAATAAGCAATCCATACAACTCCAGTGGTTAAATCCATGTCTTCAGAAGAGATATAATAGGTGTGGGTGAGAAACAGATCAATATTTAAGTCATTTTTACTACAAACTCCACCGTTTACCAGGCCCAAACAGTAGGTGGCGATATGCATGAAGAATGTGAATCGCCAAAAAACAAAACAAGAACAATGTGAAAGTGAAAGTGGAGATTCATAGTAAAAAAGGACTTAAATATTGATCTGTATGGATTACTTTTATGTTGACTTTTGTGATTTTTGGAGATTAAGTTCTCGCCACCATTTCCTTGCATTGTATGTACCTACAGAGCTCAGTTCTTCTTCTAAAAAATGTCATTTGTGTTCAGCAGAAGAAAGACAGTATGTATCTTTACAAAATACTGTTTGTGAATGTGTATCTTTAACAACATGTTGTCTTAAAAACATCCAGTCAATAACTGAGTCAGATGTTAACTTAGTAAGTGATTTGACAGATTCAGTGAGTAGCTGATTCAAACCAATAAATCATGAGTTTGTGAGTCTTTTTGACTGATCCATTAAATGAACCAGCTCTTAAGAGTTATTCGTTCATTTTGCCATGTTCATTTAAAATTTTGCCATGGTCCAAGATTCAGTTTTAGGATTTGTAGATCCTGTAGCAGTGCCTAATAACAGTGCAGAAAAGACTGGCATACTTCAGTAATTGAGGATATTATTTTAGCGGATAAAAGTTTGAAAGTAATACAGTACATAATCATAGCAACAATGTTAGAGTTTAAGCCAGTACGCTTTAGGCCCAGGCAGAATTTGCAGACTTTTTTCATATTTTCTGTGCTGTTTTTGAGGGAAAATCTGTGAAATACTGCGGAAGGGTTTAAACATAGTAAAATATTGTAAATGGAGTTGACTGTACGTCACTCTTTTTGATAGCTGAAAGCATCATGAAATTAGCCAAAATGTTTAATAAACAAACACGCAAGTGTTGTCGAATGCATAGAACTTTTAAGAATGACGTATGTTGAAATTCTGCGGAAATATGCAGAGTCTTCTCTGGAGCTCTGGGCCTGTGTGATCAGATTCCATCCAGATTCCATCTAGGCCTGTGTGATCAGTGAACAATACCTTTGTGCCGCTGTAGAAGTCATCGGTGGTGCTGGCGTTCATGAAGCTCTCATTCAAGTGAACACTGGTGTCAATACCCCCCGGCAGCACCAGCTTTCCTGTGGCATCAATAACTTTGGCCCCTCCGGGGATCATCAGCTCCTTGCCTACTTGCTGGATAATGCTGTTCTCAATGTACACGTCCGCTTCCTGTGTGAAGTCATCATTCACCACTTTACCTCCCTTTATGAGGATGCGCACCATTGCTGAGCTGGAAGACATGGTTCACCCTAAGAGAGACAGAGAGAGAATTTTAATATAATATAATATAATATAATATAATATGCCATGGTCTGTTCGAATACTCAATGCTGATTGGCTGGAATGTGTGCGGTTCAAACCGTTGAATGCACAGGTAGTTCTAGTCAGTTTTAATGACCATTCTGTATTAATGTGCCCACTCTGTTGTCCTCCATAATGAGACATTGCGAAAGTTTTATGCCTCTGTTCAAACGACCTCCGGACGCGAATATAGTCTCAGAGCTGGGATTAACTGTCACATCACAAAACAACATCATCAAGTCATGCAGTGCAGTCTTAAATTCAACTGTGAAGTTCTACAGGAAACATGGAAAAGACAACAGTTTTCATCAATCAGCCCTGTATTAATCACCCATAGCGCTTGTTAGGAAAGTATGGTTTGACATTCAGCTGTTTTGCACAGAGGGGGAGAGAAGGTAAACAGGACCCATCAAATGCGTCTTTCGCTGTCCGGCAAGACGAGGCAAGACGAGGCAAGACGATTTATATATTAATATGAAAAATTAATCTGCACTGCTCAACGTGCTGCTAGAGCTAAAAGCTAGAGGGTGCCCCGCTATCACGCATCGCTTACTGAAGCACTGAATGGATGGAAACTGTTTCCTAACACGCAGCCTTTTGCGGTGTAGTAATCGTGCAAGGCCACATCGCAATTTCATTCATTCATTCAATCCTGCAGCCTTAATGGATTTCATATAGATATCTCAGATCTCAAAGTCTACAGGTTTGGAGCATTTTCTATGATTTTTCTCCTCATCATGAGCAGTAAGTGCTACTTTTACAACTATCACATCAGCAAAGCTGTTTTTCCCTCATTAATGTGAAAATGACAAAAAAATAGGAATTAAATATAACATGTTCTGATGAGTACCAACCCTTCTACATTATGTAGCTATTATTATTTCTGGATTGAGTATTGAAATTAACAGTTTTTAAATAGTGTTTGATCTCCAAAACACTGTAAAATTATCACACTACTTTATCTCTGTGTCTGATTTAGAACGGGCAGAACTCTAGATCTAACGACCTGTAGATCTTGTTAACCGTTATTGTTATTCTTGCAGTCAAAATTTGCACAGTAAAAATCAATGACAGCTGTAACTAATCAATGCTGGCAAGTGACCATGGTATAGGCGGTATAATCCACGGCTAGGTGTGCGTTAAACTATTTTAAATGCACTTCGCGGAGGCAACCACCCTCCGCTTCGCATCGGTGATCCTTTGCCTCCACGTTGTGCATTTAAAATCTTTTAAAGCACAACTATCCATGGATTATCCCTTACATACGTATAATAGAATAGAACAGAATATTTTATAAAAACCCTGCTTACTATACTGCCCTATACAGCCAAAATGCAGTAACTATGGCAACAGTGAAACTGAGAAACACTGTTTTAACATTTTTGATTTTAGTGTGGATTTTATGGTTTCTGCAATTTTCACAACATGATCATATGGGAAATCGCCATGCTGTTCCCGAATGTTTACATACCCTGAAATCTGTCACAGTCGGGC
This sequence comes from Myxocyprinus asiaticus, assembly GCF_019703515.2. Lineage (NCBI taxonomy): Eukaryota > Metazoa > Chordata > Actinopteri > Cypriniformes > Catostomidae > Myxocyprinus > Myxocyprinus asiaticus. The sequence goes on from NC_059363.1 coordinate 29,788,939, forward strand.
CTGACTGTGCCTCCCCTGACTGTCTGTCTGTCTCGTCTTAGAGTCATTTCTGTGTGTGCCACGTCTGTGTGTGTCGGTGTTTTCCCGTATGTGTCTCAGGTGCTGCCGGTGGGTGATTGGCGTTTCCGTGGGAATGCTGAACAGTCAGCTAATCGATGATCAGCATTTCCATGGGAACGCTGATTGCCTAGCTCATCAGTGGACCGACGGCATCTATCCCTCGTTATTTACCTCCTTATTTGAACCCCCCTCGTGTTTCTTGTCTTTGCTGAATTCTTTTGTTTGTCTGCATGTGCGTTCGGTCTGTTCCCTCTATCTATTGATCTGCTACAAGATTGTTCGGTCGGTTCTAGTATTATTACTAGTTCTGTTTTTGGTTCCCCTTTTTCTCCATCGAGAGAGTTTTTGTTTGTATTTTGCCTTTGATTAATAACGTTCATTTTTGTTTTCCATCTCTGCATTTGGGTCCTTCATCTCTGCAATATTACTGTGACAGAAATCGACCCCACTCTGCCAAAATTCTAACAAGCGTTATCCTCTATCAGACATTTTTTGCATCAATTAAAATGTGTTCAACTTTCCCTGTGGCACTACTATGAGTAATCTCTCAGACACAGGTCCTGGTCCCATGGAAACCAAGAAGTAATCACGTTCACATAAACAATGATGAGTGCAATTCTGGGGTTGCGTTTTAGCTCTTCCATTCACAGGGTGCCTAGGTTTAGGCTTTGGATTTTGGTTAGATGGTAGGGTTAATAAAATATGCATTCCTGTTGACATTACATAATTTACAACTAAAAATACAACTTGCTTTTGGCGCCACTCGGTGGACATTTCACTTGGAAACTAGCCAACTACACTTCCGGCTTCAGCCACTGGGGGCAGTGGTTTGAATTACGGTAAACTCAGCAGCATAACTTTTCGATCTGTTTGACTTTCTGATCATATTTATGCTAATCCTGTCTGTATCAGTAAAGATCATGGTCTAAGAGACCCATGTAGTTCTGTAGTTACTGCATTTTGACTTTGCATGGCAGTATATACAGAGTTCCCCAACCTTTTGACCAGTGATAATCATGGCTATTTCAGTTGTTCATGATCACTAGATAATGGCTTCTTTTGCATTTAATAGAGATTACACTTAAAAAGAGCAATTTCTGTAAAGACGCTGGCTACCACCCCTGGAGTTCGCTAGTTCGAATCCCAGGGCATGCTGAGTGACTCCACCCAGATCTCCTAAGCAACCAAATTGGCCCGGTTGCTAGGGAGGGTAGAGTCACATGGGGTAACCTCCTCGTGATTGCTATAATGTGGTTCGTTCTCGGTGGGGCGCGTGGTGAGTTGAGCGCGGTTGGATGGCGTGAAGCCTCCACACACGCTATGTCTCCGTGGCAATGCGCACAACAAGCCACGTGATAAGATGCGTGGGTTGACGATTTCAGACGTGGAGGCAACTGGATTCGTCCTCCGCCACCCGGACTGAGACGAATCACTACGCGACCACGAGGACTTAAAAAGCACATTGGGAATTGGGCATTCCAAATTGGGAGAAAAAAAAAGATACATTTCTAGCTAGATGAAATGTCTTAGAGCTGAGCAGAACTAGGAAAATATATAGTTATATAAAATATGTAAACTTTCCAGGTATTTTTATGACTCCAACCCATATATTTTATACATGCTCATACTTTTGAAATGATAGCACATATCTCAACAGTGAACTTGCGCTAATCCACTTTTCCACATTTGGTCTATGGAACCACCTAGATCCTGACTTGATTTCCAAACAGAATCAATCATTAAATGCATAGCCCAAATTTTCCACGGCTTAGTTTTAAAGAGGTTACAACCCATTATGCCAGTCTTGAATCTCACTTGAGTGGGTAAACTGACACCAAAATTGTGTGATAATATCCTCAGCTTGACAAGAGTCGTCCTATTATCAAATTCAGCTCTTAACATGATAATTACAAAAACACGAATTATTCATGACACATTAGCGCAAATCCAGACCAAGCACTGCAGCGAATCACTTTGAAACAATGAAACCTCAATCATCCCACATTGTAAACACACTACCGTTTGAAACTGTAATGCGAGCTGTAGCCTTTAGTAAATCAAAAGCAGGATAGTTAAAAAAAAAAAAAAAAAAAAAAACAGACAGAGATTTTTCATTTTTTGGTGAACTATCCCTTTAAAAAGAAATTATGATCTTGCACATCAGAGGAATTCTGACCCAGTTTTTCCAGCATTGCATGCACAAGGATGTGGTTTATTAGCAGTTAATATATGTAGACTGGCAGCTGTTGCTGCACATTCTCTGCAGCATTGCACTTTCTCATCATCTAATCCCAAGTGAAAGCATGCATGCGAGTTTATGCTACAAAGTGAGTAGGGGGCAGGTGGGTGCGGCAGATTCACAGTATGGCGCTGCCCAGGACAACCCCCCCCCAAACCCTTGTTCTGAGCCCCTGATGGTGAATGGAGTGTGTGTGTGTGTGTGTGTGTGCAAGGAGGGGCTACTATGGAGCAAGAGAAAAAGGGTGTGTCTACAGACATCTTACTATAAAAAGAAACAGTCCGGTGCATGAGCTACATCTGTCCTGTCTTCACAACGCAGCCAGAAGAAAAATTATTGGAGCATTTGTTCCTCGTCATGACTCATGGAGGCCTTCTGGAATGACCCACTTTTGAACCGTGGCATATTCTGTTAGATCAAGACAGATCCCTTCAGGCTCATATGAAGTAGGCAAACTTCTGGGGTCTATTAGGCTAGATGACCTGTGTCATAGAAGCAACTTCAAATCAATAAACTGGACTGGATGAGATTTTTAGGGCAATTTGAACCATCAAAACAGCAATCCAAGCAAGGATTGTAAGGGGAACATTCAAGGGACTGGAACGTTCATGTACTGTAGAAAAAATGGAATGGAATGGAAATGCAAATAAAACAACAAATAAATGGAATGGAAAATAAAAGATATGAGAACAAATATGGAAAAATGTTTCTTATCAAGAATGGTAAAACTTTTAAATTCAAGCTATTTTAAACAATCATGCAAACTGTTAGGTTAAGTAAACATTAGGGGTGGGTAAAAATATCGATTCCCTGAACTATCCCCATATCCCTTCTTAAAATCCCAAGATTGATTGTTTACTTTTATCTTAATGTTTACTTCAGTTTTAGGTTGAGCAATTGAACTGCATAGTTTGGGCCCTGTTGTTAATTTTTTTAATTATTATTTTCGCACAAAGTTAAAAGGCTTCCTGTAGAATTTACAGCATTCGCTGAGAGAGAATGTCTGTCACATGTAAGCAGAACGAACATTAGAACCCAAAGGAATCAGAATCGAAACGTTTCGTAATTGGAATCGAATCGAGAGCTTGTGAATCGGAATCAAATCAAATCAGGAAATCTGTATCGATACCTGGACCTAGATAACATAAGGGAAAGGGCTATTTTATGAATATGTTTCACACTCATATAGTGCAGTGCAGAAGTAATTTAATTTCATATGTATATTGACATACGAGGCTTCATTTAGAGGCAGAGGATGATGATGATGATGATGATGATGGTAGACTCATCCCACTTGGACCTGAGTCTGTCACACACAAAGGGGCGACCAAGCCCTTACACTATAAAGCACGTTCAATATGTTTCAAGACGCGAGATATTAGACACATTCGTTGTTTTTTTAATTGTAAGAATATTGTACTAGAACGATCCTAAATATCACATACTGACTGTGCTCTCGTGTTTTATTATAATGCTTATTGCTGGTGGGCTCGCGCTGTCTGTGAACATACAACATCTACACTCATGAACAAGAATTTAATAAAAACACTACGATTACCATCGAGAAAGAAGCAATTAACTATTAAAATTAACATTATAAGAGACACAAGAATGATAGACCATTTTCTATTGATCATGAGTCGAGCAGTGTCTATGTGAACTAGTGAACTATTTGATTTTCTTCAAATAGCTTACTAATGCATGCGAAATAACAAGCCGTCGTGCACTTACTTCTTTTGCTATATCCTTAAAACGCGATTTTCGTTCACTTTTAGCGTTGTTTAACAATAAAGCCTGGTTAGACGGGCAAGCAGACACAGGCAGATGCTTTGGTTGGTCCAACCCGGTAAACCGTACGTTTGCAGCAGCATCCAGACTGTGAGAGCCGGCCGCTGACCAATCACAGGCGACATACACAGAGATGGCCTCAGCACTGACCAATAACATTGCGGTATGGGCGTGTCCAGTCGTCAGCGGTACGTACCATTTGTGCGGAAACACAGGGGATGGAACTGAAGATCACTATGCCAATGTGGCAGTAGTGTAAACCCAGACCAGTACTAAAAAATCTTATTTGTTTACATAATCGAAACAATATATATTTCTCAGACTTTCCTCCAAGGTCTTTTGATAACCTGCTGCATTCATCTTGCTCCCAAGTTATTTATTCGTTTATTGTGAATTACAACACTATGAAGCTGTAACATTACATGTAATTATAAGTGAGATCAGGGCTAAGCGTAACAAGGGTTATACCATATCAAAGTAACTATAATTTCTGAGTCAAAAGTCCAGTTACACAAATGTGTATTTTCTCTAGCAGTGATTTTGTATGTTGGATTCAAACACACTGTTCAAAAGTAGAATAATTGTGGTGAATTCTATTCTCCAAACTACAATTTTTGAATGTCATGTCAATGCCTATTTGCTATATGTTCACCCAAAAATGAAAATTCTCTCATCATTTACTCCCCCTCATGCCATCCCAGTCATATACATCGAGATGTATATGACTTTCTTTTTTCTGCTGAACACAAAGATTTTTAGAAGGATATTTCAGCTCTGTCCATACAATGCAAGTGAATAGGTAGCAAAATTTGGAAGCTCAAAAATGCACAGAAGGGCAGCAAAAATGTAATCCATATGACTCCAGTGGTTAAATCCATGTAATCTGAAGTGATATGATAGGTATGGGAGAGAAGCAGATCAATATTTAAGTCTTTTTTTTTTCTTTTACTATAAATCTCCACCTTAGACCAGCCCCGACCAGTAGGTGGTGATATGCATGAATGATGCAAAACACCAAAAAAACTAAAGAAGAAAAATGTGGAAGTGAACATGGAGATTAATAGTAAAAAATAAAAAAAATAAAAAAAATTAAAAAGGACTTTAATATGGATCTGTTTCTCACCTACACCTATTATATCACTTCTAAAGGCATTGATTAAACCACTGGAGTTGTATGAATTACTTTGATGCTGCCTTTATTTGACTTTTGGAGCTTTAAAGATCTGGCCACCATTCACTTGCATTGAATGGATCTACAGAGCAGAGATATTCTTCTAAAAATCTTTGTTCATGTTAAGGAGAAGAAAGTAAGTCATGCACATCTGGGATGGCAGGAGGGTGAGTAAATGATGAGAGAATTTCCAATTTTGGGTGAACTATTCCTTTAAGGCAAGGGTCAACTAAATAAGGAACATTCATTATATAGTTGACCCTTGCCTTAATGTATGCTGAAAGATAACCTAAAGGTTGAACTGTGTTCTCAGGACAAGGTTTTTTTTTTCATAAACATTGTCAGAACTTACCCCACACAGTGTGGCAACATGCCCCGCTACTTTGTACAGGATGAAACGACCACTCTACTTTCTTTCAGAGAAACCTGGATTTTATGTGACTTGTGGGTTTTTGGTGCATCTTGTACTATTTCTCTGGTGGTTGTCTCTGTGATTTTTCTTGGTCCAATCTTTGCAAAGAATCAGTGTTTTTCCACTTGATATTGATACTCTGAATAGTGGTGATTTTCACATTTTCAAATCAAATCATTAGATATGTTTTTATAACCCTTAAATCAGGGGCAGATTATGACTAGTGAGGGCCCTGGGGCCAATTTGTTTTAGGGCCTCCTGGGTAATTAGATTGAATTACATTTTAAAGTTGAGATCCACACAATCTATTTTCATTGATTTAAGTCTCTTTTTAATACTCTTTCTGTTATTTACAGTCAGATTAATTCTAATCACACATAGGACAGCTGTGGTAAAAAAAATCCAAAAAACACTCAACTGAAACACGTTTGCTGAGCAGGCGCTGTTCCTAAAGAGACAGTATACCATGTTAGCACTTGTAATACATATACATATAAACTCAGTGTAAATACTTGTAAATGCTGCAAATTAGGAATACATAAACAAGCATCTAACAAAATGTGTGATAAATGTGTAAACTTGCATATACTGTATTTAAAGGGACAATAATACATTATGAAATATTTTAACTTTATCAAACACTTTAAATGTTGAAGAATTTAACAAATCTACAGCAACTATGGATGGGTTTGGTGAAACCCATGCAGAGCCCTGCTCCATAAACCTAATGTTAACCTAGTAACAGCATTAGTATAAAATAGTAATAATAATTTTTTGACACTCACTTAGGTAAATCATGCAGGTCACAATGGAGAGCTAAGGCAATTTTTTTTCATAATACAAGTTAAATGTTAGATGTGTAATTCTATTTTCATTTTTAGGTTCCAATCTTGTGAATATTTTTTGTTGAAAATCTGTAGCTGACATGAAATTTTACACAGTGGCATCATCATGATAGGGTTAGGGTGCAATGCAATTTCCTGACATCATATTATTGCTAGAATTAAGAATTTGTACATTTAAAAAAAGCTAAAACATAATTAAAATTATCTCCATTCATGTATCTGTAGAGGGTTGCAATGCAGTTTACACAATGAAAAATTTTGATCATTAATGTAATAGTGCCAAATAATTTAAAAATACCTGTCATAACCACTAAAATCTGATTACACTGTTGTGTATCAAAAAAATAAAAAATAAATATCAAATATACATACTGCTTTATTGCTTGTGTTTAAAGGCTAGTTGATGGAACTGTATATTACTAACTTCCACTTTTTTAAGCTACATCTAACAAACTCTGCAAAGGCAGTTCTGGCTCACGCTGCTGTATCTGTTCTTACTCATCTGAATTATGGGGTGCGTTCTATTCAGGAGTGATCATCCTGATACCCTGTTCCCTTCAAAGACTTCACCCTCCACTGTGAGAGCTTTGGAGGGCTGAAAGGTGTCGGGCTCAAAAATAGTGGTCATTTTATTTGATTGGAAATTCTGTTTGGAACAACCCTACAGCTTGGCTACCATTATTATTACTCCCAACCAAGTGCCCTGCGAAGGCATAATTTTTGCTTTCAGAGTGGACACAAATCCCCACAACTACATTACATTGACAGAATGTTCAAATGAGCTGAGTTTGCTTTGGAAACCTCATACCTTTTTTTCTGACTGTAAGACCTGTAAAAATGTCTAACTTCAAGCGTTTAAAACTATTTTAAACGTTCAGACAAGGTTTTGTCAAACCAAGATTATAGTTTGTCTCATATCTACTTTAATCAATACTTTTCCACACACTTTAGTGTGTGAAAACAAAATATCAATATTTTATTTTCCCCAACCACTTAAGCCAAGTTATTTGTTTGTAATGTAGGGAAAACATGCAGATATAGAGAACACATATTTAAGGGTATATACACATTTTTTTTTTAAGTTGATGGGCCATGAGAACTTGCAGCCCTGGGCCCCCCAGTTCGTAATTGCCTTACATGCCTTACAGCCTCCGGACATCATTATTGAGTCACTGTGTGGAGAATCAACATGATCACACAGGAAATCGACATGTTGCTTCAGAATGTTCATGTAGATTGAAATCGACCCAATTCTGCCGAATTACTGACAGCTCCATCCCCCATCAGACAACTTTGCATCAGTTCAAACATGTTTACCTTTTTCTGTGGCACTACTGATAGAGTGTCACAAGTGCAATTTCTGGGACATGAGTTCTGGTCCCATGGAAACCAAACAGTAATCACGTTTACTCCTAGACATGGGTTTCGGATTCAGTGGAAACCAGGAAGTAATCACATAATCAATGGTGAGCGCTATCGTCTCTGGTTACACGTGTAACCTCGGTTCCCTGAGATGAAGGGAATGAGACATTATGAATCGCCAGGGGATTCCTTCACCGATGACCTAGCTGAAACCCTTGTACAATAAGGCCAATCCTGTGATTGGCAATGGTGTTTAAGCCCTGCTCTTTTAGGCGCACAGTCGGCCTATATAAGTGGGTGCGCAAACACCATTTCTTCCAAATTTTCTGACTAAGGGACAAGAGCACATCGCTCGAACCTCGAAACTCTGAAGTAGTAGTGTGGTTCGCTTTCACAATGTCTCATTCCCTTCATCTCAGGGAACCGAGGTTACATGTGTAACCAGAGACGTTCCCTATTGATTCAGTTCACTTCGACATTGCGAATAGCTAGGGTAACTATACCGAGAGGACTCGTGAATGAATAGATGCCACGTCTAGGTTGTAAAACCTAGCGAACGTGTTTTTCGAAGACCAGCCTGCTGCCAGACATATGTCTTGTAAGGACACACCATTTGTCCATGCCCATGAAGAGCCCATGCCTCTAGTTGAATGCACTTTTATGCCAATAGGGCAATTCACACCCTGTGATTCGTAAGCAAGGGCAATCGCATCAACAATCCAGTGAGAAAGCCTTTGTTTGGAGAGAGACATGCCTTTTGTGCAACCTCCATTACAAATAAAGAGCTGATCCAACAACCTAAACTGACGGGTACGCTCTATATATGTGTGTAATGCCCGCACAGGGCATAACAAATGCATGGATTATTCATCATCTAAATTAAACAGTGGGGGAAAAAAGGCTTGTAAACGAACCACCTGAGCCCTGATGGGCTTTGATAAAACCTTAGGCACGTAGCCTTTTCTAGGTTTAATGGTGGCCTTTGACAGACCCGGTCTGAACTCCAGACATGAGCTGTCGACCGACAGTGCCTGTATGTCACCCACCCATTTAAATAATGCCAGAGCCAACAGGAGTGTGGTCTTTAGAGAGCGCACACGCAACTCAGTTAATTCAAATAACTTGAACAGTGGCCCCATGAGTGCTTTCAGCACCAGATTTAAATCCCAAGTCGGCACTGTAGCCGGGCGAGGGGGGTTCAAACGCCTCGCTCCTCTAAGGAATTTTATGACAAGCTCATGTCTGCCTATACAGGAGCCAGCCTCCGGTGCATGATATGTTGAGATAGTTGCTACATAAACCTTAAGCGCTGACGGAGTAAGACCTGAGTCTAACCACTGTTGAAGGAATGTGATGATCTCAGCTATAGAGCAATTCACCGGGTCCTTACCACGTGAAGAGCACCAATTAGTAAACACAAACCTTTTCAGTGCATAGAGGCGTCTCGTGGACAGCACTCTTGCCTGTAATATGGTGTTCATCACTGGTTCTGGTTCGTCCGATGCGCGCCGTTCAGAGGCCACACGTGCAGGTTCCACGGCTCTGGCTGTGGCCGTCCAATATCTCTATCATCTCCGGAAACCAGGACTGACTGGGCCATTTCGGTGCCACCGACAGCACCATTCCTTGTCCTCTCAGACTTTGCTGATGACAGAGTGAAGGAGGCACACTGGGGGAAATGCATATTTGCGTTCAGCCGGCCATTTGTGGGCTAGGACATCCTTGGGACAAGGAGGATCAAAGGGGACAGTGGGCGTTTTCCACGGAGGCGAACAGATCGATTTCTGCTTTACTGAATATTTCCCAAATACTCAGAACTGTCTGAGGATGAAGTCTCCACTCCCCTAGAAATGTGCCTTGGCACGAAAGCAGATCTGCCCCGCAATTCAGGTGACCTGGGACATATGTAGCGCGTATAGACAGGAGATAGCGCCCACTCCTTTGGAGGAAGCACAGTGTCAGGCTCATCATTCTCAGTGACCGAGTTCCGCCCTGGCGATTTATGTATGCCATTACTGTCATGTTGTCTGAATGAATCAGCACGTGGTGATTCACTAAGTCAGAATGAAAAGCCTTCAAGGCTAGAAAGACAGCCAGCAGTTCTATGTGGCTGATGTGCCACACCCGCTTCGCACCTGTCCAGGTGCTGAAGGCCGGGTGGCCAATGCACATTGCACCCAACTCATGTTGGATGCGTCTGTGGTCACTACTTTTCACCTGAAAATCTGACCCATCATAACACCCTGTTGGTAAAAGGCTGAAGCTGTCCAAGTGCTACAGCAGCTAGACATCTGTGAGTTATGCAAATACGCATGCGCCCGTGGCGCAGCCATGTTGCGGTACATGTCGCTTGAGTCAGTACTGAAGAGGTCTCATGTGTAACAGACCTAACAGTATGACAGCGGACGTTGCTGCCATAAACCCCAGTATTCTCTGAAATGACTTCAGAGGAATTGTTTTCCACAGTTTGAACTGAGACAGAAACAGAAAAATGGTCTGAACCCACTCGCCCATGAGGTGCTCACTGAGTTGAGCCTGACTCCCAAAAAGGAGATTTGTTGGCTGGGGGAAAGTGTGCTTTTCGCCCAGTTGACATTTAGACCTAGGTTTTTTAGATGGCAAAGCAGCAGGTCCGTGTGTCTGCTCAGTTGAGCCACTGATTGGGCCAGTAATAGCCAATTGTCGAGGTAATTCAAAATGCGCACGGCATTCATTTTCAATGGGGCGAGCGCCGCATCGATACAATTTGCAAATGTGCGAGGAGCCAGAGACGGACCGAAAGGAAGGACTTTGACTGATATGCAGTTCCCTCGTTGCGGTCTAGTGCCGCAAACCAGTCCTGTGGACGGATGTGCGATAAGATCTGTTTCTGAGTTATCATTTTGAACGGGCACTTCGTGAGCGCATGATTCAAGCATCTCAGATCTAGAATAAGCTGGAGCCCACCATCTTTCTTTGTAATGAGAAAATAATGGCTTGAAAACCTGCTGTGGGAATCACGGTTCAGAACAATCTCTATCGCATTCTTTGCGAGGAGATTTTGAATTTTATTGGGGGGTGGGGTTTCCCTTGGTGCAGGGTTCATGTTGAGATGGCAGACACTTTCGCTTGGGCCACGGTTTGCGTGGTTTCACCGACGGCTCAATGGCAGCTCTTGGCGGCACTGGATTAGCGATGGTGGGATTCTTAGCCAGCCTCTGACCAGAAGTAGAACGTGAGCAGGCCAGTTGGGAGGAAGCGCTGCTTCTCTTCGGAAGGAAGTGTTTCATCGCTTGCGACTGTTTTTGAGCTGCGAAGCGTTCAGCAAATCCTTCTACAGTATTTCCAAAAAGGTTGTCAGGTGACACCGGGGTGTCAAGGAGGGCTGCATTTTCAGAGTGCATTTCTGTCAGCGTGAGCCAGATATGCCAGTCCAGGACCACCAGGCTGCTCATCGCCTTCCCGATGGCTTGGGCGGTCACTTTTGTGGCTCAGTGGCAGTGCGGAGCTCTTTGAAAAGCTCTGGATCTGGGCCTTGCTCATCCATACTCTTGAGGAGCTTAACCTGAAACACTTGTAGCACCACCATCCTGTGGAGTGCTGAAGCTTGTCCCACTGATTTGTTAGCTATTCCAGCCAGTGCGGACATCAGTCGATGTGGCTTGGAGGGGTGGGCGGGGTGGGATTTCAATCCCATGGTGGTAGCCAGACAGAGGTGGGCTGCGACCGCTTGTTCTACCGGAGGGAGCTTCGCATAGCCCTTCTCCTCAGCGTGATCCACTGACGTGAGGAAGGCAGCCCCTCCAATCTAAGTGTGCGACGAGTAGGGTGCACGCCAGGAATTCGTGGGCTCTGAGTGTACCTCTGGAAAGAATGGTGCATGCCTACGGGCTGCGGTCTGCTGGCGATGGCCGGTTTGCTGGAACCACTCATCTAGGCAAGATTTTTGCGGTTCTGCCGGAGGGTACCACTCAAGACAGAGCTCCTCAACCACCCTCGAAAGTACGCGAAGAAGCTCCCTATCAGTGACATGTGCACGCTCCTTGCCCTTGTTTGGTGGAAGGGGCGGCTACATTCTCCATGGACCACTCACCAGATGCTGCGAGGGATACAGCGTCATCCCTAACATCTGAGCTGCCAAACGTAATGAAGCCGTGCATTCCAATAGGGGCCAGAGCTCATCACATGAATATTACAGAGGTAAGGATGTTATATCGGATGCTCGGGAGGCTCGTCGGGCTTGCGCCAGTGCAAGGTCCTCCTCGTAAACATCTATCTCTACCTCGCAGCTCCGCCGTGCCTCCCTGTGTGAACCCATGAGATTCATACCCTCGCAGTGAGGGCAGTCTGTCTCCATGAGAGCCGCTTTGGCCTAGGCGTGGCCCAGGCAACGAATGCAGCTCTCATGCTCGTCTGCTGCTCGCATGTAGAACACTTGTGAAACGACATCTTAAAAAAGATGCATACACAAGATACTCTTTTTGTGAAAGCCCTGAAGCTTATAGTAATATACATATAGATATACATATAGATATGTAAAGGATACAGTAACTCCAGCCAGAGCGATGCTGGAGGTGGGTGGTATCTCGCTGAGCGCCACATTGTCAACGGTGAGCTTCGAAGTGAAGAACCCGTACACCAGAGTGTCCTCGATGGCGAAGCGGAGAAACTCTTCACTGGAACCCTTGCAGGGGAGCAGTAATCCTTCTCACTGTAGGCACGGGTGACAAGTCGTCCTGTCCGCTCTCGCATAGAAGATATGTCTGCTGAGACGTTTTTTTTCAACGGTGAAGTGTAGAGGGTTTCCAAGATGAAGATGTCCTCAGTCTTGAAGGAAGAAAATTCTGAAGAAATTGTGTTTGCACACATGCTTTTATAGGCTGAGCGCGCCTAAAGGGGCAGGGCTTAAACACCATTGCCAATCACAGGATTGGCGTTATTGTACAAGGGTTTCAACTAGGTCATCGTGCAAGGAATCCCCTTACATTTTGCAATGTCAAAGTGAACTGAATTGATAGGAAACCAGAGGTTGCATTTTTGCTCTAAAATAAAAAATTTTCCTCAACTAAAAATTAGGTTTAGGTTTGGTGCTTTAGGTTGAGGGTAGAGTTTATAAAATATGCATTCCTATTGACTGTATTACATTATTTACAACTAAAAGTACAACTTGCTTTTGGCACCACTCTGTGGACATTTCAACTGGTCAACAAATCTTCCAGCTCGGCCACTTGGGGCAGTGGTTAGAATTTCGGTAAGCACAGGCCGATTTCAGCAACAGAACTTTCGTCCTCCAGTCACCGAATTCACAGTGTGATGATCAGTCTTGAAGAAATAAAAAATGCAGTGCATTCAAGGTAACCAAAGAACTTACAGTACCTGGAGACTTTTTGTCAAGAGAAGTGAGTGGCTCGGGACAATACAGAGATGCATAAACAACAATCACAAATGGTTGCCACTGCAGTCACTGATGCTTGAGGGGGCAACACACAATATAAAAAAGAAGAAAAAAAAGAAAACTGTTTAAACAGGACAATTTGTTTATTTTAATATTTGTTAATGCTTTACTTCAAGTGCATCAAAAATAACACTATTATTACAATCTCTACAAATCGACAGTCATATTACCAACTACAATCTCTAAACAATGGATAACATATAGATAACATATAGTTACATACATAAAATATATTTTAAACTACAGTGTAGTTGTTGCATATCAGGCTCTTTCACCACTTTCTCCATCCAACGCTTCTTGGGCGACCTCATTGGCCTGGTTGCAGTGGTCCCTTGATGCCCTGCAGCTCCATTTAGTGGCACTGAAAGAGCCTGTCCCACTGCAGATGTTCCAGCAACTCCAGCATCACAGCTTGACAAAAATGCCACTGCTGGGATAAAATAAGTGTAAATTAAACAGTAAAGTTTATCATAGCCATCAGCAGCATATCATGGAGAAAAGGGTAAGTATATACATAAATAATACAAATGGTGTTATTAATATGTAACGATTTGCATAATAAATAAGATGTAATTCACCCACATCTAGGAAATGAAGGCATGAAACAAAATGATTTAAAATGATTCAAAATGAACGAAATTAAACAAAGTAGAATGGTAAACTCCATTTGCATTTCCTTCAGATAAGCTTTGGTTTCAAGCTTCAGTTTTGCCACTTTGATGCAAAAAAGAAAAGACCAATTACAATTTATAATAAAAATTGATGCAAGACTTATTTGCAAATACTATGAATACGATGATGTCATTGCTTTCTGATAGATTATGGATGCTGAATTCAATAAAAGTCAATGGGTGATTTCAAAATTTTAATATTCAATTTCTTGAAAAGTTTACAAAAACCAAAAACTGCTTACAGTAACTGCATGTCCCTATACGTTAAGCGGTTTGGCTTGAATTAATTGCATTAATTTAATACTTAGGGTTAGGGATTAAGAACAAACCATAACCAGAATGTTTGAGGTATATCAATACAGTGCTGCCTTGCGATAAAGATTAAAGGGACAGTTCACCCAAAAATCTACATTCTCTCATCATTTACTCACCCTCATGCCATCCTAGATATGTATGACTTTCTTTCTTCTGTAGACTGAAATAAAGATTTTTAGAAGAATATCTCAGCTCTGTAGGTCCATTCAATGCAAGTGAATGGTGACCAGACCAGACTCCACTGGTTAAATCCATGTCTTCTGAAGCAGATACATTTTTAAGTCCTTTTTACAATAAATTAAACATTTACTTTCACATTCTTCTTCTATTGTTTTTGGTACTTTGCATTTTTTCCACTATAGACACAATTAATAAGTTTTTTCTAATTTTTGTGGTATTCATTTTCTCCCACCGTCCACATTTTATTCAGCAAATAAAATAATAATTAAATGTAAAGAAATGCATATGTGCATGTACTGTATAAGTTAACCCATCATATACACATATATACCCATACATATATCTAACAATTTGATTCCAAATCCATTATGCACAGACGCACAGAAGCTTTAAAAATAAGAAAAAACAGACTTTGTAAAGCAATTCCATTTTACTGATCACTTTTCTGTCTTCCTACTTATTCTTTAATTTCATATATTAAATTAAATGGTTTTTAGGGGTTAACAGATTTGCAACTTCTGTGAAAATGAATGTTTATATGTGTTGTAATTGAGTGCCAACTCATTTTTGTAAGGGTTATGCACTCAAACAACACACCAACATAAAACATCACTTCACATTTCAGTTATTTTGTCAAACAGCTTCCTCAGGGCAGTAAAACATATAGCAATTTTTTTTTTATTATTGCTCTTATTGACATATTTTGTAATGATAGACATCTCACATATTCTTCTATGTAAACTTATGAGCAGATCTGTATGTTATTAATATTCCTATTTCAATATAAGTTTATATCTATAGGGAAGACTGGGGCTAGTTGTCACAGGCAATATTTCAGTTACTAAATTTTTGAGTCAAAACTCCAATGATGTGTTTTCTCTAGCAGTGGTTTTGTATATTGGTTTCAAGCACCTAGTTAAAACCCTTTTAAAGTTTTATTATTTTTGTTAATTCTATCCTCCATACAAAAATTTCAGTATATTTTCTTTGCAATAGCTGTTGAATATAGAAGTGAACATAATTGGGGCATTTATGCAGTGTTCAGTGAACTGTACCTTTTTCCCTGGACTGTAACTATGGAAATGCTCAAGTTGTTGTTTTTTGTTTTTTAGGTATGTTACTATACAGAAAATAACTTTCAAAAACAAAACCTACCCTGAGAAATATTAGCTGTATTAAAAAGTTTGACAACTTGCCCCAGGTCTCTTTTATTCTATCTACATTATATATTTGAAATTGATGTCCTTTCCCTAATATTATATTAAATAAAATATTTAAATACATTATTATTACAAAATTTCATTCACAATTTAATCATGAGTATTTGCTGTAAATATGTGTAAAGTAAACAAACAAATGCACTTTTTTCCACAAAAAACATTACATTTATTCAAGTGTTCTCCAGCACAAGTACATAAGGAGCCTTTTTTCTTCGTTCTGGGCACATAACGAAAGAAAGGGGGAGAGGTGGTGAATGACTGCTACATTTGCTGTATGAGCTGATTGCAGAAGGAGATAAGGCCTGAAAATGAGTTTACATGACACAACAGAGCTCACACAGATCAACAGTGTCACTGAGATATACAGACAACCTGTTAGGAGAGCAAACAAGAGGCTGTTACAGCCAAATATATATATATATATATATATATATATATATATATATATATATATATATATATATATATATATATAAAATACACCAAAAGAAAGCAAAATTGAACAAAACAGAGAAAATAAAATGACAAAATGAAACTAAAAATAAAATAAAAAAATTAGAATGGAGGGTTGGATAAATGGCATGGAATGTAGGACTTAGAAGCAATTCTGCCTGAATATTAAGCAAGTACATGTTGACAGCAAAAGTTATTAAAATGTTTTTTTTTTTTGTTATTTCCCATTATGAGTACATGATTTTCCACAGATAAGCACCAACTACAGCAATGTCTATTCTAAAACAATATAAGAATCTTTCATCATTTATTATTTTTTTCAAGTACAAAGTTAAAATGCCTTTGTTAATATCTTTATATGAGAGAGTAAAATAATAGTGCTTCTCCAATATCACCAGGAAAAAAAAAATATATATATCAAGACAAGTTTAATTCTTTTCCAAATAATATATTTTTCTCAATTAGATAAAATGTTTAGCACCTTATGAAACACCTACAATCCCTCTCTTATTACTTAAAAAAAAAAAAAAAGAAATCTAATTAAAAAACACTTTTGTATGTAGGGCTGTGCAGTAAAGATGGGACTGTTAAAATCACTTAGCAAACTCATTTGCTAAGTGATTAGTTCCCCCCCCATTCAACACATATAAATATGAATTACAAAAGACACGCAGTTCTAACACCCTGCTGCTTTATAGCTTATGTCAATTTACCTGTTGCTACTGTGTCAATTACACCCTCTCTTTGCGTTTTGAGCGCTGTTTTGATTCTATTATAATATATTAGCAAAGAATTATATTTGTACATCTCATAGGTCATTTAAAAAAAAAGCAACAGACAATTTCTATGTACAAAATGTACAAAAAAACAAAACAAAACAAAAAATCTGGGCATTTGGAAAATAACAAGAAACATTGCTGAACATGAAAAAAGTTTAAGGTATGTAAGCAGTGCAATGCCTTAAATAAAAAAAAGAAGCTAACAAGGTTTTCATTAGAGCCCGTTTCTAACAAAATTCACAAATTTAGCCTCATCTATTACATAGCTTGCATGTTAAAACTAAATTATTGACATGGTCAACATCCATAATTATGTTTTCAGATCTACGCTAAGGACCAGACGTAGTTAATGATTGTGTCATAATGACACCCCATCCGTGAAAACGACTAATTTCCTACAGGGATTATATACCGGTAGAGCTGTGAGCAGACACTACTTTCTCGACACGCGTTATGATAAAGCGACTCTGTAGCACGTGAGAACATGAGAGGGGTGGTGTTTGAATTCAGCCACTTCCCCACCAGCACGACAGATGGACTTATTCTATCCTAGCTCATTCTTTCACATCTATGCATTGGCACAGCCCTACTGTACACAACAAAGTATTACCTTATATAACGGCAAGAGTTTCACATCATTTAACATAACCCAAAAAACAGTTCACAAGAATCAAGAGGAAAGATTTTTAAAAAATATCAAAGAAATAAAGAAGTATACATGTACAAAAGTGCTTGATATTGTTGGTAACACAGCACAAAATTTGCTATAAAAAGGTAGAAGAACATTGTGAAGCCACGCCTTTTAAAGTTTTGCACCTGACTGAAAATAGTCTGCGCGCGCACCACAGTCGAAGGTTGATCCACCTGGCCGGGAAAGGACCTACGTCACCCTTCCGCGGCCGCCACGCACACTACGAGTTGTACAGTAATGATTCTGGTCTGTGTGACACTAGAAAAAAATTAGCTCACTACAGCCTTTGATTTCAAGGTATGGATGACAAAAAACATCACCGCCCATGTGGCTGGTTGTCATGCGCTCCGATTGTAGGCATAACGTAGGAAGCAGACCTCAAAGATTGAAAGGCTGAGGTGTTTTCTTTTTAAAAGAGCACCAGAGGATATTGTACAAAAAGGCTGTAAAAGATATTAAATGATATGTGGCAGACCTGGTTTGACCTGTCGAAGATTTAGCGTCATTCGTTTTACCTAGCGACGGTACAAAACGTGACCCCCCCCCCCCCCCATCTTGTTTTGAGAAGTAGCATCACATGAGTTGCAATGTTTTTCACCACCTTGAAGCACCATATTGTCACCTATTACAGTAGTACCTTTTATTACCTTCAGTTGTGTATAGAAACTGTAAACAAAGAGGTATTTGTGATCTGGTGTTTTGGATTGGTTAAGACAGAGCTCCCCTGACACTGAAGAGAAAGATACCCTCTTTTCACTCTCACCAAGGCTCAGATGCTGAAGGAGAGGAAAGACGCGCACCATGAGAATTAGACCAGTCAGCACCTCAACGCTGCCTGACAATCAAACACTCAGGCAGTCAATGTTCGGGCTAACTTAAAAGCTTCAGCTATATATTTTTTTATACACTATCTGGCCTAAAGTACGTGGACACCCAAACACCATAACCATATGTGCTTGTTGGCCATTTCATTTAAAAACAACTGGCATTTGAGGAATGTTCCAGGTTCAGTAGATGTTGATTACCACAAAATTTATTTCGACTCGCCCCTTGTTTCGAATCACGTTTACAGTAAGGCACTTACAATGGAAGTGAAATGGGCCAGATGACAAACGTTAAAATACACACTGTTTCCAAAGTAAAGCCACAAGATGTAAACATTTTACATGTTAACATGATTTACATGTGTTAAAATCAGGGTTTACCGCTGATGTTACACTGTTTCCTAGATTACAGGGTTTACGGCGTTACGTCATCCTGAAAATAAAGTTGTTATTTTGGATATAACTTCAAATGAATAAGGTTATTAAGTGATTTTATCACACTAAAATCATGTTCACACATATAATGTTAACGTCTTGTGGCAATACTTTTGAAACAGTGTGTATTTTAACGTTTTTCATCTGGCCCCATTCACTTACACTGTAAATGACTTACTATCATGGCGATAGTTTCATTTTTGGCTGAACTATCCCTTTAAGGGGCCTAGCCCAAGCTGTTAATTAGAAGGGGGTGTCCACACACTTCTGACCATGTAGTATGTATTACATCTGATAAACTTTCCTTATTTACGCCTCTGAAAATTGTTATATCATCTCTCAGTGCCTTAAAAGGAGGCCATGTCTCAAGTATAGCTTGCACACATAAAACAATTCAAATACTGGATAACACTGCTAAAAAGTAAAATGAATAATACAAAAATTAAATAGAATTTTTAAAAAAAAGAGTCAATTATTCCAAACCAGAGGAAAACAAACATAAAATACCTTTTCTGATGTCTAACTTGCTAATAACATACAAGAGCGCAATTTCAAGGCTGTCGGTATTACATCAGTTTTGATTTTTCTCATCTGTACTGTGTTCAGACGCAGGCGAAGTACTCTTTGAGTGGTGCAAACAAGTGACGGATGACCGGGACGCTCCACGACCGCCCCAGCAGCCTCTGCCTGGCCAGACGGCTCATGTTAGACACGTCTGTGTAGTGGACAGGGAAGCCAAACACCCTGGTGTCCAGAAATAAGAGAAACGAACAGCACTTTAGTTGTTTACTAGTTTCTGTATTCACACAAGTAAAAAGTCACATTTGTTAATGTCTATATATACGTAATGTATAATGTATATATACGTATATAATCTAGAAGAGTATATCGTGATTTACAGATTATTATTACACGGCTCTATGAAATACTTGATTCTGATTGCTCATTCTGCAGTCAAGTATTTTTGTACAATGACCGTCAAACTGTATAAGTGACCGTTGTCTCAAGCAACCGATTTCCTACATAGTGATGTCTCTTTTATTACTTCATTGCCTCCTTCTCACATTACAATTTCAACTGTCCATTTCTTTATTTATGTGATCTTAAACCACAAAGGGTTCACAAAAAACCGACTGATCCTCCACTAAACGGACTTGAACCCATGACCCGCTGAATAAAATCCACTGACTAAGATATTCAGGCTCCTTGCGCATATAGATGAATATGTTCTACTTTTGCTAAAGGTATTTTCTTTTACCTCTCCATCTCAGTGCACCACAGGATGTCTTCTTTCTCATTCATGAAGACAGGGAAGTGCTGGTCTTTGCCCTGCTTTATGGAATTTGACCGAGTGGTAATGGTCCTTACTTTGTCAAACTGTAAAAGACGAAAATGCTGTTTGTGTTCCTGCACAAAGATTAATCCAGCAATCAATCAATGATTGGTCTTACTAGGCGGTTTACAGTACCTTAGCTGTCCTGCCATGCTCTAGACAGTCTTGAAGGTCCAGTTTATCAGTGCACATGGCAGTCAACGGTCTAAAAGGAACAGAAAGGAAATAAGGATGAGAAAGAGTGAAAATGGGAGATGTTCACACTGCAGTGAAATGAGTTTGGAAATTAAAGGGATAGTTCACCCAAAAATGTAAATTCTGATGCTGATGAACCCCGACGTTGTTCCAAACCTGTATGACTTAGCTTCTTCCTTGGAACACAAAAGGAGGCAGAATGTTAGTCTCAGTCACCATTCACTTTCATTGCATCTTGGTTCCATACGATAAACGTGAATGGTGACTAAAGCTGTCCTTCTGTCTAACTTCTCATAGGGGTTTTGAACAACATGAGGGTGAGTAAATGATGACAGATTTGTCATTTGGGTGAACCGTCACTTTAACCAAGGAAGCAGTTCAGAGCAAATGCTGTTGTCCACGGATGACTAACCTGTTCATGCCAGGCAGGTTACCCCAAAAGTAACGCGCTCTGTGGGCAGCAGATACCTCCTTAGCATCAATCATGACTGGGTTGCACTATTAGAAGCAGAGGGTTATATATTAACATCGCAAATTCTAAAATAACAGAAACCTTTAAATTAAAACTATCCTGGTGTGCAAAAATGAGCCTTTACAACATTCTGACTGAACGAATATATAAGGGTTAATTTTTCTTATACAGCCGGTTAGTCTACCACAAGGTGGCAGCATTGGTTTATATCAAAGGCCAACATCACTATAAGACAGCATCCAGATATTTTCTTAAAGGGATAGTTTGCCTAAAAATGAAAATTCTCTCATCATTTACCCACCCTCATGCCATCTCAGAAGATTTTTAGAAGAATATCTCAGCTCTGTAGGTACAATGCAAGTGAATGTTGACCAGAACTTTGAAGCTCCAAAAAGCACATAAAAGCAGCATAAAAGTAAACCATAAGACTCCAGTGGTTAAATGCATGTCTTCAGAAGTGATATGATAGGTGTGGGTGAGAAAAAAATCAATATTTAAGTCTTTTTATATATATATAAATCTACTTTCACACAGTCCTGTTATGCACGTTCACTACTTCTTTTGTTTTTTGGTGATTTGTATTCTTTGTCCATATCCCCACCTACTGGGCTGTTGTGCAAATATGATTTATTTATTCTTTTCCTTTGCGTTATCCCTCCCTTTTTTGTGGCGATATGCATGAAGAATGCAAATCGCGAGGGCTGTTTAAAGTGTAGATTTATAGTAAAAAAGGACTTTTCTTAAATATTGATTTGTTTCTCACCCACATGAATTTAACCACTGGAGTTGTATAGATTACTTTTACGTTGCCTTTATGCGCTTTTTGGACCTTCAAAGATCTGGCCACAAATCACTTGCATTTTATGGACCTACAGAGCTGAAATATTCTTCTAAAAATCTTTGTTTGTGTTCAGTAGAAGAAGAAAGTCATACACATCTGGGATGGCATGAGGGTGAGTAAATTATGAGAGAATTTAAATTTTTGTGTGAACTATCCCTTTAATCACAGAACATTATGCAGCCAATTCTCATAGTAAATGATAACTATGAATTAAATTATTGTTAACTATTGACAATTAGCTATTAAACATTAACATTATTTCCCCCACGTGTGCAGCTTATATCTATCGTATGCATGGCCTCGGTTGCAACAGCAAAAAAGGAAAGTCGTTTCAGAGGCGGTGCAGGTTACTATATTTTGAAGGTGCGCTCAGTAATTCTTTCCTCATTAAAAAAAGTTTTACACCTAAAGAAATTAATTTTAATTAAAAAAATATAAGTATAAAATCATAAGCACTCAAATGAGATGAAGACTCCAGTCAGATCAGAAACCTTATAAAAGCTGTTTTATTCTACATGGAGAGGGTCCACTCATGGGGGCTGACATGTTTGGATCACATGACCAGCTGAATACTACTCGCATAAACTTAGTAATCGTCCTGTTATCATAAGTTATCATAGCTCACTGTGAATAGTGAATTTTTAAAATGGCATCTGAAACTGAAATCAGTTGATTTTGAATGATGTTGCATCCATGCCGCTAGGTGTCAGTGTCCAAGATGATACAAATAAAAAAGTTACAGAGTGCACTTTTAACGAAAGATTACGAAGATGTTTTTTTCCCCCTTTGGAATAACGTGAACTGATGAATCGTACACAATAAGACGAGGAGCATGTTCTAAGAAATTAAATATTGTAGAGTGAATTTGGATTTCATGTTGACTTTAAGAGCCACGCACCTCTAAAAAGCGAGAAATGTCCCTCTTGTCGCTGACGCCCATGGCCACCACGTTTTCAAAGAGCCAGAAAAAAGGCCTGTTGTCTCCTTCTTTAGGTCGAGCCTCGTGTAACAGCCGGTAGAACTCAAAGAAAAGCCGCCCTGTGCCCTCTAAGAGAGCAGTGACAAAAAACAAGATGTAAACAACATTACATAGACAGAGACAGTGAGAGACAAACTCAATGCAACACATAACCATAAAAATGGCAAAATCAGCAAAGAAACACTGATATTTACAGTTATGCTCTATTGACATGAATGCAAAAGCTGAACACACAGACACACAGCACAATATTCTGTACCGTAGAGACCTTTCCTTGCAGGATTTACTATGGAGAGGTCATTGCACGGACTTCCACCTATGACAAGATCAAATGGACCCCATTCCTGGATCTGTGAGTGATACGGAAGAGAGAAAAAGAATAGACAGTAAATTAATACTGTGAAGTATTACAACTGTGCATAGTCAGGACACAAGTGTAACTACATTTTAAATTACACCGACACTATTACAATACATTTTTTTAAAGATTTATATATATATTTATATATATATATATATATATATATATATATATATATATATATATATATATATACTGTATTATATATACTGATCGACCACAACATTAAATCCACTGACAGGTGAAGTGAATAACATTGATTATCTCGTTACAATGGTACCTGTCAAGGGGAGGGATATATCAGGCAGCAAGTGAACAGTCAGTTCTTGAATTTCATGTGTGTGAAGCAGGAAAAATGGGCAAGCGTAAGGATCTGAGCGACTTTGACAGGGGCCAAATTGTGATGGCTAGACGACTGGGTCAGGGCATCTCCAAAACGGCAGGTCTTGTGGGATGTTCCCGGTATGCAGTGGTTAGTACCTACCAAAAGTGGTCCAAGGAAGGACAACCGGTGAACCGGTGACAGGGTCATGGGCGCCCAAGGCTCATTGATGCACGTGGGGAGCGAAGGCTAGCCCGTCTGGTCCGATCCCACAGAAGAGCTACTGTTGCACAAACTGCTGAAAAATGTAATGCTGGCCATGATAGAAAGGTGTCAGAACACATGTAGAGTCCATGACTCGACGGGTCAGAGCTGTTTTAGTGGCACTTGGGGGACCTGGTAAAACCACGATATTAGGCAGGTGGTTTTAATGTTGTGGCTGATCGGTGTATATATACACATGTATATATACGTATATAAATATATATATATATATATATATATATATATAAAATTACAAAGCATTATAATGAATATAGTAATATGCATGTTTTTTCTTTTAATTTTAAATTGGTATAATGCTGCATGCCAGATTCAAACTTGTGTCACCCGCATAAGAACAACAGCTGAATGTGTCAGTGCATGAACTAACCACATCGCCAATGAGAAAACTTAGGTGTGTGAACCAAGTATGAGGGAGCTAAGATGAAAGATGCTTGTGGACACTCACGTGTTTGCGGGTGACGTTCCTCACATCACCCACATACATGATGCGTCCCTGGTGCCGAACGATGCCCACAGTGATGGAGTCCTCACACACTTCTGAGGCCACGTAGCGCTCCACCTGGATCCCCAGCTCCTTTAGAACCAACAGCCCTAAAAAATTCACAAACACCTTGACATTTAAAAAATATATACAGTTTTTTGTATGCTTAATGTAAGTTTCATTCACTACATGGTAAATAGATGAATCGTTCTCCTCTCAGTCATAAATGTGCATATCACACGTAACGATCAGTCAACATGAAACGTCTTTCGAAACCTATTTTACATACATAATGTAGCATATTTTTTGGTGAAACAGGATATTTGAAAAAAATGATTAGAATATTTGAATTTTAAAATGTAAAAGAAATTTTATTATTTTTGTAAAATTAGGAAAAGTGTGAGTTTCATCCAGAATGGAACCAGACCTAAATGCAAGTCTGCAGTTGATTGTGGAAGACTACTCCGGAAACACGACGGCACTTACATTTGAGGAAGCTTTTCGACCGGGATGTACAGGCCAAAGGTTGAGTTACACTTGAGAGCATCTTGGCATGTCTCGATAATAATTGTCGTAACCTTTTTAATATTAAAATGAACCAAAGTTAAATTACTGAGTTAACTATTGGCAAGATGTATAAATACTGCATTACCTTCAACAGTAGCCAAATACAAGGTCTAAACAGCTATTTGGCTGTTGGTTAAAGGGATAGTTCAACCCAAAATGAAAATTCTCTCATAATTTACTCACCCTTATGCCATGCCAGGTGTGTCTGACTTTCTTTCTTCTGCAGAACACAAATTAAGATTTTAGAAGAACATTTCAGCTCTGTAGGTCCTCACAATGAAAGTGAATGGTGACCAGAACTTTGAAGGTCCAAAAAGCACATAAAGGCAGCATAAAAGCAATCCTTAAGACTCGAGTGGTTAAATTCATATCTTCAGAAGTGATATAATAGGTGTGGGTGAGAAACAGGTGAATATATAAGTCCACTCCACTTCCACATTCTTCTTCTTTTGTTTTTTGTCGATTCGTATTCTTCGTGCATATCGCCACCTACTGGTCGGGGCTGGTCAAAGGTGAAGATTTATAGTAAAAAAATGGTCTTAAATATTGATCTGTTTCTCACCCACACCTATCATATCACTTCTGAAGACATGGATTGAACCACTGGAGTCATATGGATTACTTGTATGCTGACTTTATGTGATTTTGGGCATTCAAAGTTCTGGTCACAATTTACTTGCACTGTATGAACCTACAGAACTGAGATATTCTACTAAGAATCTTCATTTGTGTTCTGCAGGGGAAAAAAAGACATACACATCTGGGATGGCATGAGGGTGAGTAAATAATAAGAGGATTTTCATTTTTTGGTGAACTATCCCTTTAACATTACACAGTGCAGCCTTGGTGGCATCAGCTGAAAAAGAAAGTTGTTTAAAATGCGAAACAAGTAAATACATTTTAATTAATAATTACAAAGACAATCCTTATTCCTCTTTGGAATAATGTGCACTGATGAATCTTACAGAATAAGACCAGGAACATGTATGAAGAGAGGTAATAGGGTTCATTTTGATTTGACATTGACTTTAAGTAGACCATCTATTGGGTCAACATTGCAATTGCAGTTAATCCTCACAATACTATCACATATTAGAATATGAGGGGTACAGAAGTATCGATGGGCGGCCCCTGTTACAGTTAAGCTAAGTGCACTTTAAAAGCCAGAATTAGTGTAATGTGATCAGCACTATTTTCTGCTGAGAGGATAAAAGGGAGGTCGGCCGTTCTTCACTAACCTGTTGCGATCCCATCAAAAAGTGACAGCACACGAATGGGCTTTCTGTTCTCTGCCAAAACCGGAGGGTAGAGCTTTGGTGGTTCCTGAAAGAGAAGGAAGGAGAAAGGACAGGGGACAAGAGGGACCATTAAAGCACCCTGTTTCTGTAATGAAAGAGTACCTGTCTGTACATACTGTCTGTAAGTAACAAAGAAGCCCTTTACGTTAAACCAGTCCAGTAACAAGGGGTTATTGTTGTAAAATGAATGCAGTATCGCTGGGCAGTTTCATTAACCATACTCATGTGATTACCTGTAGCTGCTTATCTGTGCTCTTTGTTAAACATCTCAGTATTCACTAACGTCAACAATAGTAAACGCTTGCCGACCTGTACTGTTTTCTCTACAAAGAATTGAGCATGTAAGCTAAAACTGTAAGATGTTAAGACTTATTTTTTGAGGCACAATGAACCGAAGATTATTTGGCTGTTCTTCAAGCACACTGGCTGTTAGCCAAGATGCTCCTTTTTCATTTGTTATGGAAAGCAAAGGGTTTAAGAGTCCTAAACCCTTTGCATCCAGACCAAATGAAACAGGAGCATCTTTATATCATCGCACAGTAAAACTCTCAAACTATTAAAAGGATAGTTCTCCCAAAATTGAAAATGTTATCATTATTTACTAACCCTCATATTATGAAAAGGCATGTTCACTATTCACTTTCATTTTAAGGAAAAAAAAAGATGCAATGAAAGTGAATGGTGACTGAGGCTAATATTCTGCCAAAAATATCTTGTTGTGCTTTCCTCACAAAAAGGACGCACTTCCAAGAATATGTGTTAACTCACCATCTGTAACAGCTGAGGAAAATGTGTCTCATGCTTTTTCCTTTGTTAATTAATCGTTAAAAGTTATTATCCATCGTCAACACAAGACTGATGTAAGGTCTGAATTTACAGACCACACGTGGAGTCGCATGCATTTGTTTACCTGTTAGCACTTGCTGTGCATATGGGTCTTGCTGTTATCCCTTTAGACCTGCTTTCTATGATGTCGTTTATAATAGGCCATTTTATTTAGTATGTTTATAAGTAGTATTCTGTAGTTTTAGATGATAAATTTGTATATCTGCTTAAGCTAAATTATTAAAAAATGTCATTGTTTTTGTCAATTTTTTTTAAATTATTTTATTTTGTTTTCCTATAAGCTGCAGTTAATACAGAAAACACACTAGACTACTAATATATATATGCTTATTCTGTGCAATATAAAACATTTTTCATGTCAACTCATCTTCATGATGTCCATCAACAGTGCACTATCACTTTAAATCAGCATAAGCAGCACAGCAAAAATAAATTTGGTGGCGAATCTCCCGCTGCAGTGCTGCTCACACGAAGCTTCTGCCTCGCATTGACGCACTTCTTCTTCTTCCGATGTAAATACACTAATTTGTTAACATGGATGCCGAAAAAAATATGCACTGCTTCTGTCCTGCTTCGGTGTGCAGTGTAAAACAGATGTTACATTCCAGGACAATGACAACATATCTGTTGAATGTTAGGGGCTGTTCAGATCAAACATGTTCTTGCATTAAAAAAAGCTGGGTTGGGGCCCGGGTAGCTCAGCAAGTAAAGACGCTGACTACCACCCCTGGAGTTCACGAGTTTGAATCCAGGGCGTGCTGAGTCACTCCAGCCAGGTCTCCTAAGCAACCAAATTGGCCCGGTTGCTAGGGAAGGTAGAGTCACCTGGGGTAACCTCCTCGTGGTCGCTATAATGTGGTTTGTTCTCGGTGGGGCGGGGTGAGTTGTGTATGGATGCCGCAGAGAATAGCGTGAAGCCTCCACACGTGCTATGTCTCTGCGGTAACGCGCTCAACAAGCCACATGAGTTGCGGAGGCAACTGAGATTCATCCTCCGCCACCCGGATTGAGGCGAGTCACAACGCCACCGCGAGGACTTAGAGCACATTGGGAATTGGGCATTCCAAATTGGAGAGAAAAGGGGAGAAAAAAAAGCTGGGCTGGGTAGGGCTGGGTATTGATGCAGATTTCCCGATTAGATTCCATTTCACAAGCTCTTGATTCAATTACGATTTCGTTTCGATATCGATTGATATGCGTATATTTCAGTTATAATGTCCACCTTGCTTCCATATGAAAGAGATTCTCTCCCAGATAATGCTTTTAATTATACAGGGGGCTGTCTAACTAGGTAAATCACAAAATTATTAATTTTACTAATTATATTTCATTAGTTTTTCAACATTTTGGTCACATTTTAACTTTTTAAAAATGAACAAATCCATGTATTCCATCAATACACATCGTATTTTATTGAATATACTATATTTTGTAACATGTTTATTGTTTACATGCATAATTTGTGCTATTAACAATTATTTATATTGATTTGTTGAACACTTGCTAAAACCGGTACTGTCTCTTTAAGAAAACCAGCTGTTCTACAAAGAGCGTCTGTAAATAAGCGCATATTAATGAGAGAGGACTCGAGTGGCTTTACGTCATCCATGCAATGTGCGATTAGAATTAAATGTTTTTTTTGTTTTTGATCAACAACTGACTGTAAAGAACCGAAAGGACATTAAAAGAGACGTTATTCAATGACAAATGCATTACACAATCGATTCAAATCAAAATTGAACTCTTAAGGACCACTTGTGAGTGAAATCGGAACATTTACTAGCCAGTAGCTAATCATAGACATTTTAGTTGCATTATTTGGTTGCAAATGCGAGTGATTTCCTCTCACTGAATAAAAGATCAATCTTGGGATTTAAGAATCGATACTAAGAAAAGATAATCATTATTTTAACCCAGTCCAAGTAGGTGTCTCAAAGAGTTCTTTTAATTTGACACCGGTTTTTAAAAATGCATCACTCCTGTGTGAGACGCTGACAACAAATTGGCTAGGCGCGCAATGTTGTTTACATAAATAAACATTGCAGATGGATGCAAAAATGTTTTATTGTTGAGTTCTACGATGCATTAAGTGAATTTGTATTGTCAAACAGGTTGTGTTTTTTAAGGTATGCTCAAATGTATTGGACCTGATGAAATGATTTTCAATTTTGCCTGCAATTTGCATTTTGCACTCTGGGGTGAACAGGCATTAAATGGGTAAACAAGAGAGTTGTTGTTTGATGTTGAAACTTTTCTAAAACTAGCAGAATCTAACTTCTAATGAACAGTGAAAACATTATGACCAGATTATCTTGTTTTAGCCTCTTGTTAAGACAATCCTTAACAAATTAAGTCATGAATTGCAGAAGAAAGCAATAATATTATTCTTTCTCATTGAGATTCTTCAAAGAGTAAAGTCACTTACAAAGTCCTGATCGTGATTGTTGGCAAAGAAGTGTTGCAGCCTACAAGGCCAGTCTGCCCGGCGCTCCAGCAGGCCGTATTGAGCTTTTGGTCCACACATATAGCAGTTCCACGGGTCCTCTTTAATAGCTGCCTGCGCTGCGCCGGGCCCCACCAACAGATCCACACATTCCACGCAGAAACACCTGCAGACGACACAAGAGGATATATGCTGCATTATGACTTAACAGAGACAACACTAATTCTACAACAATAATCTTCAATGATTGTCTTACCTGCAGCAGTTATTGTTTCCACACATGAGCACTTCTCTCCCCCCACAGCAGATCGTACAATAGGACTGGTACCCATCATCGTCATATTGATATGCACATTCTAGGAAGCAGTTCTACAACACAGCAGACACAGAAATATTAACTATTTTTTATAAATGAGTTGTGGGCACACATGGCTAACAAAAATGTAAAAATATTTGGCATAATAAAATTGTTCGGGTGAAGAAAAAATATGAGATTGACATTTATGGGTCAATGATGTGATGCTCAGTTTTTTGTCCAGATCTATTACGTTATTCAAAAATACATTACAAAAGCAATTCACACAACACAATTATTTGAACACACCTTTACTATGATAAACATGCATTCAATTTCTGAGTTCACAGACACTTTGATATTTTTTTCTGGGGTTTGAAGTAAAAAATGTCTAAGTCACTGTCCGGAGACATGGAAATAATAATAATAATAATAATAATAATAATAATAATAATAATAATAAAGTAATTAAAAGCTGAAATGTTTCAAAGCACAGGCAGTTTGGAATAACCTGTTATTAATATTTCTTTAAAAAATCAGCAGTGAGAATTTTTGCTTTCAAATATTAATAATACTTAAAAAAAACTTTTGTCCATCAAATCAAAGTCAGGTGGTGTAACCAACATGCAGGTAGACATTCTGTTGTCATGTGAAAACAAAACCATAAATCTGAGGCCGCCCCTTTAGATGCTCATGACTGTGTGTGAAGTAAAAAATAAAATAAAAAAAAATCTGACATTTTAACATTTTTGACATCTTTATGAAAAGGCACATTTTGTTTAGGTCATGTGGTGTAACCCTAAGAAACCTATTGATATGTATGACTAAAAAATTCATGATACTTGTAAAAAATTACAATTACAAATTAAATTAAGAATTTTAAAAGAATTATGATTGTGTTTAATTTGTTATTCTCTCTTGTTAGAACAACAGGATTTGACCTTTAAGTACCTTTTTTGGGGGTGGGATTTTCTCCCCTTTATCTCCCAATTTGGAATGCCCAATTCCCAAAAAAGTCCTCGTGGTTGTGTAGTGATTTGCCTCAATCTGGGTGGCAGAGGACGAATCCCAGCTGCCTCTGTGTCTGAGACTGTCAACCTGCACATCTTATCATGTGGCTTGTTGAGTGTGTTGCCATGGAGATATAGTGTGTGTGGAGGCTTCACACCATCCACTGCAGCATCCACGCTCAACTCACCAAAAGCCCCACTGAGAATGAACCACATTATGGCGATCCCGAGGAGGTTACCCCATGTGACTCTACCCTCCATAGCAACTGGACCAAATTGGTTGCTTAGGAGACCTGGCTGGAATCACTCAGCACATCCTGGGATTCGAACTAGCACGCTAGCGAACTCCAGGAGTGGTAGCCAGTGTGCTACCCAGGCCCCCCCTGACCTTTAAGTACCTTAATCATTGACTCAGCTGGTCTTAGTACTGTTTTAGTATCTCTGTCTAATATCTTGGTATAAAGTTCAGCTTAAGGTTCTTAGTTTATTTGCTTAGCTACCTATATATACAAATTTATTTTCAAAAGTCGCTCTTCACAAAAAAAAAAAAAAAAGTATCTGTCAAGACCATAAAGCATATATAATATATGGAAATGATCAAAAGTATACACGCAGGTTAACAAAGCAGTCCTAAAGGAAGTAGGAAGCAGGAATTTCCTGGCTTTACCTTACAGCTTTGGCACATTCCTCCGGTGAAGAGTGGATGCTCCAGGGAAACATTAAGGCTGCCACAGGAGATGCAGATGTCTAAAAGTGTTCAAAGAGAGAGAGATATTACCAGAGGCTCTACCACCACCAGACAGAGAGCTATGACACAACACAACAAAAACATACATACCTTCAATGTTTCTACATTTTTGACGAACTTCGTATACAAGTCTCTCTGAAAAACAACAGAAAATAAAATAAATAGTTGTTTAAAACTTGGAAAACCTCCCAGCATTTCAAGACATTTGGCCAATTTTGAACATTGATTTCTATCAAATGACTTGTGGGACTTAACTGGCTTACCATGACATAACTTTGTAACAACATATTTTTTTTATTGAAAACACAACTGTGTTCACTTGACATGAACATTACTTTCAGAAATAATGTAAATGGGGCTGGGCAATATATCAAATATTGAGGATATATTTGCAATGACTTTCCTGGCAATATAAAATGACGCAACATTGTGATTGTCACAATTCTTTTAATCCACTTTTTTATTTGGCCATTACGTTTCCAAAGATCCCTAGCGCCTCTGACTTAAACTTTCATAGTAAAAATACAATTTAAGTTGGTAAATTTGATTCAATGAATCAATTCAAAACTCTGATTCTACTATTCGATTCCATCAGCACTTAAAAATGTTCATGGAGGTTGCTGTATGGCATTTTTTATACAGTATATTAAAATATTTAGTAAAATTAGGGCTGTCAATCGATTAAAATTTGTAATCAAATTAATTAACGAATTAACGCATTAAATCGACAGCCCTAGTAAAAATGTATGTAAATAAGGTAAATATTTCTGCTTATCACTATGTATTGTTATATTGGTGCATTTAAATAAAACGCTAAAATATAATTTTTCCAGGGGCCTGGGTAGCTCAGCGAGTAAAGACACTGACTACCACACCTGGAGTCACGAGTTCGAATCCAGGGCGTGCTGACTGACTCCATTCAGGCTTCCTAAGCAACCAACTGGCCCGGTTGCAAGGGTGGATAGAGTCATGTTGGGTTAACCTCCTCGTGGTCGTTATAATGTGGTTCTTGCTCTCGGTGGGGAGTGTGGTGAGTTGTGCGTGGATGCTGCAGAGAATAGTGTGAGCCTCCACACACGCAAGGTTTTCGCGGTAACAAGCTCAACCAGCCACAGGATAAGATGCGCAGATTGACTTTCTCAGACGCAGAAGCAACTGAGATTCGTCCCCCGCCATCCAGACTGAGGTGAGTCACTACAACACCATGAGGACTTAGAGAGCACATTGGGAATCGGGCATTCCAAATTGGGGAGAAAAATAAATAAATAAATTATATATATATAATTTGTATATATATATATATATACTTTTTCCTTATGTTCATTTAG
The DNA here is from genome assembly GCF_019703515.2 of Myxocyprinus asiaticus. Lineage (NCBI taxonomy): Eukaryota > Metazoa > Chordata > Actinopteri > Cypriniformes > Catostomidae > Myxocyprinus > Myxocyprinus asiaticus. Next base: position 29,821,622 of record NC_059363.1, read on the forward strand.
TGTAAAACAATGTAAAGAACATGACTTGACACTTGTTTTTATATAGATTCTGACTGTATTTTACTCCTTGCATTAAACATCTTGAATCTAATTGATGACTATATATATATATATATATATATATATATATATATATATATATATATATTCTTAACTACTGTATATCGTCCAGCCCTTGCTATAATATGCTAAATATAAAATTTGCACTAAAACCATTACACTAGTGCACTTTTCCAAATGGAGTGAAACATGGCTATACATGTAACCCACAAAGGAGATAATTAAAAGTCTGCTGCTCTAGTTTTTCTCTATTTGATTAATTAATAAAGCTCCCTGCTGATTTTACAGCTTGTCTCCTTATTACTACTATTATTTTTACAGCTATAAAACATGGGAACTTCTTTTGAAACATTAGGCATTTAATATCATAATAAACACAAATGGGCACTCACAGAAAACACATGCACACAAAAGATAATAATTATAATAATTATAATAATTATAGCACTGAGCGATGAATTTTGTTTTAATGACATTACAATTGCAGTTTTGTGGCTTTTAGTCTAAGTCTATTAGCTCTGAAACAATCTATATGCTAGTATACTCCAAGTTGATAAAAAGAACTTTCAGCAGATATACAAATGTAAAATTATCCACTTTTTCGCTGTCCTGTTATCGACAAAGCAAAAATGCATACAAATGTTTTTGCTGTCTCTTGCCCGTTTCCATTCAAATGGCCTCTTAACAATAAAATGGTGTACGTCATGACGTCATTCTTTAAAAAAACACTTTTTTTTTTGTTTTGGTTTAGTGCAAAAGAAATCTGCCTTTGAGCCATTTCCATACAACATTTTGTGCAAATCGCAAATTGTGTACCTTTCGCATCCCAGATGCCCCCACATGTGTAAAATGGATAGAATGTTGAGACAATTTATTGAAATTGGACAGCTTGCTGTTTAATTTTACATAACCGCAATAGTAGGAAATATCAGAATACAGCATTGAAATGGAGCTCGTCTGTATCTGGGATTATTTGAAGAAACCGACTGGAATAAATGCTCCTCCCCATCAATTCTCCAGGAAGGCCAAATAAGTGCCCCACTTCCTGCCATAATCACCCAAAACTGCCCAGCCGTCTATGTGATAACTCCTCAAAAGCCGCCACTCTGCCCAACTCGGTGCACCTCTCATGAAATGAGGGCGCACCCGGAGACTTCCATCCCCTAAGAATCACCTGCCTGCCAATCATCACGCAGGTAAGGACCCAGTTTTTTATATGTTTATTTATTATATTAATACCCACCCCCTCACCCAAAATACAAAGTCTGGGGCAGAATAAAATCTGAGTGCTCAAGACCTCACAGATAAAACTCTGAACCCCCGACCAAAACTCTTGAATCTTAGTACAGGACCAAAAAACATGGGCTATGTCCCCATCCTCCAACTGGCATCTCCAGCAAGTAGGTGTGTCTTTAAGGCCAAGCCTATACAATCTAGAGGAAGTCCAATAAAAACTATGCAGAATCTTAAATTGAATGAGGCGCAACCTTGCATCCCTAGACACAGACTTGACATTTTTAAAAATCCTACCCCATTCTCCATCTTCCAGTATTAAATTCAAGTCTCTCTCCCATAACTTCTTAAGAGATGTTAAAACCCCATCCCCTAGACTCTGAATTAGCCAGGAATAGTACACTGATGCTTCATGTCCTTTTCTAAAAGCAGCAAGCACCATCTAAAGAGTGTCTGCCACTTTAGGGGGCTGCGTACTACACCCAAATCTGGTATAGAGTAGATGGCGCAGCTGTAAGTACATGAAGAATTGAGATCTGGGAATCCCAAACTGCTGTATAATATTTTCAAAGGATCTCAGCACTCCATTTTCATACAGGTCACCCAGCGTAGCAACTCCTTTCTCAGTCCATTCTGTCCAGCAGAAAGGTGACTTGTTAAAGCACGATTTAGGGTTTAACCAAATACTTGTGGCAACGTTCAGATAAATGTCCAAATTGAACACACAAGAAATTTTGTCCATACTAAATGCATGTGCGAGATAACGGGATGTGTCTTTACTTCTCTGGGCAGCTTGGTAGAAAGACTTTGCAATGGCAAGATAGGGGCAAGAACATCCTGTTCAATAAAGAGCCAGGGAGGAGCTCTCTCAGGTGGAAGCGACCAATGCGCCAAATGTCTGAGACCAAAAGCATAATAGTAAAACAAAATCTTGGGGAGACCTAACCCACCTTTGTCAATTGGTCAGTGTAACTTGTTAAAATGTATCCGAGGACGTTTAGCATTCCAGATAAAGGATACAGCTATACCATCAAATTATTTAAAATAAAAGAGGGGAACTTCAATGGGGAGAGACTGTAGTAGGTAGTTGAATTTTGGAATACAATTCATTTTAATAACATTAACCTTCCCAATCATAGATAAATGTAATGAAGCCCACCTGCCCACATCACTCGAAAACCTTTTTATTAAGGGGTCAAAATTAACTTAAAACAAATTTTCAAGGAATTAAATGCACAAATACTTCATGCCCTGTTTGGGCCACTGGAGGGTGCCCGGCTGGAAAGCCGTTACTGGGCCGTAAACTGCCAGAGCCAAAGCTTCGGATTTAGACCAACTGACTCTGTATCCTGAGAACTTAGAAAAGGAATTAACAATTCTGTGGAGGCAAGGCATAGATCTAGTAGGGTTGGAGACGAATAATAAAATATCATCTGCGTAAAGCAAACGCTTATGCGCCACACCTCCCGCCACCACCCCTGTATAATTATCCTCATTTCATCCACCCTGTCGGGTGCCCCATCCAGAGTAAAATAATCTTAAATTAATCTATTTGTTTGTACCGCCACTACCGGGTGTCTATAAAGTTACTTAATCCATCCAATAAAAGTATTCCTGAACCCGTACATTTCCAAAATCTTAAAAAATAATCCCATTCTACCATATAAAACGCATTTTTGCTGTCAAGTGAGATGGCAGCGACCGGAGTCTGATCATTCGCCACTGACCACATGATATTAATGAAGCGCCTAATGTTATCATGAGAACTACGGCCCCGAATATAACCCACTTGCTCTATATGTATAAGAGAAGTCATAACTTTACTCAATCGATTAGCCAAAATGTTTGACAATATTTTTACGTCTGACTGGGTCAGGGAAATTGGACGGTAACTCTTACACTCGCTTGGATCTTTGTCCTTTTTAAGAATCAGACTAATCCGGGCTTGTGTCATGGTTGGCGGAAGTTTTCCATTTTTAATGATTCCGTATAAACTTCTAACAAAAATGGAGCTAGTTCTGTAGCATAAGATCTAAAAAATTCAGCAGCAAAGCTGTCTGGCCCCGGAGCCTTGCCTGTAGGCAAGGCCTTAATTACCTCGCCAAGCTCCTCCAAGGTTATCTCAGAATCAAGTTAATTTTTTTGCTCAGTCGTCAGTTTAGGGAGTTCTAATGGTTCCACAAAGTTTCTAATATCTTCATCAGTAGACGAAGACGTGGAACTATAAAGATCAAGATAGAATTCTTGAAAGGCATTATTAATATCAATGGCTGAGGTAAATATTTCACCACCAGCAGATTTCACTGAGGGAATGGTAGAAAAATATCCTCTCTGCTTTACATATCTAGCCAAAAGCTTCCCTGCTTTGTCCCCCGACTCAATGTATGACTGTCTTGCCCTGAATAGCCAAAACTCCATCTTCCGCGACAAAATAGTATTATATCTGTATTTCAATCGGGTCAATTCTCTGAGGCCATCAGATGAAATTTGGTGCTTCAGCTCTGCCTCTGCACTTTTAATATTCCCTTCCAACTCCATGAGTTCTCGTGCTTTGGATTTTTTGATGAATGTGGCATACTGTATGATCCAACCCCTAAGAACTGCCTTAAGTGCCTCCCAAGCCACACCCACAGAAGATACTAAGGACCAGTTGGTCTCCATATAAACATAGATTTCAGCCTTTTACATTTGTTGGAATTCAGGATTTTGCAAAAGGGATACATTAAAGCACCAACTTAATGATTTATTTTTCTACATATGTGGCAATACCTCTAAACTCACCAGGGCGTGATCTGAGACTAAGATGTTTCCAATTGAGCAATCAACAACAGATGAAATGAGGGACTTAGATATATAAAAAAAATCTATTCTAGAATAAATCTTATGGACTGATGAAAAAAATGTATAGCCCCTCCCATATGGGTTTAAAAGTCTCCAAATATCTATAAGACCAAGATTTTTACACATCCTGTGAAGCGTCAAGGTTGCTCTAGGGGGCTTACACAATTTTGCTTCACTATGATCAAGGACTGAATCCATCAATAGATTAAAGTTTCCTCCCAATATTATATCATGAGGGGTGCCAGTGGTTTGCAACATCCCTTCAAGATCTATAAAAAAAACCCTGATCATCAGCGTTAGGTGCACAAATATTAGCCAAAATCAACCTTTGCCCCTGAATTTCTGCTAAAACAATAATGACTCTTCCTAATTTATCTTTAGTTTGTTTGAGACATTTGAATTGTAGATGTTTACTTATCAATGTAATGACTCCCCTGCTCTTACTTGAGGCAGCCCTAAAGAAAACATGCCCACCCCATATCTTCCCAAATTTTTCAGCTTCCTGTGGGGAAAGATGCTTTTCTTGAAGAAACACTATATAATATTTCTTACATTTAAGAAAGGAAATAACCTTCCTTCTTTTTATGGGGTGCCCCAACCCATTCACATTCCACGTGGAGAGAGAAAATCCACTCATATTAACATTTAACATTTTGACATATTAGAAAAAATAGATTTTGTGTCAAAAACAAAATTATAAAGACCACATTCCAACATTAGTGCAACAATCAAACCCCGAACTTTCCCCAGAACAAAACGTGCACATTAACCCTGCGCACGTCAGCACCAAACTCAAACAGCCCATGTATGCCTACGAAAGCCCCCGTGACAACTTTGCCATCGGATTGCTCCCAAGTGTGACCCCTACGTCACTACATCGACACAACATCGAGTGAGTGACAGATAGGGAACATGTAGATTCATCTACTTAACTGTCTCAAAGGTGTGTTCCTCCACATAACAAGCTTCAACCGCTAGCTGACAAAAACAAACAAAAAAACGGGCCGTTCATTTCTTCGGGCAGTCAAACTCACTCCAATGTCCTGCAAGAAATATTCCACAAAACAAACTCCAGCCGCTAGGCGGAACCAGCACAAAATGAAACTAAAAAGGCACCCAGTTTGCTCGGACAGTCAAGTGAATTTTCTGTGAGACAGGTCCACTTGGCGGCAACATGAAAATCACCAAATGGCTTACTCACTCCAATGTCTTTATGAAAGACAATGCTTGCTGTGGGCATGTAAATTATCAGCCATTTTTAGTATCTATTCTCAGTTTGGCTGGAAACATCAGTGCAAAAACGACCTTCCGTTGATGTAAGAGATTCTTGCATTCCTTGAATCGATCAAGTTTCTCTCTTGTCGAATTCACAAAGTCTGGGAACAAGAAAATTTTGTGGTTCTTCCAAGAAAGCCTTCCTTTACTCCTCGCCTCGCGTAACACAAGATCTTTATCGGATGATCTCAGAAATTTGGCCAGAATTGATCGGGGCCTATCTCCCTCCATGGATCTGCAAGCCGGGGCTCTGTGAGCTCGCTCAATTTCCAGCTTATGGCCTGTTATGTCAAGCAGACTCGGGAAGAGCTCGTCTAGCAATTTCACCATATCTCGGCCTTCCTCATGCTCAGGAATTCCAACAATTCGGAAGTTGTTTCATCGATTACCATTCTCCAAATCCTCCAATTTTTCCCAAACGCACTGTAAATCTGCCTTGGTCGCTAGCGGATTAGCAGATAATTCCCTCTCCGATGACTCCAGATAATCGATACGTTTCTCGACGTCCGACAATCTCGTAATCAACTAAGAGAATTTCGTCTCCATGGAAGTGATTGATCGATGTATTACAGCCAGATCCTCCAAGTCTGCAACGACATTCGCCAGCATTACAGACACATTCATTAATTCACGCCGGATTTCTTTCAGTTCACCGTCCGAATTGGGGCTTTCGGCCTGCTGCTGAGGGGAATCAGCTTGAGCACATAAGTGTCTTTTAATATCTCCAGAGCCCGAGGATTTTGAATTTTTGACATATTGTCTTCCTAGAACAGTTGAAAATCAGGGTGTATCGAATCTCACCGGTTTATGACACAAATAGTTTTAAAACTAGCAAAGTGCGCAGAGCTCGCCGATCACACATCCACTCCTCGCATGGCGTCACATTACTCTGATTTTTGCTTTTTTTAAGAATAGGAGGAACAAGTTGTAATTTATTTTTGTGGTAATGAACATTTTGCCACAAATGCTGTCGATTGAGCTTAACTTGTATTGAACCCGGAACATTCCTTTAAGTTACTCCCTTCATATCCCTTTTCTCTTATTTATTTTGATCTGTATTATAATTATTTTTGGCACTTTTGTTTAATCCCCTTGGCGCTGAATTTTATTTCTCTTTTTGCGTTTCTGTTCTGAAAACTCGTGCCTGTTATTGCAATACAATAAAAAAGAAGTGCATCTTCTCATTGGCCAACATCCACTTCAGGCACTCTGAGAACTTAAATAACCATAAGATATGCTAAAACTTTTTGCGCAATAAATCCTTGGATGGAAACGTAGTTATTGACAGTCTTACCCTTCTAGGAAAATGGAGCAAAATACTGATGACTCATACTGCACTATACTGATTTATGTCCAATCATACAGTATGCGTTCTATAATGAGAATGTCCCTCCCCCTAAAACCACCTGCAACTAGCCAAAGTTCAGGGCTGTAAACTAAAACCCACTGGCTATTTAAAAAACAACAACACTCAGGACAAAAATCTGTGCATGTCAATCCATTTAATGGGGTTTTAAAAGAGAGATTACTTTGTTTTATGGTCCATTGTTTTTTCAAACGTAGTGAAGAAAGATTTCCTTTAAAGGGCCATTTTCAAAAGCTTTTGAGCAACAATTTAATCCAGGATGTGTCTCCTTAACATTGTAGGATTATTTGAGACCCCTGTCATAGTTCCTGACACACCTTCCTGTGTTTACACTGCCGGCTCAGTAGATCAGTCTGATAATCAAGATTTAGCTAGTGTGGGTGTGTGTGGTGTGAACTCGCTGCCCCTGTTTCAGTGTGAGTATCCGCTCACCTCGAGTCCTCTCATCGATGATGTCTTTGACCTTGGGTTTCTCTGTCGCTGTGCTCTTGCGAGGCTTTTTGGCTGGTGGGGGCATGTAGGTCGCCGCCTCTGGCTCCACCCACATCTCTGGGTACACTTCCTTGTATGGGTTACGCTCCTCTGAAAAAAGGCACAACTGTATGTATTACACTTGTGCACTAGATTCGCTAATGGATTATTTGATGTATCAATGTACAGTTCATGTTTGTAGGTTAGGAATGTCTTTTTGTTAGACCAGTAGGAGAGGAGGAAAAATTGGAACGCACAATAAATCTAACATTAGTAATAACTAACTGCACAATGCACTCACCATGGCCATTTCAAGTTTGTGCAAACACAATACAATCCTTTTTTCATTTCAAAATAAATAAAGTTTCAATTACGATTGACCTAGACATTTATTTAACATTTGATATTATTACTCTTTCATACTTTTTAAAGACTGGCCGAAAATGACCAGGGTTAATCGTGATTATTTTATTCAACAACATATTTTTAATTATTTCTACTTCTACTTTAATTATTAATTACTTCAAGAATAGATTGTACCTGTGCAGTGTAAAGCACCGTACAAAATACATTTGAATTGAAAATGTTTTGCTTCAGGTTTATATATATCTAATATTGTACTAATATTGTGTAGTAAAAGATAAGCTGTCAGCTTAATACAGAATAAATGCTTTCTAGATAATATTTAATAGTTTCTTTTGTCTTTATTGCGATAACAATATAAAAGCCAATTATTCAATTATGCAAACAACATGTTGTCTTTATAATATCACACTTACTATTTCTGTCACCCAGTATAAATGTGTTATTACACATAAAAATAAATAGCTGGGGCTCCTTGCAATGGGATCATAATGTCTGGGGGTCCTTGGCATCGTAAAGTTTGAAAACCTCTTCTCTAGTGCATGATGAACACAAAAAGGACAACTAAACATGCACATCTACAACTGCTGATGTTAAAGTGTGGATGAGGTTGAGATTTTAAACTACTCTTGCATTTCACTCATGTTCCACTTATCTACTTAGAGAGTGCATTTCGGTTATACTTTAGGTTTTAAAGTTTGTTAAAATTTGTAACAAGTTAGATAGTCTTTTTCACTGAAACACTGAACGACCAATAATGTTTCATGTACAACCACCAGCCAAAAAACTGAAGGGGACAGACATTCAGGATTTCTTTCATAGATGTCACAATAATCATAGTATACATCAAAACAATATATTGTTCTTTGACTTTTCCATGTTTTTTGTTTGGCCAGTATATTGAATTTAGAATGGTAGTGGTGATGTTCATGGCATATCTATTTTAGAAAAAAAAGAAAAAGATCAGTGACCAAGTCACCAACAGTATAGAGAGAGAGGTGAACAAGCTTCTGAAATTGTTCAGATAAGATCATATTTGAAACAGACATTAATGAATTATTTTGTGCTTTGATTCTTTGGTTCTGGCTGACTGGACCAATGTTTGAAATGTTCAAACAGTCATTAAATTATATGATAATTCTTTTGTTTAATATGAAAATGTTCATTTATATATGGTTTCTTCATTTTAGTTCTAATTATTAAAGTTATATCATAATGATATCACACATTCTTAAAATCAAACACGTGACACGGCACAATGGACGCTTCCAGTGTAGAAAGCATCATTGATTATAATGGGTTCTATTGCTTTTGACACGACGTGCTGCTCATGTCAGGTGTAGACAGGTGTAGAATGAGTCTTCAGATCGTTCCTACGCCCCTGGTTATTAACTAATGTTATTTTGTAAATATAAAATATAATTTTTCAGACATCTGAGGTACAATTTCAAAGGTTTAGGCTAAACATTTTATGAATAAATGAGCACAAACCAAAAACCAATCTCTGCTATCCCTTACTTTCTAGCCAGCTTTAACTCCTGGAAGACTGACATTGAAAGCAAAGATTCTTCAAACTAAGGAACTGTGACATAAACCACCATAAATTTCATCAGGTTGAACAAATCTAGTCATAAACAATCTTACATTGACTCAAAACAGGAAGGTAAACAAAAAACTTGGAAACCTTTGAATGGGAAACCTTTCCCCTAGAGTCAAGTCAGGTCAAGGCAAGTCAGCTTAACTTGCTAGAAGTGTGACTGCTTGAAGACACTTAAGACTGACATTTTCCTTTGCAAAGCAGGCAGACATGTACAGTATGGTTAATGTTATCCCAGTATGAGACTTCAGCAGTCTTACCTTCAGGTGGCTCTAGACCTTTAGGTCCTGTTGGTTGAAATCCGGTTATGGCCCATTCAATCATTTGCTTGTTTTGCATGTCTACTGACTTGGAGGTGTCAGTGTCATCACTCTCAGGGCATGTGAGAAAAGTTTTGCCTGCTCTAGTGCTGGCTACCTACATAGTACAGCATCAACATTTTAATTTAGTTAATAAGCATAAACATAATACCACAACTCGAAAAAAATAAGCACCGTTTAAACTCCAACCTATAGCATCTCATGGCAACAAAAAAATCCCACCTGTAGCACCTCAAAGATGGCTTTCTTGTACATTGGTTGTTTATTGTAGGTTGGCTGGTGAAAGGCGTTGTGGAAAGAACTCAAAGGCAACAGTTTTTCTACACAGACCTACCGAGAGAGTTTAAACAAAACATTTAAAGCTGTAATTTCTTTGACAAAAGCGTCACCAAAGGGAGTTGCAAAAATAATCGGAACACTCCCGTCTACAATGGGTTGTACAAACAGTCTCGCCCCAAACTCACACCATAGGTCAAGCCAATGTTGCTGTGTTGGGCCTGACAGGCCGTTCACACAAAAATGGGAAAATCTGATAGTGCCACAGTGTAACTCTTTTATGTGAAATCAAGCTACAAAAAGTGTACTTATAGTTGACTCTGCATATTAAGCAGGGATACATTGGAAAAATCAGCTTTAAAGCTACTCCCACTCAAATGACACCTTCTGCCATAAAACTGAATAAAACCATAAAATACTCACCACAGAAAACTTGCCATCACCAAACCACATGACCCATCTGGTGCCTTCGGCCGCTCGGCTGCGTCCAGTCATCATCCAGGACACGATGCGACCTGGCCACCAGGAGAATCCTCGTAACTTCCCCCAAACTAACTCTCCAATGCCGAAACCTCTGCCATCCTGTAAAAGAAAACACACAGAATAGACTGAGTTACGCAGATGTAATGAGACAGAAGTCAAATCAATAAGACAAATTGTCTTTTGGCTTGTTTAATTCCATCACAGTTTCTATTAATGGGCAAATCTTGACATCTGCTATTGTTGTTGTTGTTGTGATAAAATGCAGGTATATCCATTCCCACAAGGTGGCTTTGAACTCTTTAAAAGTTGAAACTGTTGTAATAAAATGTTGACAAATTACTCATAACCAACTTAACACTTAAAGGGACAGTTCACCCAAAAATGAGAATGATTCAATCATTTAATCACCCTCATGCCATCCCAGATGTGCATGACTTTTTCTTCTGTAGAACACAGAGATTTTTAGAAGAATATGTCAGCTCTGTTGGTCTTACAATGCAAGTGAATGTATGTTAATATTTAAGTCCTTTTTATACCATAAATCTCCACTTTCACATTCATATTCTTCCACATTTTGAAAGTGAAAGTGGAGATTTATGGTAAAAAAGGACATAAATAATGATCTGTTCTTCACCCACACTTATCATATCGCTTCTGAAGATATGGATTAAACCACTGGAGTCTTATGGATTACTTTTTGTATCCTTTATGTGAATTTTGGAGCTTCAAAGGTCTGGTCACCATTTACTTGCATTGTAAGGACCAACAGAGCTGAGATATTCTTCTAAAAAATCTTCGTTTCTGTTCTGAAGAAGAAAGAAAGTCATACACATCTGAGAAGGCATGAGGGTGAGTAAATGACAAGAGAATTTTCATTTTTGGGAGAACTATCTTCAAAATATCTGGAAAATATCTGGATGCTGTCTATAAAGGATAGTTCACTCCAAAATGAAAATTCTCTCACGATTTACTCACCCTCCTGGCATTCCAGATGTGTATGACTTTCTATCTTCTACAGAACACAAATGAAGATTTTTAGAAGAATATTTCAGCTGTGTAGGCCCATACAATGCAATTGAATGGGTGCCAAAATTTTGAAGCTCCAAAATCCACATAAAGGGAGCATAATGCCATATGTAATCCTTATGACTCCAGTGGTTAAATCCGTCTGTTCAGACACGATATGATAGGTGTGGGTGAGAAACAGATCAATATTGAAGTCATTTTTTATCATAAATTCTCCTCCCTGCCCAGTAGGGGACAATATGCACAAAGAATGTGAAACACCAAAAATAGAAGGAGAAAGAGAATGTGAAGGAAAAATGACTTAAATATTGATCTGTTTCTAACCCACACCTATCATATCATTGTCTGGAGTACTTTTATGCTGCCCTTATGTGGATTTTGGAGCTTCAAAATTTTAGCACCTATTCACTTGCATTGTATGGACCTACAGAGCTGAAATATTCTTCTAAAAATCTTTGTTTGTGTTCAGCAGATGAAAGAAAATCATACACATCTGGGATGGCATGAAGGTGAGTAAATGATGAGAGAATTTCAATTTTTGGGAGAACTATCCCTTTAAACACAAGCCAGTTACCATTCTTTGAAGGTAGCTTACATGGTTAGCTGGATACTTTTCAGATTAATATAAATCTGGTGTGAAAAGTCAGATATCTTGCTCTTTTAACATAACTTAATAAATGTAATGCATCCGACTAACCAAATACCCCATGCTTGTTGAACAAAATCAACAGCATGCTAAATAACATTCCAAAGTTGAGGTAGCTTCTCGTACCTCGTACTCTGACTCAGTGTCTGTGGACTTGGGTGAGGTCTTGTCTCCATTTCCTATAGATACGGGCTCTGGTGTGGTAGCAACAGTTGGAGAGGCTGGATCCGTATGCTGCTGCTGCTGTTGGAATGGTGGAGGTTGCTGCTGGGGTTTGAGGCTCATCTGAGGTTGAGGCTGTGGTGGTTGCTGCTGTGCTGGCGGTGCTGGTGGGGGAAACAGCAGTGGGACGGAGGTTATGGAGCTCTCTTTCTGGGGCTCCGACTCTACCTCACCAAGTTCCTCCATTGAGTTCATCACAGACACCAGTTTTGCCTTCTTCTCTGCCTGCAACATAGGGAACAGCAAGACGAGAAGAGGAGGAGGTAAAGCTAAAGTTCCTTTAAGGCAAGTTCAATTGGTGACCATCTTGAAAAGCATTTAGAACAGAAATAGCAACATGAATAGCAACAGAAATACTAAGATTAGTATGGTAGTGTTTCATTCCAAGCATTGCACTCATTCAGAACTTAGTCGAGAACAAATCAAAACTTTTGCTGCAGCGTATTCTGACGTAGGCTTTTGTTGACCACTAGGAATTTTAGAGAGGCGGGTCCAGTTGTATTTTCGCAAACACAATATTCCCATGTGATTTCAAACTGACACGGCTCTTTCCACAACCTCAAAATGGAGCTTATGCACTCTATCCATTAAATGCCATCAGAGCTTCCTCAATAGTGCTTTGGCACCCTTATACTGTCTCTGTTAAAGCTTATGGACCAGCAAAGAAAACAGGCTTTCCTGAGTATAGCACAGCTCCAGCTCTAGTCTTGAGTAATGGTAACTCATCGGTTTGTTTATAGTACTGTAATCCCTAGAGCCAACATAAATATCCCCATCCTCTTGATAAATCACAAGTACCGTCTCTTTAAGATTGATAAGTGGCAGAAATCTGTGAAAACAGTCTCCTTTTCATTTAAGGGAAAGCTGTTTGCGATCACTTCATAACAGCGAGCTTTCCCCCCGTGGCTGAGATGGATGCATGGGGAGCAACACGCTGGAGAGTTCACTGAGTTTGTCCAACCTGACTCTAAGCTATTAGGTCAAAAACAGAGGACACGAGCCAAGTCATGACTTAAGCAGCTCACTGCAAATCCCCAACAGCTGCACCTCTCTCGCTCCCTCTTTCTCTCTCACTCGCACGTGAATCTCTTTCACAGCTGTACTTTCTCTGCTGCTGGGGTCCAACTCCATCTCCAATTTCACTCACATACACGTGAACCTGGCACAATCGCGCATGTGTGTGCGAAGAGAAAGAAAATGACTGGATCCATCCTCAGAAAGTTCTTCCTAGCTCTGTTCCAAAACCGAATGAGCAGCCTCACTGCCTATTGCCTAAAAGAATAGGGATGTGGAAAAACTACATATTTTCAAAACCAACTAATTGGTCGGTTGCGTAAACAACAAGTCAACTAATCAGTGTTAAGGAAGCCCTGTACAATTAGGCCGGTTTTGGATTCACCTAACCCTAATAGGCAGTGTTAACATAAGACATATTCTTTAATTTAAAAACAACTTAATGGAGCGTAACGGAATGGAACAGAACGCAGGGGTCTCAATGCACACTTTTATAAGTTGGACTATTTGTTCCTTGACACACCATCTATTAAAATCACAGTGCTTGTGGCAGGATGTTCAGGGAAACAGCGCAAGACTATTACCATCGACCAATGTAATACATTCCTAATACATAATACGTAATTTCCTTCTCAGGCAGCATTCTAACAATCATTGAACCTCATACATGACCAATTTGGGATGCTTTACATAGGCAGCAACATCACAAAAATAACCCTACAAGGAGACTACAACTACAATTAGACCCTATTCTTAATTAACATTAGCATGTAGCTAAGCTGAAGGCACAATACTCTCATAAGCATGAAAATACTAGGGCTGTCAACAGGGCTGAGAGACTAAATATGATTTTTCATTTAATTTCCCTTCAAGTGCTTTTAGATGTTAGTGCTGCCTTCGACACCATAGATCACTACACTCTCTTGAATAGGCTGGAGAATTATGTTGGCATTTGTGGACTTGCATTAGCATGGTATAGGTCTATTTAACAGACCGCTGCCACTTTGTCTGTGTAAACGAGGAATTGTCAAATTAAACAAAAGTTAAGTATGGAGTGCCACAGGGATCAGATTTAGGGCCTCTGCTTTTCTCTTTATATATGCTTCCCCTGGGAGATATTATCAGAAATTGTGGAAAAAGTTTCCACTGTTATGCCGACGATACCCAACTTTATATGTCTTCTAAACCCGACGAAATTTCACAATTCTTAAAATTAGCAGAGTGTATCAATGAAATCAAATATTGGATAACCAGAAATTTCCTCTACTCAATTCCGACGAAACAGAGGTATTAATTATTGGACCAAAAACCTCTAAAAATAAGCCACTAAAATATAATTTGTCTCTCGATGGATGTACTGTTACATCGTCTTCTACAGCAAAGAACTTAGGTGTTATATTTGATACCAATCTGTCTTTGAAAATCAAATTTCCAGTGTTTGTAGAACAGCACTCTTCCGTCTCAGAAATATTGCTAAGTTATAACACATGCTCTCTGTTGCTGATGCCGAAAAACTAATTCATGCATTAATGACCTCAAGACTAGATTATTGTAATGCATTACTGGGAGGATGTCCTGCAAGTTCAATAAATAAACTTCAATTGGTACAAAATGCAGCAGCCAGAGTGCTGACTAGAACCAAGAAATATGATCATATTAGCCCCATTTTATCGTCATTACATGGGCTACCTGTTAAATTTCGTATTAATTTAAAAATGTTGTTAACTAAATACAAAGCTTTGAATGGTCTAGCTCCGCAGTACTTAAGTGACCTTCTGACACGCTATATTCCGTCATGTTCATTACAATCGCAAAACTCTGGCCTGTTAATAGTTCCTAGAATATCAAAATCCACAAAAGGAGGTAGATCCTTTTTCTATTTGGCTCCTAAACTATGGAATAGTCTCCCTAACACTGTTCGGGACACAGATACACTCACTCAGTTTAATTCTAGACTAAAGACTCATTTATTTAGCCAGGCATACACCTAATTTATCCATCAACTCACAATTAGGCTGCTTTAGTTAGGTCTGTGGAACCAGAAACATTTATCATGATCTATAACTCTGCAAAAAATGTAATGGCATCTATGCTAATATTATTCTATTTGTTTCCCTGTCTCAACCGCGGGATTCATATCTTTGCCTGCATCACCTAGGTCTAATGATGGACTACACTCTTAAAATGGAATACACAGACTATCAATTAATTGCCAACAAAAGCCTTCCTCAGCCAACTAACAAAGGACAATGCATCAATGTGAATTTCTGCAGTAAATCCAGGATGAATTTCAAAGACATTAGTCATTAATCTTACAGTTCATACTAAATCTTGGTTTAAACACTGGCCCTTAACACTTACTTAGTTTACTCATTTTAAAACATGACTTGCACTGCACATAAATAACTAATATTGGCATTATATTCATGCTGGTTAGCCAGACGGGAATTGGCCCCCAAAGTAAGCCTGGTTTCTCCCTTATTTTTCTCCGTTAACCAACATCTTATGGAGTTTTGTGCTCCTTGCCACAGTTGTCTTCAGCTTGCTCACTAATGTTCTAAATCCAATTATTATTGAATTATTTATTTTTATACACAATTTACAATCATATTTAATCAAACTACATGATGACTCTAAGAATTTATAGATATAACAGTTTAATTTTCTTTTAATGCATGATTTTCTGTAAAGCTGTTTGAAACAACGTGTGTTGTGAAAAGAGCTATACAAATAAAAATGACTTGACTCATTTAATTGACATTAGCATGTAGCTAAGCTAAAGGCTCAATACTCTCATAAGCATGAAAACACCACGGCTGTCAACAGGGCTGAAAGACTAAATTAGATTTTTCATTTAATTGACATTAGCATACAGCTAAGCTAAAGGCACAATACTCTCATAAGAATGAAAATACTAAGGCTGTCAACAGGGCTGAGAGTCTAAATTTGATTTTTTTTTTTTCATTCAATTGACATTAACATGTAGCTAAGATAATGGCAAAATACTGCAATAAGTTTGAAAATACTAGAGCTGTCAACAGGGATGAGAGACTGAATCTGATTTTTTCACTTAAACACTACTAAAACTCAAATTATATTTAAATTTGACAGACATTATTTCAGCTATGGTAAAAAAAGCTACAAAGACAGATTGGTGCCATGGTTCTACCACGGTACTCAAACGTAAATATACCGGCAGTACCACAATGTCTTTCATTCATTACAGTTGTATGTTTTAATATTTGGTTGAACTTGGTTGTGAAGCAGTGTTTGCAGCTCAGACTCTGCCTTACCACGGTAACAGCATGTATCTGAGCTTAGTGATGCAAAAGGGGCTGTTCAAACAGGATGCTATACAAAGCACAACAGAACAGGACAGAATGCATTCATCTTGAAATGCACTCCAATCCTGACACAGCGTTTTAAACACTTTGTTTATGCTCCAAATGCTGATAAGAGAGCAAGACGCAATGGCCAAAGACCTCCATGTAAGTCATCGCCAGTGCTTGGAACACATTTAAATTTCGAACGCACAGTTTTTGCATTGGATGTGTATTTTTATCTTAAATTTGATGAATATTCGTATTTCAAAATTTTATTTGACAACCTTACACTCACAAATATTGGTTGATACAAGCCATTTTTAATTACACTCAACTATTATTTTGATCATTTTAAGAGTTGAATGAAATATAAGTGCACTCTGAGCCAGTTATCATAGGAGGCAGCATAATTAAGTTGCCTACCTTTTGGAACAGACTTTGTGTCAGGAACGCACCTATGATGCCTTTAATGCTGCCTCCGTAGGCAGCTTGCTTTGTTTTGGAACAGAGCACCAAAGTCTGTCTTAGCTCACTCTCTCCATTATAGTGGCTATACATTCACACAAGCCCGCAAAGTTGGAGAGTGGATCTGGAGCCAAAAGCTCATGAGTGTATGTGGATGTGTGTATGTGTAACAGAGGGGATGATGGTGTGGAGTAGAAACATGTGGCCTCAAATCAAGGAGCTCCAGTGTAATTTATAAATATCTGTATAGCTTCACTGGCTGCTTCGATGAGCTGGGCCATATGTGTTGCACTGTTTGTCTTTGACAGCGGTTGACTGTGGAGAGAGAACTTTAAAGGGATAGTACACCCAAAATGGAAAATTCTGCCATCATTTACTCACTGTCCTTTTGCTTCAAACTCGTGTGACTTTCTTTCTTCTGTGGAACACAAAATGGAAACAGAGCAAAAATAGAGTGAGAGATGCATAATAAAGGGGTGCTGTTAGGCACAGCGGAGATTAGTTGTTTTCGGTTGCCAAGCCATAGCAACTTTGTGTATTTGCAGGTATGTGTGTGTGTGTGTGTGTGTGTGTGTGTGTGTGTGTATGGGCTATTTTACAACGGCTCCAGACATGGCTCATCCAATCAGAACGGGGTCTGAACTAACTGTTAATAATGTTAGTTTTAGAGTCTTTTGTTTTTAACTCAAGTGTTCCATAATGTAAAGCTGTTTTTCCACTATATTTATAAAGTATATTTACTATAATTACTGTATATGCCAGATATGTAATTCATTTTTTATGAATAATCTTATCTATTTGCTTGTGTCCATCAAGTTCTAAATAAAAGGAGAAAATGATCAAATGAGATGAAGTGACTTGGGTTCTATTCATTAAAATGAATAAATGCATTGGGTATCATGGACTGACAATGAACAATGATTTGTTTACAGCATTTATAAGTGTTGGTTAATGTCAATTAATTCATTGTTTGTTTAAGTTTATTCATATTGCATTTACTAATGATAACATGTACAATTTGTAGAAATTAACATTAACAAAGATTAATAAATGCTGTACAAGGATTGTATATTGTTAGTTAATGTTAACTAAGGAAGTGAACTAGTGTTAACAAATACAACCTTATTGTAATGTGTTACCAGTAATTTTAATTTATGAAACATTTAATTCACTGATTTATCTAAAATTAGACATTAGAACCAATCTCAGGGTTGTTTGGTGTATAAAACTTTTTTTTTTCAATTAATTTCTAGCAAAAATAATTACAGTATGTATAGTAGTTATGTACACTGTTGCTATGATAAAAAATGACCTCTGCCATAATATACGATTTTGTATTAAATTTGAGTGTTCAGTAGCAAACATCACTGAAAATTGATTTTACTTTAAGGTAATCTTAGACCAATCATTTCAGGCCAAGCATATAAACGGGAATGAATTGGGAATGAATTGCTTCCTCATGAAAGGAGAGGATTATTTATTTTTATATATAAAAAGAAAGAAATCAATAGAAAACTGACACCCCAAAAACACCAGTGGGGAGGAAGAAAGTATAAGAGATTTGCTTCTGGACTTTTTTTTCCTCAGCCGTAAATGCCCCTCTTCGGGGGCCTCAGTTTAGCAAGTCGGGCTCTTGAAATCGAGGGAGGGGGAAACGAGAGGGAAGGAAGGGGGTTGGGTTCAACAAGTACAGTACAGTACTTTACAGTCTTTTATCGGTCATAACCACACCACACGGCCCACCTCAGCAATAACAAGATATATGTGCAGTGGTTATGCACAAGGGAAAGCTTAAAATAACCAATGTTGTTATGTATAAGTAAAACCTACTAGAGTATAGAGCATTGGACATATAGCTAGTCAGAAGAAAAAACTAAACAAAAACGAATGTTATTTTTGTAATCCCTTTGGCTTTGCCATTTACTTAATAAAATAATATGCCACAAACTTCTCAATAAAAATCCTACAAACATGAATGGGAAATGCTGCATTATGTTTCCATAGAATGGATCAAGATATTCAGTACCATGGGATATATCAAAGTAACACTGAGTAACACAGTATTACCATGACACCATCACTGTACCATGGTAACACCATTGTACATTTGTGTAAGGGAACAATCACCGCAACATAAATCTCAAGCCTTTAATATTCTACATCAGCATTAAGAAAACTTACTTGTTAGTGGTTTTGGTTGGAAAATGAACCAGAGTAATTTACAATACAGTACTGCTGTTATTCTATTCAGAATGCAATTAAGAGAGATACAGAGCAGATGGAAGTATACAGTATTAAGAGATGTTCACGTACGGTTGGAAAACTCCAATCCATACAGGTAGTGCATTTAAGCATATTACTGGATTTATTTGGGAAATAATCAATATCATTACCACCTACTGAACAATACTGCATTGTCTGTATTTCAGTCGATAATGCGTATTTGGTCATCGAAATGCTTTGCTATTCAAGTGATACAGCCATTAAAATATTACAGTTTTTTGTTTATGATGATATGGTTTCAAATAAATTTTCCAGGTTCAATTCAAGCTCAATTGACAGCATTTGTGGCATAATGTTGATTACCACTAAAATAATTTTGACTCGTTGCTTGTTCACTTAAAAAACAAAAAAGAAAAAAAAAAGCAAACATCAAGTGCTCAGTAAGGCACTTAGGATGGAAGTGAATGGGGCCAGTCGAAAAACGTTAAAATACAAACAGTATCAAAAGTATAGCCACAAGATGTAAACAATATACATGTTAACAAGATTTAAGTGATATAAATTAGGAATTTACCAGCATTTCGCTGTGTACCAGACTACAGGGTTTACCGCTATTATGTCGTCATGACAACGAAGTTGTAATATTGGACAAAACTTTAAACAGATGAATTACAATTATAATTTTCACATCTTGTGGCTATATTTTTGAAACTGTGTATACTTCAATGTTTCTGTACTGGCCCATTCACTTCTATTGTAAGCGCCTTACTGTAACTGAGATTTTTGCTCTTTTTAGATAAACAAGAAACAAGTCAAAATTACTTTTTGTAGTAATCAGCATTATGCCACAAATGCTGTCAACTGAGTTTAACTAGTAACATTTCTTTAAGGGTAAAAATCACACTGACTAACAGCCAAGCCTCTTGAAGAACTAAATGAGAATTAATCTGTGCATACAAACAGTATAAAGCATTCCCAAACTGATACGTAATGTGTTACCCTCAAATTTTGTGCAATATGGAGAAACAGTTAGAAATAATTCAATTTAAAAGCCGGCAGAACAGCAAATTCTGCTTAAATTACCACAGGCAGTGAGTATGAATGGCTATCATCACTGTAACAATCATATTTATATTGATGTGGCTTTGGTGGGCCTGTACAAAGGCTGTTCACATTTTAGCTCCAGAGTCTAGTGGATAGGGCTGGGCAATATATATTGAATATTCACTTATTCAATTCGAATATTCATAGTCAATTTGCTGGCGATATAAAATTAAGCAATATCGCAAATACTGTATTGTGATGATTTTAATGCACATTGTATTTGGCCACTACGTTTACCAATTAGCATGTTATGAGGGTAACTTCACGATGTTTCAAGGCTGCACAAATAATGAAAATGACATCACAATCACGGTATGGTCATATGTGACTATTAAACAGCAAAAAGCTGCTATTTATTAAATTAAAACTTTGCCATGGTCTGCTTCAGAATGAATGGGTGACGCACTGTTCTTTATGCACACGCGAGGCTTAAGATATGCTGTTTTTTTTTTTTTTATTAACATTTTTTATTGATTCCTACATTAAATAAAGAAGAGCAAAACATACACTACTGGTCAAAAGTTTTGAAACACTTGAAATGTTTCTCATGATTTTAAAAATCTTTTGATCTGAAGGTGTATGCTTAAATGTTTGAAATTAGTTTTGTAGACAAAAATATAATTGTGCCACCATATTAATTTATTTCATTATAAAACTAAAAGTTAATAAAACATTTTTTTTTTTTTTAATTTATGACTTGGACCAAATAATAAACAAAAGCAGCCAATAAGTGCCCAACATAGATGGGAACTCCTTCAATACTGTTTAAAAAGCATCCCAGGGTGATACCTCAAGAAGTTGGTTGAGAAAATGTCAAGAGTACATGTCTGCAAATTCTAGGCAAAGGGTGACTACTTTGAAGATGCTAAAATATAACACAGTTTTGATTTATTTTGGATTTTGTTTAGTCACAACATAATTCCCATAGTTCCATTTATGTTATTCCATAGTTTTGATGACTTTACTATTATTCTAAAACGTGAAAACAAATTATAATAAAGAATGAGTAAGTGTTTCAAAACTATTGACCTGTAGTGTATATACATGGAATCAACATTTAAACCCCACAACCACCCCTCCCCCTCCCAATCCCCAACCCCGCCCTGACCCCCAACAAACAGCCCTGTGGTCACATATGAGTATATACACATGATTATAGACACACACCAAAAAAAAAAAAAAATTTTATAATAATAATAATCACACGTCCAGCAACGTCAGATATCCGCCCCATTTTTCCATAAACAAATTAAATTTCCCTAGTCTTTTAAAAGACCCTTCTTCAAAGGCCATCACGCTCCCCACCTCCGAGCACCACTCCTGAAATGAGGGCATTCCAGCCGACCTCCAACCTCTTAAAATTATCTGTCTGGCGATCATGATCACTGGTTAAGACCCAACTCTTTATGTGTCTATTCTCAACGTCGATGACTGCCCCATCGCTCAAAATACAGAATCTGGGGCAAAATGAAACCTGAGTGCCCAGTACATCACTCACAAGACTCTGAACCTTCAACCAAAACTCCTGAATCTTAACACACTACCAAAAGACATGGGTTATGTCTCCATCCTCTGATTGGCATCACCAGCAGGTGGGTGTGTCTTTAAGACCAAGCCTATACAATCTAGAGGGGGTCCAATAGAATCAATGTAAATTTTGAATTGCATAAGGCGCACCCTTGCATCTCTAGATGCAGACTTGATGTTTTTTTTAATCCTAGCCCACTCTCTCTCCTCCAACACCAAGTTTAAATCTTTCTCCCATAATCTCTTGTGAGAAGTTGAAGCTCCATCCCCCAGACTCTAAATTAGCAGGGAGTAATACACTGATGCCTCATGACCTTTTCCAAAAGCAGTAATCACCACTCCCAGAGTATCTGCCGCTTAAGTGGGGTGTATGCTACTCCCAAAAATAGTACAGAGCAGGTGGTGCAGTTGTAATTATCTAAAGAATTGAGATCTGGGAATCCCAAAATTTTGAACCAGATTTTCAAAGGATCTCAACACTCCACTCTCATATAGGTCACCAAGTGTATTAACCTCCCTCACAATCCACTCTGACCAGCAGAAAGGGGACTTATTAATACATAATTTGGGGTTAAGCCATATGCTCGAGGCAACATTTAAATAAATGTCCAAATTAAACACTCTGGACTCTTTTGTCCACACCGATTGTAAATGCGAGATAACGGAGTGTAATTTAACTTCTCCAGTTAGTTTGATAGAAACGCTTTGCAATGGCGAGATAGGGGCAAGAACTTCCAGTTCAATACAAAACCAGGGAGGGGCTCTCTCAGGTGGAAGCGACCAATGAATGAAATGTCTGAGAACGAACGCATAATAATAAAACAAAATCTTGGGTAGGCCTAGCCCACCTTTGTCAGTCGGCCAATGCAGCTTACAGAAATGTAATCTGGGACGTTTCCCATTCCAAAAGAAGGACTTCGCTATACTATTAAATTTCTTGAAATAAGAGAGGGGGACATCTATAGGGAGTGACTGTAGCAGGTAGTTGAATTTTGGAATACAATTCATTTTAATAACATTAACCTTCCCAATCATCGATAAATGTAATGAAGCTCACCTGCCCACATCGCTTGAAAAGCTTTTATTAAAGGGTCAAAATTAACTCTAACTAAATCACACAAATTTTCTGGGAATAAAATACCCAAATACTTAATGCCCTGTTTGGGCCACTGAAAGGCACCTGGCTGAAAAGCCGTTATCGGGCAGTATGCTGTCAGAGCCAAAGCTCATTCAATCGGATTTAGACCAATTAGCTCTGTATCCCAAGAACTTAGAAAAGGAATGAATAATTCTGTGGAGGCAAGGCATAGATCTAGAAGGGTCAGAGATGAATAATAAAATATCATCTGCGTAAAGCAAAAGATTATGCACCACTCCTCCCTCCTCTCTTATCGCGGCTGCTAATGGTTCCAGGGCAAGACAGAACAATAATGGGGAAAGAGGGCACCCCTGCCGGATGCCCCTATCCAGAGTAAAATAATCTGAAATTAATCCATTTGTTTGTACCGCCGCTACCGGGTGTCTACAAAGTAACTTAATCCATCCAATAAAAGTATTCCCGCACCCGTATATTTCCAAAATCTTAAAAAGATAATCCCATTCTACCATATCAAACGCCTTCTCAGCGTCAAGTGAGATGGCCGAGACCGGGGTCTGATCATTCGCCACTGACCACATAATTTTGATGAAACGCCTAATGTTATCAGAAGAGCTGTGGCCCAGAATAAACCCCACCTGATCTGTATGAATAAGAGATGTCATTACTTTACTTAATCGGTTAGCCAGAATTTTTTACAATATTTTTACGTCTAGCTGGATCAGGGAAATTGGATGGTAACTCTTACATTCGCTTGGATCTTTGTCCTTTTTAAGAATCAGACTGATCCAGGCTTGTGTCATGGTTGGCGGAAGCTTTCCATTCTTTAATGATTCCTTATAAACTTCTAACAAAAGTGAAGCCAGTTCTTTAGCATAAGATCTAAAAAATTCAGTGGCAAAACCATCTGGCCCCGGAGCCTTGCCTGTAGGCAAGGCCTTAATTACCTCGCCGAGCTCCTCCAAGTTTATCTCAGAATCAAGATAATTTTTTTGCTCAGTCGTCAGTTTACGGAGTTCTAATGGTTCCACAAAGTTTCTAATATCTTCATCGGTAGATGAAGATGTGGAACTATAAATATCAAGATAGAATTCTTTAAAAGCATTATTAATATCAATGGCTGAGGCAAATATTTCACCACCAGCAGTTTTCACTGAGGGAATGGTAGAAAAAAGATCCTCTCTGCTTTATATATCTAGCCAAAAGCTTCCCTGCTTTGTCCCCCGACTCAAAGCATGACTGTCTTGCCCTGAATAGCCAAAACTCCACCTTCCATGACAAAACAGGGTTATATTTGTATTTCAATCGGGTCAATTCTTTGAGGCCATCAGATGACATTCGCGCTTCAGCTCTGCCTCGGCACTTTTAATATTCCCTTCCAACTCCACGGGTTCTTGTGCTTTGGATTTTTTGATGAATGAGGCATACTCTATGATCCGACCCCTAAGAACCACTTTAAGTGCCTCCCAAGCCACGCCCACAGAGGATACTGAGGACTAGTTGGTCTCCATATAAACATTGATTTCAGCCTTTAACATTTGTTGGAATTCAGGATTTTGCAAAAGGGATACATTAAAGCGGCAACTATATGATTTCCTTTTCTCCGTATGTGGCAACACCTCTAAACTCACCAGGGCGTGATCTGAGACTAAGATGTTTCCAATTGAGCAATCCACTACAGATGAAATGAGGGACTTAGATATATATATATGTATATATGTATATATATATATATATATATATATATATATATATATATATATATATATATATATATATACAGGTGCATCTCAATAAATTAGAATGTCGTGGAAAAGTTCATTTATTTCAGTAATTCAACTCAAATTGTGAAACTTGTGTATTAAATAAATTCAATGCACACAGACTGAAGTAGTTTAAGTCTTTGGTTCTTTTAATTGTGATGATTTTGGCTCACATTTAACAAAAACCCACCAATTCACTATCTCAAAAAATTAGAATACATCATAAGACCAATAAAAAAAAACATTTTTAGTGAATTGTTGGCTTCTGGAAAGTATGTTCATTTACTGTATATGTACTCAATACTTGGTAGGGGCTCCTTTTGCTTTAATTACTAACTCAATTTGGCGTGGCATGGAGGTGATCAGTTTGTGGCACTGCTGAGGTGGTATGGAAGCCCAGGTTTCTTTGACAGTGGCCTTCAGCTCATCTGCATTTTTTGGTCTCTTGTTTCTCATTTTCCTCTTGACAATACCCCATAGATTCTCTATGGGGTTCAGGTCTGGTGAGTTTGCTGGCCAGTCAAGCACACCAACACCATGGTCATTTAACCAACTTTTGGTGCTTTTGGCAGTGTGGGCAGGTGCCAAATCCTGCTGGAAAATGAAATCAGCATCTTTAAAAAGCTGGTCAGCAGAAGGAAGCATGAAGTGCTCCAAAATTTCTTGGTAAACGGGTGCAGTGACTTTGGTTTTCAAAAAACACAATGGACCAACACCAGCAGATGACATTGCACCCCAAATCATCACAGACTGTGGAAACTTAACACTGGACTTCAAGCAACTTGGGCTATGAGCTTCTCCACCCTTCCTCCAGACTCTAGGACCTTGGTTTCCAAATGAAATACAAAACTTGCTCTCATCTGAAAAGAGGACTTAGGACCACTGGGCAACAGTCCAGTTCTTCTTCTCCTTAGCCCAGGTAAGACGCCTCTGATGTTGTCTGTGGTTCAGGAGTGGCTTAACAAGAGGAATACGACAACTGTAGCCAAATTCCTTGACACGTCTGTGTGTGGTGGCTCTTGATGCCTTGACCCCAGCCTCAGTCCATTCCCTGTGAAGTTCACCCAAATTCTTGAATCGATTTTGCTTGACAATCCTCATAAGGCTGCGGTTCTCTCGGTTGTTGTTCATCTTTTTCTTCCACACTTTTTGCTTCCACTCAACTTTCTGTTAACATGCTTGGATACAGCACTCTGTGAACAGCCAGCTTCTTTGCCAATGGATGTTTGTGGCTTACTCTCCTTGTGAAGGGTGTCAATTATTGTCTTCTGGACAACTGTCAGATCAGCAGTCTTCCCCATGATTGTGTAGCCTAGTGAACCAAACTGAGAGACCGTTTTGAAGGCTCAGGAAACCTTTGCAGGTGTTTTGAGTTGATTAGCTGATTGGCATGCCACCATATTCTAATTTTTTGAGATAGTGAATTGGTGGGTTTTTGTTAAATGTGAGCTAAAATCATCACAATTAAAAGAACCAAAGACTTAAACTACTTCAGTCTGTGTGCATTGAATTTATTTAATACACGAGTTTCACAATTTGAGTTGAATTACTGAAATAAATGAAGTTTTCCACGACATTCTAATTTATTGAGATGCACCTGTATATACAGGCGCATCTCAATAAATTAGAATGTCGTGGAAAAGTTCATTTATTTCAGTAATTCAACTCAAATTGTGAAACTCATGTATTAAATAAATTCAATGCACCAGACTGAAGTAGTATAAGTCTTTGGTTCTTTTAATTGTGATGATTTTGGCTCACATTTAACAAAAACCCACCAATTCACTATCTCAAAAAATTAGAATACATCATAAGATCAATAAAAAAAAACATTTTTAGTGAATTGTTGGCCTTCTGGAAAGTATGTTCATTTACTGTATATGTACTCAACACTTGGTAGGGGCTCCTTTTGCTTTAATTACTGCCTCAATTCGGCGTGGCATGGAGGTGATCAGTTTGTGGCACTGCTGAGGTGGTATGGAAGCCCAGGTTTCTTTGACAGTGGCCTTCAGCTCATCTGCATTTTTTGGTCTCTTGTTTCTCATTTTCCTCTTGACAATACCCCATAGATTCTCTATGGGGTTCAGGTCTGGTGAGTTTGCTGGCCAGTCAAGCACACCAACACCATGGTCATTTAACCAACTTTTGGTGCTTTTGGCAGTGTGGCAGGTGCCAAATCCTGCTGGAAAATGAAATCAGCATCTTTAAAAAGCTGGTCAGCAGAAGGAAGCATGAAGTGCTCCAAAATGTCTTGGTAAACGGGTGCAGTGACTTTGGTTTTCAAAAAACACAATGGACCAACACCAGCAGATGACATTGCACCCCAAATCATCACAGACTGTGGAAACTTAACACTGGACTTCAAGCAACTTGGGCTATGAGCTTCTCCACCCTTCCTCCAGACTCTAGGACCTTGGTTTCCAAATGAAATACAAAACTTGCTCTCGTCTGAAAAGAGGACTTTGGACCACTGGGCAATAGTCCAGTTCTTCTTCTCCTTAGCCCAGGTAAGATGCCTCTGACGTTGTCTGTGGTCCAGGAGTGGCTTAACAAGAGGAATATGACAACTGTAGCCAAATTCCTTGACACGTCTGTGTGTGGTGGCTCTTGATGCCTTGACCCCAGCCTCAGTCCATTCCTTGTGAAGTTCACCCAAATTCTTGAATCGATTTTGCTTGACAATCCTCATAAGGCTGCGGTTCTCTCGGTTGGTTGTGCATCTTTTTCTTCCACACTTTTTCCTTCCACTCAACTTTCTGTTAACATGCTTGGACACAGCACTCTGTGAACAGCCAGCTTCTTTGGCAATGAATGTTTGTGGCTTACCCTCCTTGTGAAGGGTGTCAATGATTGTCTTCTGGACAACTGTCAGATCAGCAGTCTTCCCCCATGATTGTGTAGCCTAGTGAACCAAACTGAGAGACCATTTTGAAGGGTCAGGAAACCTTTGCAGGTGTTTTGAGTTGATTAGCTGATTGGCATGTCACCATATTCTAATTTTTTGAGATAGTGAATTGGTGGGTTTTTGTTAAATGTGAGCCAAAATCATCACAATTAAAAGAACCAAAGACTTAAACTACTTCAGTCTGTGTGCATTGAATTTATTTAATACACAAGTTTCACAATTTGAGTTGAATTACTGAAATAAATGAACTTTTCCATGACATTCTAATTTATTGAGATGCACCTGTATATATATATATATATATATATATTAAATAAAATCTATTCTAGAATAAATCTTATGGACTGATGAAAAAAGTATAGTCCCTACCAGATGGGTTCAAAAGTCTCCAAATATCTGTAAGACCAAGGTTTTTACACATCCTGTGAAGCATCACTGTTGCTCTAGGGGGCTTACACAATTTTGCTTCACTGTGATCAAGGACTGAGTCTATCTAATGATTAAAGTCTCCTCCCAATATTATATCATGAGGGGTGCCAGCGGCTTGTAACATTTCTTCAAGAACTATAAAAAAGCCCAGATCATCAGCGTTAGGTGCACAGATATTAGCCAAAATCAACCTTTGCCCCTGAATTTCTGCTAAAACAATAATGACTCTTCTTAATTTATCTTTAATCTGTTTGAGACATTTGAATTGAAGATGTTTACTTAACAATGTAATGACTCCCCTGCTCTTACTTGAGCCAGCACTAAAGAAAACATGCCCACCCAAATCTTCCCAAATTTTTCAGCTTCCTGCGGGGAAAGATGCGCTTCTTAAAGAAACACTATATCATATTTCTTACATTTAAGAAAAGAAATAACCTTCCTTCTTTTTATGGGGTGCCCAAACCCATTCACATTCCATGTGGAGAAAGACAATCCACTCATATTAACATTTGACATTTTGACATATTAGAAAAAATAGATTGTGTGTCAAAAATAAAATTATAAAGACCACATTCCAACATTAGAGCAACAAACAAACCCCAAACGTCCCCTAGAACAAAAAAAAAGAAAAATGTGCGTATTAACCCCGTGCACGACAGCGCCAACCGGCGTCCATCCCTCTAAACTCAAACAGTCCATGTATGCCTATGAGAGCCCCCACGACAACTTTGCCATCGGATTGCTCAAGTCTGGTGCTTCTATACAAATTTTGTGAGACAGAACTACACAACAGAAAATAATAAAAAAAACTCCAGCCAATAGGTGGGATAAACACAAAAACTTGTAGATTCATCCACAACTGTTCCGAAGGTGTGTTATCCCTCAAAACAAACTCCAGCCGCTAGGTGGAACCAGCACAAAAAATAAATTTAAAAAATGCGCTCAGTTTCCTCAGACAGTCAAGTGAATGTTCAGTAAGTCAGGCTCACTCGGCTGATACACGAGAGCAACAAGTGCCTTAATCACTCCAATGATTGCAAGAAATATTCCAGAAAACAAACTCCAACCAATAGGAGGCATAAGAACAAATAACGTGCAGGTTCATCCACAAACTGTTCCAAAGTAGTGTTACTCCACAAAACAAACTCCAGCCGCTAGGCGGAACAACACAAAAAGGAACAAAGAAGGAGCTAAGTTCCTCGGACGGTCAAGTGAATGTTCAGTGAGTCAGGTCCACTCGGCCGCATAGACAGCACCACACAATATCCTACTCAGTCCATTGACTTTATGAAGGACAATGC
Source organism: Myxocyprinus asiaticus (assembly GCF_019703515.2). NCBI lineage: Eukaryota > Metazoa > Chordata > Actinopteri > Cypriniformes > Catostomidae > Myxocyprinus > Myxocyprinus asiaticus. Next base: position 29,850,951 of record NC_059363.1, read on the forward strand.
TTCCTGTGGGCATGTAAATATTTTGCAGCCATCCTTAGAATCTATTCTCAATTTGGCTGGGAACATCTGTGCAAAAGTGACCTTCCATTAATGTGAGAGTTTCTTGCATTCCTTGAATCTATCACGTTTCAAGTCTGGGAACAAGAAAATGTTATGGTTCTTCCAAGAAAGCCTTCCTTTACTCCTCGCCTCGCGCAACACAAGATCTTTATCGGTTGATCTCAGAAATTTGGTCAGAATTCTCTCCCTCAGCGGATCTCCGAGCCGGGACTCTGTGAGCTTGCTCGATTTCTAGCTTATGGCCTGTTATGTCGAGCAGACTCGGGAAGAGCTCGTCTAGGAATTTCACCATATCTCAACCTTCTTCGTTCTCAGGAATTCCAACAATTTGGACGTTGTTTTGCCGTCGATGATTCTCTAAATCTTCCCATTTTCCAAAACGCAAGTCCGTCTTGGTCTCTAGCGGGTTAGCAGCTAATTCCCTCTCCGATGACTCCAGATAATCGATCCGTTTCTCAACATCCGACATTCTTGTAACCATCTCAGTGAATTTCGTTTCCATGGAAGTGATCGATCGATGTATTACAGCAAGATCCTCCAAGTCCGCTACAACCTTCGTCAGCATCACCGACATGCTTGCCAGTTGCCGCTGAATCTCTCCCACCGCACCGTCCAAACTGAGTCCCTGGTCTGCGGCCCTGTCTGGGGTATCAGTTTGAGCACGTAAGTGTCTTTTAATGTCTCCAGAGCCTGAGGATTTTGAATTCTTTGACATGCCAATCCTAGAATAGTTATGGATCAGGGTGTATAGAATCTCACCGGTTTAAGACATAAAAAGAATTTAAATCTAGCAAAGTGCGCAGAGCTTGCCGTTCACACATCCAACCCTCGCATGGTGCCACGCGACCTAAGATATGCTGTTTTAACATTTTTATTTATCTCAGAGCTGTTCGCTTGCATTGTGAAAGCAAAGTGATGCAGGTTCACACATTTAAGCAATTCCAAACATTTGTAACTGCTACAAATCGAAAAACACAACACAGTATCACAGAAAAAGAGGAGATGACAGCGAGATAACCAGATTTGTAATGACAGACATTGTGAATTGTCCAGGTACACACTGCACACCAGACTGTTTCCGACAAAATAAAAGCCCAGGTGAAGTAAATACAACAGAATTATGCAACTACTGTATAAAACAAATCAAATCCTCAAAATAATAATAATTCAGTATTATATTATAATAATAAACTCGACTGGGTCCGACGATAAAAATTCAGTATTACAATAAAATAAAACTCTAAAAAATAAGTGAGTGAAGAGGTAGATTTTGCACACCCTGATCATTCACAAAAAATGTTTTAGTAAAAATACTGTATACTGCAGGTAAATGTTGCTTTTTCATACTGTTTTGTTGTATTATTGCATATAAATGAAAGTTATGAAATATCATTCATTCTTTCATTTAGTGAAAAACTGTGGAAAACATGACTTTTATGCCATTTTGGAGCAAATACGTAATTATCGAGATATCGTCAATAGGCTGAAAAACGTTGACATATAAATTTTGTAGCCATATCGCCCAGCCATACTAGAGGATGCATTTAGTTGTGATTATGCTGGCTCCAGTAATTAGTCGTGCTGCAGAGGTCAGGCATGCAAAATGAGTCCATTTGTAAGTTCCTTAAAGTTGATGCCTTTTAAAAGCATCTCTTCATTTTATTCAGTTCAAGCTGTTCAAAAGTATTATTTTTGTCTTTAATCTGTTATTACCTTATGATTGTGAATTAACTGTCAAAGCTACGCCTTTGAAACAGCAGTAAAAGTCTGCCTGCTTCTGTCTGTGCAGCCTTGACTCAGAGTACGAATGAGCTCTGGCAGAGCGCTAATCACACGCGGTTCTCGGGTTCACTCGGTTCATTCATATTTGCATATCCTTAAAAAGACACTCACCGCATTTCCGTTTCAACACAAACTATATCTGCTGCCAGTCTTATGTGTTTACAGAGCTGACCCAAATCTGACAGACAGATCAAAAGCACATTATCTTTGTTTTAAACCTTTAAAGCAAAACTGTCTCGTAAATAAGTCTAAAAGGACTTTGTCTCGATTGAGACAAAACATGTTGCATCTAGGTAGCTTGACAGTGTAAGTAACCACAAAAAGTGCATTGTCAGATAACGGTACACTTAAAGGAGAAGCATAAACATACAAACGTAAACAAGGTAAAGATTTGCCTCATGCACAATATCCTGCGGAGGCAGTAAAGCAGGAAATACATTCGGCTCTCTGCAATCCCCTGTGATAACATACACTCTAGAGTAAAAAAAAAAAGAAAGCCTTTTAAGGCAAACATCAAAGCATTTTGTATTGTACTTGCAAACGTTTTAAGCCTGGTCCAGTGCTCTGGTTTTAAAGATATGGGTTTCCTTTAAGCTACTCTGGGCAGATTGTCCATAACAAGTCTCCTGAAAAATACCTAAAGTCAGCATATTCCTCCTCCAGCAAGTCTACTCAGACATGCACACTGTCCCCTGCACTATCAACAACAAACAAGTCAGCCGACCTACCCATAGACGCCTGCACTCGGCACTTTAAATCCAACGTGTGAGTCGCTTTTTTTCCTGACCCACTCTTGGCTTAGAGGAGACCGCTTCAAAAAAAAAAGAAAAAAAAAAAAAATAGAAAGCATGAACATTTCTTTGTCTGGGAATTCAGTGTCGGGTGGTTCCCAAAAGGAATTCTGGTTGGCTAGAGAGGACTTGCAGAATGTTGGCTCCCGGCCAGGAGGTTGTCTTGCAAGTAGTGCTGGAAATTTGCTGTAAACCTCATCTTCACCCTTATATCCATAGTACAGAGTTCATTTCCATAGCGGAGAGGCACGAGGGAGAGGGGGAGGAGTGAACGGCAATAGAATGTGGGTGAGAAAGAGGAATCTACTGTAGCGTTGGGTACTTCTTAAAAAAAAAAAAAAAAAAGAGAGACATGATCCCTCAGGCTCGAAGAAAGCAGGCAGGGTTTTGTGCCCCCCCTTAGGGCCACCCCCTTCTACACTAAAAAAGCTCTGCCAACTGTATGCAACTCAGGTCTTGTGACCAGAGAAAGGAAATATCTCAAGGCCCCTTTTAATAGAGTTTCCTGCTTGTATTGTCAAGTCCAGCACTGATAAATTTAAGACAACATGACTGTACAAACCTTAGGAGATCAAACAGTTTTTTTTTTTTTTTTATGTTACTAACAGCGCTCTTCCACAATGTGTCTATTCATAGGAAGAAATTCCCAGGCTTCAGATGGACGGAGAATTCAGGCGCTCTGTATGAAGAAACGCCCATTTCTCTGGCATTTTACAATGTTCACTCACGAGACAACTGTTTGTCCGGCTAATCTGGCCATATTTCTTGGATTTCTGACACTTTTATGGCTTTTCCTCAAATGTAGTGGTGAAGGGCTGAGAAAAGAAGTTGGGGGTGGGAGGTCGATGTCGAAGGGTCTGTCCCCTTTTTGGTTACCAAGGAAACATTATGTAACACATAGGTTTTTGCCTTCTGTTTACAACCTAGCACTGCCAGAGACTGGTGTGATTTCTCAGGACACCCATTTCAGAGATTCACTGTCTGTCAGGACATTTTCTGTGTGCTAGTTCATCAGAAAAACAAACAAACAACAAAAAAAACACTTATAGCACCTTACAGCATGTGGTATTCTGTTGATTACCACAGACAATAATTTTGACTCATCCGTCTATGTCTGGTCTCATAAACATTACGTGACCGTGGCAACATTTTTGCAAAACAAAATTGCGTGCTTTATTACATATTTCGCTGCAGTTTCCCAGTGAAATATCCAGCGGGGGGCGCCAAAAGCGAGAGAACTGGTGTTGTAATCAGATGAGATTTTTTTAAGGTGAATAGGAAACTTGAGCCTAAATCTAACCAATAGTGATATAAAAGCAAATGAGAGGTGAACAAAACAGACATCCTTACCCTAAACCAACGGCTAAAACTAACAGATAGTGTGAAAAAAGCAGATGCGACATAAAAAGCACATTTTCTGAAGAAACCATGTTATATTTTGTCACTTCTATGACATTTTCATCTTGCGTGTCAGCTTGTGTGTTTGACTGGTCTCGATCTGCGTTCTTCCAAGTCCAAAGTCCAACAGTGTATGAGGCAAGCTAACATGGAAGCTAATCACTTTAGAATAAGTGTGTAAATGTAGGTGGATCTGTAATAAAACAATGATGCATTATAGTAAAAGTGTTTCGATATCAGAAAATAGCAGTGTGTGAGTAATAGTGCAAAAATTAAGTGTTTATAAAGTCATAATCAGCTGTTAGTCATGATTTGTGTGAAAGTGAATAAAACGCACAGTTGTTGTAGCACCTATAGTGTTAATTTCACCAGACAATTGCAGCAAAACATAGAACGCGGCACATAAAAGTACGTTTGCAAAAAATTAGTTATAGTATCGTTCATTTTATGAGTCTAGGTTGGTGTAAAAGAAAGAGAAACACATTAATAGTAAACACATTTGTAACGGACACATACTGTAGCAAGCAAGCAGGTTGGAGGGTTTCAAAGCAAAAATGTTTTAAAAAAAAAAGTTGTCTTAGAGGGCGAAACTACTTTTCTAGGTAGAGGAAGTACTGATTATGCATTCCCTGCTGACAATAACATCTTTAACGAGCCTAAGCTGGTTTGTTTGTCTTAGCTCAGTTAAACTGGTCTCCCAGCCTGACCAGCTGAAAAGTGCCCATAACCATTTAACTTAATGTCTACAGACATTAAGTTGGAAAAAAAAAAAAAGAATTTTCCTTTGTGTGTAATTTCTCCTATCCAACTTACCTTCTACAATTTACTTTAAGCAGGCACAATAATCGCTGAAAAAATGTTGCATTTTAAGTTATTCCTTTCCACACAAACACGGCTCCTTTCTATGTAAATTATTATTATAGATTGCACTTCATTCACAAACTCTGTGCTATTAGCCCAGAGCAAAAAACTATATGCTATTCCTGCCCAATGAAAGAAGGTGGTAAACTGAAACAAATTTTTTGAGTTTGTGTACATTTCTATTGATCACGGCAACAGTAATTCATCAAATAATCATCAAATGATGGAGAAGAATGTTATCACCTGGCATATATCCAGATGGGCAGCGTAGTCAAGCGCACTTTCGGCATGTTAAAGAGTAGTGGAGTGATGCTGTACAGTCCCAGCAGAGTTCATGAGTGAGATCACAGTGGTGCTTTATAGCACTCAGAACTGGCTAGGGCTGGATATCGCCAACCACTCCACGATATGGCAGGGCACGATATTAACGCCTGTTCGCTTGTCCGGGTCAAATGGATTTTTGCCCGACCGGACAAACAGACTGATTAAAACCTCAATAATGAAAAATGACCAGCTATATTTGTGATATAGCCTAGGCCTGTATCATTTACAACAAAGTTCAAATTCCAGGGCCTGAAATTCGGCAAGGGTATTGGGCACAATTTTAATCATTACCGCATGTTCCACATTCATAATGAAGGGAATTCCTGCATAATCAACAATGCTGTCAATGCTACAAGCACACGACATTGGAGCAATCTAGTTTTGCAGCCTTTCGTATCGTGGCGCTCCCTCATAATACAGTACCAAGAAAGGCAGCAACAGCAAACATGTTTTGTGTAAAATGCTTCCAAAACTACTAGTTGTTGGGTGAAGAGAAACGCTGAAACACCTGTTACTTCTCTCATTTCTCTAGAGCTCAATCTGACCTATTCAGGTATTTTCTCTGCCATGTGAATCAGTCAGTTTTAATAAATATGTAATAATATACATAAACAATAATAGTAATTTAGTAATATAAATACTCAAATAATAAATACTAAATAATAAATGCTAAAATAATTTTGTAATAAATACTATAATAATAATAACACTATAATATAGTATACATAATATGAAAATATATTATTATCTATCTTTAATATACATATTATATAAGCAACATTTTTAATGCATTTTGTTAACATTAAACTGACATTTTTAATGTAGCTGGTGAGCATTGACTTGTACTCTTAAAGTGATAGTTAACTCAAAAATGAAAATTCTGTCATTACTAACTAACTAACTTTTGTGTTGTTGCAAACCTGTATGACTTTCTTTCTTCCGTGGAACTCAAAAGGAGATGTTATCAGCAATGTTAGTGTCAGTTACTGTTCACATTCTGATTAACATTTTTATTGATTCAAACAGTTAACAAAGAAAAGCAAAACATATATTCACAGAATCAACATTTAACCCCCACTATTACCCCTCCCCCATTCCCAACCCCACCTTGACCCTCAGCAAACATCCCTGTGGTCACACATGAGTATACACACACACACACACACACACACACAAAAAAAAACAAAAAAAAAAACAAAATATATATATATAATAGTCACACACATTTAAAACTATACTTCTCTCTCCACTGCCCCTCCCCGAGAGCCCTCCAAGAATGCCAAATAGCTGCTCCATTTCCCATCGAACGTATCCAAGTTCCCCAGCCTTCTAGATAACTCTTCCTTGAAAGCCGCCACCCTCCCCATCTCCGTGCACCACTCTTGAAATGAGGGTGCTCCAGCCAACTTCCATCCCCTTAAAACAATCTGTCTGCCGATCATAACACCGGCCAGGACCCAATTTTTTATGTGTTTATCCCCTATATTGATGACCGCCCCATTACCTAAAATACAGAGTCTAGGGCAAAATGAAATTTGAGTGCCCAATACGTCACACATAAAACTCTGAACCTTCAACCAAAATTCTTGGATCTTAACACACCACCAAAAAACATGAGTTGTTTCTCCTTGTGATTGTCAACACCAGCAGGTGGGTGTGTCTTTAAGACCAAGACTATACAATCTAGAGGGGGTCCAATAGAATCAATGTAAAATCTTGAATTGCATAAGGCGCACCCTTGCATCTCTAGATGCAGACTTGACATTTTTTAGAATCCTAGCCCACACTCCCTCCTCCAACACCAAGTTTAAATCTTTCTCCCATAATCTCTTGTGAGAAGTTAAAGCTCCGTCCCCCAGACTCTGAATTAGCAGGGAGTAATACACTGATGCCTCATGACCTTTTCCAAAAGCAGTAATCACCACTCCCAGAGTATCTGCCACTTTAGACTGTGTATGCTACTCCCAAAAATAGTACAGAACAGGTGGCTCAGCTGTAAATACCTAAAGAACAGAGATATGGGAATCCCAAAATATTGAACCAAATTTTCAAAGGATCTCAACACTCCACTATCATATAGGTCACCGAGCGTATTAACCTCGCTCACAATCCACTCGTTCCAGCAGAAAGGAGACTTATTAATACGTAATTTTGGGTTCAGCCATATGCTCGAGGCAACATTTAAATAAATGTCACTTTTGTCCACACCGAGTGCAAATGCGAGATAACGGGGTGCAACTTAACTTCTCCGGATAGTTTAATAGAAAGGCTTTGCAATGGCGAAATAGGGGCGAGAACTTCCTGTTCAATACAAAACCAGGGAGGGGCTCTCTCAGGTGGAAGCGACCAATGAGCTAAATGTCTGAGATCGAATGCATAATAATAAAACAAAATCTTGGGTAGGCCTAGCCCACCTTTGTCAATCAGCCTATGCAACTTACTGAAATGTAATTTGGGACGTTCACCATTCCAAATAAAGGACATCGCTATGCTATCAAATTGCTTGAAATAAGAGAGAGGGACATCTATAGGGAATAGAATTTTGGAATGCAATTCATTTTAATAACATTAACCTTCCCAATCATAGATAAATGTAATGAAGCCCACCTGCCCACATCGCTCGAAAACCTTTTTATTAAAGGGTCAAAATTAACTCTAAATAAATCACTCAAATTTGCTGAGAATAAAATGCGCAAATACTTAATGCCCTGTTTGGGCCACTGGAAGGCACCTGGCTGAAAAGCCGTTACCAAGTCTGTCAGAGCCAAATCTTTGGATTTAGACCAATTAAATCTGTATCCCGAAAACTTAGAAAACGAATGAATAATTCTGTGGAGGCAAGGCATAGATCTAGCGGGGTCAGAGACGAATAATAAAATATCATCTGTGTAAAGCAAAAGATCATGCGCCACACCTCCTGCCACCACCCCTGGAAAATCATCCTACTTTCTTATCGTGGCTGCTAATGGTTCCAGAGCAAAACAGAATAATAATGGGGCAAGAGGGCTCTCTCCAGAGTAAAATAATCTGAAATTAATCCATTTGTCTGTACCCCCACTACCGGGTGTCTATAAAGTAACTTAATCCAACCAATAAAAGTATTCCCGAACCCATACATTTCCAAAATCTTAAAAAGGTAATCCCATTCTACCATATCAAATGCCTTTTCGGCATCAAGTGAGATGGCAGCGACCAGAGTCTGATCATTCGCCACTGACCATATGATATTGATGAAACGCCTAATGTTATCAGAACAGCTACGGCCCGAATAAACCCCACCTGATCTATATGTATAAGAGATGTCATAACTTTACTTAATTGGTTAGCCAAAATTTTTGGCAATATTTTAACATCTAGCTGGATCAGGGAAATTGGACGGTAACTCTTACATTTGCTTGGATCTTTGTCCTTTTTAAGAAACAGGCTGATCCGAGCTTGTGTCATGGTTGGCGGAAGCTTTCCATTCTTTAATGATTCCATATAAACTTCTAGCAAAAGTGGAGCCATCTGGCCCCGGAGCCTTGGCTGTAGGCAAGGCCTTAATTACCTCACAAAGCTCCTCCAATGTTATCTCAGATTCAAGAAAAGTTTTTTGCTCAGTCGTCAGTTTAGGGAGTTCTAATGGTTCCACAAAGTTTCTAATATCTTCATCAGTAGACGTAGACGTGGAACTATAGCGATCAAGATAGAATTCTTTAAAAGCATTATTAATATCAATGGCCGAGGTAAAAATTTCACCATCACCAGATTTCACAGAGGGAATGGTAGAAAAAAACTCTCTCTGCTTTATGTATCTAGCCAGAAACTTTCCTGCTTTGTCCCCCGACTCAAAGTATGACTGTCTTGCCCTGAATAGCCAAAACTCCACCTTCCATGACAAAATAGGGTTATATCTGTATTTCAATCAGGTCAATTCTCTGAGGCCATCAGACGACATTTGGCACTTCGGCTCTGCCTCTGCACTTTTAATATTACCTTCCAACTCCACGAGTTCTCGTGCTTCCATATAAACTTTAATTTCGGCCTTTAACATTTGTTGAAATTCAGGATTTTGCAAAAGGGGTACATTAAAGCGCCAACTATCTGATTTCTTTTTCTCTGTATGTGGCAACACCTCTAAACTCACCAGGGCATGATCTGAGACTAAGATGTTTCCAATTAAGCAATCAACAACACATGAAATAAGGGACTTAGATATAAAAAAAAACTATTCTAGAATAAATCTTATGGACTGATGAAAAAAAAATGTATTATCCATACCAGATGGGTTCAAAAGTCTCCAAATATCTGTAAGACCAAGATTTTTATACATCCTGTGAAGCATCACTGTTGTTCTAGGGGGCTTGCACACTTTTGCTTCACTATGATCAAGGACTGAGTCCATCAATACATTAAAGTCTCCTCCCAATATTATATTACGAGGGGTGCCAGCGGCTTGCAGCATCCATTCAAGATCTATAAAAAGCCCTGATCATCCACGTTAGGTGCACAAATATTAGCCAAATTGAGACAATTGAATTGTAGATGTTTACTTATCAGTGTAATGACTCCCCTGCTCTTACTTGAGCCAGCACTAAAGAAAACCTGTCCACCCCATATCTTCCCAAATTTTTCAGCTTCCTGCGGGGAAAGATGCGTTTCTTTAAGAAACACTATATCATATTTCTTACGTTTAAGAAAAGAAATAACCTTCCTTCTTTTTATGGGATGCCCCAACCCATTCACATTCCACGTGGAGAGAGACAATCCACTCATATTAACATTTGACATTTTGACATATTAGAAAAAATAGATTGTGTGTAAAAAAATAAAATCATAAAGACAACATTCTAACATTGGTGCAACAATCAATCCCAGAACTTCCCCCAGAACTAAAAAAAAACAGAAAAAAGAAAAACATGTGCATTAACCCAGTGCACAACAGCGCCAACCGGCGTTCATCCCTCTAAACTCAAACACCCCATGTACGCCTACGAGAGCCCTCGCGACAACTTTGCCGTCGTATTGCTCAAGTCCGTTGCTTCTATACAAATTTTGTGAGACAGAATTACACAACAGAAAATTATCTATAAAACAAACTCCAGCCAATAGGCAGAATAAACACAAAGAACGTGTAGATTCATCCACATAACTGTCCCGAAGGTGTGTTCCTCCACAAAACAAGCTCCAGCCACTAGCGGAACCAGCACAAAAAACAAAACAAAAAAAAGCCGTTCAGTTTCCTCGGGCAGTCAAACGAATGTTCAGTGAGCCGGCTGATACATGAGTGCAGCAGTTGACCTAATCACTCCAATGTTTTGCAAGAAATATTCCACAAAACAAACTCCATCCAATAGGAGGCATAAGCACAATGAACGTGCAGATTCATCCACAAACTGTCCTGAACGAATGTTTTTCCACAAAACAAACTCAAAAGAAAAAAAAAAAGGTGCCCAGTTTCCTCGGACGGTCAAATTAATGTTCAGCAAGTCAGGCCCTCTCGGCTGCATTGAGAGTATCACTCAATGACTTACTCATTCCATTGACTTTATGAAGGACATCGCTTGCTGTGGGCATGTAAATATTTTGTGGCCATCCTTAGTATGTATTCTCAATTTGGCCGGGAACATCAGTGCAAAAGCGAACTTCCCTTGATATAAGAGTTTCTTGCATTCCTTGAATAATGCATTACAGAGTAGTTCTGACTGCACTCACTTGAAACACCGATCTCAGAGTTTGCATTTATTTAAACAACCTGCTTCTTCATTTTTGAAATGTTGCACATGATATGAATAAATGAATAAATAAATACAAATACTGATACAGTGATCTAAACAACTATCTATACAAAAAGAGAAAAAGTGAAAAAAACTATGAAAAGTGTGCAAATTGCGTTCAGCACAGATTTTGTGGGAGTGTTTGCACTGTTGCCTGATAAAAAACAGCTTCCATTGAGGAGACCAATGGATTTTAAGTCTAAGCAGCAGCCAGCAAGATGGCTCATGAAATAAATGGTACCTTCATGAGATTTCAAATGACTTATCAAATACACTTGGCTTTCGCAGAGTTTATTCGGCACGCTGTCTGCCTGGCAAACGTTCCTGCTTTAACTGAAATGCTGACAGGCTCCCTATCGCTCTTTCTCTGGGACAGTGGCGAGCAGTGGTACTCACCTCCAACTTCCACTTGGCCAGCAACTCCTCCCTGGTCCTCTTGCTAATGTAATAAGGGTCACCGGCCTGGAAGGTTACTCTGGGCATGGGTCTTTGACGGAGGCTGATTTCCCAGCCCACTCCCCCACGGAGCCTCCCTCGAGCTCCCTGTTTAAAGTGACAAAAAAAAAAAACAAAAAAAAAAAAAAAGGGAAAACAAAAATGATGGACTGTTTCTCTATTTTTTTGCACTCTGCTTATCTGTCTTTGTGTTCCTAAATGAAGGAAGGAAGTAGGCAGTTTCTATGCGGATGGTTTTGGAGCATTTTGAGAAAAGCTGGTGGCAGGGTTATGATAGTTTTGCATTTTAATTTAGTTTATATTTCTGCTTTATTTTCGATTTGTTTAGTTTTTGTTCATTTTTACTCTGACTCATAGTTTTAGTTTTTCAGCATTTTCTAGTTTCAGTTTAGTTTTCATTTCTCTGTTTAATTCGTTTTAGTTTCAGTATTTTAGGGCTACCAGAGTTAATGCGTTAACTGGTATAATTTAAATAAAGTTTTTAACAGCGTTAAAATTCTGACGGCCGTCTGGTGTTGCTTTTGCCATCTAGTGGCATTTTCATGTGTAATGAAGGTAGGTTCTAAAAGTTTCAAATTTTAAATGAACTCATGGTCATTTTTATTTTATTTTAGTTATTTAGTTAGTTGTAAAGTTATGGAAATGTTTTTAGTTTAGTTTCAGTTTTTCCAAATGTTAGTTTTATTTGTATTTTACTTAACAAATTTTTTTCATTCCTTTTTCGTTTTAGTTTAAACTTTAATGATAATAGCGATGGCTGGTGGGGAAAAGAAGCATCTCTGAGTCTGAAACTAGGGCACTCATTGGTGCAGAGAGGGCTCAGACATGTGGGCGCCCCCTCTAATCTCTCACCTGGCCATGGCCGGTGGAGAACTGGGATCAATCTTTCAACCAGAGGACCAAGTGTATTTGATATTTCAAATCTAGTCACCATTAGGGTACCATTTCTTTCATAATCAAGTGGCTTTGAAAAACTGGTTCCATGGGAATGTAATTTTCCTGGGAATTTTCTTTGGAGATCATGAGTAATCAGCGGAAAGGTGTAGTTGTATAGTACACAACACAGTTACAAACATGTACACATTAGCACACATTTATCACAGACAGACACACAAAAGGAAGACAGTTTTTACCTCATTCTTTGCAGAGTCCCCAGCCTCGTCCTCCTTGTGCTCCACGTCTAGAGGGAAACAGCCACAAGAACAACTGATTACCTGAAATGTTTTTGACAGGCCAGATTTGTAGCAGTGGAATACTGGAAGAAATAATTTCCCTTATCAGTATTTTGTCTTGTTTTCTAAACATCCTTAAAAAAATGTAGATAATTGTATTTGAAAATCAAAATTTCATAAGACACTCTCAAATTAAATCAAACCATTAATAAAGATATCAAACCTTTTATAAAACACGAGACATAGCCGCCATAATTTGAGCAGTTTATTAATTATTTGATTTGAGAATGAATAACAACATAAATGTAGTTCTGTTCTTCACACAAAGTGACCATACCACTTTAGAAGACTCGTAATATAGTGCAGGAGTCGTTTCGATGACTTTCACTGTGGTTTTATGGTGTTTTTGTAATTTTTTGAGCATGACAGACTAGACCATTTAATGTCATTGTGGCAAATAAACCCTCTGTCACAATTATGAAATTTGGCTTATGATTAATTGTCAAACAAATCATTGGGATTATGACGATTAATTGTCTCTTTTAGGGCTTTCACGATTAACTGTCAAACAAATCATTGGGATTACGACGATTAATTGTCTCTTTTAGGGCTTTCACGATTAATTGTCAAACAAATCATTGGGATTACGACGATTAATTGTCTCTTTTAGGGCTTTCACGATTAATTGTCAAACAAATCATTGGGATTACGACGATTAATTGTCTCTTTTAGGGCTTTCACGATTAATCGTCAAACAAATCATTGGGATTATGACGATTAATTGTCTCTTTTAGGGCTTTCACGATTAACTGTCAAACAAATCATTGGGATTATGACGATTCATTGTCTCTTTTAGGGCTTTCACGATTAATTGTCAAACAAATCATTGGGATTATGACGATTAATTGTCTCTTTTAGGGCTTTCACGATTAACTGTCAAACAAATCATTGGGATTATGACGATTAGTTGTCTCTTTTAGGGCTTTCACGATTAATTGTCAAACAAAAAGTTGGGATTATGACGATTAATTGTCAAACAAATAATTGGGATTATGACGATGAATTGTCTCTTTTAGGGCTTTCACGATTAATTGTCAAACAAATAATTGGGATTATGACGATTAATTGTCTCTTTTAGGGTTTTCACGATTAAATGTCATATTAATTGTCATATTTCTTAAGATGCATGTGTGCTTCATCCACCTTAAGAAGTAATTTTTACATATTTAACAAATATATATATATCAAATAATAAAATAGGGATATATGACATGATATTATATTAAGCAGTAGTAAAATATTTCTATCCTAATTTCTTCACTTTCACATGTTATTTTAATGCTCTTTGATTAAACCCAAGAGCCCTTATTTCTCATGAAGCAAAATCTTGGAGATTTCATTTCATCATTTTATCACTACACAAAAATAGAGAAAGAATTAATCTCCTCCTCTGTGTCAAAGCGTGTAATTAACACTGCGTGTATGAACCCGCTATGACCAGGAACATTTGTCATTACGCGATCGTTTAATTAACGTGAAACCGGAGCGCTTTGCTTTGCGTTCACCATCAAAGTTTATATTTGTTCGTTTATATTTTGGCGGGAGTTTGGCACAAACATCAGATCGCTTGAGAAGTGGTTCACGCGCTCTTCCGGACAGGAGGAAGAGAGATTCTATTTTTTATTAACCTGAAAATGTATTGTTTTTATACTTACTGTATAATAATGCTTCTAACACAGTACAATGCTTTTTTTCAATCAATATACACTATTCGTCATGCTTTATAGGATGAGTAGTTCATTCCCTCATGAAAGAATTTAAGTACAGTCTTTGTACCCTTTTTTTTTCTCCAAAACAAAATTTGCAATGTGGTTTGTAATTGTGAATCATCTTGGAGCTGTTTGGTTAGGTTCATGGCTTAAAACTCTTTGAACATCACATTTGTTCTTAAAGGAATGTTCCGGATTCAGTACAAGTTTAACTCAATTGACAGCATTTGTAGCATAATGTCGATTACCACAGAAAATAATTTTGGCTCGCCCCTCATTTTTAAAAAAAAATTAAGATGCAAAAAATAAAATGTGGTTACACAAGTAAGGCGCTTACAATAATTGGGGCAAGTCCATAAACATTACAATAAAGACCATTTTAAAAGTATAGCCATAAAATGATTTTTGTGATAAAACCTCTGTTCTACATAATTTTAATGTAAAAATTGCTTACAGGGTTTACAAGCATTCCACCATCATGGTAACCAAGCTGCAGTCTGAAGATTAAACAAAATATATTTTTACACCCTGTCTACACCGGGCGCGTCCGTTGATGCGACGCAGTGCATTGAGGCTGTCTACACTGGACGCGTCAACATGAACGTTCTAAACCATTTAATTTGTGTAGTAGCGCCAGCGCATGCAGCGTAAAATGGAACATGACATGCAATCGGCGCAACGGACGCTTCCAGTGTAGACAACACCACTGATTATAATGGGGTTGTATTGCTTTTGACGCGACGATCGCGTCCGGTGTAGACAGGGTGTTACAGGTTTGGATCGACATTAGGGTGAGAAAGTAATGATAGGAATTTTCTTTTTTGAGTGAACTTTAAGACTTGTTTTCAAAGAATATGTCAGAAAAAAACCGCTGCCAATGGGGTAACAACAATAAACTTTATTCAAGGTATATTCTCTAAAAACAAGTCATGTTATCTCACACAATTTTGCTTTTCAAGTAAATTTATCTTGTTTTCAGAAGGTATCTACAATATATTTTTACTGGAAACAAGATAAAAGAAATACTAATTAAAAAAATATATATTTTTGCAGTCAAATCTGTCTGTTATCAGAACCTTCCAGATATTTTGTACCAAGAGACTTTTTTAACAAGGCCTTGAAATAGCTCTGGGCAAAAATATGTGCATAGTAATGTACTTTAAAGAAGAGAAAAGAGCAGCAAAGACAAGCATAAAGAAAGTCAGTTTTGGCTTGAGGGCATATAAGACATCATATTACCAAATAAAAAGCCTAAGTGAACTTCAGAACCAGAATAACAATGTCAGTCAACCACTATCAACAAGCCAAAATGGGTTACTTAATATTTACAATGAAAATGCCACAGGGCTTAGGTAAAACCAGTTCTACATAGCATAGATTGTTGCATTGCTTGTGGCTTCAAAATATTACCATTTAAATGTAATTAACATCTAAAATTCAAATAGGGTACAACTTGATTCGCAGAGTTTTTCTGAATTCATCTGATTGGTTAAAGAGAACATACAGTACGTTCAAAATGTATTTATGAATCAAAACTTGTCAGTCTTAAGACATCCACACACAAATCCAAGGCAAACTGGCGGTGATTTGAAAATGTACAATCAAGGCATTACAATTTTGTACACACAAGTAATGCATCCATGATTCGTGTTTTTTTTTTTTTTTTTGTGAATTGTATTTTGTGAATGTGAATTAGTAGCCTAATGCATTTGTAAATCATATTTTGTGAATGTATTCATATTAAAAGTATTCTGACTCCAAATGTACTCTATATAACATTTGTTTCCCGGTTTACTTTTGTAAGTCTGTACAATTTCATAACACTTGTAATGTAAAAGAGGGAAGAAAAATCAGTCTTCTGAACCACAAGTTTAATCAACAACAAATAATTACAACACTCTGAAAAAGACTGTGCTGTTACCACAAAGAGGAAGGTCAGTGTCTGTAAATCAATAAATGCTTTCAGACAAAAGCAATATTTCCACTGACACACATCAGAAGTTCCAATAAATCTGTTCAAGCCATGGTGAGCACCTTTCAAGGCCACAAACAAAAGGAAATGATATTCTAAGAGAAGGTAACATTATCAAGGACTGTCACTACACTAAAAAGTGCAAGACACAATCTCAGAAATACAATAACACTCAAACTGACCAACAAGCTCTGCAATTCATTATTGTAGCCACATGCATAGAAATGATTTGAAACGTGTGGAGGGCAACGTAAATAAACTAACTAGATCTGCTCATGAATATTACTTATGTGCAGTGACGTTTGCCCAGAAGTCCTACTCGATTTGCTGAAAGGTGATAAAATAGGCACACACTATAGTAGGATTGCCACCTACCGCTTGCACGTTGCAGAACTACCATTTGGCAGAGGCTTCTGCTTGTCGTTTTACGATAGTTGTTTATGTTAGTTTTAAAAGTTGTGCTTTTGCATCTTTTCACTACTGCCAAAGAGAATTCAACTATTAAAATACAATTACTATTTCCCCAAAACGGGGGGACAAACTTAGAAAAGTGCTATTTCTGAAAGGATTTAAAGGGATAGTTCACCAAAAGATGACAATTCTCACATCATTCACTCACCCTCATGCCATCCCAGATGTGTATGACTTTCTTTCATCTGCTGAACTCAAATGAAGATTTTTAGAAGAATATTTCAGCTCTGTAGGTCCATACAATGCAAGTGAACGGTGGCCAGAACTTTGAAGCTAAATAAAAGCACATAAAGGCAGCATAAAAGTAATTCATATGACTCCAGTGGTTTAATCCACGTCTTCTGAAGCAATATTCAAGTTTGGGTGAGAAACAGATCAGTATTTAAGTTCTTTTTTTCCTTATAAATCTCTGCTTATACTTTCACATTCTTCTTCTTTTGTTTTTGGTGAACCCATTCTTCATACACATCACAACCTACTGGGCACTGAGGAGAATTTTATAGTAAAAAACAAAACAAAACAAAAACAAAAAAAATAGGACTTAAATATTGATCTGTTTCTCACCCACACCTATCAGCCATCTAAAGACATGCTGCCTTTATGTGCTTTTTGGACTTTTTTTTTGTTTGTTTGTTTTTTGGTACCCATTCACTTGCATTTCAGGACCTACAGAGTTGATGTATTCTTCTAAAAATCAGTTTGTGTTCAGGAGAAGAAAGAACATCATACACATCTGGGATGGCATGAGGGTGAGTAAATGATGAGAGAATTTTCATTTGTGGGACAACTATTCCTTTAACAATTCTAACATCATGGATAAAGCTTCCAGTGCAAAAAAGATTAGAGAAACGGTAATACAATGTTTAGTAATAGAAAGTTTAGACATCAAATTCTCTATCTGAGCTAACATTGCACAGTATGCTCCTGTTAAACATAAAAATATTGGTTGGCTTTTGTCTCTGGCTTTTGTAGCCAGCACATTCTTTAATGGTAATAATCACCATAATGAGGAACCTTTTTCCCAGTGACCTGTACAATTAACTTAGTGACCTGTCGGGAAAAGCATAACCTCTTGAGGTTGTGTGTTCATGGTTATCTAGATTATGTGCTTCTCTGGTTTACTTGGTACTTCATTGTATCTGACAAGTTACTCAACGTTGATTTATTATTTGATTCAGGATATGTAAATAATCTAAAAACAAATGGAATGATGGTTAATACACTTTTTGCTATATGACACACAATTTGTTATTAGGCAAAATAATATAAAATAAATAATTTTTCTTCCTGCAATGAAGTAATGTAATGGGCTGCATTGTTATTTTTCATATTTTACATTTATTTTTCAGTAATCCCATTACTTTCTGTGAAGTTCTTGTTAAATACCATTAGCAATAAAAGGTGCAATATAAGTACAGCTTTACTTACTAAATCACTTCATTTCATTGCTCACTTAGCAATAGGCTGTTTAGCAGAATGTAAATTCTAGCAATCTAATTTATAACACTAACAGAAAAGAATATAACAGTAAAATATTAGTTATGCCCTTGTGAACATGTAAACAGCCTGGTCTCATAAACATTACATGACCGTGGCAAAATTTTTGCAGGAACAAATGCCTTCTTACACGTTTGGCTGCAGTTTCCCAGTGAAATGTCCAGTGGGGGGCGCCAAAAACAAGTGAAATGGTGTCATAATCAGACGAGGATTTTAAGTTAAATATTAGATGGAGGTTTTAATGAGTAAAATGTACCTCCCTAAACTAAAACTAAACCTAACCAACAGTGATCTAAAATAAAATGAGAGGTGAACAAAACAGACATGCTGACCCTCACCAACACCTAAACCTAACCGATAGTGTCCAAAAAAAAAAAAAAGAGAAATGAAAAGCACATTTTCTGAAGTAACCACATCATATCGTGTCACTTCTATGACACTTTCGTCTCACGTGTCAGCTCGCTTGATTAACTGATGTCGAACCGTGTACTTCAGAGTCCAAAGTCCAACACTCTATCAGGTGAGCTATCGCGGATGCTAATCACATTGGAATAAGTGTGTAAATGTAGGTGAGTCTGTAACAGAAGCGTTAAAAGGTATAATTTTTCAAATGATGAGTTATATTAGAAGTGTTTCGATATCTTAATATAGCAGTGTGTGAGTAATAGTGCAAAAAATAAGTGTTTATAAAGTCGTAATCAGCTGATTTGTGTGAAAGTGAATAAACACAGTTGTTGTAGCACCTCTAGTGTTAATTTCACCAGGAAACTGCGATGAACAGAATTCAGCACGTAAAAGTCAGCTTGCAAAAATGTAGTTATAGTAACGTTCAATCTATGTGACTTGTTGTATATAAATGTAAAACAACAGAAGGTGATATTTTCATGTTATGAATGTGAACTGTTACAACTGATTTGACCTTAAAGAGTTCATGTTAAATTAAGTGTCCATCTGGTAAAGGTTATTAATTTGTAAGTAATGAGTAATGTGATTACTGTTCAGATAGATTAATATGTAAAACAATCCTATTATATTCTAGAGAAAGAAAAAAATTATAGGAACTGATTACTTTTTATGAATAACTTCTTATATTCAGAAAGTTGTTTTGAAAACAAAGAGCATTTTTGCAATTCTGTTTGGTGTTGCTAGTGGCACAGATATTACAGACTTCGGCTATAAACACTGATTTCAACAAGCTACTTTTGCTTTACCCACCGATCACAGTTAATCTTCCAAACAATCCACAGCTTCACAATGGTTCCTCCCCAAATTCTTGAAAATCACTGACTACTCTTCATTCTCCTGATGTCTCCACACTCGAAAGGATGTAGTTCATTCCTTAACAGCTTTGTTTTGGCTGAGTTCAGCAGGGTAGGCCGAGGTTAGCCAAGAGCTACGATTACCAGCGACCTGAAACACTAGCAGGGCTATCATGATTCATGATTCAACTCATTTCAAACTAGGGTTTCAGGAGAGGAATATTCAATGAAGCTTTCTTAAAAACACCCACCATTCCACTACCTCATCAATGAAACACTCTGCCCCAAAATCCTTTTGAATATTTGTACCCATTGAAGTTAAAAAAATTTTTTTATAATTGTATATTCAACAATTCAGCAAATATTTCCTTAATCCATTCCATTCTTTTTTAAATCAAGGTTTTTGCTTGAAAACATACAAAGTCTTATATACAGTAGGTAAATAGCAAGACAGCATGTTTATTTCTAACGATCAGAAAAAGGGTGGACAATTAACATAGGCCTAAATGTAAAATTAATGTAAAAAAAAAGATTACAACTATTATTGGTGCAAGAAACAGGGTTCCCACTCTTTTAAAGGCACGATTTTCCAGGACATTTCCAGGGCATTTTATGTGCCTGACAAGTGTAATATTTAAGCAAAAATGCATGCGTCCATTTAAATCTAGCTTTTCTGCTTGTTTTTGATGGAAGTTTCTCACCTCCAAATAAGCAGTTCGTCACATGGCCCAGTGTGATTAATAATCCCCATAAAGCTGTGATTTAATTTAATGATTATATGTAGTCTGTATGTGCTGCGAATTTCAGAGTGCTATTTTCTCTGTCATCTCACACACACGAGCGCGCATGATGATCATGATGAGGCATTTTCAGTGTATGAGCGGCCGTCTCTACACATTCATTTTGAAGAGCACATCACTTGCAGATTACATATTTATGCAATTAAATCATAGACTTTTGCAATTTAATTATCACACTTTCATATCGCAATTTTAATTTGATTACTTGTGCAATCAAAAATGTATTTTCTTCCAAATATGTCAAATTCCATGACATTCTGCATTTTATAGCTAATGCCACTTTATGTCAAGATTGTGCCCGTGTTTTCCGCATACTACATGTGGTAACATCGGTATAAGCAGACTCCGATCATTGAATTATTGAAAATTCACATCCAGAGGTATTAAGGCCGAAACACCACGATAACAACCCAGGGTGTGACTTAATAAATAAATAAAAATTAGTGGTCCGACTGTCATCTTTGTCTAAAATTTATAACTAAAATATTTTTGGGTAACACAACAGCAATGTTGGAATGAAAAAACTATATTTTGTTTATATCAATTTTAGTATTTTGCACTATATCAATACTAAGCAAAGCAGAGATGACAGCAGATGAGCACAGAATGTATGCGACTGGGATTTGTTTATGACGAACGTCTATAATTTTGTTTCACAATGCGCAGTTGGCAGCAGTGGCAAAACTATACATATTTGTGTATGTGGCTCCTTTCCCGAGTCTGAATCATTACCATATTTTTGTACATGTAACAAAAAACTTGTTAGCAACAGAGTCAAAAAGTTGTAAATGTTTTCCAGGACAAATAATTATTTTCCAGGACATTTAGGTATTTTTCTAATTTTCCATGACTGGAAAACTGCATTGCAAAATTCCAGGTTTTCCAGGACGTGTGGGAACCCTGAAGAAACCTTGACTAACAAAATAACTGTACCTCAGGAAAAAAAAAAAAAATCTAAAATGTATGTTGATGTTATATGACCTCTAATGATATGACCTGGGCTGGTAACCGCAAAGTTGTCGGTTCAAACCCTGCAAGGGGATATTCATGAACTATCACCATTGGGCCCTTACGATTACTCAACGGAGATTGCCACTGTGATAAGTGTACTGTACTCCAAGGCCCCGTACTGTCCAAAACAATATTTGAAGGCCCCCTCACCCGAAACTAGACGTGTCTGATTAAAATAATTAATCATGGATCATTTTTGATTCTAGAAGTTTCAGAAAGAGTCTGTTTATAATTTGTGGGCATACATCTTAAAGTATTTTTAGAATTTTAATTAAGTTGGATTATTTAAATTATTTTAATATTTCTTATTTTCAATTCATTTTAAGTCATATTGAGGGCACCTTGGAAGTGGCCGGACCGTAACGATGGACACCCGGCGTTAAATCAGCCCAATCAGTGGGAGAGGGATAAAGAGGAGCCGGGGACACCAGAGAGAGAGACTAATGCGGCCACTGTGTGTGTGTTTATGTTTGTTTAAATTCAGTTCTGTCATTAAAGTTTACTGTGGCAGGGCAGAGGGCGGGGCCTGGAAGTGATTCCACACACCCAGCCCCTTATTAGGCTGATTAAGCCCGAGAGGGATAAGGGCGACCGGAGACGGCAGTGCAACAGAGAGAGAGTTACGGGCAGCTGTCCGACACCTGTTTACGTTGGTGTCTTTTTGGTTAAGTTTATTATTAAAATATTATTTATATTGTTAAGCTGGTTTTCGCCTCCTCCTTTCCATTGAACTGTGTTACACTGGTGCTGAAACCCTGGAAGGAGGAGGGATTCGCCACTACCATCCACCCCAATGGAGCAGCCGTGGCCATCCGCCGGAGGACGGAGAAGCCCAGCCGCCTGAGAGTGGAGGAACGGCCACCGACTGCGAGGGGAGGAGGGGCTCCTAACTGACCACCTGGAGCGGTCAGGGCCGCTGCCAGGGGCGGAACCGACCACCTGGAGCGGTCAGAGCTGCTGCCAGGGGCGGTGGAGACCCCTACCAGCCGCTAAAACGCGGCGGGGTCAGAGAACCGCCGACCGCGAGTGGAGAGGGGCTCCTGGCCGACTGCCTGGAGCGGCAGGACCGCTGCCAGGGGCAGGGGAGACCCCTTCCATCCACTGGAAACACGGCGGGGTGTTCCGTCTGCCAGGGGCCAGAGGACTGCCTCCAATCCACCCGTGGAGGCGCGGCTGTAGTCCGCTAGAGGGTGGAAGAGTGGCTGGGGACCAGGCTATGGCGTATCGGAGAACCGGCGAGTAAATTGTTTTTTTTTTGTCCCCTCCCTAGATCCAGGAAGACGCAACCGGGAGTTGGAGGAACCGCTGCCGTCTGCCAGGAAGGGGAGGAGCCATTCCATCCACCTAGGGTCGGACGACTCGCTGCTGTCCGCCAGGGGAGGAGCAGCTGTTGTCTGCCAGAGGGCAGAGCAGCGGCTGAGGACCAGGCGATGGCGTCTCCGGGAGCTAGTTTTCTCCACGAGAAAGTTTTTCTCTCTCTCCTCTCTCTCTCTCTCTCTGTCTCTACCCCTCGCTCTTTCCCTCTCCCTCCCCTCATCTCTCCCAGGGCTTAAGAGAGGTGGGGAAGACCTGCTGGCAGTAGTAAGGCCAGAGGAGCAACACCTCCCCTCCAGGAAGGGAGGGGAGTACGTCATGCCGGAGGTTTCCCTTGCCTGAATCGGGCGGCGGAGGAGTGGGACAAGGAGGAGGGCGTGGCCGGGCCGTAACGATGGGACGCCCGGCGTCATTCTGTGCCTTCAGTATTACCATATTTCATGATGGGTCTCTATACTGACCTGAAGCCAGCACAACTAGTTAGCACTCATTTTAATAACTCGTTAGTGTAGGGAAGAGAGCTGTTTGAAGTCTATCAGAGCATCATCATCCAACCAGATCACAACACTTAAGTGTTGAGAGGCCTTAGGCAAAACCTGAGTGCTTAATTTCTGCACAAAAACTCGCAAAAGCCTGCCAGTGAAGTACCACACACACCCAGCTAAAGCAAAAGGTCTTTACCCAAGAGTCCTCTTCACATTTTCAGCATCCTCTCTCAGGCACATTCACTAAACAGTTGCGTATGGTATTTCGTACAAAAAACCTGTGTCTTATTCACTAACCATCAACAATCCCATTTAACCAGCCCCTATCTGCGCTGAAATAGCACTGTGGCGTATTTAAATTGAGTAATTGTCATTATATTTTAGCAAAAACAGGTTATGTCAGCGCTATTTGCTTGGTGCAGTTAGCGTTGCACTATAACCACCCAAGGAAAGCAGGAGGTAAAGAGAACTTTTTTAAAATTGTGTACATTTTCTATTGATCATGGAAGCAGTAATTCATCAAATGATAATGAAATGATAGAGAAGAGTGTTTTAAGTCAACATACTGAATATGCAGACGTGGGGTGTAGGCTGAGTGCACTTCCATCACTTTAAAGAGTCGATACAGGTGTCAGTCCTAGTAAAGTATGCTAGATGGCTTTAGTCTGCTAAATCACCTAACCAAACTTAGAACGGACCCACAAGATCGGGAACTGTGATGTGAAAATGACGTTCAAATTTTTTGCTGTATTTGCACCATTTCAGCACCTGCAACTAAACTACACTATCAGCGACCACAATTTATCATTGAATTCCCCCCTCTGACTTTTCCATTCTACATCGCTCAACATGTATTTGTAATATATGTAACGCGTCGGTGTGGTGAGGAAGGGGTTCATTCCACTGAGACTGCCAAGGTCACTGGGTTTGTGAGTGTGGTTGGCATTCTCTGCCCATCAAGCCTCCAGCATGCCAGTTTGAGCACATGCCAGCCTGCGTGTTTCGAGCATTCAGTTCCTCTTCATTGAACTGAAATCCTTCCTGTAGCCTCTAGGTAGAAGCCATAAAAACCACACGGGCACCACCGATCAGTCCAATCACTGTCATTTAGAGCTGGACTGATCAATTGATTATTCTATAAATATATGGGACATGATGGTCAACTTATCGACTTGTTGCTCAGCAAACAACTTGTTGTTATGTTTATCTAGATTTTTTTAGAAGTTTTGATAGCATGCTGTGCTTAAACTGTCAGTTTGCATGGTAAAAACCCTCTATGAAAAGTTTGGTCTTTAACTGTTGGGCAGATTGTTGGTCTGTGTTTAAGGGAATGTACTACACAACGATCAATGTAAGGCATCATAGATATTACAGTTAAAAAAAATTTTTTTGCATGTTTTCCTGTAAAGCTGCTTTGAAACGATGTGCATTGTGAAAAGCGCTATACAAATAAAAATGACTTGACTTGACTACTACGCTTGGCAAAAAGATATATGCTTATCAGGACCTAAGAGCTGCCCTCTTTTAGCCTGTAAAACTGAACCACTGTGTCCAATCAATCGATCAAATCTCCCATTTTGTTCGGCACTCAAAATCTAATGATGATGATGATGTAATCATAATATTTGCATAATGAACTGCAATTAGTCTTCTTTCTTTTACATTTATTTGCATAGTATATTGTGTCCAAACGTAATGCATACTTCGAAGCTGTCGAGTAAAGAAGTTGAGTAAGTCTACAAGCGACCAACAGTGCAGCGCCTTGGCAAAATAAAGTGATTTAATCGCTGTCAGTGTGAACACCTCTTTTTAGCACTGTTAGCACTGCTAGAGAACATCACAAAGTTCCAGTTTTAGAAACATAGTTCTAGGAATACAGTAAAGCATAATATACCAAATTATCAAAGTACTGTAAGTGCAGTGTCTAGACTTGACAGAATTCTAAATAAGTATACAATACTACAGAGAGGGCCTTCATCACTATAAAGTGACTGAAGAAGGATGAGTGTGTATGTGCCCTGGGCATGATGCCATCCACCTGGCATGGCCCCCCAACTGAAAGAGTAACCACAACACAGACCTGCTGTCTCTCCATGCACTGAACCCCATCAGGGCAGGTTGCCAAGAGACAGAATTGTCTACCCAAATTTCACTTACTACTCTCATCAAGGTCAATGGCTGACCCAGCAGCAGGGAAAGAGAGAAAGAGAGAGAGAGAGAGAGAGAGAGAGAGAGAGAGAGAGAGAGAGAGAGAGTCTGATAATTGATAATGGCATCACTCTGGAGAGACTAAATGTTTCAATTCATCTGTGTGCAAAGAAACAAAAGGGCAATGTTAGGAATAGCATACTAAAATACAACTCTTAGGCCTGTTTCACAATGCATTCCAAAGCAGCGTGTATTTCGCCACCCAAATTAATAGCAATGCACCGATAAATCAGCCAATCATCGTTATTCTGACGATAAAAGCAATTATCTGCACTACCGAACATCAGACGATTGTTTAAAAACAGATGATCAATACACGTTTTTTTCCCAATAAATGGATGCCACATTGAATTAAACATGCATACTTCAAAAACAGTATGAGGTCATGTAACAACAATTAAGGACAGCTGTGAAATGTTCATCATTGCATTTTGCATTCTGCTTCATATCATAACTTCTTTTTAAATAGAGAGATCTGATAATTGACAACCATCACACTGGAGAGACAATTTCGCCAAATCGTTTCATTTGTTTGCAAATGAAATTTTTGGGAGTGTAATTGCCCAGATTTACATATTAATACATGTAGTATATAATTATTGGTCCTCCAAGTCAATACTGGCTGCAAAGCCTCCAAAACCCTTTTACAGCCCCTCTCGTTTCATGACTAAACGTTGAGTTTTTGTTTTTAATCATCACAATGACAAGTTTTGGCCTTTAGCCCACAAGTGGCTCAAAGCGAGCAGACAGCTGTGAAACATGATGCTGAAGAAGGCTAAGTGTAACTCACATTTAGTCGGCCGCTCCAGTTTTCGCCTCCCTCGTTTCTTGCGAGGCAGAGTTGGCAGTGTGTCGTCTTCGTACTTCTCCGATCCCGGCTTGTCCTGGCTGACAGCAAATCCGTTCCCCAGGGATGGGCTCATGCTCAAATCGGAGGCTGAGTCGGCCCGACAAGCTGACTGGCGTGGGAGCCCGTTTTCTGTAGCATTCTTGTCCTGCGTGGGGCGGCAACCTTCACGGGACTTGTTCTCATGCCTCTCAACATCTCCATTCTGAGACTGCAAAGACGACAGGAGCTCCACCCCTTTGTGCTGAAATTACAAAATCGGATTGCATGGTCATGCATCTTTAAGATTATTATAAACTCTAATAAATAATATCTTAAGTTAAGTCATATGTTAAAGGGTTAGTCCCTAACATTCTATCTAACATCTCCTTATTGGGTGTTTTTTTTTCTCATCAAATTCAATTCAGACTGTAAGTTTACAAATTGGGTAAAATATTTATTTTATCATGACAATGTAGCAGCAGCTAAATAACGGTGCAGCAAACACTGCCATAAACAGAAACATTATTTTGAGAATCACTGATATCATCTTGATAACATCACTAACACAGGAGGATATGGATATATATCAAATAAAATATATTAAAAATAATCCCACTTTTTAAATAAACTGCACACAAGGTTTGTGATGATAACAATAGTTATATTCATTTTCTTAAGAATGGTTTGCTTATTAATCACAGAAATTAATAGAGTATGTCTCAAATTGCAAGTAATTTACTGCCATTTTCCTGTTCAATATAGGCCATTTCCGATGTCCTTGCCTTGACATCAACACTGAAGCATATAATCTAATAGACCTAGGAATACACAAGACGGAAGCTATTCTTTGGATACATTAAGTATACGCTGAGTAAACTGTTTCTATGCATCTGTGTACAAAGAAACACAACGGCTACATTTGGAAGAGTATACTTCCACACTACTTTTACTACTTCTGAAGTTTGCAGTATGTATGCTGTGTTTAGCATGCACATTTTCTGTATGCATGGAATCGGATAACGTACTACATTTGCGAAAAATGTCCACTATGAAACAGAGTGCATTGTGCAGAATACTGTATCACACAATCTCCAAAAATTGCCATAAAATTAACTTGCCCTTTCGTTTTCAGTGTGACAAATAAAGTAGGGCCGAATTTCAATTTAATTTATTTACACATATTTTAATCAGACCACATAATACACAATAAAATTTTTTTTTATTTCCGAGCAGAAACTCACTGAATTAAACGTGCAATGGTATGAGGTAATGTGACAACAATGTAGCATGCTACTGTTTAAACTGTTTAACATTGCATACTGCGTATTGATTCACATGCTATTTAAACGTATTCAGTGTGCACAGCGCAATAGGCAGTAAGTGGGATGCAAGTATTCCATTCAGTACATATGCTGCGTTCCATTTAAAGTCAGATGTGGGATATTCCTACCTGATCCTGTTAGAATAGCAGTGCAACCAAATTGCCGAATTGCGGAGGACAAACGATACTATGCAAGTAAAGAGTGTGATTATCAAAAGAGAGTATAATTTACCGTATTTTACACACCTGTCTCAACAAACATTTGCTAAACAAGTTTTATCATGTAATGTATGAACTTTGACTCATAGATGCTTTTTTCCCATTTGCAGAAAAATCCAATTTGAAATGCCCAGTTCCCAATGCGCTCTAAGTCCTCGTGGTGGCGTAGTGACTCATCTCAATCCGGGTGCCGGAGGACGAATCTCAGTTGCCTCTGCGTCAGAGACCGTCAACCTGCACATCTTATCACGTGGCTCGTTGAGCACGTTACCGTGGAGACATAACACATGTGGAGGCTTCACGCCATCCAAGCGGCATCCACGCACAACTCGCCACAAGCCACACCGAGAGCGAACCACATTCTAGCGACCACGAGGAGGTTACCCCATGTGACTCTACCCTCCCTAGCAACTGGGCCAATTTTGTTTGCTTAGGAGACCTGGCTGGAGTCACTCAGCATGCCCTGGATTCGAACTCGTGAACTCCAGGGGTGGTAGTCAGCGTCTTTACTCGCTGAGCTACCCAGGCCCCAATGCTTATTAAAAACGTTGTATATCTTCCTGGATGTCAACATGCTCACGTGACCAACATCTCGGCGAAATCATAGTTGTGGATTTACAAAGTTTCCAACTTCAGGTGTCATTCTATTGCATTTTTCCAAGTAGGAAGTTGGAAATTTCGACTTTTCGATTTGAATGGAACACAAAAAAAGAAAAATCAAGAACGACATTTTTTTTTTTTTTTTAAATAGAACGCAGCAACAGCCATAGAATTCATATCGGAATACTAGTGAACAAATACCGGTACATATAAAGCTATGGCAGATATAGTAAGAGTAGTTTGGTAGTATGCCATTCTGAATTCAGCCATAGAGTTCCACATAGCCATACTATGATTGGCTGGACTGAAAATGTCAAATCTGACTAGCTTAAAACATTTACCGGTATTTTTTCAGTAGTATTTTATTATGAACAAAGCCAATGTTTTGCATATGTTTACACTGATATCACAATAATAACGTAAGTTATTACCACCGGTAAATAACACAACATAAGTGACATCTTGAAAAGTGTGCAAGTTAATTTGTAGATACTTTGAATTTTTGTATATAAAACAATGTCATAATCCACATATTGCACAGTTTACTTTAGTGCCACATATACTAAATCTCTGGGGGCAAAGAAGTTAATCTTTTTCAACATACTACTACACCAGAGTCATATCTTGTATGCACATGCACATACGCATCCTAGATACACATCTCTCACACATGGGTGCATAAAAACGGCCAAGTCATCTAAAACAAACACAAAGTCCCTATGCTTTATGTCCATACATCCTGTACAGCAAGCCATTAATCTATAACGTCAGACATACATCACTCGACTGAACCAACCACCTGCTTAGCATGTGTGAGAGAAGCCAGACTGATACGAGATGGAGACAGACAGGCTGGGAGCCTGGGGAGTGCAGAAGTGCCAGTCTGACAGTGCCATTTCTCTTTAGCGGCAGCTGCTGCCATGCCTCGCTGCCTCGGGATGTCAAAACCATTCTCATGAAGGAGAAATCAAAGCATGATCTGACATAACACAACCGTTACTCCAGTCTAGTGTTACTCAATCAGAAGTGAGGCCTTGACTGTGTCGCTGCCTCGTGTCATCAATGACAGAAGAATTAAAACGGTGAAGTCGTTATACTGCATACGTAACTTGCTTTATATTTAACATTCTTTATATTTTCACTGGCCACAATTTGTTGTACTGATTCAAACCAATAACTTGTAAACAAAATGTTTGACCGATTCTTTAAAAAAACAATGTTCCATACTGAAAACCAAATGACCATGTACTCTATATGATCAACAATAATGATCAAATAATGTCAGCTAGCCCTAAACTCTCCCACACTGGCCATGGCCATCTTCATTGCTAAGCCCTGACAAGACTTGAAAAACATGACTAAAAGCAGGGATACTATACTATGCCATCCATAAATCCTGAATTATGGGTTCCTAGTTTCTATGCTGTTTATTCTTTCCATTTGCCTAATTTTACATTTGGCATTACAGAGGGGAGGTGGTATGGGAAGAATGTTATCCATTTGTCTGAGGGGAGCTGGCTGGCGCTGTGCAAAAAAAACATGCTGACCCCAAAATATCTAGCTGTCTTTAGCTATAAAGCAAAACAGGGGTGTATATACAGTATATAATGCATTACAGAAACACAAATTATGGCTCACTGATAGAGAAGCAAGCATCACTTTTACTGTTGCTCATAATTAGGATTAGGGACTTGAACAAACCCCTAACCCTAGGTATTAAATTTCTACTTGCCCAGCACCATTTGTTCTACATGGTAAATGATATGTGGTTTGTAGAGGAGAGGTGCACTGTTGCTTTTCTAAGTGATCAGACTAACCATTTTTGCCTTGTGGATGATTAAACGAGTGAAAAATCCCTGATATCATAGACAATTGGGGATGGGCTCTTTTGAATTGGATCAGTAAGCAATAGACTGGCCACCACCCAGAACACCCTAGCAACCACACAGCATCGTGCGAACAACCACTCAGAATACCTTAGCAAACGCACAGCAATGCCCTGGCAAGCACCCACAACACCCTAGCATTGTAGGGAGCTTTGGATGGGCAAGCAACACTCACATATACAGAAAAAGCACAAAAATAAAAAAAAAATTTCCAGTCCAATTGAATACTAAAATGCCCGGAAAACTGGGCAACAAAGGTGCAGGCAGCAATCCAAGTTTTCAAAACAATGTGGTATGCTTTGGTATTAGCACCTTCCTTATGTGACCTAGAAACAAATTCCCCCATATGTATCCTGATATATGCCGCACAGAATTTTGAAAATACAGATAGGGGATTTTGCTGTGTGTAAAAATAGCATATAAAGAAGAAAACCATGCTATTCCCAGGTCAGGATGAAAAATAAGCTACAATCACAAAGCAGCAGAATAATTGCTGGTTCTGTTTTAGAGTGTTAAATACAAGTATGTTCACACACAGTTCAATTATAAGCAAGAGTGACAACTGCATTCTAGAATCAAAGTTAATACCATAAGGCCATGTCCACATTTTCATTTAAAAAACATTTATTTCACTACGATTATGCCTCTCATCCACACTAGAATGGTGTTTTCCATCGCCAAAGGGGGACTTTCGAAAATGCTCTCCATAACGGCATACTTTTGATGACGTTAGGATAACTGAAAACGGAGGTTTCAAACTTTAGTGGATTAGTGAAAGCCTGGCCTAAATTTTTACGACTAAAGGCCCCAGAATACAAAGAAGTTCTTCTTCGTTCTTCATTCAAATGTAAAAAATAAGTTTGAAACAGCTGAGCAACAACATACTGTTTGCGAACATTCAGACACCCATCACGCTGCTGGGGGAGGCATATAGAGGTACAGTACATTTAAGGACACTCAAGTCTACATGTAAAACATCAATTAATATGACACTGAAATTAATAGAATTCACATGAGATCAGTAAAAGAAGCTGTTTTAATTACTCTATTATGATTTAAATTATTACTGTATGAATGCAGTAGATAATGTGTAATTTGTAATGTTTACTTTTTGCATTCATGGCACTAGTGCAGTTACACACTGTTGCAGCCATAATATGTGGCGATTACACTCTGTTATTGTAATTTATGATGACACTGATACTACAGCAAAGATTGGTGTATAAAAGAGTGTTAATGGGTAGAATACAGACAGAAGAATGATGATAGGCGTATCTTATTATGGGCAGATCTGTGAATAGAAATGCAGATGGCACAAGAGTGAATGGGTACTTAAGAGTATTTGAGTAGATTTGATTTCTTTTGTAGACTAATAAAACAAAAAAAAAAACATTGCATGTCATTTTCTAGGAAAATGCCTCTACGCGAACAATCGTCCAGACGTAGGTCATTTTGCACTAGCTCGCTAATAACTGCACGTTGGTTTGTTCATGTTGACTGAACTTATCTGAATAAACAGGCTGTCAGCCTCAAACTCGGTATGTGTGACATGGAGCTCCATGTCACACCGATCGATGACGTGGACCAATAGTGGTAAGAAGGTGTTTAGCAGCCGATAAGGAGTCCTAAAGAGCTGTCACGAACCACCGAAATGAACTCAAAACACCTTCTTGTGCAGGAAATGTGCAGGGGCCTTTAGATCCACATTTTGAAAGTGAGTTCGGTTAGCAAATGCTGCGCTCTACACTTAAAAAATAAATAAACATTACAAACTGCTGTCAGTTTATTAGGTTTGACGGATGAACTCGCATCCCGTTTTGACTTATATTTTAAATACTGTTGTGTGAACTGAGACAAGACTTTCCAGTGTCGCATTCTTTGGTATTTACTTTCATTACTGTCACTATGGTTATTCGTGGCTATTGCGAAAATAAAAAGGGGCTTGACTTTGGTTATTTGTTCATACAGACAATATTCAAGTCACTCTTGTAAGCTGTTGTACGCTGTTCTACCATTCGAAAGTCATCTTGTTACAAAATACTATTGTCAATCCCAATCTCTGGCTGTGTGAACGTAGCCATAGAGGGAACACTTCCGGAAATCACTCCTGATACTGTACGTCACCAAGATCCTCATCTCTACCAGGCGGCCTCACAATTGGAAAACATTTCAGCGAGGCAGTCAAACAGAGCGCTAACAAAAACCTCCACATCAACAGTCAGCCCCTCCATGAGATATGAGTCAAACATTATTCTATCTGTCTTCACATGGGTAACATTTCACAGAGTAAGCCATCACTCCCCTCGCAGGACAGCAATCACCTGTTGAAGGAATGGGATAGGGAGATAATACAATCACAATGTCCCCAGGGGAAGGAGGAGAGGATGTGGGGCAACTGAACATCCACATGCCCTGACATGTCCTCTCTGGATTAATTATGCAAGAGAACAGGGGTTATTTTCAAATGCAGGAATATGGGCCCCAGAGAAGGACGGATATTTACCAGGGACTGGGCATGAAAATAACAAACTTACAGACTCCCGGACTTGTTTGTCACAAAAGTGCAACATAAAAGTGGCATGTGTTTGGGATAAAGCCGCAAAGAAAAAAAAGTGACAAAAACATAACAAAGAGAACAAGCAATGAATCTTCAAAGTAGATAACTTCAGTATACACACAAGTGGAAGTAAGGACACACTCTTAAATCACTATACAATAGAGTCCAACACCAACATTTATAAGCTATCACAAACAAAACAACAAACATTACATTTCTATTACAGGGTGTTGCTATGTGGTAACTATGGTGTAGCTATGCAGTTGCTGGGGTGTTCTTATTAGTTTGAGCATGTTGCTAAGCAGTTGCTGGGGTGTTCTTATTGGCTTAATCAAGTTGCTATGCTGTTTCTGGGGTGTTCTTAGTGGTTGTTGGGTGGTTGCTTACCGGCCCACATTAAAAGAGCCCACCCCCAAATCTCTATTGCTGAGTTCAGAATTGCATACTACTCATACTACTCTTACTACTTCTGTCATATCTATCAAAGGTAGTATGCAATTCTGAACTCGGCATATAGATATGGCTTGACCGAGTTACACTACGAAGTTTAATACTAAGGAACTAGATTGATGTTTATATATCCGTAACGTTCAATCAATATCGTCTAATTCTGATACACTTCAAACAATTCATCCAGCGCTCCTGTATCATTACCTCCAACCACATGTTTGCCTGTTTAACAGTTACCAACCACTGCCAAGACTAGCGCCTTGTGGATAAACAAAAATAAACCAAATCCCAGGGGAATTTGGGTGTTTTGTGAAGTTGGGTTTAGATGAATGCAGAGATCTCAGTTTCTAGGATACTCACAGGGAGGTGCTTGCGTTTGCGACCAGGCCGTCCAACCTTACGGACAGGAGTGCAGAGCGAAGACATTTCATCAGTTATCACTGTGTCCATTCTAGAGCTCTCATTCTAAACAAATAAAAACACACTTCATTAACCATTACTGCTCAACCTCACAGCCCAAAAAGCAAATTCTCTGGTCAGGGTTCCCACACTTTCTGACCAATGAATTTCCAGTTGGTTGTACTAGATCAGGACTGTTAGAAATCATTAGAATTCAGACTGATTTGCTTAATTACAAATTCAAACTAACTGGTGAATCGGTTCGACTGATTAATCGAAAAGGACCAACACAAAAGAACGATTCGCTCGCAAATCGTACATCACTGTGGGGTTGTTCACACCAAACTCGTTTTGAGCTGAAAAAATCTAGATGCAGTGCAACGAATAGAACAGAACTTTATTTTGCATGACGTCTAAAAAGCATGGCGCTCCTGCGCACGAGACACTGAACAAACTAGCAAGATTCGGCGCAACAGTCAATCTATTTATACATTTTTTACAAACAACGCAGACGGACAGAAAAAATGCATTCATTGTGAACGGCCCCAAAGGCTTGCGAGCTAGTTTTATTCTACACAAGAGCATCAAGCTAATGAAATATTTAAAAGCTGAGCATAATTAGAAAAATGTGAATTCACTGCAGAAATTTCCATGACTTTTACACGATTTTTAAGATTTTATTAATTTACATGATTTTCCAAGCCTGGAAAATACACATTTCCAGGTTTTTCATGTCCATGGGAAATCCTGTCTGGTATTTGTTGAGTAATACGGTTTCATCCAGGTTATTAATGCACATAATGTGGATTTCAGAATAGTGATAGATGTGGCCAGGCCATTTAATCTGTGAATATTTTTTTTTTAGATCATTTTCCGGTAATCCAGCCTGTTTGGATAATCAAATTGTAATTGTATTGTATAGCATATATCAGCAATATATAGGCCATCAGCCACTTTGTTCTACAAACATCGACCTTTGAAAACCCCATAATGGTCAACTATTATTCCAGATCAGTCAAATGATTGATCAAGATGCATGTTTTTGATGTAGTAGAAGTCAACTTAAAGGAATGTTCCAGGATCGATACAAGTTCAATTTAATCAACTGCATTTGTGGCATAATGCTGATTACCACTATAATTAATTTCAACTCGTCCCTCCTTTATGTATTAAAAAGCAAAAATGGAGGTTAGAGTGAGGCACTTACAATGGAAGTGAATGGGGGCCAATTTTTGGAGGGTTTAAAGGCAGAAATGTGAAGCATATCATTTTATAAAAGCACTTACATGAATTCTTCTGTTAAAACTCATGTATTATAATATAAAAATTGCCCCCATTTACTTCTAAGTGCCTCACTGTAAACCAGATTTTTACTTCTTCTTTTTATATATTTTTTAAAGAAAAGTAGGGACAAGTCAAAATAATTTTTTGTGGTAATCAATATTATACTACAAATGCTGTCGATTGAGCTTAACTTGTATTGAACCCGGTATATTCCTTTAAAGGTAATGTGTTTAATTTCTGCATCATTTTATCACCAAATGGAACTGCAAAAAGAATGACTGTTTTCAAACAGGTATTTCCAAACACTCCCCTGTCTTCCACTGGTCCAAAAAACAGATGGGGACGCTCAAGTGAACAGAGCAATTTTGAAAGAGCCACAGTGTTTCTGCTTTTTAGGGAAATCAGCATTTGAATGGCTTACCTACTGTATAGTTATCTCTGCATATTAAAATGTGAGAGATGGTATTTTTGCACCAAAATGATTATAGACATCACATTTAAGTATTCATTTAAAATAAATACTGTGATTCCATTTATTCCTAGTGTTTTATTTCTTAACTTTTACAAACCAAAATATTCCATTTCCACAAGTCCACTCCAACATTTTAAAGAGCTCAATAAGATTTTAAAATGTCTCTTCATGTCTCTCGACAAGGCTGTTTAGATAATGAGAAAAGCCGGCATTTGAATGGCATCGTCTATTTAGTCAGGATAAAGTGAGAGGTGCTACAGCCATAGAGAGATCCGAACACTTTGCACTCCCTCTTGACACAGTTACAAAGACATTCAATGGCTCATTCTCTCACCTCCTTCACTTTCTCTTTGTTTAACACAACTGTGTCTTCCCTCTATTACAATAGCCACTCTTCGGCCAGCCAAGCACCCTAGGGTGGACGGGGGAGAAAAGATGATCCTAATGTAGCTGCTGCAGCTCCAGGGCTGAATAAGACCACCGGCTCTTAATCACAATGCTAATGAGAATACTGCCCCTGACTGCCATGACTACTGAGAAGTCCAGCATGGCTGAAAGATGGTGAAACACAGCTGGAATTTATTATTATTACGTGCAATAAAGCCTCTATGAAGCTTAAATGGATAGTTCACCCATAAATGAAAATTCTGTCATCACTTACTCACCCTCATGTTGTTCCAAATCCATATACGGTACTTTCTTTTGTGGAACAGTTCTGAATTCTATACAATGTTGATTCTTTTAATGCAATGAAATTTAATAGGGACTGAGGTTGTCTGTCAGTCCCTAACATTCTGTCTAACATCTTCTTTTGTGCTCCATGAAACAAAATGTAGGTGAGTAAATGATGACACAATTTTCATTATTGCAAACTATCCATTTAATATTAAAATAAACACAGTAAAAAGAACATTTTGAATGGGGATCATCTTACAAGACTCCAAATTTTAAATTAAATGGTAATACTTTTAAATAAGGTTGTGCAAGTTATCATCAGTCAATGCAGAAGTTAACATGAACAACTCTTTACAGCATTTATTAATCCTGGTTACTGCTAATTGTTATAATAATACATTTATAACATTAAAAGGTGTATACATTAAAGGAATAGTTCACCCAAAAATGAAAATTCTCTCATCATTTACTCACCCTCATGCCATCCCAGATGTGTATGACTTTCTTTTTTCTGGCAAACACAAACGATGATTTTTAAAAGAATATCTCAGCTTTGTAGGTCCATACAATGCAAATGAATGGTGACCAAAACTTTGAAGCTCCAAAAAGCACATAAAGGCAGCATAAAAGTAATCCATAAGACTCCAATGGTTAAATCCATGTCTTCTGAAGTGATATGATCGGTGTGGGTGAGAAACAGATAAATATTTAAGTCCTTTTTTAATATAAATCTCTACTTTCAAACAGCCCTCCTAAGCACTCTATTCACTCCTAAGAGTTCTTCCTCCTTGGTTTTTGGCGATTCACATTCTTTGTGCATCTCATCCACTACTGGGCAGGGAGGAGAATTTATAGTAAATTAGACTAAATACTATGTTAATATAGATGTTTCTCACCCACACTCATCATATCGCTTCAGAAGACATGGATTAAACCACTGGAGTTGTATGGATTACTTTTATGATGCCTTTATGTGCTGTTTTTGAGCTTCAAAGTTTTGGTCACCATTCACTTGTATTGTATGGACCTACAGAGCTGAAATATTCTCCTAAAAATCTTTGTTTGTGTTCAGCAGAAGAAAGAAAGGGACATCTGGGATGGCATGAGGGTGAGTAAACGAAGAGAGAATTTTCATTTTTGAGTGAACCTTCGCTTTAACATTAATGATTGCATTATGGACTAACATAAACTAACAATGAACATTAGAATATTTAGAAATGATGTAACACTACAATAAGGTTGTATTTGTTAACATTAGTTATTGCATTAGGTATCATGAATTAACAATTAACAATATTTTTACAGAATTTAAAAATTGTAGTTAATGTTAATTTATAATACTATTGTTCATTCTTTGTTCACGTTAGTTCATAGTTGATTAACTCATGTTAACAGATATAACTTTTAATAATAAAAACATATTTGCATATGTAAATTAACATTAACAAAGGTTAATAAGTACCGTAAAAGTATTGAACTAACAATGAACAGAACTTTTTTTTGCAACATTTATTAACCTTGGTTAATGTCAATTCCTGGGAACACTTTGCAATAAGGTTATATTTATTAACTTTAGTTAATTGCACAAGTTAACATGAACTAACAATGGACACGTTAAGTGTAGTATACTACATAATAGTTAACTAAAGTCAACAAATACAACCTTATTATAAAGTGTTAACAGGAATTTACATTAACCTAGAATAATAAATGTAAAAAAAGTACTGTTCATTGTTAGTTTATTATACCTAATGCATTGGCTAATTTTTAAGGGATACTGTAGTTCACCAAAAAATGAAAACTTTGTCATCATTTACAAACTGTCAAGTTGTTTCGTAGAACACAAAAGGAGATGTTAGGCCAAATGTTCAGGACAGACAGACAACCTCAGTCCCCATTTACTGTATGGAAAAAGGGCAGTATAAACATTCTTCAAAATGTCACATCTTGTTTACACAGTTTTCATTTTTGGTTGAGCTAACCCTTTAACAAATAGAACCTTTTTAAAAATTATTACCAATTAAACACCAAAAAAATCTACATTTTCTATCTGTATTTCAAATCTGAGTTTTGGCAAGTAGTGGACACTTGGCAAAAAGAGCATTGAGGTTTTCCTGCCAAGTTCTTTGGAGAGTGTTTCACCATAAGTGTAAAACCCCGCTAGCCTCACACACAATGTTCTCATTACGATACAAATAAACAAACAAAAAAACAAAAATGTTTAAATAAACAAAAACAAAGGGTGTGCTAGGAAATCAGTGTTGCCTTGCATGAACTCAGTAACACCATCTACATCTTTGCTCTATTTCTGTCGGTAGCCGGTTATTTAAGGCAAGTGCTGTTGCCAGGCA
Organism: Myxocyprinus asiaticus; assembly: GCF_019703515.2. Taxonomy (NCBI): domain Eukaryota; kingdom Metazoa; phylum Chordata; class Actinopteri; order Cypriniformes; family Catostomidae; genus Myxocyprinus; species Myxocyprinus asiaticus. The sequence continues at coordinate 29,889,380 of NC_059363.1, forward strand.
ACAGGACCACGAGCGTTGTGCGGGTCCATGGGTGCAGGGGAGGGAAAGGATGAATTCCCCTGTAAATCAGGCATACGGCAGCCTCTCCTATACAAGCCAACACCCGCGTCACTGAACACTCGTACGAAACAGAGCAGACACTATCACCACGGCCAGAGTGGATGATGACAATTCACTTGTGTTTACTAATTCTACTCACAGTAGCCTATTTTACACTGACACCTGATAACCCTACTAGTCATTGTGGTGGAAATGAATCACAATTGATAGATTTATAGTGAACAAAACATTGTATGGATTTGAGGAAAGAGTTAAAGACCTCATGAAATATATTTCCTATTGAAAAAGGAAGAATGGGGGGATATATAGTGGGATCGTCCACTTTATTGTAAATAGCCAGCAGGCTTTAGTTACAGATTTGCTAGTTGGTTGCAGTTGGTATTAGAGGGAGGGACATTCTCATTCTTGAGAGCATCTGATTGGACAAAAATCTGTGTAGTGCAGGATGAGTCATCAATATTTTTTTAGTCTATTTTCCAGAGAGAAAATAAGAACGTACATTTTAAATGTGTGTGTATTTGCTAAAGGTTAGTTTTGTCAACTTTTAGCAAATAGCATATAGATGGCATCAAAGCAAATAGACATAGACACATTTTTTATTTGATTGTGAGATGCTGGCCCCCATTTTATTTTTTTTTACTTAAAAGCAAAAAACATCTGGAAAATGAAAGCACAAAAAAATTAGAAATGATAAGAGGATATTTCTAAATGTGTCTTACTCTTAAAAACAAACACTTGAACAAGTAACCCATCTTGTAGGGGATATTCACGCCACCAATTATCATCTTCGCATAAGGCTAAGCGAGTTTGCTTATTTATGTTCATTAATGCATAAAAATTAGAAGGGCTGTCAATCGATTAAAATGTTCAATCAAATTAACAACATGATATGGCGATTAATAATTGAATTTAGCGCAATTTGCAGAGAAAGACCTTAAAACAACAATAATTCAATATATAATGATCAAATAATTATAAATAGTTATATTTAAATAAGTATAATTATAATAGGCATTATATTGTATATTTCCATATTATTGAACATAAGCCTGTCAATGGCCTACAGTTCCATTTTGCAATTGAATTTGTCAATATGTCAGAGATAGATTTAATATAAGGGCTTTTCTAAGGATGCGACAATGTACACATGCATCAGAGGGACGCTTTTAGTGTGCTTTTTTTGCTTTGCGTCACTTGAGATCCTTGCATTCAGAATTACGCTCCGTTCAGCTGTGTTTGAACGCAAGTACACATTCTCATCTTGTGCTGTCTCAAGCGTCAAGTCAGCCTGAGTGTGGTTTGTTCTCTGTACAGCTGCACATTGCCTATACAGCTGGAGATTTGCTTACTGCCCCCTGCTGAAAACAGGTAGTGCTTCAGGCTTAAATTGCTATAATGGTAGCAATATTCCATATTACGGTACGGGGACATGATACATTTTGTTAATTTGTTCAACACCATATTTTTATATAACTCGCACCGAATTAACACGTTAAATTGACAGCCCTAAAAATTTTAATAATTTAGGATTCAGAAGGTGTTGAAGGTATAGCATATAAGGTCTTTTTCTTTTAATCATAACTACACAGTTGCAAGTATGAGGATAATTATTTCTAAACCCCTGACACTTCTGTGATGAAGAAAAACACAATGGTTATTAGCCTTACTGTGGTTAGTCAGTGGGAATAGATCCACAGCAGGCCCATCATAAAATGCCCAGGGACTCATTAACCTCTTACCATTTGATTCCCTTTCGTGTCACAGTTGAAGTCAGAGCTCTTGAATGCAGTGGAGGTGGTGACTGAGTTGGACGGCATTGTGACTGTTGAACACAATGCAGAAGTGGAAAAAAAGATCAAAACAAAAATAAAAGAACATAAAAAAGGAAAGAATGATGACCCTCCTTCTGTAGGATCCCCTGTGAACAGGAAAACCACAATCAGAAAAATGAGAACACAACTCACACTTCAAACAATATTTAGAATAAAATAAGATCATGTTAGCAAATTGTATTATATTATATTATAGCACACCACGTTTACATGACTTGTTTTGTCCAAAATGCACTCAAATAAGTCTGATGATTGCATTTCAAACTTATATTCCCAAACTGTCTCATTTAATGCTTGTCATTCTTGACATTTGGCATATACTGTATGTAAAAGACTGGCCTTTTTGTAAACCATTGGGAATAAGACGACATCTTGATTTACATGTCCGTCCATGTACGTGACATCAATCTGCAAGAATAGCATGAAGCAACTTCTTTTTGGCTTGACCCATACTCATAATGTACAAATACTCTGTACATATAACTCCCTTCTAGGGACTGAAATGTGAACTCCTCTAAGCTTTATGGTATTTCCTATTTTTTTCTCTGAGAGCAGTTTTAAAGGAATATGTACACTAGTCTTCACTCCCATGTATGTGTGATTAGTTCATCGTGCTTGTCTGAACAATGAGGACACTAAAGTCCCATGATATTACATTTAGAGGTCAATAAATTAGGCGACTCCAGAATTAACCTTTTTTTTTTTTTTTTTTTTAAGAATTACCACGGCAACAGTTATGGTGACTACAAAATGTATGATAACTTGATATTAGCCACCACTGTTTTTTAAAAAAGAAATTAAAAATATAGAAAGCTTCTTACACAGTCTGAATGAGATCCCATATTAATTAATTATGACTTTACACTGATACTGATACACTGTATGGCACGTTGACGGAAACTATGGTCACCACAAATGAAATAAAAAAAGGGTAATGGCACAACTCATTAATATTCAATAACCCGGTGAGAACTGAATGTATCACACAGGTAACCAATCAGGAAGTGTTGATTGATCACATGTGTCTGTCACTTTCTATAAAAGCATAAAAAGCTCTTTTAATCAACCTCCTACTCGGAATATTCGGCTCTTGTATATGACAAACATTTCCAAAAGGCAAAGGAGGCTTAAAGAGCAGGCACGCTCACTGAGACTCAAACCCCAATGAGCTATCTACCTAGACAGCATTTTTAGGGCATCGTAGGCGCATTTGGGACATTCAGAACGCGCATTTGATATCCAAAACGCGCCTACAGTATGGAGCCCAAAATGCTGTCTTGATAGGCAGTTCACTAGGTTTTGAGACACAGCCATTGTTTCAAATAGAATGTATTGACACTACGATGGCGAGGTGTTACAAACGAGCGGTGGTCAAGTTAAAACGCATTTCGCAGTGTATTAAATCGCTCATCTGCACCCGCAGGAAAAACCACTGGCCACATCGAGCCGCCCCCTCCATATCTCAAGCCTCCTCGTGCATTAGCGCCCCGAAATGCGGCCAACCCCACGGCGGAGGTTTACTTCGAAGACGGCTTTCGGTTTTAGACAAGTGGATCGCAATGTTAATTACCCGCTTCGCCCCTTTTTGTTTTCGCTGACTCCCGGATCCTCCTTCTGCTTCGCTCTCCCCGTCCTCCACCACCTCCCCAGCCGGCCAGCTCTCCTCCAGATGCTCCGATCACACCGACTGCAGAGGCTCCGACAGCAGCTCCGCGCTGGTCCTAGAGCCAGTCGGGTTCTGGGTGTACTTGCTTGTCAGAGAGGCATCATCATGTCCGATTCAAAATCCAAGTCACCCTTAAGACTTTTTGGTGGGCTAATGTTACATAGATGTCGTTGTATAAAGCTTAAAATATGAAAGATATAAACCAAGAAAGAGTTAAAGGAATAGTTCACCCAAAAAAAAAAAAAAAATTTGCTAATCATTTACTTACCCTCAGGCCATCCAAGACGTATATGACCTTCTTTCTTCATTAGAACAGGATTTAAGATTTTTAGGAATGTATCCCAGGTTTTTAGCTTCATCCAAGTGAATGGACACCAATTTTTGACAGTCCAAGAAGCACACTTAGTCAGCATCAAAGTAATCCACACGACTCCAGTCGATTAAGTAATGTCTTCTGAAGTTAATCGATACGTTTGTGTGAAAAACAAATCGCTAATTAAAAGTTTTTAACTTTAAATCGGCGCTTCTGCCAGCTGACCTAACTCTCTCGTGAATTACGTTCCTCTGTGTTAAACAGAGAGCGGAACTTCTGAATTCTCACGTGAACACGCCAACGTGATGATGTCACACGACAGCGATGTGAGGCATTCAGTGATTACAGGAAGTAATATTTTAAAGTGAATAAAGTTTTAATTAGCGATTTGTTTTTCACACAAACGTATCGATTCACTTCAGAAGACATTACTTGATCGACTGGAGTCGTGTGGATTACTTTGATGCTGACTAAGTGTGCTTTTTGGACCGTCAAAAATTGGTGTCCATTCACTTTCATTGGATGAAGCTAAAAACCTGGGATACTTTCCTAAAAATCTTAAATCCTGTTCTGATGAAGAAAGAAGGTCATATACATCTTGGATGGCCTGAGGGTAAGTAAATTATCAGCAAATTTTCATTTTTGGGTGAACTATTCCTTTAAAAGATGGACTGTCAACCCATATTTATAGAAGGTGGCCTCTATGTGAGGTTCAGGGGCCATTAAAGGGATAGTTCACCCAAAAATGAAAATTCTCTCATCATTTACTCCCCCTCATGCCATTTCAAATATGTAGAGCTTTCTTTCTTCTGCAGAACACAAACGAAGATTTTTAGAAGAATATTTCAGCTCTGTAGGTCCATACAATGCAAGTGAATAGTGGTCAGAACTTTGAAGCTCCAAAAGCACATAAAGGCATCATAAAAGTAATCCATACAACTCCAGTGGTTAAATCCATGTGTTCAGAAGTGATATAAGTGTCAGTGAGAAACAGATCAATATTTAAGTCCTTTTTTACTATAAATCTACACTTTCACACAGCCTTCGCGATTTGCATTTTTGTGCATATCGCCACCTACTGGGCAGAGAGGAGAAAGAAAAAAAGGGAAGGACAAAGCAAAGGAAAAGAATAAATAAATGATATTTGTACAACAGCCCAGTAAGTGGCGATATCTACAAAGAATGTGAATCAGCAAAAAACAGAAGAACTCTTGTGAACGAGCATAGGAGGTCTGTGTGAAAGTGGAGATTTTTAGTAAAAAATAACTTAAATATTGATCTGCTTTTCACTCACACTTATCATATCACTTCTGAAGACATGGAAGTAACCACTGCAGACATTTTAATTGCTTTTATGCCACCTTTATGTACTTTTTGGAGCTTCAAAGTTTTGGTCATCATTCACTTGCATTGTATGGACCTACAGAGTTGAGATATTCTTCAAAATAACTTTTTCGCCTTTAAAAAATTATGATTTACTCAACTTTACATACAGCTCAAATAATACACAACTTTTAACAGAAGCTTTTATTAAATTATAAGCTTAACATTTTTGCCTTTAAAACCACCCCAAAATATTGATTATGGCATCCCTGACTAAGACCTATTGCTTAAAGAAGATCACTATATAATTCACTCACTGCCTGGAAGAATATGACAAGGGATGCTCATGCTGACAGCAATTTGCAGCAGAAAAGCAACCTAAAGTCATTGTTTTCAATTACAATTGCCATTGGAGAGTTTCAAGTGTCAGCACCTGTTGGTGATGCAGCAAAGTACTGTATGCTAATGAACTGTGACATGATGCAGCAACTACAAATGGGAGTGTACAGTGATCCACTGCCTGGTAAGTTGGATAGTGTTTTTTTCTTTTTCTTCTCTGTTAAGCATGAAGCAGTATTTGGGAGAAAGTGAAATTTAAGAAAGGTACGATTTTCATGGTTGTCAGTGGCATTAAGGTAAATAGTTCATTCATTAATTTTGAAACTTAATCCTAATGGAGCTGATATATTACTTAAGAAACATACTGCTTTCTGTGAACATACACACACACTCATTCTCCTTAATTTTTTTTTTTTCACATATTTTACCCTTTAATAATTTACAAAAAAGACATAAGAGGTGACAAACTTAAATATGGACGTAAACCTTTGCAATCAATAATTGTATACAGCAGCAAAACCATGAAACGAAACTTAATCATTATAAATTAAACAGCGTTTGCAACTTCATCTGATAGTTTTGGTTTTGAAAACAATAAAATCACATTAATTAAGAAATGAAAATCCAGTGGTGTGCATTTTAGTTTTTTTTCTAACTTTGAATATTCAGGCGGTCCTCCGTTGGAGGTCCATCTGTAACGTATACATTTGCAATGATGCTTGAAATTGATTTCAAGCAGGGTTCCGTCCGCTTTAACTATATTGTGTTTCAACCATTTAAGGCACACCGTTATTAGTTACCCTCAGTGGACTGCTTCAGCAAATTCAGTATCAATAAATAGTGGTTTAACACAGACAAATGCACAGAACAAAGACCTAAAAGACACACTACAGATCAGCAGACAGTTTGGCACAACTTTTAAAAGCAGAACAATATATTTTTTTCACAGGTAAATAATGACTGCATTCCGACTAAGTCACATACTAAAACTTTTATCTAAGGGCTGACTTGCACATGTGCAGGATATTTTATTTATACAGCACTTTATACAGAACATCCAGGCACACCTACATCAGATTGCATTCATATTTGTAGCAAATGTTGAAACATAATCACACTTTCAATCTGAGAGTAATTAAAGTGGTTTGTACATTGTCATTCAGTGACAATTATTTACACTTGTACTGTCATTTCAAGACTCCCTATGGATGATTTCTTTCAACTTTAAACAATGCATTTCCAAACTATCTTTTATACCCATTTGAAGCATAGAACAAGCATTTAAATGTAAAAAGTGATTTGAAAAAGCAAATATATGATTGCGACCACTATTACAGAAGCGACACTTTGTTATCCAGGGTAAAACGATGAATGAGACCTCACTGTTTGTATTTTAAGCATTCATGAGACCTCCTTATGCAGAATAACAAGCTTTTGTGTTTTTTAGAGAAGTAATAAGCAGTGAATAAATCATTGCCTATTATATCCATCGAAGGTACCTTTAAAAAATCTTAATAATTACACCAAATCTTGCAAACTTCAAAACAAGTCACTCAATGGAATGATCTAATTTAACATTCATATGTTAGCAGTCATAGTCAAAATATTTTCTTTAATAATTGCAATTATTGTTATTTCTTATTTGAAACCAACCGACAAAGAACAAAGCACAATTATAACACAGTGACAACAATTCAATAAAATTACTGAACCTGAATTCTTTCTGATTCAAGTACAGCAAGTATAATCTTCTTTATGACAATAAAGCTTTAGACTCTAATCTCATAGATCAACCCAACAGTAAGGTTGTCCTCTTTAACATTGCATTTCTACATCTGATGCACAATTCCAGTTCTGTTTACCACCCTCAGCCATTCCAGTACATCCATAAAGTTTTTTATGACCTGTGCTAATCTCTGACATATGACCCCAGTGGGATTTAAGTAAATTCCACCCATTTGTTCACAAGTGTTGCAACTGCATTCCCCCTCTCTCAACAGTCCCTGAGCACTGGTTTCATTTATTTCACACAAGTATACACGATAACTGTTAACTCAATAAAGCTTTTGAAGTAACTTTTACAGAGAGAGACGTCATAGATGGCTGGCTAAGCTGGTTTATGGATACATGGTATACACCTTTTGGGGTTACTGTATATCCAAATTCCAAAAATCCTTTCATGCTCTCCAAAAAGAGTAGTGAAGATCGTGAACTTTGAAGATACATATGAGATATTCTAACTAAGAGGCAATACTAAAGCTCTAAAACAACATTCACAACGACAGGCTAAACGTAACACAATAGCATAAATCTCAGACAAACAGCGAGCTTTACAAGACATCCCTGATAAATGGTGGTTCCGATGCATGTAGTGCAGAAGAAGCAGCAGTTTTTAGGATGATGTTAGATGATGAGAGGACATGGTAAAGATCATCCACGTTGGTCAGAATAAAGTTCACATGCAGAGCAAATACAAGCCCTCTCCACCTAAAGCCGGTGCACACAGTGCGATTTTTTCAACAATTTTGCAGTCTGATACAAATTTCAGGAATCGCAAAAAATCTGTAGGGCAAAAATCTACATACTCTGGCCCTGTCTCAAATGCCGCATATGATGAGGACTTGCTGCCTTGGACTGATCTGGACTCCACAGTGGACAACTATGCAACAGTCCATGTTGCATTACGTCACCAAAGAGTGGACTCAGGAGACCGCAATGGCTAAAGAATCAAGCATTCTAGCCTTTTAAATTTCCTTTTAAAAAATCAAATCCCATCCCAGGTGTGTTTGACTTTCTTCTGCAGAACAAAATATTTTCAGAAGAATATTTCAGCTCTGTAGGTCCATACATTGCAAGTGAATGATGGTCAGAACTTTGAAAGCTCCAAACATCACATAAAGGCAGCATAAAGTAATTTATACGATTCCAGTGTTTAAATGTCTTCTGAAGTGATATAATAGGTGTGGGTGAGAAACTATAAATCTCTTTCACTTCCACATTCTTATATGTTTGTTTTTTGGTGAATCGTATTATTCGTGCATATCGCCACCTACTGGTTGGGGCTGGTTGAAAGTGGAGATTTATATTATAAAAGGACTTAAATAATTATCTGTTTCTCACCCACACCTATCATATCGCTTCTGAAGACATGGTTTTAACCAGTGGAGTAGTATGGGTTACTTTTATGCTGCCTTTATGTGCTTTTTGGAGCTTCAAAGTTCTGGCCACCATTCACGTACATTGAATGGACTAAGAGAGCCCAGATATTTTCCCTAAAATCTTTGTTTGTGTTCTGAAGAAGAAAGAAAGTCATTCACATCTGGGATGGCATGAGAGTGAGTAAATTATGATGCACAGTTGATCACTTTGTCAACACATTCAATTGTGAGTCCCAAAATTTATATTGTACAGTTTGCTGTAAACTACAGTTGATGTCGCACCTGCAGAGTCTGCCTTGCATTTTATACAAGATCTTACCAGGGTCATGTTAGACAATGTATGTGACAAGTGAAAATCCTAATGGACAGACAAAGAAAGAACTAAATCGAAAACTGTGCACCTGGCTTAACCAGAATAGCCACTCCATGCATTAAAACTCAAACACAAATAATCATCATTAGTCTTACAAAAAAACTTCCTGTGTAGTGCACAGCAGTGAAAAATAGCTACAGCATAGATCAAGTTGATGATCCCAGTGACGATATAAAAGATGCACAGTGCGATCATTTTTGAGAACAGAAATTCACTAATTCATAAAGGTTTTTTTTTTTTTTTTTTTTTTTAAGAAAGCACAAACAAGCCATTCTCTTAAGGTCATGTATAACATAATAACAATGGATTTATACAGATAGACATATAGAGCTATATATATATATATATATATATATATATATATATATATATATATATATATATATATATATATATATACTTTCTAATTAATACAACTTGCTCTTTGCAAGGTGTGATGAAGAGTTTGTTTCACATAGTGAAACCCAGTTGGGGAAGAGCATGCATTGGTCTATGTGCTAATGCCAGAACGGTTTCGATGTCGCTGGTTCTGTCCAGTTTCATCCAGGTGTCTAGAATGAAGGGGTGGAGTGCCTTTTCCCAGGATGCTTCAATGATGACACTGGACAAAACACAAACTTAAGGTTATTGGACAGTAACACATCGCAGTACAATTTACATGTTTAACTTTTGCATTTAGGGCATGACTAGTCACATTCTCATTTATACTTACATGAAATATTCTATAGTCTTTTACTCTGACTCAGCTAGAAAAAAGAAAAGAGGCCTTAATCAAACCAAGAAACTATTGACAACTAATGACTACATTCTGTTGGTTGGAATTTGTGGAAGTTCAATCCCTTTAAATAATGGCTTGGAAGCATATGAAAGGGAAATGTACTTTGGACTTGTACTGTTTCAATTGTTTAAAGAATCAGTCGTTAATCTTTGTTTAGGGCAATTGGGGTAAAATGGCAAATGAGGCCACAGTGACTCACCCTTGTCTCTTCCATTTCGCATGTTCTCCTCCTCTTCCTCCAGCCCATCATCCACTGTGAGATTTACAAATGATTTACCATTAACACCATGGATGAAGTACTACAGAGATCAGAGGCAAGCATACAGTACAAGTGTACCTGAGTTAAGTTCTTTCACTAGTGACGACATCGTGTTTGTGATTGAGTCCGCAGCCACCAAAAGATCATTACGGAGATTTCTTGGTACATCTGGATGAAAAAGGATATTCAGATCACAATATTCTATTTTTTAACTAAAAAAAAAAAAAAAATCTGTCATCATTTACTTACCCTCAAGTTGTTCCAAACCTATATATATATAAATATATATATATATATATATATATTTTCCCAGTGGAACTAAAAAGGAGAAGTTTGGGGTGCTTTTTTCCATAAAATGAAAGTGAATGGGGACGGCACACTCTGTGCTTCAGAAGACTGGTAATATTGCACAGGAGTCATATGGACAACTATGTTGTGCTTATTTGTTCTTTTTGAGCTTGAAATACCTAGTTTACATCCACTTTCATTGCATAGAAGAGATCAGCTTGGATATTCTAGTAAACATCTCATTTTGTGTTCCACAAAAGACAAAAAAAATTAATAAAAAATCACACAGGTTCAGAACAGAATTTTTAGTTTAGTATGAACTGTTCCTTTAAAGGGATAGTTCACCCAAATATGAAAATTTTCTCATCATTTACTCACCCTGATGCCATCCCAAATGTATATAACTTTATTTCTTCTGTTGAACACAAACGAAGATTTTTAGAAGAATATCTCAGCTCTGTAAGTCCTCACAATGCAAGTGAATGGGTACCAACATTTTTGAAGCACCAAAAAAGCACATAAAGGCAGCATAAAAGTTATCCATAAGACTCCAGTGGTTAAATCCATGTCTTCAGAAGCGATAAGGTAGGTGTGGGTGAGAAACAGATCAATATTTAAGTCCTTTACTATAAATTCTCCTCCTTGCCCAGAAGGTGGTGATATGCACGAAGAAAGTGAATCGCCAAAAACAAAATAACAAGTTGAAAGTGAAAGTGTAGATTGACAGTAATAAAAATGACTTAAATATTGACCTGTTTCTCACCAACACCTATCATATCGCTTCTGAAGATATGGATTTAACCACTGGAGTCATATGGATTACTTTTATGCTGCCTTTATGTACTTTTTTGGAGCTTCAAAATTTGGTACCCATTCACTTGCATGGTGAGGAATTACAGAGTTGAGATGTTCTTCTAAAAATCTTCGTTCGTGTCCAATAGAAGAAAGTAAGTCATACATATCTGGGATGGCATGAGGGTGAGTAAATTATGAGAGAATTTTCATTTTTGGGTAAACTATCCCTTCAATGTTTTATGTTAACTTTTACTGCTATCAGAATGTAGATTTGATGATATGTGGTTTGCCTAGCCTCAGTCTCCTCACCCTGAGAGAAGGCATCCAGCACGTCATCTCCGACCCCTGCCAGGCAGTCCTGCGGCGTGTGTGTCGGGGTTGAACCGGCCGAGGTGGAGCGGATTGGCATAGGCATGGTGCAACTGGCACTGTGGCTGGGAGAGGAGTGGGGTGAACCCCCCGTCTGAACCTGAACGAGGGGTGTGAGGGAAGTATGTTAAGAAACTAACAGGGTAGAGAAAGCAGAAATTACACTAGTTGTGTAGTATCCTGAACCTCCTTTGATCCCTCGTTCCCCTAATGAACCCAAATTAGCACAACTAGTGCAGACACATCTACAGATAACTGATCTAGAATTATATCAGGGGTCCTCAATAAGAGATTCACAAGGTCCATGGCGGTACTGCAAGGGGGCCCATCAATTATTGTTTGAGCTCAATTTTTGTTAAAAAAAATAAATAAAAGTATGCAAACAAAAAATAAAAAATATAACTTCAAAATATAACTTCAGCCCTGGCAAAAGAAAATAAAGTTGAACTAAATGTTGCATTGTCCCTCCCACATTGTAATGTAATGTAAAATGTAAAGTATGTGACTGTATACTGTATATCATTAATGATTATTTTAATGGCTTTGCAAAATAAGCATAAAAAAAAACCAAACAAACAAAAAAACAGTGTGTATATACTGTACATCCATATGGAACTGCACACACGTTATTAAAGGTCAGCCTTAAAACGCATCAAGAAATTGTATGTAACAGCGTGTCTCTGCTCTGTCTCTCTATAGATCGCAACAGTGCCCGTCCACTTTTCTCAATCATTTTTCCCATTCATTTTTTCCATAGGGATTTTATAAAAATCTTCATTTAAGAGTTCTAAATCATGAACAAACCAACCAGCAAGGAGGTAAATCACAACATTAAAAAATTACTTTGAGTATTTGGAAATTGGACAAAAAGACAAAGGTACAAGACTATGTCCTTATCATCTGTAATGATGGAATGAACAACAATCCAACAAAGTATTGCAAATTTAGGAAAAATTGATTACTTATTTTTTCTCCCCTTTTTCTCCCCAATTTGGAATGCCCAATTCCCAATGCGCTCTAGGTCCTCGTGGTAGCTTAGTGACTCGCCTCAATCCGGGTGGCGGAGGACGATTCTCAGTTGCCTCCGCGTCCGAGACCGTCAACCTGCACATCTTATCACGTGGCTTGTTGAGCACGTTACCATGGAGACATAGCGTGTGTGGAGGGTTCACGCTATTCTCTGTGGCATCCACACACAATTCACCACGAGCCACACCGAGATCGAACCACATTATAGCGACCACGAGGAGGTTACCGCATGTGACTCTACCCTCCCTAGCAACCGGGCCAGTTTGGTTGCTTAGGAGACCTGGCTGGAGTCACTCATCACACCCTGGATTCGAACTCACGACTCCAGGGGTGGTATTCAGGGTCAGTACTCACTGAGCTACCCAGGCCCAAATTGATTAGTTTATTGATTAAGTATAGTAACAATATATTTTAATTTTATAGCAAAAAATATAAACCTTAATATTTTGAGAGTGTAGGAGACTGCTTGATTACATCATTCACACTGATTCATGAAAATGGGCAGCTATTGCCACTATTCTCTGATATGTGGCTCTTTTTCTCTTCCGGATCAGGAATTTCGCTATTAAATGTGTTTTTGTTTTTTGTTTTTTATGAAGTTGAAATAACAAAGACTGATGGCTTCAACAGAAGCATATACAGTACCTTCGATTAAAGGGATAGTTCACCCAAAAATGAAAATTCTCTCATAATTTACACAGCCTCATGATATCCCAGATGTGGATGACTTTCTTTCTTCTGCAGAACACAAACAAAGATTTTGAGAAGAATATTTCAGCTCTGTAGGTCCATAGAAGGTGGTGAATGGTGGCCAATGGTGAAGCTCCATAAAGCATATAAAGGCAGCATAAAAGTAAAATGTTTAAATCCATGTCTTCTGAAGCGATATGATAGGTGTGGGTGAGAAACAGATCAATATTTCAGTCTTTTACTTTAAATCTCCTCTTTTATATTCACATTAATGTTTTTGCGAATTGCATTATTCGTACATATCGCCACCTACTGGTTGGGGCTGGTAAAAGGGGGAGATTTATATTATAAAAGGACTTAAATAATTATTTGTTTCTCACCCACACCTATCATATCGCTTCTGAAGACATGGATTTAACCAGTGGAGTCGTATGGATTACTTTTATGCTGACTTTATGTGCTTTTTGAAGCTTCGAATTTCTGGCCACCGTTCACTTACATTGAATGGACTAAGAGAGCCCAGATATTTTCCCTAAAATCTTTGTTTGTGTTCAGCAGATGAAAGAACATCATACACATATGGGACAGCATAATGGTGAGTAAATGATGACAAATTTTTCATTTTTGGGTAAACTATTCCTTTAACAACCTTTGAGCTCATGGTAGGTCTGTCTTTAAAGACTTATTAGTTCTTGCTAATAATCGATTCCACTGTGGAAAAAAAAATAATAGGATTTTTATTTCTGGAACCCGAGAGTTGGGCTCTATTCACCAAGGGGTTTTTGTCCTGAAATAGGGTATAGACCACTGATCTATATCTTTTGGTAGTCTCTATGTTATGCATTCTCCATGCATCTTATTTTCCTGAGAACTCACAGAGAAGCATGCGAGTGCCATTAGAAGAGCAAAATGATGGTCAAAAAGGGGTGCACTGTCCCACAGATTGGTGCAGGGCCCAGGGCCGGTGGCCAATTGCCAGGCAGCAGATGGCTGACCAGACTGCAGTCACATTATACGTGAGGCGCTTAGCCCTGATGCAAGGAGAGCAGGTCTCTGATATTTGGCAGGGAGATATGCGGCTCGCGGTCCCTCCCTGGGTCACAGGAACAAAGCAGCGGGACTCACCCACTGAGACGGTCTGTGATCAGCCCACCAGACACTGACAATTAATTCTCATTATGAAAATTGTATTTATAAACACTTTCAAAGTTTTCGACTTCTTAGTTGTGGAATATGCATAGCTAATGGCTTTACAGTATTAAATGGTACCAGTTACCTGGTAGGAATAATTCACCGGAAATGTTTTGTTATATTTTACTCACATCGTTCCAAAACTGTATGAATTTCTCTCTGTGGAACACAAAAGTTGTTTAGCAAGAGGTTCATATAATGAAAATGAATGGGGATGGACACTGTCAAGCTCAATGTAAAAAAAGCACCATAAAAAAAGTCCATAAGACTAATGTGCTATATTCCAAGACTTCTGAAGCCATACAATAGCTTTGTGTGAGGAACAGACCGAAATTAAGTCGTTATTCACAGAAAATGTTCCTTCCTGTAGCACTGGAGTCTCATCTGTGCTTGCACACATTCAAATTTGCCATGTGACGTGTCAGTGACAACAAACACTATTGGCTTTCAATAGGTCATTTGTCTCATGACCGATCGCAACCTGATACATATGAATGTTTTGAAATGACGCATGTGCAAATGACATTTGAGATCAACAGCTGAAAGAAGATTATCAGTGAATAACATCTTTTTTTTATAATTTTTTATCCCATTTCTCCCCAATTTGGAATGCCCAATTCCCACTACTTAGTAGGTCCTCGTGGTGGCGTGGTTACTCACATCAATCTGGGTGGTGGAGGACAAGACTCAGTTGCTTCCGCAACTGAGACAGTCAATCTGCGCATCTTATCATGTGGCTTGTTGTACATGACACCGCGAAGACTCACAGCATGGGGAGGCTCGTGCTACTCTAGGCGATCCACGCACAACTTACCACGCGCCCCATTGAGAGAGAGAACCACTCATCGCGATTGCCAATTTGGTTGCTTAGGAGACCTGGCTGGAGTCACTCAGCACACCCTGGATTCGAACTCACGACACTAGGGGTGGTAGTCAGCGTCAATACTCGCTGAGCTACCCAGGCCCCCCAGGGAATAACATCTTAAATTTTGGTCTGTTCCTGACTCAAAGCTATTCTATATTCATAGTGTCAGAACTCCTGGAATACAGTGTACAAATCTACTTTTATAGTATTTTTGTCCACATTTTTTGCACCATCCATTTTTGTTGCAGGAAAATAGCAGCTTGAACACTCCTTTCTTCTTTTATGTTCCAAGGAAGAAAGAAAATTGTACATATTTAACACGATATAAGGGTGAGTAAATGATGACAGCACTTCCATTTTTGGGTGAACTATTCTTTTAAATCACTCTATTACGTCGCTAAGAAAAATCCATGTTTCAAGTATGTGAAATCTGTTTACCTTTTACTTGTTAACTGTCTAAAGTGTTTTAATGTAAAATATGTACAGTATGTTAGAAACAAAAACAGCAGCTGTGACCCAACATGTTTACAGAATACATGAGCTTTATTAACGGAAAACTTACTGCCTGTTTCTGCTCTTCATCCTGTCAGCCAGACGATGAGAGATGACAGCGAGTGAAAGCAGACACGTGAGAGACATTGACCAGAGGAAAAAAGGAAGAGAGAAAAAAGAGAGACACAAAGTGAACATACAACTAAACAATGAATGATGTTCATAAATAGCAAGAAAAATAAAAAGCCAGTGAACTTGAAGAACTGAATATATATATTGGTCATAATGAACATACAAGCAATCTTAAAGTCAACATGAAATTGCATTCAAAACACATTTACTTCCATAGTGTGACTTATTTCTGAATGAAACAGAAAATTAAATGTGGAAAAAGATTACAAAAACATTTTAACCATTGGGAAGTGATTGGTGCATGAAAAGTCCAGACCTAAATGTGAGTTTGCTATTTACTGTGCAGGACTACTCCTCTCCTGAAACACCACCAGCACTCTTTTGAGACTTTTTTGGGGAGCCTTTTTGACATTCTACATTATTGGTAATGTTTCTTAATCAAATCTATTGCTTATTTGCTATTATTGCCATAATTTTTATTCCATTAATGCAAACCAGCTTTTAATTTCTTCATTAATTTTTGGCAAGATTTCAAAAGGCTAAAATAACTACAACAGTAGCTTAAAACTGTATGTAGTTAAACTCTAAGTAGATACAGTATTTGTTATTTGTTATATTAACATTAACCAGTCATTAAAACTAACCTAGGTAAAGTAAGCAGAAAAAGAATGCAGTTTCAGAGGTGTGAACAAATTGCATTAATGAATTGTGCACAATAAGACCAGCAATGTGTATTAAGACAGTAAATAGAGACAGTTTTGATTTCATTTGACAAAAATAATCACCAGGGATTTTGTACCTTAAGTAGCCTCATAAGTCCTTCTAGTTGTACCATCAGTTCTCTCCTGCTTTCCTGAAGTGCTGACATGCGCCTCTCCAGCTCATCCTTTCTGTGCCTGAAGAATATTATATGCATTCACTGGCAAATTAACAAATTAACCACCATATGAATCATGCAAATCAATGACTGCCAAATATACTACTTAAAAGGGACATATCCTGGAAAACAGGGTTTGCTCTGCTCTTTTGAAATAAAGGAGATTCTTGTTCTGCTGTATGTGGACATAATGTAACGTTCACAACGCAAAGCACCCTCACAAGTCTGCCGAGACAATTTATGAAATCTAAACTGTACATATACTTTCCCTGCCCAGCAGCCCAGATGAACCACAGTTTGAACTGTGTCAATACACAGTTCAGTGAGGTTACCCAATCAAAACGGAGGTCATTTCCATACACTAATCTTAAAGATACATTAAAATAAAAACAAAAACCAGAGAGATATCAGTCATGTAAAACTAAATTATGATTGTTTTTACTGCAAGCTATGGGGCACCTTAAACGTGTGGTAGAGGATTTATTTTCTGAAATAATTTTGTAACCACAAAATTAACCATGGTTTTACCTACTACAATAACCACAAATTATTGTATTTGTACAATGGTATTTGTAGGGGGGCCTGAGTAGCTCAGCGAGTATTGACGCTGACTACCACCCCTAGAGTCGCGAGTTCGAATCCAGGGTGTGCTGAGTGACTCCTGCCAGGTCTCCTAAGCAACCAAATTGGCCCGGTTGCTAGGGAGGGTAGAGTCACATGGGGTAACCTCCTCATGGTCACGATTAAGTGGTTCTCGCTCTCAATGGGGCGCGTGGTGAGTTGTGCATGGATCGCGGAGATTAGCATGAGCCTCCACATGCTGTGAGTCTCCACGATGTCATGCACAGCAAGCAACGTGATAAGATACATGGATTGACTATCTCAGAAGTGGAGACAACAGAGACTTGTCCTCCGCCACCCGGATTGAGGTGAGTAACCGCACCACCACGAGGACCTACTAAGTAGTGGGAATTGGGCATTCCAAAACTGGGGAGAAAAGGGGAGAAAATTAAAACATATTTTATTCATGATATTTGTAGTTAAACATAGTAATAATACAGGAAAACCAAAACTACAGTAATAATTATTCTGCCAAAAAAACATGGTTACTACAGTTTTACGATAGAGACAACACGGTAAATTCGTTGTACATGTACGTACCTTGTTTTTTAAACCATAGTTCCTTCCAAAAAACATGGTTACTGCATAGTGAAACCATGGTTAATTTTGCAAAGGGATGTTTTTTGGTAGGAACCATGGTTTCAAAAAGTAAGTAAAACTAACTGCAGTAACCATATTTGTTTTTTTTTCTACAGAATGATAAAATAATTTTAATTGAGAGGGAATGCAAAACTATTTCAAGGAAATGCAAAACCTATTGTGAGAGAATGCAAAACTAATAATGAGGGAACACAAAACTATTTCAGAACATAAATTCCCTCCCTCAAGGTTGCTTACTGAGGTCCTCCTTTGACTAACATAAAAATAATTTATGTGTGACAAAAGTGTAGAATCTAGCCCCTTTGAAGAATCTTTTAAGAAACTTGGAAGGTACTGCTCAGATATTCACACAATATATCTAAATAAAACCAAATCAAAGAGGACAAAAAAACAAAAACAAAAAAAAACTGTTTTATCAGTGCATAATGTAAATGTACTCATTAGACCCAATCATGAAAACGAAGTAATTTGGCTCCTGCCCTCTGGTGCCCATAAAAGGTACTCCATTTAAATGACTAGTACAATGACTATGAGGATTCAAATCCCACCTAGTCCATTTAAAACCTGTTGCTTTAAACAAACTTTAAAAACAACCTTAAATGTTCAGAAATGCTCTGCCAATTATGCAACTTAAGTCAGTGACATTGAAAAGTCACATTTTTTTTTTTTACATTGTTGCAGTTCTGTTATTTAACTCTTGTTGGCACAGCAGTCATTGTGTTTTGTTTTATGCATGCGTACTGTATGTACAGTATGTGTAAATGTGTTTGTGTACCGTAGCAGTCGTAGTTCTGCCAGCAGAGTGGGGTTCTGCTGGGCTTTCTCAGGGGTGGGTTGAGAAGCCTGCTCATGTTCTAGACGTAGACGCTGGATTTCCTGCAGAATCTCTCTATATCCATGTTATAGCAAACACATTAACCAAAATGAACACAAAATTAACTAAGTTCAAAAGTGGAATAATTCTATTTTTTTTCCTTAGTTTCCTGATAAAGACAGAAAGTCTTACTGGTTTGGAATGACATGAGGGTAAATTATGACCGGATTTTAGGTGAACTATTCCTTTAATGATTAATTCATAAATAATTGTTTGTAATTACATTTACTAAATGATTACAGTATTTCAATGAGCATTGTTCTTGTATGGGATACTATTAACAGTAATTATAAGTGCTTAATGAGTTATTTTAAGATCGTAGCTGTAGTGTTTCAATGTCAAAATTAAAATGCTCTGAATTTTGGAAATGTATAAAACAGTAAAGACCTCCACTTATTACGATCATAAACATACCTATTTTTGTTCTCTAATTCTGCGATGAGCTGCCTCTGTTGCTTATTAGCATCGAAGTTGAAACTCAGATCTGTTGGAGGGCATTGCTGAAAGACAAAATGATTAGAGGAGAATATTAAATGATATTAAAATGTTAAATGAACACATCAAACAATGTATTGCCTAATGACTGTAATATAAAAGCCAGCTGTACACCATAATGCATGTATAAAAAAGGTTTAAAAAATGTTCCCCTTGTTCAAATAACACAAATGTGTCCTCTTGAAACTTTACAAGCTTTGTATCATCAGTAGGTGAATGTGTGCTTGGTAATGTGTAGAGATGTACAGTTTGTGTGTGTTTTCTCACAGTAGAGTTGCTGGCCTCCGCCGCCAGACGTGCAGCGTATCGAGCGATAAGACGATGCTCTTCATCCAGTCTGCTGGGACTCTCAAGAGTGCTACTGTCCAGACAGAGAGAGAATGAGAAGAAATAGAAACAGCAGGAGGATGAGAGTGATGAGGCATCAGACAAAGGATGACTGTGAATTTACACAAATCAGCATGATTAATAAAATATCTCAAATGATAGATGACCATATGGGAGCAGTGTTGAGGAAGCTGCTTTGAAAATGTGGCTTCCCAAAACTATGAGCTACTCATAATTTTAAGAGGTTAAACTACAGTCAAGATACTAGTAGTGAAAGACAAATAAGACAAATAAGTTGGATAAAATTTGGTCATAAAGAGTTAATTGGCACTGGCTAATAACCATGTCCATTTATCCAATTAACGCGGGTGTTAAGCCCCCATGTGTCAAATCTAATGTATAATATAAATGTAACTAAATATGAAATAAACATTCTAATAATAAACCTTGTGATGAGGAGGAGGGCGTGGCCAGGCCGTGACAATGCACGGCCGGCGCTGAATCAGATGATCAGCGGGAGAGCGAAATAAAGGGGAGCTGGAGGCGTCAGTTCGAGAGAGAGAGACGCATGCGACTGCGTTGCATGTGTGTCCATGTGTTTATGTTTGTTTGATGTTGAGTTTTTGATTAAACTTTATGCTGACTGTTCAGCCGGTTCAAGCCTCCTCCTTGACTGTCTTTAACTGTTACAGTGTCATGTTAAATATTGTGAGAAATAAGTGTTCATTTAAATTTATCAATGGTATGTACGTCTCAATTCCCATCGGTAAATTGGACTTTTTATACTATATTGGCATTATATCGACCACGCTCCACTGTATTGGTATCGGCATCAGCGACTGAGAAATCCATATCAGTTAACCACTACAAGATAACCTTTTGAGAAAGTTGTTAGCTACACTACAAATTACTAATGAATTACACTGTACAAGTCGCTAATTGAAGCTATTTAAGAGGGGATAACATCTTTAAATGAATACATTTCAGATTATGGGCTCTATTTTATGAGTGCTAGCGTTAAGCGCAGCGCTATGCCATAAGTCATAAGTGCAAAGTCAATGGGAATGGCCATGAAGTTTTGGAATTTTCGTGCAAGCATGCGCTAAGTCTAGGCGCAAGTGGGTTTGGTGAAATCGCCCATGCAACGCACAAATGGGCTGGCTCAAGTGCAGTTTAATTCTGAGGTTTTCTCCAGTTATTATTCCACCATCTGCATCATATTATATAGTTTATTCCCTGCCAAGCACCAGTGATAGGCCTATAAACAAAGGCAGCACATTAATAATTTGGTAGTGTAAATGGACTGTGTGCAATGAATTAGAAGTATTGAAAATCATGTTCTTTTGTGCATTAACTGCATTCTTGATGATTGTCTGGCATATTTCTATGACAGTGACACGCTCCTTTTATACGCATGGAAAATGTGATTCTTGTCAGAATTTGGATGTACGCTCCGTTAAATTACAGAGAATATAAGTATTATTAATCTTTTTCATCTGACACACAAATCATGGCTAGTATTAACAGTGATTGTATCGGCACGCACTTCATTTAGAAGTTCGATTTTGATTTTGAAAAATGTTATTGATTTATTGAAGTACGAAAAAATTAAAACTAAAATATTTCTAAATTCAAAATGACACTTCAAACTAAACAAAATTATAATCAAAATAACGAAGTGGTCAGAAAAATCATGCCAATTCCAAACATTTTACTCTCTCCAACTTCTTCCACTGGCTCGTTTTGCAGTGACTTTTGCGAAGTGCCACAACAGGTGGAAAAATACCATTACGAATTAGATCATAAATACAATTGTAAATTTAAACATATTAATAATAATAATAATAATAATAACAATAATAAAATAAATCATGACCTATAGATGATAAAACTCATTTAACACTGTTTCATAGAAGATGGCTACAACTCTGATGGTAAAGGACATAATTTGATGTTCCACTATATTTTCAGAGTTTGGACTTTATTAATACCTGCTGGTGGAATCTCCAAATTGCAAATGCATGAACTACTTTAAACTTTACCTAGTTTTCAGACATCTTAGCGCAATGATCTATTTCTCAGGAAAATAGCAAATTGCGCTTCGCGCCACTTCATTACCATACAATACACCCACAGTTTGCGCGCATACACCCACAATGGCGCAA
This sequence comes from Myxocyprinus asiaticus, assembly GCF_019703515.2. Taxonomy (NCBI): domain Eukaryota; kingdom Metazoa; phylum Chordata; class Actinopteri; order Cypriniformes; family Catostomidae; genus Myxocyprinus; species Myxocyprinus asiaticus. The sequence continues at coordinate 29,911,291 of NC_059363.1, forward strand.
ACACTCCCACCAATGCCCACTTGCGCTGGCACGAAAATTGCGATTAAAATTATCGCTCTTACGAAAATTGGATGAGACATTCTGCACGGTCGTTGCACATCGCGCTGCGCACTCACAAAAATAGAGCCCTATATTATAAAAAAAAAAACTAAAAATACACAGCCTATTATGTATAAACTGAACAAAAACAGCAGTACTCAACGAATATTTTTTATTTATTTTTTTGCTATAAAAAAGGAAGAATGTCAAGAAAAAATTTGAGTGGTGACTCGAATAATCAGTGAACCAGTACAAATACTGCTGTACCGATTCATTTGGGTGAACCAATTCGCAGAGAGAGAGACTCTATCTGAGAGAGACATTCCAAGAAATAAAAACAGCATTTTGGCATACTACAACACAACTTCTTGGATTAAAAAGGAGCTCTGGTAGCCTTTGTCTCAATGGATCTACAACACAGGCATATCAGCACTGGATGCTTAGGCCTCTCATACTGTGGCTGGATCTTATGTTAAAGGGTTCAGCATATGGCTGGAGCAGATGATGGAGCATATGTTATCTTTCCTCATTAAGTGCATTATATTTAGTGAGCGAATTGTGCATATGTGTGAATGTGTATGTTCAGGCAGCTAGACACCACACGCTTACACAAAACACTCTGTAATCAATATGCAAACACAACATTCATCAATCAAATATAACATATAGGCACCATATGGTTTTGAATGCTTATTCAGATAATACAGTAAGAGACAAATGACTTGCATAGAGCTTTACTGCTGTGTTGATCCCAGCATGGCCCTGTAAGTGTGATCTGAACTCTCTCTGTCTCTGGGGAGTGATTCATTAAGAGGGCACTTTCTTTGCCAGCACTCTCACAGAGAGGCATGATGTTTATAATAACGTCACACTGAGAAAGATCCTCTGGAATCCACTTGTTGTTATGGCACCCTGACAATGACTGTTGAGCCCTTATATTGACATTTAAGTTGTGCTCCCCCAAAACTAAACATCTATCAAAGTATTGCTCCAACAAAAAATAGTGTCTTGTATTTTTCTATAGGGGTTTGCAGCATGATCACACAGGTAATCGACATGCTGCTTCCAAATGTTCATGTACTCTGAATTCAACCCTATTCCTCCTAATTACTGACAAGCAGTATCCCACATCAGACATTTTTGCATCAATTCGAAAGTGTTTACCTTGCCCTCTGACACAGGCTCTGGTCCTGTGGAAACTCAAAAACTTGGCCAACCCAGTCACGATGACGTAATGAGAAGGAAGCAGATAGATACTAATATTCCTTAAAGTACAACAAGAATAACGATTCTAAAAGAAAAATGTGTCCACTAAAAGTTATGCTGTCCTGGCTGTGTGCAGCACCTGCTGCATATCCTTCCAAAGGATCCCAATGACAGGAAAAAAGTGTCTGAAGCCTATTTTAATAAGGTCCCTGAATAGTTATTTTGTGATCCTGTCAAAATGTAATACAGGCTTTGCAAAGAGGCTGTTATTGAAGGATGAGTCAGTGCAGACTATATTAGATCTGCCAGCAACCCACAGCCTGTTTAATTCAATATGTAAGGGTCAGTGAGAGGGTAGAAAATGGTCATGAAAAACAATAAACTAAAAAACGATATAAGGGAAAACAATGGTTATTAATGATTATTAACGAAATATAGAAGGTGATGTGAATTCCTTAAAAAAAAAGAAAGAAAAAAAAATAGCAGTTTGTATGTCAGATAGAGGATGAAAAATGATAGTGAAAATCTAAATTATATTTTTGGCACAACAGCACTTAACTAATATTATAAGAATACTTTATGGGGAATTTGTTTTATGATATAACCCCTTTAAATGCAAAAGTCGATAAAGTCTTCCTAGAAGGTAAATGGAGAGCATATCAACATACATTCTTTTTTCAGGTGGAGTCTATGATTTCATATCCAATGACAGGTGTTCAATACTCACTTAACTTCAAATTAAAAACTTATTCAGAGCAAATGGAAAATGATATTTCTGTTCTGGCAGCAAGACTGGCTCTGACCCAGCAGGTGATAAATTCTATACAAGACCACTTGTCCTTGAAAGCCTGACCCGGTAAATTAAAGTTTACTGGAGAGGGTGCACCGTCAGCAGAGGCTCACGTTCATTGCCTACAGTTTTGACATCCCTACAAGGCCATAATTATATTGAAACTTGGAAAGAGAGGGGGGTGATATTCTATTTTAAAGGACAAAACCTTTTAACCAAGTTCAGGACCTCTTGAATGATCCCAAGGAGTTTCACATGAGCCTTATTGTATAGGTAATGAGAAGAATATTCAGGCTGTTATACTACCTTCAAGTCAAGTCAGAATGATCATATTTAAGAGTTGAGTGCACATGAATCCCACAACAATGGTGTAATTTACCCAACGTGATCTCGTTAGTCGTAGATATTCTTGCGTAAAGTGTGGTTCGCACAAACACTCAAACGTACTATAATAATGTATTAACTGCATCTAAACGTAAAGCTTTTTACTTTTAAACACCTTCAGAGACAAACAAATGTTTACGATTCCTTTGGGGTTCAAAGCATGGGTCCATATTTAAATTCAGCAATACAAAGTGTGGAAATGATTATAATTTCATTACTCCCATCTGGATGTAATTTATACTGTACATGCCATTGAAAAGGTCTTCTTCTGACAAAGTTTCTCCATCATTCACATAATGTCCTGCTAATGTATCAGAGTATTGAGCTTGTTCTCCTTCAGCGGTATCCTTGTAAAGGTTCCAGGAATTTCTGTTTCGATCATCCATAAGAGGATTAGGAAAGACTTATGTTTTACATGCAGTGAATACATTGATTAATGTACATTGATAATGAATAGTATGTTTCAGTTTCGATCTAAACAGCAGAAGCAAAGTGGTATTGATCAAAATAATTTGTATTTTGTGAATGTTGGATTTACAATTTAGTTAGTATGTAACTATGTATTTTGTGTACTGTTGCTGAAGAATAAAGCTTCCCAGAAATACCAGTTTCCATATGAGGTTTATGAGTTGACAGGTTTACGTGACAAAACAATATTTTCCTTAATTCTCTGTGGCAGCACACATATGACAAAAATACAGAGATAAAACATCACTTACACACCTAACACCGTGTCCTAACCTTGTGTAATGTGACAAAGTGCCTGGTTTTATCGCATACTTTGCATCTGGTTAGTGCCTGCACAAAAAAGCTCCCTGTGTTACTTGGGATGTCAAACAAAGACTAAAAAAATATGAAACTTTCCAACACATCCAAAGTCACTTGAACGCACATCACATCGTAATTACTTCTGAACTTGTAAGTAGGAACTTCCCAGGAGGACTTGACGGCAGCATTAAATCATGAAGACTGGTCATAAGGTTTATAGACATGGCTGCTAGCCACTTGTACGCCATCCAAATCACGTCCCAGGTTTGTACCAAAGGTCACAACTGAAGTGGAACAGGATGATGATTTTATAATATTGAGCAAGTGAGCATAAAAGTGTCTGTTTCATTAAACTTGAAGAGGAATGTCATTTTGGAAAGTCATCTTCATCAAGCTCTAATGCACAGCATTACTGTCTGAATGAAATCGTCTATAGCTTACAACATGGCAGACGAAATCAATAATGGTGGGTCAAACCAAACATAATTAAATAAGAATGCTAAGCAGTACTCTTTGTGTCCCTGCATATCCATCATCGCCAAAATGAAGTATTTTTTGGCAGATTCCAGTAAACAAAAGTTGAGACGATTGAGTTCTATTTTATGTGTCCTAACCAGGAGCGACATGACAAGATTCTAGCAACAAGCAATTTTTCTGTCATAAAATTAAAATGCTGCATGACGCAAGAAAATAAATCCGCCAATCAGAACAGTGTCTGGACGAGTTCTCTTAGCTTGTGTGCTCTCTCACACCCACAACGCACTGCACAGCTGAAAATCATTACTTAGAACACATACATTGCATTTTCTCGAATTGGGTGATGCTCTTCCCTACGGCATCTCTTTTATGGTTTTCCTTGTGTAACTTTGTGCAAAAAAAAATAAAAAATGCTGATTTTCTTTTGCTGTTGGAGAACAAAAAAATAACATTTGCTGTGGTCTCCCATTCACCACTATAGAAATGTAAACCTGCTACAGTTTACTTCCTCGTTCCAAACCTGTAAATGTGAAAAGGGTCCATTTTGTCAAATCAGTTTTCGATGGGGACGGGGCTACCCAGCACAACGGCGCAGAAATTTTAACCAAGCAACTGACAAAAAGTGCCACTCGTCACTGCTGGTTAATAAAAGAAACTCATATTAACATTGGAGACATAGCTTTTACATTTAAATGTATGCATTTGGCTGAAGCGTTTAGTCAAATTGACTGACAGTCTGAAATAGGGCTGGGCGAAAGGACGGTGTTTTCGGATATCAACAATATCTTACAAAGATCCCAATGACGACTGTGACACTCAGTTGACAGGCGATGATCGACAATATCGGGAAATGGCAAAACCATTGATCTGGGAAATCGCCAAATATATTAAACAGTAGCCCAGGGTGTGAAACTAGCACCCACCAAATGCAACGAGGCTGAATCCAGTTTGCTAGCTCCTCATCCAAATGTATTTCATGCGCGAGTAATTTTGCTCATCTACCCACAACAGGCAGGCAACCTGTATGACGTCTCGGAGTGACACATGACAAGAAATGCTGTTAGACACAAAGACATGCACTTGAAGAAACACACTTTATTATATTTTTAAGAACAGACAAAAGAAAAGCTGTCAGTGCCTGTGTCTGATTCATTGTTTGTTCAGAGGCGTGCAGTGCGAGCCTGTCTTGTGGAACAAGTGCATGTAAAGAGTTTTCACTCTTTTTTTCTGTTTCATTTGTCTGAAAACTGTTTGCAAGAATAATGTAGTCTATGAGAATGCTGCAAATGATCATCTCAGGAGGTGCTGTGAGTTTAGTTAACTTTATTTCCACGGAGAAGTTCGTGGTTAACATGCATTGTGAACGCAGCTCTGCAGGTTCAGTAATATATTTCTTAGTATTAAAGAAACAAAGACGAAAGTGATTAAATCATAAAATAGTACAAGACACGTTCACCTTGAACCTAAAATTGAGTTCTATTTTCTTTTCTTTATGCAGCATTAACTGTATTACCAAAACGCAATGCAAACACAAATTCGATTAGAATACACATTTGGCAGCATTATTTTGGGAACACAAGGGAATTTATTAGGCTTTATTATTATGAATATTATTATCTTTACATTTATGATTGTCTTTAGTTCTTTATTTGTAGGATATTAGTAATTTTCCACTTGTTGTTGTTGACGGATGCTTGTGAGATGGCAAACTGAGCCGTTGGAGATGGTAAATGTTTGGATTTGGGGAGGTAGTTAAATAAGATTTTTTGATCACTTCGTTATTTTAATTGCTTTTTTTGTTTAAAGTGCAATTTGAATTTTGAAATGTCTTTTGTTAAAGTTTTGTCATGTTTCAATAAATGAATTTCATTTTTAAAGCAAACTCAATAAAGCAAAAATATTCACCGACCCTCAGCAGGGGGGTTGACAATATAATCGTATATCACAATATTTTTAAGGCTATTATTGCTAAAATATTTTTTACATATCACCCAGCATAATTTGTATGGTCATGAAGTTTTGTTTTTTTCGTGTAAACAGTAAGTCTAGGTGCAAAATGGTTTAGCGAAATTGCTCACATAAAGCACTAATGGGCTGGATCAAGTGCAATTTAATTCTGTGGTTCATCTCCAGTTATTGCACTGTCAGCGTCCTACTATATAGTCAATTCCCTGTCAAGCATCAGTGATATAAACAAAGACAGCACATTCACAAGAAGGTAGTAATGTAAATGGACTGTATGCAGTAAATTAGAAGAACAGAAATATGGACTTGCATTTTTTTGTGTAACTGCCTCCTTGTTGAATGTCAGGCATAGTTGTATAACAGTGACATGCTCCTTTTATTCACATGGAAAATGTGGCTCCCGGCAGGATTTGAATGTAGGCTCTATTAAATTATAAAGAATGTAAGTGTTATTAATTATAATGATCAAGTGCCACACAAATCATGGCTAGTATTAACAGTGACTGTTGGGGGCCTGGGTAGCTCAGTGGTAAAAGACGCTGGCTACCACCCCTGGAGTTCGCTAGTTTGAATCCCAGGGTGTGCTGAGTGACTCCAGCCAGGTCTCCTAAGCAAACAAATTGGCCCGGTTGCTAGGGAGGGTAGAGTCACATGGGGCAACCTCCTCGTGGTTGCTATAATGTGGTTCGTTCTCGGTGGGGTGCGTGGTGAGTTGAGCATGGATGCCGCAGTGGATGGTGTGAAGCCTCCACACGCGCTATGTCTCCATGGCAACGTGTTCAACAAGCCACGTGATAAGATGCGGAGGCAGCCAGGATTCGTCCTCCACCACCCAGATTGAGGCGAATCACTACGCAACCAGGAGGACTTAAAAGCGCATTGGGAACTAGGCATTCCAAATTGGGTGAAAAAGGGGAACCCCCCCCAAACTGGGTGAAAAAGGGGACTTTGCACTGAGATTAGACATCCTACTCAGATATCTTAGCGCAATGACCCATTTCTCAGGAAATTAGCAAATTGTGCTTTGCAGCACTTCAGTTGTGTACGGTTGTTGCGCTGCGCCTAACACGGTCATGAAAATAGAGCCCAAAATCTCAACCTCAGAATGTGACGTGAACGTGTTAACGTGAACTTTCAGAAGCAAGATGCCGATTTCCCATACGATCATGTAGACCAGTATAGCTACAGGAACAGGAAGCATTTATCACTTGTTGTTTTATCGTGTTGGGCCTAGTTAGGACACATTGTTAAGAAAATTATAATCATGCACATGTTTTTAGTGTCCCTGACAAAAACCCATTTCCAGCACTTGACACTGTACTCACACAAACAACACATGACTGAAAGATTGTGATGTTAGTTTAAAGGTCTCTAAGAAAGACAGAGAGAGTCTGTGTGCTCGATTTAACAGTACCACGTCGTTGATGGAAATAAAGATAAAACTAACATCATGAGGCATCAGGAGAGTCATGCACTTATTTATTTTAGAGGGCACAAGTTGCAGTTTTGCCTTACTTGATGCATTAGGTCTACATTTGTTACTGTAGCTCAACTGGTAGATCATAGCACTAGCAATGCCTAGATTATGGGTTCGAATCCCAGGGAACACAACAAATTTATAAAATGTATACACTGACTGTACTAAGTCGCTTTGGATAAAAGTGTCTGCCTTAAAAGCATAAATGTAAATGTACTACGTGAGATAAGATTTAGAGGAAAGAAATAAACATCTTTAAAAAACTTCTCATCATAAGTGTAAAGGAGCATTCACATGACAGTGATTTGAAGTGAAAAAGCGACCTAAAGTCATACATTTTCAATGAGGGTTGGTGATTTTTGGCATCATGGGCGACAGAACCTGTTGTCAATGCGACAAAGCTGAGCAGAGCTCAGCTTTATGCTAATGAGCAGTGACATGATGCAGCGACTACAAATGGGAATGCAGACAGAAATCCACCATTTACTCTTATCTTGCTCCCTATGTCATGATTCAGTATATCATGAACACGAATTCAGGCACTGGCAAGGGTGTTGATAAAATCCCATCATAATATATAATATTTCTTAATAAACCAAGCAAAATTGCTACTGAACTTGACAACCAGTGATCGCCATGCATTTTCGTTGTATTGAAAAGAGCAGCTTCGACATTGCTGCATGACTGATTCCTCCTTGTGTTCCACCAGAAAAAAAGTAATATGGAGCGACACGAGGGTGGGTACACGATGACAAAATTTTCAGCAAATGAGCAGCGAAAGTGCGTATCGTTTGGATCAAATTTAGAAATATGATTTCTGACATTTTTTTTTTTTTTGCATTCAAAATTCACGTTTGAATGGGCACATCACTTCTGTGTGGCATATACAATCTCCCTTGCATTCAAAATCCACGTTTGAATGGACATGTCACTTCTGTGTGGCATATACAATCTCCCTCAACTGCCGGCCTCATTAAAACGCTCCGCCTGAGGTTCAAAAGTCGAGGCGAGTCAGCTCCTTTCAGACTGACTGTGATAATTACGCTGAGGAGCTTCATGTAGGATGAAGTGTTTACCCATCCAATCATATCGCTTGGGCTATATTTAGAGCCAAATACACAGAAGCCAACCCTTCACTGTGCACATCATGTCACATTTGGTCCATTTAAGTGATTTGTTGTCACGACACGCGTCGCTCCGAGGCACAAAAAGTATTTTAGCATTCACCCGATATTACGTACTGTCAGGGCCCCGACACAATGACAAGAAATATAACGGCTTACTTTCCAATATGAGTTGCCGGACGACACAAGAAATCCTGAGAGAAAAGAGCTTCTTTGACAGCAGCTGTAAATAAACCAGGAATGGTGGATCTTATAAAGACTAGGATTACATTTTCAGCTAATGGATATGTTTGTGGCAGAGCTTACCAGGATAATGTAATACAAAGTGTTGCACTGTAAAATATAGATTTTTCTTGATAATGTTTTTACCAAATCCATCTAACTATCACTTATCAGTCATAAATGATCCTTGAGGTCAACATGAAATAGACGCTACCCATTTTACGTCCATAATGTGATATCTGTTTCCAGGGCCACTTCTGAGCATATGGGGGCCCTAAGCGAAATCCTACTTTTTTGATTGCGAAAAACCCTTTGAGCATGCATGTACCACATCTAGCTATAAACGCTCTCCTTGCAGTTACATTCTCCCTTCTCTCTTTGGCCACAAGGGGGCCCACATAACTGTCTAATTAATCCATAACAGCTACAAGAGTCTTACTCGCACCTTTTAGTATATTTAAAAATGAATATATACAGTGTGTGTGTGTGTGTGTGTGTGTGTGTATATATATATATATATATATATATATATATATATATATATATATATATATATATAAACACTTTGCTTTGCAGAGCCCCCTGGTGGCTCGGGGGCCCTAAGCGGCCTCTTATAGCTAGAAATGGCTCTGTGTATTTCTGGGTGATGCAGAATATTCAATGGAAAAATATGAAGGTGAGTATATGATGGCAAACTACAACTTTAATGTTAACGGACATGATAATACAGTGTTAACTATTGGCAAAGAAAGGCTGCATTACCTACAAAAATAGCCTTAAACTATGGTTAAATACCAATTTAGCAATTTTATTTTAATTATTTTTGTCTTAAATGATAACAGCCAAAAAGGAGAGTAGTTTCAGAGGCGGAATCTGGTGTTGTGACATTTTGATGAAAGGATTCTGATACAGTCATTTATTTTCTTTAGACAAGTGCACCTATCATGCACAATAAGACCAGGAATGTGTTTTATGAAAGCAAATAGGGTTTATTTTGATGTCGCATTGACCATTGAAAACGGTCTCAAGTCTTGGGAACCTGGGAATGTGGCAACGGCACACAACAGGAAAAGCCAACTTGACCAAATCTATATTTACAAGATAAGGCTCTCATTCCATGAGAGTCTATCTTCCAGATCACCTTAGGCTGCGGCCAAGCCTGAGACACAGCAAGAGTTCAGAGACAGCAGGCCAATTTCTCGATTCAATGCTTTTAGTCATCTGCCTCTGAAAGGCAAACATTCAACCTAATTCTGCAGTGATACAATAAACATGAAAAATATTCTGCCGCAAGAAAGACACAACAATCTTCTACTCCAACATGAGCAGCATAATTTCAAAACAAGCCACTTTACATAACAAGCTTAAGTGGAGGGGCTTGAAAACACACACAGAGACAGCATGCAGACAGAAACCTTTGGGGAAAGCTTACCTTTTAGAAGGCGTGGGTGTGCCTGAAGAAATGAGTATGGTATCATTCATGCTGGTGGCTACTGGACTCAGCTGACTGCAAAATCACAGAGTTCAGGTCAAACACAGCCACAAATCTACGATTGCCACTCTACAGGGTTCCCACACCTCTGGACCAATAAATATCCAGGACTTTTCCAGTCATTCATGGTTTCTGGATAAGGGTTTTTTATTATAGTGAACTATAGTCATAGTGAACTAGAGAAAAAAAAAAAAAAACTTTTACTACAGAAATTTCCATGATTCACTGCAAGTCTCAACTCATTCTTTTTTTGTCTTGTTTTCCAGTAAAAAATATCTAACATCCTTAAAACAAGGTACATTTACTTGAGAAACAAAATGACATATGAAGTCTTTTTCCAGAGAAATCTAACAAAAATTTGTGAAGTTATGCTTACAACACTAAGTAAACACTATTTGCTAATGGGGTAAGAAAAATAAACTTGTTTTCCCTTTGAATTAAGTTTTTCTTACCCCATTGGCAAATTGTTTTATCTTGTTTCATGTATAAACATCACACAACTGTGCTACAAGATCATACAAGAAATCGACAAGCTACTTCCAAATGTTCATGTACCCTGAGATCAGCCCCATTCTGCCAAATTGCAATAAAGTGCCATCCAACATCATTTTTGCATCAGTTCAAACATATTTACTGTTCCCTCTATCACTACTGGTAGAATGTTGCACAAGCATTCTCAGAGACATGGGTTCTGGTCAGGGCATGGCCAGAAGGGTGGCATGGGTTGGCAGCTGCCACCCTACAAATTAGCTTTGGCACACCATCTGCCACCCCAACTCGGACCCCGCTCGCATACAGGAGATGGTATGCAACGGCTTAACCCGTCTGTTTCGCGCATGGTCCATGACAATGTCCCACCAAGCATATTGTTGTTTCAGAGCGCAGTAATCATGTTGAAAACATGAGTGGAGGGGAAAATTACTAATCCTACTATGGCAAAGATTCAACTCTAATATTAATGTGGTCGTAGTTGGTATGTTAAAATAGTTTAGCCAGATCATTTTGATTTTACTTAGTGCTATGACTTGTTGTACCTCACGTATAATTTCAAACAACTGTAGTAGGACTGAGTCGCATGGACTGATGTGACAAATTATGTTGATGTGTTGTCATTCAAATCTGTAAATCAAAAAGTTGTGCAATTTCACAAAGCCTTCATTATAATGCATGGTTAGAGAAATGAATTGAATGAAGTCCATACCTGCCTGCTCTATTGATTACGCTGCATTTGATTAAATTAGCCAAATCATACATTTTCAATTATGCACTCAACAATAGCAGACAAGAGGCTGATGAATTGATGAAAATTATTATGCCATTCTTGAGATTGTTGCAGTGCTTTCGCTCATCTGTATTCTATATTAATTACTGTATATTCAATTATTAAATGATTATCTCTCCTTCTCACTTCAAAAAGTGTGCTGAACTCCATTATCGCGTCAGTCTAAAAGTTATTTTCTAACAGAAAGGCACAGAAATGGCAATTAATATATACAGTTGTGCTCAAAATTTTGCATACCCTGGCAGAAATTGTGAAATTTGACACAAGGTGACACACACAGGTTTAAATGGCAATTAAAGGTTAATTTCCCACACCTGTGGCTTTTAAAATTGCAATTAGTGTCTGTGTATAAATAGTCAATGAGTTTGTTAGCTCTCATGTGGATGCACTTAGCAGGCTAGATACTGAGCCATGGGGAGCAGAAAAGAACTGTCAAAAGACCTGCATAACAAGGTAATGGAACTTTATAAAGATGGAAAAGAATATAAAAAGATATCCAAAGCCCAGTCAGTACTGTTCAATCACTTATTAAGAAGTGAAAATTTGGGGATCTCTTGATACCAAACCAAGGTCAGGTAGACCAAGAAAGATTTCAGCCACAACTGCCAGAAGAATTGTTCAGGATACAAAGAAAAACCCACAGGTAACCTCAGGAGAAATACAGGCTGCTCTGGAAAAAGACGGTGTGGTTGTTTCAAGGAGCACAATACGACGATACTTGAACAAAAATGAGCTGCATGGTCGAGTTGCCCGAAAGAAGCCAATACCACAAAAAGCCCGATTACAATATGCATGACAACACCTTGACATGCCTCACAGCTTCTGGCACACTGTAATTTGGAGTGACAAGATCAAAATCTATGGTCACAACCATAAGCGCTATGTTTGGAGAGGGGTCAACAAGTCCTATAGTGAAAAGAATACCATCCCCACTGTGAAGCATGGTGGTGGCTCACTGATGTTTTGGGGGTGTGTGAGCTCTAAAGGCACGGGGAATCTTGTGAAAATTGATGGCAAGATGAATGCAGCATGTTATCAGAAAATACTGGCAGACAATTTGCATTCTTCTGCACGAAAGCTGCGCATGAGATGCTCTTAGACTTTCCAGCATGACAATGACCCTAAGCACAAGACCAAGTTGACCCTCCAGTGGTTACAGCAGAAAAAGGTGAAGGTTCTGGAGTGGCCATCACAGTCTCCTGACCTTAATATCATTGAGCCACTCTGGGGAGATCTCAAACGTGTGGTTCATGCAAGACGACCAAAGACTTTGCATGACCTGGAGGCATTTTGCCAAGACGAATGGGCAGCTATACCACCTGCATGAATTTGGAGCCTCATAGACAACTATTACAAAAGACTGCACGCTGTCATTGATGCTAAAGGGGGCAATACACAGTATTAAGAACTAAGGGTATGCAGACTTTTGAACAGGGGTCAGTTCATTTTTTTCTTTGTTGCCATGTTTTGTTTTATGATTGTGCCATTCTGTTATAACCTACAGTTGAAAATGAATCCCATTAGAAATAAAAGAAATATGTTTTGCCTGCTCACTCATGTTTTCTTTAAAAATGGTACATATATTACAAATTCTCCAAGGGTATGCAAACTTTTGAGCACAACTGTATATAATTAATGATGTAATATAGTTAATTTCAGCGAAAAATAAGGCATTTACATAGGCATGTACTTGTATAATCTACTGTTAATACTGTATGACCACTAACGTACCTGTGCATGAGCACAAAAAAACAAAAACACGTATGCATGCTTTTCAGTTGGCATTTGTGTAAGAATCCCGATTTGTTCCTCACTTTAAATGTTGGATAAAATCCATGGAATTTAGGATTTAATACCACATACAAGCAGGCACTATAATCAAATTGTCTGGCTCTACTATTCAAACACCAACGATGACCACATTTCCTATCATGTATGTCTAAGAAGATGAACAAGCCAATGAAAGTATGTTATATGCGGAGCTAAATGTGTCGCTCCACCCATAATGTACTTTCATTGGCTTGTTCTTCGATATTTGACTAAGCCAATGAGAGTATACTATGGGCAGAGTGACACGTGTAGCTCTGCCCCATATGTAGCCCCGCCTCATTCTGTGGGCTGCAGCCAGGTCCTTCTCCATAAACTGGCCAATAAGACTTCTAGCTTCGGCCACCAAGGGCAGTGGAATTTCGGTAAGCACGGACCAAATTCTGCAGCAGAACTCCCCGAATTCACATTGTGATCAGTCTGAATTTAGTTAGCTTTCTTCACAAAATTTCTCTGTCTTTTGCAAATATCTTATGGAATTCTACTTCTCAAGTAAATGTATCTTTTTGTAAAGATGTTTATATATTTTTTTTGTCATTGCTTTAACATGACATTTTACATTTTATTTTTTGTCATGACTTTCCAGGCATGGAAATCGCTATTTTAAAATTCCCTAATATTTCCAGGTTTACTCTGACTCTCTGATTTCTCTAAAAGATATCAATAGCAAAGACAGCAACCACTCTAAGACTTAACGACATTTTAAAGTATACCATTTGAATGTCTGTTAAACTTCCTCATCATAATTGTCTTAGAAACACTGACATTTTAATTTAATGCTGTTTGCCCAAACGTAATTAAGTTAACAAGAAGACAAAAGGAGTGTGGAGGAATTCTATTTAAAGCTGGAGAAATCGGAGAGGGTAAAGTGAAGGGGAGGGGGTGACATTGCAGAAGGTAATCTGTGTGAATAAACAACGCCACAGGATACATCTGAACCTGATGCCCACCAGTCCTGATGTAGACACACAACATGAGCTCCACTGTCTGTCTCTCTGTCTATGGTTTTCTATGTCTTCCATTTCATTTCATTAGGGTTTTTTTTTCAATCCGCTTCAAAATATTGATGATATTAAGTTTTCGCAAGCACTGGTAAGCTTTCAAAACATCCCTCTACTAACATTCATCTCTTATTTTTTACTCTCCATATATTAGTTAATGGTTCTTTTATCTTTTACAGTTGCAGGAAAAAAGTATTTGAACCCTATAGACAATACATACCTAAATATCTTTTATATTTCAATTGTTTATCCTATACTGAAAAAAGTGGTAACCTGCAATTGCTAGCTCAAGGATCTATTTGTACTCAATCTAACCCATACAAAATTATTTTGTTGGTGTAACCTAATTTGTCAGGTTGATTTAGTCAGATTACATTACATTTTTGGCTTGAATAAAACCAGTTAATTTAGATGTTACCAAATTAAGCACATTTTAGGTTACCTGACAAAATATTTTTACAGTGCTGAAAGCAATGAGATTAAATGGAGAACAAATAGAGAGTTCTGCTTACGCCTCCTGATCCTCAGATTTCTCTCCTGAGAAAAAGACCCCTGTAATCTCACGTGTCTCCTATCGAGTTTCAGAAGACATCTCAACAATGTCACAAACTGTGCTCAGATTTACCAAGTCACCACATTCTGCAATCAAAACAGGTTTCAATATGAAGGCAAACACTGCTCATCAAATTCTTTCAAGACCAAATCATCTGAGCTACGCTATACACATTTTATAGCTCTATACTCTTACTGCATGTCAACAGTTGTCTCATTTTCGGCTCTGACGAACACCTCCAATCTCCTCTCATTGACTGAACTCCAGTTAGCTTCTGGAAAAGTCATTAGCCTATGGATTCACATACTTTTTCCACCCTGCACAGTGAATTTTAACATCATGTGTTCAGTAAAGACATGAAAATGCATCATAGTTTGCATGTTATATGTACAAGAAGACTGTGTTTGTCTACTGCAGTGAATTAGTCGAAGATCAGATTAAACTAAACAATCAATTCAAGCCAAAATCTAAAGGATTATCATACTTTTACTTGCAACTGTATCTACCTCTTTCTCCCTGGAGCGCAGTTTTTGTCTAATGCAATCCAAAATTACAAATTGCAGTTTCTTCAAATAAAGGAAGCATCCAATAGGACATCAATTCCAAGTTCCCGAGTCTGAGAAACAGCGAGCAGTTGCTCAGAGGGTCAGCGCATTTGCATAGACGTCCTGATGTTAATGTTCCCCCGGGCTGCCAGCGGCATGTCACACGACTCGTGAAACCCTGCCTTATCACAATCCGAGCAGTGGTATCTTTTGGGGACCTTGAATTAAATAGTTGACAGTATCTACAAATCTGAAAATAGTTGTCGATCTAACACATGGCAAAATCTCAACAACATGCTTACACTTGAAGACATTTACTGCACATTAAAAACACAAACATTCTTTGTAGAGAAAAAGCAAAGGCACTTCAATTTAATGCAATCACTCACTCACCACCTGCAGGGTTAAGGGTACCCGTCCGTCAAGCACTGAGACAAAAGCAGCAATGCTCTGTCCAGCTGCCTGTCCTGTTCTCCACTCAACTGAAAGAGCATCTCAATGCACAACACTGCTGCTGTCTCCAAGGAAACCTGACAGTCACATGGCATGGTGACGTTCCAGACACACTCTTCTCTCCTCTTCTACCTCTCTCTCTCTCTCTCTTTCTTCCAGCCTCCCGACTTTACCCAGCCTCGTCTACCTTGTAGACGCACATACTTTCACCCGCCCAGAATAGATGCTTTACTCCTCCCTAAGAATACCCCTATCTTTGTTTCCAGCCCTGCACATAACAAATAATGCCCTCTTCTGCAGCAGAGAGCCAGCTTTAGAACACAATATCTATACAGAATGTAACCCACACAGAAACAACAGTCTTATTATATAGAGTATAGGGATGTTTCAAAATCGACTAGTTGGTTGTCTGAACGACTAGTTGAATAGTCGGTCTTAAGGAAGCCCTGTTTAATTATGCTGGTTTAGAGTAACTAGTCAGAAGTGTTTCTTGGGGACACAGTGGGCCAAAAAAAGTGCTTGGATACTTACTGTAAGCCACAATTAAAAATATATGCATGTCATTGTGTTAAGATAACAAATTATCGCAGCAATAGTATTTATTTTGAAAAAAGACAGCACAAGCACAGTTTTCAAGCAAAACATTTAACATCAGGCTGATCTCAAAGTGAAATCGAAAACAGTAGGTTGACTTTTCTTTAGCTAAAATCTGTCTGTGCTTACTGAAATATGTGAGCTCCATTTTCCGGGTGTAATGTCCACAGAGGGGCGCCAAAAGCGAGTTGTGAAGCGAGTTGTTTTGAGCTGTGTAGGCTGTATTACAGTGAAGAGGAATGCAGATTTTATAAACTTTACCCCCCAACCCAAACCCATGTTAGAGGGAAAAATACAACCTCTGAATCGCGCTCGTCACTGATTACGCGAACGTGATTTCCTCCTGGATTCAACATGATATCCAAACCTGGGTCTCCCACGCTGCTGACGCGACGCGCATTTGGTCATGCCACAGGTGAATGTAATCATACTGGATCCCATGCAAACATGACTGAAAGGAGATGGTGCTTGTCAGTGAGTCGGCATAACGTGGCTGATCCTAGGGTACCAGAGGTAACGAAAACAATATGCTAATGTCCTGTGTGATTATGTTTTTCACATTTGTTGGGTTTGAAATGATAAAAACACTGATTTACTGCTCCAAATAAAGACAAAAAGTATTTTAACACTTTCTGGTTGTCATATGTTAATGTATCATTTCCATAGTTAATGGATGAACTACTCCTGGTTAGTCTGCTAGGACACCTGTGTAAATTTAAGATTGAGAACTGATTTCATACATTATCTAAACTGACCAGTTGGTTAAAGGTCACTGCAAAAAGGAAAGAAAAGCGCAAGCCTCATTTGTGTTCAGATGTCACTCGGTTTGATATTTTGATATCTAATTCAAAGACATTCAGACATTTTATTAGTGTGGCTTAAGTGTCTAAATAATTTTGGGGTCACTGTATATACAGTGGGTAACAGATATTCAACAACTTCACAAAACTAGCAGTACTCACCAAAAATAGAGACTTGTGGATTATGCATAATAACAGGAACATTTCCCACAGCAGGCAATGAAATTTATTGAATATGGTGAATTTGTTACAAAAGCAGTGCTTTGACGGCAGTAGAGGCAGTGCAATAAAAAGGATGGATTTAGAGATGTAACAGACTGTCAGCATGCTAAAACCCTGTCCCCGAAGCTGTCTCTAAATTCATCAACTTTAAAACACAACCACACACACAAAAAAAGATGAATAAAATGAATCTGTAAAGAATATAAAAGAAGAATCTTGTAGCCTGCAATCGCTATTTTTACCTGATTTAACTCTAAAAATCTCAGGGTTTTTTTGTGTAACCTAATGAATCCAGGTTAATTCAGTAACATTAAAATAATATTTTTAGTTGAATAAAACCAGTTAATTTAAATGTAACCACATAAAGCACATGGTTTCAATGTAGATAAATTAATCAAGCTTACTAATCAATTAGATGGCATTTGGACGACTAGTCAACCAAACTGGAGGGGGTAGGGGAGAGAGTTAATAAAATATGCATAAAATATGCATTCCTTTTGACTGTATTACATCGTATACAACTAAATTACAACTCGCTTTTGGCGCCACCCTGTGGACATTTCATCCGGAAGCTGGAGCCCACACGTGGTCAAACATTTAACAACACTTCTGAGTGGTTCGCATTTCAGTAAGCACACACCGATTTCAGCAGACGAACTTCCAATTTACTGTTGCTGAATTCACAGTGAGATCAGTCTGAGTATTCACAGCTGAGCTGATATTCAATACAACAGCACGACTGAGGTGTGAACTTGCATTTTAGACATAATATAGCCAGTTAATTTGTTCTTTTTTGCTCCACTAACAAACATTTTTTGAAATAAAACCAAAGCAGGATCACACATTGCAGGTCGGCAAGCAACACAAAGACTGACACCCTGTCTGAAACATCACAAACACAGAAAAGCGAGTGATTGTTATATTAAATATCAGTACTTGAAAACTTGGAACGCAGCTTGACCAACTAACTAACTTTTGTATCATGGGTAGTATGCAATTATTGCAACCCAGATTTATCAGATTTATGGGTTGTTTGGGTGAACTTTAATTGCTTTATAAGTATTAGATGGATCTCTCTAGGCATCGAGTGTGTTTACATGCATGTTCTTACACCATTTATACTTAATAAGCCAACAACATGAAAGGTCATGTAAACCCTTTAAACAGTATTGTTTTTGGGGGGTACAGTCTTAAACTGTTTATGCAAAAACTGATCGACACAGGTAGATTTTTGCCCATTACACCGATTTTGCGTCGCATGTAAACACCTTTACCAATGTTTTTACTGGCTTATCCAATGTGTGCAGGTGTTGTGTGCATGGCTGTTTATGTTTTGACATTAAAAGCAGAGAATAACCTGGTTATTTCAAGTTTTCATTTTCTTACCTTGTCACTGTTTTGTAATAAGCTGATTTTGATAGTTACCAATGTATTGCTGTGCATGTAAACACATTTATTGTGCATGAAGAGTGACAATTTAAAGCATTCTGATCATAACTGCACCTGTACCGAGTAAAAAGTGCAACTACATTCCTAACAGGTGATACCCAATCACCCCCATCAGTCTCAGCCTCTATATCTGGTTTCTTCAGCTTTCATTTGCACCCAAGGTGTCACATTCTAGTTAATCTCAAAACCACTAAAAAATCGTCAAGCAGATCAAACTGGGGATGAAACCCTCTTATAGACTTTGATTAGCAAACTCCTCATAGATTCAAAGCCAGAGACTGACAAGTCTTAGAAGTCAGACGTGCAGTGAATATAGACTGATTCATCCTGATATTCTGCCCTCAGCAGATGGGAAGACAAAATTATGCTCACATCTTTTTTATGAGGTCAAATCAATTACATCAAGGGCCGTTCACAACCACCCTTCTTCCCTGTTAATTACAATGAAGTTAAGTACTTTTATAGAGTTCGTGCTGCAGAAATATGAAGTATCTAATATCATGCTTCAGTTGAAAGTTATCAGTGCATGACTCTCCTGTTTATACGTCCAGCTCTGAGCATGAAAACATCAGTGTCATGTGACCTTGGGTGTTTATTACAATGTCACTGCCTAATTCAGCTACATTAAACAAATTCATACTAACCATGATTAACCAAATAACATGGAAATGGTGCACACATAATCATTTGGTAAACAAGAGGCATTACAGCTTGAAGTAAAGGAATTACATGAAGGTGAGTAGATGATGACAGCATCACTACACATTTTGCCAGAAATAAAAGTTGTGAAAAAAATGAGTTGTCTGTGAACTATCAATTAAAACAAGACAAGACTTTGGCTGTCCACAGAGCCTCTCTCTGTTTGATGCATGGGGTTGAGCAGATTTTTTTTGATGCATGGGGTTGAGCAGAGGCTGCCTGCAGTGTGTGGCAGTGGGGTGTGGAGGATCATGTTGATGGATGTTACCTTGAGGTCAAAGAAAACAGGAACTATGCAGGCCGATAGTGAGGGGCAGTAAGAAGCAGTCAGACATGTTTACACTGATCTGCCAACTGCCCGAGGTGCTGGAGATGGCCATAATGCAAAGAGCAGTAGCAGATCTCTAATAATAGGAATCCTAATTTGTTATCTTCAGGGCTTGAACAAAACAGCAATCAGAAAGATCTCATAACAACAAAGATAGGATAATAGAACTATGTATAGAGAAATAATAGAGAAACACATGATCAAATTAAAGCTGGAGTGTCACTTCTGCGCCACTTGCCTCATCAAACGGAACTGCAAAAATTATTGTTTTCAAACAGTTGAACTTCCTGAACACCCAACACACACCACACCCCCTCGCCCCATCAACCATTGGTCGAACAAACAGAAAGTCCCACCCCAAACTCACACCATTGGTTGAGCCAATGTTCCTGTGCTGGGCTGGTCGGGCCACTCTAACAAACAGCAATGTTTTTGAAAGACATTATATACAGTATATTATATGATAAGCGAAGACAATGTGAGTGTTGCTTGTCCGTGCAAAACTCCTCACCACAATACTAGAGTGTTTTGGGTACTTGCTAGGGTGTTGCTATGCGGTTCCTAGGGTGTTCTGTGTGGTTTCTAGGGTATTGTTAGGTGATTTGTAGGGTGTTCTGGGTGTTTGCTAAGTGGTTGCATACTGGACAAATTCAAAAGAGCTCACCCCAAAGTCTCTATGATACTGTATTCTGGTCCCTAGATATGGATCTAGTTTCCCCTTCAGTGTAAGTCTCTGGGGTTTTTTTTTTTTGTTTTTTGTTTTTTTTGCACAATTTATCGTCCAACAGGTGAAAATGTTGTCCAGTCACTTAGAAATGTAATAACACACCTCTTCTCAATAAGCTGCACGATTAGAGATATATATGTATACAGCACAAACAGTGCAGGAAAAGTTCTGCGCCAAAATTTAATACTTGTGGTTTTAAAGGTTTGTTCAAATCCCTAAACCTAAGTATGAGTAATAGTAATAGTGATGCTTGACTGATCAGATTTATCACAACAGAGACACTGCCTTCAATACTCAATAAAAAATGCTTTAATCTATATCTGAGAGCAGCTGGGAGACACTGAATGGAAGACACCATAATAAAAGTATGATTGTTACATTCCAGAGTTACAGTAAACAGCAAATGCTGGAGGGTTGAGATTGATTTAGCACTAAAGAGCAGATATCAACTGGCCCGCAGGCACCGCAAACTCCATTTCGATAAGCTGGGAGGACAAATGTGTTTGTGGCAGAAGGGGAGAAGCCACACTGCTATTTCTGAGTAGTTTAAGGAAACCATGAATTTGCTTGATGAGCACAGTTTTCTGTTCTGTGTTGACCTATTTCCTATTGAAACAGGAAGTCTGGGTGGGGCATATGAAAAGGCTCTTACCTTTTTTTTTTAAAACAGCCAAGCTTTAGTTACATCAGACCCATGAACCATGATTCAAAACTTAAATGAAATTGCATTTTATCCAGCTTATAGGGGGTTTTGAGTCACACATACAGTACTATGAAATGTATGAATTACTACATATCCACATAAAAACACATGGTAGACTAACAATATTCCCCTAAATGTCGTCCCAACTAGCCTAACAGAGTTGTCTGAATGAACAATTTAACACGAACAATGTTGCTGATTTGCGAGTTCGCAGAATTCATTGCAACATGAATAAATTATGCAGTTAGTGTTATAGGCTTATTTTTTCTGTTTGCTGACTTTATGTTGCTATTCTTCATTTTGTTGCCACCGTTAGTCAGTTCTTGTGTGGTGATGTTAAAAGCTCATCTTTTAATTTAACGAGTTTTGTTGATTGTCACCGTTACTGAGGTCTGTTACGGAGTTAACTTCATGAAAAAGTTATTAAAATGGTGACAAAATGAAAGTTCTCGTATTGTGAACTGATAGTTGGCAGAACAAGAAATTAGCAGTTCTCTCAACAAGAATGTTTGCATTTAGTGAACAAGCAAATTCACACTGACTAAACAAAGCAATGTTACTGAAGACAATTGTTAAGACAGTTGCTGAGAGCACTCAAAAATCTTATTGCATCATGTTGCCTTGGTTTTTTTTAAGTTTGCTCAACAATTCATTTTTTTACAGTGTGCTAATCGGTTGTGGATGGTGTTTTCGGGAAGGACTTTCTCATGCGAGAGAGCATTTGATTGGACAAAAATCTCATTGGTCCATTTTTGTGATGGAGAAAAATTTTAAGTGTCATGCATATGTAGCCAAGTGGAGAAATTTCATGTAATTTAACTCTAATCATAAATTGGACATGGCCCCTTTAAGAACCGGAGTTTTGCGACACTGGAGCTTTGCGACACATGCTTTCCGGCACTCTCTCGTGTTAGAAACGTGAGAAAATACATTGTGCAAGAGAGCTCCTGGTTTTGTTCATCGGTTGGGAATTCTTTGTTTAAATATCAAATTTTACACAAAATGTTCATAAATCGCATTAAAAATGTGTTCAGGAGAGTCGTATGTTAAAAGTGGGGGTTTATTATGGATCATTTTTGAAGGATGTGTATTGATTGCGTGTGTGGAGTTTGACCAAGTTTTGTTTACATACAAGGACTGGGTATGTAAATTTAGTATTAATCATCTCTCTTAATGATTTAATTATTTATAGCCCAGAGTGTTTACCAGTTAATTGAATAAGTGTACTATGTGATAATATGTGTAATCAGAATTGTATTGCTTGAACTATTATGCATGTCCTTAAAGCATAGTTGGAAATACATAAAATGCTGTTTGAGTGTTTAAGCACATGTTAAATGTATAAGATGCTTTGAGTGGTTTGAGCAAGTACTTAAGTCCATAGGGTGCTGTGAATTATATAAGCATGTATTAAGTACTGTTTAGGCATATGGGTAGGCTGATTCCCTGTTTGTATTTTCATTTGACATTAGCCTGAACTGTATTTCAGTTTCTGTATATTTGTATTCTTCTTTTACATATATATATATATATATATATATATATATATATATATATATATATATATATATATATACACACACAAACCCATCGACCACTGTTTTTTTTTTTTTAAAGAACAGCCTTTAGAATAAAACCCCAAAAGATATTTTTGTATCCTGTGTACAACCCACCAGCTACACATACAGTATATCTGCTAAAAGTTCATTTTGTCAACTTCTAAAAGTGCACTAGTATATACATAGCTTCAAACACTGCTGAAAAGACCAGCATTGCTGGTCACCAGTTTATGTTGTGTTTTGGGTGCAGATCCTCCAGCATGGGCTGCTTTTGTGCTGGTGTCTCCACCAGGCTTTTAAACAAGATTAACTAGCTTCATAAAAAGACAATACTAGTCAACCAGCTTCACCAGCTAAGTTTGGCTGGTGAAAAGCATGGCTATAGCTAGACCAGCACCAAACCAGCACTAATCAGAATAACTAGCCTAGACCGGCATGGGAAT
The DNA here is from genome assembly GCF_019703515.2 of Myxocyprinus asiaticus. Lineage (NCBI taxonomy): Eukaryota > Metazoa > Chordata > Actinopteri > Cypriniformes > Catostomidae > Myxocyprinus > Myxocyprinus asiaticus. The sequence goes on from NC_059363.1 coordinate 29,934,420, forward strand.
CGCATGCTAGTTAAGCTGGTCTTTTTAGCAGGGAAGCTAATAGGCAGGAAATAAAAGCTACAAAACTTCCATTTTGATTTCTTGGGGTCTTTAAGGCTGTGAAAATGTGCTTCACATTCTAGACAAGTTCTGATATTCATTTATTCTAATTCGAGTCTTTCATATCTCCAATTTTCACATGGCTAATTAAAGAAAGTATTAGTAAAGACCTTACACTGGCTCTGTTCATAAATAGAACGCATTATTTAAAAGGAAAATTCTACAAGACTTCCACACAAGGACTTTTTAAAAGACATTTGAAGCGGATGCTATTTGAGTGGTAAAAAGGATATTTCAAGAGCAGTTTAATTGCTTTGCAATATGAATTTGTGCACTAAAAAAAGAAAACGCTGGCAGCAGAATGAGAGTTGGGGTTCAGAGATAATTGTATTGTAAAGCCAGAATCTATTCTAGGTTTCAATTAGACTAAAGATTCCTGGTTCTTTCATGAGACTTCTTATATTATCATTGATTTACATGCACATATTTATTTAGAACAGATCTAAGCAAACATTGGTGTGACGAGGAGGGGAGCGTGGCCAGGCCGTAAGGATGCATGCCCGGTGCTGAATTGTCCTAATCAGCCAGGAGCGGGATAAAGACCAGCCGGAGGCACCAGTTAGAGAGAGAGAGGGACACACGCGGCCGCTGTGTGTGTGTGTGTTCTATGTGTTTATGTTTGTTTAAGTAGATTTAGGTCATTAAAGTTATGTTGACTGTTCTGCTGGTTCCCGCCTCCTCCTTGCCCATCCTGAATCCCGTTACACTGGTGCTGAAACCCGGGAAGGAGGAGGGAGGGCGTGTGAATTCCTCATGCTGCCGTCCGCCGGGGAGCGGAGGAGCCGCGGCCGTCCGCCAGGGGACAGAGGAGTCACTGCCGGCCACTGGGAGTCAGAGGAACTGCTGCTGTCCGCCGTTTCCGTCCGCCAGGGGTCAGAGGACTTGATGCCGTCCGCCAGGGGAGGAGCGGCTGTCATCCACCAGGGGCCGGATGACTCGCTGCCGTCCACCAGGGGAGGAGCATCTGTCATCCGCCAGAGGGCGGAAGAGTGGTTGAGGACCAGGCGACGGCAAGTCCAGGGACTGGCGAATTAGTTTTTCTCTCCTCTCTCTCTCTCTGTGTCTCCCTCTCAATCTTTCCCTCTCCCCTCTCCCTCCCCTTGTCTTTCCCAGGGCTCCAGAGAGATGGGGAAGACCTGCCAGCAGAAGGACGGCTGGAACGGCAACACCTCGCCTCCAGGAATGGAGGGGAGGGGAGTACGTCAAGTCTCTGAGTCGGGCTGAGTCGGGCGGTGTTGGAGTGTGACGAGGAGGAGGGCGCGGCCGGGCCGTGAGGACACACGCCCGGCGCTTAGCTGTCCTAATCAGCCGGGAGGGGTATAAAGACGAGCCGGGGGCACCAGTTAGAGAGAGAGAGAGACACACAGCTGCAGTGTGTGTGTGTGTGTGTGTCTGTGTGTTTATGTTTGTTTAAGCTGATTTAGGTCATTAAAGTTATGTTGACTGTTCTGCCGGTTGCCGTCTCCTCCTTTCCCATCCTGAACTCCGTTACAATTGGCACTTTAACAGTATTTTGAAGGTGCTATAATACGTTTTTTGAGCCTGATTTCAAGAAAATTACATGACTGTGGCGGTATTTTTGCAAAATTATATTATGTGGCTCCTTACGTGTATTTCAGCATTTCTGAAGTGAAATTTCTACTGATTGTGGTAAAATCAAGTTACATTTTCTCCAAGATTTGAAGGTTTTAAAGGTTAATGCTCTATCAATTCTTAAACATAAACCTAACCGATAGTGTCATAAAAAGCAAATGTGAGATGAAAAGCAATTACTGAAACATCCAAGTCATTTTGTGGTGCTTCTATGATATTTTCGGCTCATGGGTCGACTCGCATAGTCTTCAGGACTTGTGCCCTAGTCCTTAACATGGCAAATGCAATGCTCTATCAGTAGAGCTGCTGTGCAATTTGTTCAGAATCAAACAAGCTTGCAAATGTAGTTGGTTATTTAATGCAAAGGTTAAAATATATCACCTTAATGTATGCTCTATAATAAAAGTGGTCTGATGTCATAAGACAGTACTGTGTGACAAGGGCAAAAAGTAAGTGTTAATGAACTGATAATCTGAACTTTTACTTGTGATTTGTGTAAAAGGAAATAAAAGTAACTGCTGTTGTAGTGCCTCTAGTGTTAATTTCACCAGCAAACTGCCGCGATACGTACAACGAGCAATAATATTGCAAAAATGTAGGTATAGTAACCTGTTTCTATGAGACAGACCAGGTAGAATTTTTTTCCAATGTATACATTTTAACCCTAAAGAAATGAATAGTGCTTTTGAAAAATAAATTTAAAATATCATGTACACTCACTGAAGACTCATCTACATCAGCACACACAAAAAAAATCTATTTTATTCTACATGCAGAGTTTATTTAGTGTGTGTTAAGGAAGTAAATGAGGTCAATGTTATTACATGTTGACTTTATTACCTGCTGATATCCTTTCAGGTTAGGTTTGATGCATTTCAGGTGTCACAAAAAAGAATTCGTAAATCATTCTATCAGCAAACTCACTATCGTAAACTCACTATCAGCCAAAAATAATGGCACTTGTCATCCACCATACCTTGCTACAGACAGAAAGGGTCAAAGAGAATGTCTGCGAGACAAACATTTGGTTTTAAGAGCTTGTGTGTCTCTATAAGGATACAGAGCAGCACCCTTGAGGGCATGTTCCTCAGGTAATATCAGCTGCTTCCATTAAATTTAAAACTCCATCAGTTTTAGTGCAGCTTTTCTCTGCCAATTCAGAAATGTCACTGGAGCATGAGAGTGCACTTTGGCTAGTATTTTCGTCCCCATAGGAGACTGTCTGCCTGGCTTGGATCTTAGTAGCGGTAAATCTTGTTTTTATATCATGTTTTTGAGTCATATAAACAGCATTGTGCATGTTGACTTGACTGGTGTGACCACTGCATTATTAAGAGTAATACTGATATTTCAGCATTGTCCAGGAGTGGAACTTTTAAAATCTAATGATTTTAAGCATTTAAAGGTCTGAACTCTGCTGTTGAGTAGACAAATACAGCAATTTTGTTAAAGATCAATTCACTTCCATTCTCTAAATTTAATAGTGTGTGGATGACCTCTTCCAAAAGAATGGTTTGAAACTACACTGATATTCATAATTTGTAAATCATCTAAATGCTTATGTATTATTACAATAATTAATTTATTCTCATGTATTTTCATCTAATGCTGTCTTAAAATCAATGTGGAATAAAATATGACCCTATTTACAGTGCATTCAGGAAGGATTCAGATTTTTCCCCTTATAGATCTACTCTCAATACCTCATAATGGCAAAGTGAAAACAGGATTTTAGAAATTTAGAAACTTTATTAAAAACAAAAAACTGAGGGGGGCCTGGGTAGCTCAGCGAGTAAAGACGCTGACTACCACTCCTGGAGTCATGAGCTGGGTGTGCTGAGTGACTCCAGCCAGGTCTCCTAAGCAACCAAATAGGCCCGGTTGCTAGGGAGGGTAGAGTCACATGGAGTAACCTCCTCGTGGTCGCAATCAGTGGTTCTCGCTCTCAGTAGGGTGCGTGGTAAGTTGTGCGTGGATCGCAGCGAGTAGCATGAGCCTCCACATGCGGAGTCTCCATGGTGTCATGCACAACAAGCCACATAATAAGATGCATGGCTTGACGGTCTCGGAAGCGGAGGCAACTGAGACTTGTCCACCGCCATCCGGATTGAGGTGAGTATCCGTGCCACCACGAGGACCTACTAAGTAGTGGGAATTGGGCATTCCAAATTGGGAGAAAAAGGGATTTAAAAAAAAAAACAAAAAAAAATGAAATATTGCTTTGACCCAAGTATTCAGATCCTTTCTGTAACTTCTGAAGCGATAAGATGGGTGTGGGTGAGAAACAGATCAATATATAAGACCTTTTTTACTAAACATTCTCTTCCCTCCCTAGTAGGGGGCGAAATGCACGAAGAATGTGAACTGGCAAAAAAAAAAAAAAAAGAAGAAGAATGTGAAAGTGAAAGTGGAGGTTGATAGTAAAAAAGGAATTAAATATGTATCTATTTCTCACCCACACTTAACAAATCGCTTCAGAAGACATGGATGTAACGTGCTTTATGTGCTTTTGGTGCTTTTTTATGCTTTTGTTACCCATTCAATTGCATTGTGATGAACTACAGAGCTGAGATATTCTTCTAAAAATATTTGTTTGTGTTCAGCAGAAGAAAGAAAGTCATACACATCTGGGATGGCATGAGGGTGAGTAAATGATGAGAGAATTTTCATTTTTGGGTGAACTATCCCTTTAAATTAACACAGTAGCACTTCCTTTTATCGCTGTCCAATTGCCTCATTCACAGTTCAAACACTATAAGCACAATTATATAATGTCATGCGATCATTATCCAAGCTTGTTACACTTCATACGGCTCATAATCAAATAATGCTTTTACTTTATCAGAAAAATAAATGAATACTGTAAATCTGCTATACTTTCCCTCTAGTGGAGGGCAGGGCACATTTGTTTTATGGTCTTCATCAATCCTCAAATTCATGTGTCAGTTAATGAAAGTACTTACAGTGCAGGGCCAGTTCCTGTGAGTGAAGGTCTGGCTAGACTGATTCAGCTCCCTGATATTTATATTGCAGCAACCCAGAAAACTACACCCATATATATTTTTTTACACAGAATATCTTTATTCTTGGCATTTCCTAATTACATTTTCCCCCAGTGACAGATTTAAAGATCAATATTCACTCTCAATCTTGCTATAAAAATAAGACCATGTCACAGACTAAAGGACATGGTTACAATTATTATGGCCTGAATACTATACAGTATATGAATTTGAATATGTTCATACAGTGCATTGCCTAATATTAACAATCTGCTAAAACTTCCAAGATTTCATGTTTGGAAATTAATGATTCTGGTCTACAAAATTATTGCCATTTGTGCAAAGTTAAGGAAGATGATAATATAGGAAGGTGAATGTATTGCACAAGAAATTATGTGATTTAAGAAACTTGGTAACCATGCAATAACAAATAACAGAACTTACAACTACGAGTACTTGTATATTATTTCAAATTTTATACACTATTGCATCAGAACCCATCTAAACCGTAATAGCAGTAATATAAATCTTGATCCCTTGTGATTACAATTTGATACTTTATAGTATAATGAGTAATTATGTAGTAGAAATCTTCTTAAAATAGTCCAGCCTGGTCCTGATTAAACTCTGTCATTCAGTCGGAGGTGTAGGTGAGCATTCAAATACAACAGAATATAAATAATAAATAAATGAAACTAGGTTTTGACATTTTCTAAAGAAAATGTGAATGGTGCCTGCCATGCAAAGCTCACTTCAGTCTTGTAGTATGCTCTTGGCCTAACCCTGAGCAATGTACTGGTAATAGTGATGCTTGCCTTGGTAAACACTACTTATAACCACATACTTTTTCTCCCAACAACAATAATAAAAAACAATAAATCTTTGCATTGCAATATTTCAATAGTTGCTTCCACCTTTCTTCACGTCAAACGGATTCCCTCAGTTGAATCTGGAAAGCTTTACTTGCACATGCCTATAGTTAACAGTACTTTTATGCATTTAGCAAACACTTTTATCGAAGGTATGCATCTAGTTTTTGTGTTCCCTGGGAATCAAACCCACAACACTGGTGGCTAGCGCCATGTAGGGAAAAAAATCCTGTACCCTTAAAATACAGCATCCCATCTGAACTTTGAGTTTTACAGCTGCTTTTATTGAGTTGTTTCTTTAAAAATATCCAGAAACACAGTGAAATGAATGGAATGAAATGTGCAAGTACTACTACACAGCTGGGAGGACAGTGAAAGTTTTAATTGGATCAGCGCTCCAGAGAACTTACGTAGTGTGTGCGAGGTCCTGAGGTCTTTCAGCTGCCTCTGGGAAAACAGGGTGAGGGGGCTCTCCTATCGGCATACAGCCCAGAGACTTACTGATGGCATGGCTGAGCTTCTTTGCTGGAGACTTCTGCAAAAGGAGCAAAAAATGCTAAAAACACTGAATTACCTCCCATTCTTCACCAAAAATCAAAACCAATAAAAAAAATGTATAGTATTGTGGCATAAAAGGGCAATGTATTCATTTTACTCCCCAAGTGCAGCTAGACAATTTTATTATATATAATTTAATTTAGAGTTAATGAAAAATGCTATTTGAATCAGCATAATTCTTGCTCTGGGTTAGAAAAAAAAAAATCTTTATCGAGGTTGTAAGAGTGAGAAAAAAAAATCTCTTGTGATTGGATTTGGGAAGCAGTGCGAATCGTTTCCCAAGCTGTAATTTCCAGCAGTGTGACTGAACTGAGGGAGGATACTTGAACATAAAAAATGTAATCAATATAACTCACTAGCTGAAAAACATGAACCCCTTGAAATCCTGAATTAGAGGAAAATAACTTTTAGCAGGAAACAAGAAATATGTTATTGCTCATGTATCCCTCCTTCATGACAGAACAGAACAAGTTAAACATATACATTCTTTATTATTGCATAGTACATAGTATCATAGGCTATTTAAAATATATGACCTTACAGTCACGGTGCGAATTACGGGGGGTCTTGGGGGTCTCAGACCTCCCGGAAAGCTACTTTGTGAATAACCTGCTTGGAGTCTTAGCCGATGCAGATCTGTGCAGATCCGGTCCAGTTTGCTGTAACTCCGCCTCGGCACACGCTTCCAGTCCTTGCAAACCCCAACCCCCCCCCACCCCCCACCGGTTGACGGAAAAAAGGGAGACCCCCCCCCCCGAGTGTCAAGGTGTAATTTGCACTCTGTTTACAGTATCTGTGCATGTAAAACCAAGGTTATCTTCGGAATAGAATACTAGCTTACGAGTATTTTGGAAGGTACTAAAATGGACAGTTTACCTAAAAATGACCATTCTGTCATCATTTACTCACCCTCATGTAATTCCAAACCCATATCACTTTCTTTCATCTGTGAATCACCAAAGCAGATCTTGGTAGAATGTTAGCATCAGTCACCATTAACTTTCATTGCATCTTTTGTCCACACAATGAAAGTGAACGGTAACTGAGGTTGTCATACAGTCTAACATCTTCCTTTGTGCGCCATAGAAGAAAGAAAGGCTTTGAAACAAAATGCGAGTGAGTAAATAATGACAGAATTGTCATTTTTGGTGAAATATCCCTTTAATGCATACTGTGCATTATACACTGAATATTGCTTACTATTGTTTATTAGTGTGTGAAACACAACGCATTATGGCATAAATGTTTCAAACAGTAATCTGCTACATTGTCGTCACATAATATTATTGGGTTTGTCATATGAACTCATTGTGTGCATATTTTCAAGATGGACCAGTTAGCCCCTGCTGGTTGATGCTGTAACTACACCATACTGCAGTCAAATGGCCATTCAAAAGTATCCTTGTATTTTTGCAAGCAACATATTTAATGAAATAATTACAATTTATAAGTCAAAAGAAAGAAGTTGAAAATCACGAGGAGATATTATTGGATAGAGTTTCCCAGTTGGCAAATTTAGCAGGTCATCTGGGTATTACATACTGCAAATGTTAATACTATGCATACTATACATTATTTATACTACAGAAGTAGTAACAGTATTGTGTTAATATGCTATTCCAAACATAAGTGTACTTCATAATAGCTTGATATCTTAAAGAGAGTTACCCATGAGGAATGTTCCTTCATCTGGTGCTGGTTGCTATGGGGACCGCTGGCATGACCACGCCAGAAACAGCTTTGACAAAGCTGGTAGCCATGGCACTGTTGGCAGCGGTACCGGAAACCCATCATGCTCTCACTCCGGCAGTACGAACATTCAACTGGATGGAAGACTGTGGAATAAACAAGGGTTTCACCAATAACAGTAATAAAACTAAACAGTGTTTCCTGATCAGCTATTCAATGGCAGCACTCTATAATAAAGTATATAAATAAATATAATTAATTATATTTAAGCCCAGTTGTGAAAATTGTGAATTGAATGTTATGAGATAAAAAGTCACATTTTTGTTCTATTGTGTTGTTTTTGTTTGCTGCACTCAAAAACTAACATAGGCCCGAAACATACTTTACGCAAGTATGCGAACCCACGTGCGAGTGCTTGGCCAACACATTGCCAACCCGCAGTCCAGTAGAACACATTTGACATGCATTCTTGCATTAATGTGGTGGAAGCAAACCTCAGTTCTCACAGTGGAAATACAGTTATCTGCAAATATTTATGCAATTAAACAAGATGTGTAATTATTCAGGTTAGTTGCTGTAAATATTTTGCCTTTAACATACTTGCTCAGCAATATTCTATTCACACTGTTACAGTAGTTGACGTGAAAGAGAAAACTCACTGTAGAAGCAGACAGTTCACACAAATATAGCACCCCTTGTGGCAAAACTGAGAGTACAATGTGTATTTGCAATCGAGCTTGCGTAACTAGAAGCATCTACGCTCAAGAACCCGTGTAGAGTATGTTTTGGTTTATAAAGCTTGACTAGAGCAGTCTGATTCATGAACTAATGACTCTCGTGACATGAGTCGTGAGCCAAATTTTTTTAACGAGTCACTCAAAAAGACTCATAAGCTTACAAGTTATTGGTTTGAGCGAGTCTGACGATCACTTACTAAACAGCAAGTCATATCTCACAGTTATGTCTGACTCGAAACAGAGCTTCATGTTTTGTGCACTTAAAGGTACACTCAGTCATTTTTATGCATGTTGTCTTGGACTTACACTGACACCTAGTGGTGTGGATGCAGCATTATTCAAACACAATAGTTTTCAGTTAACAATGCCATTGTAGAAATTCACTATTCACAGTCAGCCATGACTCATTTAATCCATGAGCGAAAGTGTCCAATAACAGGGTGGTTCCTGAGATTAAGTGAAAAGTATTCAGCTAGTCATGTGATTCTAACAAGGCCGCCCCCATGAGGGGACCCTCTCCATGTAAAATAAAACAGCTTTACTGATATGACTGAGTCTTCATCTCATGTGAGTGCTCATGATTTTATACATCTGTTTTAAAATTGTAATTAATTTCTTAAAGAGTGAAATTTTTTTAATGAGTAAAAAATTACTGAGTGCACCGTTAAAGCTGAAGCATGTAATTTCTGCGCCACTAGCGTCACCAGACAGACTTGCAAAAATAATGTCTCTCATATCTACCATTAGTTAAAAAAAAAAGAAGAAAAAAAAAAAAGAAAAAAAAAAAGATAGTCCTGCCCCACACTCATGGCTTTGCAGTATCGGGCAGGTCGTGATGCTCAAACAGAGCAATGTTTTGATAGCACCAAAGAACCACTTTGTTTACACTTTCCAGGGGAATCAAACTATGAATGGCTTTATTATACTGTAGTTGTCTCTGTATATTAAGCTGGGATAGCAGAATAAATATTAACAATGGAAAAAAATTACATCAGCTTTAATGTTTGTGAAACTTTCAATCAATATCAGTACTGACTGGTTGTGCATAAGACAATGTGTACATAAAGATCCACATTAACTTATTTTTTGTCATAAGTTCTATTTTAAAACATTAAACTATAAATACAAATTTTTTATTTTAAAAATACATTGCCAAAATAACACGTACCATTCTCTACATTAGCAAGTCGGTGCATGAGAGGTAGCCATACGAGGTACTGCGGGGGCGGATCTGCCATCAACACGTCCAAAAATGTATTCAGCAAGATCTTCTTCTGACAAAGAACAGATAAGACACTGTCAGTGAAAGCCTCTAAAACTCGAGACAGGTTGAATGAGATCCCAATCGTGTTAAAGGGACTCTTGCTGCTCTCTGAAGGAGATTAGTGTACTCACCTGCTGAGGGAAGCATGTTCTCACAGAGTGCTCGGTGTAGCCAAACGAAGGGCCCTCAAACACTGCAGTGGGGAGCTTCAGCACCTCCCTCAAGAACTGGTCAAACTTGGCAAAGACCATCACCCCATTGGAGTCTGATATCTGGGAAAATATATCTAGAAGAGAAAGAAAGCATTTTATAAACTTAATCCTTATGCCATCGCAGAAAGCTGTGAATATACATATAATTTAACAAAAATATCCGTACAAAATTCATAATTTACATATCATATATAACGCATAAGAATGTATTATGCCATTAACATAAAAAGCAGCTTATAATGTGGCTTTGATGCCCAGTGTTCTGGAGAAATGCAAGAAATTACAGAGATGCTAAACATTTTAATTGACTGTTTGTATACATCACTGGAACATACATCTTATTACCATTCCAAAAACTCATCAAGGTAAAATCCATAAGTGCTGCACCTTTAAGATAATATGTCGAAACAGCACTGTGGTGTTGGTGTAATTGCATTAAAGAATGTGCACATGATGAACGGAATTGCAAACACAAAGAAAGTTTTGCAGGAGGATGAAACATACTCTTATTTTACTTTTCCCAATAAGGGCTGAGAGACATTTGAATAACTTTAATCAGCATTTAGCAAAGATGTCAACTCTATTTATCTGAGACTGCAATTTTGAGTTCAGTATGTCTCATATACACAAGAGGACACCAAACTCTCAGTAAAAATTCCATTTAAAAGTGAGCATCCTTATTCCCTAAGGGGGTACAACATAAATTACACACAGTCATACCTCAAACGTGAATTTTGAAGCTGTACTGAAGCAACATTTTTTTTTAAACACGTCAGCTTCAAAATTCAAGTTTGAGGTATGACTGTGTGTAATTTATGTTGTAGAACAAAATGTACAAGTATCTTTATGTAATGTTTACCAAAGACCTTATTTTATTCATAAATCCAAAACTCCCATTATAAAACCCCACAGGAAAATCCTGAAGGAACCCATGGCGAATTAGTCTTCCGGGTTCGCCTACAAATTGATATCATGACTGAACAGCTCTATTGTCTGCACACTTCCCTAGCTGCCTTGTGGAGTGACCCTTCGTTAAGGGATAACATTGCTAACTTTCGTTTGGAACAACACAACGTTACTGCAATTTATTTCACGGCTCTCTGGAATACTCGATTCTGATTGGTCAGTGGCGCTATCCAGCGGTCAGATATTGCTCTGTAACAACCGTACATCCGGGGATTTAGACGTATCAGACCACTCACTGTGCGGTCTCTACAAGTAAGCTAATAAAATAATTTCAACTCAAATCAATGTTTCATGTGAATTTATTTATTTATTTGGCAAGCAGTCTTGTAATGGGCTGAATAATGAGCAGTCAGACGGTCATCAAAGTAAACAAACAAAACTCTGACACAAACCGGAGGTTGATTTCAGCTGTTCAGCGATTTCTTTCTTCTCTAATTACATAATTTCAATGCAAATGAATATCTGATGTCCATGTATTTATTTATTTAGTTAGTAGCCGTATAATAAGCGGGGTAAATTCACTTCAGGGTCCTCATCACCCTGATGGGGTTTATTGTGCGATAACAACCGGCTGACTGTACATTATCCTTTATTTATAACTGTAGTATATGGAGTCCATTTGATGTATCTGTTTGCCAGAAAATGTCCAATTTCTCCCTGTAAAGTCACTTTTTACTGGTTATTCAACAAGTGTAATACTCACAACGTAATTTGTCCAGTATTTTACCACCACACATGGTAGCTAGCATGGCCTTCATAGCAAACACTGTTAGTTTCCCGTGGCCTTCACTGAAACACAAACAACAAATAATCTGAAATGATTTAATTTTAACCAGAAGCCTTCAGGACATTTAACTTCCATTCAAAGTTTGCACAGCTTTAGTTTTGGAATTATGTATGCAAACAGAACGTGTTTGACAAAGAAACAGTTCAGAGTGTTATGGGGACATAATGAGTTTGATGAAAGGGTCTGAGTGAATACTGATTAGATGAGAAAAAATAAGTTCACTAAAACAATCCTACAATGGTGAAACTCCTTATTGGCACTTATTTCTGGTTTGCAGAAATTGCAGTAGGACAACATTTGTACATAGTCACCACCTTATAAAATATTAATGGAAGACATACTCAAGATTTACAGTAAGCATTTCAGTTTTATAACAAAATCCATCAAATTTAATAAAGTAACCTTTAATAAAATAAAATAAAAATATATAAATATTTTAAGTTGTATTAATTTTATTTTGTTAAACACTACACGATTTACAAAATTGAAATGTGTAATTATAAAAAATTGGCTAATTTCTTTTTTGAGTGCAGGATGTTTCTTTAAGGTTGGAGGATGTAATTTTGTCTTTGTTAAAATATTTTCTTCTATCCTGGTTTAATGCGCAGAGACTAGTGGTTGACCGAAATGGGTTTTTCCATGCTGATACAGATAAGTAGAGATCTGTGTGGCCGATTGCTGATAGATGCAATTGGATTATAGCAACTGAGACATTTACACTTTAAAGGGATAGTTCATCCAAATATGAAATTTCTCTCATCAGTTACTCACCCTCATGTCATCCAAGATGTGTATGACTTTCTTTCTTGTGCAGAACACAAATGGTGATTTTTAGAAGAATATTTCAGCTCTGTAGGTCAGTACAATCCAAATGAATGGGTGCCAAATAATTTACTCTCCAAAAAGCACAGAAAGGCATCATAAAAGTAATCCATTCGGCTCCAGTGGTTTAATCCATATCTTCAGAAGTGATATGATAGGTGTGGGTGAGAAACAGATCAATTCGGATCAAAGTCTTTTTTTGCTAGAAATTCTCCCTACACAGTAGGGGGTGATATGCATGCAGAATGTGAATCACCAAAAACACATGAAGAATGTGAAAGTGATCTGTTTCTCACCCACACCTAACATATTGCTTCTAAAGGTATTTATTTAACCACTGGAGACTAATGGATTACTTTTATGCTGACTTATGTGATTTTTAGTGCTTCAAAATTTTGGCACCCATTAACTTGCATTGTATTGGCCTACAGAGCTAAGAAATTCTTCTAAAAATCTTCATTTGAGCTCAGCAAATGAAAGAAAGTCATACACATCTGGGATGGCATGTGGGTGAGTTAATGATGAGAGAATTTTCATTTTTGGGGAAACTATTCCTTGAAGTAAACTAAAAACTTTTGCATATTTACTCAAAAGTAAAAATATTTGAAAAGATACATTTTCTACTGACAAAGTTGTCAGCAGATTTTGGAATTGATTCAAGGGCTACACTTTTGTTAATCGGTGAAGCATGTGCAGTTATCAGCTGATACTATAATCACAAAATGGCCAAAAATCGGCTGATATATCCATCTTTCACTAGCGGAGACAACTAGAAGTACACCATTCGTAGGTTGACTTGCTAGCTGCCTCATATTCAAATTCAAGTGAGGTTTATCTTTGTAAATAGGAAGTGACACAAACATGGTGGGTACATTCCATTCAGAACTGATCATCCCTATGCCCTATTCCCTTCGAAGACTTTACCAACTACTGCGAGTTTTAGAGGGCTAACAGGTGTGGGGCTCAAAAATAAGGGTAATTCGGAACTCACTTTTTAGTAATTTCTATTGAAAATTCTGTTTGAATTCTTACAGCATGACTATCGTAACTGTTCACCCCCCAAAGTGCCCTTATGGGGGGTGATTTGTCCCATTTGGAATGCAGTGTGAATTATAACATGCCTTGTTGCCTTTCTACCTCTGTAAACTGCTGGCAAAAACTGAATTGTTTTAGATTTCAGACATTGTCACTGTGGCTCAGTGGTGTTTTCAAAACATTGCACTGTTAGCGATTGTTTCCAAACAGGTTTCTTAGACACCCCCCTATCTGTTACTGGTCGGATAAACACATTGGGCGCTCAAACTAAAAGAGCAAGGTTTTTTAAAAGTGCCACAGAGCTGCAGTGTTCACACTTTTAGGGGAAATCAGCCTACAAATGGCTTGCTTATAGCTGTCTCTGCATTTCAGCTGGGTAAGAGAAAATACATTAAAAGAATTATCATTACAGTACTCATAATGTGACTCTTACTCTGCTTTAGAAAGCTTACTAAGTGAACAGTGAAATGTATGTCTGTATGAAACTGTATGTCTTCCAAACACTCACTCACGGGGCATATGACTCACAGTCCATCAGGTTTGTAGGGACATCCGGCCACAAGGGACCCCCTGAGAGAAAAACAAATCTCCCTCGCTAACAACACACCTGTCATAAGTGGCCACGATGAAGTTTAGCAGCAGGCCGATGGACTGCTCCACATTTATCTGGTGAGTGGTGGGCAGCCGCTTGTTGAGTTGGTAGAAGATGGAGGACAAAATGGTCTCCAGGCGTGACACATTTATCTCTGCATTGTGGTCTAACGTGCTCAGCCCATTGTCACGGAATGCTTCAATCATGTTCCACACGTCCACCAGGTGAACTACAATAGAAAGTGTTTAAGAGAAGTGACTACAGGAAAAGATATTGGGTCTCATTCACTACGCATGAAAACGTATACAAAAGCATGCAAAACCTGTGTGCAGAAATGTTCACGTAGAGGTTATTATTCATAAATAAGTTTGCACTTACATTTTTGCTAAATGTAGGACCCTTGGTGGCCTTAGAAACATGGAATGTGTTAAGGAAAAATGCATTTTTGTATATATTATAATTAGAAATCGAATAACTAAGTGATTCAACAACAGATGAAACGGACAGATAGCTTCAGCTGAGGTATAGACCATCAGTTAACAACTTTGGAGCTCAGAGTAGGTCTGTCTTTAAAGGTTTATCAGTTATCAGTGAATAATCAATTCCCCCATGGAAATAAATAAATGGGATTTTTACTTCCGGAACCAGACTGTTGCATTCTATAGTTGCATGCACAGCTGGCTAATGTAGGGTGGCTAGACGTCCCATTTTTCCCGGGACAGTCCCGTTGTTACGAGGAGGAGCCCAATAGGGCTAATCAGCCAAGGAAAGGGATAAAGGCAGCCGGATGTAGCAGTTTGAGAGAGAGAGAGAGCCACACACAGCTGCCGTGTGTGTGTTTGAGTATTTTTGTTTAACCGACTGTTCAGCCGGTTCCCGCCGCCTCCTTTCCCATGTGAACCCCTGTTACATTGGAACCCAGGAAAGAGGAGAGGTGTGCTTTCGTGGAGTCCTCGCCACTGCCGTCCGCCCAAAGGAGCAGCCGCGGCCATCGGCCAGGGGATGGAGGAGTTGCTGCCGGCCGCCTGGAGCGGTGGAGCCGCTGCCAGGGGCAGAGGGGCTTGCTACCGGCCGCCATTACACAGAGGGGCATTCCATCCGCCAGGGGTCGGAGGACTCGCTGCTGTCCACCCAGGGAGGAGCGGCTGTCATCTGCCAGAAGGTGGAGGAGTGGTCGAGGACCAGGCGATGGCGTGTCTGGGAACTGGCAAGCAATTTTTTTCTCTCTCTCCTCTCTTTCTCTCACTGCCGCTCCGCCTCGCTCTTTCCCTCTCCCCTTTTCCCTCCCCTTGTCTCCCTCCCAGGTCTTGAGAGAGGCGGGGAAAAGCCTGCCGGCAGGCGCAGCCAAAAGGGCAACGCACCCCCCCAGAAAGCACTTTTTCCAGTGTCCCGACATATTCTGAAAAAATCGTGTTTTGTCCCTTATTTCCCCTCTCCTAAAATTTCTCTATCGCCTTTGCGGCTTTCTCAGTCACGTGAGTATTCTATTCAAAGGTAGCCAAGTATACGGCTTGTAAAACCAATAAAATCACACCATGTTATTTGAAGTACATGATTGGATTAAACAATCCAATCACAATCCCCTATCAACAGACGTCCGAATTCACATACAGTGGCATTTGAGGAACTTTAATATCTAAGGCCATTTAAAATACTTAAAAAAGAAAAGAAAACAGTACTTACGGTTGCACCTTTTTTGAACAAATCGTAGCTTGCATGCCGTCCTATATGTTGAAAGACGAATCACATCAAAGTTTTGTGCCCCTGGTGAAAATAACATGCATCAGTTATTTTTGTCACTTTTAAGTTGCCAAGGCTCTTAAAGGGATGTAATCAATGGACTACGACAGGGGTCGGCAATCTTTTTGACATGGAGTGCCATTTTTTATTTTCCTGGTCAATGGTTTTGCCGACGGCAAAAAACATGCAAATGTATGCAATTTTCCGAAGTATGAGTCCACTTGTGAAAATATTTCTATTTTGCATTTTTGTAATTTAATAGTTTATTTTTCATTACAAATGATATTATCAGCACAACAGTTTGAGTGAAAATGTTGTGCAAAACCAGATGATTATGATATCAGGGGGTATTTATAATTTGTGAGGCCCCAAGCAACCGACCAGCCCGGGGCCCCAATTTCTAAAATTTTCACTTAAAAAAAAAATTACATAAAATTTATTTTAAATTATAATTTTAAATTCATCCTATCAGCCATTGTACCCAAGTACATTCAACATTCAAAATGTTTAATGAAATAAAAATCTAGCTTAGGATAATTAATACATGTTTTCCAGTTTTTCCACAATACAGTGATAAAACAGCAATACATATATTTTTACAAAACACTTTTTATTTTTTTAATGAACAGGGTGTGCAAAACCTACTTCACTCACTATCATTTTGGAATTCAGTTGTCATTTATTATTATAACCCAACAATTATTTCTTGTTGTCCAGTTTGTCAGTATAATATGATACAGTATTATTTTTATAACTTTGAGGATTTGTTGTACACAATAGTAATATATTTCTGTCTTATTTACTTTTTCAACTGGAGGCTGCAGTGTATTGTTCAACATGTTGCAAAAGGCAGTATTTTATGTAAGCATCGTAGGCAACATTCGTAGCAGTATTGTAACAGTAAACATACAAGGCACGGCGGCCCTTCAGCACACTAGAGCAGAAGGGGGAAAAAACATTGCCGTTTATCAAGCGCTGAAATTTGCTCGGTGCAGAACAACCTGGAATAATGCTAAGCATTGTTACAGTCACCTCTTTGCAACCTGAACTTGTTAACACCTGCCCTGCGTTTTTGTGACCTGAAGTTATTTTGAACTTGACACAGTGTCTAAAAATATGCAAGTCCTGCGTGAGACACTGAAGAAATAGAGAGACGTGGTGCAGCAGGTATGGACGTTCGTCCAGTGCGTGTTACAAAGGAAAACATTGGAAAAACAGAGCAGATCCATGCAAAAACGCGTTCGGTGTGAACGGCCCCTAACACACCTGTTTGCGCGTATGTGAGTGAGAGCGCGTGGGTGAAACATGTTCGGAAGGACCGTATATTTTTTCATAAATTACAAACCCGAACACAAAATCCTACTTAAAATCCTGGCGGACCTCTAACATGAACAGCTTTGTGAGAGCTGACAACAGGGTATTCATGCCGTACGTGTACCCAAAACAACATGTCACCCCTCAAGCTGTTTTTGCTGAGCTTTCCTCCTAATGTCCGGGGCCCCACGCAATTGCGTGGTTTGCGTGGTGGTTAAAACTGCTACTGTATGATATAATCATGATCCTGCATGTGAATTCTCACAGAACATCTTAAGTGCTTTAATGAAAGAAAACCTGTCCTGAGATTTTCTAAATCTCAAGGATTAATAGTGGTGTTTTCATTACATCCCATGTTGTTCTAAAAGCAAAAAGAAACAAATGACACACGGGATGTAGGCTGTCATCCGTGCAGCCTGACCGAAGCGAAGCGGGCGCATTTACTCACGCTATAAACCAAAAGTGAAGCGCTGCCGGCTTGTGATGCGCGTATGGCTTGCACGCGCTGCACAAATCTGTTGGATATACTGCAGTCTCATCACATTTTAACTTTTTGTTTAGCCTCCCATTCAGCTCATGAAAACATGCTGTGTGATCATGAGGAAGGATTACATCAAGATGTAGATTAGAATGCAGATGCAGAATTTATATAAATAAAATAGTGTACTCCTCTCTTGCCGTTACTGGCGTGCCAGTGATTACCCCTCCACATGTCAATGCTGGCACGTGTGCCATAGGTTGCCAACCCCTGGACTACAACATGGACAAACATACTTTCACACACTTTATGAACCTCTAAGGCAGCAACAATATATAATGTTCATCATTCCTTGAAGGATTCATATTTGTTTTACATGGACCATCAACCTGATTCTGGCATTTGCTCAGAATCAGTTTTGTTTTCCATCGACACTTGCCTCTGCCAGTGCATTGCCCTGTGGCAGTGGGTAGGGTGAATAGGATTTGACAAGGCCTCTGTTTATGTGTGTGTGTGTGTGTGTGTGTGTGTGCAATGTACTGTGCAGGAAATGTTTAAGCTTGTTGATAACTCTAAAAGCAACTCACTCATCTCCATGAAGAGCTGTCTCTTCTCCACCATAGACTTGCTGCTTTTACTTCCCTCCTCAATCATTCTACACAACACAAAAGGTCAATTTAATACCACAGCTTAAACAAGGCCTGTAAAGCTTCATTATGAGGCTGCAACTTACACTAACATGTATGTATGTCAGCAAATATGTTAAAATATTTTAAAATAAAATAAGTTGCAATGCAGCTACTCAAAGGGTTTCAAATATAAGTATTCTGTCGTTATTTGGTTAATGTTTAATTTCATGATTTCCTTAAGCAATAAGGTTCGAGAGGCCGTGCTATATTATATATAAATATAGGCACGACCTGGAGCAAACAATATATTCACAGTATGGAACAGTCTCTCGTACCTTATTGCTTAAATAAATCATATGGCAGAAAAGTGCCTTATTGCTTTTAGAAAAAAGTTACCACATAATAAAAATATTAAGGCCATGAATTTGAATTAAAATGTAATATTTTTAAGTTAAATCATTAAATGCCATTTTTCCATTAGAAGATATAGTTCCTGACAGTAAACAGAAAATAGAACGTTGCTATGCAACAAAAATATCAATCAGCTATGGGCGCTGCGCAGTGATACAAATTAGAGGTAGACCGATATAACGGTTTTACAGATTAAATGGTGCAGATTGTACCGATGACTATCGGTTATCGGCAAAAATCATAGCGGATAGTTTTTTTAAATTCCTCCATGTTCCTCTATACTACATGATTCTACAGTTCTACAGTCTTTCGTCATTGAAAATATTCATCCATATTTTTATTCTCACTTCAATGCATACTTGGTTATTTTGGTTAGATAAATCAAGTTTTCTAAATTAAAGTGAGGGCATGAAAAAAATGTACTTTTGTAGTCTCTACTGTAGTCTGTTCACATCATAGTAAGGAAAGACTAAGAATTTTATTCTATAAATCAATTTTAAAAACTATTGGCGTATTAATCAGTTATTGGCCTTTTCCACCACCTTAGTTATCGTATCGGCAAAATCCACTTTCGGTCGACCTCTAATACATTTTAGCACAATCAGAATATATTAGTTATGAGGAACAGAATTTTGCACTGGCACGACTACGCAAAAACAGAAACCAAGCAGTCAACAGAATGTCATGTCTCTCATCGTGGTCGTGGCTGGTTAGGACAAAAACTCTGATTAACATGGAAGAGATACACTATATTGCCAAAAGTATTCGATCACCCATCCAAATAATTGAATTCAGGTGTTCCAATCACTTCCATGGCAACAGGTGTATAAAATGAAGCACCTAGGCATGCAGACTGCTTCTACAAACATTTATGAAAGAATGGGCCGCTCTCAGGAGCTCAGTGAATTCCAGCGTGGTACTGTGATAGGATGCCACCTGTGCAACAAGTCCAGTCGTGAAATTTCCTCGCTACTAAATATTCCACAGTCAACTGTCAGTGGTATTATAATAAAGTGGAAGCGATAGGATTGACAGCAACTCAGCCACGAAGTGATAGGCCACGTAAAATGACAGAGCGGGGTCAGCGGATGCTGAGGCGCATAGTGCGCAGAGGTCGCCAACTTTCTGCAGAGTCAATCGCTACAGACCTCCAAAGTTCATGTGGCCTTCAGATTAGCTCAAGAACAGTGCGTAGAGAGCTTCATGGAATGGGTTTCCATGGCCGAGCAGCTGCATCCAAGCCATACATCACCAAGTGCAATGCAAAGCGTCGGATGCAGTGGTGTAAAGCACGCCGCCACTGGACTCTAGAGCAGTGGAGACGCGTTCTCTGGAGTGACGAATCACGCTTCTCCGTCTGGCAATCTGATGGATGAGTCTGGGTTTGGCGGTTGCCAGGAGAACGGTACTTGTCTGACTGCATTGTGCCAACTGTGAAGTTTGGTGGAGGGGGGATTATGGTGTGGGGTTGTTTTTCAGGAGCTGGGCTTGGCCCCTTAGTTCCAGTGAAAGGAACTCTGTATGCTTCAGCATACCAAGAGATTTTGGACAATTCCATGCTCCCAACTTTGTGGGAACAGTTTGGGGATGGCCCCTTCCTGTTCCAACATGACTGCGCACCAGTGCACAAAGCAAGGTCCATAAAGACATGGATGAGTGAGTTTGGTGTGGAAGAACTTGACTGGCCTGCACAGAGTCCTGACCTCAACCCGATAGAGCACCTTTGGGATGAATTAGAGTGAAGACTGCGAGCCAGGCCTTCTCATCCAACATCAGTGTCTGACCTCACAAATGCGCTTCTGGAAGAATGGTCAGAAATTCCCATAAACACACTCCTAAACCTTGTGGAAAGCCTTCCCAGAAGAGTTGAAGCTGTTATAGCTGCAAAGGGTGGGCCGACGTCATATTAAACCCTATGGATTAAGAATGGGATGTCACTTAAGTTCATATGCGTCTAAAGGCAGATGAGCGAATACTTTTGGCAATATAGTGTACCTTTAATCACATCACGCTCTATTTAATGGAGTCTATTACGTAGCTTATGGTTAGGACATGGTTTAAGTTGTTATTCACTGAATCTTGGCCAATACCATATGCTGTACTGCATTTTAAAACTTGGTGCATCAAGATGCTTTGCACCAGGTATGAAGTCAGTCGAACACCACTGGTTCTTGCGTGTCTTGTAACCAATTGTGATGCGCAAAGTTTGAAAATACTGAAGCACAAAAAGCAAGATTTTCAGTGAAAAGGGACTTACTTTTCGGTCTATTCCTCACACAAAGCAATTGTGTGGCTTCAGAAGACTTGGAATAAAGCTTATGTGTTATATGATCATTTATGATACTTTATGGTGCTTTCTGGTCCTTTTTGAAGCATGACAGCCCATAATCACTGTCTGCTCTCATTGTATTAAATACAAACAACCTGAACATTCATCAAAATATTTCGTTTTGAGAGCTACATAAAAAAAGTGATATGGGTTTGGAATGACATGATGATGACATCATTTTCATTTTGGGGTGAACTAATCCTTTAAAATTATGAAAATCCAAAATCTATCTATCTATCTATTTCATGTTCTTCTCATTCAGTGTTGATTCTACATTCCTTTGATCAATGGACATTGAGCACTCTCTTAAAATTCATGACTCATAGCTTTTGCAAACTCATGGTACATATCTTAATTCTGCATGTAACTCTCGAACACTCTATTACTCACCTTTCAGGTTGTCTGGGACTCAGATAAGGTGATGCAAAACCAGGAAGCTCCTGCAAATACATTCAGGTGTTGACATCTGGGGAAACACCCCCTCCCCCAAGTCACAGACATACAAAAAAATAAACTAATTCTGCTTTCCTGAATCACAAAAGGGCATTTGAGTTCTCTTGCTGCACGCAAGGGCTGATTATGTATGGCAAGAGAGTCTTCAAAGGCAGCATCCTGCGAGTTAATGGTACAAGAGCTGTTAAGGAGCCACTTAATCCTTGTGCGTCAATTTAAAAAAGTTACTCAGAGGTCCTTAGAGGACAAAAATGTCCGCGTCAAAAAACTGCCATAATAATTAAATATTCATATTATTTTCCACTTTCATTTAGTTAATTTTTTTAACCAACATCAGTCCTGATCATAACTACCAAATATTCATTCATTTTCAGGATTTTAACCCTTTAAATGCCAGTTTGTTTATATAATGCCACTGTTGTTTTTTATGAAAAAAACAAAAACAAAAAACACAAAAAAAGAATTATTTTCCATGCTAAGGGGAATTTTTTTGGGGGGGAAATCACAGACTGGGACATGTCAATGATTAGCAACAACATTGTATTATTTGTGCAGTGTCAGATAAAAAAAAAAATAATAATAAAAAACACTCAGTACCTGAGAGGACAAAAATGTCTGTCAAAAAACTGCCATCAAAATATTATATCTTAATATTATTTTCCACTTTCACTGACTTAGATTTTTTTAACCAAGATCAGTCCTGATCATAACTACCAAATATTCAATCATTTCCAGGATTTTAACCCTTTAAATGCCAGTTTGTTTACATAATGCCACTGTTGTTTTTTAAACACACACACACACACACACACACACTTCTCAATACACACATACAAAACACACTCTGACATCCATACCAACACACACACAATTTTAGCTGCATCATTTATTCATTTGGCCTGCAGTGCTCTATTATACAGCAAACAGAAAATAGGAAAAAAGCATGCATTTGCTCCATAGGTTAAACATGAGAAAAATGGCGCCATCTGGTGGAAAATATTAAAAATGTAAATTCTGAAGCTTTAATGGCACTGGGATCAAATATTGCCGTTTTAATGGGTTTCAATGGAGACATTTTTGTCCTTAAGTTCCAGAGTGTAACTATTTTGTGTACACAGTATATTGTAGATGTATTATAGGAACTGAGGTTGAAATATCAAAATTATACCAAAAATACACACATTTGGCTAAATGTATGCCTTGGCATTAACATAGCCAAAATGATCGAAAAAATTCAAATGAAAAAGACAAAAATGTCCCAAAGGTCGCACAAGGGTTAATAGTGACAGCAGAGAATTCATCATAGAGACACGAGTGAAGCATTCTGAACAGAATGACTGTGTAAATATAGGTTAATACTGGATATTACGCTATGCATTTGAAGTTGCTGTGAGTAAAAGCAATGTGCACAATTACTATTATTGTGTCACTGTAGTTGTTACATCATGAACATAAAGCATTACATCAGCTATCAACTCACATTTAATCAGTGTACTATCCATCATTCCAGCATCTCCACATCACATCATTCGCCTTAGCCAATGAATACACTCTAGTGTTGAGCTAACGGACCAGTCGAAAGCATGATGTCATCCCTGCTGACGTTATAACTTCTGGCTTCAAAACATTCCTCTCGTTTTGGTAGTCTTATCGCATCTTTCAGTGTTACTATGGAGTGCTCGATGAATATAGGCCCACTGTAAATGACAGAAGTAACACCGCACCTTTACATTACGACAGCGCGCGCACTGACGTGACTCAACGTGCGAACTGTACACTACAATCAAGAAAACACCGTGAAAACAATTGCATCATTAAAATAATCGGGAATGAAGACACCGCATCTACATGATAACGTATAGGCATCATAGGCATTAAGCATACGGCCATGCTATCTTAATTTAAGTCCCTATACACCTTTATATTAAATAAATGTTATGCTATACGGTGCCTAAACACAGCTAGATCAGTAAGATGATATTTTAGGGATGTGTTTGGTTGTGAGTCGCTCCCGTGTGTTTGTTGTTGAATCTGAATGTAAAAGCATCATTACCAGCAGGAGGAGATCACGCAGGTCGCGCGATCATTATCAGCATCTGATGTGAGCGATCAACGGTCTCGCGATTCCTGGCGTATCATCAGCATCTTCATCGTCATACCTTCTTTTCGTTTGGCTATTTATAAAATATTGACCGAAAATTACCTACACATTTATCCGTAATTTGGTATCCTGCGTTTCCCCATCGTCACATTTGAGCCGTGGTTACCGTTCCGTTTGATTCGGTCTCAGGAACTGCAGTCGCCCACTGCGCGAGCGCTTCTCTGAGCATCAGCTAACAGCAGAGGACAGCAGAGCACTCTTGCCTTTCCCATTACAAGTGAGCATCACTGTTAGTCGTTATGCAGTTATCATCACACAATTAGTTTTAATGCAATGATCTGTAATGTGCATTCTCAAATATGCTGACTAGCTACAGTTGAAGTCAGAAGTTTACATACACTTAGGCTGAAGTCATTAAAACTCATTTTTTTAACCACTCCACAGATTTAATATTAGGAAACTATAGTTTTGGCAAGTTGTTTAAGACATCTACTTTGTGCATGACACAAGTAATTTTTCCAACAATTGTTTACAGACAGATTGTTTCACTTTTAATTTGCTATATCACAATTCCAGTGGGTCAGAAATGTACATACACTAAGTTAACTGTGCCTTAAGCAGCTTAGAAAATTCCAGAAAATGATGTCAAGCCTTTAGACAATTAGCTTCTGATAGGAGGTGTACTGAATTGGAGGTGAACCTGTGGATGTATTTTAAGGCCTACCTTCAAACTCAGTGCCTCTTTGCTTGACATCATGACATGGAGTAGTGGGCTAAAGCACAGAACTGGTAAGCAGTTGCTGGTTCGATCCCCATAGCCACAACCATTAACTCCAGGTTGCTCTGGGGGGAGATTGTCCCTGTAATAAGTGCACTGTAAGTCGCTTTGGATAAAAGCATCTGCCAAATGCATAAATGTAAATCATGGGAAAATCAAAAGAAATCAGCCAAAACCTCAGAAAAAAAAAAAAACTGTGGACCTCCACAAGTCTAGTTCATCCTTGGGAGCAATTTTCAAACACCTGAAGGTACCACGTTCATCTGTACAAACAATAGTACGCAAGTATAAACACCATGGGACCATGAAGCCATGATACCGCTCAGGAAGGATTCTGTCTCCTAGAGATGAATGTGGTGCAAAAAGGTGCAGAACAACAGGTGGCAGCATCATGTTGTGGAGGTGCTTTGCTGCAGGAGGGACTGGTGCACTTCACAAAATAGATGGCAGCATGAGGAAGGAAAATTATGTGAATATATTGAAGCAACATCTCAAGACATCAGCCAGGAAGTTAAAGCTCGGCTGCAAATGGGTCTTCCAAATGGACAATGACACCAAGCATACTTCCATAGTTGTGGCAAAATGGCTTAAGGACAACAAAGTCAAGGTCACTGGAGTGGCCATCACAAAGCCCTGACCTCAATCCAATAGAAAATTTGTGGGCAGAACTGAAGAAGCTTGTGCGAGCAAGGAGGCCTACAAACCTGACTCAGTTACACCAGTTCTGTCTGGAGGAATGGGCCAAAATTCCAGCAACTTTATTGTGAGAAGCTTGTGGAAGGCTACCCAAAACATTTGACCCAAGTTAAACAATTTAAAGGCAATGCTACCAAATACTAACAAAGTGTATGTAAACTTCTGACCCACTGGGAATGTGATGAAAGAAATAAAAGCTGAAATAAATCATTGTCTCTACTATTATTCTGACATTTCACATTCTTAAAATCAAGTAGTGATCCTAACTGACCTAAGACAGGGAATGTTTTCTACAATTAAATGTCAGGAATTGTGAAAAACTACGTTAAATGTATTTGGCTAAGGTGTATGTAAACTTCTGACTTCAAATGTACCTAAAGCATATGAGTGTTTATTATGACTGAGTCATACAGCCTACACACAAAGGAGATATTATCTTTATGACTGACAAAGGGCCTAAATGTTGTACTAAAAATCTTTGAACCAGCCAGGAATAAGGAATAAAAACTATACACCGATCAGCCACAACATTAAAACCACCTGCCTAATATTGTGTAGCTCCCCCTCGTGATGCCAAAACAGCACCAACCCACATCTCAGAACAGCATTCTGAGATTAAATTCTTCTCACCACAATTGTACAGAGCGGTTATCTGAGTTACCGTAGACTTTATCAGTTCGAACCAGTCTGGCCATTCTCTGTTGACCTCTCATCAACAAGGCGTTTCCGTCCACAGAACTGCCCCTCACTGGATGTTTTTTGTTTTAGGCACCATTCTGAGTAAATTCTAGAGACTGTTGTGTGTGAAAATCCCAGGAGATCAACAGTTACAGAAATACTCAAACCAGCCCATCTGGCACCAACAATCATCCATGCGATTATCTAATCAGCCAATTGTGTGGCAGCAGTGCATAAAATCATGCAGATATGGGTCAGGAGCTTCAGTTAGTGTTCACATCAATCATCAGAATGGGGGAAAATGTGATCTCAGTGATTTGGAGAGTGGCGTGATTGTTGGTGCCAGATGGGCTGGTTTGAGTATTTCTGTAACTGCTGATCTCCTGGGATTTTCACACACAACAGTCTCTAGAATTTACTCAGAATGGTGCCAAAAACAAAAAACATCAAGTGAGGGGCAGTTCTGTGGATGGAAATGCCTTGTTGATGAGAGAGGTCAACAGAGAATGGCCAGACTGGTTCGAACTGACAAAGTCTATGGTAACTCAGATAACCGCTCTGTACAATTGTGGTGAGAAGAATAGCATCTCAGGATCTTAGGCATCTCACAGTACGGATATTGCAATTTATTGCCCTGGCCACATCTCAGTCCTCATGCCTCCATGCAGCATGCCTAAGGCACGTTCATGCAGATGAGCAGGGACCCTGGGCATCTTTCTTTTGGTGTTTATCAGAGTCAGTAGAAAGGTCTATTTAGCTGTCACAATCACTGTGGTCATGTTATATGGGATTTAATATACTGTAATCAGATATAATTAGATTAAATTACATGAATTGTATGAAAAAATACCCCATCACCACATTTGTTTTACTGCGTTTTATTCATATTGTTTCTTGATAAAATACACTTTTCTTACAAGTGCTGATTACAAATACTATATTACATTCACTTTTATTATACATAAAATATTTTACTTCTGAAAACATAAAATATTACACACATTGTGGAAGCCACTCTAAAAAGACATTTTTTCTTTCATAAAACGTTCCAGGAATACCAACACCTCCGACACTACACTATAAGTCATCAAATGTCAGGGTTATTCAAAGGACAATATTGAATCATTAATCAAAAATCCAAGTGTTTTGTAAAATGTAACAAGGTTGTGGATAGAGTCAGTGGTAAGTCATGCATTGCAACTCTATCACAGAAAATGAAGGCAGTAAATAACTAATGACAGTTAAAAACTGCTTGTTTGCAGCTCTAATTGAAATATTTCAGAGAATTACAAGTTCATTCAACCAACAGGTTTTATAAATCAGTTCTAAGGCCTGGTATAAAGTATAACAGAGGTATCACAGTAATATTCAAGAGTCTCTTGTATGTGTATGTTTAAATGCTGCATATGTATATATAATGCAAATGAAAGCGACAGTTTAGAGAAACCCACTGACCTTTCCCCACGTAAGTAATTGAAAGCCACCTGAAAAAAAAACACACCCTCACACCCAAAGACATTCAGCACAACCCAACTACCGAGCTATAGTTTAAAGTTGATTCACATACAAACACTATAACCTGGTATATTTTTTTTCTGAAAGAAGTTAGTCTTTCACTAATCAATAAAGTGGACGGTATATGTCACACAGATATTATTAGTCAAATAAAAATCCACTGCGAGGGCATGTCAATGCATTGCAGGCAAGACTAGCCACAAAAAAATAATATAAAATAAAAGATCAACATACTCAAAGGAGCAGACTATTACAAGTGCCCTGGTATGAAAAAGTGTAAAAAGTTAAGGTACACCTTGGACAAAGGTACAACAAAATGGGACAGCCAATATAAAGATATAGTAAATACCCTGTTTCTTAAATGGTTTGTAAAATGATTTGTAAATAGATTTCTTATATTAAAATATATTACTTAAAATATATTACTTTGCTTAACTAGACATTAAAAACAAAATCTGATTATCTAGTCCCCATAAATTGACTTTGGTATATTACCAAGCAAATCTTATCTAAAATTCTCTTGTTTTGTTTGTTTTTGCCTGGGAGGCAGACAATAATAAAAAAAAGACTGATTCAAAGAAAACAATATGTTTATGCATATTGACTCGTTTCAAAATGGACCTGTTTAGCTGAATTGTTTTAGGACTTTGAGCGACAACATTTAATGTTGAAAACATGATTAAAATTATGATTGGTGTTTGACAGTTTTTCACAAATAAAAACCCTTGTAATCAGGCAATCGGATATGTTTAGGCAAGATACATGAAAGCTTTGCAGAAATCGATTTATCAGTACTCAAAGAAAGCCAATATTTACAATATAAAACAAAACAAAGCAAAATAAAAATCTTCATATTTTCCCTTCTGAATGTTTTACTTCATTGCACAAACAGGTTTGTTTTGTGTCTTCTGTTTTTTATCATTATTTTATTATTTTGATTTAACACAAAAGACTAAGATTATAGGGAATATATACTATTCCATTATGAGGCAATGTCAACTGGAGAGACGTCAACAACTC
Organism: Myxocyprinus asiaticus; assembly: GCF_019703515.2. Classification (NCBI taxonomy): domain Eukaryota; kingdom Metazoa; phylum Chordata; class Actinopteri; order Cypriniformes; family Catostomidae; genus Myxocyprinus; species Myxocyprinus asiaticus. The sequence continues at coordinate 29,962,787 of NC_059363.1, forward strand.
AAATGATTAGACATAGGCTACTGAAATTATTAAGACCTGGTTTTGCTTCAGAGAGGGTACAAGAGATTGATTAGATTAAGTGCTTCAACACTCAACCTTAAGAGTCATTTTAGGGCCTTCTGTATGTATAGATCATTTGCAATGTTTATTCAAGTCCTCTGCAGTATTTTCAACATTAAAAGTGCAACCCTAATAAATCTAATGTCAGATTTGTTTCTGAATTAAATGAGATGTTAGGGACCTTAATGCTGTTAATTTTATAAATATTGTAAATATACAAATTATTGCCATTATCAATCATCAATATAAGCATGTTCTTATATTCTTCTCTCTTCACAAAAACCCCACCAATGTAAGAGAAGTGCTAGCCTGTTAAAGTGGACAAAGCTTCCTTCTATCCTATTAAAACTTTTAACAGTACCATATAAGCCCAGTAACAAGGCAGGTTAATATATTAGGTTTACATATTCACAGTAATTCTGCAAAGTAACTGGTATTTCAGTTGTGTGGTTCTTTGCTTAAGTCACAAAGGCTTAAAACTAACCAACAATCAGCTTTGCAGGATAAGCAAATATTATTTGATGTTACATGTTACTAATCCAGCAAGATAGTGTGTACTGTGTGTAAAAGATATTCTTTAAAATCTGAGGGGCATAATAATGATTTTTACATCTACAAAAACAGTAGTACATTGATTTCAATTTCTAATATTGTTACAAAAATATAACCAAAAAAGAACAAGCATTAAATATTGCCACTATCGAATAGGAGTTTTGATTCTAAAACAAGGTGTGCACTGAGAGGAAGTATTACTCGTCATTGCACATATACATTCCTCATCTATTATCGTGCTAAATGTCTATGTGCTGTAAAGAAAAACTGTAACAGTACAATAGCCTGCCTCTCAAATGACAACAACAGGTTACCAGAGCACGATCATCACTGCTATACTGACAACAAACATCTGTTATCCCTAAATGCAGTGATTTAATATAAAGGTGAAGTGTGTAATTTCTGTGCCACTAGCGTCACCGAACGGAATTGTAAAAATAACTAGACTGTTACATATTATGAAAAAATTTAGTGGTGCTTGTTGTGGAAAACTCGTCACCACAAAGACCTCCACCTAGTGCCTCAGTATACTGCCCCAAGTCAAAAGAACCCACATGTCTCTACAAAGTTCTGTTGGCAAAATATTGCTGGGGCCCCCAGGAAGCCCAGTGACAAGGGCCTCATGTGTCCCACAAAGGGCATCAGTACACTGTCAAAAGTGCTCACTCGGGTCCTGGGAAGCTCAGCGAGTATTGACGCTGACTACCACCCCTAGAGTCACAAGTTCAAATCCAGGCGTGCTGAGTGACTCCAGCCAGGTCTCCTAAGCAACCAAATTGGCCCTGTTGCTAGGGAGGGTAGAGTCACATGGGGTAACCTCCTCGTGGTCACAATTAGTGGTTCTCATTCTCAATGGGGCGCGTGGTAAGTTGTGCGTGGATCGTGGACAGCAGCATCAGCCTCCACATGCGGAGTCTCCGTGGTGTCTTGCACAATGAGCCACATGATAAGATGTGTGGATTGACTGTCTCAGAAGCGGAGGCAACCGAGACTTGTCCTCTGCCACCCGGATTGAGGTGAGTAACCGCGCCACCATGAGGACCTACTAAGTAGTGGAAATTGGGCATTCCAAATTGGGAGAAAAAGGGGATAAAATAAAAAAAATTAAAAAAAAACAAAAAGTGCTCACTCAACATGTCTCTACAATGTTCTGGTGGCAAGATATTGCTGGGGCTCCCAAGGGCCCTCAATCGGCCTCATTCTACAAAAGGCCTCAGTACACTTCCCCAAGTCAAACGAGTCCACTCCCATGTTTCTTCTGGTGCCGAAATATGGGAGGGGCCCCAAAGAGCCCCCATGGGCCTTCAAGGGTCTTAGGGGGCCAACAAAGAACCTCAGTACACTGCTCAGAGTAAAACATGCCCACCCCCATATGTCAACGATGACCTGGTGTCAAAACATGGCTGGGTCATGTTGCTTTTCGGTTGCTAGGTTGCACTGGAGGGTTGCTAGGGCATGGCTAGGCAGTCGCTAGGGTGTTACTGAATGACTGCTTGCTAGCCTGAGTCAAACAAGCCCACCCCCAAATCTCTATGACATTCTGATTCAGAGATATGATCACTGTTCGCTTTTCAAAGTTAAGTCTATGGAACAGTTTTCAATGATGGGATGAGTCAGATGCCGAAATGGGGTTTATTAAATTGAGTTAGGGATAAGTCAAGCCCCAGACAAACGGCCATTGGTTAAACTAAAGTAACTATGTCAGGTTGGTCGGAATGCTCAAAATTGCCACAGATCCACAGTGTTTACACATCTCAGTGGAATTAACCTACGAATGGCTTACTTATGGTTGTCTCTGCATATCAAGCTGGGATAGAAGACATTTTTTACATGGAAATAATTACACACCTCACCTTTAATTCTCATTGTTGCAGTTTATCCCCTGTGTATATGACCATTATCGTACCACCAAACAGGAGACACATAGTTTGGATGGACCAATGCAATCATCGTGACAAAAGGCGCCACATCCCTTGCACATAATCATGGCCTTTAGTCGACAGTAGCACTTTGACTGGACATCCTCCATTCCAGATGTTTCTATGAAGGCTTGCTCGGGTGAGGTCTCGCCCTGATTGCTCTGATCCAGTAGGTGACCGGCAGGTATAGCAGTAACAGTGACGGAAAAAGACATCATACCTCCACCAGCAGCATCACTGTCACCACTGCAGGACACTGTAGGAGAGGTTGGAGTGTCAGCCATGCTGTGGTTTTGTGCATGAGGGACAGACATGCTGATGGTGCCACCGTACTGAGGGCCCATTATAAGTTCTTGTACATTATGAGATTTCTGAGACAGGTACATGCGTTGGTGACAGTCACTTAACTGATTTGGGTCTGTGTTACCCTGAGTTCTTGTGCATGTTTCTTTGGTTCTAGTGTTGATTTTTTCTTTGTTGGATAAACAGCTTAATGATGGAGAGTCAGACTTTATTTCAGAACAGGGTTGTGATGCCAAACCCTTATCTGGTTTTGTGATGCTATGCCCCTTCTGTTCCATTTTGACCCTTGAAGAATTCAGGTGTCCTTGAGAGGAGGTATGAGACCCTCCAACTGATTCTGCCCTTTCTTTCACATGCTCCACAACTTCCATTTTCTCTTTCTTCATTTCCTTTACGTTGGCAAAGGATGTGCTTGTATTACTAGATAGATGTGGCCATTTGCTGCTCTCAGATCCTCTACCATATGTGGAGACATTGAGGAGGTAGTGTCCTGTCATAGCTGGCTTGGACATCCTCTTCCGCCCAAAGATGCCTAGATGGAGACTCACCTGGTCCTGGCCGTACTCAAGTTGCCCTAATTGACAGGATTGAAATTGGGAGGATTGGTGGCTTAAGCTTGAATGTTTCGGCTCACATTTCGGCCTTAGTGGGTGGAGGATTGGGTCCTGAGTGCTTTTGACCAGCTTGTCTACACTTATCACAGATCTGAATTGCATCGTAGATGGACCAGCAAGAACTTGATGCCCAAACCTGCTGATATGTTCTTTGTTTGTAAGGTTTTCTTTTTTTAACCCAGCTGTTGTGGTGCCAAGGTTACCATCATCTCGGTCTGAAATGGCCACAGATTGAACCTCCATCTTGGCTAGTGGCTTTGGAAGGATCTTTTCAAGGGGAACATCTTTGCCCTGAAGAAGCTGGGTGACCAGAGGATTATTCGCTGGGATTAAAGAGCTAGGCTTGGTCACTGATGCTCCTGGCAAAGGTGTCTGTTGTGGTCTCTGGTTTTGTGCAATTACGTTTGAGACAGTCAGGTTTCCTGGCTGACTAATAGGTGTTAGCACCCCTCCACCACTGAGAAGGCTATGTTCATCCTTCACCGTTGGGTTCAATGTACACTGAGTGGTTTGGGACCCCATCAAAGAGCGATTGTCTTTTAAAAGAACTTGGCTTGCACTGAAGCCTTGAGCAAAACCAGTATCTGTGTGTCCAGTAAAACCTGAGGAAGAAGTTTGTGAAAGACCCACTGTGCCCTCAGGAGACCCAGAGCTCTGCTTTATGGGTGACACAGATTGATTTCTGCTGCTTGCTGATGAAAACTCCTCAGACAAAGACCGAGCTGGGGAGGGTGTGGAGGTTCCCCCAACTGAGCTGGCTCCCCTTGAGGAAGACAAACCAGCAGCAGCCGCTGCGGCACGCTGTGCCCGCGCTAACTGAGCTTTTGCCTTGATGTCAGCAAGAGTGCGAGCACCGGTACGACCAGGACGAATGCTAGGTGGTGTCAAGGGGACAGGAGTCCGTGGGGATACCGGCTCAATACCGGCAGGGGCAGAGAGAATTCGAGACACTGGGATCTGCACAGATTTAGAGAGAGTTTTAATGTTACTATAAGAGCTAAAATTCCACTGTAGTTTAATCACTTTTTTACAGATTTTTACATTTTCTTAAGAAAATATGAGTGGTGCTTGCCCATACAAAATTCGCCACCAAGATCCTAGAGTGCTGTGGGTGGTTGCCAGGGCATTGCTAGGGTGTTCTAGATGGTTTTTAGTTAAGTGGTTTATTATTGGTAGTTGCTTAATGGCCAAAGTAAAAAGAACCCACCCCCAAGTCTCAATTATATTCTGGTCCCTACATGTGGCTTGAGTTCCTCCTTCAATGTAAGTCTGTTTTGTTGTCACTTAAGCAAGTTATAGCGTTCACAAGGCAAAAATGGTAAGTTCAATCACTTAGAAATATAACTGCACACCTCTCCCCTACATGCCACACAATTTAAGGTATCATTCATGTCTGTAGCAAAGTGGTGTGGAACAAGTTATGTGGCAAAGTTTAATACTTGGGCAACATTTACCCCTGGTATTAAGAAGGTGATTCGTTTTAAACAGCATGACGCTAAAGAGATGTGTTAACAGTAACACACTCTAATCATGCAGTACCACACTGACCCTTGACCCTCTAAGCACACTCCCCCTGAAATCCAAATACAAGTGGTCAAAAGAGATGCACTGAGATGAATATTATGACCAGGTATAAACGGTGATGTGTCTCGCCTGTCCACTTTTGATTGGATTGCCCAAAATGCATCTTAATACCAGGTGTAAACAGGGTCTTAGGCTTATGGGTTTAGCACAAGCAAGTATGAGCAAGCACCTCTAAAATAAGAACTAAACATAAAACATACTTTGAGAGGAGGTACTCTCTGTTCTACTGTTTCTTTAGCTTTCACTGGGGATGACACATCTTGTGTAGTGACACGGGGCTTCTTCTCTGTTCTGAGCTCAGTATCCTGTTCACTGGAGACCTTCCTCTTCAGGTGCTCAGATGTGACAGCAAATATTGGAGACCCAGCTTGATTCCTCTCTGTTAATGCCTGTTCAACCTCAGCCACAGGGATTTCAATTTTAGTCAGCTGTGTTTCCTTTATTTTCAAAAAAGTGACCATTGCTTCCGAAGGTGCTATTGGGTTCTTACACTTGATCTCAATTTCCAGTGCTCTTTCATTGTCTGGTTTGGGCTCCACTGTTTTCTGAACAGGCGACTCTGCAATCAATTCTTCCGGTGCTTCATTCCTTGTATCTAAGGACAACTGTGGCTGTTCTGGAGCTGGAAGTTTGATTGGCTCTTCAGGGGTAGGATGTGTTACTACTGGTTTTACATCTCTGGATCTCAACTCCATGTGGCTAACCTCTATCACTTGATGTACCTTCTGTGACTCTTTAACGATCTCTGGCTTGTCTGGCTGCGCTTTGCTTTTAGCTGGTTCAGGATTGTCAACAGCATCTGTCAATTCTCTGGATTCCTCTGTACTTAGGCCAGAGCTGGAATGAAAAACAGGCAGAGACAAAAAAAAAATTAAAAAAAGACTCCATAAAATATAGCATATGATGCATAAAGCGAACGGCCTACTAACTTTTCCATCAGTTTTCAAGTGTTAAGGCCATGTCACACTGAAAGCGTAATGAAAAGAAGAGACGAATCACTGACAAATGGCCCATTCACACCAAAACCGTCGCAAATCTTTACAACATCCACACCTTTACAATAGATGGTGATGATCGACAGTCAATTCTACTTCAGTACTCTGGTAAGTTCACAGGTCGACCCTCCGCCTATCACGGATGAGAAGAAGAACTACTTGACAAGTTTGAAAAACAATCATGGAATCACAGTACAAAAGACAAGCAAGCGAGTTCTCTAGCGAGCTGCTAGATGATTTGCTGTTGTTGGTGATTTGTTCAATGAGAAAGAAAAATATTCGAGACACTTATCAAACTATTTCAATTCACATGCTGGACAAGTTGACTGGTCATGTATACACCACAGTCTGAGGGTTGATAGAAAGAAAGAATCAAGTTTAAATATAATACTAACTGTTAAAACAAATGTTGTCAATTGGAACAATACTTACATGTTACTGCCATGCACTTCTACTTAGTGTTATTTACATTTGTTAAAATCACTGCGTGTTTTAACTGTTCAGTTACGAATTAAACTGAATGATATCTAAATGCTCCAAGACTCTGCATTATGCGAGCAATAATAATCAAATCTCAACCAACAAAACCCATAGTTTGACCAATTATTAGATATTTCAAAACTGTTCACGACAGTACAGCTTTTAAACGACTGACGATAGCGGAGCAATAACGATTAGATAATTTTGTAAAGAAATCGCCACGTCTTTGGTATACAAATGCACTTTGATAGAAAGACAAATATGCATCTATGGAGTTCATTAATTAGTCACAGCAACATATTTGGTGAGGAAAGGCCAAGTATGATCCATGAAATTGTTTATTAAAGTGATACAAAGTCAAAAATTGATAAAGACAATCCACTTCATCGCTGCGGGACAAAGAAAAAAAAAATCGACACACTCGGCGTAAAAAAAAAAAAAAAAAAAAAAAAAAAAAAACTGGCTTTGTTGCCGCACAAGTGTTCACTCTCGGTGCGAAAGGCGCCATAGGAATCCATTTTTGTATTAAAAATGTTAATGTCATGAGAGAAATTGTGGTGAAAATTGGCCTTCAGGAACGTTAAAGGCCCTAACAACTCTGTACGGCTGTATAGTATGTACTCTGTCTGGGAACATTAAATAGGATAGAATTTTATATTGGCTGTTGATGGACGGGCGCTCATAGCCTTGGAAGTGACCAATGAGCTCCAGGCAGGAGTACAATGCACTTGTGTAACTATGGTCTGGTCCAAACTTTTCAGCTTCTTTCTCTTTTCCTCAGCAAATGCAAAGGCATTTAGTGCAAATGCAAAAGCAAGATTTTTGTCCATTATGATTATGTTCCGTAGTTTCACACTGACATGGTAATACATGACGTGGAGTCAGTGAGATATGTCAAAAGCACTTGCTTAATTTGAAGCGGTCTTAATTTTAAGACTGTGTTTACACCTGGTATTAAGATGCGCTTCAGGAGATCAATCACAAGTGGTCAGCGTTAAATACATGTGTAAACGGGGTGCAAAACGTTTTGTGATCGGATCCCAAAAACCACATACAGAGGTAGTCAAAAATGCATGTGACCACATCGCATTTGAGGTGTAAACACTTATCTGTCCTAAATGCGTCGTGAACAGCAGCAATGCACTACCCTTCACCTGTCAATCAACTTATGCACTAAAACAAGAGTTTCAAATTTGCCAGTTATGATCGGCTTTAAAAGGAAAGCGTCCTTTATTTGTCTTTGATAACTTTTCCGTGGTTTATTATCATGCAGTAACACAATGAAATAGGGATTATTGTGTGTCGTCATGAAACAGAGACACTCCCCTCGAAATCTGAACACAAGTGGTCACAGGAGATGCATTTGAGCGACCAGTTTTAAACAGCAATGTGTCTCACCTAAACACATGTGAAGAGATCACTCTAGGTGCATCTTAATACCAGGTGTAAATGGGGTCTAAGAGTGTGATAGATCCACAAGTAAGGAGTGGCAAGATTTCAGCAATAGCAGTCGATAGTTGTAAAATCCACAACCATTATTGAAGTGTTTCAAGTTGGTTAGTGGGCAGCTTGCTTAACCTAGACCATGCACTTTCTGATTTGTTCTCAGTAATTTCCATAAGGTGACTTACTGTTCACCATAGTAGCTCTCAAAGAAATGCTCTTTCCAATGCTCCACCTTCTTTTCCTTATCAATTTCCTGTCGCATTCTCAGTCTCAGCTCAGGGGTGAAGTCACCTGAGATTAAAAAGTAGTCTTGCATAAGTCACACACAAATTGCATATACATCTACTTATTAAAGGTGCAGGTTTTGTGTAATTTGGTATACAAAATGTACAGTTCTTTAAAAAAAAAAATTAAAGTGATGTACACTCACATCAAATTCGAAGACTCCAGTCATACCAGAGGCTAGAAAAGCTGATTTATTCTAGAGAGATCACCTACCGTATACGGTATTTCAAAGAAAATTGCATTGGCAACCAAAAACTTTTGCTTTTGCATGATGCTGCATCCACACCAATAAGTTTCAGTTTAAAGTCTAAAAATACAGTCAAATCAGCGAGTGAACCATACAAAAATTACTTAGTGCACCTTTAAGTTTATTTTAATACTATTTAGACATGAGGACAACAACATACCCTCTGCCAGCCTCTCCTTCCAAGATTGTGCAGCAGATGTGAAGAACTCATTGTTCAAGGCAGAACTGGTCACCTTCAATGCCCCATCCATACTAGCCTGTAACAAAGAGTGAGCACTCAGCATCATACCTGTAATTCAATTCATCAATAACAATCAACTGTTGAATAGCCACAAAATAATATGTCGAACAAAGCAGGATTCTTCTGCATTTTGATACCTGCTGGTCAACCTCTGGCAGCATCTTCAGAAGTTTCTGCTGGCATTCTGTAGGCAACATTGAGAACGTGTGCTTGTTGATTAGTGCTCGCAGGTTGGTGTTGACAAGGATGGAGTCTGGTGTCTCAACATCTATCTCACACTTTGAACGCCTCAGTTGTCCTGCAAATCAAGGGTGCTGGGATCAGTTACGGCATCTCATTCGCTGACATAAATGACATCGATCAGTGAAAATACTCACTGGCATTGAGCCGACTGGAGCGCTGAGACACCTTCCGGGCTCCAGCCGTGTGGCACACATCTGCTTTGACAGATGAGGATGAGCTGGAGGTAGAGTTCTGTGGACTGGCAGGGCAACGCTCTGTCTGTTTTAGTTCCCAAGCTACAATAGACAAGATATATATTATACTTCTATTGTATGTATATGAATATACAGTAACAGTCAAAAGTTTAGACACACTTGACTGAATGTATGTTTCTCCTGATTTTAAAGACCTTTTGGCGCTATTTCCACCTAGTATTAAGATGCTGTTCGGTGATACAATCACATGTGATCAGCCGTACAGGTATTCCTATCCATCTCAAATGAGTCTCCTGTGACCACTTGTGTTTGGATTTTGAGGTAAGGGTCTCTGATTTCATTGATGACAACTGCAAAAAAATTCTGGACAGTCAAAGAAAGCACGAAAAAACCAGTGCCCTGTTTCTCCCAGATGCAGCTGATATTTGATCCATGCACAAGCACATCATTTCGAGTAGAATTCTCCATTATTTTAGTATTAACCTGAGCTTCAGATGTGTGTGCTTGTCAACTGTGTCTCTTCATGTTGATATCAGACACACAGAAGATCATCCATGAAGTTCATCTGCTTGTGTATATATTCGCTTCCTCAAATTTTCTGATTGGACGGTTATTTCAAACATAACCACACAAAACCGGCAAAGTTTAAACTCTTGTTTTAGTGCAGCTATTCTTTGACAGGTGAGGGGTGGTGCTTCGCTGCTGTCTGGGATGCATTCAGGACAGATAAGCGTTTACACCTCAAATGAGATGCGTTTCAGTGCTCAGACCACAAAAACGTTTTGGACCCTGTTTCCACTTGTGATCGGATCACCAAAAATGCAGCTTAATACCAGGTGGAAACAGGACATTTGATCAACTGTTAAAGCACATCCTTAAATTTCGTTTGTAGACAAATATATTGTGGAAGATAGAGCAGAACCTTGCTAAAAGCCAGTTTATGTCACAGCAATGTTACATGATTTGCTACTTGCTATTGCCAGTAAGAGGCAGGTAGCATTAGGGGAGGGGGCATTTTCATTCAATGCATTGGGACACGTCCATGAGTGCAACTTTTGTTCCATTTTCCTGAAAGATAATTTTCTGCTAAAAATATAAGTACACTAGCTAACAGACATAGACTACAAGCCACAATTCCAATTCTGATTTAAGGGAATTTTTTGAGAAAGAAAAAAAACAAAAAACTTTTTTTTAAATGCATGAGTTCAACGGCAGAGTGAAGGGAACGCAGCCAAAACGTGTCCAGCATACATGGGAACTACTTAAAAGCATCTAAAATGGCCACCTCATGAAACTGATTGAAAGTGTTGTCATCTTTGAAGTCACTAGGTAATTTCCATACCTCAATTCATGTTATTTCATAGTTTTGATGACTTAATTCTAAATGTGGAAATTATTAAAAAAAAAGAATAATAAATTAACAGTAGGTGTGTCCAAACTTTTGACTGGCACTGTGCATGCTTTTGCAGCTTTTATTTATTATTTTATTTATTTATGATATAATCTTGCATGTACATGATTTGAAGGAGGATGAATCACGAGTCATGTCTTTGACAGTCTTGAGAAGCAGCCGTGGGCTGGAGGTTGTGGGGATTCCACACTGTCTCCGCTGACTCCTCTGCTGCTGCTGTTTCAGTGCCTAGAAGAATTTCCATAAATCCACCAATTACATACCATAGGACACTGCTATGTCGCCAACTTAGAAGACGACTGCTAGCTCAAATATTGAATCATCAAACAGAGATTAAAGAATGTTCTGGGTTCATTACAAGTTAAGCTCAGTCGACAGCATTTGTGGCACAGTGTTGATTACCACAAAAAATAGAGGTTACAGAGAAGGCACTTACAATGCAAGTGATGCAAAATACATAGTGTTTCAAAAGAATAGCTACAAGACGTAAGGTAATACATGCTAACATGATTTTACAGGCATTATGGAGTTTTACCAGATTACAGGATTTACTGCCGCAATATCGCTTTGACAACGAAGTTTTATTATTGGATAGAACTTCACACAGAAAAGGTTAGTAAGCGATTTTATGACACTATGGCTTTACTTTTGTGTATTTTAGCGTTTATGGACATGTCCCATTCACTTCCAATCTAAGTGCCCTACTGTAACCGTGGTTTTTTTTATAAACGAGAGATGAGTCGAAATTCTTTTTTTGAGGTAATCAACATATGCCACAAATGTACAGTAGTTGTTATTTATACCATGATACTGGTTTAACAACCAGTAATACGAGATTTGAATTTAGGGTTAGGTACCTGTTTGAGGGCCTTCTTGCTATGTTTCTGTGATGGGGAGATGAGTTTGCTGCTGGACACTGATGGAGATGAGCAGCGTGACTGTGGTGAGGGTGGCTGAGACTGTAGTTTCGTCGGTACTGAGATTCACACAAGAAAAATGCATTGGGTCCATGTTTGCAGAAATTCAACTGGAATTTATTGTAAGCACAATGTGTGTAATCAGTGTGTCTATAATAGCTTGCATCTTGCCATAATTAACTACAAAAATATCTGAGACATAAACAAATAGAGTGCAAGGCCCTCAACATATTCAAACTACTGCATGCTGTATATTGAACTCTTCAATATGTTGTTTATAGAGCAAAAAACAAGCCTGTATTGAATCAGAACCTTTAACAATGTAAGCACAGTGTATTTCACTCTAGCATGAAAATACAGTCATCCAAGCAAGTTTATAAAAGATAACAAATGTATTTTCACAAGATAATTACTTGATCAAACTAATCAACTAACTAGCTATCATGAATTTTATGTTGCCACTGCAATGATTATTTTCTGGTCTTTGCAGAGTTTGTTTCTGCCTCTATGACACAACAATTCTTAATGTTTTCAACACTACATCAAGACGAAAGTCTTACAGTCTTGGTTCTGCAAAAATTCACTCGGTTCAAGTGCATTATTCTCAAATATTTATTTAAAAAGTTTCTGCAAGATGGCTTGGGGTAAAGCCTGCGTTTGGCTAGACAGCTTCACACTGCTCTCACATATATGAGGAAGAAAAAATGTCCTGTTCAAAGGATGTTTTGCATTCAAATAAAAATATGGTTCTAAAGGGGCACAGCTCATCTTAATGGTGAGGTAATATGCATATACTGTATATGAGCCAACATATGACTTGACATTCATGCTTCAGCATGAAGGCAGTATAGTATATGCCCAGCAGTGCAATATACAAGTCATGATTTTTAACAGGGACCATGAGACAAGAAGTAGACCGATATATCGGTTTTACCGATTAATCGGTGCCGATAGTTGCTTTTTGTAACTATTGGTTATCTGTAAAAATCTATGCCGAAATTTGCAGATATTTTATTTATTTTTATTTTTATTTTTTCCTTGTTACTCTGTAGATGGCACTGGAGGATTCTACAGTTAAAACAGCTTGATTCTTCGGAATAACAGTGGCCTCTAGAAAAACAATCATGTGGGGGTTTGTTGTATCTTAACCTTTTTGTATTATTGACGAAATTCATCCATATTTTTATCCTCACTTCATTGCATATATTGGCATTTTGATAAGATAACCAAGGGTATGCAAAGAAAAAATACGTCTATACGGAAATGCCCCGTCAGCACATATATTGTGTCTCCAACTTCATATCTTGTTAATAATAATAGGCTAAACCTTTTTCCTCATTAAACTTCATCTGGTGAAATACATACAGTATATACAAAACCCTTCATCTGATGAATACATAGGATAGAACAAGCTTAATTTGGTAAATAATTAATTATGGAGCATTGTAACAGAGCCAATTTTGGTTAAACAATAAAAAGCATCTGGATTGCATTCATTTTGGATTCTTGTAGGCTCAATGTCTGTGCCTGACATAGTAAGGAAAGACTAAGAAAATTATTCAACATTCTATAAATAATTAATCAGTTATCTGCATTTTCCACCACCTTAGTTATCGGTATCGGCAAAATCAACTATCGGTCAACCTCTACATGAGACCAAATTTACATACTTATTTTTATAGATACAAATTTATATTCCTTGTCATTTTTAAATCGATATATCGGCCAGGTTGATTAATCAGACTATATTAAGCCATTTTGAGATGATCGGCATGTGGCAATAACTGTGAGTGATTAGCCAATTAACAGAAGTGGTAATTCTACCAAGTATCAGTTCTAAAATCTGCAGATTGTCTTGTCAGTGGATAATGAACATTCTGTTTTTTCAAATATTTTTTGGTGAATTTTGAGTAAATGTTGTGTAAAATTAATGCAAATAATACATTTAAATAAATTGTAAAATAAAATAAAAATAATAATAAAAAAATTAACTGTATAATGTACTATATATCAGCCACTCTGCTCTCTTGATATTGGTATAAGCAATATCAATCGCCCATTTATTAATATCAATCATAAAATCTATTTTGTAGCCAATTTGATAAGGCATAACAAACACAAATACTTTTACTTTGTGTGAATGTCCCAGGATATCATAATGGACATCAACTCATAAAATAACAAAAAGCTTCAAATGTTCTCCTATCTTGCAATAGGCACAATCAGAACAATAATAAAAAAAAAAACATACATAACTTATATCCTTCCATTTTCCTCGCATGTATTTAGTAAGGATTTCTCATCTAGCCTCCTCATCCAGTTAACTGTTGACTATGTTTTTTTTGTCATTTGTAAATAGCAAGGTTCTCCCACTTTTTGACCAATTAATTCCCATGACTTTTCCATGACCTTTCCAGTTGTTTGTGAAAAATGAATAAGGATTCTTAAAAAATATTTCTAATTCAGATCGATTTGCATTCAGAATGACTTATGAACTGGTTTGACCAATTCACTGAAAATTCCACTCAAAAGAACAATCCACTCGCATATCGGACATCACTATGGCTTGCGAACAATGTTGTATTTTACACTAGAGCAGTTTTTAGCCTATTAAACAACTAGAGGAAATTCTGACCGTGATTTTCAAAGAGATTTCCAGGCCTTGAAAACACCATTTTTAAAATTCCCTGATATTTCCCGATTATCTGTGGGAACACTGAAATACATATACAAGAGTAAATGCATACTGGACTTAAAGGGACGGTTCACCCAAAAATTAAGTCATAATTGGCCTTTTGCACTCTTCCATGTTTCTCGCTTCCGGGGGTGCTCCTCGCAGGGTAAGCTTACTTCCAGTATCAACAACGGCCATTGAAACGTGAGCAAGATCTGCTGAAATCAAAGTCTTCACACAAATTAAACAGCATTTAAATGTTTGATATGACTTTTTGCTTTGTTGCTTACTCTTCAGAACTCTAATTACGAGCTTGATTATGGTAAAAGAACGTGACTGAATCCAACATATTTAGGGAGAAATTCGAGCTGCTACAAGCCCTAGACTACACCGATTATAAATAGCTTGTGAATTCGCTCTCATTTTATTCTCTGTGTCTGTTTGGTTCGGCACCGCATTATCGCAAGGGAAAACAGCACATTGTGTGTGAAAATAATCATCAGCAGCAGCTCCTCTCCCTGTACAGCTCCAGAATGAGAAGCAGCGCGTCTGATTGCTCGCACCATGGACACTTTCATAAACTTCTGTCATCTCTCTCTCCGTTATTTCATCTCATTCACATGCTTCTGACACCATCATAAAATCGAGTGCGATAAAGTTAATGTTCGAGTCGACATTCGGTATAATATTCATTAAACTCTGTGCTTTTCACATCATGAAGACAAACCAACTCAGATATACAGGTACATCTGCCCTTTTTATAGCACATGGCTCAAATGTCAAAATAAGATTTGTTTTAATTATCATTTTATCATCCGTAAATAAAGAAGAATGGAACCATGACTGAAATGTTCAGGAAAAACATCAATTTTGTGACAGTTTCTTCATGAAAATTTATATATATATATATGTATATATATATTTTTTTTTCTATAAATGAAGCTAATATTCTTACTCTGTTCAACTGTAATGGCTCTTATGGCTGCTCATCATCATCTTAAAGTCTGTAAACCTGCACTGTAATATTCAATGTTGTGCTTATGCCATGTTATATACAGGTTGTCGTTTTAATTAGTATTAAATACATTGTTTATTGCACAGTTCCTTATTGCTGTCTGTTGATCTTTTACTGGGATGGCGGAGTTAATGTACATTGTATATAATATATGAAAATAGGTAAACACATTTTATACGGGACAAGATGACTTGGTTTCATTACTAAATTTGATTATTTATACTTTTAAAAACTGTGTTTAATATTTTTGGGAGTTCCATATGAGGTTCAGTTTGACATTCAGTTTGTATTTTTGCATCTGTGGTGGGAATATATTTAGCTTTTTAAAATGTATTTCCCATGATACGGTGATGAGAGGAGGGGAAATGGTTGAATGAATGTTCCTGCTGAGACGGTAGCTGGCGAAGAAACCATCACAGCGCTGCATTTCAGCACATAAACTCAAAAGAGACTGCGGCCTGAACAGCCAAATCAGTGGGGAAAAGATGATAAATCATTTCTTTGTATATTATGTTGTGACTTGTTGGAAAACAAACCATACGGAAGTGTAAGTAAACTAAAGCAATAGCCGCAAACCAATAGCGGAAGTAGCTTTACCCTGCGGTGACGTAGTTTCCAATTCTTGTGAAAAAGGCTAATTCATTCACATTTGTTGTTTCAGAACTACATGACTTTCTTCCGTGGAACACAAAAGTAGATATTAGTCAGAATGTTGGGCACTGATAACCTCACCATTCACTTTCATTGCATACAGACTGAGACTAGCATTCGGCCTTACATCTGTTTTGTTCCATAAAAGAAAGTAAGTCATACAGGTTTGGAACAACATTAGCGTGAGTAAATGATGACAGAATTTTCATTTTTGGGTGAATTAACCTTTTAAGTTTGGCCAATAAGAGTTGTAGATTTGCCAGTACTGCCGTAAGAAAGTGTGCTACCTCTCCTCTTCCACCTTCCTCTGTGGCCATCTTTGCTGTTGGTGGTGGTGCTGTTATTTTCTGTGCATCGTGTATCAGACATGTTATCACTGCTGTCCTCTGAGGCCTCTTCTGACAGCTCCTTCACCACATCTGCAATGTCCTTCTGCTCACAAGCAAACACAAACCATATGCATCAGTGGCTGCATACACAAAAAGACCCAATACTAATTTCCAAGCAGGCCCACAACCCAACTGAATCTAATCAAAGTGTTAGAATGGTTATTAATACATAGTATAGATTAATAGAACCATACAGAGCATATTTAAATGTTCAAATAAAAAAGGCTTTCATCTAATCACTGACAAGTGTGGACTATTATGACAACATTTAAGGTGCACTCAGAAGTTTTTTTGTTTATGTTGTCTTTAACTTACACTGACACCTAGTGGTGTGGATGCAGCATAATTTAAACGCAATAATTTTACGTTTTTGATGCCACTGTGGAAATTCACTATTCACAGTCAGCCATGATTACTAAAATTGAGCGAGTAGTATTAAGTTGGTCATGTGATCCTAACATGGCAACCCCCATGAGGAGACCCTCTACATGTAGAATAAAACAGCTTTTATAAGGCTACTGATAAGACTGGAGACTCAATCTCAGGTGAGTGCTCATGATTTTATACATATGTTTCAAAATTACTATTCATTTCTTTTGGAGTAAAACAAATATTTAATGAGGAAAAAAATTACAGAGTGCACCTTTAAGTAATCATAAATTATATATACAATTATCGGTACAGTAAAATTCCATTGTGTTATACAGCATAACCCTCTGAACTTTAGAAACCACACAAAGCAAAGGAAAACATGTGCTCAGGCTTAGCATCTGTTAGAAACCTTGGCTGTAGCTATGGCATTATTCATGGGTCATTACTTGCTTAAAAAAAAAAAAAAACATAAGGGTGAGTAGATTTTCGTTTTTGTGTGAACTATTCCTTTAAGTATATTTTCCAACCTTCAGTGTATAGACTCCCATTCGACCAGGGACTTTATAGAAGATCCCTTCCTCTCCACGTGAGTTTGTATGGAGCATGGCATTGAGACAGGCAAGAGGGGAAGTCCCACTGAATAATGAAAAATCAGCAAGTTTAATCACTGTCTCCACTTTAACACAACTGAAAAACTGCATCAGATGATCATAGTTCACTGATCTTTTTACAGCAATTCATTAAACTTCGTGAGAATACATTTAAATAAATAACAAATATTGGAAACATGCTCCATTACTAAAGATCTGACAGAATATGGTCTAACGTTTTTTAAATATTCAGATAAAATTTTTTTTAATCTTACATAATCAACATAATAAAGGTTTAATTTGCAAGGGGTGCAGTAGTTAAGTTTAATTTCGCAGGCATTAAAAAATAATTAATTTAGCAAAAAGTACATGCAGAAGTGCTGTAAGGTTTTTTTTGGTTGTTTTTTTTTTAAATACCGTGCATACAATGACCCTACTACCTGAAAGATTTCACTGAAATGGGGAGGTCTAATTCAGTGGTTGAAGGTAGTAAAACGAAGTTAGTAAAACAAAAAAGGAAATCGCTTACAATTTAACACATTTAAGTACTTTTTTCCAGAATATGATTGTGGTTTTATCTTGATATCTTTTGCTACCTACTGAGAAGTAATTGTTCAGTATATTTGCATTCTTTTAAGACACTTTAAGATGAAAATGTATGCAAAGGAAATTAATATGTAAAATAAACGTAAGGACATAAAATGTTTATTAGAATTTGCACGTGAATGGGAGTTTTTCCTTATAATTTGAGAATCAAAATTATAATGATATGCTTTTGTCTATAATTTCTCTAACTAATATTACAGAATGCAGTATAGTAAGATAATAAAACAGCCTTAAAGGAATAGTTTACCACAAAATGAAAATTCTGTTATAATTTATTCATCCTCATGTCATTCCAAACCCATATGACTTTCTTATGTGGAACACAAAAAGAGATGTTTTAATGAATATAGCAAGCTGTCAATTTTTCAGTGACAATTTGATGTCCATTGCGCATTCACGAGCGCTATGAGAGCTTGTTCACAGTGGCACGCATGTTCACTCTTGCGTTGAACTTGTAATGTCTTTAACAAAGTGAGGCACTACTCACTGCCACTGTATTGAAACGATGGCCCACGATATTCATTAAAACTTCACCTTTTCTGTTCTGCATTAGAAACAAAGACATCTGGGTTTTGAACACCATGAGAGTGAGTAAATAATGACAGAATTTTCATTTCTGGGTGAACTATTCCTTTAAGAAGGCTCAAAAAAGGGGTCACGTATTCAGTACATGAAATATTATGGAGAATCTTCAAACGGAAGCAATACTGGTAATAGCGAAACCAGCCACTTGATATTTGAGAGAAGAAGCACTATGGTTAAAGCAATGGCCATAGGTCCACGCTCTTGGAGTTTAAGAGTCCCTTGCATGCTGTGTCAACTGATGACAGGTGAATAACATGCACAGGGATTGTCTAGTGGATTATAGTTAGTTGGGGGTTGGGGTATACTACTGTACTGTACAGTATAATCTTACCTTCTGGAAGATAACAGAGAAATGAAAAAAAAAAAGAAATGTGATTATTAGATATGTGGGCGCAATAAATTGGCAAATAAATTGAGACAATTAAAACAAAACAAAGAAATGCATATGATGCGGTACAGTTCAGGGCTTGGCTGCATAATCTGAACTGGAGATAATAAAGTGTTTTTGATAAAGAATCAGTACAAGTGGACGAACATCTGGAGAATGACCTCACCTTATCTCCTTGAGTCGTTCTCTCTGAATCACTTGTAGGATCTCTTTATGACTCATCGGTGTGTTGGGGTACTTTTCCAACACCTGTGAATAGTATTACGGGAACATGCGAACAAGTCAGTGGTGACTCACACTACAGCAGCAACCACAAAGAAAGTAGAAGAAATGATGGTCTTTTTAAAAGCAGCTTGGTTAGATGGCAGTGCCTTGGAGTTCTTTTATTTGTTGACCTCAATGTAGCAGAAAACCCTGTAATTAAAAGATTTTGATTGATGGTTTATCAATATGGGTTTTTATTATGGTTGATGCTGATACTGATATCTCTGGAAAGAAGGGAGGCCAGTGGCCAATATAATGCAGATCTATAAAACTATTTAATTAAAAGCAAATAAGCAGAATTGTATTTATTTACTTTTTTAAACAATATTAACACAAAACTAAAAATATGCACTATCCATCCAGACAAGGCTGTTATTACATTTTGGAACTGATACTAGGCCGAAAGACAACTTAATTGGCGAATCGGGCACAGTTATCAGACAATAAATTGGACAGCCACTACTTTTGACTAGAAACCACCCTTTAGTTTGGGTTAGTTATTTTAGTTTGGGTTAGTTTGGATGAGATACCCACTACTCTCTTAAACCACTCAAGAAAATCAAGATATTTCTGAGAGTGAAGTTATGTATAAAACAGATCTCTCACCTTATTTTATTATTATTGTTGTTAATATTTTTTCATCAGAAGATTCTAAAATGTATCTGTATGAAATGTGCAGCATAAACAAGCAAATATCTGCAGATGCATTTGCATGATTAGCATGCAATGAGATGTTCACTTTGCATTGTTGTGTCTCAGGAGTTTTGGAAATGCAGACAGACTCCAGACATTCCAGAGATCTGTGGCTTTTAGCCACACATGAATTCAGCTGCTGCATCAAGACCCAGGAGCAGTTTTCTCCCTGCTGTTTCTGGGTGATGACATGATCTCACATCCTGCATTCATTTCATTCATCCTGAATTTTTCTTCAGGGATCAACAAAGCACATTTATCAGTTCTGTCATCTTTAGCTTGAATGAAACTCAGTTTATTGTGATGCATATACAGTGGCCACAAAAAGTTTTTGAACATGATCCCATTTCATATGCAACCAAAATATCAATCCAAGTGGCATCTGCAAACAATTTATGCTAGACCTTCTCAGAACTAATCCACTTAACTCATTTAAACCCTAGAACGCATATATAACTTCACTCACCTTAAATGCATATGTGGGTCAAAAAAGACCCAGGTGAAATGTAGATGCTTTTTCTTTATAAAACGACATATTTTTTCAAGGAAAATTAACTCTAATGATAATTTTATTGGTGATTTAAATTTTTAAATAGTAGATATACCTTTTATTAAATTCTGAAGAGTTTCAGACACATTGAAAATGGAGTAGGAGTGTAAAGAAAGCCTGTATAACTAATATGGGCAATTTGTTGCTGTATTTGTTGTTCAGAGGGGTGAGGCATACTGAAAAAAGAAAAGTTGCAAGTTCATATTTTTAAAAAAAATATTCAACTAAACTTTTTAAAAGTTAGTTCACATGATAGAAGACACCTACCTAAATTGAGGAATACTGTATTTGGAGTGGCAGATCAAAAGACTACTTCATGTAAAAATAGAAGTTGAGTTTAAAAACGAGACACTCGGTCATTTTTTACCCACATATGGGTTGTGGGGTTAAATGGATGTGTGAAGTTACCCTGAAGTTTACACAGGTGTAGTTAATCACATTAACTATGGATATAATCTACTAACCCCGACAGCATATGTACATCTCAAAGATATCTGTTCAAGGGCGTTTCATCTGTAAACATCACATTCTATTTAATATCAGATAAACATATTTAAAAAAAGAGCACATTTACATACATTCTAAATCATAAATGTCTCAAAGACATCTGCTGAATGTCTTTTTGACATCCGTGAGGAAAAGTTTTATAGCCGTATTGAAGATGAACAAACACTTGAAAAAATAAAATCTGTCTTCCAGATGAAAACACATGTCAAATAGATGTCTGGGTGATGTACGTGTGCTATCAGGTTAAGTTTGAAAAACAAAAAGTGCCCAAATACTGTAGTCCAACACATATTGTTATATCATTTAATGCCTAACAAACATGTGTGTGTGAGACATATTTTGCTAAAAATTGCTTGCACAATCTCTCTTTAAAATAAATAAGTTTGAATGAACTATGCATGAATAAATTGACATCTTTTTAATCGTCCACATTTATTAGTCTTTTTTTCTTACCATGGTAAAGATGCAAAACATGAAACTGTGAATATTGTATGTGGAGCGCAAAGAGCATAGATTTGTCTTGAACATTGGGAATTGCAGCATGAAGCATTTACACGTTACATACTTTTTTGATTGTTGGCGGGGGTTACCCCCCCCCCCCCCCTTTCAATCTATCGCTTAGATATCGCTGAACAAATATACTGTTCAGATACAGTGTGTCCTCGTGTGCTATTGCATGCAGCAAACTCTACATGCAGCGTGAAGTGATGAAAACAGCTGTGCGGAGAGTCTGACTGAATTAAACATAAATGAACACGGGCGTCGTAACAGCGGCGAAAGTAAACAAGCGCCGCAAACACAGTTCTATTCCGACAGTTTACAGCAGTTGCGACAGTTTACAGCAAAAAGCAAACAAAAAAACAAAAACAAAAAAACAGTCGATTTCAAAGTAATAATCATATTAAAGTGCCCTCGCTGGGTTAAAAAGGAAATACTGTCTTGATTGGGATTTACGTGAGCTAAGCTAACAGGCTAACCATGGAAGTGTCACTAGTAGTCAACATGAGCGCGCTAAGCTGAGAACACGCACGTCATAATACAGTCTTTCCATCAGAAAGTTACTAATGGTACGTAATTATCCAGGAACGCGTTCAATGTGCGCGTTATGTCATTCTTTAAAGTGTGCGGATCTAAATACACTTTTGTAGCCCCAGCTGATACCAGGCCCCGAAATGCATACGTAATACTTCGCCTACAACAGCGGGTCATGAACTCATAAACACAGTTGTACAAGTGTGAACACAGGGCGAAAACAAGCCAAACAAACGCTAAAGAAGTCTTTCGTTTTACCGTTTTGGCGGCCTCTGCCCACGTCCTCCCCTTTTTCTTCTTCTGTCTTTCTCTCATGTCTGCGGTCGGTCGCGGAAAATCGACCCGTTTTCAAATGTTCTGTAGAAAGTGTTGTTGCTTTAGTTACCGTGCAAGACCGACCATCTCTGCCATATTGGGTTTTACTGTAAGAGACATGTCATGTGACCCTCTGGGAAACGTCATCTTACTGTACGATGACAGTGTAGGGGAAACCACCTACCCCAGGCTACTCGCTCGCCATTGTTTTGATTTGTGTAAACGTGTAAAATTAGTTACTCGAGAGTATACATGGTAGGCTATACATTGTATAGATAAAACATTTGCATATAAAGGAATAGTTTTCCCAAAAGTGAAAAAACTCATAATTTCTTTCTTTTGCGTAACACAAACAAAGATTTATAGAAGAATATCTCAGCTCTTTAGGTCCTCACAATGCAAGTGAATGGTGACCAAAACTTTGAAGCGCCAAAAAGGACATAAAGGCCGCATAAAAGCAAGCTATACGACTCCAGTGGTTTGATTTATGTCTTCTGTAGTGATCCAATCGGTTTTGGGGGAGAACAGACCAAAATATAACTCCTATTTCACCATAAATCTTGATATCAGCAGTGTCCTTGGTGATCATGATTTCATGCTCATTTGTTAGGTTTTAAATGATACAATATAAAACAACTGAAATTAAGGCAAAAACTATTTGGACACTTTATTGTTGTCAAATTCATTGGAATATGTCCTTAGTTCATGTGATAAACACGTGTTTTTGCTTTGCTATGACACATCCCAGCTAACCAAATTACGTGGCCATAACTGCAACTGCAACTTTAATGTACAAATAATTAATCATCTGAGACTGTAAAGCAAATAGATACAAAATCAAATGATGCATGAAATCCTTATTAGTATATAAACATTTTGTTTTATAATGACACATTTTGTAAGATTTCATGTCCACTCAATCATCCAAATAAATTGTATTAAACTGAAAAGATAGCAATTATTAAACTGCTACAACACAAATCTGTTTTAGAAATGCAATTTTCCTGAGTTGCGACTGGACTCTTGGAATTGGAAAATTGGAATTGAAAGGTGAAGTGGTAGTTATATTACGGACCTATGACGTTGCATTTACGTTGCCAATAAGTCACAGAATTACCCAAATATTATGAATATATTACATAACTGGACCATTCTGGGTAAGCTTGGGACATAAGGAGGAAGTAAAGATGACATTGTGTATTTGTAATTTAATGGTAATAAAATTACTGGCCTGTGACGTTGCAGTTATGTTGCATGTTAGTAAGTCATGAAATTACAACCCCAATCCCAAAAAAGTTGGGACAGTATGAAAAATGCTAATAAAAACAAAAAGGAGTGATTTGTAAATTATATTCACCCTTTGCTATATTGAAAGCACTACAACTACACATTATACGATGTTTTACCTTGTGAATTTCATTGTTTTTTCTTTTATTTTTATGTACAGTAATTTCAAATCAGATGATTGCAACACGCTCCAAAAAAGTTGGGACAGGGGCAGTTTAAGACTAATAACAATTTGATGAGTTGAAATAACAAGGCGATGTGAAACAGAAGATGTTAAACAGGTGAGGCAATCGTGTCATAGTATATAATAAGCCTCCAAAAACAGCCTAGTCCTTCAAAAGCAAGGATTGTTTGAGACTTGTCAGTTTGCCAACAGATGCTTCAGCATATAATCCAGCACTTTGAGAACAATGTTCCCCAAAGACAAATTGGAAGAATTTTGGGCATTTCACCCTCTACAGTGCACAATATAGTTAAAAGATTAAAGGAATTGAAAACCACTTCTGAATGCGCGTGATCTCCGACCCCTCAGACGTCACTGTCTTAAAAAATGTCATTCATCTGTAATGGATATCATGAACATTGGTTTGGGATTACGTAAACCTTTGTTAGTCAACACCACTCCCCGCTGCATCCACAGATGCAAGTTAAGACTTTGCTATGCAAAGCAGAAGCTCTACATCAACACTGTCCAGAAGCGCGGCTGACTTCTTTGGGCTCGGTCTCATCATAGATGGAAAGTAGAACAGTGGGACCGTGTTTTTTGGTCTGATGAGTCCACATTTCAAAGAGTTTTTGAGAAACACAGCCATCGTGTTCTCCGGGCAAAAGAGGAAAAAGACCATCCAAGTTGTTATCAGCATCAGGTCAAAAAGCCAGTGTCTGTATGGGTCAGGAGTGTGTCAGTGCCCACGGCATGGGTAACTCGCACATATGTGAGGGCACATTTAATGCAGACAAATAAGTAAAAGTTTGTAGCAATATATACTGCCATCCAACACTGTCTTTTCCAGGGACGTCCCTGCATTTTCCAGCAGGACAACTTCTAACCACATACTGGAAGGATTACAAGTGCATGGCTGTGTAAGCAGAGAGTGTGGGTGCTAGATTGGCCTGTCTGTAGTCCTGACCTGTCTCCAACTGAGAATGTGTGGCGCATTATGAAGCACACCATACAGCAACGAAGACCCTGTATAATTGTAAATGGGGGAAAATTCCACTTTCTTTTTTCCGATTAACACTTTTTATTGAATCTAACACATGAAACAGAAAAGCAAAACATGTATGCACAGAATCAACTTTTAACCCCCATTATTCCCCTACCCCTCCCGATCCCCAACCCCACCCTGACCCCCAACAAACATCCCTGTGGTCAAAGCCAAATTACACACAGAAAAACAGAAAAAAATAAATAAATATATATATATATATATATATATATATATATATATATATATATATATATATATATATATATATATACACTACCGGTCAAAAGTTTTGAAACACTTGACTGAAATGTTTCTCATGATCTTAAAAATCTTTTGATCTGAAGGCGTATGCTTAAATGTTTGAAATTAGTTTTGTAGACAAAAATATAATTGTGCCACCATATTAATTTATTTCATTATAAAACTAAAATGTTATTTAAAAAAAAAAATCTTTTGAAATTGATGACTTGGACCAAATAATAAAGAAAAGCAGCCAATAAGTGCCCAACATAGATGGGAACTCCTTCAATATTGTTTAAAAAGCATCCCAGGATGATACCTCAAGAAGTTGGTTGAGAAAATATCAAGAGTACATGTCTGCAAATTCTAGGCAAAGGGTGACTACTTTGAAGATGCTAAAATATAACACAGTTTTGATTTATTTTGATTTTGTTTAGTCACAACATAATTCCCATAGTTCCATTTATGTTATTCCATAGTTTTGATGACTTTACTATTATTCTAAAATATGAACAAAAATTATAATAAAGAAGAGTAAGTGTTTTAAAACTTTTGACCGGTAGTGTATATATATATATATATAATAATAATAATAATAATAATCACACACATTTAACCTATAAATCCCTCTCCACTGCCCCTCCCTGAAAGCCTTCCAAAAAGGTCAGATATCTGCCCCACTTCATATTGAACACCCCTTCTATCTGACATCTCCTCAAATGCCGCCACCCTGCCCATCTCCGCGCACCACTCTCGAAATGAGGGCGCACCAGCCAACTTCCATCCCCTCAGAATGATCTGTCTACCGATCATGACACTGGCTAGGACCCATTTGAGTGTCCAATACGTCACACATAAAACTCTGAACCCTCATCCAGAATTCTTGTTTTTTTTATGTGTTTATCCCCTATATTGATGACCAGCCCATTGACAAAAAAATATAGAGTCTGGTGCACAATGAAATTTGAGTGCCCACACATAAAACTCTGAACCTTCAACCAAAATTCTTGGATCTTAACACACCACCAAAAAAACATGTTGTGTCCCCATCTTTTGATTGGCATTGCCAGCAGTCTTTAAGACCAAGCCTATACAATCTAGAGGGGGTCCAATAGAATCGATGTAAAATAAGGCACACCCTTGCATCTCTAGATGCAGACTTGATGTTTTTTAGAATACTAGCCCACACTCCCTCCTCCAATACCAAGTTTAAATCTCCGTCCCCCAGACTCTGAATTAGCAGGGAGTAACACACTGATGCCTCATGGCTTTTTCCAAAAGCATTAATCACCACTTCCAGAGTATCTGCCGCTTTAGGAGGGTGTATGCTACTCCCAAAAATAGTAGCAGGTGGCGCAGCTGTAAATACCTAAAGAATTGAGATCTGGGAATCCCAAAATGTTGAATCAAATTTTCAAAGGATCTCAACACTCCACTCTCATATAGGTCACCGAGCGTATTAACCTCCCTCACAATCCACTCTGTCCAGCTGAAAGGGGACTTATTAATACATAACTTTGGGTTCAGCCATATGCTCGAAGCAACATTTAAATTAATGTCAGAATTAAACACTCTGAACACTTTTGCCCATACCACATGCAAATGCAAGATAACGGGGTGCAACTTAACTTCTCTGATTAGTATGATAGAAAGGCTTTGCAATGGCAAAATAGGGGCAAGAACTTCCTGTTCAATACAAAACCAGGGAGCGGCTCTCTCAGTTGGAAGCGACCAATGAGACAAATGTCTGAGACCTAATGCATAATAATAAAACAAAATCTTGTTGTCAATTGGCCTGTGCAACTTACTGAAATGTAATCTGGGACATTTACCATTCCAAATGAAGGACTTCGCTATGCTGTCAAATTGCTTGAAATAAGAGAGGGGGATATCTATAGGGAGTGACTGTAGCAGGTAGTTGAATTTTGGAATACAATTCATTTTAATAATATTAACCTTCCCAATCATAGATAAATGTAATGAAGCCCACCTGCCTACATCCCTCGAAAACCTTTTCATTAAGGGGTCAAAATTAACTCTAACTAAATCACACAAATTTGCTGGGAATAAAATACCCAAATACTTAATGCCCTGTTTGGGCCACTGGAAGGCGCCCGACTGAAAAGCCGTTACCGGGCAGTACGCTGTCAGAGCAAAAGCTTCGGATTTAGACCAATTAACTCTGAATCCTGAGAACTTAGAAAAGGAATTAATAATTCTGCGGAGGCAAGGCATAGATCTAGTAGACAAATAATAAAATATCATCTGCGTAAAGCAAAAGCTTATGCGCCACACCTCCCGCCATCACCCCTGGAAAATCATCCTCCTTTCTTGTCGCGGCTGCTAATGGTTCCAGGGCAAGGCAGAACAATAATGGGGAAAGAGGGCAACCCTGCCGGGTGCCCCTATCCAGAGTAAAATAATCTGAAATTAATCCATTTGTTTGTACCGCCGCTACCGGGTGTCTATAAAGTAACTTAATCCATCCAATAAAAGTATTCCCGAACCCGTACATTTCCAAACTCTTAAAAAGATAATCCCATTCTACCATATCAAACGCCTTTTCGGCATCAAGTGAGATGGAAGTGACCGGAGTCTGATCATTCGCCACTGCCCACATGATATTGATGAAACGCCTAATGTTATCAGAAGAGCTACGGCCCCGAATAAACCCCACCTGATCTAAATGTATAAGAGATGTCATAACTTTACTTAATCGGTTAGCCAAAATTTTTGACAATATTTTAACATCTAGCTGGATCAGGGAAATTGGACGGTAACTCTTACACTCGCTTGGATCTTTGTCCTTTTTAAGAATCAGACTGATACGGGCTTGTGTCATGGTTGGCGGAAGTTTTCCATTCTATTGGAAATTCTGTATAAACGTCTAGTAAAAGTGGAGCCAATTCTGTAGCATAAGATCTAAAAAACTCAGCGGCTTGGCCCGGAGCCTGGCCTGTAGGCAAGGCCTTAATTACCTCGCCAAGCTCCTCAAAGGTTATCTCAGAATCAAGATAATTTTTTTGCTCAGCCATCAGTTTAGGAAGTTCTAATGGTTCCACAAAGTTTCTAATATCTTCAACAGTAGATGAAGACGTGGAACTATAGAGATCAAGATACAGTTACCTGGCACCCCCACTTTGGTGAGGAACGGGGTAAATGACATACCCAAAATTTACTGCTCATGAGTCCCTCTGACTACACACATAATCAGGTATCTTTAGAAAGCTAACACTTGAGACTTTACTATGAAATCTTCAAAATTACTAAATCTGTTACTAACACAGAGATAAAGAATTACAACCCTCTAGAGTGCTATTGTTACATTTTTTTAACCGAACAAATTTGCCTACGCATGAACAGGCATCATCAGAAACGGCTGTTCTCATGCGCTATTTTCTAAAACTATGAAGACAGTTTTATTTTTTAAGTTTTAAAACATCAGGGGTATACTTCTGTTCCAGACACTCCACTAAACGCATTTATATGGTTTGTTTTATCGTTTGTCGAATAAAAAGGATGATGTCATCGTGTTTACCGAATTTCATGATGTAAACAATGGAAGTTCTATGGATTTTTATACAAGTTTGCATGTTTTTGGGCAAAGATTTACTATGGATGTTGTGTAATGGACTATTGCAGTAAAAAAAGATGGATGTCATCATTGCTGGACCATTGCCATAACAAAAACAAGGTAAGGACTTCCTTCATTGTTGTTATGTTGTCTATTGTGCACTCTTTATACAAAATAAGAAATCATCGGCTGAAAGTCATTTAGATTGATCAATGCTTTCATTGGAAAGAATCTGCTGCCTTAGATCCTTTAAATGGTGTATTGGTTGACCATGTTACTTAATTAAACGATACTGTACACATGTGCTGAATGTAAACAATTGAAAACAAAGACTCTCTCTGTTTTATATATCTAGCCAGAAGTTTTCCTGCTTTGTCCACCGACTCAAAGTACTGTATGACTGTCTTGCCCTGAATAGCCAAAAGTCCACCTTCTGCAACAAAATAGTATTATATTTGTATTCCAATCGGGTCAATTCTCTGAGGCCATTAGATGACATTTAGCGCTTCAGCTCTGCCTCGGCACTTTTAATATTCCTTTCCAACTCCACGAGTTCTCGTTCTTTGGATTTTTTGGTGAATGATACATACCGTATGATCCGGCCCCTAAGAACCACCTTAAGTGTCTCCCAAGCCACGCCCACAGAGGATACTGAGGACAAGTTGGTCTCCATATAAACATAGATTTCAGCCTTTATCATTTGTTGGAATTCAGGATTTTGCAAAAGGGATACATTAAAGCGGCAACTATATGATTTCCTTTTCTCCGTATGTGGCAACACCTCTGAACACACCAGGGCTTGATCTGAGACTAAAATGTTTCCAATTGAGCAATCAGCAACAGATGAAATGAGGGACTTTGATATATATAAAAAAAATCTATTCTAGAGTAAATCTTATGGACTAATGAAAAACATTTATTATCCCTACCAGATGGGTTCAAAAGTCTCCAAATATCTGTAAGACCAAGATTTTTACACATCCTGTGAAGCATCAGTGTTGCTCTAGGGGGCTTGCACACTTTTGCTTCACTATGAGCAAGGACTGATTCCATCAAAAGATTAAAGTCTCCTCCCAATATTATATCATGAGGGGTGCCAGTGGCTTGCAACATCCCTTCAAAATCTATAAAAAAGCCCTGATCACCAACGTTAGGTGCGTAAATATTAGCCAAAATAAGACTTTGCCCCTGAATTTCAGCTAAAACAATAATGACTCTTCCTAATTTATCTTTAATCTGTTTGAGACATTTGAATTGTAGATGTTTACTTATCAGTGTAATGACTCCCCTGCCCTTACTTGAGACAGCACAAAAGAAAACATGTCCACCCCATATCTTCCCAAATTTTTCAGCTTCCTACGGGGAAAGATGCGTTTCTTGAAGAAGCACTATATCATATTTCTTATGCTTAAGAAGAGAAATAACCTTCCTTCTTTTTATGGGGTGCCCCACCCCATTCACGTTCCACGTGGAGAGAGTCAAACCACTCATATTAACATTTGACATTTTGACATATAAGAAAAAATAGATTGTGTGTCAAAAACAAAATTATAAAGGCCACATTCCAACATTAGTGCAACAATCAATCCCCGAACCTCCCCCAGAACCAAACAAACAGAAAAAATAAAAATGTCAGTTTATCGTCCATCCCTCTAAACTCAAACAGTCCATGTACGTCTACGAGAGCCCCCGCGACAACTTTGCCATTGGATTGCTCAAGTCCGGTGTTTCTATACAAATTTTGTGAGACAGAATTACACAACAAAAGATAATCTATAAAACAAACTCCAGCCAAATAGGCGGAATAAACACAAAGAGCATGTAGATTCATCCACAAAACTGTCCCGAAGGTGTGTTACTCCACAAAACAAACTCCAGCCACTAGGCGGAACCAGCACAAAAAGGAAAAAAAAAAGGCACTCGGTTTCCTCGAACAGTCAAACGAATGTTCAGTGAGCCGGCCCACTCGGCTGCAACATGAATGCAACAAATTACCTAATCACTCCAATGTCTTGCAAGAAATACTCCACAAAACAAACTCCAGCCAATAGGAGGCATAAGCACAAAGAACGTGCAGATTCATCCACAAACTGTCCCTAAGGAGTGTTACTCCACAAAACAAACTCCAGCCGCTAGGCGGAACCAGCACAAAAAAAAAAAAAAAAAAGTTTCTTCGAACAGTCAAGTGAATGTTCAGTGAGTCGGTCCACTCGGCTGCAACGTGAGTACCACAAGATAACTTACTCCATTGACTTTATGAAGGACATCACTTGCTGCGGGCATGTGAATGTTTTACAGCCATCCTTCGCATCTATTCTCAATTTGGCAGGGAATATCAGTGCAAAAGCGACCTTCCGTTGATGTAAAAGTTTCTTGCATTCATTGAATCGATCACATTTCTCTCTTGTCAAATTCGCAAAGTCTGGGAACAAGAAAATGCTGTGGTTTTTCCAAGAAAGTCTTCCTTTACTCCTCGCCTCGTGCAACACAAGATCTTTATCGGATGATCTCAGAAATTTGGCCAGAATTGCTCTGGGCCTGCCTTCCTCCGCAACTCGCAAAGAAGGAACACTGTGAGCTCGCTTGATTTCCAGCTTTTGGCTTGTTATGTCAAGTAGATTCAGAAAGAGACCGTCCAGGAATTTCACCATATCCTGACCCTCTTTGACCTCCGACAAAACAGACGTTATTCCACCGGCTACGGTTCTCAATGTCCTCCAACTTCTCCCAGACACGCTCCAAATCCACCTTGGTCACTAGTGGATTAGCAGATAATTCCCTCTCCGATAACTCCAGATAATCGATCCGTTTCTCGACATCCCCCACTCTTGTAACCACCTCAGAGAATTTAGTCTCCATGGCAGTGATCAATCGACATATCTCAGCAAGATCCTCCAAGTCAGCAACGACCTTCGTCAGCATTGCTGACATGTTCAACATCTCTCGCTGCATTTCCATCATCTCTCCGACCAAATCGACTCCCTGGCTTGGGGCGTGTTCGCGAGTGTCAGCTTGAGCACGTAAGTGTCTTTTAATGTCTCCAGAACCCGAGGATTTTAAATTCTTTGACATATTGTCCTCCTAGAACAGTTATGGAACAGAGTATATCGAATCTCACCGGTTTATGTCATTAGAAGTGTTAAAACTAGTAAAGTGCGCAGAGCTCGCCGTTCACACATCCAATCCTTGCATGGCGTCACATGACTCAAATTCCACTTTCTAAACTTAACAAACTTGTGTTTTCAGTGCCCAAATGCTTAATAAGTGTAATTAGAAGAAATGGTGATTTCACAGTGGTAAACACTCGACTGTCAATTTTTTTGGAGCGTGTTGCAATCATCTAATTTTAAATTACTGTACATTTAAAAAAAACAAACAATGAAATTCACAACGTAAAACATAATTTAATGTTTAGTTGTAGTGCTTTCAATATAGCAAAGGGTGAATATAATTTACAAATCACTCCTTTTTGTTTTTATTAGCATTTTTCATACTGTCCCAACTTTTTTGGAATTGGGGTTGTACCAAAAAGGATGAATAAATTATGTAAATGGTGCGTCGTGTGTTAGCAGGGATGTAAGAACTTGAGGGGAACATCCACTAAAAATTACCTTTGGACGAGTTGGTTAAAAATAATTTTAAAAAATGGCTTAGAAAAGTGAAGTTCATTTTGAGAAAAGGACATTTGTTTGCAGATGCCTCTTGATTTGATGTTTGTTATCTAATGCAATGACATTTACACATTTTAAGAGTGCCTTAAGCAGGGACTCAAACCGTTCCAAGGAACACAAACGAAATCCAAAAACAAACAAGATTTTTGCGGAACTGGTTTGAAAAAATACAATTTCTGCTCAGAACGAACCGAAATGAAAAACATTTTGTTTTGTCCCTGGTCTTAAGTTTCCAAATAATTTCCGGGGGCACTACATGTATGCATATTTATGTATGTATTTATGTACATGATATATGTTTGATGTTTGTGGGTGTGCTTGTGTGAGTTAAATAGTTGACCCTTGGCCTAATCCAAACTTGTGATCAACCTCCCAGAGCTCTGAAGCTAAAGTGGTCTACAATGGCATGTAATATAGTCATATGAGCTATGGAACACTAGCATCATTATTCAAAGCCGTGCTTTTTATTTTTTACATTGCCTTTCTTTTTTAATATGTTCCTCTTTCAGCTCTTGTCTGTCTGGAGTCACCTGTGCAATTTATGAGGTAACCTAAAATGTCCTTAATGTGGTAACACTTAAAATAACTGGGTTTATTCAATTTTTTTTATTTTTTATTTAATCTGACTTAATTTACTTGTCAAAGTATAAAGTGGGTTAGATCAAGTAGAAAAAGATCCTTAAAGTAAGAATAGCAGGTTACCACTTTTTCTATTTCTATTTATTTTACACTTTACTTTATTTTTTTGTCCATTATAAAACTAATGCTAATTTTAATCTATACTTAAACATTGTATGTGGTATATAGACCAGATAATAGTTTTATACACATTCATTTTTTATGATACATTTATTGTTTGCATTTCTGTTCAAGAATGACATCACATAAAAGCAAAAAGCTTAAACAGGATACACTAGCATTTTCAAGTATATAGGAGACAGTTGTGCTTAAAATCAGTGCGCAAATCCACAGCTAAATCAGTGATACAAAAGACAAATTACCTAGCTTAAAGCTCATTAAAAAGAGCAAATAATAATTAAAAGTGCTTTCTATGCTTCTGTTCCTTGCATGATTAATACACTGTACAGGCTCACGGTTGGTGGGTTGCCGCACAGGCCCCCATTGTAGAGGCTGGACATTGTGACCCAGAGCTGGTTGATGAAGAAGCCGAATGACTTGGCCCTTGGTACCTTGAGGAGGAAGGTAAAAACAAAGGTTTAAATGCTGACATTTTCAGCCTTCAGCATAGCAGCTGAATATAGCCAATAGTGGATGAGAAACATGCAAGGTATTCACCACGATCTTGCTTTCATGACCCGTGAAGCAGTCGTCCTCTTTCTGTAATGGCCAAAGTCACGTATCAAGTCTTGGGTCCTTATTTCTGACCTTTGAAGGTCCAGAGAGACCATGGTAGGTGGAGACATGTCCAGTTCCAGAAGCATGATGTTCTCAGCCTGGCCCCCCCACCACCCCAAAAAAATGGAAGCAAATATTGAATGAAGGGTTTATCTGTGTGGACAATGCCTCACAATAATAGCAGATTTTTTTTTTTTTTTTTTTTTACGTATTTGTTGCATTTTTACACTCTTTTTACATTGCATGTGCACACAGTAATTTATAAATTTTTTTTGCTGATTGCTAAACTTTTAAACAAAAAGAAAAATTTACAAAGTTACAAAATTATTAACCAATAATAAATAAAAAAAATTAACCATTATTGTTTCATACTTTTCCAAAAAGGCTCAACAAAAACAATGTTTTCGTATCTCTGCACAATACCAACCCTGTATCTAGAAGGAGAACCGGTTGCCACAGCAACTTGTGCATACTGACTAAGTGGTCTCTTGTATCCCACTACTGAAGTTGGCCTTCGCCTGACAACAGGTGTGTTACTGGAAAATGAGAGAAAAATAATTATTGTAAGAGATAAGCATATCATCATAACTGTCTTGTGATGTTTGGAACAGTTATTTTTCTTACTTACTTTTCTGAAGGGAGAAGTGGTAAGACTCTCCACTGGTCTTCCTCACTGTCAAAGTGGAGACGATTTATGATCTTATTCTTTTCCTCAGGAGGAATGAAGTTCTCGATTATAAGGTTTCTGGAGAAAAAGGACAAGCAATAAGAACAAAATGTGTTAAGCTGACAACAAAAACATCTATATGGAATGATACTTGTGCCACTTGGACCTGAATTTGAAAATGCGTACTTGAAATTAAATATGTATTTGTGCAACAAGGACTTGAATTTGAGTATACTTGAAATTGAATATGCATTTTGAACTTGGATTACAGTACATTAAACTGTATGTGGCACAAATTCAGATTTTAAAATTCAGACTTAAAATTTTAAAACACTGATTCCAGTTACAAATTTCAGTAAGGTACTATTCAGGTTTTATATTCAGATTTCAGTAAATTCAACAAAGACATCTGGGGTACTCTGACAAAGAGATCCAGGTAGCTTATATGTCATCAAACTAAGTGAAGGTAGAACAGCGGTGGCCAAGCAAGAGCCACCACCTTTCTCTAGGATTAGCTACTCGTTTTGCCCTAGAACTGCATTGTGATTGGTCAGACTGATCTCACATTGATATCAGAAACAGTAAGTTGACTTTTCTTTAGCTAAAATCAGTCTGTGCTTACCGAAATGTGAAACACTGCCCCCAGTGGCCAAAGCAGTAAGTGTTGTTTGGTGTATGAGAACATGTGAGCTCCATTTTCAGACTGTAATGTCCACAGAGGGGTGCCAAAAGTAAGTTGTGAAAGGAGTTGTTTTCAGCTGTACAGGCTGCAATACAGTAAGGATGAATGCATATTTTATAAACTGTACCCCAAACAAAAACCTAAACCTAACCATCAGTGGAGTAGAAATGAAATGTTAAAAGGAAAAATGCAACCTTTGAATCTCACTCGTCACTTATTACGTTTATGCAATTACTTCCTTGTTTCAATGTGGGATCTGAACCCAGGTCTCCAAAGCTGCTGACGCAACACACTTCCGGTCACGGCACAAGGAAAGGTAAGCATGCTGGAGCCAAGGCAAACATGTCTGATGGGAGATACAGCTTGTCAGTAGGTCGGCATAATGTGGCCGATCCTAGGGTACCGGAACTCTCGGAAACAATCCAACTTGTGATCGTGTGATCATGTTGGATTTGTCAAAAAGTTTTAAAATAGTTTTATTACTTACTGGCTTGACTTCTCTTTCTGAGTACCCTGGATGTCTTTAAGTACCCTGGATGTCTTCCTTGAATTTACCTGAATATAAATATAAAACCTAAAATATGAATTTTGGAACCTAAGTCAGTGTATTAAAAATCTGATTTCATGCCACATACATTTAAATTTCAAGTTTAATGTAATCCAAGTTCAAAATGCATATTCAATTTCAGGTAAACATATTAAAATGTAAGTCCTAAAATTCTAATTTAAAGTGATAGTTCACCCAAAAATGAAAGTTCTCTCATTATTTACTCACCCTCATGATATCCCAGGTGTGTATGACTTTCTTTCTTCACCAGAACACATTTGAAGAAAAATAGAAAAATATGCTCAGTAGGTCCTTAAAATGCAAGTGAATGGAGATTTCTCTTTTCAAAAATCACAGACAGTCAGCATAAACGTCATCCATATGACACCAGCGGTTAAATTAATGTCTTCTAAAGCGATATGATCGCTATTGGTGTGAAAAAGATTAAAATTTAAGTGCTTTTTTAAACTCTAAATCATGCTTCCGTTATGCAGCAGTATGCGCGTAACATAATCGCATTGGTATTTGAAACATGCTAGAACTGAGGCACGTGCGTCACAGCAAGAAGAGCAGCGCTGTTTACAAGTGAGAAAGAGGAACGCTGTACAGTAGCTTGGTTGGTTTGGTTTAGATCTGTATTTATCTGTTTCTTTGCTCACAATGGTGCGTTTGTGTGCTTATCCTGGATGTTTCAACCAAGTGGAGAATGTGAGATTACGTCTGTATCATGGCAACGTGAATACGTCACACGAGAGACCACTTGGACTCCACCCTCTCAAGAAGCCTAACGGAAGCGCTGGTTTATAGTTAAAAAGTACTTAAATACTGATGGTGATGCATTCTGAATCGGTTGCTGTGATTAAATTATAAGATTAGCGCTGATTTAAGTAATTACAAATTCGTTTGTTCACATTAAAAGTGATTGTATCACTTTAGAAGACATTAATTTAACAGCTGGAGTTGTATGGATGATGTTTATGCTGACTGTCTGTGATGTTTGGAGCTTCAAACGAGAAATCTCCATTCACTTGTATTTTAAGGACCTACTGAGCTAAGATATTTTTCTATTTTTCTTCATATGTGTTCTGGTGAAGAAAGAAAGTTATACACACCTGGGATATCATGAGGGTGAGTAAATAATGAGAGAATTTTCATTTTGGGTTGAACTATCCCTTTAAGTAGGGTGACCATACGTCCTCTTTTTCCCGGACATGTCCTCTTTCTCGGACCTTAAAAAAGAGTCCGGCCGGGATTTCTAAATTTGCGAAAATGTCTGGGATTCGGCTTTAGTTGCATTATGATGTGCATCTGGTCTAATAATTCATTGTGTGTGCATGCATATTTGCATTGCTTTAACCCCTCTTTGTAAGTCCTGCCTTCTCGCACACCAATTGGTCGATTATAAGAGGCTTGCAGCAACTATTGGCCAAATTCCTGCCTGTCAATCTCTCCGCGAATGCACGAAACGCTGTTGTGTTCGGCATCAAACAGTTGCTTGACAGTAGCAGCAAATAACAGCTAAGTGGAAACAATGCCCAAACGAAAGTGCAAATTTACAGAAGATTTGCACAAAAAATTCCCATGCTTTCATCCAGGTTGAGATCCGTGGGAAGCAGAATTTATGACATGTAAAGCTGGTACTTATGTGTCAGTTGCTAATATAGGTGCAAGTGATTTAGAAGCACACATTAGCTCTGCAAAGCATAATGGATCAGCAAAAGGTGAAAGTTCATCAGGTAAATTAACTACTTTTTGTAACCAGGTAAAATTGTTATCACATTGCTTCCATTTTCCATGGCCATTCAAAATAATAGTAATAGTAAATGAAGGTACACTTATGGCATCAAATATTTTATTTTAGTACATGGACATTCAAAAGAATGTTAGAAATTTGTATTTATTTATATATATTTGTGTTATGCTAATAGAGTGTCTTTTTCACTGTATTAAAGTTTGCATTCATAGTAACACTGTTTTTAACCCTATTACTCCACCAGGTGTGAAAAAAACAAAACGAAGGTGTCCTCTTTTTGGTAAACCAGAATATGGTCACCCTACTTTAAGTCCTTGTGGCACAAATATCATTCCATTTGTCTATGCATGCAAAAGGATTATGTGAT
The DNA here is from genome assembly GCF_019703515.2 of Myxocyprinus asiaticus. NCBI lineage: Eukaryota > Metazoa > Chordata > Actinopteri > Cypriniformes > Catostomidae > Myxocyprinus > Myxocyprinus asiaticus. The sequence goes on from NC_059363.1 coordinate 30,000,264, forward strand.
GTAGCATATTTCTGAGTTAGTCTTTGAGCATGAGGCCAGGTGTTGGACATACTTGAATTTCATTTCTCTTGTCAGCTCATTCAGTGTCTGCTCCAGTTCCTGCCTCATTGTGACATGTTCATTGATGATATCTCCAATCTCAGACCTTGCCAGCTGCAGCTTACTGTAAAACTGTGAGACGAACAACCAAAGTAATACTGACTGGGGTACAAAACAAGGCATTACATTAACTATGACAGCACTAAAATATTTTTTTATATATATATTTAAAATAAAACCAAAACTTAATACACTAATCACAACTTCAGTCCTTTTTAAGTTCTTCCTGATAATTATACAATAAGCATCAAATATGGGCATGTTAAAGACATAAAGTAGTAAATACAAAACTGCAGCCTGCAGTGGTCTTAAAAACACTATGAGAAAGAAGAACAGCTATTTTATTTATTGAACACAGGCTCAACCTTTTGAACAGACAAACTAAAGAAAGTACTTTATGTCATGTCTAAAACAGCCACATAAAACCTGTATCATGACCATTAATACAATAAGGTCCTAAATATCAATACTTATTGCACGGCTCTCTGGAATACTCGCTTCTGATTTGTCAATGGCGCCATCTAGCGGTTTGATATTTCTGAGTAACAACCGCACATCCTATTATCAGACTGCACATCTGGGTATTGCGAGCCATCTTTCCTGCTGTTTGGATCACTGTACAATCTCTACAAGTGAGCTAATGAAATATGTTTCATGTGCATGTATTTATTTATTTGGCAAGTTGTCTTTTAATTTCGCTAGATAATGAGCAGTTAGAACAAAATAAACACAAACAGAACTCTGACGCAAACCGGAGGTGGATTTCAGCTGGTCAGCGATTTATTTCTTCTCACATAATTACATAATTTTAAGTTCCATGTATTTATTTATTTGGTTAGTAGGCAAATGTAAGGCAAATGTATAGTCAGCCAGTTGTTATCTGCTTTGCGTAGGGGTCCTGATCACACTGTCAGGGTTTATTTGGTGATAACAACCTGCTGAATGTACATTATCCCTTACTTAACTGTTGGATAAAAAGAGTAGTACAGTTTGCCCAATTTATATGTTTTGTGTGTAATACAATGAGTACTGTGTGAAGGCATGAGTTTACAAGTTTACTAATAGACATAAGAGATTACGCACCTTTCTCAGCTTCTTGGTCTTAAATTCCACCTCTTGCTGTAGTGAGGAGAACGTCTCTTTTAGTTCAATTGTCTCTTCATCTTGTTCAAACATCAGCTGTTGCATCTCTAATTCCATTCTCTCCTAGCAGGGTTTATTACCAACACTTATCAGATTCTGATCCTTGAAATGCATTTATGCAGGTATGCTTTGGTTATGTCCTCACTACTGTTACCTGCTCAGCAATCTCCTGCCTCTTCAGTTCCAACATCCTCTGCTGTTCATTGGTGTGGTCAATGATGTTTTTCCCTCCAACCAAAAGTTTACTTTCCATAGCCTACAAACAATCATGGCGCACAGAATAATATGTCAGTTATGATTAATATGATCTATAACTTTGCATGAAGAGAAGAGCTGAATGGAAAAAACTAACCTTATACTTTTCAATCATGGTTTCTATAGCTTGTTGCTCCTTCAGCAACTCTTCAACAGTCTTGGCTTTCTCATCTAATGTGCCAAGTTTCCTGCTGATATCGGTCTTGTAATTGGCAGAGGTCTTCGCTATCTGCTGCTTCCACCAATATTCCTCTACACTCTCGTCCTGTACTGTCTTAACTACCTCCACCACTCCATCTCTGGGAGGTTCCACCTCTCCACTACTCATGCTCCTCTTCATCCGCATACTATTTCTCCTCTGTCTCCTCCTTGCTTTGGCCAGCATCCCTCGTTCCTCAAGCTGCGCCTTCAGACGGGCTATTTCCTCTTGGAACTCACGAAGCAGTGCATCTTTGGGGTCCTCGTTGATTTTTGGCTTGTTCCTGATGTTCTTCGCTCTGTTAGCATACCTCAGTGTGGTAAGAGTCTCATCATAGTGGCATGAAGCTGGTCCAATTGTGGCCACCATAACTGTTTTGGAGTTGCCTCCAAGGGAGTCCTGTAACAGGCGGGTGAGTTTGGAATCCCGGTAGGGAACGTGGGTACTCTTCCCATCCACCAGGGCTGAGATTACATTGCCAAGGGCAGAAAGAGACAAGTTTATTTTTGCAGCCTCTTTAAACCTCTGTCCCTCTACACCTGTCTTGCTTTGGCGCTCACTGCCAGCCAGATCCACCATGTTTAACTTTCCAACACGAATGTGCTCCTCACCATCGATGCCCATTTCACTACATTCAATGGTAATCACGAAAATCGCATGTGATCTGGAACTCCGCTCATTCATCTTGGTGAATCCAACAGATCTTGACTGGTTCCCCAAGTTCATGACATGTTCGATTTCCTTTATGTTTTTGGTCACCACAGATGAGAGATCTCTGACGTAGACACCTAACTCTGGATTTTCCTTAAGCTCCAGTTTTTTGCTGTCGTCCTTGCACAGGAGATCTCTTATCTCTTCTTGATATATCTCAATATATGACACTCTCACAAGATACTGTTGATTCCGAGATCTGGATATTTGAGTGAAAATTTGCTGAAATGAATTTGGGATGACTCCCCTAGTCTCCGGGTCTGTGGGCACACCTTCCATTGTATATGTTTTGCCAGTGCCAGTTTGGCCATAGGCAAATATAGTTCCATTGAAACCAAGCAAAACAGAGTCAATAAGAGGTTTGCATGCATAATCATACAACTCGTTTTGTTTTGAACGAGTGTCGTAGACTGCATCGAACGTGAATATTTTCATGAGGCTTCCGGATGATTTTGGCTTACGCACGCTCACCTGTCCCAGTCTGACATCTACTTCAACAATTCTCTCTTGATTCATCGCTTCTTCTTTCTTGTTTAAAGGGCGGCACCGCACCACAACCTTGACAGCCTCTGATTTTTTGCCAATCGACATAGAGCGTGCTCGCAATGGGCTGTTTTTCTTCATCATCTTTCTGAAAACAATTTACAAAGCCTTTGCGCCTTAAATGTTCTACTATGTCATAAATGGATGCGAGGAAATATGGAAACGGTGGGATCAGCCAGAAAATGCGCACGCCATGCATAATAAAAAATACCCTTCAGAATGAGGCGAATGCATGTCCATCACATGGAAACTGCCTTAGCCCAAAACATCTTGGTCCAACGCCCAAGTTTGGGATGATGCTCCATCTTTACATGCCGCTCCATGCATTGAGCTCCACAGAAAGCGAGCATCGCTCTTCTCCTGCTCTGTCAGTACACACCCTGCTCCGTCACAGACAATAGAGAGAGCAAGTGCGTTCACATGCGAGCCAGGCTACTGATAGGTAGAATATAATTCTTTTTTCTTCGCGTGAGATGGTGACGCATTCTGAATCGGTTGCTGTGATTCAATTATAAGATTAGCGCTGATTAAGTAATTACAAATTAGTAACCTATAATAAAGCACATTCATGGATTATAGTTTAATCAGTTTATGATGTTAAGGCAACCTCATGTTTGGTTTTGTATTCGTAGCATTTTTGTATCAGGTTAGCCTACTTTTTCTAATCTTATGGTAGAGGATTAGCCTATAAACAAAATGTCAACTTCAAACATCCTCTATTAGGGTAGACCGATTACTGCACAAATACTGACCAGAATAAGCATGGCATTTTTTTTCCCCTCCCCTTTTCTCCCCAATTTTGGAATGCCCAATTCCCAATGCGCTCTAAGTCCTCGTGGTGGCGTAGTGACTCGCCTCAATCTGGGTGGTGGAGGACGAATATCAGTTGCCTCGGCCTCTGAGACTGTCAATCCGCGCATTTTATCACGTGGCTTGTTGAGCACGTTACTGCAGAGACCTAGTGCGTGTGGAGACTTCACCCTATTCTCCGCAGCATCCACGCACAACTCACCACGAGCCACACCTAGAGTGAACCCCTAATAGCGACCACAAGGAGACTACCCCATGTGACTCTACCCTCCCTAGCAACCGGGCCAATTTGGTTGCTTAGGAGACCTGGCTGGAGTCACTCAGCACGCCCTGGATTTGAACTCGTGACTCCAGGGGTGGTAGACAGCATCTTTACTTGCTGAGCTACCCAGGCCCCTGGCATTATAGTTAACGCGTTAACGCAAAATTAGTTTAATGCCACCAATATTTTTAAAGCCGTTAAAGCGTATATGTCAATTAAGCAAACGGCGCTAATGTCACATGCATTGCATTGGGAAAACAGATGGTGGGAGACATTATGCTGAGACCTGCGCCAAGCTTTTTATCAATGTAGCAAAGCAGTAGAACATGCCCGCAAAGCACAGATAGAGCTTGTAACATTGTAACATCATTGCAGCGGCAAGACCGCTGCTATTTGAACACCAGCCTTGCACTGCAAGGTGCGGTGCAAGCAAGAGGCAAAAGTTGTGAGGCGCAGTGCGAGCGCGATGTGATCGTCTGTGTTCCGCGACTGCTATCGGATCCTTGAATAACATATAACATGCGAGTAAGGGCAGCCGGTGGAGTTTTTGTTGCCCCCTAGGGAGTTGGTGCCTTACGCAGACTGTGTAATATGCGTATAGGGAGCAGCGGTACTGATTTGTCTAATGGAAACCCTGCTGCTGTCTCCAAGGTTCTGTCACAGTGTCTCTGTTTGATAGTGCACTACTAGCCAATGCAGAATTTGGAGACATTGCTGGAATCCTGCAGGTAATCTATACTGTCATTAACCCATTTAATCTCACCAGTTACAATTGTGACCGGGGTCTAAATGGAGTTTTAGATGTATTTTGCACAGAGTTGTCAATTGTAAATGACAGTGCAGACTTTTTAGCATGTCTGTCAAAACTCCATAAAAAGAAGCAAATAAATCCTGTCATAATACACTTACAACTAGCATATTTTGTACATAATTTGAATTGAATTGTGCTGTGTTCATTTTCTGTTGTTCAGCTCTGTTGGTGGGGTAGGTTTTGTGTGGATGACTGAAAAATACATCTGGTTGAAGCATATTTTGTCCACTCATGTTTAATAAAGATATTGCGATTAATCGCGACTAACTACAAAAATGTATGCGGTTAATCACGATTAAATACTTTAATCATTTGTACATAGATCCTATTTTCCACAAGTAGTGTGTGAAGACAAGAAGCACATTTGTTACAACTGTCCTAATGCTGGATATTGTTGTAACACTACCCCGGGGTATTTTTTACGCTCATTTGTTATGTGCTAAATAAGATATTATTTAATATTAAATAAGTTTAATAAATAAATACATTTCATAAACATATTAAAGGAATAGTTCACCCAAAAATGAAAATACACAAAGAATGTGAATCACCAAAAAAGAAAAAGAATGTGAAAATGGATATTTATAGTAAAAAAGGATTTAAATATTGATCTGTTTCTCACCCACATATCATACCACTTCAGAAGACATGGATTAAACCACTGGAGTCCTATGGATTAATTTTATTCTGTCTTTATGTGATTTTTGGAGCTTCAAAGGTCTGGTCACCATTCACTTGCATTGTAAGGACCTACAGAGCTGAGATATTTTTCTAAAAATCTTCGTTTGTGTTCTGCAGAAGAAAGAAAGTCATAGGCATCTGAGGGTGAGTAAATGATGAGAGAAATTTCATTTTCAAACAAAGACCAATGACATTGACTGCAGCTCAAGACTGATTAACCTCAGAAACTTAGCAGGTTTGAGTCTGGGCAGTACCTGGATGGGAGACCTCCTGTGGAAAACTAAGGTTGCAGCTGGATGAGGTGTTAATGATGCCAGAAGGTGGTGCTCTCCCCACAGTCTGTGTAGGTCATAACTCACCAGTATAGTGAAAGGGACATTATACTGAAAAAAACACTGTCCTCAAGATTCTCTGTGGTCATTACAAATCCCAGGACACTTCTTGTGAAGAGTAGGGGTGTAACCCCAGTGTCCTGGCCAAATACCCCCCCCCCCCCCATTAACCCTTTTCAATCATGGCCTCCTAATAATCCCCATCCATTAATTGGCTCTATAACTCTACTTTCTCCACCAACAGCTGGTGTGTGGTGAGTGTACTAGGCACTATGGCTGCCGTTGCATCATCCAGGAGGATGCTGCACACTGGTGGTGGTTAAGGAGAGTCCCTTGTTCATTATGTAAAGTGCTTTGAGTGTAGTGTCAGAAAAGGGCTATAAATATATAGTAACATTTGTTTAATTGAAACCTATAGTACTATAGTCAAGTACTATTTTGGCAGCTGTTTAAAATAGTTTGCAGTGATTGGATATTGAATCTTATAGAACTATGACACTCCAACCTTATCTGCACATTTGACCTCATTGCCCACTTTAGCTGAAATCACCATAAATTAGGTGAGGATAGTCTGTTTTATTAACGCACTTTATAACTAATTTGTGCACACCTTTGGAGTAATTTTAATTAATTTGCATACAATGCCATAGACAGGTGCACTGATGGATGCACAATGCCATTTAAACTTTGTTTGAATGGCTTTTTATTTTCTCACAATGGCCATGTGACTCCAGAGCCTTGCAAAGTGATTCCTCCAATGGGGACGCAAGGGAGTGCGTTTCCCCCCTCAGACTGTGTGGAGTACTTTACCGGTCCGGGTGCAAAAGCCTTGCACTCCGCCAGAACTGGCTTGGAGATTCACTGGTGTATTTTTATTCCATTGTCACTTTATGGCAGCTGATGTCACGCGCCGCTGTTTCTTTTTGAAGTTGAACGAATATTTAATGCGTCGCGCAACTTACACGAACTGCATGAATTCGAGAGTTGCTAAATGCGACAGCGTACACGCGTTTTTGCTTCTCAAGAATAATCTAATGTTGCACGGCGTAGACATCTAAATACTCATCTTTACGAAATGTGATTTATAAAAAAAATATATAAAAATTAAAAAAAAAAACTTTTCCCGTAACGCATTAATTTTTGAGGACGAATTAATATGGGTTTGGGACAGAATCAGACACGGCTGCTGTGCATGCTGTCTCTAACTCTTGGATTTTGTATCGTTGAAGTTGTGGTTAGCAGAATAACAGCTTCTCTCGCAATGTTGTCAGACTCTTTTCATATGCTGTCGGATGTAATTGCCTTGGCGGTGGCGCTGATCGCCGTGAGCTTCGCGCAGACAACTCGATCCACAAGTAAAAACACTTACGGATGGATCCGCGCAGAAGTGATGGGAGCTTTAGTTAACGCTGTGTTTTTGACGGCCCTCTGCTTCACTATTTTACTAGAAGCCATCCAGCGCTACACTTTGCCGCATGAGATCGAGAATCCACGCGTGGTCATTTGGGTTGGCATTGCTGGTCTGCTGGTGAACGTGCTCGGACTTTTCCTGTTCCACGGACACGCAGGGTTTGGTGGGCATGGGCACTCTCATGGTGGGCACTCTCATGGTGGAGGACACTCTCATGTTCACAAGAGGAATTGCAGAGATTATGCAAAATCAAAGGCACGTGAAGAGGTGTACAATCTCATGATAAACAGCAACATTTCACAAGATCAACCTGCTGAATCGACATCAGGTAGGCTGTTAAAACAAAATAAATAAATTAAATAAAAATAGCCTATTTTTAATATTTACGCATGTAATTTTCATAACAAAAATCCATCAAATTGAATTTATAAATTAAATTAATAAAACGTAAAAAAAATAAAAATAAAAAAAAGAAAGGTTATTTTATTGATTAAAGATTATAAAAAAAACTATCAAAATAATTTTGGGAATTAATAATCTTAATTTGTCTAGTTATACTTAAATTATACAATTATGATTTTCAGGCATGGTAAAGTCATAGACATTAATAAAATCTTAAAAGGGCATGAAATTATTAATGAAACTTAATTTTTCTGGTTAAGATCAAGCTATATAATTTTGATTTCTAGGCCAAAGTAATTGAAATTCATAAAATCTTAAAAGGTCATGCAAATTAATAGGGAATCCCAATGCTCAAACTTAAAAATTTTGATTTCCTAGAAATCAAAAGGCCTAGAAATGCCATGGAAATTAAAAAATCTGAAAGGTCATGAAAATTATCAATAATGAATCTTAATTTTATGCTGAAGCTTTCAAATTGATTTCCACACCTGCAGTCATGGAAAATCATAAAATCTTAAAATGTCATGGACATTTTCAGTTAAACCAAATTATTCTTGTTATGCTGAAGCTTTAAACTTGTGATTTCCTGGCCTGGTAAAGTCATAGAAATTCATAAAATCTTAAAAAGTCATGGAAATTATCAGTAGTGAATCTTAATTTTTCTATTTATGGTCAAACTTTAAAATTATGATTTCCAGGCCTGGGAAAATCATTGAACTTAATGCAATCTTAAAAGGTCATGAAAATGAATTATAGTTGTATAGTTATGCTCAGATCTAAAATACTGAATCATCTAGATATTGCCCCTTCTGTGTACAATTTCTATGTAATGATTTTGAAAAATCTTTATCCACTGCTGGAAAAGTCATGGAAATTAACTTCAATTTACTCAGCTACTTCTTACTTTTTTGCACATGATAAAATTGTAAATGTTATTTCAATTTAAGTTTAAATAATTGGACAGGTTTTACATATATATATAGATATATATAATTTTTATTATTATTTATATTTATTTCTTTACAGACAACATAGATGTCAGAATTACTCCCAGTGGCTCATTGGAGGACCTGGATCAAAGTTCGGAGTCAGCCTCCCAGTTGAACATGCATGGGGTGTTCCTGCACGTGTTGGGTGATGCATTAGGTTCCGTTATTGTGGTAGTCAATGCTTTGATTTTTACTTTTGTGTGGACACCTTGCCACAGCGACGGAATCTGCTTCAATCCCTGCCGTAGCAGCCACTTCACCAAACACCAGCATGTTAACACCACCGTCTTGAGCATTTCCAAACTATCCTCCAACAGGGACCCCAGAACTGTCTCTGTAGCCGGGCCATGCTGGGTGCTTTACCTGGACCCAACACTATGTGTAATAATGGTGTCTATTTTACTCTACACAACTTTCCCTCTTCTGAAGGAGTCGGCTCTCATCCTCCTGCAAACAGTACCCAAACAAATTGATATGCACAAACTGAATGGTAAGCTAAGGAGTCTGGATGGTGTTCTTGCTGTCCATGATCTGCACATCTGGCAACTGGCTGGGAGTCGCATTATTGCCACTGTTCACATCAAATGTGCAGATCCAGCCTCGTACATGGACATAGCCAAACGCATTAAAGACTTCTTCCATGATCAGGGCATCCATGCTACTACTGTTCAACCAGAGTTTTCTTCTATTACTGAAGAATCTTGTGACTCCCACTGTGAGCTTTCCTGTCGAAGTCAGTGCGGCCCCAAGCTTTGTTGTAATCCAACCAAAAGAACTAAGCCAGAGTTGCCCCCGAGTAAAGAAAAGTCTCACAGGCATGTTGTAGGATGGGGTGATCAGAAGAAATTAGAGGATACTGTCCACACGGAGATGGAATCAACAGTTTAGGTCAAGTATGACATTATCCGCAGTACTGCATGAGTTGCAGAGGACCACTTGCTCAGTGCTGATATTCTCAATTGCAAGAATTGTGTCAAATTAGGGCAATTGTCTGGACTTCATCAAATCTGCTTATTGTGGAATTATGTCTTAGAGAATGGGTTTTGTTAAGTCCAACAGCATTAGGTTCCATGCTATGTTCTGTATTTCAAACCTGTACAACACAAGAAACTGCAATGCATAATTTTATCCATGTTGTGTACTGTTGTTTTTTTATTGCCAAGTAGACAGATACAGTATTTATTATTTGCAAATAAAGTCTGAGATTTATGAGATTAAGAAATAAATTGATGCATATTTTTTTTTAAAGTTATAATGCTAGAATACATCATTTCATATTTGTATTTGTGTTTTTAAATATATCTGTGAAGCACTTTGGCCAGCCAATACAGGCATTCAATACACTACTTGTTCACCTGTGAGAGAAATGATTTATTACTTTCCAATAAAATAGAAATGATCTTAGATATTAATCTGCCCATTGTATAGCTTTTTAATGAAGTCTTGTTTTTAAATTAAACCAATAAAGTATATAATGCTAGCTATATATTAATAGTGCAGTATGTCTGCTTTTAGTGATGCTATTCCATTTATTATGATCATTCAATTTACTATCAGCATTGTAAAACCACTAAAAAGGCATATCAAGAAGATTTTGCTATACTTATGCAAGAGTTGTACAGTATTATGATTTTTACATGCTGCAGAAGGAAGCCAATATTATGTTCCTAGATTGATGAGTCATGCATACTGTTTGTTAATATGTATGGTATTATAGGGATAGTTAAACCAAAAATGGAAATTCTCATGATTTACTCCCCCTCATGCCATCCCAGATGTGTGAATTGTGGCCAGAACTTTGAAGGTCCAAAAAGCACATAAAGGCAGCATAAAAGTAATCCATGCAAGTCCTATGGATTGTCTTTGATAGATGTGGGTGAGAAACAAATTAATCTTTCAGTCCTTTTTTAATACTACAAATCTCCACTTTCACTTTCACATTCTTCTTTTGTTTTTGGCGATTTGCATTCTTCGTGCACATTGCCACCTACCGGGTAGGGATTAGGGAGGAGAATTTATAGTAAAAAATGACTTAAATATTGATCTGTTTCTAACTGACATTTATCATATCGCTTCTGAAGACATGCCACTGGAGTCGTATGAATCACTTTTATGCTGCCTTTATATCCTTTTAGGAGCATCAAAATTCTTGCCACCATTCACTTGATTTGTATGAACTTACAGAGCTGAGATATTCTTCTAAAAATTAAGTAATTTATGTTCAGCAGAAGAAAGAAAGTCATACACATCTGGGATGGCATGAGGGTGAGTAAATGATCAGAAAATTTTCACTTTTGGCTTTTTTTACTATAAATCTCCACTTCAATTTCACATTCTTCTTCTTTTGTTTTTGGCAATTTGCATTCTTTGTGCACATCGCCACCTACAGGGTAGTTACTAAGGGGGAGAATTTATGATACAAATTGACTTAAATATTGATCAGTTTCTCACTGACACATCAAATTGCTTCTGAAGACATGGAATTAACCACTGGAGTTGAATTAATTACTTTTATGCTGACTTTGTGTCCTTTTTGGAGCTTCAAAGTTCTGGTCACCATTCACTTGCATTGTATGGACCAACAAAGCTGAGATATTCTTCCAAAAATCTTAATTTGTGTTCAGCAGAAGAAAGTCATACACATCTGGGATGGCATGAGGGTGAGTAAATCATGAGAATTTTCACTTTTGGGTGAAGTATCCCTTTAAATGTTAAATGGAGCAGTTGGTGGCATTCTCTCATGCAAAATGACAGCTTGCTCTTTGCACAGCTGAACAAACACATCATGTCTTGAATTGACCTTGGAACCGACTGTACTCCCATGTATGAGCACAAACACTGACTGTGATAAGTATTTAACGACTGGTTTGAATTCTTTAAATGGATTTCCACTCTATTTTCCTTGTGGAGGATCAGGGGATGGTTGTTGTAAAACAACAGTACTGGGATAAGGGGAGAACAAGTGCAGTTTGACTAAATGGGGGCAGTGTGATGCAATCAGTAAAGCAGTGTATGGGGCCCTGTTTCAAAACAATAGAGAATGGTCATTATTCAGTCTTTGCACAGTCTTCAAATCAATTCTCAATTTAAGAGACCTGAAGTGATATCTACTGTTACAATTAATAATTGATTTAAAATTATAATGTAATCACTATCTTCTACTCTTTGCACCGTTCTGTTAGCAATTATTTATTTTTTTCCTTTTTTTTTTTTTTGTTTTTTTTTGTTGCTTCTTTAAGCAGGTTTGGTGTAAAAGTTTAAAGGATATTTTTGGTCCAAAACAAGTAAAGCTCAATCAACAGCATTTGTGGCATAATGTTCATTACCACAAAAGTGATTTCGACTTGTCCCTCCTTTTCTAAAAAAAAAAAAAAAAAAAAAACTTACAATAGAAGTGAATCAGGCCAATTTTAAAAGCAGTCACATTAATTCTTCTGATAAACGTGTATTATTTGAACTGTAAAATTGTCGTTTTACCGTCGTTTTAGGGTTTTTAAGGTTTTTGCCGTTATGTCATCATGGCAACGGAGTTGTAAAACTGGAAATCATTTTACACAGAAAACATCAGCAAGCATTTTTATCACTAAAATCACATGAACACACATATTGTTTACTTCTTGTGGCTATACTTTTGAAACAGTGAGTATATTAATGTTTAAGGATTGGCCCCATTCACTTCCATTGTAAGTGCCTCACTGTAAACCAGATTGTTTTTGTTTTGTTTTTTAAGTTGGGACAAGGACAAGGACATGTCAGAATTTAATGGAAAGGATGATTGAGGGGCTGAGGATTTATCTGTATTTATCTATAGTCCTGACAGAATTTATCATGTTATAATGGTCCCGATTTCATGAGGAACTCTCTGTGAAAGGTTAATCTGTATAATGAGATAACAAATAAGAACAAAATAATAAACAGAAAAAAAAGAAAAACAGTTATTTTTTATTTCTTTTATTTTTATGGCAGAACCTGGTATACAATTACACACTTAAATCATTATATTATTTTGCTTTAGATGTCTTTTGCATGTTTAATTACTTTATTTAATCATGTATGAGTGCCAAAGTGTTTTGATTTATTATGTACAATCAGTGAAATCTTTATAATTCATTTCAAGGAACTTCACCATGGCTGAGGTCGATATGCATACTACTATACTACTCATACTATTTCTGCCATAGACACAGATGGCAGAAGTAGTAAGAGTAGTTTGGGTAGTATGTCATTGCGAACATATACACCTCATTTGTTCAATGATTGTTGATTTTTTGCCATCTTGTGGATGCACATCACACTGCAGCTTTTCAAATAGTTTTCAAAAATGTTATTTTCTCAATTGATTGATTTTGCACAATTTGCACTTGTTCATATAAGTGTGTAAACCACAAACTGCAATGTAATATATCAAGAATTTGCATGCAGATGGTTATATTGAGGTTACATAAATTATGGGATACTTATGAAGATCCAGTGGGTTCCAAAAGTCTGAGACTAATAGTGAAAATGCTTTTTTTTTTAAATTTTTTTTTTTTTTTTCAATAGAAATATTTTTATTCCCTGTTACAAATGATATGGTCACCAAAAAATGTGTGACATTGAATTGAAAAACTTATATGAATTTCAGAATTTCTTATTATTTGGCATGTACCCCTTTATTGCTTTAATGACAGCATGCATTCAAGCTGGCATGGATTCCACAAGTTTGTGCAAAACCTGATGATCCATGCTATTCCAGCATGATTTGAGAATGGTCCAAAAAGCATCTTGTGTTCAAAGGAATAAACATGGTCAATGTCACAAATTTGCATGCATTTGATTAGTGGTGCAGAATCAGAAATATTTCTTCATTTTACGTCATAACTTTTCTTTGTTGACTTTTTTATGAGGTTTAACTTAAAAAAAAAAAAAAAAAAATCCCATATTTTCCATCTGATCTCATTCATTTGGAACCCAGAGGGTTGAGTAGTTTTCCATAACAGTCTTATTCAGATAGTGAAGAGGTTTTGTTTAGCGGGTCCCTACTCCAGCAGCAATGAGTGCACTGAAATAATGGTCTCTTCCTGCCTGCTGTCATTACACACATAGACCTCCAAACATGGCCGGTGTACGAGCCTCTGGTTCTCTCTCCAGACTCTCAATCAAGAGATATATCCTCTATGCAGTTACTTTGCAACTTCAAACTCTTCTTAAATTGTTCCACTTCGCTATTTAACTTGGCTTTGACACTCGGATAAATAAACCCCTTTGAGAGTCATCTCGGTGTTACTTTCATTTGGTAGCTTAGCTCTATTGCTAAGTAACTGAATGACAAGTCCTATTGATTCCTTTGCGACTGTCTTGAAGTTACACGCGCGCACACTTTACATTTTAGGAACGTTTTGGCGCGTGGCATGAATTGCACGTGCTTATAAATGTTTATTTCAGGCATTCAATACACTACTTGTACACCTGTGAGAGAAATGATTTATTACTTTCCAATAAAATAGAAATGATCTTAGATATTAATCTGTCCATTGTATAGCTTTTTGATGAAGTCTTGTTTTTAAATTAAACCAATAAAGTATATAATGCTAGCTATATTTTAATAGTGCAGTATGTCTGCTCTAAGTGATGCTATTCCATTTATAATGATCATTCAATTTACTATAAGCATTGTAAAACCACTAAAAAGGCATATCAAGAACTGGGTTTTGACATGCTGGTCCTATTCAATGAAATAGCTAACCCTGCCCATTAACTCTTTATGATATAGAAGAGGGATAAATGTATGAAATAGTTGAGTTTTAAATGAATATAAAGTGTTTAACCCTTGTGCATCAATTAAAAAAGTTACACAGAGGTCAAAATATTTTTTCCTTAGAGGACAAAAATGTCTGTCAAAACACTGCCTTAATAATATTATATATTAATATTATTTTCCACTTTCAGTGAGTTAACTTTTTTTTAACAAACATCAGTCCTGATCATAACTACCAAATATTCATTCATTTTCAAGATTTTAACCCTTTAAATGCCAGTTTGTTTACATAATGTCACTGTTGTTTTTTACACACACACACACACACACACACACACACACACACACACACACACACACACACACACACACACACACATTTCTCAATACACAAATACAAAACACACTCTGACATCCATACCAGCACACTCACAATTTTATGTGCATCATTTATTCATTTAGCCTGCAGTGCTCTATAACACAGAAAACAGAAAATAGGAAAAAAGCATGCATTTGCTCCATAGGCTAAACATGGGAAAAATGGCGCCATCTGATGGAAAATATAAAACATCTAAATTTTGAAGCAAGGGCTCCGGAATGAAAGCATAATACCATAGAATTCACGATTTTATGCTTTAATGGCACAGGGATCAAATATTGCAGGTTGCAGTGGGGACATTTTTGTCCTTAAGGTCCTGAGTGTAACTATTTTGTGTACACAGTGTATTATAGATGTATTATAGGAACTGAGGTTGAAATATCAAAATTCCCCAAAAAATACACACCTTTGGCAAAATTTATGCCGTTGGCATTAACAGCCAAAATGATCTAAAAAACAAAAATGAAAAACACAAAAATGTCCTGAAGGTTGCACAAGGGTTAATGCAGTGCTGTTTGAAAACTGGATTAATGGTGTTTAGTTCGGAGATTAAAAACTACCCTGGCTAATTAATAATACAGCTACATCTAGAATGTGTCCTGTTAAATGAAGGTCAATTTTGTTTCCAAAGAGGTTTTGCATTCATCTTAAAAGTGTTCACATCATTTTTGGGAGTTATATGACATTATTATTGTGCTAGAAGTATAGGGCAATGGGAATCTAGGTTAAAGTTCACCTGTGACTGTATTGTGTGAGTCAGTGGTTCTCAACTGGTTTTGCTTTGGGACCAGAGTTTTCATTGGATATCAAGTGGCGACAAAGCATAGTAAAGAAATGTAATCTGTACTAAATGTAGCTTAGGTGGCATTTTCTATTATTTAGCATAATTTTGTTCATGGTTTTCAAGTATAAGTATAATATCAAGTGACATCATACAGCAAGTTTTCTCTCCCAAAAGTTGATGAGCCTGTTTATTTATATCATCCCATTATATTTACTGTCCTGTTTATTTCCTGATATCAAACATCATTCAAACAGAACATCTTTTACACAGGAGGAAAACTTTGTCCATTGTCCATAAGTCTAGGAAGTTCACACTTTAAAGCCCCTTTGTACTCGCTCTAATATTTACAGTGCCATATTGTCATGTGTATTCTGTTGATTCATGTCTTTTATTTTGAAATTCTAGTTCCTGTTTCATGTCATGTGATTCCTGTTTTCCCTCCATGTTCTTGTGTCATGTTTTCATTGGGTTATTGTTTAATTAGCTTGTTATGAGTTCTGTTTGTTAATTGGTTTATGTTCTCCCATGTCTTGTATTTAAGCCTCATGTTTTCCATTGTGTATTTGTCAAGTATTGAATGTGATGGGATGTGTTTGCCATAGTCAAGCCATAGTCAAGCCATAGTCAAGCCATAGTCAAGCCATAGTCAAGCCATAGTCAAGCCATAGTCAAGCCATAGTCAAGCCATAGTCAAGCCATAGTCAAGCCATAGTCAAGCCATAGTCAAGCCATAGTCAAGCCATGTCTAGTTGTCAGGGTTATTGGTTCACGTTTGTAAATAAACTGCACTTTGGTTCTTCATCTTCACGTCATCTTCGTCATTGTCATCATTGTCTGCAGCCAGCATACGTTACAGAATACTTGACCCAACCATGAACCCAGCAGTGTTACTTCTGCGCTTGCGTCAGGGGAATCGTCCCCTGGAGGACTATGTTGAGGACTTCTGCGGTCTAGCCAGCCAGGTGGACTTTAATGAGGTTGCCCTCAAAGACTGTTTTAGATTTGGACTGAATGAGTCCATTTCTTTTTTGATGCCTGGCGGTCGCAGTTCCCTCAGCTTGGCTCAATATATCGACCTCGCCCTACGGTTCATTGGTTCCCCGTTCACTGTGGGGGAGGCGGATGCCGAGCCAGAGTTCCACGTCATGGCCGCCGCCGAGCCAGAGTTCCACGCCACGTCACAGCAACGCCTCGGCCTGCTCCATGCCACGTCACAGCAACGCCTCGGCCTGCTCCATGCCACGTCACAGCAACGCCTCGGCCTGCTCCATGCCACGTCACAGCCACACCTGAGCAGTGGGACCTGGAGATGGTTCCCACCCTTATACCCACCCTTAGTTCTCCTGAGCAGGCAAGGGGAACTTTCGGCCCTCCGATCCCGCCTGGACCCTCTGAGCCCTGGACTTCGCCTTGGCCTGTCGGTCCCTCGACATTGCCTCAGCTCGGTGTTCCCTCGGCTCCACTACGGTCCTTCAGCCTGTCGGCTGTGCCGGGGTCCCTCGTCCCTCTGGCTCCTCCTTGGTCTGTCAGTCACCTGGCTCCGCTTTGGCTCTCCGATCCTCTGGTTGCGCCTCGTCCCTCCAATCTGTCAGCTTCACCGGGGACCTCCTTCCCTATGGCTCCATCTTGGTCCTCAGTCCCACCGGCTCCACCTCAGTCTTCCGATCCCTCAGCTCTGCCTTGCTCCTTCGAGCCTCCAGCACCGCCTTGGTCCTCCCTGCCATCGGCTCCACCCTGGCCCTTCGAGTCTTCGGCTACTCTCCGGGCACCACGTTCCATGGCTCCGCCCCTCGAGCCTCTCATGGCTTCACCCCCCACGGACTTTGCCCTGGTCCCATGCCCCTCGCCCTTTCTCGCCATGCCTCAAGACGTGTCAGGAGCCACCCCTTAGTGGGGGGATATGTCATGTGTATTCTGTTGATTCATGTCTTTTATTTTGAAATTCTAGTTCCTGTTTCATGTCATGTGATTCCTGTTTTCCCTCCATGTTCTTGTGTCATGTTTTTCATTGGGTTATTGTTTAATTAGCTTGTTGAGTTCTGTTTGTTCATTGGTTTATGTTCTCCTATGTCTTGTATTTAAGCCTCATGTTTTCCATTGTGTATTTGTCAAGTATTGAATGTGATGGGATGTGTTTGGTACGCTGTAGTCAAGTCTAGTTTAGTCCATGTTTTGTTTTGTTGTCAGGGTTATTGGGTCACATTTGTAAATAAACTGCACTTGGGTTCTTCATCTTCACGTCATCTTCGTCATTGTCAGCAGCCAGCATACGTTACACATAAGCACAGGTAAGACCATAGATGGCTCCTCGTTATTGTGGTTAGGTCAATGTAGCTAGTCTTTTTTTTTTTTTTTTTTTTCATAATAAATAACAATAGCAAATTATAGGATTTGTTGTGAAAAAAGTAGCCTAAACACATTAAAACTGTAACTTCAACTGCCACAGTTGTAATAAAAATAGGTCTGATAGATTCTACCCAACAGATGATTTAATATGAAACTATAACCTTTTTGTCAAAACATCAGTTACTGCAAAAAATCGTGATACATTTTAGTAAGGGTGATGTGTAATTTGAAAAACCTTTATTTTGGCCCATAGCACAGTGTTGCTCTTTTCCACAGTCCTGTTTAAGGCTGATTTACACTTCTGCTTCGAACCTACGCCGTAGGCTCCACGTAATATGCTTGCTCTTGAGTCACTTATATAATAATACATGTTTTGGCATACATCTGACATTCCGTGCTGAAAAAGAAATCGTCAAATTAATTAAAAACTAGTCCCCTGAATAACATAAAATGAGTTTCATTCATGTCGACCATAACTTATGAAATATGATTATTTACTCTACACATACTGTCAAATGGTCAACTCATCATACCAATTGGAAAGTTTGCATGTAGAATTCAAAACATATTATTTCACTCACACATCAAATTAATATCAAGTAATGGCCCGGAGAAAGTTTATAAGCTGTAAACATATCTTTTGTTGCATTTCACTTGTAACTTCATGAAACACAAACAGAATTAAAAAAAAAACAGCAGATGCTTCCGATTGAGACAATTGCTTTAATGGTAACGAGTCCAAATACAATGTGATATAATGCATAGATATTAAAATAAACTTGGATAAATGCGACGCAACCTCAGATATCCTTGTTAATCATCCTGGGAGGTGGTCTGTGGTTAAAGTGGACAAATTACAGAAGTCATATTTTTTAAGTAACCGCCATAGCTATGCGTAGCCTACGCTGTAGGTTCGGCACAGAAGTATAAATCGGCCTTTAGCATGTTGAGGCTGTCTACTGTTTGAGAGGTTTGACTTCCTCCATTGGGCTTTAAACTAGAAAATTCTCGCTAAAATTCAAATGGGTCGCATCAGGGCCGTTTCTAGCTATAAGCGGTATAAGCGGGTGCTTAGCGCCCCCGAGACACCAGTTTAGTTTTGTAACTAAAAGCTGCGAGTAAGACTCCGGCATCTGCTATCTCTCTGTTAGACAAATATAGCGGGCCCCCTTGTGGCTTGAGAGGGAAGGGAGAATGTTATGATCCAGGGGTTTCTGGGGGCCTCCAAGCTGGATTTTGCTTAGGGCCCCCATATGCTCAGAAACGTCATCAGTTTTGTGGTCTGCGCTGCGATATCGATGGAAGCCCTGTTGATATGTTCATGCTCCAGAAACACAGTAGGTTAGAACAGAGCAGATAACTGGCGCGAGTGGTTCTGTGATCACACGAAAACCAGGCTTCCATTGTACTGCAAAAATATCGTGTTGCAGATGAGAATGATATTTAGTCAGCATAAAGTGCAGAACGCGATATTATCATTAAGTCTGCAACTCTGCATTGGCGACCCAAAATTTCTCATGGGTGGTCGCCGAAAAATTCTTAATGCAGGAAGAACCCTAGAAACTTCTTATCCTGCTGTCGGCGACCCTATCGGAACAGATGGTCGCAACCCACCAGCTGGGAAACATTGCTCTACAGGCATACCTGCACTGCTGTTTGTGTCTGCTTTGTGTCTTATCCTGACTTGGGCTGCGTTTCACAAATGCATCGTAAGCCTAAGTAGATTGTAGAAACCATTGATGCCAATGGTCTCTGCGATCAAGTTAAGCTTGCAATGCTTTTGGGAAACGCAGCCCTGACCCTCACATTTAAAGGTCTTTTAATTTAGGTCTTATGTCGTCTTGTGACTTTGCTTTCAAAAATTCCTCAGTTTTAACTTTTTTGTCTCAATAAAGTTGCCAGTCGGAGGACCTTCACCATTGCTTCCTGTATAATGGGTAAAAATATTTAATTTTGTTCAGACATGTTTAAAAAATGAAATCAGAAACGTTCACAGTCTCGGTATGCATTTGATTTAGTAATTTGTTCATTTCATGTTGTTTTCAACATCGTTCTAGCTCGTACACATGTGAATTATGAGATCAAGGGAGATGTAGCTGTGATCCGCGTGAATGACCCAAACTCAAAGGTTATGGTTGTCTCTGCAAACCATGTGTTTATGCATTTATATTTTCAGGTCATATTGTGTCAACACTAGTTACATTGTTTTTTTTTTGTAATGTCTAGGTTAACACTCTTTCCATTCAAATGCAAAATGAGATGACAGAAGTTATGAATGAGATTTGGGCGAACAATGCTGTTCAGAGCGCTGTTCTCATTTCATCCAAACCTGGCTGCTTCATTGCAGGGGCAGACATCAAGTTAGTATCAGATTTGTAATGAGCTTATTTGTGGATGTTTCTTGTTCGATGATCATGAAGTTGATGATTATCAAATCCAGTGCCTTGATTACATGTTCTCATCATGCCTTGCTGATCTATCCTAACCTTTTATTTTTCCCCATCATCATGTATGCAGCATGATTCAGGCCTGTAAGAGCACAGAGGAGGTCACTTCTCTCTCTCAGGAGGGGCAGATGATGTTTGAGAAGATTGAAAAATCTTCTAAGCCCATTGTTGCTGCCATCAATGGATCGTGCCTTGGTGGAGGCTTTGAGGTTTTGCATTCATATTTATTTATTATTCTTTATTTCCCTGACAAGATAAGCATAGGATTACTGTAACATTTCTGAACTTGATTTAAAAATCAATAAGCTGTAGTGTACAGGTGCTGGTCATATAATTAGAATATCATCAAAAAGTTGATTTATTTCACTAATTCCATTCAAAAAGTGAAACTTGTATATTATATTCATTCATTACACACAGACTGATATATTTCAAATGTTTATTTCTTTTAATTTTGATGATTATAACTGACAACTAAGGAAAATCCCAAATTCAGTATCTCAGAAAATTTGAATATTACTTAAGACCAATACAAAGAAAGGATTTTTAGAAATCTTGGCCAACTGAAAAGTATGAACATGAAAAGTGAGCAAGCACAGCACTCAATACTTATTTGGGGCTCCTTTTGCCTGAATTACTGCAGCAATGCGGCGTGGCATGGAGTCGATCAGTCTGTGGCACTGCTCAGGTGTTATGAGAGCCCAGGTTGCTCTGATAGTGGCCTTCAGCTCTTCTGCATTGTTGGGTCTGGCATATCGCATCTTCCTCTTCACAATACCCCATAGATTTTCTATGGGGTTAAGGTCAGGCGAGTTTGCTGGCCAATTAAGAACAGGGATACCATGGTCCTTAAACCAGATACTGGTTGCTTTGGCACTGTGTGCAGGTGCCAAGTCCTGTTGGAAAATGAAATCTGCATCTCCATAAAGTTGGTCAGCAGCAGGAAGCATGAAGTGCTCTAAAACCTCCTGGTATACGGCTGCGTTGACCTTGGACCTCAGAAAACACAGTGAACCAACACCAGCAGATGACATGGCACCCCAAACCATCACTGACTGTGGAAACTTTACACTGGACCTCAAGCAACGTGGATTGTGTGCCTCTCCTCTCTTCCTCCAGACTCTGGGACCCTGATTTCCAAAGGAAATGCAAAATTTACTTTCATCAGAGAACATAACTTTGGACCACTCAGCAGCAGTCCAGTCCTTTTTGTCTTTAGCCCAGGCGAGACGCTTCAGACGCTGTCTGTTGTTCAAGAGTGGCTTGACACAAGGAATGCGACAGCTGAAACCCATGTCTTGCATACGTCTGTGCATAGTGGTTCTCCCCCACATTTTTGAATGGGTTTTGTTTCACAATCCTCTCCAGGATGCGGTTATCCCTATTGCTTGTACACTTTTTTCTACCACATCTTTTCCTTCCCTTCGCCTCTCTATTAATGTGCTTGGACACAGAGCTCTGTGAACAGCCAGCCTCTTTTGCAATGACCTTTTGTGTCTTGCCCTCCTTGTGCAACGTGTCAATGGTCGTCTTTTGGACAACTGTCAAGTCAGCAGTCTTCCCCATGATTGTGTAGCGTACAGAACTAGACTGAGAGACCATTTAAAGGCCTTTGCAGGTGTTTTGAGTTAATTAGCTGATTAGAGTGTGGCACCAGGTGTCTTCAATATTGAACCTTTTCACAATATTCTAATTTTCTGAGATACTGAATTTGGGATTTTCCTTAGTTGTCAGTTATAATCATCAAAATTAAAAGAAATAAACATTTGAAATATATCAGTCTGTGTGTAATGAATGAATATAATATACAAGTTTCACTTTTTGAATGGAATTAGTGAAATAAATCAACTTTATGATGATATTCTAATTATATGACCAGCACCTGTATATATTTTGGTGTGCAGCAGAATATCTGATTATCAACATTTTGTTTACAGATAATCACCCATTAATGACAGATGATCAGGTGTTTAGATTTAATGAGCAATTTAGTAATATACAAAATAAATAATTCACAAATAACAAAGCATCAAGACATGACAAATTATAAACGTCTAAGAATTATAAACTATTTTTGAACCATTTGCCAAGAAACAAAATAGCCCTTAAACTGCTTCAAGTCTCTTACACAGTAATACAGCAAATCTTGCGTCCAGAATTGTTTTGTTTTTTTACATAACAACAAAGTCGATAAATAAATTATTAGATTAAAAACATTAGATTGAGAGTGGGGTTTGCCCTCTGTACAGAAAACATGAGGTTAATATTGTTTTATGTTTTTGTAGTTTGCCATCACCTGTCAGTATAGAATTGCCACAAAGAATAAGAAGACGGTGTTGGGCACCCCTGAAGTCATGCTCGGCCTTTTGCCTGGAGCCGGAGGAACGCAGAGACTGCCCAAAATGGTTTGTAGTATGCCAAAGACACAAGCTAAGTATTTATTTTCATGATTGGTTCTTCACATCTCAATGTGTTTACACACCCCATCTTTTTATGTAGTTTGGTCTTGCCAGTGCCTTTGATATGATGCGAACAGGAAGGAACATCCATGCAGATAAAGCCAAGAAAATGGGACTGGTTCACCAGATGGTGGACATTCTTGGTAAAACAACATATACAGCTGAAAACAAAAAGAAAAGGTTAGAGTGGGCAAAGAAATACAGATACTGGACAACAGATCATTGGAAAAGAGTGTTATGGATCTTAACCCCATTGAGATTTTGTGGGATCAGCTAGACTGTAAAGTGCGTGAGAAGTGCCCGACAAGACAGCCACATCTATGGCAAGTGCTACAGGAAGTGTGGGGTGAAATGTCACCTGAGTATCTGGACAAACTGACAGCTAGAATGCCAAGGATCTGCAAAGCTGTCATTGCTGCACATGGAGGATTTTTCTATGAGAACTCTTTGAAGTAGTTTAAGAAGTTCTGAATTTGTTTTTC
This sequence comes from Myxocyprinus asiaticus, assembly GCF_019703515.2. Lineage (NCBI taxonomy): Eukaryota > Metazoa > Chordata > Actinopteri > Cypriniformes > Catostomidae > Myxocyprinus > Myxocyprinus asiaticus. Next base: position 30,023,546 of record NC_059363.1, read on the forward strand.
AAATTGTAATAGTAATTTTTCGTGTTATTAATGTCCTGACTATACATTGTGATCAGTTGAATGCCACTTTAGTGAATAAAAGTACCAATTTCTTTCCATAAGAGCAAAATCTGTACATTATTCCAAACCTTTGGCCGCCAGTGGATTTGCACAGTATTATAATTTGTTTATGCTCTCTTTTTGTCCTTTGCAGAATTTTGGCAAGTTAGCCATGACCCCTGAATCTAAAGCACTTATTGGCCTGTATCACGGTCAGGTCACATGCAAAAAGAATAGTTTTGGAACCCCTGAAAAGGACGTGAAGTAAGTATTTTCACCCACACTCAAGACTTTGATAACATTTATAGCCAAGCTACGGCTACAAGTGAGTTGGTTTCATTTCACATAATATGGTGATTCATTTATTTAATGTGCTCTATTTGTAGAACACTCGCTATCTTGGGAGCTGGGCTGATGGGAGCAGGCATTGCCCAAGTGTCTGTAGATAAAGGTGTTCACACCATTCTTAAGGACACCACACTGGAGGGACTGAATCGCGGACAGCAGCAGGTCTATAAAGGGTGAGTTTTAAGTATACAAAATGTCTTTCTCATGGATACTTTTTTTTTCTAATAATGCTGCTTGGATGGCAACGGAGGATATAATAACTATTTTCCTTTTTCATTTCAGGCTAAATGACAAAACTAAGAAAAAAAGCATAACATCATTTGAAAGGGACAGTATTCTGTCCAACTTAACAGGACAGCTAGACTACAGTGGCTTTGAAAAAGCAAACATGATCATTGAAGCAGATTTTGAGGACCTGAGCATCAAACACAAAGTCCTAAAAGAAGTCGAAGCAGTACGTAAGAAGGAATCAGATTGTCTTAAATGCCTAAAATGCATTTAAAATGCCTTTCTTACACTCTTAATAACATATTTTTTCATTGCAGGTAATTCCTCCCCACTGTATATTTGCCACCAATACATCTGCCCTACCGATCAGAGATATTGCAGCTGTGAGCAAGTGACCTGACAAGGTAAGAAACCTTCATCTGATTTTGAGACTACTGTATCTGAGGTCATTTGGGACAAACTTAATTCTGTGTTTTGTCTCAGGTTATTGGAATGCACTACTTTTCCCCAGTCGACAAGATGCAGCTATTGGAGATTATCACGACTGATAAAACATCCAAGAACACAACTGCTTCAGCAGTGGCAGTTGGTCTGAAACAAGGCAAAGTCATTATCGTCGTTGGGGTGACGCTTTTGTAAAAGCAAAATAAATGTATTATGCATCCTTAATATATGAAAATTACATGTTTTGGAATTAATTGTTAAATTTGTCTGCAGGATGGACCTGGATTCTACACCACCAGATGTTTAGCTCCCATGTTAACAGAGGCAGTGCGTGTACTGCAGGTTTGTGTATTTCTTTCTGAATTATTCATTTATTCCCATCTTTTTAAAAGTGGTCGTACTGTACGTACTAGAGGCCAACCGATTGTGGATTTTGCTGATACCAATAACTGAGGTGGTGGAAAAGGGCAAAAAACAATTAATTGTCTGATACTTTTTAAAATCGATTTATAGAATGGTAAAAAAAAAATTCTTAGACTTTTCTTAATATGATGGGAACAAACACAGGCTACAAGAGTCCCGAATAAATAAAATCCCAGAGATAGTTTATTGTTTAACCAAAATCCCAATAATAATCAGAAAAATGAAGATCTGATGTATAACGTGGGACTTTTATCAATAAATAAGCCAGAAACACACAATGGGCTATTATTTTGAAATGACAGAGACTTGGCTCTTTTACAATGCTCTATATTTAAGTATTAACCAAATTAAGCTTTTCAGAGGCTTGAATATATACAAGAAGGGTTTTGTGTATGTGTGTGTGTGTGTGTGTGTGTGTGTGTGTGTGTGTATATATATATATATATATATATATATATATATATATATATATATATATATATATATATATATATATGAGTTGATGTCAGAAGGTTATAGTGCCCGACCGATATATCTGTATCATTTTATATAACTAATATACCCCATCATTTTATATAACTAATATAACATTAACCATGTCACTCATGTTTATCACATCTGTTTGCTGTTAGCCAGCTATAGTTTGTCAGTGTAGTCACTAAAGTAGCAGATTGAAAGGTAAACATCAGAGCATCTTTTTGCAGCTCAGCAGACAACAGTGCGGTGGTGGATTGTGTCTATTGAGTGTTGATTTCACGCTTCGCTGTTGCCTATTTGGTGAGACACAATGCTGGAAAGTAAATAAAGTCCATCTTTTGCTCTCCGTGGCAACAGCTAACTAGCTAACCACATAGCTACTTTCATACCTTGTCAGAATGTAAACATGTATTCACCAAACTGTTTTGTTCAGGATTCACAGTTTAGTACCCCCTTCAACCGAACAATTCCAGTTGTTGCATTTATAAAATGTAATATTTAAAAGTCTGGTTTTCCAGACATTAAAATAGGAGATGTAATAAAAGTAGATTTAATAAATAGTATATTTGCCCTGTGTAAATAATAATATATAGGAACTGTATCTAAAATAAATGAGGGGTGATAAATACTCATACAACAGGTTGGAAAAACAGACATTTATTCATTTTAATATCATATATATATATATATATATATATATATATATATATATATATATATATATATATATATATATATATATTGAATGTGTTGAAACTTGACACCGGACAACAGAAAAAGGGCACCGTTAGATCGGTTTCATACTGAAGAGCCGCTTAAAAGTACATTTTGTTTTTCTCTCTCGTAAATGTAAATGAGTGTAAATGCCAACACCATCATATATGTCGAAAGGACTGATAACTGTCAACCAAAACATGAGCTCATTGATGTCATTAAATGAGTCTGCTTTTTTATTCCATCCGTTACTCGGAGGCTGCCGTAAATATTTAGTTTATACGTAGGGTTACGTCCTAACTAAGTTTGATGGTGCAACGCTCAAATATTTAGTAGAGCATAAATTGTGACTTAACCTAGTTGTGGCATAAATGAGCCCTAAGTCGTAACGTACGTATAGCTGGTGCAACCGGCCCCTGATGTTTATTTAGCTATTTATTTTATTTTTATTTATTCTTTATTTAAATGGTCAGCAATTGACTTATACTAAACATACAGTACTGATTTTTATTTTTATTTTATTTATTTAAATGGTCAGCAATTGACTTATACTAACAGTACTGATGTTTATTAAGCTATTTATTGTATTTGTATTTATTCTTTATTTTCTCAGTGTTCATTTCTAGAATTTGTTGACAATGTATAATAATAATAATAATGTCACATATTCTTTGATAAAAATATTTGTTTAAGAAAGCAGCCTTCTGAGTACCTTTGCATAGTCATATCGGTACAAAACTGTGAAAAATCCATATAGAAAAGGCCTGTTTTCATTCCAGCTCAAAAATTAGCTATATCGGTCACCATATCGGTAATCTGTGAATTTTCCCACTCTAAAATCGGTATCGGTATCGATCTCAAAAATCCCATATCGGTCGGGCTCTAGAACGGTACATACACTTAGGTTGAAGTCATTAAAACTCATTTTTTTAACCACTCCACAGATTTAATATTAGCAAACTATATAGTTTTGGCAAGTCGTTTAGGACATCTACTTTGTGCATGACACAAGTAATATTTCCAACAGTTGTTTACAGAAAGATTGTTTAGATTTTAATTAACTATATCACAATTCCAGTGGGTCAGAAGTTTACATACACTAAGTTAACTGTGCCTTTAAGCAGCTTGGAAAATTCCAGAAAATTATGTCAAACCTTTAGACAATTAGCTTCTGATAGGAGGTGTACTGAATTGGAGGTGTACCTGTGGATGTATTTTAATGCCTACCTTCAAACTCAGTGTCTCTTTGCTTGACATCATGGAAAAATAAAAATAAATCAGCCAAGACCTCAGAAAAACAATTGTGGACCTCCACAAGTCTGGTTCATCCTTGGAAGCAATTTCCAAATGTCTGAAGGTACCACGTTCATCTGTACAAACAATAGTACGCGAGTATAAACACCATGGGAACACACAGCCATCATACCGCTCAGGAAGGAGACACATTCTGTCTCCTAGAGATGAATGTAGTTTGGTGCGAAAAGTGTAAATCAATCCCAGAACAAAAGCAAAGGAGCCGGTGAAGATGCTTGAGGAAACAGGTAGACAAGTATCTATATCCACAGTAAAACTAATCCTATATCGACATAACCTGAAAGGTTGCTCAGCAAGGAAGAAGCAACTGCTTCAAAACCACCATAAAAAAGCCAGACTACAGTTTGCAAGTGCACACTGGGACAAATATCTTACTTTTTGGAGAAATGTCTTCTGGTCTATTGAAACAAAAAATTAACTGTTTGGCCATAATGACCATTGTTAGGTTTGGAGGAAATAGGGTGAGGCTTGCAAGCCGAAGAACACTATCCCAACCGTGAAGCATGGGGGTAGCAGCATGTTGTTGGGGTGCTTTGCTGCAGGAGGGACTGGTGCACTTCACAAAATAGATGGCATCATGAGGAAGGAAAATTATGTGGATATATTGAAGCAACATCTCAAGACATCAGCCAGGAAGTTAAAGCTTGGTCGCAAATGGGCCTTCCAAATGGACAATGACTCCAAGCATACCTCCAAAGTTGTGGCAAAATGGCTTAAGGACAACAAAGTCAAGGTATTGGAGTGGCCATCAAAAAGCCCTGACCTCAGTCTGGTAGAAAATTTGTGGGCAGAACTGAAAAAGTGTGTGCGAGCAAGGAGGCCTACAAACCTGACTTAGTTACACCAGTTCTGTCTGGAGGAATGGGCCAAAATTCCAGCAACTTAATGTCAGAAGCTTGTGGAAGGCTACCCAAAATGTTTTACCTAAGTTAAACAATTTCAATCAAATCAAATCACTTTTATTGTCATACAACCATATACACAAGTGCAATAGTGTGTGAAATTCTTGGGTGCAGTTCCGAGCAACATAGTAGTCGTGACAGTGATGAGACATATACCAATTTACAATAAACATCAGATTTACACAACACAATTTAAAATCTAATATACACATAATATACAAATAATAACATACAATGTACAGTATACAATATACACATTATACAATAAAAATAGTATATATAAATATACAGTAGGTTGTATTGTACTGTATTGACATTCAGGCTGTCGGTTGATAGTAAGTTGCCAGTGTGTTGTTAAGAGAGAATATAATATAATAATAATATAATTTATGACAGTCCTGTGTGAGATATAAGAGTAAGAGTAATAAAGTGCAGTGCTGATGTATTTTGATCGTGAGAGATCAAGAGTTCAAAAGTCTGATTGCTTGGGGGAAGAAGCTGTCATGTAGTCGGCTGGTGCGGGTCCTGATACTTCGATACTGCCTGCCTGATGGTAGCAGTGAGAACAGCCCATGGCTCCTCCGAGCTTTTTTCACACACCGCCTGGTATATATGTCCTGGAGGGAGGGAAGCTCACCTCTGATGATGTGTCTGGCAGTTCGCACCACCCTTTGCAGGGCTTTGTGGTTGTGGGCGGTGCTATTGGAGTACCAGGCAGAGATGCAGCCAGTCAGGATGCTCTTTACAGTGCTGGTGTAGAACCGTGTGAGGATGTGGCAGTTCACTCCAAACTTCCTCAGCCATCTCAGGAAGAAGAGGCGCTGATGAGCCTTCTTCACAACGGCTTCAGTGTGGACCGACCATGTGAGTTCCTCAGTGATGTGGACACCCAGGAACTTGAAGCTGCTGACTTTCTCCACTGGTGCTCCATTGATGGTGATAGGACTGTGTTCTCTTTCTCTTCTCCTGAAGTCCACCACAAGCTCCTTTGTCTTACTGACGTTGAGGGAGAGGTTGTGCTCCTGACACCAGTGTGTCAGAGTGTGCACCTCCTCTCTGTAGGCTGTTTCATCATTGTTAGTGATCAGACCTACCACCGTCGTATCATCAGCAAACTTAATGATAGCATTGGAGCTGTGTGTTGCCACACAGTCATGTGTGTACAGGGAATACAGGAGTGGGCTGAGAACACAGCCCTGCAGGGCTCCAGTGTTGAGGGTCAGTGATGAGATATTGCTGCCCATTCTAACCACCTGGCATCTGCTTGACAGGAAGTCCAGGATCCAGCTGCACAGCGAGCTGTTTAAGCCCAGAGCCCAAGACGGAGAGTGAACTAACCTCTGCAGCTTCGGCTGCGAGCGCTCTCTCCACGAAGGCGGTGTTATTTCACTCGAAACAAGCATAGGAGTTTTTATTCCCTTTAAAGTCCTTGATGATGTTAATTCCTGCCAAATGCTTCTAGAGTTGGTGGTGTTAAACTGCCCTTCAATCTTGTTCCTGTACTGACGTTTTGCTGTTCTGGGGGCATAACTGGCTTGTTTATGCTCCTCCGTGTTCCCGGAATTAAAAGCGGAGGTCCACGCATCAAGTGCCGCGCGAACATCGCTGTTAATCCAAGGTTTCTGGTTCGGGTAGATCAGTATTTTTTTGGTCAGAACAACGTCCTCTACGCACTTTCTGATGAAACACGTTACGCTATCAGCGTAAAGCTCAATGTCGTAATCAGAGGCGGACCGGAACATCTCCCAGTCCCCGTAATCAAAACAGTCTTGTAGCGTAGATTCTGATTGGTCCGACCAGCACTGGATCGTTCTGAGGGCGGGTGCTTCCTGTTTCAGTTTCTGCCTGTAAGCGGGCAGAAGCAGAATGGAAGAGTGGTCCGATTTGCCAAATGGTGGGCAGGGGAGGGATTTGTAGTCATCCCGGAAGGGAGAGTAGCAATGGTCCAAAACCCGGTCCCCTCGTGTGTTAAAACTAATGTGTTGGTGGTATTTTGGTGTGACTGATTTGAGATTGGCTTTGTTAAAGTCCCCAGTCACAATGAATGTGGCCTCAGGGTGTGTGGTTTCCTGCTTGCTTATAATCCCATACAGTTCCTTGAGTGCCCGGTCTGTGGCGGCTTGTGGCATGATGTACACAGCAGTGATAATGTCCGCTGTGAATTCCCTCGGTAGCCAGAATGGTCGACACAGAAGCATGAGAAATTCCAGATCAGGAGAGCAGAAAGACTTGATAGAATGTACGTTCCTCTGATCACACCAGGATTTGTTGATCATAAAACATACACCACCACCTCTGCTTTTAGCAGAGAGGTCTTTCGATCTGTCCGTTTGGTGCACGGAGAACCCAACGGGTTCAATGGCTGAATCTGGAATCTCCGCAGACATCCAAGTTTCTGTAAGGCAGATAATGCAGCAGTCCCTCATCTCTCGTTGGAAAGAGATTCGCGCTCTCAGCTCGCAGAGCTTGTTGTCCAGAGACTGAACATTTGCCCGTAGAATACTGGGTAGCGGGGGACAATTTGTGTGACATCTTACTCTGGTGAGAATGCCTGCTCCATTTCCCCTTTTGCGTTTCCGTGGCCGGGCAGCCCAGACAAAGGGCTCCGCTGGTGTGTTTGTAAACAGCGGGTCGGCACTGAGGAATTTGAAGTCCGGTTTACGGTGTGTAATTGCAGAACCAATGTCCAAAAGTGTTTGTCTGTCATAGACAATAAGGCAGACAACATCCAAGACAAAAATGTAAGGGGGTTTGAGGGAAAGGAGGAGGCCAGAACCGGCTTAAGAATATAAATAATAGTTTAATAATAAACTTAAACAAAAACCCACAAACATAACCACACACAGTACAGCTGCCTATAATTCTCTCTCTCTCTCTCGAACTGTCATCCCCGGCCACCTTTATCCCTCGCGCGCCCCATCAGGCTGATTGGAGACCGGGCGTGCGTCATTCCAGCCCGGCCCCGCCCTCCTCGGCTCTACACTCCTCCCGGTGTTGCCTCAGGCCGGCATGACGTACATCCCCCATTCCACTCCGGAGGGCGTGCCTTGCGCCCCGACTGCCGGCGGGTCATCCCCGCCTTCCTCGACCTGGGAGGAGACAGGAGGGGAAAAACAACAACAACAACAAAACAAAACAGGCGAGGGAAAGGCCAAAACGGAGCGACAGAGAGAGAGAGAGAGGAGAGAGAGAAAAAGAAACTCACCGGTTCTCTGATGCGCCGTCGCATGGTCCTCGATCACTCCTCCACCCTCTCAGGCGGACGGCAGCCACTCCTCCCCGGGCGGACCGGAGTCAGACCTCCGACCCCCAGCAGACAGAACGCCCCTCCGCATTCCCGCCATCCCGTGGGGACACTCCTCTGCCCATGGCAGCGGCCCTACCACTCCAGTCGCTTCCCTCCTCACCCCGCGGACGGTGGCCGTTCCCCACGTCCGGGTGGTCGGGCCACTCCGTCCCCCGTTGGATGGCAGCGGCGCTCCCCTGGGTGGATGGCAGTGTCGAGGACTCTGCGACGGGAATCCCTCCTCCTTCCCGGGTTTCGGCACCAGTGTAAGGAGGTTAGAGGGAAAGGAGGAGGCGAGAACCGGCTTAAGAATATAAATAATAGTTTAATAATAAACTTAAACAAAAACCCACAAACATAACCACACACAGGGCAGCTGCCTGTAATTCTCTCTCTCTCTCGAACTGTCGTTCCTAGCTGCCTTTATCACTCGCGCACCCCATCAGGCTGATTGGGGACTGGGCGTGTGTCATTCCAGCCCGGCCCCGCCCTCCTCGGCTCTACAAAAAAATATAAGAATTGTAAACAAAACAAACTAAACACTACAATGTTGTGTCGGAGCTCGCAACGCAGCAGCCATACTCGGCACCATCTTTAGTCCAAAAAGGCAATTTAAAGGCAATGCTACCAAATGCTATCAAAGTGTATGTAAACTTCTGACCCACTGGGAATGTGATGAAAGAAATAAAAGCTGAAATAAATAATTCTCTCTACTATTATTCTGACATTTCACATTCTTAAAGTTGTGATCCTAACTGACCTAAGACAGGGAATGTTTTCTACGAATAAATGTCAGGAATTGTGGAAAAACTGAGTTTAAATGTATTTGGCTAAGGTGTATGTAAACTTCTGACTTCAACTGTAATTCACCAAGAGGTTAAATGAGGAATAAGGTTTATTGTTATTCACAAGATATGAATTTGGAGACAACAGGGTATGTGCTGACAGGGCATGTTTACATGTAGTCGCATTTTCCTTTGCGTACCCTTGCTTAATTTTTAAATACTTGATCATCTAACCAAAATAATAAAATATGCATTGAAGTGAGGAAAAATATCTTAGTAAAAGTCTCAGTGATTTTTATTTCACCTCTGCTGTTATACTGATGCATGTTATACTGATGCTGTTATACATATTCATGCATCCAAAACTGCCTTTACACACAACCAGAGGGTTGTGTAGAAGTAATAACAGAAACTTTCATTTGTAACAGTTTAGTAAATGAAATAAACCAAAATAAAATGAATGCTGAATTAGTGCAGAAATAAATGTTTAGATAGATTTGAGTAAATAGATCTAAATATACTCATGGACTAAGTCTAGTTTTGACTATGATTTGAGGCACAGAACACAGAACATGTAAGGGAAATAACCCCTCCTTCCAACGATCATGTCCTCTGTCTGTCCACAGCTGACGTAGGACTACTTTGCATAGAGTTAACCCATGGAAAGCTGCTGGACCTGTTCAGGGAATGTGCTGATCAGTTGGCTGCCATTTTCACTGACATCTTCAATACTTCTCTGAGCTCGGCAACAGTTCTTGTCTGCTTCAAAACAACCAAGATCATTCCAGTGCCTAGAAATTCAACTGTGTCCTGCCTCAACGACAATCGGCCTGTAGCACTCATGCCCATCACTGCAAAGTGCTTTGAGAGGCTGGTACTTGGGCACATGAAAGACGACCTCCCAGACCAACTTGACCCCCTGCAGTTTGCTTACCGCTCCAACCGGACCACTGATGACGCCATCTCCACAGCACTTCACCTCACACTCACACATCTGGACAGAAAGGATAATTACGCCAGAATGCTGTTCATAGATTTCAGTTCAGCATTCAATACAGTTATTCCAATGAGACTGGTAGGAAAACTGAGCCTACTGGGCATGAACATCTCCCTCTGCAATTGGATCCTGGACTCCGAGACTAACAGGCCCCAGTCTGTCTGGATAGGAAAGAACACCTCCAGGGTCATCAAGCTGAGCACTGGTGCACCACAGGGCTGTGTGCTCAGCCCTCCGTTATTCACCCTTCTCATCCATGACTGTGACCCAGCACAGCTCAAATCATATCATCAGATTTGCGGATGATACAACGGTGGTAGGCCTCATCAGTGACAACGATGAGATAGCATACAGAGCAGAGGTCAATCGGCTGGTGGACTGGTGTAGAGACAACAACCTGTCTCTAAATGTTGACAAGACTAAAGAGCTGGTTGTTGACTTCAGAAGAACCCGAGTTGCCCACACTACCCTGAACATTAACGGGTCCGCTATGGAGTGAGTTCAAAGCATTAAGTTCCTGGGAGTGCAAATAGTAGAGGACCTTACCTGGACACTCAACACCACCACCATTGCCAAAAAAGCCCAGCAGCGTCACTACTTCCTGCAGAGATTGAAGGCGGCCAGCCTCCCTTGTCCCATCCTCACCACATTCTACTGAGGACTCATAGAGAGCATCCTCTGCAGCTGCATCACTGTCTGGTTCGGAAAATGCAGTGTCTCTGACCGCAAGTCTCTACATCGGATAGTGAAGACAGCAGAGAAGATCATTGGAGTCTCCCTCCCTCCCTCTCAAAGAATTCTTTGACAAACATTGAATCCACCGTGTGTGCAGCATCATCGCTGACACCTCACACCCATCCTGTGAACTTTTTGCCCTACTGCCATCTGGAAAACGGTTCAGGAGCATCTGTACTGCTACTACCAGACACTTAAACAGCTTTTACCCCCAGGCTGTCAGTCTGCTCAACTTCATACCACTCCCTCCTTCCCCATTGGACTGATTACGAGTCCAGTTTTAAAACATAAAGACAGGTTTGTATCCAATGTATTAGAAACTAAACAAGGCAGATCACACAACACAGGACCTGACAACTGGTAAAACTGCGTGTGGCATTTGTGCAGCCAAGACTGTGCTCGCATTGTGGTTTCATCGTGGTTAAAAACTTTAAATCAAGAACTTCAATGAGTTTAGTCACCCACATCATGTCTCTCATAGTTTACTGAAAACAGCATATCGAAATAAAAATACATAAAAATAGTATTAATATTGGTTAAGTCTTTTTAGGCGTAATGCATCTACACATGTAGGCTTCTGTAGTCTCTTGTGGTCCACGCAGTGCTGTCAGCTTGAACTGGTCCATAATAGCTTGATGAATTAACTGTGTAACAATTAATAACAGTCGGGGGGAAATAAGCGTTAATTTTTTTTTGTAGCAGACAGCAACTCTAAACAGATAAACAGCAGCTATTTATTATTGATTGACTATTTTCAAAGCATTGACGAGCTGCTTAAAATACATTCTTTTACAGCATTTGTCCACCATTCACAACATTCAACTATGCACATTAAAATATTAGGATATTTTGGGCAGTGAAATGTTTTGTTTAGAATTTAATTATGGACTAAAATAAATAGTATTATTTGATGACAGAGTTTGTGTATGAAGCTAAACTTCATATTACGAGTTGAATTTAGTTGATTATGACGTTTTGATTTTAAATGTTTATTTTAGTTTTATTGTAACCCACTGGGTAACTTAAGCACATCTTTTTTTAGCCTATATCTCTGACACTTTTGAAGGACAATTCTGTTACATTTATGACTCAAAATTATTATTCTCCATGTTTTTTGCGGTTAAAGAAGAGCTCAGTGAAATTTTCTTTGGTTGGTATTTAAAGATTTCAGACTGATTGCAGACCAACGCGGCTGCCACTCAAGCAAATATCAATTATTATTATTTGTTTTATCTTCTGCAGCAGCTGCTGTGAGACGCACACGGACACATCAGGGATTTAGGTACACGAGCAGCATGCAGAACTGCCCTACATTGTGCGGTTTCCCGCAAATTAACTAGAAAATTATGTCCATGATGACTTGGCCCTAATATTATCAGTGGGCTTTTCCAGTGTTTTTGGATGTAGCATTTGCAGTCAAATCATGAGACGTAACTTCTCAGTGAGTGTTAATTATTACGGTGTTAACTCATTTGTATGCACTGTATTTTCCCAAATTAATTGGCAGATAGAGAAAAAAGATTCAGAAAGAAATCTCAGTATAGACCATTATTTCTTTAGATAGGGATAATTTTAAATAAAACAAAATTAAATTGAATTGACAAATTGAAAACGAAGTAGAAATAAAAACCTAATTAAAATTCAAAACATAATAACTCTGGTTTTAATGTCTAACGCAGCTTTCACTTTCTTTAGTCTATGTTTGAGTGGAGGGGAAAAAGCAACAAATAATTGAAATGTCAACAGAACGCAATAAGAATTTGAAGTTTGTTCAGCAGGATACTAATCATAAAATGTGAATATGAAATGCAACAGAGGTGTTTTTGTTACATTTTATATTGACAAACTGTTTTTCTTAGTTGTGAATTTTAAAATAAGCTTAAAATAATGTTGAGTTTATGGTTACAATTTTAATTCAGATTCATGAACAGATTCATTCGGACTCGGCCTGTTGTGGACTCTGACCCAACTTGGACTCGATTGTTTAAAGACTTGACTAAGGTGGACTTGAACCCAACACCACTACATACCCTCTTGCACATCGCTGACTGCTTTGACATATACTGCAATCAGCATATTTCTGATGTCCTTTTGTTTTTCACTTACGTATATTTATTGTTGTTGTTTTTGGTTTTTTGTTAGCACTTTGTGGCACTTGTGCCTTAAATGTCTTCTCATGTTGTCCTAATTTGTATGTAGCACCATGGGGTCTTAGAGAAACGGTATTTCACCCCTTCTGTATAACTGTAGCTCTCTTGAATCTTGAATCTAATAGTACGTATTGTCTAATCAATGAAGCAGGGAAAAGAAAAGTTTAAAAAATAAGTTAGATCTCCGCACACTGAAATTAAAGCTCCAAACTTTTATTACAGTAAAGCAATGTTTCGACATTGTGCCTGATGAAGACCTAACTGGTCGAAATCTACTTTTGACTATTTTTTGTTTTGCACCTGAGCCCAACTTGGGTTTTGGATGTGCACAACTATTTGACAATTTTTTTTCTACTATTTTCAAAAGAAATGTTTATGGCAAGAAACTGAGGCCTCAGAGATAATGCAGATGCTGTTAGGTGGCTCAGAGGCTGCTGTTATATTGAGTCCTCAAGTTCCAGACACAGAAAAAAAAAATTTAAAAAAAATTTAAAAAAAAAAACTTTAAATGTAAAAACTAAAAGTTTTTGCTATAACCGATAGTTAAAAAACCAAACAAACAAAAACTATCAGTATCGATTAAACAGTAAAACCAATATATCAGTCTATCTCTACTATGTAAAAAATCTAGGCCACGAAGAAGTCTTACACTGTAATTCCTTTCACATACATGGTTGTATTTTCTACATACAGTAAGGTGTGGACCCCAAGAAGCTGGACTCTCTGACCACAGGCTTCGGGTTCCCTGTGGGTGCTGCTACCCTGGCTGATGAAGTGGGCATTGATGTGGCAGCCCATGTGGCTGAGGACCTCGGCAAGACCTTTGGCTCCAGATTTGGTGGTGGAAATGTTGAGGTTTTGAAGACCATGGTAGAGAAAGGATTCAAAGGTAAACATTATTCTTTAAAAGAATGCTATACTGTTTTTTTGTGACAGACAGTAGCATGTTCAGTGTAATTCATGTTCACTCGTTTTTGTTTTTAACAAACACTTTAGGCCGCAAATCAGGCAAGGTTTGCTATGTCTACCAGCCTGGACTTAAAAGCAGAGATGTGAATCCAGACATTTTGGAGATTTTGGAGACTTACAAACTGACGCCAAACGCTGCAGTGTAAGTTGCCCCTTCTGGCGTTCCGGTTTCATGGATATTTTTAGATATATCTTCTAAAGCATAGTTACCAGGACAAACACACTGCAAGTATGCAGTTCTTTTGGATAAGTTTTATCTTCTTTGTTATGACTGCTCCTTTCTATCATTGTACCCAGATCTTCAGACTCGGACATGCAGTACTGCTGGTGTCCCGATTTGTGAATGAGGCTGTTTTATGTCTACAAGAAGGGATCCTTGCCAATCCAGTGGAAGGTGACATTGGAGCTGTGTTTGGTCTGGGATTTCCACCATGTCTTGGAGGTGAGAAGCTAAAATAATGCTAAAATAATACATGTTTTTCCCCCTATGATATTACATAATTTTGTCTAGTTTTTTTTAACCATTTCATTAATTCCTTTAAGGAATAATTCACCCAAAATTGAAAATTCTCTCATCATTTACTCACCCTCATGACACCCCAAATGTGTATGACTTTCTTCTGCAGAAAACAAATGAAGATTTTTAGAAGAATATTTCAGCTCTGTAGGTCCATACAATGAAAGTGAAAGGGTACCAAACTTTTTAAGCTCCAAAAGCACATTAAGGCAGCATAAAGGTTATCTAAATGACTCCAATGGTTTCTGTGATGTGATAGGTGTGGCTGAGAAACAGATCGATATGCAAGTCCTTTTTTACAATAAATGTCCACTTTAACATGCTTCTTGTTTTGTTTTTGGTGATTTGCATTCATCATGCATATCGCCACCTACTTGGCAGGGAGGAGAATTTATAGTAAAAAAGGACTTAAATATTGATCTGTTTCTCACCCACACCTTTCATATCGCTTCTGAAGATATGGATTAAACCACTGGAGTCTTATGGATTACTTTTATGATGCCTTTATATGCTTTTTGGAACTTCAAAATTTTGCTACCTATTCACTTGCATTGTATGGATCTACAGAGATGGGATCTGGGGTGGCATGAGGGTGAGTAAATGATGAGAGAATTTTCATTTTTGGGTGAACTATCTCTTTAAGGATAATAGGCACCCAGTCACTTCATTATGTTACTTTTGACATTGTATGTCGTATATGTAGGTCCCTTCAGATTTGTGGACAACTTAGGTGCTGACAAACTGGTGGAGAAGATGGATATATGGTCTATAGGAACCAGTTCACTCCTTGTCAGCTGCTGCTTGATCATGCCAAGGATTCTAACCAGAAATTTCACAAGTGACTTCAGCCATCATGTGCCATTACTACTTCATAGAAAATGTGAGGAGATCAACATGAAAAAACAATCAGTTGTGTGCACTTAAAGGAAGAGTACAGAATGTGGTAAAATCATACTGAAGGGCCTTTTTCATGGTTCCTTAAAAAGGAAATAATATTACATTACAAAAGGAAATAATACTATTTCCCCCCATAAGAATCTGTTTGCATGACTAATATTTAGGTAGCCTTTGGCTAAGCCTTTTTATTGATATAAAAATTTTACTTTTTGTGTTGTTTTTGTACATTAATTAACTCTTTGGGTAGTAATATTTTCTAATGATGGTGTACAAATAAAACATACAGGGAGAGTGGGACCTTGAGTGCATTCCATTGCGGCCCAGGTGTCAAATCAGAATCTCCTCATGTGATTCCTCCTCACATGTTTTGTAAAGTATAGTGAAATATCTTAATTTTAGTGAGCTTTGGCACATATGCTCTCTCTCTCTCTCTGAAAATAGTGGCCTCTGAAAATAATTCATATAAATGAAATGAAATGTTAACAAAATTCTTTGGAGATTATTGCTTTTTATTTATTTTTTATTTTTTTATGGAGTTTAGTTTGCTGATTATTTGCTACAGGCCTGCTTAAAGGTATACTTCACCCAAAAATGAATATTCTCTCCTTATTTATTCACCCTCATGTCATCCCAGATGCGTACGACTTTCTTCTGCAGAACAAAGATTTTTAGAAAAATATCTCAGCTCTGTAGGTCCATACAATACAAGTAAATGGAGACCAAATGTTGGAAGGTCCAAAAAGCACATAAAGGTAGAATAACAGTAATCCATACAACTCCAGTGGTTTAATCCATGTCTACTGAAGCAATCTAATTGGTTTCGGGTGAGAACAGGTCAAAATGTAACAAACTTTTACTCTGCATCTTGCTATTGCAGTCTCTAGGAACGATCATATTTTCAGGCTCGATTACACTTTCTAGTGCTTGACGCATGCACAGAGCACAGAGATGGTGCTATAGGAAGAGTAATCAAGCTTGAAATCATGATTGCCAATGAGGCTGCTGATGTCAAGATTTATAGTAAAAAGGAATTCAATTTTGGTCTGTTCTCACCCAAAAATGATTGGATCACTTCAGAAGACATGGATTTAACTACTGGAGTCGTATAGATTACTTCTATGCTGCCTTTATGTGCTTTTTGGAGCTTTAACATTTTTATGTCACAATTCACTTGTATGGACTTACAGAGCTGATATCTTCGTTTGTGTTCTGCAGAAGAAAGAAAGTCATACACATCTGGGATGGCATGAGGGTGAGAAAATGATGAGAGAATTTAAATTTTTTGGTGAACTACCCCTTTAAGAGGGCCAGTTCATTTGAGATCTTTGGCCTGGTTGAATCAGTGAACTAAATCTAGTGGAATGGTCAATGTTTGCTTGCCGATTTTTATTAGGGCACAACTTGATCTGCAGGGGGCGCTCGGTGGCTCAAAAAATGGATGAGTTATTGACCAGCTTTCAGGGTGGATTTTAGGTCATTGGAGAAATTGCCGCATTAAAACTAGTGTAAGCGTTTAAAAAAAAAAATAAATACATGTCATAAAATGGCCCAACAACCTGTCATATACCCAGTGTTGGGTAAGCTGCTCTAAAAAAGTAATTAATAACTACTAATTGCATCTACAGAGTAATTAGATTACTTTACTAATTACTCTGTCTGAAAAGTAATTGCATTACTTATTACTAATTACTTTCTTAAACCCTTATCAACCATGACCAGATGAAACATACAATGATAGACATTAAATTGTTCTTTTAATTCTTTCATATAAATCATATAAAATCAAATAAATTATTCATGAAATGGCCAAAGAATTTAAGGGGCAGTGATAAATTAGAAAACATATATTTTAACATTAGACGTTAAATTTCGATTTTAAATTCACTATTGTTTTATAGTCTATACAATATTCAACATAATTACATTATAAGTAACTAATTAAATTACTTAAAAATTAAGAGTAATCCCTTTACTTTTTCAATGAAAAAGTAATTTAATTACATTAATTAATTACTTAGAATTGCATTACACCCAACACTGCATATACCACTGAAATAAGTGTAATGAGAAATCACACGTCTGTAGTGATTGCGCTTTGGGCACTATAAACAGTATTAAGAAGCATATTAGCCAATCAGAAAACGTGAATGTGCCTCTCTGCCTGTCAATCATTTTGTGGGTTTGCAGACAAGTATTTGGAGGGCGGAGTTTTGGAGAGAGGGCGTGTGGTTGAAGAGATGGGGGCGGGTCTAATTTAGCGGCTGGGATGAAAATAAATGTATATCTTGATTTTCGCAACAGAGATTAATAACAACCAATGAACCCAGTTAGATCAAATAAGTGCCCGTTAAATTTTTCCATCCATTACAAGAAAAGTAAATACAAACAAATTAGCATTTGCGAGTATTTACTATAGAATATACCGATTTTGTATTTGGTATGAACGGACTAAAGCTAACTTCCTAACCAAACGTCGTTTAACTCCGCCCTCTTTGGCTCTCTCATTCTTCTGAACTCCCTCCCATCAGTTTTGTTTCCACGTTTAGACTGCTGTCACCCGGAAGTTTCCAATGGATAATGTTGGCAATTACAGCGCGCTGATTTGTTCGTCCATTGTGGCTCCGTCACTCCTTCACTGAACCGAATGACCGAGGATGAATCTCCCCGTTAACATTATAGAGAAGTGCATGACCAGAGGCTGCATGTGTGTGATGTGTCCGGGATCTCAGTAAAGACAGGGACATTTCGGCAGGATGCTCCGGCTGTTTGCGGCTCTGGTGATTGTTGGGCTTCTGCTCGCCTGCTTCACTTCCTGGGTGTTTGACAGCTATGACACTGCTTGGCACCCTAAACGCAGTTTGGATCAATCCGGTGATGAAAGCAAGAGGATCGGCCCACCGTATCCCGGCGGACAGCTGGAGAATATCTTTTGGTTTGTGCAGGTAAAAACAGGTTTGCGCTGTCAATATGACTGCTAGTCGCGAGAGGTCATAATAACGTCATGCTGTCAATGAGCTGATCATGTGATTGATTGGGGGAATGGCTTTTATTTTGTGTTCTACCATAATAATTTATTCTTGATTCAGTAAATAGGGTGATCGTTATATTTAAGCATTAAAAGGCAGGAAAAATCACAGTGAACAAGACATGAAAATCATGTAGTTGTGATGAAAATAAATGTTACAAATGTATCAATTTTTTTTTAAAAAGCATCACTTCCAATAATTAGTGTAATCAAGCCTTTATTTAGTTTATTAATTAACCTATATACAAATCAGATCACCCCTACCTGTTGGAGTAGACCTTATTCACAGCAGCGCCATCTTTGATTTTTAATGGGAATGACAACGAGGCTGTGTCACGAGAGTGTTTTTTGATCGTTCCATGAAAAAAACAATGATAAGAAAATCTGTCCAAGAACATTCAGTATATAAAGAACTCCAGACAACATGAGTTGTGGGAAATCATATGTGATCTAGGAGTTTTATTCAGCTTTATACCGTTTGTGCCATTGAGACAGTAATCTATCCCTCACAGCCTCCTTGTCATTCCCATTAAAAATCAAAGATGGCGCTAACGTGAATAAGGTGTAAGTTAAGGTAATTTTGACAAACTAAATTGTAACTAAAGTGATAATTCACCCAAAAATAAAAATACTCTCATCATTTACTCACCCTCATACCACCCCAGATATGTATGACTTTCTTTCTTCTGCAGAACACAAACAAAGATTTTTAGAAGAATATTTCAGCTCTGTAGGTCCATACAATGTAAGTGAATGGTGGCCAGAACTTTGAAGCTCCAAAAGCACATAAAGCCATCCTAAAACTAATCCATAAGACTCCAGTGGTTTAATCCATGTCTTCAGAAGTGATATGATAGGTGTGGGTGAGAAACAGATCAAAATTAAAGTAATTTTTTTTATGATTAAAATCTCCACAATCACATTATTCTTTTGTTTTTGGCGACTCATGTATATCACAACTACTTGGCAGGGATGAGAATGTATTGTAAAACATGACTTAAATATTGATCTGTTTCTCACCCACACTTATATCGCTTCAGAAGACATGGATTTAACCACTGGAGTCTTATGAATTAGTTTTTTATGCTTTATTTCCTTTTTTGGAGCTTCAAAGTTCTGGCCACCATTCACTTGCACTGTATGGACCTACAGAGCTGAAATATTCTTTTAAAAACCACAGTTTGTGTTCAGTAGATGAGAAAGTCATGCACGTATCATGAGGGTGAATGATGAGAGAATTTTCATTTTTGGTTGAACTATCCCTTTAAGACATTTATTTGATGGTAATATAATTTTAGATTTTCAAACAGCGTCCCATGGTCATAGAAAACGTGACATTATCAGGACGTTTTAAAATTGTAATTTCTAGGCTTTGAAATGTCTTGGAAATTAATAAAATCAACGAAAAGTCGTGAAAATTTCAATAGACAATATGCATTTTACCGGTTATGCTCAGCTCTGTAATATTTCAGTGGCTAGAAATTGTGTGTGCAGTCTAATTTTCATGTCACCTTCAGGATCTTGTCCTTTCATTAATGGTTCTTGTCTGTTTGCTCTCTGACATCAGTGGATGAATGCTTTTTTAGAAATGTTGTTGTTATTATGCATTGTGTTATAGTTTGGCTGGGGAAACATTCAGCCATTAAGTGACTTGCACATGAGAGGTGCCTCCTACAATATGACACTTGTCCTATAAATAGGCACGTTTTATGTGTGAGTTTTCAAACACTCACTGTTACACACAAGCTTGTGTTCGACTTCTCACCATGCTGATTGTTCTGTGCAGGTATCTGACATCCATATCAGTCGTTTCCGTGATCCGAGGCGCATTCCAGACTTCGAAAGGTTTTGTAGTGACACTATTGATGTGATAAAACCAGATCTTGTGCTGGCCACAGGTGAGCTGGGCTGTTAGTTGGCAACAAAACTTGACAACTTAAGTTATCTCTTTATTAATAAATACATAGTACATAGTCACATGGCCACATTACACCAAATAATGTTTTACTATTTAACAGGGGACTTAACAGATGCAAAGACTGAGAGCAAAATAGGCTCTCTTCAACATGAGGTGGAGTGGCAGTCCTACCAGAACGTCCTTAAAAGATCACGAGTGCTGGAGCACACAAAATGGATCGACATTCGGGGAAACCATGGTGATTATTTTATTTTTCTTGACTTTATTTTTAATATCAGCTGGGTCCAGTAAGTGTATGAAGTAGTGTATGAAGGTTTGGGAGATAAATAAAGATCAGAATTAAGTTTCCTATATCCAAATCACTGTTGGTTTAAAAGAATAATTGACCATCTCTGTCTGCTAGCAATAAAACAATTAAAGCATATTGAGTGCAGACAGCTGGACACTGTTCTGCAGCACTAATGACTTGAAATGAAACCCGGCTCTATATTAAACAGGATACTGTCTGCTTGTGATAAGAGAACAAACCTGAATGGATTTATAAAACTTAGCTAGAGTAAAGCTGCATATTTATTAGTTCTGTCTTGATATTTCAAAGATTTGTATAGCCAAAAATGAACAATTTATCATCATCTACTCACCATCATGTCATTCTAAAGCCTCTCTCTATTTTATTTTTTGTTCCAAAGAATGTAAAAGGCTCTTTCGCATACAACGAGAGTGGTTCGCCATTTAGAATATGAAAATGTGTTGTTATTAACTGAAAATCTCGCCTTCCACGACTGTGTACATTACACTTTGTTCCATATTATACTGTGTGACATGAGGAGTTTTCCAGACTTGTGACATATACTGTATAGATATATGCAATATAATATGGGCAAATGTAATATTCATTTTATTAATTGATGAAATGCATGGATTTGTACATTTTTAAAAAGATAAAATGTGACCGAAATGATGAAAAATGTATGATAAAATAACATTTGTAGAATTAATATTTTCATAATGTACCTAGTTAGAAGGTCCCCTTATAATTAACAGCATTAGCGCAGAGAGAATTTCTTTCATATGTTATCAAAATGGATATTATAACTTTAAAATTCCCATGTGAGTCGGAAATTAAGTGAGAGCTTGAGAATTGGAATTGAATGTAATCAAATCGGGAAATCTGTATCACTAACTAGCCCTAATATTTAATGTCATATAGAGTGCAATGTAAAATAACATGATCTTGTGGAGCAGGATTTTGGACCAATGAAATGGTGGGCGGGGCTACCCATGATGCTGCAGAAATAAAAACCAAGCGACCAACAAAATGTCTGGTCCCTCGTCATGGTCACACAGGTGGTTAGGACACAGTGTTAGCATTTGTTGGCCTCATTTTTGTTTTAGATCTCTGTGTTGCTGCACTGGTATATAATTAGTTATTTTGTCCCCATTCTTCTGCTTCTGTTTCCAGGAAATCTTGATTGATATTCTTTTCTTTCCTCCACAGATGCCTTTAATATTTTATCTCTGGAGAGCATGAACAATTACTACAGGTCTGTACCAATATTACAAATGCAGAACAATATGGCTATTAAACTACGAAACTACTTTAAAGTTTCATTTTAAATGCAACATAATTAGTCATTAAAGTCAGCATGAAGACAAACTTTTTTCATACATGTTCCTGGTCTTATTGTGAACGATTTATTGGTTGATGTTATTCAAGAGAAAAAAAAAAAATGTTTGTCTTGGTAATCTTTCATCAAAATGTTATAACTTGCTCTGCCTCTGAAATGACTTCTCTTTTCGGCTAACATTACCAAGCCATCCTATATTTCATCTCAAAACGTTAAGCCTTAGTTGACTTAACAAGTCTAAGTCATCATGAAATGGCGTTCACACCCTATTTTACTTCCGTATTGTAGCATGTTTTTAAGTGAAAATGTAGGAAAGGAATATTTAATTTTTATTTTATTGTGAAAAGTGCTAAGTGTTTGAAAAATCAAGTCAATTAAGTCAGCTAAGGTTAGGGTATACTTTGGCTATGTATCCGATCGGAATACGATCTTCATGATTGACTGTCCACACTGTGTATCGCAATTAATCCGATTTGTGCTTCCTGTGGAATCTTCATTTTCTGGCATATCTGCATTGGTTGCTATAGCAATGACTCATACCTGCCAACACTCCCGATTTTACCGGGCTTCTCCCGATTTTCCACCCCTCCTCCCGCTTAACAGACACAGATCCAACAATGTATGAATACTATCACTGAGTCATAAAGACAAGAAGTACAGGTAAAGGAAATAAATTAAATAAAGTAAATGACTAAAAAAGTAAAAAAAAATAAATAAATAAAATAAATAAAAAATAAACCAACACAGATGTATACATAAGATAAAGAAGATAAATAATTGAAGAAAATATTTATTATAAGTCATGGGTCAGAAAAGTTCTTGGCATATAAGAAAGGATATACATTTTTTATTATTAGTGACTCAAAGCATTTATTGGATGTGGTAAGGGACAATCTGAACACATGGTCAATTTTTTTTTTTTTCTCTTCAGTGTAGTATTACTGACCGGTACCATCTCTCCCTATACGTATATTACACAGTCTGCAAACTCCACTGGCTGCCGTTCCTTGCACCACGACACCCCCGAAAAAAAATCTCCCTATTTTTCACAATCCGATGTTAGAAGGTATGATGATTTTGTGTCAATATGCAAAAAAATAAAAAACAACATGGAGGAAAATGGAATAGAGGTTTTAGCTTATAACATGGCAATATGTAGCTGTGGCGCTGGACTACGCCTTGTGGCAGAGATGGTGGAAGCAGGCATGTGCCGCTTTATTTCGTGCTAAATATGATCGGATTTCAATTGGATATGCACAAAAAGTATTTGGACTTACTTTGAAAGGCTGAGCGCTCGACCGTTTGTGCAACGGAACGGCACTTGGAAAAAAGAAAAATATACCCTAGCCTTTAACCATTCAAAGTATATGCTTTTTTTTTTTTTTTAAAGCAAGCCCATAAGGATGCATTCGGCACATACGTGGTACAACTGCGTTAAGATACAAGGCTCATTTTGGATGAGCAAATTCTAAGCAGAACCGATCACAGGTGATCACCAGCAGGTGCTGTGATGTTATGGCGACATACAGTATGTCAGAAATACTCTTGCAAGTTTTTAGAGCCAGATGGTGCAGTTGCTTTCTCCTAGCTGTGCAAACTACAAGCACGACAGGGAACGACTTGCTTATGACACTGCTTAATACACATTGGCTTAAACAACTGTGATGTTTTGTTCTCTTCTAAAATGTTTGATTTTTTAACTGACATCTCAAACGAGCCAACTGTTTTAGCACAGTCAAAGGCAGGTGCATATGCCGAAGACACTTAATGACGTGGACAGTCTGCATGCACTGTGCTGAAGACGAAATATGCATCACGCGCAAATATGCGTCACCTGCTTTGCTTTTGCCGTGTTTGTGGATGGGCATTTCCTTGAAGGCAGTCTGACCTATGTTGTGGGAGTTATACAGGTATTACAGGATTTAGGTATGATAAAGATCATTATGAAATGGGTGTGTTTTTTTTATGAGGGATGGGTCATGGTGGTGTGCTAGTCATCTAGTTGCACTGTGCGCAAGACCTACCGGCACCAAAGTATAATTTGGCCTTTAATGTCTTGAGATATGAAGTCTAGAATGGCTTTCAGACTGGTTCATGTGCAATAATTTCTCCTGCCAGACCAGTTGTACTAGATTTACACTGACTTGTGAACAGTTGTTCTGTGGTATGTTTCCCTAAAGATTGCTCAATGGATGAGAAACAAGATGTGGATTTACTGTTGAGAACAAGTACATTTTGAATTGTTCATTGCCTCCATCCCTGATTATCTAGGAAGTACTCTGCCAATCAGAAAGTTGGATCCTTCCACTACATCCACAGAACTTCTTTTGGAAACTACTCGTTCATTTGTGCTGATGCCACTCTAACCCCTGGGCCCAAACGGCCCTATAACTTTTTTGGGATCCTCAATCAGGTAGGAAAACTGTGCTACCTGCAGCCTTGTCTGTTTGAAAGCGATGTCTGCCTTTTCTGTGGACTGAAATGTAAGTGTTCCCCTTAGACTCAGATGGACTTGTTGGCGACCTTTAGAGAAGAGAGTCTGAGCAGTAACAAGTCCATCTGGTTTGGGCATTATACCACATCTACCATCATTTCACCTTTTCCAGGAGTCAGAGAACTCATGAGGTTTGGCTAAATCTCTTCCTCTCTATGGCCACAAATACACTATCAACCAATTTCGATTTTTTTCACCAATATCTGGCATATATCGCATCTTGTTACATGCATGTAAACAGCAAAAACACTTATGAGATTAGGGTTTTTTTTTTTTTTTGGCATCCACTTTCAAATGTGGTTCCATATCTGATGTAAATCTGATATCTAAACCCTCATATCAGTTTCTTAAGGGGATTGTTCACCCAAAATGATAATTCTAAGAAGCAATTACTTGATATTAACACTTGTTTTCAGAGAATATATCTTGCAGTTGCCCTTTTGGCAACCTAAATTTGTCATGTTTTAACTTAAAACATGAAAACAAAAAACAATTAGCCAATTTGGTAAGAAAAATAAACTTGGTCACCTGAGCTCACCCCAAATGTAGTTAATTTTGGAAGTGAAGTTTAGCAGTCAGGTTACAGGGTAATTGCAGTCTATAAGACCTTTTATTTTTACCTTCCATTGTTGAAGGTGCAAACAACTTAGTCCAAGTACATAATGTTTTGCTAAATAAAGAGTCTTATCTATTGGTTTTTAAACAGTACAGCTGTGGCGTATCTGTGTGGGCACTTGCACACACTAGGAGGCTTCATGCCAGTACTGCATAGTAGACATCAAGGAGGCACGCTGGAGCTAGAGCTTGGAGACTGGATGGACAACCGCAGGTAAGATCACTTGAGCAAAGAACAAGGCCCACACTCAAGGGAGTACTACCAGGTGTAAATATAGCTGACTTGTAATCTTAGCAAGTATAAAAAACAACTGAAAAATGAGAGGCATTTCATAAAAATAGTTCTGAAAGTAGTCACCCACAGTTCTCCTTCCTTGGTTCAGGTACAGGATACTGGCTTTTGATCATGACCTGCTTAGTTTCTCCGACCTGACCTTTGAGGACTGGCCAGCTGTGCTGATCACCAATCCCAAAGATGCACAGTACCTGCACCCAGGAGTGGAGCCTCTGGTTCGCATTCGCAGTTCCACACACATCAGGTGTCTCTGTGTGTGTCCTTTTGAACCTTCAACCACCTTCAAATCTTTATCGACATTATCATCTCCCTTCCAAACTTAATTCATGTTCCTTGCCTGCATGCAGTCTTGTCCTGTCATTCCTAGAATGTTGAAGTTTGTTGTTCATCACACAGCACTTATAGTTCCCCTGTGTGCTGTGCCTCGGGTTGTGTAGGGTCCTCGCTTTCTCAGAATCTCCAATCACAGCCGTGTATGTGAATGTGGATGAAGTTCCGCTGGGAAAAGCTGTCAGTGCAGGCGGACCTCTTTATGTACTGCACTGGGATCCATCACTTTACGCCACTGGACTGCACACCATCAGTGTTAAAGTGGAGGTACATACAGTAATTACAGTGTTAGCTATGTTGAAAGATCCTGAGCAGATCCTTTTATTAGTAGTGTTTGCTAAGGCAAGCATCACTCTAACTATTGCTCATACTGAAAGTGATACCTCAAATTGTGCTACTTGAGTAGAGGTGTGCTATTACTTTTCTCAGCAATCAGACTTAAGATTATTGCCTGGCAAGCAATACAATATTCTGTTTGTTGCAACTTGTCGCAAAATATCAAGTTTGTTGCAACTTGTCACAGAATATCATAGAGACTTGGGGGTAGGTTCTTTTGACTTGGACCTGTAAGCAACCACTTAAGATGGTGCCACACTAGCAGACTCCAAAAAACTCAATTTTGGCCAGAGGGTGTCACACATGTGGACTGTTTTGCTGAGATCTCGCTCTCTTCAGTCGGAGGTATGACACACTTGTCAATACAAAATAGCGGAGGGGTGACAAACATACCAACTCACCGCAACACTCTCTGTCTGATTCCCTGTCACGTGGAGCTCACTGAAATATCAATAGGAGTACCGTGTGAGCATAAACAATTGTAATAGAGTGATTTAGGAAGCGATTCATGGAGAAACTTGACCTTGTGAAAGTGTGTGATTGTGTATTTATCTCCTTGAGGATTGCCGTAGAACGTGTTTGTTCATCTGCAGCTTTCAGTGAGTAAAGAAATTATGTTAAATTAGAAGAGACTGTTTTGCCTCACTTTCTGATTTCATTAGTCATTTAGTTTAGTAGAAAAATGCAGGAGAAACGCTTGGTGACAGAATCACTATGGATGACAATCAGCGTTTGTGAGTGAAATAACAGATGAAAACATTCAGATCAGCTTGACGTCTTGTCAGTTCTTCAGTAAAAGATGAAGCTCACTGGTCACTTCAAGAGAATCAAGCAAGCCTGATGTGCTTTTTAAGTTTTTGAAGCCATTAACTCAGCAGGGAGTCCCGATGGTCAAGTGATTAATGACCTCCTGCTAATGTGCGCTTCGTCTCCCTACGCCTGGCCTGTGATTCTGTAAATGAAGCTCATATCTGAAAATCACTGGAAAAATAGGCTAGTGTGGTGCCGGCTTTAATAGCACCCTAGCACCCAACCTGGGCTGTGTTTCCCAAAAGCATCGTAAGCTAAGTAGATCGTAGAGACCACTGGTGCCAATGGTCTCTACGAACAACTTGCAATGCTTTTGGGAAATCCATCCCAGAGCACGCTAGCAACATCATAGCCAGTGTTGGAGAGTAGCTAACTACAAGTAGCGACGCTACTAACTTAACTACATTTTTCATTAATGTAGGGAGTAGCTCTTCCAGTAGCAAACTACATTTTCCAGCAAGTAGCGGTGTAGCACGACCAAACGTTACATCATGTTTTGGTTAGATTATAACTAATAGCCTTGTTCACTGCGTAGAAGCCAAACTTCTACTAGCAAAACATCTGACAAACTTGAAGCGTATTCTGGCTGCTGCTCAGATTCCGGCAGCGTCGTCGTCTTCTTTTGTAATGGCAGATCACAAACTAAAATACTGCATTACTACCATCTACTGGCAGCTTATTACAGCTCACGATAAGAAGAGATTGTCTGATGGTTATGCAAAGCAACCAACCACAGTTTGTTTACTTTTTCAAGAGGTTTAGGGGCAGGTAATTCTGAAATTGATAAAAGAGCACCATTCTATTCTATAAAACAAAGAATGTTCCAGACACTTTGTTGTTAATGGTGTCTGGTCTTTTCTGTTTTTATTTTCTGTTGTTGTATTTTATTTTATGGCCATTATTAACTGTATAAATGTTACTATTCATTAAATGTATTCAATATACATTGATAGTAACTTGTAGTGTAGCTAACTACTTTTTCAAAAGGGTAGCTTGACTGTAGCTTAACTACTTTAAATTATGAGTTGCTTGTAGCTTGTCAAACTACAGTTTCAAAGTAGCTTCCCCAACACTGATCATATCAATGTGTTAAAACCGTATGACTTTCTTTCTTCCGTGGAACAGACAAGTTACATTTTTTTAAAGTTTTTTTTTTTCAGGGTTTATTTGCAATATAATGAAAGTGCATAGTGGCTCTGGTCTGGTTTAAGATTTGATGTTCCGTAAGTTAAGTTTCAAGTTTATTATCCCAAAGGGAAAATAGTTGTGTGCGTTGCTGCCATATTTGATTTTAGTGCTTTATTAATGATTTAATTTGAGAGTGAATTTAAACTTAAATTGGGTCCTGTTCATCACACAAAGTGATTGAATGGCTTCAGAAGACTTAGAATATAGTGCGTGATTCGTATAGATTGCTTTTAATTTGGTTTTATTGTGGTTTTTTGTCCTTTTTGTAGCTTGACAGACTCTTAAAAATTTCTCCTTTTGTGTTCCATTGAAGAAAGGAAGTCACACAGGCTTGGACAGAAATCAGGGTTTGTAAATAATAACAGACTTTCCATTTTGGGAGAACTATTCCTTTAAATACAGAACTTATTGTATGACACTGAAAAAAAAAAAATGACATGGTGCAGGCTGCATTTCTGCTATGAACAACTAATTTCTCTGTCCCTATGCCAGGACTCAGCAGGTCGCTCCAAAGTGCGAGAGCAGCATTTCACCCTAGAAGAGGATCTCACCCCCAGTTTTGGCTTCATACAATCCTTCATCCTGCTAACAGATCACTACATACTGGTGGGGAAATTGAATAGATTTATTTTGTGATGCAATAAAACCTTTACAAAAAGCTTTATCACCTATATTACTTCAATTAATTAGTATTTGATGCATCTCTATACCTGTGTTTCTTCCCTCAGGCACGGATTGCCTTTGTGGCAATAGTGTCACTAAACCTAGGCGGGCTTGTAGTCTTCAGATTTATGCGTGTATCCTCTGCAAGAGGTATGTCAGTTGAAGGTAATTTTTATGTATGAAAAATGAAATGCATTTACCGTTTAACTCCATTGACACTAGACAACTATGTACCTCTCATAATTTATTGGGGCTTTCTTCTCAAGCATGGATGTCCCTACATCTTGTCAGTAAGATCAACACCTTCTACTACTCTCTGCTGCTGTTCAACCTGTGCACAGCATTGGGTAAGTCACTCTCTGACACCCACTTAACAGTTTTGCAAATTGTTGAGACATAATTGCTTATGATGACACTGCAGAAGGCCTGTATTAACTTTTTATAATCAAAGGAATGGAGTGTTTTTCCATCCTTGCTGAGGCTATTGTGAATGATTGATAATGATATATTATTATGTGATTATTAAATGAATGTATCATAGATAATTGCCTCTCAAAAGACTTATGCATACCTATAATCAAATGATGACCCCATTCATTTGCTCTTGAATATACCAGTAACGTCATTATGGACTCATACAACAAGTCCTCTCATGCATTAACTGTCCTTGCAATTACTGTGAGTTGTGTATGGTGCTTTTTAGGTCCATGGTTCATTGGGGAAGTAATTGATGGACACAATGGGGCCTGCTTTGCTTTTGGCGTGTTTGTGGATGGGCATTTCCTTGAAGGCAGTCTAACCTATGTCGTAGGAGTTATACAGGTATGATGCTGATCATTATGAAATAGTGTGTTTTTTTATTAGGGATGGGTCATAGTGGTGGACTAGACTTCCAAAAATGTCTGTTGACCAGTAAGGTCTACTAGTTTGTCTAAATTTTATTGGCAGTTTTTTTTTTTTTTTTTTTATATTTGTCTCTTACATTTTTGCGTTATATATTTGGCTGTCTGGCACTGGTTTTTGAGCGTCCCACCATGAACATTGCGTTTTTAAGATATCGTGTCAAGTCAAAAACAGTCCACGTATCTTAGTTACAAATATCATATGTTAAAGCTGAAGTGTGTAATTTTTTTGCACCACTGAACAGAATTGCAAAAATAGACTTGTTTTCAAACAGCTTTCCGAATACGCTGAGTCTTCTGTTGATCGAACAAACAGATAGTCCCGCCCCCAACTCATGTCATTGGCTGTCGGTATGGACGGGTTGCTCAAAACAAACAGGAATGTTTATAGTGGCACAGAGACACAAAGTTTACAGTTCTCGAGAACATTAACCTACTAATGGCTTACTTACATTTGTCTTTGCATTTTAAGTTGGGATAAGAGAGAATTGTTTTTATTTTTTGGGGGATTTTCTCCCCTTTTCGGAATGCCCAATTCCCAATGCGCTCTAAGTCCTTGTGGTAGCGTAGTGACTCGCCTCAATCCGTGTGTCGGAGGACGAATCTCAGTTGCCCCCGCATCTGAGACGTCAATCCGCACATCTTATCACGTGGCTTGTTGAGCGCATTACTGCGGAGACATAGCACGAGTGGAGGCTTCACGCTATTCTCTGCGGCATCCACGCACAACTCACCACACGCCCCATGGAGAACCACATTATGGCGACCACGAGGAGGTTAACCCAATGTGACTCTACCCACCCTAGCAACCGGGCCAATTGGTTGCTTAGGAGACCTGGCTGGAGTCAATCAGCACGCCCTGGATTCGAACTCAAGACTCCAGGGGTGGTAGTCAGCGTCTTTACTCGCTGAGCTACCCAGGCCCCCAATGAGAGAGAATTTTAACTTATAGTTTCAAACTTCAGCTTTATTTGTTATATATTTAAACAACTTCTGATCGTTGCATTAAAAATAGCTCATGATGGCATGAAGACGCTGAATTTGATAATAAAATATGTTCTCAGAACCCACAATACTTGTAAACTCCACCTTATTTTCCCTGACTGACTAAAATAAAATATTTACAAATATATGTGTGAATTGATTGTTATTAATTTTTTTCATTAAAACTTTTGCTGTTTGCATCAAAGCTGGTCGTAAAAACCATAAAGACGCAAAATTAAAAGTGACTTTAGGTCAGGTGAACCCGAAACAACTAGTCGTCCAGGCAACCAACCGACTTTAAAAATGTCATTTTGCACATCCCTAGCTAGAAGTATATGGTCATAAAATGATGTTTGTCCTCCACAGGTGCTCTTCTTCAATATGCCTCTCACTTATTATCTCTGCTGGAGTCTACATCACAGGTGTCGCGGCGCCAACTTTCGTTCGCACTTCTGCTGCCCAGGGTGCCGCTGGCGGACTCTGGCTGTGCACCTGGGCATGCTGGTCCTCTTGATCTGGCAGGCCTATTCTTGCTACTTCCTGTTGGAGACCTACGGGCCTCTGGCCTTCTTCCTGTCTCCGGTACGTACCTGGGCCCTGCTTATGGGCTTGCTGCTGGTGTACAGGGTGTGGTGTGGACCGCCTCCTCGATTCTCTGATGGCAACAAGACCAACAGACCATTGTGACAGTGACAGTTGAAGAGAGGCCTTCACTTGTTTTATTCTCTTGATGGATGTTGTTTTGTGCCAAGATCTTCCCTCCTGCCCCTCTTTTCACAATCACTGAAATCCTTTATATGAATGGATGACCGCATCACACATGGATGACAGGGATCTTTCAAACCTGGTTCTGATACTCCATTGACAGTAAGACACATTTTTAGATTTTATAGCAAACTGCCACAGTTTTGAACCCAAACAGTTTTATGTTGAAGTCTTGCCAGTCTTGAAAGATGTATGTGGTTAAGCACACCTACCTATTACTTTGATAAACTGCACATTATGTTCTTTTTTATTTTGAATTACATGTCTGTTTTATTTGTGAAAGGCAGTCAAGAATGGAATAAGACTGCCTGTTACTCTTAATAAATAATGTTTCTGCATAAATCCCAATCTAATCAGATTCAAATAATGGGTGGGTGAATCTCATGAAACCTGTCAGGTACAAGTTGCATTTAACCTCAAAAATTTTAGAAAGGAATAATATTTTAATTAAAGAAAATGCAGCTATTTTTTTAAGGCCATTAAGATTTGTTTTCCTCTTTACTGTAGTGCAAAAAAATAGTGTGTGTGTGTGTGTGTGTGTGTATACATACACACACACACACTCACACACACACTCACCGGCCACTTTATTAGGTACACCTGTACATCTACTTATTCACGTGATTATCTAATCAGCCAATCACGTGGCAGGAGTGCATTGCATAAAATCATTCAGATATGGGTCAGCAGCTTCAGTTAATGTTCACATCAACAATCAGAATGGGGAAAAAAATGTGATCTCAGTGATTAAGACCGTGGCATGATTGTTGGTGCCAGACGGGCTGGTTTGAGTGTTTCTGAAACTGCTGATCTCCTGGGATTTTCACGCACAACAGTCCTTAGTGTAAAGAGAATGCTGCGAAAAACAAAAAACATCCACCGAGCAGCAGTTCTGTGGACAGAAATGGCTTGTTAATGACAGAGGTCAGAGGAGAATGGCCAGACTGGTCCAAGCTGACAGGAAGGTGACAGTAGCCTAAATAAACACGCGTTACAACATTGCTTTGCAGAAAAGCATTTCTGAACAAACAACACGTCGAACATTGAGGCGGATGGGCTACAGCAGCAGAAGACCCCTCCGGGTACCACTACTGTCAGCTAAGAACAGGAAACTGAGGCTCCAGTGGGCACAGGCTCACCAAAACTGGATCGTAGACGATTGGAAAAACATTGCCTGGTCTGACAAATCTGGATTTCATTTTCTATACACTCTAGAGACTGATGTGTGTGAAAATCTCAGGAGATCAGCAGTTACAGAAATACTCAAACCAGCCCGTATGCCACCAACAATCATGCTACGGTCCAAATCACTGAGATCACATTTTTTCCTCATTCTGATGGTTGATGTGAACATTAACTGAAGCTCCTGATCAATATCTGCATGATTTTGTACATTACACTGCTGCCACACGATTGGCTGATTAGATAATCACATGAATAAATAGATGTACAGGTGTACCTAATAAAATGGCTGGTGTGTGTGTGTGTGTGTGTGTGTGTGTGTGTATATATATATATATATATATACACACACACACACACACACACACACACACACATATATATATATATATATATATATATACACACACATATATATTTATTTATATATATATATGTGTGTGTGTGTGTGTGTATATATATATATATAAAATATAGTGTGTATATATATATATATAAAATATAGTGTGTGTGTATATATATATATATATATATATATATATACACACACACTAATATATATATATATAAAATATAGTGTGTGTATATATATATATATATATATATATATATATATATATATATATATATATATATTAGTGTGTGTGTGTGTATATATATATATATATATACACACATACAGTATGTATGTACAGTACTTTAAAAATAAAGGAGCATTTGGTGTGCTGCCTTTCACATTAAGCTATTTACAATTATGTGTTCAGAATAATAGCAAGTACAGAAAAAACTTGATGCAGTAATGAGAATTTTGGGGGACATTTTCGTAAAATTAATGTCATATGTAATGTCAATAATTAAATGAGGCTTAATTTTCTTTATGCAAAATATAATCTATTATTTTTTTATTTTATTTTATTTTTTGGTGAAATGTGACCTGGACATGCGAGATTCACCCTAGAAGACACTATTACACAACTGTCACTACTGTTTTTTGTTACATTGAATGGTAAATCAATATGTATCAACTAGATTTTAAAGCGTAAACAAATCGACTGCTAAAGGTGAAAGATCTACAAACAACGGTATTACATGTCGTGATATGGAATACCAAGTAGGCCACTTCCTCCACGATTTCAAGTTGGGTCACAGTATTGTCCTACAGTGTGAACTTTACACTAAACTACGAATTACAGAAACTGATTCTATATTTCGTGAAAAGAAACCGCTGTATTTATAGAAAATGAGCATGAATGTAGAACATTTATTGCTGCATTAGTGTTCATAGTCAAAGAAGGTAAAATTATTGAGTTAACAGTAACTGAAGTCCTCAAGCTGAAGCTATAGGGCCAAATATTATGGTTTACATATTCATTTTGAACTGTTTAAGGGCACCATCTGAAGTACAGTAGCATAAATCTTAAAACACTGAAAAATAAGGAAACAAAATATGCACAATCATGTTAACGTGTTTATTAACACCATCTAACAGATCCTTTATAGTTGGTTTTGCACATTTGCAAACCACACAAACAACCTAGGACAAAAAGCTCTTTTGAAAAGAAACTCTTGTTGTCATTGAGGTCTTTCTTTGTCCCCCTACAATCCACTTGACAGGTAACAGAAAAGAGCTGTGACAGAGTTTCTGGTATATTCAATGACATTTGTGGCTTTTCTGTGTTTTGTCAGTTCACTCAAGGTCTCTTTTGTGACTCAGGAAAGTAAAGGCTGCTAGTTTGTCTTTCAATGACCTGCATGTTATTTCGGAAGACTTCTGTTGCAGTTTTAAGGCACATGATGAAGAGAATGAACACTGTTAGAAGATTTCACATTTACTCTGTACTGTTAATCTAGATTTGTGGTGAACCAATAGGACTATGAATGTTTGATGAACACCTGATTACACATGATTTTGAGTTTGCAAAAATATTGAATTTGTACATTTATTTTTGAGTGTTTTTATCCGTATTGATATTGTACTGTGTTTTCTGGTTGTTCTGCACTGTTTTATGGGCATTCTCTGTTTCTGTGGTCATGTGACTTACGTAGTTTCACTGATGTTGGAAAGTGCTGTTCACTTATGTGGAAGGATGTATATATTATTTGCATCAAAGTTTTTTCTTTCAATGCAACATAAAAGACATTACATAATTATTCATGATTTACTTTAAAACAATGGCTTTGCAACAAAAGGGAAATTTTTTTTTTTTTTTTTTTTTTAATCCTTGCATTTGATTTTTTTATTTATATGGCTGTGTTCACGTATAACAAAGTAAATGGGTTTCATATTGTGACTTTCATATTGTGTGGTTCTTTTTCAAGTAAAGGCATTGGTCAGAAAGATAAAGAAACTTTTATTCTGCTGTAAGGTAAGGCTGATCCAGTAACACTTTACAATAAGGCTCTATCTGTTAACATTAGTAAATGCATAAGATTTAATGAAGTAACAATGAAAAATATATTTTACAGAATCAGTAATGTTACTATTTCAAAATAAAATTGTTCAATGTTAACGTATGCAACGTTTCATTTTAAACGTGTATATGTTGAAATTCAAATTAACCAAAATTAGTAAGTCCTGTAAAAGTACTGTTCATTGTTATTTCGTGTTTAAACTAATGTTAATGAATACAACCTTATTGTAAACTATTACCCAGACTTTTTATTAAACTTTCAACAAACTACTTATTAAACTATGTTCAATGACAACTGGCATTGAATTGTTTAAAAAGGACACTCAAAGCAAACATGAATAAAATAAAACTTAAGGTCTAATTAATTGCTTTTTCGTCAAATAGCTTATGCTTTTATCCACAGAGACTTACAGCACAATTATTATGGGGTCAACCCCTTGGGGTTAAGTGTCTTGCCCGAGGCAAATTGGTGATGAACCTTCACCCTCTGTGAGTTTGAACTCTCAACCTTTTGGTTACCACCCCCACGCCACTCAGTCTGAAACTTTGACGACTTGTTTACCTACGTTGCCCACGGTCATCATGGAGCAGAATGCCTTTGAAATGTGCAACATATCGAGTTATATAAACATAGACAGTTCATACAATATGTATGCAATGTAAACATAGACAATAATGACAACTCTCACCTCCCATGTTTTCTATACCATATACAACCTTTTCCAACACCTGTAAACTGCAGATCATTTTTATATTTTGGAAATTAATGTGATGAACAAAAGGTCTGAAATCTTTTATGTGAGGATACATGGCTGTACTTTTCATAACAGCCACAGTGGATTTTATTCATTTCTGCTTACCTTTATCTGACCTGTCTTTACCAAGTGACTGAGCTGCACAAGACCTTCTTCCATGGCGTTTTTCCATGTAGTTCAATACAACAAATCTCTCCCTGTATGTTGTAGTGGTAAATAAAGTGACTAAGCATACAGGTTGACAGGGTTTCTGCAGGTTTCAACAAGTTACATTTAAGACCTTTTTAGACCATTATGAATGCAATTTAAGATCTATTTCACGTCCTTACTGACAAACAAAGTATGAAGGAAAATCAGAGTCCTAGAATTACTTGCAAAGTAAATGAATTTATTCACATTCAACATGAACATGACTACACAGAACTGTGTATGCAAGAGTAATGTGTGTGTGTGTGTGTGTGTGTGCGCGCGCACAAGAACTAGGCTATATTAATCTGAGCTCTTCTCCCTTGGCTGCAATCTCCTCAATGTTCTTGAGCTCAGATAACTTTTCCTTGCAGCCTCTCCTCAGAGCATTTGACTTTTGTTATGAGCTGGGTCATCTGACTGCCAGCCTTGCCTTCAGCCTCTTTCATATACAATTGAACGTACATGGTGTTTCAAGGCAATTCAAATAATACCATGGTAATACTATGGTATTTCACTATATGACTACCTTATTCGTAAACCACTGTATTAACATACTGCTCCCAGGTAATGGTACATGTCCAAAAAACATGGTAATGCCATGGTACTTTTCTATGTGTTTTTGTGTAGGATATTTAGTGTTTTGATACTCTTTTGGTCATACAATATCTTTATCTGCAGAAGTCGTTTACAAGCTGCACACGTGTTGAACTTATGATAGGATGCATTTGCAGGTTTGGTTTCCATTGATTGTAGATCCACTGCAACCAGCATTATCTTTATTTTCTGTGTTTTAAAATTTCTGTGAGCATGTTGGCAAATGAGAGCGTGCAGCAACTGATTCAGCAGCGCAGGCGTAAGCTTTCTGAGTCATTCAGATTGAATCGTGAACCGATTCAGACAGCTTTTCTATAACCTGTGACCAATTTATTGTAAAGAACCAAATCAGAGGAGAGATTCATTTGTGAGTTAGACGTCTTTAGTTCTGATTCAAAACTGGCTATAGTAAACTCCGGTGTGATGTATGATGTAGCACTGTAGCTTTTTGTCAAAGCTAGGCGCTACCTTATCAAAAATATAGCTTCACTACCGAAAAGCTACTTGGTTTAAAAACTAGTGAAGCTACCACCACGCTACTGAGAAATGTAGTGAAGCTGCTGCCCATCACTGTATGTAGGACAGTGGCAATGGCAGCTTCCTCACATGGTTCTAGCTGTGCTCAGATAACTATCCCCCCAGCTGTCCTACATACAACTTTTGGGATAAGTGAAACAATATTAAAAAAAAACAAATGGGTGAATTATCCCTTTAATATGTAACAGAATAGATCATCACACTTTGCCATAGAATTACTATTGAAAAAAAAAAATCAATGAATGTGAGAGTAAAAGTTATGTAATGCTTGCTAATAAATAAAACATTTACTTACTTTGACATGTTTCAGCAAGTTCTGGACTGTCGCATGCCCCAACAAATGGGACCCCAAGTATCTTGACTGTACACGCTCGCCTTCCCAGAAACGTAACTGCAGGTCCAACTGCTTGGATTTGTTTGTTTGATTTAGACTTTGGTCAAACATCAGCACGAATGGGCCCTTATTAATTTTTGAGATGAGGTCTCTTTTAACTAAATCTGCCAATCCAAATCGAGTAATGAAGGTTTTAGCGAAGTCAGAATCAGGGAACATGATTTGAAACAGCTCGCCCATGCCTTCATTGCTTTTATATGAATGATGTTTTGCTACCGTGTGTAAAGTCCAGAGCACCTCCGCTTTTAATGTTGGCGTAGATCCAAACGCTGTCCGGAGGTCGCTTACTGGAGTTAACGTTGTTAGTGCAGAGTGGGTCGCACTGGGGCCGGACTTTGGTGATGCTCCCGATGTGAATACCTTTAAGGGGCATTGTAACTGATAATAATAACGATGATAATAATTGCGTAATACCGTATACCGTGAAACCGTGATATTTTCTGAGACGGTTATTGTACCGTGAAAATCTCATACCGTTACAACCCTAATAAAGAAAAATATTGGGCGATGGCAGGCATTTGCTGGTGGCTCTTTATGGTGGATTTATGTTTTTATGACTTCCTATGCGAATCTAATGCCTTTATAACCAAAGTTCCTAATTTGAGTGTTTTCTTGCACAAGATGCAGCGGGCTTCAAATTCGTTATTTTCAGCAGGCTTCAACCAAGCACTAAATGCACTGTTCTCGAGCCAGATCTCGTTGAACTTACACTTACTCATATTAGATGAAAGTAACGTTAACAGAAACAATTTTAACGTATTATTTCTAGAAGTAGCTATTTTTTTTTTTATGGGAGGAGAGGCCACTATAGCCCACACACTACATCGCGGGCGTGCTCCGATAAATTCTGACCGAGCTGCATAGTTTGCATGAGTGGTTATTGGTTCCATGTTGGTTTCGTTTTGTAGTTTTGTTACAGCTTGATCAATAAAAAATGTTTCCCCCAAAAACACATTTAAAAGCGAGACTGAAGTTTAGAACATTATAAAAGTAACATTAACTTCATAATCCAATCAATTTTTAAGACCTGTCGAAATCATATTTAAGACATTTTAAAGCCAAAAATTCGGATTATTGGATTTTAGACTTTTAGATACTGAACTTAAGATGTTACAGATGTATAAACCTTTCTAAACCTGTTAATTCAACATGCAAATGACATTATACAGCATCTCCGTAAGCGAGTGACGCAATAAAACTATATTGTTCCTGTCTGTTAACATTGCATGTGCATGGGTCTTTCATATCTCGGCGCTCCCTCATTATTCATAATGCAGCACATTTGCAAGAAAGGCAGAAATAGCTCAGAAACTTTGTGTAATGTACCAGCTGCATGGTGAAGTGAGACCCTTAAACACCTGTTATCTCTCATCTCCATCTCTTGCTCCATCCAGGGTCAGAAATTAACGGAGGCTCTGGGCAAAAAAATCCCCCTGCAATCTGATATAGTTCCAAATATATCCATCACATTCTTCATTTGAATTTTCGCTGAACATTATTTGTTTTGTGACGTCTGTTGTGCAGATGTTGCCGAGCCAGTGGCGGATTCTCGCGCCATAAAAGCGCACAGACGGGCACTTCGCTTCTCACGCTCCACGTCAGCTCGGTGTCATGCTCACATGCTAAATAATCAAATGCTACAATGTAGTTAATAATAATATTAGCAAAAATATTATCTGGATGTTTTAAATAGCCTTGATGTTAAAGAAAACGTTATTAATGATACAATAATAATTGTACAGAACATTACCACTTCATATCTCTGACTAATGTTCATTGTTTTATTAAATTGGCTTGAAGGAGTTGCTAAGTTTATTTTTATAAGCTCCTCATTCCAAATCCTGAGAATTGCTGTCATCTACATCTACTGTGTCTGTGCATTTGTTTTGTAGCCCCCCCCCTCGTAGGAAAAAGTATGGGCACCTCTGTCACAATGTATCCCATATTACTGCATATTTTGCCTTTGCATTTAATTTAATCCGAGTTCTCATATATCTCTAATATAATATATACTGAAGAATTTTTGCCTATGTACCACCTTTTTTTTAATAAACAACTTTACGGATCTTGCATGTTTTTCTTCGCCAAATATTAATGATATTAATACTATTGATGTGACTGTCAGTGCACTCTGTGTGTCTTGCTTCGATGTCATGTTGAAACAGTAACATTCAGGGTTTTGAGCAAATTTTTTAAAACATTTTTTTAAGTAGATATAAAGTACATTGCAATAAGATACAATCAGTATTGTATTGACACACAGTCATTATATGTGTGTGTGCATTACGCAGTGATTTTAAACAAATGTACTTAACACAAGAATATACAGTATGCGTGGCAGTGGCATATCACTATTTTTCCATTTGATAACTTGCTTTAACTGTTAATATATATATATATATTTTTTTACAATCGATTCTCTATAATCACCCCTCAGATTGTGTATACATGATCATACTGCCAGTCAACTTGTCCAGCAGATGAACTGAAATAGTTTGTGAAAGTATTTCTAATGTTTTCTTTCTCGTTGGGCAAATCAACTACAAACTTGTCATAATTGCTGTAGCTTGTAGAGAAATCCATGTTCTCTTCTCGGTCTGCTCACCAGAGAACTTGTTTGCTTGTTTTATTTATTTTGCAAACCTGTCAAGTAGTTCTTCTTCTCATCTGTGATGGCTGGAGGGCGGACCAGCTAAAAGGTGCTTTGTGTCACCTACCTTACAGGGGTAAAATTGCTCGTTGATTAGCGTCAGCTATTGTAAGGCCGTGAATGTGCTAACTGCGATATTCGCGTCACTTTCTATGTGCAAGATCCATTCATCTGTGATTCGCTTCGCATAATCGTGTCGCCTCCGATGGGAAAAGGCCTTTGGTCCACTTATAATTTACCTGTCCAGCAATTGACCCACAAGCTCCGGCTGCTCCACTGATGACCATTGTCTGGTTGGTTCCCGGAGTCACATGACCCTTCTCTCTCACACCTAACAGAGCAGTAAGACCAGGCATGCCCACCGCTCCCAGAACGTATGACAGGTGACCGCCCACCATCTCTGTGTCAACCTGCAAGAATTAATGAACAAAACACCATAAAGCCTAATTTACATAAGTGAGTGAGTAGACCATTTGAGCATACTTGCAGAAGTTATACCTTCTGTGAAAGGCTGCCATCAATCACATCGTAAGTCTGTCAAAAGCAGTTAAAGGAGGTGACGGTACTGCCAACAGATAATGCTTCATTCTTGCTGGCCTTGACTACACCAACTCCACCTCTATCCACAGGCTCCTCTAATCTCCATGGCAACAGGTAGTCAGCGCCAGTATTGTCGTTCACGCGACAGCACAGCATTAAGTTTGATGTTACTATTATTTAAAGCACATGTACAGAACTTAGACTAGGTGTAGAAGATCAGACTCTACTACTAACATTACAATAAAACTTAAAGTGATAGTTCACCCAAAAATGAAAATTATCTCATCATGCCATTCCAGATGTGCCTGACTTTCTTTCTTCTGCTGAACACAAATGAAGATTTTTAGAAGAATATCTCAGGTCTGTAAGTCCATACAATACAAGTGAATAGTGATTAGAACTTTGAAGCTCCAAAAAGCACATAAAGGCAGCATAAAAGTTATCAATACGACTCTGGTGGTTTAATCCATGCCTTCTGAAAAGATCCAATTGGTTTTGTGTGTGAACAGACTTAAATGTAACTCCTTGTGTAAGTCATACACATCTGGGATGGTATGAGGGTGAGTAAATGATGAGAATGTTTAAATTTTTAGGACAACTATTCCTTTAATCCATAATGAAGTTGTTCTGGCAAAATACATTTTAATTTCTATTCAAAACAATGTATACATCCTCATGTTGTTCCAAACCTAAATGATTCTCTTTCTTCTATTGAACACAAAATATGTAAGACACAATGTTAGGAAGTGACGGCCTGCACTTTCATTTCATCTTTTTTTCTCTCTCCATACAATAAAAGTGAATGGTGACTGAGACTGTCGGTCCCGAACATTCTGCCAAACATCCCCTTTTGTGTACGACGTAAATCGTATTTTTTGGGGTGAACTACCCTTTAACAGTAAGTCTTTATTAATAATGAATATTATCCTTCATAACACAAACCACATCAAGGCTATAAGCACAAGAAGCAGAGTCATCTCACCATGTAAGGGGTCAACTGACAGATACAGTGTCCGAACTAACACCTGCCCTTCTTTCACTTCACCTGATTTCATCATCTCTTCAACACGGAAATTCTCTGGAAATGGATGACCATTTTTGCCTAGTCACGTACAGTGACAAGCATGAACTGAGCTCTGGAGACACTTGCACTACAGACAATGCTGGTTACTTGACTGCATGTTGGTGATGCGTGATATGTGTAAACAAAGCAAAATCATTAACACTGTACCTGGGCGAGAGCGCAACACAACTATTTTCACATTTAACATTTTACTACTTGCTGCTCTGATTTAATAGCCAAACGACGCTTTAAATATAAGCAGACTTGCCAAAATCAAACCCGATCAAATTCACGCTTGCAGCGATTGCGCTACTTCCTGAAACAATCACGTGACGCGCAGGCGCTTTTCTGATTGGCCGCAGTGCGCGCGTAAAGCGCTGGTTGTATATCGCATGTGTTTACTTCAGACAGTCGTCTCACTATGCTGAAGAATACGTGCGATTTGCAGCGGGTGGCGCTCTTGTTAACAACGAGGAAGTGAGTGTGACGCTGCAGGCAAGGGCTCAAAGTTTTTTTTTCTCTCTTTTTTTTTCTTCTTGA
This sequence comes from Myxocyprinus asiaticus, assembly GCF_019703515.2. Classification (NCBI taxonomy): domain Eukaryota; kingdom Metazoa; phylum Chordata; class Actinopteri; order Cypriniformes; family Catostomidae; genus Myxocyprinus; species Myxocyprinus asiaticus. The sequence goes on from NC_059363.1 coordinate 30,065,579, forward strand.
AAGCATCACGAAAAAAAGACCTGGATCACCGGAGCTACGTCGCAGATGTTTTTAAAGGTAATGTAACCCGCGTGAACCCCCTTTTTCAACATAAGAACGACTTTGAATGTATTTCCACTGGTAAACAAATATATTTTCCGTGAGTTTTGTGCAGGACGTCGACAGAGTACCTTGCTTAGGAGAGTGAACTCGCTCCGTACTTTTGACAGGAACAATTAGATGTGCTTTTACAGGCATTTCAATCCTTGCTAGAGTGGCGACGAACTGTTGCTTTTTCATGTAAACACAATTGTGCACGAGCGCTGCCTTACCACCGTACTTATCGGTAGAGGTGTTGCAATAAGTATCGATTTACTTCTCTTTATGCAAATGCATGCTTTCCCTTGAAATCAGAGACGTGTCAATAGTGCGTATGATGGTTCAAACTGTACCTGCGCATTATGATGGATCATGTTACTGTTGTTGTGCAACATTTGGTGTTGCAACAACTGTGTCATATAAACGTATGCTCGCCTCCCCCACTGGGCTTATTGCAATATTTATTGACGATCCACAGTCAGTCTCATGGCCGACTGGGGATCATGCATGCTATGCATTTAAAATGGGGTGTGATCAAACGCTCGTCTTAAACGATTAACCTGAATACAGGCAATCAGCTGTCTGCAAGGGAATATGCATGTGCTTCGAATAATGAATATGACTGACATCACACACTGGAAAAGTATTCGATGCATCAGATTGTTTCTTGATAGTCAGAAACTCGCACTAAACGCACCCCATACCCGGAGAATGACTGGCCCGCGTGTCTGTAGGCTTTGCACTTTATTTTAAGGCACAGCAGAGAGAGTCCACAAACACTGACACGATGAGGCCTATGGGTGTCTCCTTACTCACAGCAGCACATGCTTGATCATGTCCGTGGCTGCTGAGCCTCTGCACGCATGCAAATATGCTCTAAGTTATTATAGGCCCTACTGGTGTTATATAGACCGGTGCACAGCACACACACACACACAAATCATAAATGCTGTTATAAGCCCTGCTGAGGGGAAAAAAAAAAAAACTAAAACAAGAGAAATAAACAGCTTAAGCTGATTGATGGTCTTAGCTGGCCTCTGTTAGCTTATTATAGAGGGGGTTTTTGGACACTTTTAGTTGATCCAGTTAAGGCCAGCCAACCAGTTTAGACTGGTTTTAGCAGTTTTTTTTTGGTTACACTTTACAATAAGGTTCCATCTGTTAACATTAGTTAACATGAACTAACAATGAACAATACTTGTACAGCAGTCATTAATCTTGGTTAATGTTAATTTCAACATATGCTAATACATTTTTTTTAAAATCAAAAGTTGTATTTGTTAACATTAGTTAATGCACTATGAACTGACATGAACTAACAATAAACAATTGTATTTTATTAACTAACATTAACAAAGATTAATAAATGCTGTAAAAATATATTGTGCATTGTTAGTTCACCAAACCTAATGTGTTAAATAATATTAATGAATGGAACCTTTTTGTAAAGTGTTACCATTTTTTTGTTTGTTTTTTTTTTTGTTTTTTTTTTAGCAGGGTCTTTACACATTTATTGTGACATTGTGCCTACTCCATCAGAGTTATGTTCACAATGTTTCCCTTTTGTAAAGGTTTCAAATGGTTTCCCATTTGTACCAGAGAAAATAGATTAGATCAGCAGTTTTTTTTTTCTGACTGTGTTTTGTGAACTTGAAGTGTGTGCATCATACTTGCTGTTAGAGCAGAATTCCAGATTAGTGCAAAACAAGTGGTCTTTTATATTCAGTATCTAAAAAATGTAACTTGCGATTTTGTCATTCAGTCACACTGTGATTTGTTTAGCTCATTCTCGTTGCAGTCTATGGTTACTGTGCTCTTTTGTGTGTTTTCTCTCTCTCTCGTGAAGATATTGTCATTCATTGACTTGATTCAGTTACATTTGTTATGGATGGGGATGTTTGGTGCAAGCTATGCTTATTAGTTGCCCATGGTTTACAGAACGTTTCCCAGTGACGGAAGTTTCCGCATGACCCCGTGCATTTGCTGTAACATACAGCAGCGCCCCGTATGGAAAGGGAAAGACCTTATATGGTCGCGGAAGTGGGTGTGGCCAACAGGACAGTAGGGGATCACAAGACTTCAGCTGAAAGAGAATGTTGTTTCATACTCCCATGTACGAGAGTCAACCAGTCTGCTTTTTGATTTGCGTGCGTGTGCAATATTAACGAAATCGCGTGCATTTGTGGACCCATATCCCTCGCCATTTTCTCAAAGAAGCCCTCCATTTCAATTTCTCTGTGGTTGTTTCGTTTGTACGAGGATCTACCTCTTGATTTGAATATTACTAGAGTGAGGTCAGCATTGCATGACTCAATCATGGATAAGGATGCAGTCACTTCTGTACAATGCATTGGACCTTGCAGTTGTTCTTAGGGCGACATGAAAACTAACGAGCACGGTAAGGATTTCTGTTTTTAAATGTCTAAAGAAATTAGGCCATGATTATATTTACAGAAGTGGAAGTCTGTTCAGCCAGTCGAACCCATGCAATAACATTAACAAGTTGTTGCAGAGTAGGCTATTAGTAATGTGATTTGAGCAGTCCCTGTGTGTGGCTGATTCACCAGAGTTGACAACTAGGATCACAAGGTAAGGGGAAAACCACTTTTACTAGTTTGCTGCGCGAGCATGCTTCATAGGGTGCATTGTTGTCTGACTTTGTTGTAGTGTGCCACGGAATTAGTGACTGGATAATCCCTTTTCTGCAACAAAGGATTTCTGGTAAATAGCACTGAGCTGGCTGCACAAGAAATAGGGTCTGATGTAGAATGCAAACTTGGTCTCAAAACCAAGGGAGTTGTCTACGTAGACAACATTTCTTGGACATCATATGCATGCTTGGATCATTCAAACGAACGTCCGAACACGATGGGGGCGTTCACATTATGGAAAGCCAAGCAATTCAAAAATAGTGAATTTTATAGCGAACAACAAGTTGTCAACGCGTGATCTCAGACGTCAATTTGACATACTTCTGAGCCATTTGGCCACTTGTCCAGTTTGAACGAGTGAGTGTCATAAGTTCCCATTGGCGGCTGAGCACTAGGGTTAAACCATTTCTGTAAGCTCATGGGGGTTACCTACCACTCAGACTCTATGCTACCACTATTTAACATGCTAAGGATCCTCTTATTTCTTTATCCTTTTCTTCCTTTTTTTGTGTAGCCTATAAAAAGGTTTTATCAATATTATTTATTACTTTCATCAAGATAAATCTGATAAACAAACACATTAGTGGACATTCTAGCTTTAACACCATTTATCAAACTGGAGTTTTCTAACATTAACAACATTAACAATTGTGTGGGGAAAATAAAGTTACAGCAGTGGGACTCGCTCATAATGCTGGTTTAGGATTGTGATTGATATCTGTCTTTGGAAAGCAACATGAACTTGTTTTTGAGCATTTTAATTTAATTTAGGGCTATGGCCAGCAGGGGGTACATTATCAGGTACACAGGTGATATTATCAATTTTGATGGAATTTACAGCCTTCCAAAGACTTTCAGGATTAAAGAGTTTGTAATTAGGTCAGGTAGTAATTTGATTTGGCTTTCCAAATGTGCCAACGTTCTAGGCCACCCTGAAAATTCCTATTAAAGCCATTTACCCGAGAAGTGTTTAGCTAATTAGTTAAAACACTTTATAACATTTAAGTAAAAACAACAATTCAAAGAAAAGTAGCTAATTATTGTTTCTTTCTAGAACCACACACATACAGTAATTTATATCTGCAATACCTGGAAATAGTCATGCAGAAAATAAGGGACATGAACGCTTTCAACTGTGCATTACAGATGCTCCACAATGATCACAGCAACAAGTAACCTGGATTGATACGGAGTAGCCTATTATACACAACAGCCAGAATTAATTTTATGATTGCTTTTGTGACAGTTTATATATGCTGGTTTAGCAATGTGACAGACTTGAAATGGCTTATTGACAGTATGAAAAGGCTAGGACTGAAGATGGGACTGATGTGATTCAACTGCAAACTGCTCTAGACTCCATGACTGGAAACAAATCACAGAAAGTTGATTATTATAAATGAAGGAATATTATGTATGATTGAATGACTATTATTATATAATACAATAATAAATCTGGTATAAGGCTTAGTTGAGGTGCTGGTGCTGGATAATTATAGACTTGAAAAAGGCTATGCAGATTATGCAGGACAGACATTTTCATTCATTAGGCCTATTTTGTATTTTATGCACATAGGCTACAGCACATTATATTACAATTTATTAATGTGGTTCAACAGTTTTAATTACACCCTGGCCCAAGATCATGCAAACGGTCTGATGGCTTCTTGTTAATAGCATCAGACTTCTCTCATTATTTGACAATAAAATCATGGGTCTGGCTGTCAATCTGTTAACTTCAATTTAACTTATTAACTGTAAGTTTAAGTTTCTCTAAATGACCGCTGCCATTATAGATTTCAAACATCTGTGATTAAAATTAAAATAAGTCAAGAATAGCTGCAGGAACCTTTTTTGTATATGTTTTACAAAGAACTACAAAGCCTAGTTATGAGCATTGAGATGACATGTAAGCCACTTTGCATCTGCTGTCTAGTAATTGACACAGGTCTGTCTAGCTGGTTGAGGCGCCAGGCAGATATTGTTTTTCGCTTTATTTATGAAAGACTTGATTTTCCTTTTCTCCTTTGTAATACAGAAAAATAGCAAGAAAACAAAAATGAAAAAGCCTGTTCTGAGAGAGAGAATAATAATGATAATAGTAGACTTTATTTACTATGGTTGATATCTAATATATATGATGTTTATGATATTTGAATTAATTGAAATTTGATTATGAAGTGGAGCAAACTGTTGCAGGCAGCATGATAGAGTTGTTGTATTGATACCCGAGGGGAAATTGGGTCATGTTACAGTTGCTCACATTTAAGAGAATATATATATATATATATATATATATATATATATATATATATATATATATATATATATATATATATATATAAGCATAAGTGAAATAAATACAATTAAATGAAAAATAAGAGATAAGTGCAAAAATAGTCTACATAAAATTATAGTTGAAAATACACAGTAGAAAATATACATCACACTACTGCAGTATAAATATACATCAGAGTATTGCACAGTTTAATTATTGCACAGTTATAAGTTAAATGATTGTACTATTAAAGTATTGTACAGTTGAAGTTATAAATTATGAGGTTATGGGCCAGACTATTAGCTCAGAGTGTCTGACACACAGAGGGAGGAGTTGAAAAGTTTGATGGCCACAGGCAAGAATGACTTCCTGTGGCACTCTGTGGGGCATCTCGGTGGAACAAGTCTTGCACTGTAATACACTCCTGTGCTTGACCAGCACGTCAATTAAAATGGTCTGTATCCTAAACCAACATTGAGCGAGTCCCACTGCTGTGACTTTATTTTTCCCACACAATTGTTAATGTTGTTAATGTTAGAAAACTAAAGTTTGATAAATGGTGTTAAAGCTAGAATGTCCACTAATGTGTTTATCAGATTTATCTTGATGAAAGTAATAAATAATATTGATAAAACCTTTTTATAGGCTACACAAAAAAGGAAGAAAAGGATAAAGAAATAAGAGGATCCTTAGCATGTTAAATAGTGGTAGCATAGAGTCTATGAGTGGTAGGTAACCCCCATGAGCTTACAGAAATGATTTAACCCTAGTGCTCAGCAGCCAATGGGAACTTATGACACTCATAAGTGAGTGGTGGTGGCGTAGTGGACTAAAGCACTGAACTGGTAAGCAAAAGGTTGTTGGTTCAATCCCCACAGCCACCACCATTGTGTCCTTGAGCAAGGCACTTAACTCCAGGTTGCTCCAGGGGGATTGTCCCTGTAATAAGGGCACTGTAATTCGCTTTGGATAAAAGCGTCTGCCAAATGCATAAATGTAAATGTAAAATGTAAAGTATGTCAAATTGACGTCTGAGATCACACGTTGTTAATGTGTTGTCAACGTGCTGTTTGCGCATTGTTTACGCATTGATTTTCATGCTTAAATGCGTTGACAACACGTTAACAACACGCTGTCAACACGTTGTTCACGTGTTAAAAATCTCGTGTTTTTGAACTGCCTGGCGTTCCATATCACACAGGACATTTTAATCCCCTGCCACACGTCAGCAAGACCAAGGAGCTTGTGGTGGACTTCAGGAGAAAAGACAGAAAACACAGTCCCATCACCATCAATAGAGCACCAGTGGGGAGACTCAGCAGCTTCAAGTTCCTGGGTGTCCACATCACTGAGGAACTTACATGGTCTGTCCACACTGAGGCTGTTGTGAAGAAGGCTCATCAGCGCCTCTTCTTCCTGAGACAGCTGAGGAAGTTTGGAATGAACCGCCACATCCTCACACGGTTCTACACCTGCACTGTGGAGAGCATCCTGACTGGCTGAATCACTGTCTGGTACGGCAATAGCACTGCCCTCAACCGCAAAGCCCTGCAAAGGGTGGTGCGAACTGCCAGACACATCATCGGAGGTGATCATCCTTCCCTCAAGGACATATATACCAGGCAGTGTGTGAAAAAAGCTTGGAGGATCATCAGAGACTCTAGCCACCCGAGCCATGGGCTGTTCTCACTGCTACCATCAGGCAGGCGGTATCGCAGCATCAGGACCTGCACCAGCTGACTTCACGACAGCTTCTTCCCCCAAGCAATCAGACTTTTGAACTCTTGATCTCTCACGATCAATATACAACAGCACTGCACTTTATTAGCCTCCGACTGGACTCACATTTTATACTTCTTAATAACACACTGGCAGCTGACTTATTGATTACATGATTTATTGAAGACTGTTATTGTATACAGTCTTCTTAATTTATGTTATGTATATTGTATATTATTAGGTGTATATTGTGTTGTGTAACAAGATGTGTAAACTGTGTTATGTGTAAATCAGATGTTTATTGTAATTGTCATACTGCTATGTTGCTTGGAACCGCACCCAAGACTTTCACCCACTTTTGCACTTGTGTATATGGTTGAGTGACAATAAAGGGATTTGATTTGATTTGAGGACGCATTGTTGCATTTCGTCTGTGTTATTTTGTAATTACACGTATCAGATAGATGTGTTTGGCTGTTGCGTCATGCCTCACTATTTTTTTAACAGTTATAGTAAGGCCATAACGACCATAACATTAAAATACACACAATTTCAAAAGACGTTAACATGATTTTAGTGTTATAAAATCTCTGTTCTGCATGATTACAGGTTTACCGGCATTACAGTTGCAGTCATGCAGTTGTAATATTGCTTGTAACTTTTCACAGATAAGGTTAATAGGCGAATTTATCCCACTAACATCATGTTAACACAACAAAAGACTTCGCTTTAAAGGACATGCCTTTTATGACTGTGGATCAAGTTAAAGGAAAAGTTCACCCAAAAATGAAAATTCTCTCATCATTTACCCACCCTTATGCCGTCCCAGATGTGTGTGACTGACTTTCTTCTGCTGAATACAAATGAAGATTTGGAAGTGAAAGTGGACATTTATAGTAAAAAAAAAAAGACTTAAATATTGAAAATCACTGTAGTATGGATTACTTTTAATGTGTGTTTTTTTTTTTTTTTTTAAGCTTCAAAGTTCTGGCCACCATTCACTTGTGTTGAATGGACCAACAGAGCTGATATATTCTTTGAAAAATCTTCAATTGTGTTAAGCAGAGGATGGCATGAGGGTGAGTAAATGAATAGAGAATTTTCATTCTTGGGTGAACTATTCCTTTAATAGTTTAACTTTTAAAAACCAGTCTCGAGACCCCTGCTTTCTGTTCCTTTGCACTCCATCCACCTGTTTTTGAATGCAAGAACTAATCCTGTGGGTATGCCCCCTAAGATGGCCAAAATGTTGTCTAGGTAGACAGCTCACTTGGTTTTGAAAGGGGAATTTTCACTCACTTCTCAGCTCTTGAGCTTGTGCCTCTTCTGCATTCATCCGTAGTTTAAGGACCAGTGCGATTAGGTAACCAAACTTGACGTTACAAGCCTATTAAATGTGTTACCTTGTCAACTGCTAAAAATGTTGCCTGAGAAACTATGCGTCAGCCTTTGGTCTTATTTTTATATAGGTAATGTGATGACATTCATGTGCGTTCATTGCAGCCAGTTTTTTTTTCAACAAAGTGGCCTGTTTCTACTTGGAAAAACTACTGGTTTGCCCGAATGCAATATAAGCATGCATGAATGTTACTTTTTATAACATAACTTGGTATTGTTGCTATTTCTCCACAGTGACAATGCAAACTTAATAAGATAGGTTATTGTGCATTTCCATTTAGAATTCACAAAGAGACCACTGATTCATTTGAAATAATTCTACTTATAATGAAGTGAGTTTACCTCTATAAAACAATGCAGAATCATTGGCTGCATTTACACTGCAATGCTTTATGCACAGATCTGATCTTTTGACCGTATCCGATTTTTAATTTTTTGTCCCGCCTGTTTATATTCACGTAAGCCATAAACAACTGTGTAAATGTTTACATGAATTACCCGCCAAGAAGCACTTGGCTAATTATCTAATAACTATTTATCCTGGGTAAACCTTTATTCCAAATATAAGTTTACATGCTCCATACAGGTACAGTATCTGAAACATGCTTGCTCACTTCATAAACACATATGCTATAGATGACTCAATAACTACGTTTCCATCCAAGGATTTTTTGCGGAAAAAATTTTAGCGCATCAAAGTAAAGCTGATGGAAATGCAAATTATTGCTAAAATTTCACAAATGTCAACATATTTTTCCATTTAACTCTAGTGCATAAACTCTTATGTCGATACTTCAAATATCACGAAAACTGGTTTGGAAACACTTTTTGGTCAAGAAAATTGGCATTAACGCAAGAATGTAGTGTCACATGACAGAGTTTACCGCAATCGTTAGCCTGTGGTAATCATGACGACAAGATATACATCTTTGAAAGCCAATTTATTGTACGTGATTATGGATTGATCTTAATGGCATATAGATGTGTTTGCAGCATCAGATCTGTGTTATGACACTTCCAGGAGTGCCAACACAAATATCTCTTACCATGCTCATCGACAAGTGCACGGAGAACAAATGAATGGCTACTCTTTGTGATTAATTTAATCATGGTAGACATCCGTTTATTTATTAAAGTTGCTTTTACACACCATTCAAAATAATAGTCGGCAGTCACGGAATTAGTCCACAATACAAAAAACATATCATTTCTGTGCACAAAGATGTTTTAAATTAAAAATAAATACACAACACTAGGAGAAAAGCATCAGTGTGCTTTTTTGGAACACTAACAGCCCGATTCTATAAATTGTTTAGCTTACTTTTGAAAAAATGGCGGCAAAATTCCCTGTATTAAATTATATAAATTACCAAACAAAAAAAAAAAAGTATATTTTTAGACCTATATATACCTTTTCTTTACACAAACTTAAATTAGCCTTACCCTGTTCTGTAGACAAAAAAGTCATCTGAATGACATTCTCAGAATGTTCTTCACTTTTTTTCAAGACTAAACTATCAGAACTATTCGTCCAATGCTGAGTTCACTTTCAGAAAACGAGCTTTTGAACATTTTAAAATGTTTAAATATTTTAAATCTAACCCTCTACCTCGGATCGCATTTGCTGAGCTTCTTCAGAAAATGTAAATTGCATTATGACTAAAATTAATTTTAGATGACAATCAAGTTCAGTTGGTCGTTAAAAGTTGCTGGCAATGCTTTAGATGATTGTTCAAAATAGCCTATTGAATATCAGGAATGTATCATATGTAAACCCTGATATTACACCGCATACATTTTTTTTTTTTTTTTTTTAATAGCTGTGCACACAGCATATACACATCGATGGATGGTCCTTATACGAAGGCCGAAAGTTTCCCCACAACTTGGTGCAGGTTGCCAGCTTGAACAGGGCCATGATGATTGGCTTTCGGGTCGGAACCGGTGGCAACCTGTGATAGGCGCAACATCAGGATCAATATTACAGTCCTATCAGAAGGGCAACTGTTCCCTTTTGATTGCAATTCCTCCTCTTCTGATTGCATTTATTTGTGAAATTAAAATGACAGTAAGCTGGTTAATTTCAATGAATCGTCTCAATACTCTCCCCATTTACCAAAACATCGGACGAAAAAAATTAGGGACATCTGGGAGGCGAATTAGCGATAAACACACATTTCTGTATGGAAACGGCTTAAGGGCAGATTTCTTTTGCGCTAAACCAAAACTTATGCGACAAAGTGTTTTTTTAGGCATGACGACATCACGCACACCATTTTTATTGATTAAAAGGCCATTTGAATGGAAACAGGCAGAAGACGGCAAATTTAGCAAAATTTGTTTTACGCATTTGCACTTAGTCGATAACAAAATAGAACGAAAAGTGGATGGAAACTAGGCTAATGAGTCATACAGTTGAGATAAAGAACTGCTCTCAGGCTGTGACTGGGTTTTTTGGCAGTATGCTGACATATCCATTTGTGTACCACGTCGGGTTCCACTTCTGTCAGCCAAGAACAGAAAGCTGAGGCTGCAGTGGGCCTACCATCTGTGTACCTCAGCAGAGATCGAGATTCATCAGACCAGGCTATGTTTTTCCAGTCTTTAACTGTCCAGTTTTTGTTAGCTTGTGCCCACTGCAGCCTCTGCTTTCTGTTCATTTCTGAAAGAAGTGGATCCCGACGTGATCTTTTGCTGTTGTAGCTCATCCTCCTCAAGGTTTGACATGTTGTGCATTCTGAGATGCTATTCTGCTCACTACAATTGTACAGAGGGGTTATTTGAGTTTCCGTATCATTACTGTCAGCTCTAACCTGTCTGGCCATTCTCCGTTGACCTCTCTCATCAACAAGGCGTTTCCTTCTGCAGAACTGCCACTCACTGAATGTTTTTTGTTTTTGGCACCATTCTGAGTAAATTCTAGAGACTGTTGTGTGTGAAAATCCCAGGAGATCAGCAGTTACAGAAATGGTGGTCATTCCACCACAATGGATTGAAACTCCTGAAGAGAAACAGTAAAGTATCTTATAGCAGTAGTAACTAGCATGCGGCAACCGACTACATATGTGCCCACAGTCAAATAAAGTATACTTTGAAAGGCTAGCGTTCGTGTCAAAAACGAACTATACTTCAGGCTTCACGGGGCTTTCACCTGTTTGTATATGGATCTATGCATAGAGATATAATTTCTTTACGTCTTTTGTAATGTGTTCTCGCTGCAAAATGCTTACTTGACATTTCAAAATTGCTTGACACCTTGTACCTCCAGAATAACCTTGTTATACATACACAGATGTAAACAAAAACTCTGTTTCAGTGGATTTTAATGTCAGAAATACAAGGAGAATTTGATACAAGTGTTTAGATGCTGGTCAGATGTCCAGATATCTGATATGTATCTGATTTAAAACCATACTTGGAAGTGGCTCAGATCAGATGCGAGAGAATCCCATTTTGTGCAGTTTTTCACCCAAAAATCTTTTTTTTTTTTTTTTTTTTTTTTTTTTTTTTTGTTTAACTAAATGCAGCCTTTCTCTTAGTTAGTTGTTATAAATGGTAAGAAGAGTCATAAGTTTCAGTCTGTAAAGTTTCATTAATACATGAGATATTGGGCTCTATTTTCCTGACAGTGCTAGGTGCAGTGCTACACGCAAATACAACCTTGTGCTGCGTTTTATCAAATTTTTGTGAAAGCGCTAATTTGAAGTGCAATTTTCTTACCTGTGCAATGTGCAAGTTGGCTTGGTTGGGATTACTTGCGCTATCTTTGGGCTTATGTGTGCAAATTGTGGGTGTGTTGTATGGTAATGAAGTGGCGCAAATCGCAATTTGCTGTTTTCCTGAGAAATAGGTCATTGCACTAAGACGTCCTAGAGCACCATCTATTCTCGGCGTAAAGTCTAAACTCAGTTCCAGCTTAATTTCTCCCCATAGCTCCACACACCGTCTGACTGTTGTGACACATTAAATCACGTATACTTAAATTTTTATTGTATCTTAGTTCGTTGTTTAATTCGTTTTTACATCTGTTTTTACATCAGTCTGAACAGCGAGTCAGAATTACTACTTCAATGACTCTTTAAAATGGACACCTTAATATTTATACACTTAATTCATACACGTTTAAAACACCGGCATATTCATCTGAATTACAGAATGTCTAAAGTGTAAATTCCTGAATGCTTAATTATTTGCCAATAACTCACCCTCCAGTGGCCGCCGTGTCATGCTTTGAGTGCTGAGCAAGCACTCATTTATTAGAGTAGCAGTGTATGTATGTGTGATTGTGTGTGCAGCAATTAAAAAAAGATAATTGAGACAATACCACACGCTTTGCATGATCACAGATTTAAGATGAAGATCGGCCAATTTAGATCGGCGGCAGATTGATTGCTGCACCACTTCTTTGCATGTGCTATTTTGCCGACCCACTATCACCTAAGACTTAGTGCATGCTTGCACGAAATTACCAAATCTTCGTGGCCATGTCCACTGACTTTGTGTTTATGATATGTCACATAGCACTGCGCTTAAGATGTAGCAGTCTTAAAATAGGGCCCATTGTCTCAATTATGGGACTGCAATAAGAATAATGCTACATTGTGTTAAAATGCATAATAAGAATTAATAATTTATCTAAATAAATAATTTGGTTATGTATGCACATAACAGATAACACTATGTAACACAATTTTTGTTCCTGTGTAGTAAGTGTTATTTCCTAATTGCTTATGCCTCAAAAGTATAGAAAATGGCTATTATTCCCCACAAACTTTGCTTTTGTGACCAGGACAGTGATATTTTGAAATTTACCTATTTCCAGTGAGAAAACGGGCGAATGTGTCTTCGTTTACATAAAGTCAGAAAAAAACAACATATGAATCCAAAATCCTCCTTTATCTGTGGTCCGACGAAGACACCGGCTTTGACCTTTGCCTCAGACAGCTTAGGGAAGAGGTCTTGAAGGTACTGGAAGGCTGCTGACTCCTTATCTAGAGCTCAGACAAATTGTTTCTTAAAGCCCAATTTGATGTGCAGTGGTGGCTTCAGCACCTTCCGGGGGTCCACCAGTGGCTCCCACTTGAAGTTGTTCCTTTCCGCAGAGAACTCGGTCCGCTGTGACCAATCCCGCCTGTGGTAGTGTGCCTTGGTGTCCCTGCTGTCTCAAAGGCAAAGATAGCAGAGAAACTTGGTAAAGCCGCCTTGGAGACCCATCAGGAATGCCACCATTTTGAAGTCTCCTATGACCTCCCAGCCATACTCCTCATACTTCAAGGTCTTGATGCTGTTGTAATCCTCTTTGAGGTGCACCGAGTGAGCCAGGGGAAGAGACGGATACTTGTTACCATTATGGACCAGCACGGCTTTGAATATTACTTTAGTATAAATACATGTTAATTTGGATTCATATGTTGTTTTTTTCTGACGTTATGTGAACGAAAAGACACATTCAGCCGTTTTCTCATTGGAAATAGGTAAATTTCAAAATATCACTGTCCTGGTCACAAAAGCAAAGTTTGTGGGGAATAATAGCCATTTTCTATACTTCTGAGGCATAAGCAATTAGGAAATAACACTTACTACCCAGGAAAAAAAAAAAAAAAAACATTTGTTACACAGTGTAATATATACACTTGCGGCCAAAAGTTTGGAATAATGTGTAGATTTTGCTCTTATGGAAAGAAATTGGTACTTTTCACCAAAGTGGAATTCAACTGATCACAATGTATAGTCAGGACATTAATAACGTGAAAAATTACTATTACAGTTTGAATTTTTTTTTTCAGAACTTCTTAAACTACTTCAAAGAGTTCTCATCAAAATAATCCTCCACGTGCAGCAATGACAGCTTTGCAGATCCTTGACATTCTAGCTGTCAGTTTGTCCAGATACTCGGGTGACACTTCACCCCACGCTTCCTGTAGCACTTGCCACAGATGTAACTGTCTTGTCGGGCACTTCTCACACACCTTACAGTCTAGCTGATCCCACAAAAGCTCAGTGGGGTTAAGATCTATAACACTCTATCCAATTATCTGTTGTCCAATGTCTGTGTTTTTTTGTCCACTTTAACCTTTACTTTTTGATCTTCTGTTTCAAAAGTGGCTTTTTCTTTGCAATTCTTCGCATAAGGCCTGCACTCCTGAGTCTCCTCTTTACTGTTGTACATGAAACTGGTGTTGAGCAGGTAGAATTCAATGAAGCTGTCAGCTGAGGACATGTGAGGCGTCTGTTTCTCAAACTAGAGACTCTGATGTACTTATCCTCTTGTTTAGTTGTACATCTGGCCTTCCACATCTCTTTCTGTCCTTGTTAGAGCCAGTTGTCCTTCATCTTTGAAGACTGTAGTGTACACCTTTGTATGAAATCTTCAGTTTTTTGGCAATTTCAAGCATTGTATAGCCTTCATTCCTCAAAACAATGATTGACTGACGAGTTTCTAGAGAAAGCTGTTTCTTTTTTGTCATTTTTGACCTAATATTGACCTTAAGACATGCCAGTCTGTTGCATACTGTGGCAACTCAAAAACAAACACAAAGACAATGTTAAGCTTCATTTAACGAACCAAATAGCTTTCAGCTGTGTTTGATATAATGGCAAGTGATTTTCTAGTACCAAATTAGCAATTTAGCATGATTACTCATGCTAAAATTCATATTTGATCAAATATGACTTTTTATAAATAGTGATGGTGCTGTTTATTACATCAGTAATGTCCTGACTATGCATGTGTGATCACTTGAATGCCACTTTGGTGAATTATAGTACCAATTTCCTTCCGAAATAGCAAAATCTGTACATTATTCCAAACTTTTGGCCATCAGTGTAAACTTTGCATTACTAAGCATTACAATGACTCAGTTGGGACATTTAGATTTCTAAGGTTATAGACAAAAATTTTAATGGTCAATATAAATACTGTATATTTTCATATTTCAGCACAATCATCAGGTAGAGTGTATTGCTTCAATTTATGCAGTTTCTCTTTTGTTTTCATGCAGACATGTTTCCCATTTAACAAATTTATGCACACTTATGCTTGAATTCACTGTTTCAAGTGGCAGATTATTTATTTATTTAAATGGGGATTTGGTTGCTAATGCTATGCATGCCTAGACAACACTTCAGACCTCCATGATTTATGAAGGTACAAGTTAATGGCACGCTTATTGATTTTAAAGTTAATATTTGGGTGCTGATGTGAACTATGGGGGGAATCACCTTAAAATGCCTCTATCATTGTGAAACTGAGCTAGTACATTTTCACACCCTCTGTAGGATTGTGTGCAACTGTACAGCTTCTGCTCTTACTCACTCTCACTCTTTCTCTCTCTGCACAAACCAGAAACAATGATTTGTGGAAATGTGCACACTTTCCCCCAACTCCTTAACTTTCTCACATATGTGCAGGGTTGGGAGGGTTACTTTTGAAATGTATTCCACTACAGATTACAGAATACATGCTGTAAAATGTCATTTGTAACATATTTCTTTAGATTACTCAAGGTCAGTAACGTATTCTAAATACTTTGGATTACTTCTTCAGCACTGGTAGATTTTTTTCACTTGTTTTAACTATAAAAACTCTGCCAGTACAGTAAGACAAAACTCACATGTTAAAAATACAGTCTCTGAAAAACCTAAATATCTTATGCAGTGTTGTTTCTAAAACAAGATAAATCAAATTGATCTTGTTTTAAGGATTTTTAGATATTTTTACAGAAAAACAATACAAAAATTATCAAGAATAAGATTTTTGCCCTAATATCAAAGGTTTTACTAGAAAAAAAAGAAAAAAAAAGAAAATATGATCCAACGTGAATTTTGTTTTGATAAAAAAATATGATCGTGTCTGGTAACGTGCATGTAAAATGGCTAGAAATAGCATATTAGCTTGGCGTAAAGCTGACAATTTGCACAAGGTTTATTTCTATTTAACTTACTTCAGACTTCTCTATGTGCTCGTATGAATGTAACACATCATAAGAAAGTGTTTCACCGCTGTTCAAATGCACTTTGGATCGCATCATTTATATGGATAAATGTTTTCCATCTGAAAGGACTAAATATTAAATGAAACAATTGACAATAAAATGCAAAGTAATCTCTTCAGTAATCAAAATACTTTTTGAATGTGTCTGTATTCTAATTACTAATGATTTAAATTGTAACTGTAGTGGAATACAGTTACTTATATTTTGTATTTTAAATACGTAATCCCGTTACATGTATTTCGTTACTCCCCAATCCTGCGTATGTGTTAGGAGTGTAATGGTTCTAATTTATCACGGTTTAAGGGTCACAGTTTTGGCATGGTTCAGTATTTGCTTTGTTAAAAAAAAAAAATATATATATATATATATATTACTGCCAAATCCAAAGAATAGTCTATTTGGTAAACCACTTCAACAGGTTTGCCCTTAAATAACAATCATTGCTTTACAACAGTAACCATAGTTTAACCACGGCATTTGTAGTAAAGTCATAGTAACCACAATATAAACATGGTTACTGTCATGGTTACAATATATAGTAAAATCATGGTTGTTTTATAGAAACTACAGTATTACTGTTATAAAACCATGGTTAATTGTATCAGAACCATGATTTCTGCTCAGAAAACCATGGTGACAGCACTCATGGTTGCTACAGTATTATTAGAGTAAAACCATGGTTAATATTTACTCAACTAAAAAACCCCAATATTTTCTCTAATTACTAAATCAAAATTTGAACTTAATACCTGCACTAATACGCTACATACATCAGCATAAAGTGCACTTCAAACTCATCTCAACATATTCAATATTTGGAAGCTGTACATCACTATAAAAGGAATAACCTTGCTATTAAAATGCATACGAGAAGGGATGTTGTGATAATGCTGCTTGAGTATTTTAATCATATGTGGAAATCCCACATTAACACCCCAAGCACTTTAGTTATTGTGTCATGTCTGTCAGAATTAGCACCTGAGTGCCTGCTTAAAAATGGAAGGGAGTGTGTGCAGTTTTGGCTCACCTGCGGCTCTTTCCCTGGGTGATGTTGGCGAAAATGATTAATCATGTATCAATGTATTAGTATAACGGCATCTTAATGCCATTAATCAAAGCGCATTATTGATGTTCGTGATAGCATACAGCCGTGCAAGGAAACAGGAAGAACTTGTGTGCACGTTTTAAACAAACCCTCATGCGCACTATTGACATGTATTACCAGTATACAGCACTCGTGTCGAGCGACGCCTGCAAACAGTGCCTGTTTTGTAAATGTCTTTTGAACATCGCTGTTGTAATTAACTGCAAAAAGAAAATGTTCATAGAAAGGAGAAACGCATGGGGCTTCTCTATCAGCGTTTCGTTTTCTCCACTTGCCATTTTCAACTGCACACAACGCTTGCAAAACAGTGATGTCATCAAGGTGACCCACGTAAAACACAGTTGGAGCATATCCATTCAGGTGCATTAGCGGAGGTTGTAACTGCTTTGTTTGATGCTTTGTTTTCTTGACCAAAACTTGTGCTCGAGATGCGTCGTTAAACGTGAGGTGAACTGACCATGGTGCCGATGCTTCCCGAACCGTGGGTGGCGAACCGTACGGTTCGTTTTTTTTTTTTTAACAAGAACCGTTACACCCCTAATATTTGTCATGTTGGTTGCTAAGATTAATCAGTTATTTCCTGTGCAAACATTGCATCATGAACAGACTACCCTGAATGCGATATGTGTTCAAAATACTTTTAGCTCCCCAGCCCTAAACAATCCACCTTTCCCTTTCAAATCCTTTCTTTAGGGCCCCATTCATGAAATTTCTGAAACAGCCATTTTAGCTGAACACCACATTAACCCTTTTGCACGTACGATCAAACCGGTTTGATTACACAAGGATGGGATCAGATGCGTATGATCAAACCAGTGTGATCTGCATTCGTGCTGCTGTTTACAAGCAAAAGAGGGACTGAACCAATTGTCATGATGAACCAGCTGCTCAAATAGTCTTTTCAGCATCACAGTATATTTATTTGTATATGACAAATTAACTTTCAAACAATCGCTAAATAAAAGTATAAAGCTGTTACCATCAGAGCGCACTGTTTTGATGCAGCGCTGCGGCCATGTTTTTTGACGTCAAAGAATATACAAACTAGTCAGTCCACTCGAGCCTTCTTCCATTCCGTCCGTCACAACCACTTCCGGCTGGGAAAGTGGAAGGGCTAGTTTTTTAGAACCTTCTATGCTTCTCCTTTTGTATGCTTCTATGAAGAGATGACTCCGAATCCCATCTTGCATTGCAAAAAAAATATGGCGGCGCGCATAGCCTGCAAGCGCAATCGCATCTAATCTATCATAATCAATCATTATAAATATCTAAAAACTACATTTATATTTTATATATAATCTGACCTTCAGTGCAACTGCTGTGATATAATCTGTCCTTCAGTGCATCTGATGTGAAGTGTAAGGTAAGATTTGTTGTAATTATAGCATGCATTAAAGAACTCGTGCTGGGAGATCCGCCATTACAGGAGAAACTCACGTGCAAAAAGATAAAACCGCAAGTGCTGACTTTGATGGCTAACCATAATATTTTTGACCATTTTCTCTTCAGGTTGTCTCCTATGAATGAGCAAAAAGCTAACCAAAAGCCTTCTCAACCCAACTTGATGTCCCAGGATCTGAGCAATTAGCATTGAAGCAAAAAGCAAATAGACATGCTTGAGCCACACCGTACTCCAAGTTATTTCTGCATAAGAGATGCTGCAGTTTTGTTTTTTAAAGCTCACCTGTATTCCTACCATGTTGAGTAGGTTTGGATGACCGTTAACTTGCATAAAACTTGTCAAGGGCCAGAGTGATACTCCAAGACATTTCATTATACCAGAGGGAACTTTGTGTGGTTTGGGTGTTTGAACTATTGTTTACTTCCTTACCACCCACTCCAACCATCCCATGTATCTTTATTCATGAAAGTCATGAGTTTGCAGCCTCAACAGAAACCGAACTCAAAGAGGACCGGAAAGCGCATCACTTTCTTTAACGATCAGGGTGTGGCAATGAAAGAGGCCTCTCAGCATTCAGAGGCCTCGCCATACTATGGCATTGGGGTCACTCCCTCTGGGCCAGGCCATTATGACGGTAGGGGTGTGGAAAGCTCCAATGCAGAAGCACCACATATGTACCTCAATTCTGTCATTTTTAGCCCAGAGAAGGGTGATCAAAGCCGTGGGCACTACCAACAGACGATGCCCATGAAGTGGGCACATCAAGACCCATCTTTGCAGCCTCAGCAGAGACCAAACAATTGGTCACAAGGTGTGACAGCTTGGCCCCAGAACTTTGCCCCTTACTTTGGGTCGCAGACTGTTTTTGCAAAGCAGATTCATGAGAGCATGGCAATACAACAACAGCAGCAGCAACCTGAGCCATCTACCATTAGGGCAACTGAAAAACAGGGGGCTAATATGAGCGAAGAGGGCTTCAAGGATTCCCCCAAAACCAGCCGGAGCATGGAGTGGAAGCAGCTGCAAAATTTTCAGCAGACGCAAAAGCCTGGAATGTTGAATCCACAGCAGCACGGACAATCCACCACTGAGAATTCTGTGCTGCAACCCTTTCAGTTAGCTTTTGGACAGCCCAAGCAGAACTTGGTAGCAGGTTACTATCAGGTCGTTCAGGGCAATCGGACCTTGCCAAATTTGAATTACAGTACACAGATGAATTCCCAACATCACTTTCAACAACTGCAGCAACAGGAGCAACAGCAAAAACTTCAGATGCGGCGACAGATAATGCTTCAGCAGCAGCAGCAACAACAACTGGAACGGCAGATACAGCAACAGGAGCTTCAGCGTCAAAAACTGCCTCGGCAAGCACCACAATCACAGCCATTACAGCCACAAACACAGCAAATACAGCCTCCACAACAGCAAGTGCAACAACAGCATATGCAACAAATCCAACAGCAACTGGACTTGATGCAACAGCAACAAAAATCTGAACAACCTCATCAGAGCCAACATGTAGTGGACAATTACTCTGATGGGCAGAAGCTACATGCCCCCTCACTTGATCAGCATCATCCTCTGTTAAAAGGACAGTCCCAAGAGACTACTGATCCTCTGTCAACACAGTGTCAGGATTCTGTACCCCCTACAGTTTCTCATCAATCCATCGAGACCCAACCGCCTGGGCCCCGAAGATCACGTCGGCTTTCTAAAGAGGGTGGAGGCCCTACCTCAGATAACCCGTTTGTCATGCCAACTGATCATCATACTCAAGGCTCTCAGAATGGAGCTTCTGAGACCAATGTCACACAAGACATCAGGGCCGCTCCAACAGGTGTAATCCAGAGCACACGGCGCAAGAGGAGGGTATCACAAGAGGTCAACCTGGAAACCTTGGCTCAGAAGGCTTCGGAAAGGGAATCCCTTCCCTCACGTAGTATTAAGGTAGGTCGGCTGACAGGCATTTTTAGTCAAGTATGTAAGAGAAAAGAAATGACTTTCAAGCAAGTATTAATTCATTGATATATTTAGCATTTCAAAGGTAAATACTCATCCTTAGCAGTTAATCTGTGTTCTTACACCGATTGTGCTTTAATAAGCTGACAACGTTTGGTAAACGCATTAAATGGTTTTCCTAGGGCTGTCACGATTATGAAATTTGGCTGAAGATTAATTGTACAACA
This sequence comes from Myxocyprinus asiaticus, assembly GCF_019703515.2. Lineage (NCBI taxonomy): Eukaryota > Metazoa > Chordata > Actinopteri > Cypriniformes > Catostomidae > Myxocyprinus > Myxocyprinus asiaticus. The sequence goes on from NC_059363.1 coordinate 30,086,390, forward strand.
AATAATTGCGATTTATGACGATTAATTGTCTTATTTTGGGCTATGACGATTAATTGTCTCTTTAAGGGCTTTCACGATTGTCATATAAATTGTCATATTTATTAAGGTGTGCTTTTTTTTCTGCATGTGTGCTTCATACACCTTAAGTCATTTTTACATTTTAATTGAAATGTATAAATCAGATAATAAAATAGGGATATGTGATTTCCTTTTAAGGCTTTAAAAACTTGTTTTAAATATCAAAATATTCCTAAATACTTAAAATACTCTTTTTGGTCAATTTTACATTTACACTTACATTTAAACTCATATATTTGATAAAATTTTAACTAAAAAAATGAAATAATGTTTATATATATTTTAATAGATTTATATTCTATTTGTTATTATATTATGCCATATTAAAACATTTCTTTCTTAATTTCTTCACTTTCACACATTATTTTAATGCTCTGATTAAACCCACATGCCCTTATTTGTCATGAAGCAAATCCTTTGAGATTTCGTTTCATTATTTCATCACACCACAGAAATAGAGTAAGCGTGCGTCTCTTCCTCTGTCGGTGCATGTATAAACTAGGAACATTTGCCATTAAACAGTCATTTAAAGTGAAACTGGAGCGCTTTGCGTTCACTATCACAGTTTATACTATATTTTCGCGGGAGTTTGGCACGTGCCTCTGCTGACAGTGCACACATCAGTGTGAGTCCACGGTAAGGCTTAGTGACGCTCAGACTCGGAGTTCAAATGAATGACACCCAAACGCACCGTTCATGGCACTTATACAGTATTATCGCTTAAAATTCCCTTATTTGGGCATTAAAATGTGATTGGAATTAGAATGCTTGATCAGACGGTTATTTAATAATCGTGACAGGCCTAGGCTTTCATTTATCTGGGTTAGGTCATAAAAGGTTTATGCAAAAACCGATTGAGAATAATCAGATTATTTCAAGTCTCATGTTGCGTTGTTGGATTTTTTTAATAAACTGGGTTTGAGTATTGGTGAACAGGTAAACAGGCTCACTGTGACATAATTAATAATGATCTTTTTCTCAAGGGAAGTTGACATTTTAATGATTGCTTAATGGAATAGTTCACCCCAGAATTAAAAATTCTCATTATTTACTCACCCTCATGATATCCCAGGTATGTATGACTTTCTTTCTTCTGCAGAACACATTTGAAGAAAAATAGAAAAATTTCTCAGCTCATTAGGTCCTTAAAATGCAAGTGAATGGAGATTTCTTTTTTGAAGCGCCATAAATCACAGACAGTCAGCATAAACGTCATCCATACGACTCCAGCGGTTAAATTAATGTCTTCTAAAGCGATACGCTCACTTTTGGTGTGAAAAAAGATCAATATTTAAGTAATTTTTAACTAGAAACCATTGCTTCCATAGGCTTCATGAGAGGGTGGAGTCCAAGCGGTCTCTCGTGTGACGTATTCCATTGCCATGATCCTAGGGGTGAGCGATATGACAAATTTTATATCACGATATTACTAATTTTATATCACAATAATGATATATATCACAATATAGTAAAATTTTTCAACAACACAAAAAACAAACAAAAAAAACAATAAAAATTGGTTTATATATTAAATAACCATATTGTAATGCCTATTTTTTTTTTTCAACTCCAGTTATTGAAATAAATACCTTATAAACGAAAACTACTTCCTCTTATATAATTTTCTCTTTATTTGGAACTTGACAAACATAGTCACCAGCTGTTAAATTAATGTCTTCTAAAGCAACTCGATCGCTTTTGGTGCAAAAAAGATAATTATTTAAGTACTTCTTTAAATCATGCTTCCAGTCAGGAGTGGTTCGCGCGTGTGACGTAATCACATTGGCATTTGAAACACGCAAGAACTGATGGACACAGCCGGAAGAGCAGCGCTGTTTACAACTGTGTATTAGGAATGCTGTACAGTAGCTTTGTTGGTTTTGGTTTAGATCTGTATTTATCTGTTTCTTTGCTAACAATGGTGTGTTTGTGTGCTTATCCTGGATGTCTCAACCGAGAAGAGAATGTGAGATTACTTCTGTATCATGAAGGGGTGTGCGATATACCAGTAGACATGATAAACTTGAAGAAATGTGGCAACCGGTATACATTTTGGATTATCGTCTGTATCGCGGTAATGCAAAATCGCCACTGCGTGCAAGAAATGTGTACTACGTACGCGGTACACATTCTGTCTGAGAAATGGAGGAGGAAGGAGGAGCGGCTTTATGTGAGACTTGGAGAACTGAAGAAACATGGTTTTTCAGGTACTGACCATTTTTCGGCGGCCGCCCAAGCTAAATTTCGGGCAAATTCAATGACATTAATCTTGCGCTCTGAATATGCTTCTCATCAGACACATGCAGCTGTTTCACGTGATTTTCGCGCTCGCTATATCTGAAGCATGAAGCCCCATACACGCATGCAGCGACTTCCAGCGACAAAGCGACACAATCCCATTAATTTTCATTGAGAGCTGCCGACTTCTGGTGACACGAGCGACCTCTGGTGAATAAATGAGGCCGTGGCAAGAGACTCGACAAAGTTAAGAAAAGTTTAACTTTATGCAAATGAGCAGCAAATTTTGGGAGTGACAACCAATAGAAGTGAAGACTGTATTCAGTAAAGCTCACATCACCCGTCTCTTTTGAGATAATGGAGTCGAGTGCAGGCAAGACAGGGGAGAAATAAAAGTTTCTGGGAGCGATTTCACTGTTCTATATGATTTGTCTGTAACCACATACATGGATATAATATAAAATTATGTGTGGAAAGGAAATTATTGGCAGTCTGAGGTTTGAGTCGTAGATTTTGTACATTAGATAGATCGCTAATTTGGTTAGTGTTAAATGCATTGAGCACTGCTGTAGTTTATGTAACAACACCCTCCACAGCAGTGGTGTAGTATCTTCCCAAATAGAACACTTAGCGTTTTTTTAATACACCGAAGCGTTCAACGTTTCATAGCTGATGGAAGTGACATTTCAAACCAAAGCGTTGTGTTGCCGCTAGCTTTAGCGTGCTATCCACCCTCAGTTCAACACTTATATTGCAATAATATACATATTCACACAGCATGGTATGATGGTAAAGCATTTAACTCATTTTTGTAAGGTGCTGTCTTCACAGAAGTTTCACTTTGTCATATTCTCCATTATTTACAGTTGTTTTGCCAGATCACCATCGTTGCTGGTAACTCCGTCCCTTCAGCTATGTAAGCCGCGTGCGCTGAGTGTATGAAGTGTCCCAACATTTCACACTCCGGTTTGACGGTTGAAAAATTCCATCATCCGGGTACTCGTAGTACACTTCTTTTTGTTGCATTTTCAGTGTAAACATACTACTCGCACTACTTGCTCTTCAAAATGAAGTAAAATAGTGCAGAAGTGTGCGGTTTGGGACACACCTAGAGACTAGCGACATCAGGTTGCTGGATGTGTGAACGGGGCTTGAAAGTGCTCACAAGTTCAGCAGGATTCTAGATTGGGCTCCACAGACACTTGCTCTACTCAACCCGGTTTCTCTCTATCGCGGCACATACTTCAAAACTTGTGTTACCTGTTTGATTTTGTACTGAGTTTTGAGTTTATTTTATCTTAAATTGCTATGGAGGAGGTCCTACATCTCAAAAAAAGAGAGCCTGACATTCTAACCAGCACTGATGAGGTAAACAGCTAAAACAATGTGTCATGCGCCAACAGTCATGTGCATCTGTCATGCAGATTTTTTTAAACCACACATCACCACATTGAATGATGTTAGATATTAGAAAAAAAAAAACTGCTTTGCTTTCAGATATTCAGATATTGTCTACAGAGATGACTTAAACTATTAAGAGCCTAATGAAGTGTTTTAGAATAATAATCCTATTCGACAACACGACAATCCTAGTCCACCCTATCATGAAGCCTAACGGAAGCGGTGGTTTATAGTTAAAAAGTACTTAAATATTGATATCTTTTTTCACACCAAAAGTGATCATTAATTTAACCACTGGAGTCATATCGGTGACGTTTATGCTGACTGTCTGTGAGTTTTGGAGCTTCAAAAGAAAATTCTCCATTCACTTGCATTTTAAGGACCTACTGAGCTGAGATATTTTTCTTAAAATGTGTTCTGGTGAAGAAAGAAAGTCATACATGCCTGGAATATCATGAGGGTGAGTAAAAAATTAGAGAATTGTAATTTTTGGGTTAACGATCCCTTTAACATGGTACAAAGAGGATGCTGTATCTGTTTTGAATGCTTACAGGTTCTGCAAGTTTCTCAGTTGTAAGGGGAGTTCAAAGATAGTAAAGAAAAGACGCTGACTGTAGCCATTAGATCACGTGATCTGTCGATTCATACAAAGGTTTTCCACACAATTACAATCACTATCTCATGGTTGACTAATTTTTATTTTGTTGTGTTATTGAGTTTAGTTTTTGTTTTGGAATAGGAGTTCATTTTCTGCCTGTGGACTAATGCTAATTGCTTGGTTTGTTTATTGTCATATTGCGCATGGATAATTAGTGCAACTAGCAATAAAGTATTAGTTTAAGGAGGGGACCTAAATGTTTTTGGTCCATGCTATTTAGTTCAGCCTGCTTTTCCTTGTTACGTAAACTTCCTTTGAAAAGGACAACAGCACTCCCTCAAGACAACTAACTGAAGAAAACAAAGAAAGGGTGTGTGAGTGCATATAGTGTTGATCTAGGGATCAGATGGCATACAGAACATAAAAAGAACAGTAGGTAAAGCAATTTTCGGTCAGATTATTCCATGTAATTTGACAGTAGTAGATATATGAGTCAGTGAGTTTTCTTTTTTTTTATTTTTTTGTCTCTTGGTGTTGATGGAAGTTGTTTTATGCCTCTAAACCTCCTTTACTTTAAACTTAGGCTTAAAAATAGATCTTGCTCAAGGGGGAGTGAGCTGCAAAGGGCTTCATGTACTAATCTGGATGCCTCAGCGGTGCCAGGAAGGCCAAAGTTTAGATAAGACAGTCCACATCTTCAGAGATTTCTCGATTTTCACTCAACTTTCAGCTAGACACATGGTGGTAGTGACGCATAGATTGCAATTGTTTTTTCGCAGTGTGTCAAAGTTTCAGTGGTTTTCATTTTCTTAGCTATGATGCTTAAACTTATTATTTAAGAGAAACAGGATTTGGAAACAAGGGTTTAGTGCTCTTCCCAGAATGCTTCTTTTCTGACTCAAACACCATTGGGGTTTTTTTTTTGTTGTTTTTTTTTGTTTTTTTAAAGAAGTTTTGAAATTTTCTGGCATTGTGAAATTGCGACAAGTGGCATTTTTGTCTGGCTCTTCAAGTTCCTGTTTTATGGAGCACTGTGGATTCAGTACAGTGAGCATTCCACTGAAGGAACCCCTTTTCTAATCATTAACAAACCCACAGGAGAGCTGGGTTATATTGGCCTAAGATCTTGTCCTATGGTGATATGCCATTGTTTTATTTACTCATGGCACAGATCAATACATAATGTACTGTATGCAGTCTGTTACTGACTGTAGGGCAAGACATTTCACCATGTAGCAGAACTAAGGTCTTAGCAGAGACAGTATAAGGTGGTGGAGATCGAAATATCATAGAAAAATAAATGGGAGAAATCATAACACTCAGTATGGTCGCTATAGGAATGGAAGTCCTGTCTTTCAGTTTAAAGAGCCAATTGTCTTTTTGATTAGAGGTATCATCTTGTTTGTTTACTCTTAATATGCGTTAGCTTGCCAGCCTGAAAATTTAATTTTTAGCATGATTTAAGCTAAAGAAAGAAGACCACTGTTGTCAGAAACTGCATTGCAGATTTGAAATATAATTTTGAAATAAGAGTTTGACAGACGGTTTAAGTCATTTCGGTCTTTCCTCATTTAAGCCTGGGGGTGTTACCAACATTCAGAGTGAACTATGATTTCACAAGTTTTTAAAAATGGTTTTGAGCTGACCTCATTTCCTGTGCTAATATAGTGTATCTTATCAGTTCTGAAGCACTCATTTCCCACTGTAACTACAGAAAGGGAGGAAGGATTGACTGCTGAGATTCAAGCTTTTTGTTTAACCTTTAATTTAAGTGTGTTAATCATTTGTGTTGTCAGCAAGAGCCACACAGATCCTGGAGTCCCCCTGTGGCCCCGTCAGGTCCAGGTCGAGGGGCAGATGAGGTGGATCAGGTGAGTGCCAAGCGTCCCAAAGATGAGAGCCTCATGCCACTGGTCATCCCAGTCTCTGTACCAGTGAGGCAGACTGATTCCTCGTCCCCAGATCACAAGCAGGCTTCTCTCTCAGCCAGTTGGCCATCGCGACCTTTGGGGTCTCACGAAATGAGTTGCTCTGAGTACAAGACCTCTGTGATTGTCACCCGGCGCCGCTCTCTGCGGAACTCTCTGTCTGAGAGCACAGGGCAGGTGAGTACATGACTGACCTATCCGATATGAAAACCATAATAATTGTCATTTTCTCTGCTCATGATCTCTCCCATTCTTTGTTTTAAATTTAAATGATGCGTTTGTGTACTTATCCTGGATGTCTCAACCGAGAGGAGAATGTGAGATTACTTCTGTATCATGTAGGGGTGGGCGATAATCGTTTGTATCGCGGTAACGCAAAATCACCACCGCGTGCAAGAAATGTGCACTACATACGCGGTACACATTCTTTCGGAGAAATGGAGGAGGAAGGCAGAGTGGAAAATGAGTGGGGATTATAATTCCCCAATAATCCGCATATTTCTGTGTCACAAAAACGTTGGAAGTTAGTAAAATTATTACTACACCAAAAGTGCATTCATTTCATTTACATTTTTGAAGCCGACCACAAAAGCAATTTAAGAAACTAAAAGTAACTTTACGACGCTAATCCAATTGAATATGAAATGACGTGTATTTGTGAATTTTTTTTATGCCTTTGGACAAAACCCTTCCAAAGACATTGCGACACATGGTTATATCACACAGAGATTGATAATTCAAATAATAATTGAAAAAAATGTGTTTGAGTTGGTTAGGTTGATGTTTTTGCCATGTGTCCTTAAAAATGAAATGATCTCTGTAGATCCAGTGGTTAAATGCTGAGGTAGACCGCTCCATCTCCACCTGGCTGGCTAGTAGCGAGGATCAGTTCTGAGTGCAATAGTCCTTTTTCACAGCAGCGCTCTCTTTGATTTTTGACGGGAATGATAACGAGGCTGTGAGGGATAGACCTGCAGTCTCCTCAATGGGTAGTACTGCATTTAAAAGTGTTTTAAAAGTGTTTTTGGATCGTTCTGCAGACAAAACATGAATAAGGTCTATACACACAACCTCCCCTTCTCTTCCGAAAATACTCAAAGACTTACTGAACGTACATATCAGCCATGTGCTGATTTAGAATAAAAAATTTAAAAGATTGAAAAAAGAGAATGATTAGGATGATCAATAAATTAACAATTTACTGCCGTTGCCTTGTTAATATGTAATCATGTAATCCATATAAAGTAACTTTAGTCTGATTACAAATATTTTAAAATGTAATTGAATCCAATTACAAGTACTTGATTTTTGTAACCTGATTACGTAATCCATATTACATGTAATCCTTTACTACCCAGCACTGTATATTACTGTAAGTTATGAGGATATAGTAATAAAGTTAATAATAATAATTTAAAAAATGGATCTTTAAAGAGGATGCAAATGTAAGTGTGTCTATTAGCATAAGAATGTGCAAAACATGCCTTAAATTTGGTCAAAAGGAATAATTTCCTAGTTTGCAGTTCTAACAACTTGTTTAACATGAAAGCTACTGTTTAATGTAATTTTATGTTTTTTGTTCTTTTAGAATCTAGATCTAAGCAGTGGCAACGGTATTTATTTTTTTTGTTCAAATTGTGCAGCCTTGTAGTAATTTTTTTTTCTAATAACAGAATAATCTTGGTTAATAATCGTGATTAAAATTTTAAGTAAAATAATCGTGATTATCATTTTCACCATTATCGTGCAGCCCTAATATATACGGATATTTTTAATGGTGCTACTTTACCACACTGACTGGATGCTGTATTTCATCTCTTTAAGGCACGGTCACACACAACTTCTCACGGTGAAATTCTGTGGGCGAATATGGCATGGGCGGACATCAAGCACATTTGAAACCAGCAAAAAATATAATTGTCAAGCAGCCTTGTTTTAATGCTGCACTATACTCAGCCAAACGTATTCTTTTCTTAAGTTAAAAAGAAACTCAATGCTAAAATGATATTCTTGTCCATTGTGAGTAATCAGTGCAGCTGTGTACGAATCACCGCCCACACAGAGGTCACCACCAAACCAAGCCACTTCCTATTGGTCAACGCGGTGATTTCGCCTGTCAGAGTTCACCAAACATGAACTCAAGGCGAAATCAAGGTGAAGAAATTCTTTGCCACCGGAAGTCCATTGCGTGAACATCACAAACGTGTGGATTCCCTTTGAGATGACTGTATTGGCCCGCAGAATTTCTCAGTGAGGATATATGTGTGACTGTGCCTTTAGAAAGTTTGACCAGTAAAAATCCTTTAAATTCATCCCCCTTAAAGGGATAGTTCACCCAAAAATGAAAATTCACATCATTTACTCACCCTCATGCCATCCCAGATGTGTATGACTTTCTTTCTTCTACAGAACACAAATTATGATTTTTAGAAAAACACATCAGCTATGTAGGTTCATACAATGCAAGTGAATGTTTTCCAAAATGTTGATGCTCCAGAAAGCACATAAATCAGCATAAAAGTAATCCATATGACTCCAGTGTTTTAATCCATATCTTCAGAAGTGATATTATAGGTGAGGTTGAGAAACAGATCAATATATGTCATTTGTTGCTTGAAATTCTTCTCCCTGCTCAGTAGGGGGCAGTATGCATGAAGAATGTGAATCACCAAAAACACAAGAAGAAGAATGTGAAAGTGATCTATTTCTCACCCACGCTTATCACTTCTAAAGATATTTATTTAACCACAGTCTTATGGATTATTTTTATGTGATTTTTGGAGCGTCAAAATTTGGCACCCATTCACTTGCATTGTAAAGACCAAAATAGCTGAGAAATTCATCTAAAATCTTCATTTGATTTCAGCAGATTAAAGAAAGTCATGCACATCTGGGATGGCGTGAGGGTGAGTAAATGTTGAGAGAATTTTCATTTTTGGGTGAACTATTCCTTTAAAGCACCGTCGCTACAGCCATACACATTAAAGGCCAACGTAGACTTCATTTTTCCACGTGATGCTACGTCTAATGCACCGTGCGCGACACACAAATGTTATCAGCACATTATTCTGGACTTTCTGCATGCAGCCGAGTTTTTGTAGACATGCAGACAGTGTGTGCTGTTGGCGCATGTATCTGGCATTGACTGTCGTAAAAGAGTATGACAAAGCAGTCGTAGTGCTTTTACTTAGAATGCGTCCATATGGGTTCGCAGTCAAAAGACTTGAGGATGAGAGCTCGACCATGCGTAAGACGCACTGGCACGCTGAAGTATTAAGTACACCAGCCCACCAAGACCAGCCTAATTGTACTGCACCCATGCTGGCAATTTAACGGAGTCATTTTTGACAGTGAAGCTTTTTCTCTCGTGATAAATCAGGTAATTTCAGTGTATATTTCTGAGTGAAAACATAGAGAACAATACACATTATGGAATACAAATAAAACAAATACTTAATATTTATGTATAGCTACAACTTAAATATAGTTAACTTATAATTAAGTAGCCTAATGCTATTTGCCTTGTGCCACAGTATCGAGGGAATCCTGTCTCTGAAGCACGTATTGCAGGGAAGCCTGGTTGATGGGCGTGTACCTGTGTTGCCATAGACAGGGTAGAGCAGAGCAGATCATTAGTGTGAGCAGTTCTGTAATGGCTTGTGTGAGATTTATGTGAACCCAGGCAGTGAACTCTTTCAGTTTACTTCGTCAGCCACCCAGGCGAAATTCTTTGCGCAGGAAACCTTGCTTTATGTAGTTTTGCACATCCCTTGGTTAGAGCGGTTTCCATACAGTTCAACTTGCTAACCTGTAATCTCTCATCTTCTACAGAATGGTGGAACAGAAAGTGGAAGCGACGCAGATGGCAAATCCAAAGCCAAACGACGGCCTCGTCCAGAACCCCTATTTATTCCTCCACCCAAACTTGGCACTTTCATCGCCCCACCAGTGTACTCTAGCATCACACCGTACCAGAGCCACCTACGGTCACCTGTCCGCTTGGTCGACAACCCCCTCAACATGCCGCCATACACTCCCCCGCCAATCCTCAGTCCTGTTCGAGAGGGCTCGGGTCTTTACTTTTCCACCTTCCTGTCGGTCGCTGCTGCAGCAGCAAATAGTCAAGGGCTGCCCCCACCTGCAACGCCAAAATCAGCCACCCGCAGCCTCCTGCGCTCCAGTGAGTTCCTTTCACTACTCTGTATTAGTATTGTGGCAACTCTAATTAACTACTTCAAATAGACGTCTGAGCATAATGATTTAGTTACGTAATGACAACCTGAACTACCTAACCTATCTGCTAGGAATACAAAGTAGATCAGTGATTATATTGATTGGCCAATATTTGCCTTTTATTTGAATTATCTGCATCAGTCTCATTAGGCTGATATTAGAAGATATAGAAGAAGATATAGATATAGTAGATATAGATGAATAATTCTAGGACAGGTTATATTAGTACTCAACAGTTGTCATTACTGTACATTTTATAATTAGTTTTGAAGCCTGATTTCAGCATTCAAAATTGTAGATTGAAATTTTAGTTAATGGCCAACACAAAAATAATTATTGGTTGTTGGTATCGGCCAAAAATTATGTTGGTGCATCCCTACTAATCACTTGGTTGTGTATTTGGGTTAGAAATTAGCTTAACCTTCAAAAAGAGTTTGTATTCATATTTAAGTCTATAAGAAAAACAGGGTGTAATTAGAGATACTTGTAATGCAAATCTTGATTAGGAGGACATTTATTAAGAAAGGCTTTTTACGTAGTTCCTTTTTGTTTGTATATGTACAGACAGCAGTGATATAACACCTCCAGTGCTCTCTGCTATGAGTGAGGCTACACCTGTCAGCATTGAGCCGTAAGTACACACACTATTACACATCACGCGTCAGAATTTTCTCTAATTAGCTAAGGCTTTTAGGCAATTTATCACATTTTTGGTTGATTCTGGGCTGTTTTAAGTTCAAGCTTTTTAACTCCAAACAGTGGCGCCTGCAGCTGTACGGCCGTACACACTCTGCGTACCATGAGAGCTCCAACTGACCTGAGAAACACTTACACTCAGACTATTTCACCAGTCATGAAGTGTGTTCTGTATTTCTGTTGTCTCTTTAAAAGAACTAGCAATGCCCTATTTGCAGTCGATTCTTTTCAGTGAATAGGCCAAATGGGCTTGCAAAATGGTCTGAATCAATTTGTGGTTCAGTACAATTTGTTTGGAGCGCTCTCTCACTGAAGCTTTTGGAGCGGTTTTTCGCAGAGTAAAACTGTATCGGGATATTTACGAATACAGAGAACAAACAGTGCCTGATACAGTGGAAATTCACCTACAATCAACTGAAACCAAAGTCTATTTGAGAGGTAACTTTAAGAAACTTCAGCTAGTGCTGTGTCATGTAAACAAGGGGCTGTTCAAACTGAATGTGGTTTTGGGTCTGCTTGCGCTGTTTTTCAATTGTTTTCCATGTAAACATTCGCTAGATGGGTGTCTTTTGACAACTGTGCCACATTTCACTGTGTTTTTAGCATTTCTCATGAGACCGTGTCAAGTTAACTTCAGCTGTTAAAAACGCGTTTCGAGACACGTTCTGCTCTGCGTTCTGCTCTGTTGTGTTGCGTTTACGTTTTAGTTTGTTCTGAACGGTTACTGGAAGAAGTGCTTTAGCCAGTAGTTACATGAATGCTACTCATACTCGAGAAAATAAATCTCCCGGAGGAGCATGCCTCTGGACACCCCTAAATATAAGGTTGTATAAGACAGATTTCTGTGCGTACCGTCAGATGAAATCCTGCAGATGCCCATGACTCAAACTACTACTACTACTAAAGATTTATACATTTGACTGAGAATCAGTTGTCTTGAGAAGTTGGTGGTTAATAGAAATTTGTTTCATGATGTTTGGCATTGGAAACATTGGAAGTACAAGGATGTACAGTTGTAAACGATATTTTGGGGTCTGTAGAACAAAAAATATTTAAGGGAAAACAAGTTACTTTTATATGTGCCCTTGTATATGTTGTCCAACTCTTAATCTTAAGTGAAATCACTTGCTCAATGTAGAGAATTCACAGTTTATTGCAAAATAGTTAATGTAGCTACAGTGAAGATTAAAACAAATTGTACAAGGTGATTTTATTATACTGTTTTTGCCTGTTTGTGCATGCACCGTTATGCCTTGAAGTACTGTTAGCCTGCAGTGTGCATTGTTTGTAAGTGGCAAACTGTTGTCTGGACTCTGCAAATGCAAAATTCATGGTTATAGTTCATTGCGTTTATGTATGTTAACAGTATCATGCAGAAGAGTTTTGTTAGTGTATTAATGGGGTGACAATATCTGAATGGGTTTCTGGGATATTTCAAAGCCATCTTTTTAAGGACAACAAAAAGATGGGGGATGGAGACTGAGCAGAGAGAATCATGGGATATCAACTCTGACTGGTACCAGCTGGTTTATCTAATGGTCAGAGCTCTGTTCAGTTGAGATTCTTTCTCTCTTTCGCTCTTTGTGAATGGCTGCTGATTCCTTCATGTTGGATTTGGCCAATACAAGATGAAAGCATCCTGGAACAAAATGATACAACAAAATCTGTCTTGCCTTATCCACAGACCTTGGCACTCAGACACTGGAACATTTGGCTTCGAAAAACACGGGGTGTTAATTTTATGCAAAGTACTTATGGTCAAAGTCTACACTCATGAATACCATTGCTTCAATTCTCTGAAAAAGAACTGGCAATAGAGACATGCAACAAATGTATTGAAATGTTAGTCTAATTTAACTTTATGCAACCTTTATTATAGTGCTAATTCCAGGCAGCATGTTTGACACTTTCAAACAACAAAAACTAGATTTGCAGTGAACTAGTGTGGATTGTAATTGTTTCCAGGCATGTTTCAGTAGCAGCACTAAATCCTGCCACGAAGACTGCATCCAACACACTCTGAACCTCAAATATTCCCCTGTGGCTAGCTGTCCTATAATCAAACACAAGTCTACAAGAACAAGACTTGTGTATTTGGCCACAAAGGATTTTGGATTTGCATTAATTAGTATCTTTGTACATAGTTTAGTTTCAGTGAAAACACTTCTGCAATCTGATTTGAGGATTACATTGAAATTGAGTGTTGTCCCTGTTCTTTTATTTATTGCAAATTATTTGCAAGTGATGTAATTAACTCTGTTTTTGGTGTTCTTTGATTAATGAAAATTATCATGGTAGTAAAAAAATTATATATACACTATATTGCCAAAAGTATTCGCTCATCTGCCTTTAGACGCATATGAACTTAAGTGACATCCCATTCTTAATCCATAGGGTTTAATATGATGTCGACCCACCCTTTGCAGCTATAACAGCTTCAACTCTTCTGGGAAGGCTTTCCACAAGGTTTAGGAGTGTGTTTATGGGAATTTTTGACCATTCTTCCAGAAGCGCATTTGTGAGGTCAGACACTGATGTTGGATGAGAAGGCCTGGCTCGCAGTCTTCGCTCTAATTCATCCCAAAGGTGCTCTATCGGGTTGAGGTCAGGACTCTGTGCAGGCCAGTCAAGTTCTTCCACACCAAACTCGCTCATCCATGTCTTTATGGACCTTGCTTTGTGCACTGGTGCGCAGTCATGTTGGAACAGGAGGGGGCCATCCCCAAACTGTTCCCACAAAGTTGGGAGCATGGAATTGTCCAAAATCTCTTGGTATGCTGAAGCATTCAGAGTTCCTTTCACTGGAACTAAGGGGCCAAGCCCAGCTCCTGAAAAACAACCCCACACCATAATCCCCCCTCCACCAAACTTCACAGTTGGCACAATGCAGTCAGACAAGTACCGTTCTCCTGGCAACCACCAAACCCAGACTCGTCCATCAGATTGCCAGATAGAGAAGCGTGATTCGTCACTCCAGAGAACGCGTCTCCACTGCTCTAGAGTCCAGTGGCGGCGTGCTTTACACCACTGCATCCGACGCTTTGCATTGCACTTGGTGATGTATGGCTTGGATGCAGCTGCTCGGCCATGGAAACCCATTCCATGAAGCTCTCTACGCACTGTTCTTGAGCTAATCTGAAGGCCACATGAACTTTGGAGGTCTGTAGCGATTGACTCTGCAGAAAGTTGGCGACCTCTGCGCACTATGCGCCTCAGTATCCGCTGACACCGCTCTGTAATTTTACGTGGCCTACCACTTCGTGGCTGAGTTGCTGTCATTCCCAATCACTTCCACTCTGTGGAATATTTAGTAGCGAGGAAATTTCACGACTGGACTTGTTGCACAGGTGGCATCCTATCACAGTACCACGCTGGAATTCACTGAGCTCCTGAGAGCGGCCCATTCTTTCACAAATGTTTGTAGAAGCAGTCTGCATGCCTAGGTGCTTCATTTTATACACCTGTGGCCATGGAAGTGATTGGAACACCTGAATTCAATTATTTGGATGGGTGAGCGAATACTTTTGGCAATATAGTGTGTGTATATATATATATATATATATAATATATAATATATATATATATATATATATATATATATATATATATATATATAGATATAGATATAGATATTATTTATATATTTTTTTTTTCCAACTTCCACATTTTCTTACCAGCCATTATGAATTTCCCAATTAAAAAATGACCGATAATCTCCTTAAAGGCACAACAAATGGGAAAATTTATCTGCATTTACACTGTCCCTGGCCCTTAAAGTGAACTTTGATCTCTTTTTGTTCCACTTCAGTCCACTCTCGATTCAAACTGTTAAATTTTAGAACTCTGTTTAGGCTGCCCTTAAAGGAATAGTTCACCCAAAAATCTTAAATCTCTCATGATTTACTTACCCTCATGCCATCTCAGATGTGACTTTTTCATCTGAACTCAAATGAAGATTTATAGAAGAATTTCTCAACACAATGCAAGTGGGTGGGTGCCAGAATTTTTAAGCTCCAAAAGCACATAAGGCAGCATAAAAGTGATCCATAAGACTCCAGTGGTTAAATCCATGTGTCCAGAAGTGATATGATAGTTGTGGGTGAGAAACAGATCAACATTTAAGTCCTTTTTTCCAATGAATACTCCTCCCTGCTCAGTCAATCTCCACATTCTTCTTCATGTGTTTTTGGTGATTCACATTCTGCATGCATATTGCCCACTACTGGGCAGAACATTTTTCTGTTTCTCACCCACACCTATCGTATCATTTCTGAAGATATGGATTAAAACACTGGAGTCATATGGATTACTTTTATAATGCCTTTATGTGCTTTTTGGAGTGTCAAAATTTTGGCATCCAGTCACTTGTATTGTGAGGACCTACAGAGCTGAAATATTCTTCTAAAAATCTTAATTCTATAGTCTTAGTTCTGCAGAAGAAAAGTCATACACATCTGGGATAGCATGAGGGTAAATTAATAATTTCTGGGTAAACTATACCTTTAAGGCCATGTCCACATAAATGTTTTCATTTAAATGTATGCCTCATCTACACTAGAACAGTGTTTCCCTATTCCCAAACAGTTTAGAAAATGCTCCCTATGCAATGGCATTTATCTGGCGCCACACTAGCAGATTCCAAACAACTCTATTTTGACCAAGGGTGTCACACATGCATGACTGTTTCGCTGAGATCTCGTTCTCTCCAGTCGGAGGTATGACACACTTGGCGATTAAGAATGGTGGAGGGGTGACAGACATACCAACTCACCACAACTCTCTCTCTCTCTCTGACTCCCTGTCATGTGGAGCTCGCCAAAATAACAACAGGAGTACTGCATGAGTATAAACAATTGTAATAGTGTGTGATTGTGTATTTATCCCCTCAAGGCTTGTCGTAGAACGTGTATGTCCATCTGCAGCTTTCAGTGAGTAAAGAAATTACATTCCATTAAAGCAGTCTGTTGTGCCTCCGCTTTTTGATCTCTTAAGTCATTTTAGTGAAGGAGAAAAATGCAGGAGAAACGCTTGGTGGCAGAATCACTATGGATTTCAGTCAGTGTTTGTGATATGCAGCCAAGTGTGATGAAAATATTTAGATCAGCTTGATGTGTTGTCAGTTTTTCAGTTAAAGAAGAAGCTCTTTGGTCACTTGAGGAGAACACAAGA
This sequence comes from Myxocyprinus asiaticus, assembly GCF_019703515.2. NCBI lineage: Eukaryota > Metazoa > Chordata > Actinopteri > Cypriniformes > Catostomidae > Myxocyprinus > Myxocyprinus asiaticus. Next base: position 30,102,731 of record NC_059363.1, read on the forward strand.
GGTGCCTTGGCAACAGTATGATTTTTTTTCCAAGCAAGCCTGATGTGCTTTTTCAGTTTTTGAAGCCATTAACTCAGCAAGAATTCCTGACGGTTATGTGATTAATGACCTCCCGCTGGCAGATGCTAATGCGTGCTCCATCTCTCACCTACTGGCTGGCAATTGTGTAAATGAAGCTCACACCAGAAAATCACTGGAAAAATGTGTGGTGCCAGCTTTAGGAAACTGAAAACTGAGTTTTCAAATGAAAACAAATTAGTGTGCATGTGGCCTAAAATTGTTGTCAGGTTTCCATCCCTACATTTTGAAAAATATATAGAAATAAAGAATACTATAAAATCAAATGTGTTTCTTTAAGCTTGCAACATTGATTCTAGGTAACAGCCTTTTGTTGTCAAATGTGTATATATGAGATGTTTTACAAATCGCCTTTATATATATATATATATTTTCACTGGCGGCCAAAAGTTTAGAATAATGCACAGATTTTGCTGTTTCGGAAGGAAATTGGTACTTTAATTCACCAAAGTGGCATTCAACTGATCACAAAGTATAGTCAGGACATTACTGATGTAAGAAACAGCTCCATCACTATTTGCAAAAAGTCATTTTTGATCAAATCTAGACAGGCCCCATTTCCAGCAGCCATCACTCCAACAACTTATCCTTGAGTAATCATGCTAAATTGTTAATTTGGTACTAGAAAATCACTTGCCATTATATCAAACACTGCTGAAAGCTATTTGGTTCATTAAATGAAGCTTAACATTGTCTTTGTTTTTGAGTTGCCACAGTATGCAACAGACTGGCATGTCTTAAGCTCAATATTAGGTCAAAAATGACAAAAAAGAAACAGCTTTCTCTAGAAACTCGTCAGTCAATCATTGTTTTGAGGAATGAAGGCTATACAATGCTTGAAATTGCCAAAAAACAGAAGATTTCATACAAAGGTGTACACTACAGTCTTCAAAGACGAAGGACAACTGGCTCTAACAAGGACAGAAAGAGATGTGGAAGGCCAGATGTACAACTAAACAAGAGGATAAGTACATCAGAGTCTCTAGTTTGAGAAACAGACGCCTCACATGTCCTCAGCTGACAGCTTCATTGAACTGTACCTACTCAACACCAGTTTCATGTACAACAGTAAAGAGAAGACTCAGGGGTGCAGGCCTTATGGGAAGAACTGCAAAGAAAAAGCCACTTTTGAAACAGAAAAACAAAAAGAAAAGGTTAGAGTGGGCGAAGAAACACAGACATTGGACAACAGATAATTGGAAAAGAGTGTTATAGATCTTAACCCCATTGAGCTTTTGTGGGATCAGCTAGACTGTAAGGTGCGTGAGAAGTGCCCGACAAGACAGCAACATCTATGGCAAGTGCTACAGGAAGCGTGGGGTGAAATGTCACCTGAGTATCTGGACAAACTGACAGCTAGAATGCCAAGGATCTGCAAAGCTGTCATTGCTGCACGTGGAGGATTTTTTGAAGAGAACTCTTTGAAGTAGTTTAAGAAGTTAAGAAATTATTTTTAAAAGTGTAATAGTAATTTTTCATGTTAATGTCCTGACTATACATAGTAATCAGTTGAATGCCACTTTGGTGAATAAAAGTACCAATTTCTTTCCATAAGAGCAAAATATGTACATTATTCCATACCTTTGGCTGCCTGTGTGTGTGTGTGTGTGTGTGTGTGTGTGTGTGTCTGTGTGTGTGTGTGTGAGAAAAAAAAAATATATTGAGAAATAGACGCCTCACATGTCCTCAGCTGACAGCTTCATTGAATTCTACCCGCTCAACACCAGTTTCATGTACAACAGTAAAGAGAAGATATATACATACATACATACATACACACATATATATATATATATATATATATATATACATACACACACACACAGACCACTGCAAAAATTATCAGTTTCTCTGGATTTCCTGAAAATTAACATTTTTGTTTTATTCTATAAAGTACTGACAACATTTCTCCCAAATTCCAAATAAAAATATTGTAATTTAAAGCATTTATTTGCAGGAAATGACAATTGGTCAAAATAACAAAAAAGATGCAGTGTTTTCAGACCTCGAATAATGCAAAGAAAACAAGTTCATATTCATTTTTAAACAACACAATACTAATGTTTTAACTTAAGAGTTTAGAAATCAATATTTGGCCACCCCTGGAGTCACGAGTTCGAATCCAGGGTGTGCTGATTGACTCCAGTCAGGTCTCCTAAGCAACCAAATTGGCCCGGTTGCTAGGGAGGGTAGAGTCTCATGGGGTAACCTTGTAGTGGTTGTTGCTCTCAATGGGGCACGTGGTAAGTTGTGCGTGGATCGTGGAGAGTAGCATGAGCGTCCACATGCTGGTCTTCAGTTGGTTCAGGTCTGGAAATTGGGCTGGCCATGACAGGGTCTTGATCCGGTGGTCCTCCATCCACACCTTGATTGACCCGGCTGTATGTTGTATGTGGCTTGATTCATGTGTCCTTCACAAAGACAAATCTGCCCGATTCCAGCCTTGAAGAAGATCATCACCGATCCTCCACCTAGTCGTTCAATGGTTAGACCGACTCCTGGAGAGGCCTTCAAGCCACAGTGTCTCGCACCCACTTTGAAATTTGGTGGAGGATCAGTGTGGCTTCAGCAAGGCTGGAATCAGGCAGATTCGTCTGAAGGACACATGAATCAAGCCACATACAAGGTTATCCTGGAAGAAAACTTGCTTCCTTCTGCTCTGACAATGTTCCCCAACTCTGAGGATTGGTTTTTTCAGCAGGACAATGGTCCATGCCACGCAGCCAGGTCAATCAAGGTGTGGATGGAGGACCACCGGATCAAGACTCTGTCATGGCCAGCCCAATCTCCAGACCTGAACCAACTGAAAACCTCTGGAATGTGATCAAAAGGAAGATGGATGGCCACAAGCCATCAAACAAAGCCGAGCTGCTTGAATTTTTGCACCAGGAGTGCCATAAAGTCACCCAACAGCAATGTGAAACACTGGTAGAGAGCATGCCAAGACACATGAAAGCTGTGATTGAAAATCAGGGTTATTCCACCAAATATTGATTTCTGAACTCTTCCTAAGTTAAAAAATTAGTATTTTGTTGTTTAAAAATGAATATGAACTTGTTTTCTTTGCATTATTCGAGGTCTGAAAACACTGCATCTTTTTTGTTATTTTGACCAGTTGTCATTTTCTGCAAATAAATGCTTTAAATGACAATATTTTTATTTGGAATTTGGGAGAAATGTTGTCAGTACTTTATAGAATAAAACAAAAACATTAATTTTACTCAAACACATACCTATAAATAGTAAATCCAGAGAAACTGATAATTTTGCATACTCAAACCAGCCCATCTGGCACCAACAATCATCCATACAATTATCTAATCAGCCAATTGTGTGCAGCAGTGCATAAAATCATGCAGATACGGGTCAGGAGCTTCAGTTAATGTTCACATCAACCATCAGAATGGGGAAAAAATTTGATCTCAGTGATTTGGACCATGGCATGATTGTTGGTGCAAGATGGGCTGGTTTGAGTATTTCTGTAACTGCTGATCTCCTGGGATTTTCACGCACAACAGTCTCTAGAATTTACTCTAAATGGTGCCAAAAACAAAAAACATCCATTAAGTGACAGTTCTGTCGACGGAAATGCCTTGTTGATGAGAGAGGTCAACAGAGAATGGCCAGACTGGTTCGAACTGACAGAGTCTACGGAAACTCAGATAACCGCTCTGTACGATTGTGGTGAGAAGAATATAATCTCAGAGTGCTATTTTGAGGTGCAGATTGGCGCTGTTTTGGCAGCACGAGAAAAACTTACACAATATTTGGCAGGTGGTTTTAATGTTGTGTGTGTGTGTGTGTGTGTGTGTGTGTGTGTGTGTGTGTATATATATATAATATACACACACACACACACACATATACATTTCACTATAGCAGCATGTTTATGTTCTCCCTCTTTTTCAGTCGGATAAACATTGGATTGCGGTACCAGGCGGAGATTCCAGAGCACAGAGCGCGTTCGGCTGCTCAGCACGACCTACACAAGGCTGAACTGGTGTGGGCGCCACTACCTGACCTGGAGGCCAATCCTGGACAACTGCAGAGAGGTTTACAAACTTACACAATCCTCCTTTTACTTTTCCGCTGTTGAACTGAATGAATAAAACTTGCTGTGAAATTTTTACAGTTTGCCATTATTTCATTTCAGTACTGTCTTTAAGAATCCATGACTCTCTCTTTCTGCCTTTTTGCAGTGGATGACCTCATGCACCTTGCATGCTCTAGTGCGTTGAACGGTGGAGGGACCAATCAGGAGCTGGCCATGCACTGCCTGTATGAATGCAAGGGTGACATCTGGGTGAGCTGAAATTGTTGTGATGCCACACTGGAATAGCTTAAGCGTATTTGCTGCAACATTGTGTGCTAATCAAACCAGCTGCTCCACTCCTTAAACTGATCTCACTCTTCAGAGAATGGGTTGGTCGATTGGGAAATATTTAAAGGGATCATTAACCCAAAAATGAAAATTCTCTCATCATTTACTCTCATGCCATTCCAGATGTGTATGACTTTTATTTCTTCTGCTGAACACAAAAGAAGATTTTTAGAAGAATATTTCAGCTCTGTTGGTCCATACAATGCAAGTGAATGGTGAGCAGAACTTTGAATCTCCAAAAATCACAAAGTCAGCATAAAACTAATCCATACGACTCCATTGGTTAAATCTATGTCTTCAGAAGCTAAAGGACTGGTGTCGGTGAGAAACCGATCAATATTTAAGTCCTTTTTTCCACTGTAAATCCACATTTCACAATTCACTTTCACTTCCACATTCTGGTGTGGAAGTGACTTTCACCTACTGGTTGGAGCTGGTGAAAGGTAGAGATTTATAATAAAAAAGGACTTAAATATTTAACTGTTTCTCACCTAAACCTATTATATAGTTTCTGAAGACATGAATTTAACCATTGGAGTCATATGGATTGGTTTTCTGCTGCCTTTATGTCCTTTTTGGACCTTCTGAGTTCTAGTCACCATTCACTTGCATTGTATGGACCAACAGAGCTAAAATATATATATATATTTAAATCTTTACCTGTTCTGCAGAAGAAAGTAATACACATCTGGGATGGCATGAGGGCGAGTAAATGATGAGAGAATTTTACTATTGGATGAACTATACCTTTGAAAGTTTTTCAAAGTTGATAGAGTGGATATATCAGCCAAGGGAGCGAATTCCTGTCGGAAATGTGGCCTGGTTAGCATATGTTCTACAACATGCTGAGCTTTGGTGCTCATGTGGGTAATGGGAGTTTGAATCCAGCCTGCAGCATTTCCCATTCTCTTACTGTATGTCAATCCAGTTGGCATGGGTTGGGATGAGCTAGTCATTCAACAACTAGTTGATTAGTGGGGTTGATTAGTGATTAGATTAAAAAAAAGAATTTTTGGTATGATGTTTTTAGTTGAGGTACTTTAATGTGCTGACAGGGTGCTGCTTTAGATGTTACATTTTTGCATGTTAAAACCCTCTTGGAAAAGTTGATTAAATTAATAACCTTTTAAAGCACCGCCACCACAGCTATATAGATGGACATTTTTAGCCGTTGCCTCCCCTAAGACCAATTATTCGACTAGTTGTTAAGCAACCCACTGACTGGTTGATTTTGAAAGATGTTTTGCACATCCCTGCTATCCAGTATATAGGCAAAAGTGTTAAATAAAAATGTTAAAAGGCAGTGCATTCCTGTATTTGACAGGATTACATTAAATTTATATTCAACTGTGGAGATTTACTCTGAAAAGACAGTGTGCATGTGAGTGACACATACAAAGGCGCTTATGTAATTTCAGAAAATGTATGTTTAAATCACATGGTCTGCATTGTTTCATTCAACAGTGTTTCAGTACTTGTACTTTGAGAACACAAATGGTGTGTGTGTTGATACGAGTCTTTTCAATGTTCTCTCAGTTGAGCCAGAGACTGCAACAACACAACAGCCAGCCGCTTACTGCTGAGGTGTCACACCGAGCGCAGTCATGGCAACCACCTGTCAATCACAGGCTCATGCCCAGATGACACACTACATTTGATTTGTGTTTCTGAGCTTACTATCAACATGCATGCATTACACTGCTAAATGTTTTATTTTGCCTTGTAAATTAATTTGATTTTGCTGTTTCACATCCAAACAATAGCTTCTTCGGTAAGTGAAAGTCAGCTCTGCTGCCTGAGAAGTCTCTTTGAGGTTTTTGGTGTTGTTGATTAAGTGTAGATGATAAGTGAACGGGGGGTTGATTCCATTGCTCAAAATAGTCGCATATCTTGTCGCATCTGGGGTTTCATAATGACAAGTTGCTAGATCTTTGTTTGTTGCTTTGTGGTTCATGCAAATCAATCATTTATGGGCTAACGTGAATGTAATTTTATTTTTACACATACACATTAAGACTTTGGGTTAAAAGTTTTATGAATGTGTAAAAACAGTCTATATCTAAGGTCATGTAAAAAAATTTTAAAGGACATGCTGTGTGTCAAATTCTTTTTTGCAAGTATAAATATTTATTGTCATCTTTTAATACAAGCTGCACACATAATTATTCAAATAATTTGCAAAATATTATGTATATTTTTAGATGGAGTGAAGTAGGTCTGGGTAATATTTTCCGATGCATTGCAGTCTTTTTTTAAACTGATATTTAGACTGATAGATCTTGATATTCATGCTTAAATCCCAAGATCGATCTTTAACTCCATGCAAAAACTCTACAATGTTCAGATTTTATTGACCAGTGATTGAGTAATGTATTGGCGAAGAAGTTCAGCACCAAGATCCTTTCACTGCATGTTGAGAGTAAAAGTTTGGTTTGACACGTTCCGTGTAATGCATGTTTAAAGATGGGATCCACACAATGTATTTGTCATTGAATAATGTCTCTTAATATCCTTTATGTTCTTTACAGTCAGTTATTAATCAAAAACAACAAAACTAAACATTTCATTGTGATCATGCGTAGCACGGGTGCGCTAAAGAAGCTGTTCGACTTGACTCTCATTAATGTGCGCTCAACCAAAACACCGAAATGCTCTCTGAACTGCTGGTGTTCTTTAAAGAGACAGTACCATTTTAGAACTTGTTCTACAAATCAATGTAAGTACTTGTAAAAAGTACAAATTATGCTTGTGAACAATAAACATAATTGCCAATCTTATGAAAGCATTTAACGTCAAGTTTACAGATACTAGGTGTGTATTAAAGGAGGTATAAGTTTCTGTCCACTTTCAAAAAAGTGCCAAAACAACCCCTCACATTAGAGCTCACTGACCCAGAAAAATATGTGTCCTCAATTTACCGTATCCTGAGAAACTGTACAATAGAGATAGGGAGAGACCGGGGGAGAGAGATGGATGGAGAGAAAAAGGGTGGGATTATCTAGTGACTTAGGCAGTTGGTTTAAACGCCTTCAGCAAAAGGCTTTTTCAAATGGTGTCAAGGAGATGAAAATGGTCTCGCAGAATTGTATCTCCATTTTTATTTCTCACTCATCTTTCTCCATCCCTTCTTCAATTTCACTGTGTGACTCAGCACTCTCTTTCTGCCAATTCTCTCTCATTAATCTCTTCATATCAACTACAGAACCATAACATTTCCTGACCCGTGTCATGTCCCCTTGTGACTGCCTCACTCACCTTCCCGCCAAAAGACGCCACAGCTAGTTTTATTTTAAAACCTATCTGATTTCACTTTCATTTTCTCTTTCCTAGGGAGCCCTCAGCTGTCTGTTGTTAAAAAACCCCATCTTTCCCAAAGCTCACCCCCTGTCCGACTACCACTACTCGGGTAAGTCCCTGCTACAGTCAAGCATGCTTTTTCTTTCACTCTTGTTACTGAGGTAGTAACATGATTTAAAGGGATAGTTCACCAAAAAAAAAAAAAAAAAGACTTTTCTGTCATCAAAATCATCCTCATGTCTTTCAAACCCATATAACTTTCTTTCTTCTGTAAAAACACAAAAGGAGACACTTTGAAGAATGTGCTGCTCACTCTTTTCCATGCAATTACAGTGAATGGGGACTGAGGCTTTCAAGCATCAAAAAGCACACAAAAGCACTATAAAAGTATCATAAAAGTAGTCCATATGACCTGCATGCGATATTCCGAGTCATCTGAAGTTATACAGTAGCTTTAGATGAGAAAAAGACTTAAAAGCTTAAGTCGTGATTCACTAAAAATCTTGACATCCACCCACGCTCTCCATGTGTTCAGAAGTAGTGATATGAAATTTCTAAATGATTGTCAGTGAATAATTTAATATGGGTCTTTTTCTCAGCCAGCCTATTGTTTGACTTATGAAATCACTTTTTATAGTGCTTTTGTGTCCTTTTTGATTGCCTCAGTGCAGTTGCATTGAAAAAAGTGACCAGTACATTCTTCAAAATTTCCCCTTTTATGTGACCGAAACAATGCATCATACATGTAGGTGGAAACATACAGAATTCTCATTTGTGGGTGAATTTTTCCTTTTATCCTACTGGTATGTCTATAAGTGGTCTGGTACCCTGCCACCCTCTACGCTGGCATTCCAAATCACGCAGTCTTTTTCATTCAGTTGTAAACAAAAGCAGCCGAGGAGTGGAATATGTGGAAGGGAGGGGTGGTGTAGACAGATCACTGGGTGACCGAGTGGGTTGCTGGGTAGAGGACTTGGATGGGTGAGGGTAGAGAAAGGAAAGGAGGGGGTGAGTGTGTCTGTGGCATGTTGTTAATTCCTGGGAGAAAACAGGGCGTCATTGTTTGTCTGGACATGTGTGTGTGTGTGTGCGGGCTGTCTGCCCTCTCTCTTTACTTTGTGTGTGTGTGTGTGTGTGTGTGTGTGTGTGTGTGTGTGTTGAGGAGGGGGGTTGGTCTATAAGCTACATGAACAATCTCTGTTTTCTTGGATGGTTTGTCAATCTCACACAGGCTCTGACAGCTGGACTGCAGAGGAAAGACATATCTTCAATAAAGGCATTGCTGCCTACAAGAAGGACTTCTTCATGGTGCAGAAAATGGTAGGACTTGGCAAGATTCAGATAACCACAGCCAGAACCGAATCTAACAGCACTATTCATTTAAAAAGTGGTGTCTCTTTGAACTAACACCTAACCCAAACTATTGAACTTTGGTAGGCAACGTGTCCCCGTTTGTGCTACTAGAATGAGTGATAACTCCTATTGTGCATTTAACCAACTAGCAACCATCCAAAAAAAAAAAAACAGCTACTGCATAGCAATGCACTCAAAACAACTCGGAACACCTTAACAACCCAACAGGCCCACACTTGAAACCACCCAGAACATATTAGCATTGTGGCACCAAGTTTTGCATGAGCAAGAACCACAAAAAACAAAACAAGAACACAAAAAATCTAGTTTAATAGTGTGTGGAAGTGCTGAACTGTATTTGTGTTTGTCATAAAGGTGAGCTCCAAGACAGTGGCTCAGTGTGTGGAGTTTTACTACACGTATAAGAAGCAGGTCAAGATCGGCAGGAATGGAACACTGATATATGGAGAAGCAGAACTGCCAGAGACGAAACCCACAACTGAGGAGGAAGTAGACAATAAAGTGAGTTCCTGTGGCTTTGTGTGTACTTGTATACATGTTTGGTTTGATTCCATATAGAGCAGTGCAACATGGTCATATTTTTTTTCTCCATTGGCAGAGTTCACAGAAATTTGAATCACGGAAAGTAGAGGAAGAAAGCAGGACGTGGGAAGGGTCATGTGACAGGAAGCAAGAAAACAGCCCGGGCAGAATGACACAATCTCTACAGGCCACTGAAAATGTGAGTTGGGGAGATTTGCGCAAAATGCTGTATTGGGTAAAACGATAGTTTACCCAAAAATGAAAATTCTGTCTTGATATACTCACCCTCATAAACGTGTAAACCCGTATGCGGTTATTTTCAGTCTTACCCAAATGGAGAAATTTTGAATAATGTGGCTATAGGGAAATATTTGATTTGAGAGCTGCATACCGAGTTGCATAAACGTTTTGATTTGAGAGTGAATAATGACTTTTGGTTTGTTCATCACAAAAAGTATTGCTTCAGTAAACTTGGAATATAGTGTAGAAGAACTACTTTTATTACACTTTTGCGGTGCTGTTTGGAGCTTGACAAACTGGTGTCTCCTTTTGTGACATGAGGTTGAGTTAATAATGACAATTTTTATATTTGGATGAAGTATTCCTTTTAATTTAGCATGAGGTTAGAAAAAAGCATGGTAATTTCAGAAAGTTATCTTTCAGTTTTCCAGTATTCATCCCCAGTGATAGCTAATTTGAAATTACAATAATAAAACTGGTAGGCCAGGGGATTTAGAAGATGACAATCATTGCTTTTAGGTTGTTTAAAAAAAATGTTCTGGGTTCATTATAAATTAATCTCACTCAACAGCATTTGTGGCATAACATACATTTTGACTCGTTTCTACTTTTCTTTAAAGGGATAACACCACTCGTAAAGGAATAGTTGACCTCAAAATGAAATCTCATCACTTAACTTCATGTTTTTGCAAACCCATATGGCTTTCTTTCACACGTTGCACTTAAAAGATGTTAGGCTGAATGTTAGTCTCATCCACCATTCACTTTCATTGTGTTTAAAAAAGGTGAATGAAAAGTGAATGGTGACTGGGACTAACATTCAGCCTAACATCTCATTTTGTGTTCCACAGAAGAGAGAACGTTCTATGGGCTTGAAACAACAAATGGTCGAGTAATCATGACAGAATTTAAATTTTTGGGTGAACTATCCTGTAAATGTATTTGTTTAAGGGACCATATTTGCCAAGAACAATAATATAAATGTAATTCAGCACATGATTGCATGTCTTGATGGAAAACAAATGACTGAATAGATGGGTCGTAATGTAGGTTGTACACAAAAAACAAAACAAAAAATTATTCCATCTGAATGAAACTAGAGGTTAGAATTGAGTTAAGAATTAGTCTCCTGAGAGATTTAAGATGAGATTGTTGTTAAAATTTGGATTTTTTTAGTATTATGAATTTTACCACTGCAAATACCTCCCCTCACCCCCTTGGGGTGCCACAAGATTTTATAAATTCTCAAGGGGTGCCTTGACTAAAAAAGGTTGGAAAACACTGGTTTAAGGTGCCATCTAGTGGTATCCATCATATGGAATTTATATTTCACTGACATTTGATTTTAGTCATGAGGTTGACTTGCAGAAGTCAAGTCATTTAGCAGACAACTTCATCCAATGCAACTTGCAGTACACTTATTACAGGGACAGTCCCGTTGGATTAACCTGGATTTAAGATGATGATAATAATAATAATAATAATAATAATAATAATAATGAATAATTCCTTACATTTATATAGCGCTTTTCTAGGCACTCCAAGCACTTTACATAGTATTGGGGGAATCTCCTCAACCAGTGTGCAGCATCCACCTGGATGATGCGATGAGAGCCATAGTGAGCCAGAATGCCCACCATACACCAGCTATTGGTGAAGAAAGTTTCGCTCAAGGGAACAATGGTCAAACCTTTGGGTTTAGCTTTGAACCAACAACCTTTCAATTACTAGCCGAGACATCTGTATTTGATCAGCTGTCCTTGCTTTGACTAACCTTCTTTTTCCTATTAGGCTGCCGTCCTGCTCTTAAGAGGTCATGAGGACAGCACAAGGGATCCGTCCAAGTTGGGGGTCAGTCATGCCCCGACACCACCATCTAAACCTCGTGCCGACATCACAGGCCGGAAGAGTGGGGCCAGCAGTACAGGAAAGGGACAGACTAACCAAGAGGGTGAATTTCCCTGCAAGAAGTGTGGCAGGTCAGTTAAACAATACATGGTGTTGGTGCAACTTATTATAGACCACATTAAATGGTTTGAGTGCAGTTTTTATTTCTGTGTGATGTACTACCTATTGAAACAGGAAGTTGGGGCAGGACATAAAGCTTTGGGCTTGTCCCGTTATTTTTGTTAATAGCCATTAGCCTTAAGTTTATGTCAAAGTATGACAAGTGTAATGTCCTATTTGCTATTGCTAGTTGGTGCCAGGTGGTATTAGGGAGAGGGAGCATTCTTATTCTTAAAAGTATTTTATTAGACAAGCATTAGACATATGCCCATGTGAAACAGATGAGACATCAATATCTTGGGCCCATTTATCGACAAAGAAGAGACTGTAAATTTAAATGTGTAAATCTGCTAAAGTGTTAGGAGTACATTAACATATAGATTGCCCCAAAGCAAACAGACATGAACTAAGAGCCACAAAAATCCAGTTCTGATTTCTTTAAACACCAGATTTATTTAGAAAGTATTAAGACCCCTTCATTTTTTCCGCATTTTGTTATGATGCAGCCTTATGCTAAAATGCTTGAAATTATTTTTTTCACATCAATCTATACTCCATACCCCATAATGACAAATCAAAAACTAGATTTTTGATATCTTTGCAAATGTATTAAAAAGAAAAAACTGAAATATCACATTGACATAAGTATTCAGGCTCTTTGCTATGATGTTTGAAATTTAGCTCAGGTACACTTTGATTGGAGTCCACCTGTGGCAAATTCAATTGATTGGACATGATTTGGAAAGGCACACATCTGTCTATATAAGGTCTCACAGCTGAAAATGCATATCAGAGCAAAAACCAAGCCATGAGATCAAAGGAACTGCCTGCAGAGCTCAGAGACAGGACTGTGACGAGGCACAGATCTGGGGAAGGCTACAAATTGTTTTGGCTGCATTGAAGGTTCCTAAGAGCACAGTAGCCTCCATAATTCTTAAATGGAAGAGGTTTGGATCAAACAAGACTCTTCCTAGAGCTAGCAGCCCAGCAAACTGAGCAATCGGGGGAGAAGGGCCTTTGTAAGAGAGGTGACCAAGAACCTGATGGCCATTCTGGTTGAGCTCCAGAGATCATGTGTGGAGATGGGAGAAACATGCAGAAGGACAACCATCACTGCAACACTCCATCAATCTGGGCTTTATGGCAGTGTGGCCAGATGGACGCCTCTTCTCAGCGCAAGACATATAAAAAAGCACCTAAATGACTCTCAGACTGTGAGAAACAAGATTCTCTGGTCTGATTAAACAAAGATTGAACTGTTTGGCCTCAGTTCCAAGCGTCATGTGTAGAGGAAACCAGGCACCGCTCATCACCTGTGCAATATCATCTCAACGGTGAAGCATGGTGGTGGTGGTGGTAGCATCATGCTGTGGGGGTGTTTTTCAGCGGCAGGGACTGGGGGACTGGTCAGGGTTGAAGGAAAGCTGAACGCAGCAAAATACAGAGATATCCTTCATGAAAACATGGTCCAGAGTGCTCAGGACCTCAGGCTGGGCCGAAGGTTCACCTTCCAACAGGACAATGACCCTAAGTACACAGACAAGACAACGCAAGAGTGGCTTAGGGACAACTCTGTGAATGTCCTTGAGTGGCCCAGCCAGAGCCCGGATTTGAACCTAATCAAACATCTCTGAAGAGACCTGAAAATGGCTGTCCACCAACGATCCCCATCCAACCTGACAGAGCTTGAGAGGATCAGCAGGGAAGAATGGCAGAAAATCTCCAAATCCAGGTGTGCAAAGCTTGTCTCATCAAAAAGACTTGAGGCTGTAATCGCTGCCAAAGGTGCTTCAACTAAGTACTGAGTTAAGGGTCTGAATACTTATGTCATTGTTATATTTCAGTTTTGTATTTTTAATACATTTGCAAAGTTATCCAAATCTGGTTTTTGCTTTTTCATTCTGGGGTATGGAGTGTAGATTTGATTGGAAAAATAAATAATTTAAAGCATTTTAGCATAAGGCTGCAACAACAAAATGTGAAAAAAAATGAAAGGTTCTGAATACTTTCTGAATGCTCTGTATGTGTATATATATAACTACTCATAAAAAGACGCAGGGTCTTATAGGTGAATCAATAAAGCTTGATGGTTTGTAGGTGTTACATGCGTTAGGGATCATTCAAGTTGTAAGCATTAAAAAGGCAACATCTGATTTTGACTTGAGATTTTATCCATGCTTGTCAAAATCAACAGTCTCTTAGCAACCAAAAATCCTCAGATGTTGAATGTCATGTTTCCTGCTCTGTACATATCTATTTGTGTGTGCAATTGAATACACTCTTGTGGCAATACATCTTTTACCTCCCTGACTAAAAAGTACTGTTTCGGCACAATGATGATATAATAATTAAGTCTGTCAATAGATTACATTTTTTAAATCAAATTAATTACATGATATGGTGATTAATTAAATTAATTGCAATACATCACATATATTAATATTTTTCCTAAAAATAATTCAATATATAATTGTTAAAATATTATAAATATAATACATGATATACAATAAGTATAAAAGTGGCTTTAGTAAGCAATATATTGTTTATTTCCATACTATTGAAAATAAGCCTATCATTTGCCTACAGTCCACAGCAAACCAATTTGCAATTGAATAAGTCAGTCTATAGTGGTACATATTATAAACTCATTCTAAGTTGTAATGCTGTACTGTGCTGTTATATATTGTGATTTTATGTGTATGTTTTTTAGACTTTTGCTTCAGCAGCATCTTTCTCTACACATTTACAACAGCACAGATACGGTGGTGCTGAAAGGCCTTATATTGAGATGATTTGGGCATGTTTTATGCAAATTATTAATTTTCTCAGGTGCTCTTTCATTTAGAATAATACGGATTCGTTGACATTAGGATGAGGGTAACAACAAATTCATGTGCGTACACGCCTGTTGTGAATCAGGTGGAAATTTTCATGTAAACTTTTCTTGTGCGCATAAATACGCAAAATCCATGCAATCATTAGTGAATGAGTTCATTGATTTCAAACAGCCTTACGAATACACCCCTATCTGCTGTTGATCGAACAAATAGATAGTCCTGCCCAAAACTCCATTCCAAACCCCATTGGTTGAGTCAGTGTTGTTGTGTGGGGCTGGACAGGTCGCTTAAAACAAACAGATAGTTTGATAGTTGTCTCTGCATGTTAAAATGTTAACAGAGAAAGTATTTAAAAACCGAAAAATGTACACACTTCAGCTTTTACTATGTTCAACCGGACTGCATGTTGGCAGTGCATTGCATCTGCATTCGCATTTCTGGCCTAACATTAGTATATGCACATAAAATATAACTTTTTACAATGTAGAGCTTTTTATTTACTATTAAGTTTTACTCATATCATCGTAAAAAAAAAAATTCTGCGTTCCGGATCGCCTCACACACGCTGCTCAGCGTTTTGTATGTGAAAACTGTCCAAGGCAACATTTCAAACGTTTACTCTACAACATTTTCAGAATAAGAGCCTTTTACACTCGGCCAGTTCATGCATTTTCATCATGAAAAAAACAGGTGTAAATGCCCTCCGAAATGCATTCGAGACTGATTGCAATCCGATCTCTCAAACCACTTCAGGAGGTGGTTTGAGACACATTCCAGATGAAACTGGTCAAGTGTAAATGCATCTGGCTGTTCAAAGCCATATATGTAAACTTTGCTCCACCCAAACCGCACAGCATCTGCATAGGAAAAATGCTAAATGTAACCACTGTCACCGAATATTTGGATAGGCCTTGGTCATGTAGAGACAAAGAGAAATTAATGCACGTTGTAGGAGAGACGGATCTTTTTTTCCTCTTTTATTTGATGCTGATGAAACTGAAACTTAACACTGACATGAGCACAGGGACAAGCCCAGAGGGGAAAAACGCACAGGGCACCCATACACGGACACACACGCGCTGGGCAAAGTCACTTGGAATCCGATAATAAAGCGCATCTTTTAAATTCACTGCCTGGAACAGAACCAGACACGAACTCTGTTTTATTTGTATATAGCGAGGGAATTGAAGATCGGATTTATATCCATTTGGCGTAAACATATTGTTGTGGCCAAGTGTTAATGGAATGAGCTTTTCAATCACATAGCAATCCGATCAGTAAGAACACATGAAGTGACCAAGTGTAAATAGGCCTTAAAGGGATAGTTCACCCAAAAATGAAAATTCTCTTAACATTTACTTACCTTCTTGCCATCTCCGATGTTTATGACTTTCTTCTGCTGAACACAAATGAAGATTTTTAGAAGAATATTTCAGCTCTGTATGTCAATACAGTGCAAGTGAATAGGTGCCAAAAGTTTGAAGCTCCAAAATACACAAACTTAGCATTAAAGTAATCCATCCAGTGGTTAAATCCATGATTTCTGAAGCAATATGATAGGTGTGAGTGAGAAACAGTTCAATATTTAAGTCTGTTTTTACTATCACTCTCCACTTTCACTTTTACATTCTTGTTTTGTTTTTGGTGATTTGCATTCTTCATGCATATCGCCACCTACTGGGCAGGGAGGAGAATTTATAGTAAAAACTGTAAAAACTCAACCACACCTATTATATCGCTTGAAAAGTCATGGATTTAACCACTGGAGTCGGATGGATTACTTTTATGCTGGGTTTATGTGCATTTTAAAGCTTCAAAATGTTGGCACCCATTCACTTGTATTGTGTGGACCTACAGAGCTGAAATATTCTTCTAAAAATCATAATTTGTGTTCTGCTGAAGAAAGAAATTAATTCACATCTGGTATAGCACGAGGGTGAGTAAATGATGAGAGAATTTCCATTTTTGGGTGAACTATTCCTTTAAATGAGCAAAAACAAAGTTTTACAATTCTCTCACATGATTCGGTGCTTTTTTTATTTTTATTTGTTTTGTGCTGATCTGAGCACTGTTCTCTTTTCAGGATCTTCTATAAGGTGAAGAGCCGCAGTGCTCACATGAAGAGTCACGCTGAGGCGGAGAAGAAAGCGGCAGCACTCAGACAGAAGGAGGCAGAGCAGCGGGCGGCAGCTGCTTTGTTAGCCGCCCAGCAGAACAGAGCGATGGGGGCCGGCACACGGAGAGCTAGCAGTGATGACTCCTCAGAGGAAGAGGAGGATGCAGATGATGAAGACTGGCACTAGCTAAAAAATGACTTATTTATTTTTACTTTACAAGCCAACAAGACCCATCCCAAAAGAACAGTTTTAGGGACTGGCTCTCACTCCCTTTGTGTGTGTATGTGTGTGTGTGTGTGTTACATGTATATATGAAAGAGATGAAGAGAGTAGATGCTGTAGAAATAGAAGCTTTCAGGGGCTTCAGATATAGGGCTATCAGGAGTGTAAGCCATGCAATGTGTGTGTATGCTTGTGTGTCTATAAAATGCACTTTTCAGCTCATCTGGCAACAGCACATCTATCCAGCACAGAAGTCACACATTGTTGTACTTTGAAACAAACCATTATGGATTAAGTGCTGTGGTTGTGAAAGGACACAAAACAAAAGTGGGGAAAAGACTGTGTGTGTGTGTGTGTGTGTGTGTGTGGGTGTGGGTGTGTGTGTGGTGTGGGTGGGTGGGTGGACTTTCACCTTTGGGCAAGTTTATTTTTTTCCTCCTGTTTTCTATATGAAAGTGACCCTTTCTCTTCCACGTAACCGCCAAATGCTTGCACAACTGTGCTTGTACGCCTGGTCTTTTGAAGCTCCAGTGTTGTAATATTTGGGCTTTCTGTCTGGAGTATCTCGCTGATGCCTTCGATGTTTTTGACACTTTCTATCGTTACGACAATCACTTTCACAAAGGCTCCTTTTTTTATACTCAATGGAATGTAATAATTGTTCTTACAGTAATATAATCATTTATTGTTTTTTATCATTATTATTGTTGTTATTGTTTTTACTATTAGCTTTGTACTGTTTTATCTTTTTTTTTTTTTTTTTTTTTTAAGGGGGGTGGATTTTTTTTTCTCATCTGACTTTTAGTTTTAGACATTGCTACCTGTGTTAAAGTGAGAACTGCATATGTTCAATTAGGGCATGATTGTAAAAAACACATTTTATGTGCAATAGCAGTAGTGGGACTATGAGTTCCACTTAAAATGGTTTTATTGTCATCCTCAGCATCTTTGAACAAAAGGATTATAAGATAATCAACTTATATTTTGTTGTAAGAACAAATGTTTCCATATCTGTTGAGTGGAAGTGGGATCTGTTGGCTTATGAGTTTAAGGGCAGTTGCGTGCAGCTCCTGTTTCTGTCTCTGCTGGCCAAACACTTAAGCACTTGGCTTTGTCTCCATGGCAACAAAGAGTCTTCTTTAAAGGATAGAGACACAGGGGAGTTCACAGACAACAGTAACGGCTCCAATTATTGCTAACCGCAGTGAAGTCTTCTATGCAGTGTGCGAATTAATGTGTTTGTGTTTATTTGCATGGGTGTATGTGTGTGTGGTTGATGCACCAATATTCAAAACTGTTTCCAACTCAAAGCCAAGTGAGAAAAAGAAGCTTCCTGGACTATTTCATGTCTTTTTTTGTTATTTAAATATATATATATATATATATATACACACACACACACACACACACACACACACACACACTTGTTCATATATGTGATAAGACTGATTTGCTCAAATATGAAGATGGGCATTTGTTAAAATGATTTAGCCAAGCATTTTATTGTTGTTGTTCAGATATGTATATTGAAAAATTATAATGAATTTAGGGCATGTTGTGATGGTGCAACTCCCGTTTCTGTCTTTCATTCAGCCAAGGAAATTCTTATGCAGAGGAATATAAAGTATGACAATGGCTTACAAAACTGTATGCACCCTTTCTATGTTATTTTCATATGGGCTTGTACACTAATGATGGCTGTGGAAAGAGCTCTGACGTGATTTTTACTACAGTGTTACTTATGTGTTAATTGTGTTTTTATCATGTGTTTTAGAATAATAAATATGGAGGGGGGAAAACAATAAAAAAAAAAAGTATGTTCGGAGTGGTATTTGTGGAGGAACTGCATTCTTTTATTGGCCAAATAATGGCTAGTGCTAAAGAAATAAGATTTTTAAGATAATTATTAGTTCACCTTAAAAGAGTAATAGTTTTCTCGTTTATGTGGTTAGATGTGTTCTTTTGTCTGCAGTACACTGAATGTCCACACGGTGGCAGTATTGTCTACTTTATTTTTCACACTAATAAAGCAAAAAAACAATGTCAGAATCGGCTATTGTTGACCCACAATATTCATAAATGAGAGAACAAATAACGTTTCACACCTTTTTTAATAGTATTCAAACAGTTATACAAGGGCAAGTGAGACTGAAACAAACAAACAAAAAAAAAAATCCCAAAGTATGTTTGGTCTTTGTTGCGTGTCCGTGCAGTATATAAAAGGTCCACACGGTGGCAGTATTTTCAATATGTTTCGCCGCAGCTATCGAGTTTATTACTAGAGGCCTTATTTTTTACCCATAATTGTAGGTTACAGAAATCATCTGTTTTCAGTAATAAAGTTTAAGCATTTCAGACTGGGACTCAATTCCTCAATACAACAAGACATTTGTGCACTTATCTCAGACAAGGAAAGTGACGTTATGGACGCGGTTGAAAGTTTGTTCTGTTGTTTCGCTGATAACCGCTGGGTGCCGCCAAATCCACCCCATTCTCCAAAGAAGTGTCCGTGCGGATGAAACCCCAAAGAACTGTATTTTTTCCCAGAACATTCAAATAATAAGTAAAAGAAAATAATTATCTCAACTGAAATTTAGACAAGTAACAAAAAAAAAAAAAAAAACGGCTATTTTTTACACATTCAAATGAAAGGGCACGCATTTTAACAAGCAAGTTGTAAAGCTGTGTGTGCAAGTTTATACACATGCAAACCCACAAATGTCAGACCAAACATTGTTTGCAAAATTAAACATGACCTGCACAGCAGGTCGTTAAAGGGATAGTACTCCCAGAAATAAAAATTCTCTCATCATTTACTCACCCTCATGTCATCCCAGATGTGTATGTCTTTCTTTTTTCTGGCGAACACAAACAAGTTTTAGAAGAATATTTCAGCTCAGTTGGTCCTCATAATGCAAGTGAATGGTGGCCAGAACTCAGAAGGCCCCAAAAGGACATAAAGCAGCATTAAAAAAAAAGTGTAGATTTACAGTAAAAAGGACATAAATATTGATCTGTTTCTCACTCACACCGATCATATCACTTCTGAAGTCATGGATTTAACCACTGGAATAAAATGGATTACTTTTCTGCTGCCTTTATGTCCTTTTTGGACCTTCTGAGTTCTGGCTACCATTCAATTGTATTGTATGGACCAATTGAGCTGATATATTCCTCTATAAATCTTTGTTTGTGTTTAGCAGAAGAAAAAAAGTCATATACATCTGGGATGGCATGAGGGTGAGTAAACGATGAGAGATTTTTCATTTTGGATGAACTATCCCTTTAAGTGGCCAAAGCCAGAGTGGCTCTGTCCAGATCCGTAGAGAAATACCTGTCTACCACAAAGGTTTCTGTGGTTTGTTGATGCGATGAGAAATATCAATAAGGTGTGTTGAATGTTGCTGTGGAACAGTGTAGATCTGGGCTTTTGTAAGGAAACTGGCTAATGCATTTTCCAAAGTTATCACAGGGGATTTAGGGGAAGACAACCTGGATCAGTGTGAGATGGTTTTTATGTGCACTCTCACTCCCTTTTGCTCCAACTTGGAAAAGATGCAGAGGTAAAATTGCCAACATAATCCCAGCAGACAGAAGATTGTAAGTCAGACTACACATGGAAGCAATCAGAGGGGATCAGTTTTGTCTCATAAAAGGACACACAGAGAGGACTGAGTCTGCACAATCTGCGATGCAAACCTCAGTAAAGTGTGTTTGGAAGAAATTCCACAAAGAAATTCATAACTGATGTGATAGTTTTGTTCATTAATCAGTGGAAAAACCCAACAATCATGAGCCCCGTCTTGCCTGATGTCCCTTAGGGCAACAATAGCATGTTTAAAAAGACAGCAACACACGAGAGATGTTTAAATGCTCAAGATTTAGTAGCCCCATCATTTTGTTAAGTTGTGGAATCACATTTGAAATGTAAATGAGGAAAGAGCTATGATATGTAAAGAACCTCAATCTGCCTCTACAGTATATACTGATCCATTACACAGATGTTTTGATGAAAAACAATCTCTTGACCGGGTCAATCTCTTGAAAACATGTCCTAACATATATATATATATATATATATATATATACAATGTTTAACGTTGTGACTACTGTATTTGCCTCAATATTCTTCATGACAATTACTTCAATGTATCCAGATATTTTTTGTTTTGTTTTTTAATTAGTCATTTTCATTATTATCAATTATGATTCTCATTAGGTTGTCATTAGTATTTGTTTTACTGAAAAAAAAAAAAAAGAAAAAAAAGAACTGTTATAATGTTAAAGGTGTACTCTTTAATTTGCTCAGTAATTTGCAGAAATTCACTATTCACAGTCAGCCATGATTCATTTCGTTAACGACTGAAAGTGTCCAATAACAGGGTGGTTACTGAGATTAAGCGAGAAGTACTGGCTGGTCATGTGATCTTAACATGACTGCCCCCATTAGGGGACCCTCTCCATAGAATAAAACAGCTTTTAAATACTGATATGACTAGTCTTCGTCTCATGTGTGATGAATTATTTTATACATACTGTATGTTTCAAAATTAGTATTTATTTCTTTAGAGGTAAAAAAAATGTAATGATAAAAAAATAATCGCTGCTCTTTTAATACTGTAATGTAAATATAATTTGAAGGCAGTACAACAAATACTATCATGATGTATACTGCACAATTTAAATGAAATACCTAAAATACTTTACAATTAAAAAAATTAATCATTTTCAGCATTTTGTTTTAATGGTCCTAAAAAAAGATTGAATTTTCTTTAAGCAAAATATTATTTAATTCTTCCTTTCGATTTTGGGGTGATAAATGACCTAGACATGTTCTGAACAGGTTTTGTGAGATTCACTCGTCTGTGACCATCAAATATCGTGCATCATTTTGGTCTACAAGTAAAGAAGCTGTATTAATAGACATGACAAAACATATCCACATACTGATAATCAGTTGTTCATGTGTGTGTACAAGTTTCTGCCTGATATAATCTCATTGTAATAGACACATTGAATCTTGGGAAGAAAAACTCAGAGGGTAGTGGACCAGAGGCAAAGTCTAATAGTTAAATTCCCATCTACATTTACAGCTAGACCCCTAATTATAACCATTACAGTATAATTTGCATCGGACGTCATTTTTTATAACTTTCTTAATAAAGGCAGCATGTGAAAGACAACAGGAGGCTGCCTGCAGGGGCAGATCTCTGACTTTCTCTGCTTTACCACCTGTGGAGTCAAAGGTTATGTTCAGAATGGACCATCTTACCACATACTGTATATTTTACAATATTCACTGTATAGTGCCTGCTGTTCTTTTTATATAGATAGTAAAACAGTAGTAGTATTTCACGATCAACATTTCAAACAGTAGAATGCTACATTGTTACCACATGACCTCGTTTGTGCCATGATCTCATCATGTTGCTATTTTACATTGTTAATCCAATTTAATCTGAAATTGTCTTCACATTTGATAGACCAATCAAATAATGATTCAAGAAAGAGATGTTCATTCGGTTCATTAAACAAATGGAAATGAAAGGTGAAATTGAGTATGCTGTATTGTGGGATACAGTATTCCATGCATAAGCTCTGTTGTATACTGCTCATTTTGGCAAATGTAACAGATCATCCATATATTAAATGCATTCAAATTTGCATACTGTGCACAGCATGGGTTTAGTAAAACTAATAATTTCAGTATTGATACCCTTTTTCTATTGGAATGAAAGGAAGTGTCAAAATGTGATTTTTTTTCTTTTTATTGAATCTATTGATTGTGTAATATGTGTGTAATATATATAATAACATAACAAACATAACATAACAAATTAGAGCATTCCAGTAAGAATGTAACAAGCCGTGTAACAAACTCCATTAAATGAAAATTCATTTATTAATTTATTTAACATTTATTTTTAATATCTAATGTTTCTGGAAATAACCCATTTATTGTTTGAGAACGTTTCAGGTTATACTGATATATTTTTGTATATATTTATTTTCAAAATGTATTATTATTATTATTATTATTATTATTTTCTCCCCAATTTGGAATGCCCAATTCCCAATGCACTCTAGGTCCTCATGGTGGCATAGTGACTCGCCTCAATCCGGCAGAGGACTAATCTCAATTGCCTCCGCATCTGAGACCATCATCTTATCACGTGGCTTGTTGAGCGCATTACCGTGGAGACGTAGCACGTGTGGAGGCTTCACGCTATTCTCTGTGGCATCCACGCACAATTCGCCATGCGCCCCACTGAGAGCGAGGACCACATTATAGTGACCATGAGGAAGTTACCCTATGTGACTCTAACCTCTCTAGCAACCGGGCCAATTTGGTTGCTTAGGAGACCTGGCTGGAGTCACTCAGCACACCCTGGATTCGAACTCACGACTCCAGGGGTGGTAGTCAGCGTCTTTACTTGCTGAGCTACCCAGGCCCCATTAATATTATTATTATTATTATTTGCATTTTAACTTTACTACCTTAAAATTGAAGTTGAACTGCAATTCTACACCCAGTTACTAACACAGTTCAAATTCAATTAAAATAAAAACTGAAATGTGGAGGTGAAGGCGTGGTCGAGGGGGGAGAGAAAGTGGTAAGGACATCCACCTGAGATGAATTGTGACTAATTACCATCTCTATGTTCACAGTGAGAGTCGGGGGGAGATAAAAGATGGCCAGTCCACAGAGCGAGTGAGAGACAGACCAGAGTCTTCGTGTCTGTTCCCCGAGAGAGAGAGAGACTTGTGTTGTGTGAAGCTGAAAAGCGGACTGTTTATTTGAGTGACGCTGAAAAAGAGTCTTGTGTTTTGAATGAAGCTGAAAAGCGATTGCTGATTCCCGCTTCCTCCTTTATCTGCTCAACCCTAACCTTTATCACACTGGTGCCGAAACCCGAGAGAAGGAGGAAGGGTACGCTGTTATGGAGTCGTCTTCGCCACTGGAGGAGGTTTTCCGATCCCTCACCAGCATTCACCAGGCTCAACACCAGGCCCTCATGGATCTGCAGGCAGAGCAGCAACAGCACTTCGAGGCGCTCCTTCGAGGCAAACAGGAGAACCGACGGGCGTTGTGGAGCTTGGTGCCTCAGGAGGGGGGACCATGCCGCGACCCCAGAAGCAGCGAACTCCCATGTGTTGCTCATGAAGATGGGGGCGCAAGATGATCCGGAGGCCTTTCTGGAGGTCTTCAAGCTCACGGCCCAAGCTCTGGAATGGCCACGGGCGCAATTGGCAGTCCACCTCTTACTGCTGCTGACCAAGGAGGCCCAACTCGCGGCCCAAGAGCTCCCGGTCGACAACCTCCTGAGGTACCCCGAGCTGAAGAAAGCCATCCTGCAGTGGGTCGGCTGCAGTCCAGAGGAGCACTGCTAGCGGTTCCGATCCCTGACGCTGAGCAAAGTCGGCCGCCCGTTTGCCTTCGCTCAACAGCTCCGCGAAGCCTGCTGGCAGTGGGTGCTGGCTGAGGAGCCCAGTGACGTCAGGCATGTCATCAATCTCGTGGTGCTGGAGCAATTCATCTCCCGACTACCAAACGATCGGCAGAGTGGGTCCAGTGCCACCGCCCGGCGTCGCTGGATGAAGCAGTACCATTGGCGGAGGACCATTTAGCAGCATACCCGGGGGCCGGCGCTCCCCGCTCTCTCGCTCTCTGTGAGATGCATCAATTCAGATTGTAACCAAACCTTTATTCATCAATGCTTGGTTCAAAATGGGGCATTGAATACAAATAATCAGGTGAAGGTGAGGTGTATGCATGGAGATATTTATGATTATCCTACAGTGACCGTCACTATTCTATTTCGGGGTCAAAAGCATAACATTGAGGCTGTGGTTAGTTCCTGCCTCACCCATCCACTAATTTTGGGTACTAATTGGCCGGCTTTTCCCAAATAGTTAAAAGGGTTGTGTGTGGATGGGTCCTGTAATACAGTGGGACGGTGTGGGTTGTGCAATGCACTGACGGGGGAGGCCGAGCTGGGGCCTTCTACGTCAGCTCCACGTCAGGATGTAAGGGAGGGGGAAACCTCGACTTCCCCAGCCCTTAGGGGAATTCCCACTGGGGATTTTCCTCTGGAGCAGACGTGAGATGAGACTCTTAAGCACGCGTTTGACCAAGTGAAAATAATTGATGGTCAATGCCTTCAGCCGCACATTACACTCACATATCCTTATTTCTCAATATTAAACGATCAGTTGTATCGAGTGATGCAGGACGATCAGATAAAAGAAGATACAAGCCAGTTGTTAGTACCAAAGAGCCATCAGGAAATGTTGTTCCAGGTGGCTCATCATAGTCTGATGGCGGGTCATTTGGGACAGGGGAAAACACTTAGCCGTCTTATGGCCCGTTTCTATTGACCAGGCATTCGCGGGGATGTTAGCCGGTGGTGTGCGACATGCCGCAAATGTCAGCTGGTGAATCCGCCAGCCACTCCAAAAGTGCCTTTGCGCCCTCTTCCGTTGATTGAGGTTCCCTTTGACAGAGTTGGCATGGACCTCATTGGGCCATTAGAAAGGTCAGCACACAGGCATCGCTTTGTGTTGGTTCTGGTGGACTACACAACGCGATACCCGGAAGCAGTGCCTCTTCGCAACATCTCAGCACGTAGTGTTGCGGAGGCACTCTTCAGAATAATCTCCCAAGTGGGGATTCCAAAAGAAATCCTCACTGATCAGGGCACTACTTTCATGTCACGTACACTACACGAGCTGTATGAATGAATAGGTATTAAGTCGATTCGGACAAGCGTGTTCCATCCACTAACGGACAGCTTGGTCGAACGATTTAATAAAACCTTAAAAAATATGTTTCGTAAGTTCATACACGAAGATGATCGGAATTGGGATAAGTGGCTCAAACCCCTTTTATTTGCAGCGCAAGAGGTCCTGCAAGCCTCCACGGGGTTTTCCCTGTTTGAATTGTTATAAGCCCCGTGGCGTGTTAGACGTCATGAAGGAAAACTGGGAGGAGGGACCTTCACAAAGCAAAAATTAAATTCAATATATTGTTGACCTGAGAGCAAAACTCCACACACTGGTGTGTCTATCACAGGAGAATTTGCTACAGGCTCAGGAACGTCAGTCCCGGCTGTATAACGGGAGCTCGGCTACAGGAGTTTGCACAGAGAGATAAAGTACTTGTATTGGTCCCCACATCGAGCTCTAAATTACTCGCAAAGTGGCAACGGCCCTTTGAGGTCACACGGCGAGCTGGGGAAGTCGACTATGAGGTAGTGCGTATGGATGGGGTGGGGCTCGTCAAATTTACCACCTCAACCTACTAAAATCATGGAGAGAGGCGGTCCCCGTATCCTTGGTGACGGTAGTTCCGGAGAGGGAGGAGCTTGGTCCGGAGGTGAGTCTAAAAGCTAATCAGTTCACTCCGGTCCCTTGTGGAGACCACCTCTCACTGTCACAATGTACGGAGGTTGCCAGATAGCAAAAAAGTTTCTCTGACATGTTCTCGCCTCTCCCTGGCCGCACTAACCTCATAGAACACCACATTGAAACAACCCCCAGGGTAGTGGTACGCTGTTGTCCCTACTGCTTACCTGAACACAAGAAACAGGTAGTATGGGAAGAATTAAAGGCCATGCTCGATATGGGGGTAATAGAAGAATCCCACAGTGATTGGGCCAGCCCGGTGGTTCTGGTACCTAAGAGCGATGGCTCAGTCTGATTCTGTGTGGATTATAGAAAATTCAATGCGGTGTGTGTGTGGGGGGGGGTTCCCCTGACCTCAGTCGGATGGTGGGGATATGTGGAGGTGAGTGCATGGTCGAGCGCATGTCTGGGGAGAGAAAAAGTGGTAAGGACATCCACCTGAGATGAACTGTGACTAATTACCATCTCTATGTTCACAGTAAGAGTCGGGGGAGATAAAAGATGGCCAGTCCACAGAGCGAGAGAGAGACAGACCAGAGTCTTCATGTCTGTTCCCCGAGAGAGAGAGAGACTTGTGTTGTGTGAAGCTGAAAAGCGGACTGTTTATTTGAGTGATGCTGAAAAGCAATTGCTTTTTATTTGTTAATAAAACTGACTCATGTGAACTGTGGAAACCGGCTCCCGCTTCCTCCGTTATCTGCCCAACCCGAACCTTTATCACATGAATTTATTGAAAAAAACTGAATATAACCAAAATACTTTTTCATATCTCAAAAACTAACAAAAATTAAATTAAAATAAAAACAAAAAGTTAATTGTTTATTTTTTTCTCAAAGATTAGTTTAGTAATGATGTTTAACCATTTAAGGAAATACACATGGATACAAAAGGGGTGAAGCTTAACTGTCCTATTTTACCCATCTTCAATATATATTATAAAACTTTAAACATTTACAATCCACCTTAATTAAACATGAAAATGCCACAAGATAGAAGTAACACAAGACTACCCTGAGAAATGTAATGGCATTAGACGTTTTAAACTGATTACTGATTAATAATATAGTAATAAAGTAATAGTATAGTTAGTAAGAATAGTATGCTTTTCCAAACATAGCAGTCTGTGTATATCATCACCTTCAGCCTCAGGGACTCTACAGGAAGGTCAGGCTTGTTTGCTAATCAGCAGCATAACAGAGACAGATGTGGAGCCGCTCACAGGTGTGCATAGCTCACATCAGCTCTCTTCCTGTCTCTCACTGCACTATTAGCACACACTGGCTTACCCATAGCACATTTGCAGAAATGTGCTACTAACTAGAGCAGATTGCTGAAGCCTTGCTCTGCCATTCGTGAGGACAGAGAGAGAGGAAGAATGGAGTGAAATGGAGAGAGGGACTGAAGGGACAGAATTAGAATTAAGATCCAACTTAATTGTATTAATTTACTAAGGTTTATTTAAGTAATTGCCTTATGTTAGTCCAAATTAATTAATTATTTGAATCATTAGTATATACCAGGTGAGCATCTGCAAGGACAGTGAGACTGTTGCACTGTCAGTTTGATAGCAACTGCTTAAAGAGCTTAGCAGCATTCAAAACAAATATCACTTGTAAGTAAAAGTCCATTCTCAACCAAAGCACAAGCACCAGTCTTCACCACAATGGTAACCCCCCCAAACTCCAGCCAAGCTAACACTACTTTTTTTTTTTTTTTTAAATGAACACACACACACACACACACACACACACACACACAAAACCCCCAAAAAATAACTGACATTAAAGTTTCATTTCCCCTATATGTCCTGGTGTGTAACTGAAGGTACATTTGTAGGAAAATGCTTTGTAAAAATGTATATAAGGGCCATTTGAGAAGCTTAAATGGAAATAAGCAGCACAGTGGTAAATCCATCATCTTTAAAACAGTAGGGATTAACAGAAACGTGCTGGCAAAGGTGTGTACCATAACTTGTACCACTCAGTTGGCCTGAGCTTCATATAAATTCCATGACTCAGTGACTCTGAGCATCTTAAAAACATATAAGACTACAGTGTTATTCTTGGGAAAATGTAATAAACCACTGCTTGCCCATTTAAAGTCACTTTCACAGAGGGGAACTTGACAAATATCCTGTTATAAAACTGTTGAAAGAAAGTGAGCTGCTGTTGCAACTCTGATGAGTGAAGAGTGCCAGAGGATGAGACCTATAGCACTTTAAACAAGAGGACTAGACAATGCAAATTTAGATAGATTGATAGTTTCTCTATTTGAGCATGTTGATTCAGTTTTACCACAGGTAAAATGGTTAGTGGTAAAGTCAGTATAATAGAATGCTGAATTTGTTGGCGGAAGTGAGTTTAATTTTGTTTTGTCTTTCATGATGAATCCTCAGCTTCACAGGAGTTTCAGTTCAGTTATTTAGTCTAGGAAATTATGGATACCATTGATTTGGAGATATCTTTCCTGTGTGAGAAGGTTGCAAGAGCAACAGGGTGGAACTTGCACAGCTGCATGATCTCAATTATATTGCTATAAAAATAGCTGCCTTTCGCCCTGTGTGCTCAATACTTCTTTCATTGAAAAAATATTTTAAATAGCGAAACGGGTTCAATGTTTTGTGAAAAAAGACCCTTTCTCATTCTCACCCTCCAGATCTTAGTAAGATAAAGGATCTTTGTTCAGGGGCAAATGCAAGCAAGAGACAGTGTGAACACTGGCCAAGTCACTGTTTGGTCTTGTTTGTGTCTGTTACCATGGCAACCGCAGTCCTCTGACCCACCAGAAGCCATTCTTTGTTGGGTGGCGGGAAAGAGTTTAAGGTGTGTGTGCACACAAGTCAAACAGTCACAGAGCAGAAGTCTCTGATCACTGTGATCTATGCAACACTCTATTGAGTCACTTTGAAATGCATGCACTGTTTGAGCATAGCATGCATTCATTCTGGTATGTTGCCTTATAAGGATGTTCTAAATATATGCCCTGATTGCTTATCGTGACGATTTGAAGCAATAGTTACCAATTAAGCCCTTTGGCAGGTTGTTTCCTGGCCGTCTGCAGTGATTTGTAAGTATGTGCTGCTAATTGAAGTTGGCTAAACTTGGCCTGACTTGAATCATCAAACTGTGGCATTACTCGAAATTAACATTGCCTACTGTCTACACTTTCTGATTTACACACATCTGTTCTGTGGCTTTGGAACCTGTAACCATGTGAGTGATAATGAACTTTTCCAGACAAAACTCAACATCTGTGGAAATTGCTCTTATGGCACAAGTGTGATCATGTGTTTTCAAACCAGGGCTGTAACCGCCATAGACACTGAGGGGGACAATTCCCACCAATCTGCATATTTGTGGTGAACTGATTGGTTTTCTCCCATAGTTGATTCTCAGATTATTACATTTGGTTCCCCTAATCCTGAATATGTGGTTACACCCTTGTTTCAAACTAGTGGGACATCATTTGAGAAAGAACTTTGCACAAAATGTTTTAAACATACATTTAATGTATATAATGTTCAATTTAATTGAAAAAAGTGGTTTGAACAGTGTCTGCTAGCATCATTCTATGCTGCTAGCAGATAACATTTGAAAACAGCTAATACAAATTAGTACTTTCTTAAACATGGTATAGCTTGGTCATGGCTTGGTTTTTTCTTTGGCTTAACAAAATATGGATAAAAATAGTGGCATCCGTGCCCCTAAAAACATGCTTTTAGACGGTGTAAACCTGTAAATGGAAGAGTACAGTTAGTTGATGTCTTACAATGTATTACATAGAACAACTGATCAGTTGAATAGTGTATATGGTGATCTCACCTTTACAATGGCCTATTTGAATGTGTGGCTCTCAGTGCCACCACGTCCAAACCCTGGAGGAAGAGATAGATAATTAGATCACATGAGGATTAGTGATCAACCGATTTATCGTTTAGGCTGATTAATCGGCCAATATTTGGCCATAAATTTATCGGCATTACCAAAAATGTGTTCCAAAATATCTAGACAAACTTTTCAATTGATAAGGCTCACTTTGTATTTGAATTTTTTTGTGTGAATATACTGTATAAGCATTTACGCAATTATTTATGCACATTTAATTAAACTGTACTTTTATCAAATGGGGATATCATCTATGTAGGCATTATATTGGCAGCCTGTTCTCTAGGTATTGGCATTAGCCATTAAAAACACTGTATCTCATCCAATCTTTCAACAATATTTGAGCATTGACGCACAATTGAATTATGTAATTCAGAACAACTTTCTGGATGAGTGACAGGAAGACTTTTGCATAAATTGTAACTGGATAATGCAAAATGATATGACTGTATTTGAAGTCAAAGCCAAGAAATTTGAATAACTTCCTCAGATGAGAGAGCGGCTGTTCAATAATAGTTAGGGACTGTCCAACAACTGTCATCAGCCCTGACGTTTATGAGGACAAACATTACCATGCCTACTGTAGTTGAAGGATAAACTTACAGTGCAGTATAATAGATACCTTATCCAAGACTTTGATGCATTGCAGAATGGTGACTCACCTTTGGGTCCAAAGAGTGCAGAGTAGCATGGGTTGTTACAATAGGGCTTCCCATCATGCTGCGAGTTGAAACACATTAGTCAGTGCGCCACACATTAATGGACTTGAATGAGGGCCATTATGAGAGCCATTCCCCAAAACCAAACTACACTGAAAACATAGCCCCCCGAAGTGTTTATGTCAGGGGAAACTATGCCAAAAGTTAACTGGACTCCATTAACTCTGCCTAGTAAGTTAATCTCTGCTCTGTCCAAGTAAAAGGTTGGCAGTTCATGTGTATTTTGTGAGGCCATTAACTTACCTCTGCATGTGAGCCAGGCGACAAGGTCTTGTTGCATTTCTCGCATTTCAGACAAGGTCTATGCCAGTCTTTGCCAAGCGATGATACTCTCTCCGCTAAAACACATGGATAAACATTGTTAATTCAGACAAATTTGGAAATCACTTATAAGCAGGCTCACACAGAAACTGTGCCCATGGCGAGTGGCTTTCACACAGTTCTACACATCCCCCTTCGCTTGCTCTTAATTTATTAAAGGTTACGTTTCAATTTTTTTAGTGTTAAAATGGGGTCTTCTATCCAAGCATAACATTCAAAGTGTAAACACCCAAAAGTGTAGCAAAAGACCCAGAAAGGGAGCACTCTGACCAGCCCAACATAGCTCAACCAATGCTGAGAGTTTGAGGTGGCATCTGTTTGTCCAATCAATGGAAGATGGGGGGAGAGTTGGGGAAACATTTTTGAAAGTAATTATTCTTGCAGTTTGATGGTGCTAGTGGCAAATAAATTAGACTCTTGACCATTAAACAGTTTGGCTAGTTTGATTACAATTTCACCTACCAAGAACAGTCAGTATGTTTACATGCACATTGATAATTGTGCTTCAGTAGGTTTTTGAGTAGTTAAGCTACAGTGTTCAATATGAGCGATGAGCAACAACTTTGTCTTCGGAACATCCTTGTGCCAAGACCAACTGTGGTCCAATTAACGCAAATACATGCTGGACGAAGTCACGCTACAATTTACATGACACACCTAAGGCAAACAAATTATTGTTTTAGTCTGACTGTATTGAAGTGTATGTAAACATAGGACTCTCAACTCCATTTAACACATTTTCCCCCTGAAATCATCACAGAAAATGTGAAAAAAGTTCACAGATTCTGTCTGGGTCTGAGACAACTAGGAATAATCAAAATGATCACTCATTAGCCTTCCAGTTGTTTTTGGAGACAAGGGAATATAAAATAATCCAGACACTGGAAAATGTTGTAGCTCAAATGAAAGCGGGATGAACTTTTTATATGATCAAAGCTCAAGGCTGGACTGTTCTCAGGTCAGATTAATTATGTCTGTCTGCAATTCCAGTGTACCGAAAGAATCAAGGCAAGTCTTGTCAGATCAGTATTTTTCCTGTTCAAAGTGGATAAAGTCATGACAGCGACAGCATAAGTGGGTGTGGACGCTGCACTCGGGACACTCCCATAGGAATTTATTACTCCCTTCCTCTATAAAGGGGGCGATAAAACAGTCTTTATCTCCAGCCCTCAGCAGAAAGATTTTCTCCAAACAACCCTCATGATGAACATTGTAAAAGAAGTAGGAAGAAGAGACAAAGTCACGTGTGCTCGGGAGACTCCAATACAGGAGGTGCTCATTTATTCCTTTTTATAATAAATGTTTTTGGCAAGCGTTGACACCTCTTGGACGCCAAAGACATATCATACTTATGGCTTCCAGACAATAAAAGAGATTCGTTTAAAGCCACTTTGAGCTTTCTGGCATGCAAAAACTAAGGGATGGACAAAGGGCTGATTAACAGTTCCCATCTGCGACATAATGTTGAAAATGTGATGAGGTGTTAGTAAAGGCTGCAGACACCGAGCACTGCTTTATTCTTTATGCTGTATGCTGGGTGTTGAAGGATGGCACATACAGAACACAATGTCTACTGTTATGGACTACTGTGAGCTGCAATATTTGCCTACAACAGCTGTAATAAGCATCATACCTATCCCGGCCGAGTCAGTTAGTCATGCCACACTATAGTGGACTACACAGGAGGCTCTTTTGTTTAGTGCTGGACTATGAACACATGATCCAGACAGACTGGGAGAGCTGGACGCAGAATCAATGGTCCATGTGAAAAATAACATTTTGAAAGAACAAACAAGGCAGAAAGGAATTCACTTGACTGGTTTTGGGACCAACAGTCCTTGCAATACTGCCAAGAATGGGTTTGGTCATGTGAGCCACACCTAAGGCAATAATTACTTCCCACAGCAGGCTGATACACAGAGGATACACTAATCTCTCTTCATCGCACTCTGGTCCTTCTCAAGTGTTCAAGACTGGGTGTAAAGTCTACAGATTTGTAATCTGTGGTTGAATTACTCCTAACTTTATTCTGCGTCTATTGTTTACACAAAAATAAAAAGACACTGTTAGGGACTGTACACACTGAACACATTTTTCCATCCATCTTCTGTTGTTTTTCTGCGTGAGGTTGATGGTCGTATTTGACCGTTGTGGCGTATCTTGATGTTTTTTTCAGCAGCTCGTGCAGGAGTGACGCGTTTTTAGATGCCATGTCACGTTAAAAAGAACCAGTGGATAAGACACCCAGAAAATGGAGCTCACATGTGCCCATAAGCCCAACAACACTTATCGCTTCGTACACTGGGGGCAGTGTTTCAAATATTTCGGTATGCACAGGCTGATTTTACCTAAAGAAAAGACAACCTACTGTTTCAGATTTCACTGTGAGATCCCTACTAGATGTCCTCCTGCGACATTGCACCTGTCCCTGTAACAATACTATACAACCCAAAAGGGACCATTGTGCGCTTATTTTAGCCCATCAGAAAACTAGCGAATAAAAACACTCTCTTCCTGTTTTGCATGTGCTGACATCAGGTTAGCTGACCTGTTTTTGGTGGGTGGGGTTTTGGAAAGAGGATACATCACTGAAGTTATAAAAGGGCGGGCACTAGCAAACGGCTAAAATCGCTCATTTAAATCTGTTGGAATTGCAAGTAAGAATATCTCTCAGTCTAAATAAATTTTTAAGGTACACTTTCTGAGTCGCACTTAATTGATTGCCAGTGATTCTGAGTTACAGCATACTTGAGCATTTTTATAATGAAACTCTCATAGAAATGACATTCTCAGAAGACACATTCTCATTGTGGTTATTGTGTAGGCTGGAAATTGTATTATTTTGATCACATCTTTATCTTTTCTCTGCCAATGATGCCTCAGCTAAAAGTAGGACATGTCTCTCCTTATATAGTATATTCAGGGTGGACTTTTTTCTCGTTCCTTCATCCCTGAGGGGTTGTGGTACATGGATTGCTTCCATCAGAACAATAAATAAGTGAGAGTGAAGGAGTGCTGTACCACCAGGCATGTGAAGAAATTTTGCATGACAGAGAGGTTACTGGTTCAGAGAATCACTGGAAGTGAACTGAAAATGTAGAATTAAAAAGGTGTTGCAGGAATGTACAAATTTTTTTTCTTTTGCATTTGTAAAGGTACTCAGGATGTGGGTGCGGCAGGGTTGGTGGTTGCTTAGTGTTAATTTGTTCAGCGAGTTTCAACAGAGATGATATATAGGCCTTATTCACGCTAGCGCCATCTTTGATTTTTAACGGGAATGACAACGAGGCTGTGAGGGATAGACTTACAGTCTCTTCAATGGACTGTACGGCAGTTTAAAGTGTTTTTGGATCATTCCGCAGACAAAACAATGATAAAATATCTATCTAAGAACATTCAGTATACAAAGAACTCCAGACAACATGAGTTGTGGAAAGTCAGATGTGATCTAGGAGCTTTTTACAGCTTTATACCATTCGTGCCATTGAAGAGACCGTGAGGGATAGACTTACAGCCTCACTGTCATTCCCATTAAAAATCAAAGATTGCACTAGCATGAATAAGGTCTATAGAGGGTGGAAAAACGTGGAAACTATCAACGTTTATGTGCATCCATATTTACAAATGCGCTCTACAAATAAAACATAATAAAAAAAATTAAAAAACGAATATAAAATGGGTGATGGAGCAGAGATGTGCTCTGAGTGGATCTCTTTTGTTACCTCAGAGGAAATCTATCTATTTCTAAGCTAAAATGGGTTTGAATAACAGATATATCTTTCAATGAAAATTCAACTATTAACTTTTTAAACTACATGATGATAAAAAGAAAAAGCATCATTAACACTTTAAAATAAGGTTGTATCTATTTACATTACTTTTACCCATTATTAATCTTGTTTAATGTTAATTTTTACATATATTAATACACTTTAGACATTAAAAGTTGTATATAACATAAGTTGTTAGTTATAGCATTTATATAGAAGAAAATGTAATATTACCTAATGCATTAACTAATTAATTAGTTAAACTATTAATATAATTAGCATAACCTTATTGTAAAAGGTTACCAATTCATTAATGGCTGTACATTCAGAGAAAGCCTTTGTGTCAGCCAAAGTGACTGACAAATCCTGTACCTACACTGCCGGAGGACCAAAACCTGCCAGAAACAACCTGGTACAGTATGTTTAGTTTGGCTTAGGATGTAATGTAAATCAGCAAGGAAGGAAAAAGAGAATGAGGATGGATGGTCAAATTATGTGAAAGGACAAAACCCAAGCCCAAACTTGCAGTAGAGAGAGAGGGCAACTGTATTTGAGTCTCAAAGGAAATGCAGGTCTATGGGTCAAGACTCAGCTCAGAAACTTACATAAGAGAAATGTGCAAAACTTATCTCTTATTTTCTTTTATGCATCATTCAAAAATCAACAATAAATATCCCACTGACAATTAACTGATTATTTATACATTTCCATTTCATTTCTCTTTTATTCTCTGATTATAATATGTATTTGCTGGATGGCAATAGAGCTCTTTAACGACTTAAAGACCATTATTTGCATTGACAGTCTAGTATGTGCTGACCAATGCCTGCCATTTAATGTTCCTATTTTATTGTCTCTTTATTATTATAATTATACATAACAATGTAACTCCATTCATATTCTAAATACAATCTGAATTTTCTTTTTTTCTTTTTTAAATAATTTAGGTTTTAGTCTAACTGCCCTGCAACCACATACAGTTCAGCACTCTGCAGACTCTAAAAAAAGTCTAATGTTCTTTATACAAACGTATTATACTGTATTTCTGTGTTATTGCCGTATTACAATATTACTGCTCTGGTACACTCATATAAGTCTGCACAAGTTATTTAACAGCTATTTGCATAAGTTGTAAACAGGAAATAAGATCAACGTGCATCAGTTACTATCAGTTACAGTCACTCTTCCTAGTAACTCCCTAATGTTGTTAAATCATTGATTCAAACTAGTTCAAATCATTTAAAAAATAAAAATAAAAATCGAATAGCTATAGGCTATAAGCAACTGTATAACAATATAGTATGATATATCGAATGTGACTTTCTTTTAATATTTTGTTTTTATTTCAAAAAGTAGCCTGTGTGTAAATATGATCACGTAAGTTTCCTTACCAAAGTACACTTCCTTTTCGCACTTGGGGCATTTAGGCATGTTTGCGTTGTTTTAGTTCCACGGAGGTGAAAAGTCCTGCTTGTAGAAAGCTGCGATGGAGAACAGACCGAACAGCAACGGTCCACCTGCAAGCAACCACGCCTTTAGTGTGAGCACATCTCATGTACAGCCTTATTTATAGCATTTTGAAAATAGTTTGCACACGAGAGAGAGGCAGAGCGAGAGCGCGCGTGCACGGGAACGCGCACTTTGCTGTATCATTATGAGATTATGTGCGCTGCATTACCGCGTTTTTTGCAATGTCCGGCTGTATATATATATATATATATATATATATTATTGTTTTAAGTATTGTTAATCGTTCAGCTAATGAAACATTTAAAAAACATCTTTCCAAAAAATTACACTATATATACACATATATGTTTACTTACTGGGACCTTTGGAAACTCAAATTGGAACACTATATATATATATATATACACACACACACACACACACACACACACACACACACACACACACTGGTGGCCAAAAGTTTAGAATAATGCACAGATTTTGCTGTTTTGGAAGGAAAATTGGTATTTTAATTCACCAAAGTGGCATTCAACTGATCACAAAAGTATAGTCAGGACATAACTGATGTAAAATACAGCACCATCACTATTTATAAAAAGTCATTTTTGATCAAATCTAGACAGGCCCCATTTCCAGCAGCCATCACTCCAACACCTTATCCTTGAGTAATCATGCTAAATTGCTAATTTGGTACTAGAAAATCACTTGCCATTATATCAAACACTGCTGAAAGCTATTTGGTTCGTTAAATGAAGCTTAATATTGTCTTTGTGTTTGTTTTTGAGTTGCCACAGTATGCAATAGACTGGCATGTCTTAAGGTCAATATTAGGTCAAAAATGGCAAAAAAGAAACAGCTTTCTCTAGAAACTTGTCAGTCAATCATTGTTTTGAGGAATGTAGTCTATACAATGCTTGAAATTGCCAAAAAACAGAAGATTTCATACAAAGGTGTACACTACAGTCTACAAAGACAAAGGACAACTGTCTCTAACAAGGACAGAAAGAGATGTGGAAGGCCAGATGTACAACTAAACAAGAGGATAAGTACATCAGAGTCTCTAGTTTGAGAAATAGACATCTCACATGTTCTCAGCTGACAGCTACATTGAATTCTACCCGCTCAACACCAGTTTCATGTACAACAGTAAAGAGAAGACTCAGGGGTGCAGGTCTTATGGGAAGAATTGCAAAGAAAAAGACACTTTTGAAACAGAAAAACAAAAAGAAAAGGTTAGAGTGGGCAAAGAAACTCAGACATTGGACAACAGATAATTGGAAAAGAGTGTTATGGATCTTAACCCCATTGAGCTTTTGTGGGATCAGCTAGACTGTAAGGTGTGTGAGAAGTGCCCGACAAGACAGCCACATCTGTGGCAAGTACTACAGGAAGCGTGGGGTGAAATGTCACCTGAGTATCTGGACGAACTAACAGCTAGAATGTCAAGGATCTGTAAAGCTGTCATTGCTGCACGTGAAATTGAAATAGTAATTTTTCATGTTATTAATGCCCTGACTATACATTATGATCAGTTGAATGCCACTTTGGTGAATAAAAGTACCAATTTATTTCAATAAGTGCAAAATCTGAGGTGGAGTGTGACGAGGAGGAGACCATGGCTGGGCCGTAACGATGGATGCCCAGCACTGAATCAGCCCAATCAGCAGGAGAGGGATAAAGCGGAGAGAGAGAGACGCACGCAGCTGCGCTGTCTGTGTGTTTTATGTTATTGTGATAGGTTCAAGTTCGTGGGCAATGGAGGAGTCAGAAGGCAGTGAACTGTCAGCGTGAGTCTTTTATTCTCTTGCTTTCACTCTTTTCTATACAGCGTAGTTACTTTTTGTTATTTTTCCACTCGGGCAATAATTCACTTTCAACATAAACATAAAAGGCTTCCAAAACACTCATTAGATCTTTGCACACTATGGAGAACATGGCACTTCTGTACACTCGGTCTCTCTCTGCTGTTTCTCTCCCACACTGATGCTCTGGCGTGCCTTATCAGGTCTCCCTCCGCCATCACTATAATGAGAGACAGGTGTTAGAGTAATCACAACCCAGGTGACAAGCCTTACCCCTCTCCCATAGACAGACACATGACCACACCCCTCCCCCCATGCCACAGTTATGTTTAAGTTTGTTTATGTCATAAAAGTTATGTTGACTGTTCTGCCGGTTCCCTGCATCTCCTTGCCCATCCTTTACCCGTTACAAACAGCAATGGTTACAAATAGAGAGCTGTTTTGCAGATTTTTCTCCCAAGACAAAGATCCTAGCAATCTCGCATGTGCCTCCTTTATGGTTTCAGAAGAGAAATCAATAATGAAGAACTATATTGATTTAACCTTTAATCAGTTTGCACAAAGTTCTGCAAACACTGGAGCTAGTGGAGACTCATTATTGTGTATAAATAGCTTTTCTGATTACACTGTGCATAAGATTAATTCAGTGCTTGTTTGAGATGGACAGAAATATGATCTGGATCATCCTCTGTTCCATTTCTGTGGGATTGTCCTTCACAAATGACCAATGACTCATACAAACATGTCATTTGACTTGGAACGTGGTGGCCACCTGATGTCATCAAATCCCTTCAAAGCATAAGACACACTCATCATCACTACACTAGGGATGCTCAATAGCTATTACAGAAATATCTTTCGGTCACACACAGATTAGCTAGTACAAACATTTGTGTAATCATGATTAGAAAAGGTAACTAGGTTAGAATGAGACGTTAAATCCCAGGACACTTCTCATAAAGAGTAGGGATGTAACCCCATGGCAACTGCCATGGCAACTGCCCAGCAATTTTTTATTATACAGTAAAATACATAATTGATTTTTGCAGAACGACACACACACACACACACAAGCATGCACACATAAACATACACAAACAAACTTGTGTTCTTCAATGGAAACAAAAGTTTACTATTTCAATTTACGTGAAACCTTTTCTATGTTGTAAACTTTTCAAAATCCTAAAATGCTTTCTTTATTTACAGGTTTAAATGGAAAAAAGAGGTGGCCACTGTTTATGTCAATGTTTATATGTACTGTATATGAATGTATAGCCTATTCTAAAAATGAATGAGTCATGTACCACAGTCTGTGAATGTGATTACAACCCTGACCCTGTCCTGTCATGTGTTTTGTGTTTGATCTATCTTGACAGCTCTACCAGCGGATCCATCAGCAAGCTACCGGCTCTATCGTGCCACCCATGTTTAAGCAGTCATGCCTGCCCGCTGTTTCATCTCTAGCTGGCCAGTATTCTGGCAGTCCTGCTTTGCAACTGCAGTCCTGTAGAGTTGCAGTAGATGTCAGGAAGACTCTGTCCAGAGTTAACCCACGGAAAGCTGCAGGTCCTGACAACATACCTGGCCGGGTGCTCAGGGAATATGCTGATCAGCTTGCAGATGTCCTCACAGACATCTTCAGCATTTCCCTGAGCCAAGCATGAATGACTACTGGCCGTTGCACTCACACCTATCATAATGAAGTGCTTCGAG
Source organism: Myxocyprinus asiaticus (assembly GCF_019703515.2). NCBI lineage: Eukaryota > Metazoa > Chordata > Actinopteri > Cypriniformes > Catostomidae > Myxocyprinus > Myxocyprinus asiaticus. The sequence continues at coordinate 30,142,890 of NC_059363.1, forward strand.
TGGCTAGGCCCACCACACTGGACCCATTTCAGTATGCCTACCGTCCCAACCGCTCAGCAGAGGACGCCATATCTTTTACCATCCACCTTTCTCTGACCCATCTGAACAAAAAGGACAACTATGTAAGGATGCTGTTCATAGACTTCAGTTCAGCATTCAACACAATCATGCCACAACAACTGATAACAAAGCTGAACCTGCTGGGTCTGACCACCTCCTTCTGCAACTGTATTCTGGACTTTTTGACTGGGAGACCCCAGATGGCCGGATTGGCAACATCACCTCCATCACCACCACACTGAACACCAGCGCTCCCAGGGCTGTGTGCTCAGTCCACTGCTGTTTACCCTGCTGACTCATGACTGTGCTGCAAAGTACAGTTCAAATCACATCCTCAAGTTTGCTGATGGCACTACAGTTGTGGGCCTCATCAGCAACAATAATGTGTCAGTGTAGAGAGAGGAGGTGAACCAGCTGTGTAGAGACAACAATCTATCTCTTAGTGTTGATAAGACTAAAGAAATTATTGTTGACTTCAGGAGGACCCAAGCAGACCACTCACAACTGCACATCAACGGACCAACTGTGGAGAGAGTCAAAAGCTCCAAGTTTCTTGGTGTGTATATGACAGAGGACCTCTCCTGGACTCTCAACAACACCTGCCTAGCCAAGAAGGCAGAGCAGCACCTCCACATCCTGCAGAGGCTGAAGAGAGCCAAACTCCCCCCTCCCATCCTCACCACCTTCTCCAGAGGGACGATAGAGAGTGTCCTGACCAGCTGTCTCACCGTGTGGTACGGAAACTGCACAGCCTCTGACCGCAAGACCCTACAGCCAATTTCTATCCATAAGAGCAAAATCTGTACATAATTCCAAACTTTTGGCCACCAGTGTACATATACATATAATTATGCTATACTTATTGCTGCTACACTACAAAATAGTTTACAGTCTACAGCTCATCTTCAGTGAAAAATAATTTTCCTCTTATCTTATTTTCCTCCCTACGTTGACAGTAGATCCAGCAAAGTATGCTGCCAGTGTTTTCAGCTCACCATCACCAAGAATGGTATCTGATCTGAGCACCTGCAGTGCTCACTTCCCCTAACACAGTGCACAGGGCATGCACGAGCACCTGAACCCGGCCACCTGACCTGTACTGAACTGTTCATTTATAAACAATGGTAAGGGATGAAGCTTAAAAAATTGCATGTCAAGGTAAAAGTAAAGGTTTATGTACAGAAAAAGGATTAAATGTTTTCCAGTCAAATGTTTGGACACACCTACTCATTTTTTAATATAACTATTTTTCACATTTTAGAATAATTATAAAGTCATGAAGACTATGAAATTTATACATATATATATATATATATATTTTTTTTAAGTATGTAGTTTATATTTAATATTTTAGTTTCTTCAAAGTAGCCACTCTTTGCCTAGATTACAGCTCCGCTATAGATATTCTCATATGTTGGGTGTAACCTAAATATATAGTAATAAATTATTGTGATCTAATTATTAAGTCAAAAGTAGTGGAATGCATTGCATTTTAAATTCTTGTAATCAGATTACAGTTACTGACTTTCAATTAATTTAATATACTGTAAGTTAAATAATTTTAAATACATTATTTGGGTTACACGTATTTTTTAAATCATATTATTTAAAATTGTGTGACTTGACAGCGACAATAAACAATTAGGGAAAGTAACAAGATCACATTAATTATCTCATTACAATTTTAGATAAACATGTAATTAGTAGTGGATTACTTTTTTGAGTAATTTACCCAACACTGCCTACAACCAACTTCATGAGGTTTTCACCTGGGATGCTTTTAAACTTTAATGAGTTCCCATTAATACTGGGCACTTTTCCAGTATTGAAAAGAAATTCATGCTTGGCATAATGTTTATTTGTCTTCAAAAGTAATTTACAGTAAATAATTTAAGCATATGCCTTTAGATCAAAACGTTTTTAAGATTAAAAGAAGCATAAATTTAGTCAAGAGTGTGTATAAAGATTCTATTCTAATCACTAATAGAAGTGATTACTTTAATATTGCTTGGTCCATGGTCAAAACATTTATCTGCTCATTGTAATTTGGCCTTCGCAATCTGGCATGGTTCAAAGATTTCAAGAGAGCTACAAAAGTTCAGCGTATAGCTTATTTTTGGTATAATCACAGTTTAGTTATATGAGTGTAGTATTTTTGTGGGAATCCATTTTTAGTTTGATGTATCTGGGTGGACAGAAGTGAGTGCTGAGAGTAGTGAGCAATGAAAACAAATACAGACCCCTCTGATTAGGTAATCAGGGATCTAGGAATAATATTTAGCAGTCATCATTGCTACAGAGAGGCAGGGCTGGGATCAGAACTTTCTCATTGTAGTGATCTGGCAATTTACTGGGCTGAAAACACAAAATGTTACAGCATTTCAGTGAATCAAAGCAGAGGAGGCACACATACTCATAGTCTAACAGTCTTACTGTTACATATTGCACACACAACAATGTGATGATGTCAATCAAAGAGGATACAGTTGACTAGGTGGGACATGATGTTGTTATTGTAACTCTGTTGTGAGTTGAGTTTGAACTGACAGATAACTGAAAACCGCTGGGGTGTCACTCAACGTGCAGCCTTTAAATCTTGACACTATCAACACAAGTTTTTTGCAGGAAATGTAAAGCACTTCAAAAACACAAATTTTATTGACAACCTGACATTTTCTCTAGAACTTTACCTAAGGACTTTTATTTACATTTAGTGTTCTGTTATCACTTAATATGTTAGAAGTCTTGTTTTCCATTCTTCAAGTAATCCTTTGTGTTTTTTTATTTGGCCATGGTCCCTTTAAGAATCTTAGGTATCAGTAAGGACTCATGTCATGTGACAGTTAATCAGGAAGTAAGCGAGCATGGCACAGAGAGCAGCATGTTTATTGTATCTGAGCTAATCCTGTGACATCTGCACACATCTTATGCCTGTTGTAGCATCGTGGGTATGTACTGATTGTTTTTAACAACATCTACGATTGCATATCATTATTTGGGGACAGTGTTACATTCTATAAATTTGACTGTTAGAAGTCTGTTATTTACTATCTACATTACTATTGTTAATGAGCATATCCTTATGTGCTAATGGTTGTACTGTTCCTATACCATTGAAAGTTCATATTACAAGTACAGATAAATAAGTGATTGGATAATTGACTACAGGTTAAAATATGGTGGCATATATTATATTCAGAAATGTCTACTAAATACATAAAACTTGTAACAGTAAAAAAACACAGGGATTTAAAGGTTCATGTTCTTCAGTACAATCAAGTACATCGTCAAGTGGGTCAGCAGTGGCTAAGGCGAGAGCAGAAGCAGCAAAAGCACGTCTTGCCTTCACCAAAAAGGAAGTTAATCTAAAGCTACAAAAAGCCAAGCTGGAGGCGTTTATGGAAATGCTTAAGCATAAGAAAGAGACAGCTGCAGCCATCGCAGAAGCAGAGGCGCTTGAAGCTGCTATTGATGAAAATACTGAGAAACACAGTTGCAGGCTAAGTTTAAATTCTGCTCCCTTGGAAACCACACAACGCACTGAACAATATGTTATTTACCAAATCAAAGTACGAGAGACAGAACTCCAGTTGTGTGATGATGGTGTCCCTCCAAAAACAGAACCAAGCCCAACCTACAACATTTCAGCTTCACATCTCAAACCTGAAGCCAAACCTTTCCTTTCACGCCAAACCAATGCTGCTTTCCAACCACCTCATCGCATATTACCTCAAAACAGCTACAGTGGTGTGAAAAAGTGTTTGCCCCTTCCTGATTTCTTATTTTTTTGTATGTTTGTCACACTTAAATGTTTCAGATCATCAAACAAGTTTAAATATTAGTCAAAGATAACACAAGTAAACACAAAATGCAGTTTTTAAATGAAGGTTGTTATTATTAAGGGAAAACAAAATCCAAACCTACATGGCCCTGTGTGAAAAAGTGATTGCCCCCTAAACCTAATAACTGGTTGGGCCACCCTTAGCAGTAACAACTGTAATCAAGCATTTGCGATAACTTGCAATGAGTCTTTTACAGCGCTGTGGAGGAATTTTGGCCCACTCATCTTTGCAGAATTGTTGTAATTCAGCCACATTGGAGGGTTTTCAAGCATGAACTGCCTTTTTAAGGTCATGCCACAGCATCTCAATAGGATTCAGGTCAGGACTTTGACTAGGCCACTCCAAAGTCTTCATTTTGTTTTTCTTCAGCCATTCAGAGGTGGACTTGCTGGTGTGTTTTGGATCATTGTCCTGCTGCAGAACCCAAGTTCGCTTCAGCTTGAGGTCACGAACAGATGGCCGGACATTCTCCTTCAGGATTTTTTTGGTAGACAGCAGAATTCATGGTTCCATTTATCACAGCAAGTCTTCCAGGTCCTGAAGCAGCAAAACAGCCCCAGACCATCACACTACCACCACCATATTTTACTGTTGGTATGATGTTCTTTTTCTGAAATGCGGTGTTACTTTTACGCCAGATGTAATGGGACACACACCTTCCAAAAAGTTCAGTTTTTGTCTCGTCAGTCCACAGAGTATTTTCCCAAAAGTCTTGGGGATCATCAAGATGTTTTCTGGCAAAAATGAGATGAGCCTTAATGTTCTTTTTGCTCAGCAGTGGTTTTCATCTTGGAACTCTGCCATGTAGGCCATTTTTGCCTAGTCTCTTTCTTATGGTGGAGTCATGAACACTGACCTTAACTGAGGCAAGTGAGGCCTGCAGTTCTTTGGATGTTGTTGTGGGGTCTTTTGTGACCTCTTGGATGAGTCATCGCTGCGCTCTTGGGGTAATTTCGGTCGGCCGGCCACTCCTGGGAAGTTTCACCACTGTTCCATGTTTTCGCTATTTGTGGATAATGGCTCTCACTGTGGTTCTCTGGAGTCCCAAAGCTTTAGAAATGGCTTTATAACCTTTTCCAGACTAATAGATCTCACTTACTTTCTTTCTCATTTGTTCCTGAATTTCTTTGGATCTCAGCATGATGTCTAGCTTTTGAAGATCTTTTGGTCTACTTCACTTTGTCAGGCAGGTCCTATTTAAGTGATTTCTTGATTGAGAACAGCTGTGGCAGTAATCAGGCCTGGGTGTGGCTAGAGAAATTGAACTCAGGTGTGATAAACCACAGTTAAGTTATGTTTTAACAGGTGGGGCAAACACTTTTTCACACAGGGCCATGTAGGTTTGGATTTTGTTTTCCCTTAATAATAACAACCTACATTTAAAAACTGCATTTTGTGTTTACTTGTGTTATCTTTGACTAATATTTAAACTTGTTTGATGATCTGAAGCATTTAAGTGTGACAAACATGCAAAAAAATAAGAAATCAGGAAGGGGGCAAACACTTTTTCACACCACTGTATGTATCTATGAAAATAAAGATGCTTGTGAGTCATGTGAAGTTAGGTTCGAGAATAATCATGCTACTCCTGTGCAACATTATAGACCGCAATATAACAGTGGTCATCCTACTCCTCTACCCTACCCCGTGCATTCCGGGAAAGGCCCATTGAAGATTGCAAGGCAATTTTAAAAGAGAATAACGTGTGCTTTAAATGCTGCTCTTTGGCATCACATATCGCAAAGAACTGTAAGATTAAAGTCCAATGTTCTGAATGTAAAAGTGAAAGACACCACACAGCGCTCCACCCTGGACCCTGGATAGAGGAGGTAGATGATGCTTCTGAGCACGGCGGGGAGTGGGAGGAAATCTCACCTCAATCTCAAGTTACCAGCAAATGCACGGAAGTCTGTGGGGAAGATCAGACAGACTGATCTTGCTCTAAAATATGCCTTGTAAAAGTATTTCCAGCTGGCCACAGAGACAAGGCAGTGAAACTGCGCAGGAGTAAAGGAGTCAGTTGGAAGAAGGGCCAGTGGCTATGAAGTAGAATCTCTGGATGGAACTGTTCGCATCCCATTACCAAGCCTTATAGAATGTAATGACATTCCTAATAACAGAGACGAGATTCCAACCCCTGATGTGGCTCGCCGTCACGCAGACCTAAAGTCTGTGGCACACCTCATCCCAGAACAGGACCCACAAGCCCCAATTATGCTTCTCTTAGGTCGGGACACATAAGAGTTCATAAGGTCTGTAAACAGGTGAATGGCTCACACAACCTACCCTATGCACAGAAGTTGGATCTGGGATGGGTCATTTTAGGCAGTGTATGTCTGGGAAATGTCCACAAACCACTGACAATCAGAACCTTCCACACAAACATCATAGAGTCAAAACGCCCGACTCTTTCATCCATGTCCTAACGTCTTTCATGTTAAGGAAAAATACAAGGACATCCAACTAACCAATCCAACTGTGTTTAAGCGAACCAAAGATGACAACCAGGTGGCTCCTTCGATTCAGGATGCCTCTTTCATGAAAATCATGGATGAATGTCTACAAAAATATTTGAACAACAGTTGGGTAGCACCATTACCCTTTAAGAGTCCACGTCCGCGCCTTCCCAACAACAGGCCTCAAGCACTGAAATGTCTTATGTCTCTCAAGCGCAACTTTGAAAGGAAGCCTGAAATGAGTGACCACTTCCTCAGCTTCATGGACAAGATGTTTAAAAATGGCCATGCTGAGTTAGCCCCTCCTTTGATTGAGAAAGAAGAACAATGGTACCTGCCAACTTTCGGAGTGTACCATCTGAAGAAATCTAAGCATATCAGAGTAGTGTTCGATTCCAGTGCCCAACACATTGGTGTATCACTTAATGATGTGCTTTTAACTGGGCCTGACCTGAACAACATACTGCTGGGAGTATTGATCCACTTCAGGAAAGAAGCCATTGCCTTCACAGCGGACATAGAACAGATGTTCTATTGTTTTTTGGTAAGGGAAGAAGACAGGAACTTTCTAGATTTTCTTTGGTTCCAAGACAATGACCTTTCCAAAGACATTGTGGATTATTGCATGAGGGTCCACATCTTTGGTAATAGCCCCTCACCCGCAGTGGCTATTCATTGCTTACACCAGTCTGTTCAGATCGGTGAGTTCCATGTCCACCCCGATGTCAAGCATTTTGTGATGGGTGACTTATACGCAGATGACAGCTTGAAGTACCTGCTTACAGTTAAAGCTGCTATCAATTTGCTGAAAAAGACACAGGATGTTCTCTCCAAATCAAATTTGAGGCTACATAAGATTGCAGCAAACAACAAAGAGGTCATGGATGCTTTTCCATCCAGAGATCATGCAAGTGACCTGAAAGATCTAGACTTTGTTCGCACTACCAATGCAATGTAGTCTTGTACTCAATTGGAACCTCCATACTGACTGTTTCCTCTTCAGGAAACCTTACACCCGGCGAGGTGTCTTATCCACTATTAACAGACTCTATGATCCTCTTGGGTTTGTAGCGCCGGTCACAATCCAAGGTAAGGCAATTCTGAGAGAACTCACTACTGAGAATGGTGACTGGGATGCTCCACTACCGCAAGAAATGGAGGAAGCTTGGACGTCATGGAGAGCTTCTTTGACAGAGCTGTCCAGTCTTTCCATCTCCAGACCCTATACTGAAACTTCACCATTGGCAGCTGTCAGAAGGGATTTGTGTGTTTTTTCTGATGCATCAACCAAAGCTATCGCTGCAGTGATGTTTCTAAGTCACAGACACTGCAGGGAATAATCACATTGGGTTTGTAATGGGGAAAGCCAAACTTGCCCCCTGCACCGAGCACACAGTGCCAAGACTAGAACTTTGTGCTGCAGTACTTGCCGTTGAGTTAGCAGACATAATCTCAGCAGAACTGGACCTTCAGCTTGATGCTGTATCCTACTACTCAGACAGTAAGGTGGTTCTGGGCAACAGTTGTAATGAAACCAGGCACTTTTATGTTAGCAAATGGGTACAATGTATCCAAAAGTCCTCTCATCCTGACCAATGGCGCTATGTGCTAACAGACCTGAACCCAGAAGATCATGCGACAGGTTCTGTTCCCGCAGCCCACTTACAAAACACCAATTGCTAAGTGGACACAAATTTCTGCTCATGCCAGAACCAGGTACCTCTGAGAGCACTTACAACCTTGTTGATCCAAGTTCAGACCCAGAAGTACAGCCTCTAGTGTCTAGTTTAAGCACTACAACATCATCCAAGCAGCTTGGTTCCCAAGTCACTAACAGGTGCTATTTCTCGCCTTATTCATGTAGCTCGTCTTTTTAACAAAGCTGTGAAGAAAAACAGTTCTTGTAAGGGCTGGCATTACTGCTAAGTAGAATTCACAGTGGAGGAATCCAATAAAGCTTCAGCCATCATCATCCAAGTGACACAAGAAGAGGTTTACAGTCAAGAGACCAAATGTATCCAAAAGCAAGAGAGCATTCCAAAAAGTAGTCCTCTTTAAACTCTGGATCCATTCATTGATGCACAAGGCCTTCGGAGATTCGGAGGCCGTCTCCACCATTCAAGCCTTAATCAGAGTGAGAAGTCTCCTTTGTTAATTCCTGGCAAGTTTTGCTCATTAGACATCACCATGAACATATCCACCATCAAGGCAGTCACTTCACGGAAGGAGCTGTCCGTTCAGCTGGCTTTTGGATAGTTGATGGGAAATGAAGAGTGAGCAGCATCATCCACCAGTGTGTAACTTGCAGACGGCTCAGAGCTCCACTCAGCATCCAGAAAATGGCCAGCCTTCCAGCAGATCGTCACTCAACAGACCCTCCCTTTACCAATGTTGGACTGGATGTATTTGGCCCTTGGAGTGTCTTCTCACATCGGTCAAGAGGAGGGCTTTCACACAGTAAGAGGTGGGCTGTAATTTTTACATGTATGAGCATAAGAGCCGTTCATATCGAAGTTATAGAGTCCTTCGACACATCCAGCTTCATCAATGCTCTTAGACGTTTTCTTGCTGTGCGTGGACCTGTCAAACACATTAGTTCAGACCGTGGCACAAACTTTGGTGTGTGCAAGGACTTGAAGATACCTTCAAACATTGACAGCAAAACTGTGAAGATGTATCTGTCAGATCGAGGTTGCACTTGGACTTTTAATCCTCCACACACTTCCCATTGCGATGGAACATGGGAAAGAATGATTGGACTTGCAAAAAGAATTCTTGACTCCATGTTCCTCCAACTGAAAGACAAACTTACCCACGAAGTGCTGGTGACCTTCATGGCAGAGGTAGTAGCCATTATCAATGCCAGGCCTCTTGTTCCCGTGACAACGGACCCTGATGAGCCATTTATACTCACCCCAGTGGTTCTTCTCACACAAAAGGTGAACTTTGTTGCTGCACCTGCAGGCGAGTTTGGAGTTGCAGACCTCTACAAGTGTCAGTGGTGGCAAGTTCAACACCTTTCCAACACCTTCTGGGACAGATGGCGAAAGCAATTCCTACCAACCCTACAGGCACGCAAGAAATGGCAGTCCGTTCATCCAAACATCAGACCAGGAAGTGTTGTTCTCCTCAAGAACAGCCAAGTACAACAAAATGAATGGCCACTTGGACTAGTAACACAGACTTTCCCTAGCCAAGACAGGAAGGTGTGTCAGGTTGAGGTCAAGGTCATCAAACCAGGAGGTTCTACACTTTTTCTTAGGCCTATTACAGAGATAGTGTTCTTCTTTCCCCAGATTCCAAAGTAGATGGATCATTATTGAATTTGTTGAATGATGTGTAAGCACATCAGGTGGGGAGTGTTCTAGTACCACTTAATATGTTAGAAGTCTTGTTTTCCATTCTTCAATAAATTAAGTCAATAAATAAAAAATAGTTTTTTTTATTTGGCCGTGGTCCCTTTAAGAATCTTAGGTTTCAGTAAGGAGTCATGTCATGTGACCATTAATCAGGAATAGTGATTGGAAGATCAGATCATTTTACTGACTTGAATCTTCGAGTCTTGTTCAGCAAAATGAACTAATCTTTTTCTAGTCATTTAGTTCATTTCGTTCATTTGAGCAGAATTAAATTAAAATGTTACATTTTCAATAGCCAAATCCCCCCAACACGTCTACTTATGCAAACTTTGATTATAGTCCCAATAAGGACAAATTTATAATGCAGCCAATGACAGATTATGAGAAACAAATGATTAGTTCACCTCTGGATTGAATCTTCTTGTCTGAGTCATTTGGTCTTTGTCACGTGACAGCCCTATGTGCATTACGGCTGTCCCTTGACAAATGAACGAATGACTCGGACCAAAAGAGTTGAAAGGTGAACTAATCATTTCTGTTTCCTGTGTGAGCAATGCATTGCATATACGGCTGTCACGTGACAAAAGAACGAACAACTCGGACCAGAACACTCGAGAGGTGAACTAAACATTTGTTTCCTGTATGTGCAATGCATAGTGTATATGGCTGTCATGTGACAAAGAACGAATGACTCGGACCAAAAGAGTTGAAAGGTGAACTAATCATTTCTGTTTCCTGTACAGCGCCTATGCGGTTTTCACGTAACACGAACGGAGGTTGCGCAATGCACATGCGCGGTCAACACAAAATGAACGAATCACTCTCTGAGACTACTCGTTCTTCTGAGTCACATAAAAGATTCATTCAAAATGAACAAATCATTCATGAATGACCCATAACTAATCAGGAAGCAAGCAAGCATGGCACAGAGAGCAGTATGTTTATTGTATCTGAGCTAATCCTGTGACATCTGCAACATGCCTGTTGTAGCATCGTGGGTATGTACTGATTGTTTTTAACAACATCCACAATTGCAGATAATTATTTGGGAACATTGTTACATTCTATAAAGTTGACTGTTAGAAGTCTGTTATTTACTATCTACATTACTATTGTTAATGATCATATCCTTATGTGCTAATGGTTGTACTGTTCCTATACCATTGAAAGTTCATATTACAAGTACAGATAAATAAGTGATTGGATAATTGACTACAGGTTAAAATATAATGCCAAATATTGTATTCAGAAATGTCTACTAAATACATAAAATGTGTAACAGTAAAAAACACAGGGATTTAATTCATATCATTAGAGTTAATATATCTGTACATGTTAAAGGGCAAGTTTAATGCTGATTACGCCTTTTGTATGTTTCAGTTTCACCTTTCCTTGCAATGTCAATAAACCTGTGGACAAGGAGCCAACTGTCTTCAGAGTCTTGATGTTAGGGAAGAGTTTACCTGGCTGTCAAGTTATATACAGAACATATACCGAGGACTGCATATTTAGTAACCACTTTTAAGGAATAGTTCACCCAAAAATGAAAATTCTGTCATCCTTTAATAACCCTCATTTAATTTGACATGATCAAATGAGAAGTTGGCATGTTGCTTTCGAAAGTTGCAGAAGCCATCGGCCCCATTTTGCTGAGCTGCTGACAAGCGCTATCTGCCATCAACTTTTTCTGCATCAGTTCAACTGCAATTACTTTCTGCAGTGATGTGACCGGAATCCCAGATTCTCATCTCGGATTGATTCCAAGAAGTAATTATTTTCATATAGTCAGTGATTAGTGTAATTTGGGGGTTCCATTTTCCCTCTAAGATTGCATTTTTACTCCACTGATGGTTAGGTTTAGGGTTGGGGTTTGGGGTAGAGTTAATAAAATATGCATTCCTCTACACTGTATTACATCATTTACAGCTAAAGACAGCTCACTTTTGGTGCCCCTCTGTGGACATTTCTCCCTGGAAACTACAGCTACACATGCCCCTATGTTAAAAAACACTTACTGCTTCGGCCACTGGGGGCAGTGTTTCGAATTTCATGAAACAGTCCGAGTTTAGCTCAACAAAAATCAACCTATTGATTACGAATTTATTGTGAGATCAGTTTGTCATTCCATACCCGTAATCCCGTATTAATTTTTTCTTCATTGCAACACAAAAGGAGACGTTAAGTAGAACGTAAGCCTCAAAAACCATTTGTAACTTTGGGTACGTGGAGTGGAAGAGGAAGAGAGGAGATGCAGGAGTAGATACTTTTCAATCTTTTAATAGGAATCACTGGAGTGGAACAAATGCTGGAGTGGAACAAACTATAAAGCATAACATCTCAATGTAACACTTCAACCTTACAACAAAACACTTTAAGGACTGACAAATGATGAACAAAACAGGAGGGTATTTATACAAGCAAGGGCAGATGATGGAATGGAGGACAGGTTAGGATGATAGGGAACAGATGGAAGTGATGAGGGCAGTGAAATCTGGGAAATGTAGTCAGGAGGAAAACTTCAAAATAAGAGTCCTTGAAAAACATGAGGGAGACAGATTGTGACACCATTCACTTTCATAAATTAAAAAAGGGGAAATCTTAAAAGGCGTGGTAGCACAGACACAGTGCCTAAAATTACCCACTTTCCCTTTTACATAAACAACATATAAATTGTAACCTAAATCTTGATATTGAAAAAAAATTAAAAATCGGAGTTCACAGTCAACAAAACAAAGTCATCAGTCTATTCATCACAGGCTTGATGTACTAGTTAATACACCTACTCATGTAAGATGCTTTCAACACTCACATGTCAATACAGCTAAATAGTTTGTTTTGGAAATGTATCAAAAGTTGAGAGATGGTTCAGACAGGTGCAGGATTGTTTAAACTCATTTTGGGAGGATCATGTCAGCCCATATGTAAGTAAAAAGGCATCTCGCTTTCTTTGGACCATATTTGTGTTTCAGCCCTAAAGTATGTGTGAAAGACAACGTGGGAAGAAAACTTGAACATGCATTGCAACATTGACTGTTGCAAAAGTAAAAAGGAGAATAAAAGAAAGATTAAAAAGTGTGAAACTCTTTTCCATTGCCAGTAAACATAATTATCATTATGCATAATTATTTTTTGATCCAAGGTTTCTTTTTTTTTTTTTTGCGACAAAAGGTGTAGTCGCATTAAAAAGTTTACCAATGTAGCCAATGGAAACGCAAATTATTGCTAAAATTTCACAAGTGTCGACAATATTTTTCTGTTTAACTCTAGCACATAAACTCTATATCGATACTTCAAATGCCACAAATAACTGGTTTGGAAACACTTTTTATTGAGAAAATTGCCATTAATGCAAAAATGTAGTGTCACTTGACAGAATTTACCCCAATCATTAGCCTGTGTTAATCATGAGGACAAGGTATACATCCTTGAAAGCCAATTTATTGTACATGAAGCATTACTCACACTGTTATGGATTGGTCTTAACGGCATACCTGCACAGATCCGATGCTGCAAACACATCTGCGTCATGACACTTCCAGGAGTGCCAACACAAATATCTCGTATCATGCACCTGTCATCGACAAGTGCACAGAGAACAAATGAATGGCCACTCTTTGCGATTAATTTAATCGCTGTAGCCATCCATTTATTTATTAAAGTTGCTTTTCCACATAATTAAAAATAATAGACGGCAGTCATGGAATTATCCCACATTACAAAAAACGGTAACACTTTAGAATAATGGTCCGTCATTAATAGGTAATTATGCAGGAATTAATACAGGATTAGTTTACATTAACACTTTAGTTACTACTATTAACTAATATGGAAACATGATTTACCAATCAGTAAGTAATAGTGAACTGATTACTGAGGTAGTTCACTGTTAGGTAATCAATAATTACTGAATTTGATTTTCCTCATTGAGAACTATCTACTAACTATGGCTAATTTAAAACTACTTATTAATTAAATTAAAACATAAACAGTGTCTAAAATGTGAATGATTATGTTTTTATTGTGCACAAGATCATGCATGGGTTCGTTGATGGAATTAATTTATGAATGTAACAGGTCGCTAAATCAAGGCTATAGTGTCTGGTAGAGTATCATAGTCAAGGATGTAACCACATATTCAGGATTGATGGGGACCAAATTTAATAATGTAACAATTAACCATGGAACCGTGGTTACGGCCATGGTCATAGAAATATAGGGATGTATGTGCCCAACCTGTGTATTCCTTGGGATATCTCTTCTGTTCATTAAAAAATTATTAAATTCTGCATGTTTGATATTGCTGAAGGTCTTTTTTTATATATATATATATAATTCTGGTAACCCACAAGTAATGAGGCAAGTGTTACCACATAAGTATGAAGGAATTAATAATGATCTGGGTAGGGTTGCACCAGCTGTGCGTATGTCTCACTTAAGTTGAGACGTAAAGTTCACACTAAGGGCTTAGTAACAACTAGTTAGTTTGCAACTAAGTCAGTGCTTAATTTGGTTGCACCACCTGTTCTTAAGGCAAGACTTAACTAGCAGGTCGTAAGCTATCCTTAAATTAATGCATAGTCGTCATAATATGACGTTTACCTGTATTGATCCAATAAACAGCCTTCAAATTTGTATCAAATTTTATAAATTTCAGTTTGATCTTGTTACTTGATGTTCAAACCTTGTTTACTCACATAACTGTCAACTGTAAGAAATTATATCCCCATTAAAATACGATATGTAACAAAAGTAGATTTAATAAATAGTATATATGCTCTGTGTAAATAATATATAGGCTAGGAACTGTATCTAAAATAAATGAGGAGTGATAAATAAATACTAATACAACAGTCTGGGAAAATAGACATTTATTCATTTTAATATCCTATATATATTTTGAATGTGTTGAAACTTGACACCGGACAGTGCACCCTGAAAACTGAAGAGCCGCTTAAAAGTTCATTTTTTTTTCTCTCTCTCGTAAATGTAAACGAGTGTAAATGTCAGCATCATACTGTATGTCGAAATGATTGATGCCTGTCACACAAAACGAGCTCATTGATGTCATAAAATATCAGTCTGCTTTTTTATTCCATCCGTTACTCCTGGTTGGAGGCTTCCGTAAATATTTAGTTTATACGTAGGGTCCTAAGGGACCTAAGTTTAACGGTGCAATGCTCAAATATTTAGTAGTGCGTAAATTGTGACTTAGTGCCCAATTACGCCACAACTTGGCTAAGTTTTAACTTACGCACAGCTGGTGGACTATTATTCTAAAGTGAGGGTCATGGTAACGCATTATTAATTAATGAGATCTTACTGTTTCCTTCCTTGGTAGTTAAAGATTATCTGGACCATTATTCTAAAGTGAAAACACATTATAAACCATTAATAGTAACTCGAGTTGTTACTTGACAGTTAGTAATGAATACTCAAGTGTTTGTTCCTACATTTTATTCATTTAATCAAACAAATCAAACAAACATTCACAGACATTAAAAAAAAAAATTTCTGCCATTGAATTATGAATCTTTGAAATAATTGAACATAATTGCATGGGCTACAAACCTTACAGGGGTGTCAAACTCAGTTCCTGGAGGGCCGCAGCCCTGCAGAGTTTAGTTCCAGCCCTGCTCTAAAATGCCTCCTTGTAATCTTCAAGCACTTCTGAAGACCTTGATTAGCTGCTTCAGGTGTGATTAATTAAGGTTAGAGCTAAACTCTGCTGGACTGTGGCCATCCAGGAACCGAGTTTGACACCCCTGCATAATGCTTTTAATTGCTGGTGCTCACGGTTACTATGTTTTAAAAGTCTTATCTCTTAACATAAAGTAAAAATAATAAAATTATGTGTCTAAAGGACAAGTGTGTTTATCTCCACAAGACTTCAACAGAAAACGGAGAGAAAACCGGCATGCAGCATGAGGCCAATTCCACGTGTACTTCCACCCTAGACAGCCCACTCTGTAAATACGTACAGTTTTTATCAAATTAATTTGACATGTTTCCTCCTTTACCTATGTTCGGTATGAACAGAACAGAAAGTATGTTAATGTTTACCACGTGCAGGCGGATCGATGGGAGTGCGGAGCAAAATTGCACTCACTCTTCTTTCAGTTTCAGCGTGAGCACTGAATATGGCCAACCCTGATTGGATTAGAAGCTTGATGAATCAGATCCTCATTCTTTTTTTTATTTTTATTTTTTTTATTGGATCCATTAAGTTACTCAGGAAAACAAAAGCACTTTACATAAAATTAAACACTTCTTGTAAGATTAACCTACAGTATCTATGAATAAATAATTCATTTAAAAAATGTTTTTAAAAAAAAAATGTTGTGTATATTCAAGTGTATTCATTAATTAATAATGCGTTACCATGACCCTCGCTTTAAAATAATTAGTAATTCCTTCGTGTTTATGTGGTAACACTTGACTCATTACTTATGGGTTACCAGAATTATTTGAAAGACCTTCAGCAATATCAAACCTGCCGAAGTTAATAATTTGAAATGAACAGAGATATCCCAAGGAATACACATGTTGGGCACATACATCTGTAAGCTGACTATGACACTCTACCAGACACTGCAGCCATGATTTAGCGAGCTGTTACAGTCATAAATTAATTCCCACAAAGAACACACGTGAGGCGCATGTTTCTCTGAAGGCACATTTCATGATCATGTTCAGAATAAAAACATAATCATATACATTTTAGACACTGTTTATGTTTTGATTAGTAATTAATAAGTAGTTTTAAATTAGCCATAGTTAGTAGGTAGTTCTCAATGAGGAAAATCAAATTCAGTAATTATTGATTACCTAACAGTGAACTACCTCAGTCATTAGTTCACTATTACTTACTGATTGGTTAATCATGTTTCCATATTAGTTAATAGTAGTAACTAAAGTGTTAATGTAGTACTACTCATTAATCCTATATTAATTCCTGCATAATTACCTATTAATGACGGACCATATAATTATTATAATATGTGTTACCCAAAAAAACACATAATTTCTGTGCACAAAGATGTTTTAAATTAAAAATAAATACACAATAGGATTGTGTATCAGCCCGATTCTATAAAATTATTGTTAGCTTACTTTTGAAAAAATGCAGGCAAAATGCAGTGTATTAAATAAAATAAATTACCAAATGAATAAAGCATTAAATTAAAAAAATAAATTACCAAACAAAAAAAGAATATTGTTAGGCCTATATAATTGCCTTTTCTTACACAAACTTAAATTAGCCTTACCCTGTTCTGTAGATGAAAAAAGTCATCTGAATGACATTCTCAGAATGTTCTACACTTTTTTCAAGATTATAAACTATTTGTCCAGTGCTGAGTTCACTTTCAGAAAACTAGCTTTTGAAAATTTTTAAACTTTTAAATATTTTAAATCTAACCCTCTTTACCTCAGACCACATTTGCTGAGCTTATTCAGAAAATTTAAATTGTATTATGATGCTAAAATGAGTGTTTTAAGTCATTAAAAGTTGCAGTACAAATATGCGGGACATAATGCAGTTGTGATCACACTTCTTTAGATAGGATCAGGGGTCGGCAACCTTTTTGACATGGAGTGCAATTTTTTATTTTCGGCTGTGCCAAAAAAAAAAAAAAAAAAAAAACATGCACATGTATGTGATTTTCCTAAGTTTGAGTCCACTTGTGAACATTTTTCTATTTTGCATTTTTCTAATTTAATAATTTAGTTTTCATTACAAACAGTATTATCAGCATAATAGTTTGAGTGAAAAACTTTGTGCAAAACCCGATGATTAAGATATAATCACGATCCTGCATGTGAATTTTCACAGAGCATTTTGTTAAAGTGATTTAATGAAAGAAAACCTGTCCTTTTGCACAAAATGAGTTAACACAGTTAATGTCACAATTTTTCTTATTTGATTACGGATCACGAAATTGTGTGGAATCTTAAATATTTCTTATATTATGTCATTGTAATCATGTAATCACTAGCACGCAAGCAACAGTGAGAGAGGAGCAGACTATTTTACTTATAGGAAGTTTTTTGCACCTGCATTCCATTCTACATCATGATGTAATCCTTCCTCATTATCACGCAGCATGTTTTCATCAGCTGAATGGGAGACTAAACACTATTAAAGTGTGAGGAGACCATTCACGCATCACAAGCCGATCAACTATTTAGCCCTTTTCGGTGAATTGCACCTGCAAAATCCAAAAACTTTATTTCCAGGTTTAATTTATATTTTGAATAGACAAGATGTGGGTTTATGCTTTTTCTTTTAATTTTTAATGTCATTTTGAATGTGACCATGGTTTAAGGATGGTGTACCTGTATGCTGTGTTGGAAATCTCAAGGATTAATAGTGGTGTTTTCCTTATTACATCACGTGTTGTTCTAAAAGCAAAAAGAAACATATGAAACACGGGATGTAGGCTGTCATCCACGCAGCCTTACCTAAGAAAACGGCGCGTTTACTCACACGATTAACTGAAATTGAAGCGCTGCCTGCTCCTGATGCGTGAATGGCTTGCATGCGCTGCACGAGTCTGTTGGGTATACTGCAGTCTCATCATATTTTAACTTTTTGTTTAGCCTCTGTGAGATTTTCCACAGATTTTCCACTGACTAGAGAGGTGTTGAATGCAGGTGGAGCTACAGAAGGCATTATAACACTTCATAAGATGGGGCTCGTTAATATGGTGCTGGGCCTGCATGGAATATATACTACTGTGTGGGTAGGGGATTATTACGACCGCTGCTGGGTATAGATGTGTTATGTGAGTTGCAGGGAAAACTAGTGCTGGCAGGTGATCATATGTGGTGGCAACGACCATTGAGGCTGCGCTTGATGGGGAGTCCGGGCGAGTTAGCCACCAGGGTGAAAGATCACCCTGTTAGGGCAAAATCAAAAAATTACTGTGGTCACCTGAACATGCCACCTGTTACATTCACGGGCACACAATCACCCTGCATGTGGCAATATCCAATTGGCAAACAGGCAGAAAATCAGATTATCCAGGTGGTAGAGGACCTTACTAAACAAGGTATTCTAAAAGAAACCACCTCTCCCCGTAATTCCCCTGTCTGGCCAGTCAGAAATCCAGATGGTTCCTGGCACCTCACAGTGGATTATCAGGAGCCAGGGTTGGGGATTAATGGAATACATAACGGGATTTCGCATTTAAAATACAAAATATTAGTAACTGTATTCCACTACAGTTACAGTTTAAATAATTGGTAATCAGAATACAGTTACATTCAAAAAGTATTTTGATTACTGAAGAGATTTCTTTGCATTTTAATTTGTCATTTGTGTCATTTAATGTTTAGACTATTCAGTTGGAAAACATTTAACCATATAAATGATGCAATCTGAGGAGCTTTCGAACAGCAGTTAAACACTTTCTTAAAATGTGTTACATTCATACAAGTTCATACTGTTGTGAGTGAAAAGGTGGATATGACATCATTGAGGAATTTTCCCTTGGGAGCTTAATAGAGGAGCTACATCACATTTCTACAGCTTAACAAGAAAACAGTTTGAAACGCTTTGACAGATGAAACATAAATCCAACAAATACATGATTACACGACTTGTCAATGTTTTTTATGAGGTTAGGGTATTTTTACAAGAAATGCAAACCAATGTAGCCTATACAACCAATGTATCTATGATGAAAATGCACGTTTGAGCATAACTTTTTTTCATCTGGTAAGACCTTTGATATTAGAGCAAAGATGTACTGCAAAAATTGTATTCTTAATGAGAATTTAAATATTGTTTTTCTGTAAAAATATAAAAAAAATCCTTAAAGCAAGATAAATTTAAGTGAATTTTCTTAGTTTATATACTTGTTTATAGTCAAAACAAGTGAAAAATTTGCCAGTACTGAAGAAGTAATCCTTTAAGTAATCTAATGGAATACACTAGAAATTACATTTTACAGCATGTATTCTGTAATCTGTAGCAGAATACTTTTTAAAAGTAACCTTCCCAACCCTGCCGGGAGCTAAATAATTGTGTAGATAAAATGACCCCATTAATCACTGACCACTGTACCATATTTTCAGCGGTCCCACAGCATGCGAAAATATTTTCGGATTTTGGTCCGTCCCACTCCATCCTGATATTTAACACTGGTTTGCCTTTACTGTCAGAGTTAATCAATATACGTGGACTAGGCTCCCACAGGGTTTCCATAATAGCCCTACTGTCTATCATACAGCGTTAAAAACGCATTTGTCTGACCTGCATCTCAAATCCACAGTAATTCAATATGTGGATGGCATTTTAATATGCAGCATGGATTTGGAACAACATAGTGAAGATGTTGAGTCACTGCTAAACTCTCTGTATGAGAAAGGACACAAGCAAGCTTCAAGAAAGTTCAACTAGGACAAAAAGCCATAGTTTATCTAGAACAGCAATTGACTGAGGGCGCTTGAGCAATCTTACCAGATAGAACAGCTGCGATCAAAGAAATGTCACCCCCATCGACTGTTAAAGAACTGAGAACTTTCATGGGCACATGTAATGTACTGTAGAAATTGGATTCTAGACTATGCACAACATACTGCACCACTCAATGAACTGTTAAAAGGAAATCCTAACAGCAAAACACCCATAGTGTTAGATAAAAACCAATTACAAGCATTTAAGGATATAAAACATCTTCTCGTCGCTAGTCCAGCCCTGGGCATTCCCTGATATGGTCAGCCGTACCACTTGTATGTTGCTGAAGAAAAAGGTTTTATGTCTGCTGTGCTCATGCAGGAATGGGGAGACAGGAAGAGACCAATTGCTTACTACAGTCAGAAGCTAGACTCATGGTCATTGGGTTGGGGGCCTTGCTTAAGAGCAATGCAAGCTTCTTGCTTAGCAGTAGAGTTAACTGCACCCTTTGTGCTAGATTCAGAGTTACATGTATACTGCCCGCATGCCCTGGTAGCGCTACTATCTATAGGACAGGTGACCTGTGTTACAGCACCACGGTCAAATATCAAAATACACAAATCAACACCAGGAAACATTGCATCATTCCTGGTGGGGTGGGGGATCAGGATGTGTCAGAATTATCAGAAGTATCAGAGGGGATTTCAACATTTTTACCAGATGTTAACTCTCAAGACTGTGTGAGCGATTTGACAGAAACATCCATGTACTCCTACCCAACCCTGACTTAGTTCTATACACTGACGGGTCCTTATTCATGTACTAAGGAAAGAGACACATGGGCTGGGTGGTGGTAGATGACACCATGGTAGTGAGGGCGGGGCCATTTCCAGCCAGAAAATCAGCTCAGGTTGCAGAATTAAAAGCTGTCACTGAGGCTTGGAAGGTAGCAGAAGAAAAAAAGAATCAATATTTACACAGAAAGTCGATATGCTTTTGGAGTTGTACATGATTTTGGCAAAGGATGGAAAGAAAGAGGGTTTCTAACAGCTGCAGGGACACCCATATTGAATGGGGAAGAAACTGACAAGCTCTTAGCTGCGCTCACAAAACCACGAGAAGTGGCAGTTCTAAAAATAAAAGCTCACACAAAAGGCGAAAGTATACCAGAAAAAGGGAATGCCCGAGCCGATTTAGCAGCAAGAGTAGCTGCCATGAACAACCACAAACCACTGAAGCCTTGCTATGACCGGCACAGAAGTTTCGTTTCAATACAACAGCAGATATTCAAAGAATGAAACGAAATGTGGTCCTGGATGGAAAACAGGGGGTGTTTAGATGATGATAACATTTTGAGGAAAGACAATAAACCGGTCTGCCCAAAGGTATTAATGCCCTATGTCTTACAACAAATACAAAATTTAGGTCACAGGAGGGCAGATCAGATGGTACATCAATTCAGGCAAACCTGGTGGGCACCTGGTGTAAAAGCTAGGGCAGCAGATATTTGTAATAGATGAATGATTTGTCCAAAACACTCTGATGCCACGACACCTGTTATCATGAAAAGTCTACACGGAACACTAGGCCCTTTTACACACCTACAAGTAGACTACATCAGTCTGCCACCATGCCAGGGTAAGCAAGAAGTGTTAGTGATTGTAGACACATTCTCCGGTGGGTTGAGGCCTTTGCGGTAAATAGAAGTACCACCGCTCTGACTGCAAAAATATTTGTACAAGACTACATACCACAACATCCACCTCACCTCTGACACCTTAATTGACAATTGTATGCGACTAACAGAAGCAGTGAAGGGAGTTGAAGGGCAAGTTAAGGCAGCACAAAAACCAAATGATGGGAGTGCGGCTCATGGGTTTTACCCAGGACAACATATTTTGGCCAAAATACTTAAAATATATAAGTTGGAAGGACCGTATACTATTATGCTAATCACTCCTACCGCGGTAAAGGTTCAGGGAAAGAGACATTGGGTACGATGCTCTCATTGCCGGCCAGACTGAGGTGGGGATAGAGACTAGGGGCATGAGAGAGCTGTCAGGAAGAACTCACCTATTTAGAGGGTGAGGGGCCACCCTGCAAGGTTGAAGATGTTTAACCACTCCATGTCTCTGTTTAATTGCTCTACCGCTTACCGCTGGTGCTAAAAGAAGCAAATTACTGCAGGGAGGAGTGAATACACTGGTCAACCCTCTGTAAAACAAATGACTGCCTATGTTTTTGTGCTTATGTTCACAAGTAAAATGTCAAAATTGAAGTAATTACGGGGAGTCCGACAAGAGGAAGGATGACTCAAAACGCCCCGGAATTGGATGTGCAGGCTGTTTGGACACAGGCCTGACTGCCAGACCCTGGAGGGCTGACTCGCCCACTGGTGCCAAATGAGCAAAGACTGGATCTCTTGGCTGACTGCCCAGAATCAACTCACAACAGTTCCTAAAAGAAAAATAACACCAAGCGGAGGGGAAACACATGAGTTAAATAGATCTCTTGTATTTTCCCCCCATGGTCTTTGAGGGAGCCTCGACGATATAGAATAGAATTGAGAAATTTACCAGAGGTTGTTTTGACTTAACTGTTCGGCCGAGCTTCGACACAGAAGCTCCAGGTACCTGGGTATCTTAGGGGGGGAAATGTGAGATCTATAATCAATATATTGATAAATGTTTTCTTATTACTTTGCTGTCATTCCATGCATTGACCTTTTCATGACATTCCCTGCGTGTGTTTGCCTGAGATAAGTGAAGTGTGGAAACTTGTGTTTCTGCAAGAAGTGCTGATGTGTGACAAATCGCCGACCTTTGAGTGTGTTTGTACGTGTAAACAGATTTCTCATGACTTGTGTGGTCACACCCCCGTGACCCATTTAGAGGGTATAAAAGTACAAGTACAGCTGTTGTTTTGCAGATCTCTCTTAATTTGTATATCAACCAGTGCTTGCTTGAGCTCTAATAAAACCACTCTTTGGAGCCCTTCATCCTTGGTGTCCTGTGTCTCTTTCTGGCATCTTTCTGAGAGAAACATCACTCTGCTTCAACAGCTCATAAACACACGCTGTGTGATCATGAGGAAGGGTTACATCAAGATGTAGATTAGAATGCAGGTGCAGAATTTTATATGAATAAAATAGTCTACTCCTCTCTCGCCGTTGCTGGCATGCCAGTGATTACCCCTGCCATAGGTTGCCGACCCCTGGATTAGTTGATTGTTCAAAATAGCCTATTGAATATCAGGAAAGTATCATACTATATGTAAACCATGATATTACACCACATCAGTATTTATTTAATAGCTGTGCACACAGCATATACACACTGATGAATGACCCTTATACTAAGACCGAAAGTTTCCCCCACTACTTGGTGCAGGTTGCCAGCTTGAACAGGGCCATGACGATTCGCTTTCGGGTCAGAACCAGAGGCAACCTGTGACAGGCACAACATCAGGACCAATATTACGGTCCTATCAGTAGGTCAACAGCTCCCTTTTGATTGCAATTCCTCATCTTCTGATTGCATTTATTTGTGAAATTAAAATGACAGTAAGCTGGCTTCTGGGACATCTGAAAGGTGAAAGGTACACAATTAGAGATATACACACATTTCTGTATGGAAACGGGTTAAGGGAAGATTTCTTTTGCGATAAACCAAAACATCTCGGTTATGTACGTAACCTCAGTTCCCTGAGATGAAGGGAACGAGACAGTTGTCCTTCCACATGACCTAATTGAAACATCTTTACAATAACGCCAACATTCTAATACTGGCTATGGTGTTTGAGCTCCGCCCTTTTAGGAGCGAAGCTGTCTGCTATAAAAGCAGGTGCACAAACACTATTCTTCAGAATTTTCTAACTGAGGGACAAGGAGCGCATCGCTCGCACCTCAGAAGAACTCAGAGTCTTGAAGTGCGGCCAGTATTCGCAATATCTCATTCCCTTCGTCTCAGGGAACCAAGGTTACGTACGTTCCCTAATGAGTCAGTACACTTGACATTGCGTGCTAATGCATATGGGGAACAGAATCCCATCACGCCGCTCTACACAACATAACCTTCCAGAGAGGAAACATGACGCCGCAGTCCTGCAGGATGGCGTCCGACACGAGTATGCCGCAAGCGAGTGACCCTCATGTTGGGCCAGGAGGGGAGCACTCAGAATGAATATATGAACTATAGTCATATAGTATGAATTAACCCCTTCATGAACCCAGTCGGGAAGGGAGTTTGTTTATAATGAAAGTGCTTGTGACTTTATGGTAAATTACAACAGCCTGATGCAGTGCTCTAAAAAGAGAGGACTTGTGGAGAGATGTTACGTCTAGGTTGTAAAACGTTGCAAATGTGTTTTGAGAAGACCATCCTGCTGCAAAACATATGTCTTGTAAAGACACACCATTCGTCCATGCCCATGAGAAGGCCATGCCTCTAGTTGAGTGTGCTTTAACACCAACTGGGCAGATCTTACCCTGCGACTCATAAGCCAGGGCAATCGCATCAATGATCCAGTGAGAAAGTCTTTGCTTGGAGACGGACATTCCTTTTGTGCGTCCTCCATAGCACACAAGAGCTGATCAGACAGTCTGAACTGGTGGGTGTGCTCAACGTATGCGTGTAGCGTACAAGGCATAACAACTGCAAGGATTGTTCCTCATCCAAAATAAATGGAGTAGGGAAGAAAGCTTGAAAGGCATGGTTAGAACCTTAGGCACATAGCCTTTGACAGTGACAGTGGCTTTTGAAAGACCGGGGCCAAATTCCAGGCATGAATTGTCAATTGATAGTGCATGTAAGTCACCGACCCATTTTACCGAGGCCAGAGCCAGCAGTAGTGCCATATTAATGGAGAGCATGCGCAAAGGGGGGCCCTGCGAGCACTTTTAGGACCAAAGTTCGGGACTGTAGCTGGCCGAGGTGGATTTAATCGTCTTGATCCTATAAGGAACTTTATGATTAAATCATGCTTGCCTATAGCGGTGCTGGCTTCAGGTGCATGATACGCAGATATAGTCCCCACATAAACTTTGAGTGTTGACGGAGTGGGTCCTGCATCTAATAGCTCTTGAAGAAATATGAGAATTTCATGTATAGGGCAGTTTACTGGGTCTTTGCATGTGAAAGACACCAATCAGTGAACACATTCCATTTTAGCACCTCGTGGACGGTGCTCTGGCCTGTAAAATGGTGTTCATGACTGAATGCATCAGTTCTGAGGGGCGGCAACATCATCCACTGACCACTCACCTGATGCAGCGAGAGACATGGCATCATCATCCCCAGCGTCAGAACCGCCGAACAAGATGTGTTGTCACACACATAATGTATCGGCATAGACACGCTGCAGGGAGTTTGAGGGGCTTGCGATCAACAACCCTGCTGTGCCTCCTTGTGTGACCTCTTGGGTATCACAGAAGAGGCGGGTGGGAGGGGGCGTGAGGCTGAGTCGTCCCTCAGAACGAGGGTGATTCACGAGCACAGTGTCTTGAGACTCATGCCCTCGCAGTGAAGGCAGTCTGTCTCCATGAGAGCTGACTCTGCGTGGGTGTGGCCCAGACAGAGAATGCAGCGCTCATGCTGATCTGATGGCGGGATGTGTCTCCCGCACAAGGAACATTTACGGAACGACATCTTTAAAAAGACACGAACACATTAGCAACTCTTTTATATATACAGTATATATATATATATATATATACACACACACACACACAATATACAATTGCTTTATAAGGATACACAACTCCTGCCAAAGCGCTGCGGGGAATCGGGATGCTGAAGTGGCCCGTTCACTAGCGAAGCGTCAAACGGCGAGGCGGAGTGATGTTCGCCGGAACATTGCAGGGGAGCGGAGAGTCTTCTCATTGCTGTCAAGATTCCGCCCGCTGATTTGTGTAGTCGATGGCGAAGCAGTAGAGGGCTTCTAGACGAGAGATGAATTGCTGTCTTGGAGGAGGACATTTCTGAGGAATGGTGTTTGTGCACCTGCTTTTATAGCGGACAGCTTCACACTTAAAAGTGCGGGGCTCAAACACCATAGCCAATATTAGAATATTGGCGTTATTGTAGAGAGGTTTCAGTTAGGTCGTGTGGAAGGACATCTCCCCATATATGTTAGCACGCAATGTCAAGTGTATTTTAAGCATGACGTCATCACGCACACAATTTTTATCGATAAAAGGCCATTTGAATGGAAACAAGCAGAAGACGGCAAATTCCGTAAACTTTATTTACGCATTTTCACTTTGTTGATAACAAAAGTGAAAAGCAAAAAGTGGATGGAAACTAGGTTGTTTGTGTGGCGTGGAGCTGGAAAGAATACAACAATTTCCTCAGAAAAAATAGAGGGAATCCAAAAATGTTGTGTCCTTAGCAACTGGTTGGTGTTTGTCATAGTTTACTTCCTGTATAGCAACTGGTTGGTATTTGTCATAGTTTACTTCCTGTACCATGGTAACAAAAAAACAAAAACAAAAAAAAAAACATGATGTGATGTGATGAGCTTGCATGTGTTTGCAAGATTTTAAACAGTGTTGCAAGCAGCTGTCATGGCAAAGCAATTGTATCAACCCATGTCAGCTTAGCCACACAACATTACAAGCTAAAAAGACAAATTTTTACTGTCAGAAAATATGTAAGTTAAACAACATGATGCATTTTAGTAGCCTACTCATTTGTTAACTGAAGTATATTGCCTTTAGAATACATTTATTATAAAAGCCTTAAATCCATTATCTATGTTTATGCTTAATCAAGAGAAATCTGACAACCTCAGAAGAAAAAGCAGTTTCTTTTCCTTGCCGCTAATTATTATGTAATTATTGTAAAATTTAAAGGAATAGTTCACCCAAAACTTTAAAAGAAAGAAAGAAAGAAATATGTAATGAAAGTAAATTGCGACTGAGGCTGACAGTTCCAATCAGGGGCAGATTTAGGCATGGGCGACATGGGCAGCTGCCAGAATTCCACCAGCTATCAACCCTCAGACCCTCAGGTAAATGTGTGTATGCATGATGCAAAAATGCGTGATGGTGGATGTTGCCTGTCAGTAATTTTGCCGAATGATTTTAGGGTACGTGAACTTTCAGAAGCAACATGTTGAGTTCCCGTGTGATCATGTTGGTTTAAGATCTAGATCTAAGGTCAATGTGCTTGTGTTTAATTTTTGAGAATGCTTTGTAATAAAAGTGCAAAATCATTATAATTTCAATAATTCCATCGATTTGTGCTCTTTGAAATGCTACATATCAACCACTGCTGGGTAATGCACTGACTCATTTTTAAATATTAACAGTAGATCCAGTGGCGGTTCTAGCTTGTATGGCGCCCTGGGCGAAACCCACTTCTACAAGCCCCCAAAGTTGTTGACGGGGGGGGGGGGGATTGTATAAATGTTGTTGACCGGGGGGTGGGGGTGGTGGGGTCTGTTTGGGTGCCTTGTGCCGCCCCCCCCTACAAGATACCGCCGCCCTGGGCAACTGCCCATGTCGCCCATGCCTAAATCCGCCACTGAACAGATCCAGTGAGGCATGATATTTGGACTATAACTAAATTTGATGAAAAGGAACAAATTATAATTTTCATTTGAAACACACACACATTATACTGTACCCCATAGCAAGTTTTCATTTAGAGTATTTAAGCTATCGCAACCAAAGGGCAGAAAGTTGTTACATCAGAAAGCTGATGAAAGTGAAGAATTCATAATATGTGAAATCATTGAATTCTTGCCCATCAAACACACCCTTGATGGGCAGATCCCTTACAGTGCCAAGTTTCCATGCACATTTCTCCCATTTCTGTTTTCACTAGTTTGATGGATAGTTTAGAAATAGGTAAGCCAGAAGTGAGCTGACTGCTCTAATTTTGGCTCTAGTTTACTCTACAACAGAGAAAATTATTCTCATATGCCACATTGGACTAAAGTATCAAGAAACTGGCTCGGAAGCCCTGACTGTGGAAAGAAAATATAGGAGACAGAAATGTTACATTTCGCAGGATTTCAGAGACAGTTCGATAATCCTCAAGGTGCATTTATAGCTGGATTTCTGCCACAAAAATACTGCAATCATCCACTCCGATGCGACAACATCTTTAATTTATTCCTACGGCAGCATATACCCCAAATCCATTGATACAAATCAGACATAAAATTCGGCCAGACCACATCCGTTACGAGGCTAACCAGCCACATGGCATTGATCTGTAACAGAATTGACCAGGATTACGGGTTTATTGGTGTCTTGGTGAAGCTTTAAACAAGGGGATTTTCTTCACCATATACATGTAATATAACTCCAACATTTTAGAAAGGCAGTTTCCATTTGTGTACTCTGGAGTCTTCATTAAATCAGTTTATCAGCACGGAAATGACTGTGGTTGGAGTGAGTTTGTCTTGGAACAGGGTTATGTCATAATGGAGTAGCAGACTGAAATAAAGCAGAGTGGACAGGAAAAGATTGTACAGATAGATGGTAGCCATGGTAACATGCCACTGTTATACTGTATCAAATCCCTACTGTGTAATCTTTAAGGATTTAACACCTACCTCTACAATAAACCTTGATGTAATGGAGTGAGAAAAATGTCAGCACACTAAAGAAAAAAAATTTTCTTAAAGAAGATAAAAAAAAAAAAAACTGAGTTGTAAAACTTTTATTTCAAGAGCCATTACTCTGGCATGCCTTAAAAAAACTAGAATGAATGAAAGTGTTTTAGTATGGAAAATGGGCAGTTTAAGAATTACAGACTGTGAGACAGCAGGAAAAGGTTCTGGGGATCAGTATCCCTTAGAGAAAGCTGGAGAAGCAATCATGCTCGCATGATCTTCTACTGTATCTGGCATTGCTCCATCACTGTGTTGCATCCACTCCAACCAAAGGAAATGTTTAAGTCATTATGTTGTAGATGTGTTAATGTTTATTATTCTCCAAAAGCCTCTGAGTGTTAAAATCATCACTAAACTGACTAATGGGTTTTTGACTTTGATTGATTTCTGCAGTGTAAATTTTTAAGAGGAAGTCACAAAAGGGAAACCGTGTCCATATTTGGTTTTGTGGTGGAAATCCTCATGGTGATAAGGCTATTTTGGCAGTCAGTCACTGTTTCATAATATCACAGCAATTAAGTAATCACTAAATATTAGATTTGGGGTTCTATGGTCGCTTGTTTGCAAATACTGTTGTACCTATAAAACCGGCTCATTAAATATGGCATTACTGTTGACATGGTCAGTAAATCTATAAAGCACACTATGGGATTATGGAACAGGAATGAGAAACACATTAGATTTGCTTGGGACTCTACAATCAGGCCAAACTGAAATTTGGTCCTCTCTTTGTTATAATGTCTTGTAAAGCCCAGTATAAATTTCTTAAAGTGGCACAGGAGATAACTTTGGTGTATCCTCTGTTGTTAGTGGAATATCTTGGGATTCTTAAGACAAATATTAGTATATAATGTTTGAATGTCTGCTATAACATGTCCTTGTGCTTTAAAAAAGCTAGATGCAGTGGAACGAAAAGAGCAGACTGCAGGTTTTTAACAGTTAAAGAAGTCTAAAAAAACATGACACTTCTGCGTGAGATGCTGAGAAAACAGACTGATCTCACTTTGAATTCAGAAACAGTAGGTGGACTTTTCTTGAGTTAAGTTGGACTGTGCTTACCGAAATTCGAAGCACTGCCCCCAGTGGCCGAAGAGGTAAGTGTTGTTGTATGTATGGTCAGATGTGCGCTCCAGTTTCCGGGTGAAATGTCCACAGAGGGGCGCTAAAAGCCAATATACTTTAAGCTGTAAAGGATGTAATACAACAAAAAAAGAATGCATATTTTATTAACACTATCCTTGAACCCCAACCCCAACCCTAAACTGAACCTTCAGTGGATTATGCCAACATAATTACTTCCTGGTTTCAACACAGGACAAGAACCCAGGTCTGCCAAGCTGTTGACACAACACACTTCTGGTCATGCCACAGGAAAGGTCGATGCAAAAATGTCTGATGGCAGATGGCACTTGTCAGTAACTCTGCATAATGGGGTCAATGTCAGGTTACTAGAACATTGGAAAGCAACATGCTGACTTCCCGTTTGATCATGTTAGAGAAAACAGCAAGACACGATGCAAAAGTCAAAGATGAGCATGTTTACATAGGATAACAATTGAAAAACAGTGGGGTGTGAACTGCACCTAATTGCTGCTTTGCTGATTTGGTTTTCATATCTACATTTTAAATTTACTTTTATTGTAAAAACTGTAATGTCTACCCAAATTTACAATATAGGGCCTGACTTACACCAAAACTGATGAAGCATCCTGCTATTGTACTACAGTATAGTATAACAAATCTCGAAAAATATTGTACTGTAAATCTTGTGAGCTTGGCAGCCATAAGTTTTGCTAGCGCCAGCAAAAGCTGTACTTTCCACAGGTAGATGAAATGTAACACAACTGTAAACAGATGTTACATTTTGAAAACGATTTTTTGAACAATTTTTATTGTTGGAAGCAATGTTGGAAGTGAATGTGAAGGCACCAATATGGTATTTTGAAAGTTATTGTATACGTTTACAAATATTAGTTTAAAAGCTGTGCATGGTAATAAGCAGTAACAATAATCTTTAATACCATAATCTTGACTAAACTCATCAGTCATAGTATAAAAGAGATTGGTGTGAGTTGAATGGACAGAGGCTGATCTCTGACCGGCCAGTGTTTCCATTGCATAGCATGAATCAATCAAGTGAGGTTTGCATCGATTAAGAGTCCATGGTTGTGGCATCTTCTGATCTGGTTTTTCGAAGGCTGCCGGTTAAGTTGCTAATCAAGTGCTAATCACATGTTTGCATAGTAATGGATCAGGATAGCTTTTGTGAGGTCCCATTTGTCTTTTAAAATTAGAATCAGTCTTAAAAAGCAGCCTTTTCCCCCTCACTTTCCTTAGTATCCTGACAGACCCTATAGTTATTAACATGATTCTTTGTCCAAAAGAGGAAATTGGAGATTTCATTAAACATGCCTGGTCTGTTATTGAAAAAAATATTAAAAGAAATATTCTGGAATGCAGGTTGTCTGAGAGCCTTTTGTCTCTATGGAAACCTCTGCTCAACACAAACAAATGCTGATTCGCTCTCCAGACGTGAAAAGAAAAGCTCAGAGAAAAAAAATTTTCCCAAAGGAAAGAGTTGGACCAAAGGGCTCCTCTGGTGGGTTTATGTGGGAACTCTTTCAGACCACTGAAGAATTCAGCCAAGTAAAAGAATAGCAGAGCAGCTGCTTTATCTATCACAGGACATTGGGTATATACTGGTCTGACATTCAACCCCTTTTCCCTTTCATCTATTTAGTCTGAACGTATCTCTAGTGCTCCTATTGAGCTAGACAGTGAAAAAGACTAATATTAGATTCTCATTCTTGAGAGTGACATTGTTTACAGTTGGTTACAATGTTGAAAATGTGAATTTTCGGCCTATTACCCTGAAGAGTAATGAAGAAAATGCAGTTACACTGGAATATTGTTGATACTGGAACAGAACAAGTAAAATGACAAGACATTAGCAGGAAGTTAATCCAAGGTGGAATATTTAGTTTTGGATGTGAACCTATATTTCTGTAATGCATTTCACATTCTAAAGCTGCGTTCACACTAAACTGATCTCAATTAATTTGAAAAAGCAGTAGGATGACTTTTCTTGAGCTTAGCTCAGTCTGTGCTTACTGAAATTTGAAGCGCTGCCCCCAGTGGCCAAAGCCGGAGTGTTTTTGTCTGTGAAATGTCTGCAGGGGGCGCCAAAAGCAAGTTGTAAAGTGAGATGTTTTTAGCAGTAAAGGATGCAATAGAGCAAAAATGAATGCATATTTTATTAACTCTACCCCCAAATCCAAACCCCAACCCTAAACCTAACCATCAGTAGAGGAATATTTTTATTTTAGAGGGTTAATGGAACATTTGAATAGCACTCGCCAATGATTATGTTAACATAATTACTTTGTGGTTTCAACGTAGACAAGAGCCCAGGTCTCCCACACAGTTCCTGACACAATGAGCTGTCAGTCACTCAAGAAGAGAAGGTAAATGCACTTGTACTGATGCAAAAATGTCTGATGGAAGATTGCTTGTCAGTAACTCTGCATAATGGGGCAGTAGGTTGAATTTTATTTTATTTTCTTTAGCTAAAATCGGTCTGTGCTTAATGAAATTCGAAACACTGCCCCTTGCAGTTAAAGTGTTGCTTGGGAGGTTTACTTTTGAAATGTATTCCACTACAGATTACAGAATAAATGCTGTAAAATGTAATTTGTAATGTATTTCATTAGATTACTCAAGGTCAGTAACGTATTCTAAATACTTTGTATTACTTCTTCAGCACTGGGAGATTTTTTCATTTGTTTTGACTATAAAAACTCTGCCAGTACAGTAAGACAAAACACACATGTTAAAAGTACATTCTCTGAAAAACCTAAATATCTTATGCAGTGTTGTTTCTAAAAAAGATAAATCAAATTGATCTTGTTTTAAGGATTTTTAGATATTTTTACAGGAAAACAATACAAAAATGACGATTCTTGCCCTAATATTAAAGGTTTTACTAGAAAAAAGAAATTATGATCCAACCTGAATTTTCTTGATAAAAAAATATGATCGTGCCTGGTAACATGTGCATGTAAAATGACTAGAAATAGCATTTTAGCTTAGCGTAAAGCTGACAATTTACACAAAGTTTATTTCTATTTCTTTTGCTCCAAACTTACTTCAAACTTACTTTTCTGTCTGCTCGTATGAATGTAACACATCATAAGAAAGTGTTTCACCGCTGTTCAAATGCACTTTGGATCGCATCATTTATATGGATAAATGTTTTCCATCTGAAAGGACTAAATATTAAATGAAACAAATGACAATAAAATGCAAAGTAATCTCTTCAGTAATCAAAATACTTTTTGAATGTAACTGTATTCTAATTACTAATGATTTAAATTGTAACTGTAGTGGAATACAGTTACTTATATTTTGTATTTTAAATACGTAATCCCGTTACATGTATTCCGTTACTCCCCAACCCTGTGTATGGGCAAGTGTGAGCTCCATTTTCTGGGTGAAATGTCCATGGAGGGACCCTAACAGCAAGCTGTAAAGAGAGTTTTTCTTCACCTGAAAAGGATGTAATAAAGTGAAAAGAAATTTAAATTGTATACACTACCGTTCAAAAGTTGTTTTTTTTCACATTTTAGAATAATAGTAAAGTCATCACAACTATGGAATAATAGAAATGGAACTATGGGAATTATGTTGTGACTAAAAAAATCCAAAATAAATCAAAACTGTGTTATATTTTAGCATCTTCAAAGTAGTCACCCTTTGCCTAGAATTTGCAGACATGTACTCTTGACATTTTCTCAACCAACTTCTTGAGGTATCACCCTGGGATGCTTTTTAAACAGTATTGAAGGAGTTCCCATCTATGTTGGGCACTTATTGGCTGCTTTCCTTTATTATTTGGTCCAAGTCATCAATTTCAAAAACGTTTCTTTTTTTAAATAAAATGTTAGTTTTATAATGAAATAAATTAATATGGTGGCACAATTATATTTTTGTCTACAAAACTAATATCAAACATTTAAGCATACGCCTTCAGATCAAAATATTTTTAAGATCATGAAACATTTCAGGCAAGTGACCCCAAACTTTTGAACGGTAGTGTAAACTGTGGATTAAATTTGTAATGTTAGGGGGGAAACTACAACTTCCAACGTACTTTTGATACTGATTGAATGCGATTAATTCCTGGTTTCAATGAAGGATGCAAATCTGGGTCTCCCATGCAGCTGACACAACGCGCATACAGTCTCGCCCCAAGGGAAGGTGAACATGCTTAAGCCGATGCAAAAATGTCTGATGGGAGGGGCCGTTACTCAGTGAGTTGGCATAATGTGGTCGATCCTAGGTTACTGGAACTTTTGGAAGCAACATGCCAACTTCCTGTGTGATCATGTTGCACAATACACTTCATGTTCCATTCACTTCAATTCATCCGAATTAGAATGTGGGAGACTGGAAACGCTAGCTCATGCAAATAAATAAATTTAAAAAATGTGCATTTTGCTGCGCATGCAAATTCGTTTGATGAAAAAAGATGCATGACCAATAGAAGTTCGAAACATCACACTCTGGATCACCTCTTGGATCAATCCAGAGAAAACATATTTCAAAGCTGCATGTTTTAATTGTTGCAGGAAAGTGAGTATAAAGCATGTTTTTACAATTTAAATATAATACTATTTGTCATTTTTCATTTATAACATAATATCCTTTCTGTTGCGGTGTCTAAAGAAATTTTGCATTCTCAAAGCATAGTGTGACTGTGGCTTAAGGGGCCGTTCAGACCGAATGCATTCTTGTGTTAAAAAAAAGCTAGATGCAGTGCAGCAAATAGAACAAAATGCAGGTGTCTCGAGATTCCTTTGTACTTGACACAGTGTCTAAAAAACACAATGCTCATGAGTGAGATGCTGAAAAATCAGCGAGACACCCCGCAAATGTCAAAAACATCTGTCTATTGCATGTTTACATAGAATAATAATTTAAAAATGACACAGATGGATACAAAAACACATTTGGTGCGAATCACCTTTAAGCCGGTAGTTTAAAACCGGTGGGTCTTGTCTCAAAAACTGCAGGGGAGAACAATGCTAAATGGAAATAATAGTATACAGTTAACCATGTAAGCCTGCATAGTTAGGCTTGCATAATAAATATGCTTAACAACATTTAAATTTGAGGAGAGAGCAATACCCCTATCTTTTGTTGTTGACATCAAAGTCTGTACATCCAATCACCACTGTATTTTGCTGCTAGTTCATTTGTGACTTAGTAGAAGCTAGCCAAATTAGGCAGATGTCAACATGGGCAGGTTGCATGAAATGGCCTCATCCTTGAAGGCCATTAAAAAAAAACCACACTGTCACTAGGTAAATGAAAATACCCAGACTCCGTTAAATATAGATTATGGGTTTGATCCTGTGTTGGGTTGCCACAATCTGTGTTGTTCTGTCTTTGTCTTTCACTGTTCTTGTTTATAAAAGGATAAGCAATACATGTACTAGCATTAACAGGGTGTTGTCTTTTTGGCCGCTGTGCATTCACTGGTTTTGGCCTTGTAGAATTCTAGTTTTGACCTAGATGTTGTCTTCCAGGATTTTGAGGCTGTCCTACCAAAAATTCAGATGTTTTTAAAGAAGAAAAGGGTCCATAAACGATGGTTTGTCACTTTATTAGTGTCTATATCATCTAACATTACTGTGCACAACTGGTGTGTTTCTGATGTGAAGCCCCAGAGGAGAGAAACATATGAAGTACATCAAACTATAAGACTTCAGGAATGGAAATGAGTCTGGGTTGCATCAGTGATGGGAATAGAGCCCAGTTTAGATGTTGGGATGTCGAGGTAAACGCATACATAACAGGAAGTTAAGGTAAGTGACAAAAGAAAAGAAAGACTGAAGGAGACCTGAAGAAGGGCCAGAACTGTCATGTAATTAGATTAACAGCTTTTTCCAGATTCTTCAATGAAAGGAAGAAGTTAAACCAGACAGTTTGTCTTTAATTGGAATTCACTAGTATTTTAATATAAAATGCATGAGTAAATCAATCAATAGAATTTGACACCTTGATTCTTCAGATGGGTGGTGAAGTTGTGCTTTTTTATTTTTAATTTACTTCCCTTTTTCTCCCCAATTTGGAATGCCCAATTCCCAATGTGCTCTAAGTCCTCATGGTGGCATAGTGACTCGCCTCAATCCGGGTGGCGGAGGAAAGAATCTTGCCTCAGTTGCCTCCGCGTCTGAGACTATCAATCCACGCATCTTAACACGTGGCTTGTTGAGCACATTACCGCGGAGACATAGGAGACATGTGAAGGCTTCACGCACAACTCACCATGTGCCCCACCTAGAGCGAACCAAATTATAGCAACCACAAGGAGGTTACCCCACGTGACTCTACCCTCCCTAGCAACCAGGCCAATTTGGTTGCTTAGGAGACCTGGCTGGAGTTACTCAGCACACCCTCAAACTCGCGACTCCAGAGGTGGTAGTCAGCATCTTTACTCGCTGAGCTACCCAGGCCTCCCGAAGTTGTGCTTCCTTAAAATAATTAACTCGTTAAGCCCAGCAAATTTTTGCTGTGTTTCTTTTTAGTTTTTGACATGCTTTTTTTGACATGCTTTCTTTAGTCTTGCAAAGCCAGGAAAATCATCCTTATTCTTGAGTTCAGTTGATGTAGGCTTTGTTAAGTAAGCACATTTAAATGGAGCTTGAAGACCATCTACCATCTGCACAAAAATCCTTTCGTGCTTTGAAAAGTGTACCTTCAAAAATGTTTTTGTGCTTCCTAATAGATGACATATAATTGACTACACATTTTAAGCTCAAAGCAGGACTCTGAAGTATCACCACAGACAATGAAGCACCACAGACCAACAAAGAGACAGTCAACTTTAAAACACATGGGATTAGTTTTTAAATAAAGTTAGTTTTTTCTTATTGTGTGTTCTCATGTTTCCACCCATTTTAAGCCCAGTGCCCTGTTTGAATGTTGTTTTACTCATTTATAAAGGACTGACTTCCTATGTTTGACAGTAGTCAAACATTCCCAGCTTGAGTGTAATCGTGTGTTTGGGTTGACATCATAGCACAGCAGTTCAGCATTACAGTCAGATCTTAAAGTTTTGCAATATATGTGATTTGCCATGAAAAAAATCTTCTTTAGCTTTTCAAGAGTTTTCAACACGATCACTTGAGAAATTGACAAATTGCTTCCAAAAGTTCATAAACCCTGAAATCAAACCCCATTCAGCTAAGTTACCAACAAGCGCCATCCCTCATCGTACATTTTTGCATTGATTCAAGTGTGAATACATTTCCTTCTAGTGCAACTAACACAAGCATCCTCCAAGACATGAGTTCTGGTCCCGTGGGAACCAGGATGTAATGACGTTCACATAAACAATGGTGAGCTCACAGAGGTTGCACTTTTGTTCTAAAATTACATTTTTACTTTACTGATGGTTAGGTTTAGAGTTGGGGTATGGGTTAGGAGGTAGAAATGAAATATGTTTCCTGTTGACTGTGTTTACAACAAAAAATATTACTCGCTTTTGGTGCAACTCTGTGGACATTACACCTGGAAATTGAAGCTTACATGTGCCCATGTGTTCAACAGCACTTTCAGCTTCAGCCACTGGGGGGATTTGAATTTTGGTAAACACCGACTGATTTCAGCAGCAAAAGTTTCAAACTACTGTTGCTGAATTCACAGTGTGATAAGTCTTTCTTTTATAATTTCTTCATTTAGTTTTCCATTACCATTCTTTGCCCCTTTAAGAAACTACTGCTTCACATGTGAAATGAGCAACAATGCACTGCCACTCTCACACATGGGATGCAGTTTTGCTGTCAGGTCTGATATAGTTTCAAACTGTTCCATCCATCAATAAC
Source organism: Myxocyprinus asiaticus (assembly GCF_019703515.2). Lineage (NCBI taxonomy): Eukaryota > Metazoa > Chordata > Actinopteri > Cypriniformes > Catostomidae > Myxocyprinus > Myxocyprinus asiaticus. Next base: position 30,180,516 of record NC_059363.1, read on the forward strand.
AGCCTCTTTGCAAAGTCTGCATTGTACTGTGTCAGAGTCACAAAACAATACATGCTGAAATGCACTGCACAAACTATGAAGATTAGACTAAAACAATATTTTTTGTAAATCTTCAGAAATCAAACAGCATCAGTTCAGGAAGGTCAAGTGAGTAAAGCTTGCAATCAGCTGATGCTCAGCTGATCATGATGTCTACCAATACAATTCAGACACTTATCAGAGCGGCCCTATTTAAGTCCTCCATTTCTTCATCGCCTTTGCTGCCTTTCCATGGCATGGCTGCTTCGCTTTGAGTTTTGTCCACATCTGTTTTTTTTGTTCTGTGCTACAAGACTACAATTGTTTGCCAGTTTGGAATTCCAATCTCCAGTGTGTTATTGCACCTTGTTCTTGATTTACCAACTTGATATTCAGTATTTAATAGTTTGAATTACACTGCGACAATCGGGGGGCCTCCCTTTTTCATCGTCGACTGAAGGGGGGTGGTGGGGGTGTTCTTGAAGTGCAAAGGCTTGAAGCGCGAAGTTACTGGGCTTGAAGCGTGTGCCGAGTAATAGCGAACAAATCCTCATCGGCTCAGATTCCAATCAGGTTCCTTCAGATCTCTCGAGACCCCCTATAATTCACACCATGCAGTATTTCAAGCTCTTAAGTGTCCATTTAATCTATTATGCAATGAAAAATTGTACCATGTTGCACTGTCTGAATGTTTAAAAATGGAAGAATGTTGTTCTAATTCTGCTGGATCTGTTCTGTTACCCCTTGGAGGTTTTATTCGCTGGACTCCCTGCTGTGTCCATGCATGGCCATAACAGAACCATACCCCCAACACCAACAGATTGCTTTAACTGTCTATAAGTGAAGTCAAATATTCATCTGGCGGAAGTGGTACAGACTGAAGTATGAATGTAAGAGCCTATGAAATTTATTAAAAATAAAAAATTACACTTGATAACTTCTTTTTATTGGAAAGCCCTTTACTTAAAGTCTTGTTATAGCCTTATTTAACTTTTTGTACTATAATATCAATAATGTAGTCCCCATTTATCTTTTTTTTATTTATTATTTTATCCCTTTTTTCTCCCAATTTGGAATGCCCAATTCCCTCTACTTAGGTCCTCGTGGTGGTGTGGTTACTCACGTCAATCCGGGTGGTGGAGGACAAGTCTCAGTTGCCTCCACTTCTGAGAGAGTCAGTCCGCACATCTTATCACGTGGCTTGCTGTGCATGACACCGCGGAGACTCACAGCATGGGAGGCTCATGCTGCTCTCCATGATCCACACACAACTTACCATGTGCCCCATTGAGAGCGAGAATCACTAATTGCGACCACAAGGATGTTACCTCATGTGACTCTACCCTCCCTAGCAACCGGGCCAATTTGGTTGCTTAGGAGACCTGGCTGGAGTCACTCAGCACTCCCTGGATTTGAACTTGTGACTCCAGGGGTGGTAGTTAGCATCATTCCCTATCTGTCACTCACTCGACGTTGTGTCGATGTAGTGACATTAAGGGTCACTCTTGGGCGCCCGAGACACCTCTGGTCTTTGATAAAAGGCCAATGAAAATTGGCGAGTGGTATTTGCATACCACTCCCCCGGACATACGGGTATAAAAGGAGCTGGTATACAACCACTCATTCAGATTTTCTCTTCGGAGCCGAACGGTCGATGTTCACTGAGCTGACTTTTCATTCACCTCTGCTGGATCTGACGGCACATTTCAGCGGCTTCTCCCTCCTCTGCACTGGTGCACTGCAGAGAATGCCCCTTCAGCAGAAATAAGAGAGTATATTTTTCTAAAAGAGTATATTTCTCTAAAAGAGCGGCACACAGGGAATGTCTTTTTAAAGACGCATCTTTTTAAAGATGCCTTTCCGTTTGTGTGTTATTCCTGGTTGTGGTCATTATCTCTCAACTTCTGATGGTCACGATCGCTGTCTTTCATGTCTGGGCGCGACCCATGCGGAGACAGCGTTCGTGGATGGATCATGTATTCATTGCGAGAACATGACCATAGCAACGTTGCCACCCCAGCGGCTCCCTGCCTCGGTCCTTCTACCTATGGGTATGAGGCCAGTGCGGCTAGCACTGGGGGCGATTTGGGGACCCCAATGGGACCACCTCTGCCGGGTATCCCCCCACAGACCTCCCATTCCCCAGCATGCTCGTCTGCCCCGATCGGGCTTCCAGATGAGTCTGCCGGCTCGTCTCACGGCGAGTTCGACCTCTTGTTCGGAGCCCATGAAGCTGATGAGCTCCCATGGGTACGGTCGCCCAGTCACAGGCTGACGCGGAAATGACGGACATGCTTTCCTGGGCAGCCGTGAGCATCGGGCTAGTGTGGAATCCTCCGCTCTCCCCTGAACCCTCGCAGCTCGATGATTGGTTCCTGGGCTCGCGGTGCCACTCAAAGCAGCCACGCCCCGCTCCAGCTCCTTTCTTCCCGGAAGTGCACGAGGAGCTGACAAGGTCATGGGAGGCACCTTTTACTGCCCGGTCCCGATCTTTCAGCTCCCCCGCCTTCACTACCCTCGATGGAGGGGCGGCCAGGGGCTATTTGGCGATTCCCCCGGTGGATAAGGCGCTCGCGGTGCACCTATGCCCGCAGAGCGCCGCAACCTGGCTCGGGTGCCCAAAGCTCCCATCCAAGGCCTGTAGGTTTACGTCGTCCCTGACGGCCAAAGCCTACAGTGCCGCTGGACAGGCCATCTCTGCCCTGCACGCCATGGCACTCCTGCAAGTCCACCAAGCCAAGGCGCTAAAGGAACTGCACAAGGGTAATTCCGCCCTAGATTTGATGCAGGTGCTGCACTCGGCGACTGACCTCGCTCTCCGGGCAACGAAGGTCACGGCGCGGTCTCGCGGGCGGGCGATGTCCACCTTGGTGGTCCAGGAGCACCACCTTTGGCTCAACCTGGTCGAGATGGGTGAGGCCGACAAGGCACGGTTCCTTGCTGCCCCCATTTCCCAGGTTGGCCTATTCGGCGATACTGTTGAGGACTTTGCTCAGCAGTTCTCGACGGTGAAGCAGCGGACGGAGGCTATCCGGCACATCCTGCCCCAATGCGGCTCAAGATCCCGCACCCTGCCTGCTCGTCGCCTTCGGCCCGGCCCCGGCGTGGAGCCCACCGCAGGAAGCAGACGCCACCGTCTCACGGCCGGCCGCCAAGAACCCATGAAAGGCTTCGAAGCGCCCCTGAGACGGGCAACCCAGGGACGATGAAACCCACTGCCTTGGAGCTGGTAAGCAGACAACTCTATCCCCCGGTGGAGGGCCAGGAGGAGAATCTTTTGTTGCCTTTTCATTTAATTTCGCCGCGTGCCCAAGTGGCTGCGGTACCCAACAGTTCAGCAAAAAAGCAGTTTCCTCGTTCCCTGGGTCACATACCCGGTGTACACGGCCGTCATCACGGCCACCGTCCACCATTTCATCCTTGCAGGTTTGGCGCTCCAGCGGTGGTCTCCCCGCCCCTGAGTGCCCAGCTGTGGCACAAATCCGCCCCCGATGTGACAGTCTCCATGGGTCACGAGGACAGGCCTCTTCCTCCCCCATCCCAGGCTGTTCCGGGGGTGGTCACAAGGAGCCAGGTAAGTGCTTCGATGTTCCTGAACTCAGCACGGCCACAACATGGCGTGGCACCTCGGGCTCCGCCCCGCCGCGAGGCCCCACCTGCCGGTACGTCCGATGAGATTGTCCCCTTGGTCCCCCTCACCCGGAGCTTGGATGCGTGGCTTGCCCTTTCCAATCCGTCGCGATGGCTGATCCGGACCATCCGACTCGGCTACGCGATTCAGTTCGCCAGGCGTCCGCCCAGGTTCAGCGGCATCCACTTCACCTCAGTGAAGGGCGAGAACGCTGCTACCTTGTGCGCGGAGATCGCTACCCTCCTACGGATGGATGCGATAGAGCCTGTCCCTCCGGCCGAGATGAAGAAGGGGTTTTACAGCCCCTACTTCATTGTACCGAAAAAAAGCAGTGGGTTGCGGCCAATTTTGGACCTGTGAGTACTGAACCGGGCTTTACACAGACTCCAGTTCAAGACGCTGACGCAAAAACACATCCTGGCGAGCGTCCGGCATCAAGATTGGTTCGCGGCGGTAGACCTGAAGGACGCGTACTTCCATGTCTCGATTCTACCTCAACACAGACCCTTCCTGCGGTTTGCATTCGAGGGTTGGGCGTATCAGTACAAGGTCCTCCCTTTCGGCCTGTCCTTGTCTCCTCGCGTCTTCACGAAGGTCGCAGAGGCAGCCCTTGCCCCGTTAAGGGAAGTGGGCATTCGCATCCTCAACTATCTTGACGATTGGCTAATCCTAGCTCACTCTCCGGATGTGTTGTCTGCACACAGGGACCTGGTGCTCTCGCATCTCAGCCAACTAGGGCTTCGGGTCAACTGGGAAAAGAGCAAGCTCCTCCCGGTTCAGAGCATCTCTTTTCTCGGTTACGGCACGCCTCACATACGAGCGCGCGGAGTCGGTGCTGACCTGGCTCCTGGGGCATATGGCATCCTCAGTGGTGGCCACTCCGCTCGGGTTGATGCATATGAGACCGCTTCAGCACTGGCTTCAGACTCGAGTCCCGAGATGGGCATGGCGCCGTGGGACACATCGCGTGGCCATCACGCCGATCTGTCACCACCTCTTCAGCCCTTGGACTGACCTCACATTTCTACGGGCAGGCGTTCCCTAGAGCAGGTCTCCAGGCACGTCGTGGTTACGACAGACACCTCCAAAACGGGCTGGGGCGCTGTATGCAATGGGCACTGTTTAGTGTTTAAGTAATGCTCCTTCCTTTGACTTCCATTCTAAACTCTTTCTTCATGCTGACATTATGAAAATCAGGGCTTTCAGTGCAAAACACCAGTAGTTCCTTTTCCCTATAGGCTGAAATGAGATGAGAAGGAAGGGGGACCTCCCATGGTGCATCAAACTTTCAAATCCAAATAACACATGTGGCATCAAGGCTGCATTAGCTGATCAAGAAAGAGATCGGACTAATAAGCATGAAGTGTCTTCAGGCCAATGTAATGGTGGATACACATCTGTGTATCATTACAAGAGGAAAGAAATAAAAAAGAAAACAGTGAACAGTGAAAAAGACTTTGGACTGTTTAATGGGTACCAATAAAAGATCATTTAGCCAGGTCAATGCTGAAGGCACTGCTGTGATGACAGTGATGGATAGAGATACAGATATTGCATTGATTTTGCAGTCCTATTTACAATTATTTGCTTGAATTACAGTAATTTGTTGAGGCATGGGGATGATGGTTTCTATCAGTGAAAGTGTTAGCAGCAACTCTACTTCATAAAGGGTTTTATTACAGTTTTTTTTTCTTCTTCTGATTGCTAACCCACAATAAATGTAATGATGTGACAGGCAGAGCAAGAGCAAGATGACGGTGAAGTGCTGAACCCAAATGCAGTTTATTAAAATTTCCAAACATTTATCCAAACAATCATGATAATATAAAAGAACACCATGTACCAAACCGAAACATGAACTTGAACTATGACTGGACTGCATAAATGACAAGACTTGACTACAATGTTTAAAACAACAATACTTGACAAGGGCAATGGTAAACATGAGGGCTATAAATACAGAGATTTGGGCTAACATGTCAACCAATAAAAGATCAGAACTAATAATCAAAATAACATGACTAATAAATAAGAACCAACAACAGGACTGAACTAATAATAGGATAACAAGACAATAAGAACCAAACACATGAAACATAAGGGTCACATGACATAGGCAGGAACAGGAAACAGTGATCTACTTTTCAAAATAAAAAACATGAAATAAAAAAATCAAAACACACACACACACATACACACACACACACGCATGTGCACGCACTACAATAACTGATTCTTTTGGCCAAATTCCTCTAACCATTACTTCAGCTCTCAAAACAAAGACACATTTCTCAAAACTATAAGCACAATACTTCAATGCAGTTTAGAGGTCATGTACTGCACTGTGAAGTGCATGTACTGTATCACATGTTCATGACACTGATAATTTGTGGAAGTGGACGTTTACATTGTTTAACCCCATTTCTAATTTCTCTGTTCTTTGAAACAATCTGTTAGTGTAGTCAAAGAATTTTCTTTTTGACAGTGATTTTCACCCAGCATCAATTTACAGTACTGTAATGTAGGCTACTCTCAAATAAACTTTTTGAACACTTCCATATTTTATATAGTATTATGTGCTATAACTGCAAAACATATAGAGATTGACCTGCAACATATTCTCCCTGGTTGATAGAGATTTTAGTAGTAGTGTTTTGAATTGATCCCACCGATGTGTTGTGAACAATGGAATAGTTTGTTTGCTGGTTTTGTGATTTGTCATTTGAAGTCAAAGTTAAACTTTGACGGAAGTTATGTTTGAGTGAAAAATAGATTTTGTCTTGGAAGTTTGAGGTTTGTACAAATTGGTGTGTAGTTTTGAGATTATGTTTATAGTTTCGAGAAAATGGTGAATTGTCTCATGTTTTAGCAATCGAGAAAAACTGTAAAAGAAAGCATTGTAATCACTTTATTTTAATGATTTAATTATCAGGGAAAACACATCCAATAAGTTAATGATGTGCATGTTGTACTGTACCTAACATACTACTAACTAAACAACCAACTAAATATAACTAACTAAAATGTATGAATGAATAAACCAACCAACCAATCAACCAACTAAAATGAACAAACAACTGAAATAACAAACTAATGTACTAACTAGTAACTAATTAACTGACTAACTACAGTAAAATGATCAAACAAACAAACCAAAATGGATAAAAAAAAAATTAATCAACCAACCAAACAAACACCCAACCAACCAACCAACCCACCAACCAACTGTAAAATGAATGAACAAACAAACCAACCAATTAACAACCAGCTAAAATAAGTAACCAAACTGATTGACTGACTGACCATCCACCCACCAAACAAACACCCAACTGAACTAACTAGAATGACTGACTGAACTAACTAAAATGAATAAACGAATGAATGAACGAACAAACTAAGTAGCTAACTCTACAACACAGTTTGCATCGTTTAAACACAACGACTGAAAATGGCTTACACTTGTTTCTAATGATGTGAAAACTTTGCAGTTGCACAGCATTGAGTATACTGTAATGTGTTTTTCATTTAGAGTGTACTTTGTTTTGGGGGTTTTGCAGTTGGACTTTTTGCAGTATGCAAGTGCTGAATATACAGACAGTCAATACTGTATTACTTGCAGTATTTACAGTATACAATATATTTGCTGTACTACAGTTTTACCCAATTGTTTACACACGTTTGCTGAATCTTTGGCCCATTGTCCCAAAACTCTAAATGCAAAACCAAACACAAACTCAACAAATAACACTATATTTAAAATGGCTTTATCTCTATCCAAAATTGTTTTTGGCATCAAAACACGACATATGACTAGATAGTCTACCAACCAACAAAACACTGATGTGCTCACAAAACACTACTATGAATATCCCATCAGTAGGTTTATGCCTTTTGCATTGTCAGTGTTGCACTGTAGCCAGTTGTAAAAGATTGTTAGTCATGTATACCTACTCAAATATACATAAACACACAACTGCAATACAGTACCAAAAACATTGTCATTTATTTCCAAAATGCAGTATGTTTGAACACTTGTGTTTTGTATGGAACACTTTCCATAACCAACAGGAGAAAACCAGGAAAAACATTCAGTAAGATAAAGGGTATTGTGTACAAAAATAAAAAATGAAAGTGGCTCTAAACACAAAAAGACAAACACATGTAAAATGTAAGAAAATTAGGCTGCATCCTGCATCCTATTTTGGTCTGGTAACAGCACCTCATCTACATCACAAGCGATGTTCTCCCTGGCTAAACAGCGGGGAAAGAATCTTCTGGAGTGATGGATCCAGCCGCTGAAAGCCCCCACATCAGCTTCACCACATGCATCCTCCATTGCCTGGAGAAGAGGCATGTGTGCGAGGGGATGGCGGTCATACACCTTCCATTGCCATGCCGAAAAAACTCTTCAGTTGGGTTTAGGAATAGGGAATATTGTGGGAGGTATAGAACAATAAATTGTGTGTAGTCGATTAATCAGTTGCGGACCAGAGCAGCCTGGTGGAAACTCATGTTGTCCCAGATGACAACATACCTGGGCTGATCTGGTCCATCCCTCTGCTCGGCAGGAATGAGGATGCCATGTAGTGTGTCCAGGAATGTGATGAGAAGGGCGATGTTGTAGGGACCAAGGTTGGCATGGTGATGGAGGATGCCTTGCTGGCTAAAGGCTGCGCACATGGTAATATTCCCTCCACGGTGTCCAGGGACATTCACAATGGCACGGTAACCAATAATCTCCTTCTTTTGTCTAGGTTGAAGCCAGCCTCAATGTAAATATAAACGTGCTGAATTGCAGCGGCATCCAGCTCCAACACTCTCTGAAACAGACTACAAGACAATGTGAAACAGACCTAGAGCAGTCAATACGGTGAGGCACAATACAATGGATTACAGTACTGTAATGAAACTATACAGTGCTGATATGATAGTAAATTCACAGTATAGTACTTACTTGCACATATTCATAGCGCTGTTCTTTAACCCTGTCTGAGTTTCACTCAAATGGCACCCTGTAGAGGCCTGGGTAGCTCAGTGGTAAAATACGCTGGCTACCACCCCTGGAGTTTGCTAGTTCGCTAGTTCGCTAGTTTGAATCCCAGGGCGTGCTGAGTGACTCCAACCAGGTCTCGTAAGTGACCAAATTGGCCCGGTTGATAGGGAGGGTAGAGTCACATGGGGTAACCTCCTCGTGGTTGCTATAATGTGGTTTGTTCTCGATGGGGCACATGGTGAATTGAGCGTGGTTGCCACGGTGGATGGTGTGAAGCCTCCACACACGCTATGTCTCCATGGCAACGCACTCAACAAGCCACGTGATAAGATGTGCGGGTTGACTGTCTCAGATGTGGAGGCAACTGGGATTCGTCCTCTGCCACCCAGACTGAGGCGAATCACTATGCGACCACGAGGACTTTGGGCATTGGGAATTTGGGCATCCCCCAAAAAAATAAAAAAATAAATGGCACACTGTAGACTTGTTTCATCCAGATTTGCTTGTACTGTAATACACGGTCCAATGTAGACAAGCCCACCTGAATAATGTGTCTGCAGTTATGTGGTTCTGGATTTCTCATAGTCTAATGGTATTGTTTGCCACCACCATGTTCACAATAGCGGTCTCCTGTTTTGGTGTGAACAGCCGGTGTCTTCCACAGCTGCTGTCTCAGTTCTCCAGAAGATCCACAGATATGATATGATTTGTTACAGTAAGCTAAAATAGTCGCTTTTCTTTCAATATGAAATGACATTACAGTAATATTGGCCAACAATCACTGAGTAACACAGGCCTACTGATATGTCAGACTGCAGCATACTACAGTATACATACATAAAGAGTATAGATGGTAGGTGGTAGGTAACTTACCGGTTCTCATTTCTGAATGTACGGATGATAGATGCAACTGTGTAGCGGCTCAGGTTGGGCTGAACTCTCTGCCCAGTCTCACTCATACTTAATCCATGGTTGAGCACATGGTCAATCAATGTGGCCCTGATCTCATCTGAGACAACTGTCCTTCCTCATCCTCCTCTTCCTCTCACTCCTTCAGCTCTTGCTCTTGCTCTTGCTTCACTATTGACTTCCATTTTCCTCCAAAACAGGAGCGCTCATCTGTGGCCTTTTATAGTGCTAAAGCTCCGATTTCTAAGTGAACAATGCAACAACTAGTGTTTACACATATGAGGAGTGGGTGTTGCCAATTGGTGTATAGAGCTTGGCATTTTGATTGGTGTTGCTTTCCAAAGGGACTAAAGAGATTTTAATTTTGAATGCTCTGCCTAATGTAGAGAACTGTGTGTAGTGTTTTGCAAAAAGTGTGATATAGAATTGAAAACTGATTGTAAAGCAGGAATTGGTTTAGGGATTTGATACATGATTTTCAGGTTTTGGTGACTGCATTTCAGGTTCCAATTTTATTGTGTAAACAACTGGGAAAAACTGTAATGTAAGTTGTAATTACTATACTTTTTTTTTTTTTTTTACAGCAATTGCAAAATGCACTTACTATATACATTAAAAACAATTCTGTAACTACATGCCCTGGACTGTGTTCTCTATTTTTTATGTAGTGTCTAATGAATGCTCTGTAGTGTTTATACATTGACTGGCTGTGTGTATGATCTGAAAGCATTGTTTGATTTTGTGCACAGATGAAATGGTTTGGAGGCAATTGTTTGATTTTTCCAGAAGAGTCAGGAGTTTTGTGAATGTAGATTGAAGATTTGGTTTTGTGTTTAAAGTTGTGAGAAAATGGGTGAAGGTTTCAAAAATGTGTGAAAAACTGTAATACCAAACCCTTGAAAAGAGTTGGTCATAAATAGGGTGTCATATCTTACCATGGTATTGTATCTATGGCTCTTAAGATTTCACAGGAAATTGTGTGAAAAAATAAACATAATTTTAATAGAAACTACTTAAAGTAAGTGAACGCATGTGTAATGGGTACTTTTTGTTCTGATCTTGGTACTGGATCTAATTTAGTGACCTGAACAGCCCCACATGCCATCATCCCTTTATTTAGGTAAAAGCCATCTAGTGAATGACTCTGGCTTTTTCACTGTATAGGAAAAATCTCTATTTCTGGAACAAGACTTAGCAAACACTCATTCTGAGCATGATGAAATATAAAGAGAATAGGTGCAAATTTCCCTCCTTTTTTGTGCTGTCACTGTTTCCAATCATTTTATGCCCTGTGCTGCCCATTGGCCTGATCTTTTTGCTGGGCAATGTGATAAACCATGTGAACCTACCTGACAGTAGTCAGATGGTTCCAAGTTGAGAAATGAAATAAGCAGCGGATAAAATACTGGCCATCTGGAGGAAATATATTCTGCAATCAGAATATAAAGTACAGTTAAATGTGTAGTACGTATTTTTTCTCCCTCTTTATTTACACCAATTTTATTCTATGGAGCAGGGCGCCCCCTTGACATCACATAACCAACAGAAAACTACTCACTTTGGTAACCTCTTACTATTCCTTTCCACTTTCCTATTGCAGAAAACAAATGATCATGGATGACAAATATGCCTACGAATAGGGTATTTCTACAAACTTTTGCTTTTGCATTGCACTGCACCCACACTGATAAGTGTCAGTATAAAGTCAAAGACCACCATGAAACATAAAAAAACTTTAATATTTCACCATTAACACTACAGTTGTTCATGCAAGAGTTGGCTTGTAACATCTGAAAGAGGCAGAGGCGGCAACCTGATTTCTGTGTTATAGGATTTAGCTGCATATCAGTCTCTCTTTAAATGTATTTTTCTCTCTTTTTATTTATCTTTTTATCTTACTGTGAATGAGTTTCCATCATAGCGCTCATGAGCGTGCAACGGACTCTCAAAAAATGACAAATTCTGGGTTGTTTCTCACCATCTTATACCTTCAGACAACTTGGAATATGACGGACAAGTCACATGGACCACTATTATGATACTCTTTTAAGCTTTAAAGTGAAACACCATCCACTGCCACTGTACGGAAAAGACAGAGGGGAATCTTCATAAAAATCTCCTTTTTTGTTCGGTTAAGAAAAAAAGTCATATGGATTTGGAACAACATGAGAATGAGTTTTCATTTTTGCATGAACAATTCCTTTCAGAGCACTTTGTTTCCAACCATGGAGTTGTGTGATTTTAAAGCATTTGGGAATGGGCCGGAAGTATATTGCAGCAACCAAACTGCTCCCTTGGGTGGGGCAGGAGCAGTCGTCCACTGAAGTTAGAGACAAAACTGCAGTATATTACCAAATCTGGAAGACAAAGAATAAGGAAGGCACAAAACAGCATATGTGTTACATAATATGTTGAAAGAGGCAACAGTTTGCATCATACAAATTAAGGTTTGTCAAAAACACGGTGGAAGGAATTTACTATAGGCTACTGAAAAAAATGTTAACCAAAAAAAAAATGTGCCTCATGTGGTAACATCTAAATTAAATGGTTTGATTCAAGTAAAAAAAAATAAAAATAAAAAAATTTATATATATATATATATATATATATATATATATATATATATATATATATATATATATATTTATCTTTGTTGAATCAATCTTAATACATAGTTATTATAGCAAGAGTTGATCCTTAATGTAACGATTGCAGGTATCCATTTTATTTTTATTTTTTTTTAGTGTTTTGAAAAGGACAGTGACTGACAGACACGTTCTTGAGGTGTTCTACACCTGATTTATTGCACTACTGTGACATTTCACATAGATGTGTCTTCACATGATGGAAGTAATGTGGCTTTACCTGTTTCCAGTGTGTAGGCAGAACTGTGATTGCGGCTGCTTTCCCCCCCATTATGTTGTTTCAAGATGATGTCAGGGTGAAACTCCAAGGCAACTTCATTGCATAAATCAGATGTGTAGAAATATTTTTTTCTGTTCTTCTGTGTATATACAGTGGCCTCCGGGAAGTATTTGGATGTTTAAGCCCACTTAAATATGTTTGAATTTCCTTGGATTAGATAACACTTTATATTAGATGTCTTTAAATACTACCTGTATGTACTTATCAAATGTATGTAATATCAAAATTCAGCATTTTATATTGTGCACATTTGTGGTTTTACCTTTCATTTAAAGTACCTGCATCTAATAACATCTTTAATTACACTGTTGACCCTAGCCTAATCTTTTTTTGAAAGTAAATAATACTACGAAGTCAATACATTGTAGCTAAAGGTAAAGTTCATCCAAAAACAAAAATTCTCTCATCATTTATTCACCCTCATACCATCCCAGATGTGTATGACTTCTGCTACAAAAAAAAAAAAAAAAAAGATTTTTAGATTAAATTTTTTTTTTTTTAGCTCTGTAGGTCCTCACAATGCAAGTGAATGGTGGCCAAAACTTTGAAGCTCCAAAATGGACATAAAGGCAGCATAACAGTATACAACTCCAGTGGTTAAATCCATGTCTTCTAAAGTGATATGATAGGTGGGGGTGAGAAACAGATCAATATTTAAGTCTACTATAAATACGATATTTTTATTTTACTATAAAAAATACTATATTCTCCTTGCCCAGTGGGTGGCGATATGCATGAAGAATGCGAATCACCAAAAACAAAAGAAGAATGCGAAAGTGAAAGTGGAGATTAACCTCACCCACACCTTTTATATTGCTGCTGCTTTTTTTTTTTTTTTTAATCCCTTTTCTCCCCAATTTGGCACACTCCATTCCCAATGCACTCTAATTCCTCATGGTGATGCAGTGACATGCATCAGTCCGGGTGGCGGAGGACGAATCTCATTTGCCTCCTCTTCTGAGACAATCAGCCTGTGCATCAAGTGACTTGCTGAACGCGTTACTGCAGAGACCTAGTGAGTGTAGAGGCTTACGCCATTCACTGTGGCATCCATGCACAACTCACCACGTGCCCCACCGAGAGCAAGAACAATGACATAGCGACCACGAGGAAGGTAACCCATGTGACTTTAACCACCCTAGCAACCAGGCCAATCAGTTGCTTAGCAAGCCTGCTGGAGTCACTTAGCACACCCAGGATTTGAACTCGCGACTCCAGGGGTAGTAGTCAGCATCTTTGTTTGCTGAGCCACCCAGGCACCCTTTTTATATCACTTCTGAAGACATAGATTTAACAACGAGTCGTATGTATTACTTTCATGCTGCCTTTATGTGGTTTCTGGACCTTCAAATTTCTGGCCATCATTCACTTGCATAGAATGGACTTGAGATAGTTGAAGCGGAAATATTTTTCTAAAACTCTTCGTTTGTGTTCTGCAGAAGAAAGTCACACATCGGGGATGGTATGAGGGTGAGTGAATGATGACAGAATTCACAATTTTGGGTGAACTATTCCTTTTAAAAGGCATGCAAGATAACAAAACTGTCAAACTATCAAGCTATATCTGTCAATAAATGTAGCTACATCTTTTCTCAGAACTAACTTTATTTTTGTTAGCTATTTTTTACAATTACTTTTAATTAACTTGTCCCTAGGTGATTTTAAATGGATGCTTCAAATCAGTTCCCCTCAAGTTCACACCTAGCAGAGTAATGTTTAGTTCATCACATTAACTGAATTTTTTTTTTACCTAATAAACATCATTTTGTAAAATGTTTTGCTGGAACGTGTGTGTGCTATTTAAAAAAAAAAAAAAAAAAAAAAAAAAAAAATACCACTTGGTTTGGTAGTTTAACATAGCTTGATTGTATGTTATCCAATGCATTTTTAAGTGTGGCTTTAGTGCCCAAATACTTTTTTGGTTTAAACCAGCTTCATTATTCCTTTTTTATCCATGTTTTTACTTCTTAGAATTTAAATACATACTTAAAATATCTTAACAGCAAAAACAAACACACAAACATTTCAACTTCAGTAGATGACAGCATTTAGAAACCATCTAAAAGGTGTTTATGCTAGATGAATTGCATTATGTTTTGCAGGGTAGATCAATCTGGTAGGTTTCAAAGGTGAGTTTTTTGTTATTGCGCTGAATGATAAAGCCAAGGTATCGTTATCTGAAGACAAACATGCCACAGAGTGATGTGAGTTTCACAGTCTTGGCCATAAAGTGTTGAACAAGAATGAAGTTTGCCATCATAAATCTTCCTTTCCTCATCTTTGGTTTGTTTGTGGAGGTTATTCACTCTACTGTTTGAGTTAGGCTTTGAAAGTTCTGCCTCTTTTGTCTCAGAAAATGCTTAGAAGAGGAGTTCTGAAAAATATGTTTCAAACCAGCTTAACAAAGACTTGCTTAAAAGTTTTCATATTATTGAGAAGTCTAAAGGTTTCATGGGTGAATGCTACAGTATATTTAAGCTTTTATTCCATCAATGCCAAATGTATATAATGGCCTACAGCCTAAATTTAGTGACAAAGGTTAGAGTACGTGATTTACGCGAGTTTAGAAAGGAACAAGTTGTAGTTGACTGATGGATAGGTTTCATCTTATCCGTTAATAATCATGCTGGTTTCAGTTTAGATCCATATACTGTATGTTCCATTTAACTTGTCATATCTTTAAATCAGATTCCATATGATTTTGCCAAGATTTCAATACAATGACGAAACTGATTAGATTTATTTACCCTTTGAAAATAGGTGGTGGTATGATGTTGACATTTTGTAGATGATTAACATTATTTTTACTTGTCCATTGCTTTACGAGAACTCCCTTCATGTATTACCATTACCCAGATCCAACAATGGATGCTAATTTACAGTGTAAACATGTCGTTTTAGCTATTTATTAGAAAACAGTGGCAGTGCATTTCACTTTCCAACACTCACACTGTTCCCTTCCATTAATAACATATACCATTTAAGTAAAGCTTAATGAGACTGATGTGATAAGAAATCTAAGACAAAGCATTATGTAAACTTTAATATGGGATTAAACAGACAGAAGCAGCAGGACTCGAAGCAGGCTCTCTTTACATAAAGTTCTCAAAAGAACAAAGACCTGCTACAACAAAGAAATCATTATAACAACAATAACAGTCATAGGAATACAAAAGCACATTCAGTAGAATGTCATTTCAGTAAAATATTAAACTTACTATGGGCTAAATTCCTACTGGGAAACATGATACTTCAGTTTCATCACTTTGAGAAACTGGGGTTCTTCTAAAATTTTCAGATTACAGACAGTACAAAATCATATTCATGTCTTTTTCTCCTTAATGTGGTTCCATGCTTTAAGTAACGTTACTAGATTGGCATAATAGATATTAGCTGCAGCTGTTAAGTCAATGAGCACCAATCGCACACGCCCTGGCACCCCTCAAACCCTGTGGATTTCAAGCAACTTCCCCATAAAAAGAAGTCTGTCTTCCACTTAAAAAAGTAAGAGCTTGGCCATTTACTTTACTGTCAGCATTCATCTCGCAGATCTACCCTTAAAATGCTTTACCTCAAGAATGTTGCCATACAGCCAAAGAGTAAATCTGGGTTGAAGAATATTTTTCAGATTTATGATGATGTGAACCGCACCTGCACGGACTCTCAAAAGCGAGATTCATCTGCCTGTCAGTAAACAATTCAAACAGCCCGGCTCCTCCACATAAAACAGAGCTCCCACTGAGTGTGAACTTGTGTTGTTTTATCTGATACTAGAGACTCTGAACACATTCTACTGTACATGCAGTACTGTGGATGGAAGTGGGGTCTTGTTTCACCTTGTAGAGGAACTATAACAACTTTTATTCATGTTGGGTTTATACAAACATAGAGACAAACATTTATATAAATTACCATTAAATGAAACAAAGGACAAGTCAGACATGATCACATCGAGTGCAGTGGCCCCAAAGTATTTAAACACTTTAGGACTCTGAAAAAGGTCAGAATGCCATTGCATTGCACGGAAAATATCAAAACAAGTGACATCTGTGCACCTTTTCTCAAAACTAACTTTTCTGAGCCATTTTTGCAATGACTTTCAACTAGCTGGTGTCACAGTCATTTTGGTGAATGTATGAAGTCCGATTTCCTCAAGTTCACAATTATTTTATAGTTTTTATCTAACAATCTTCTTCTGAAATGCTTGGGCTATGTTTAAAATAAATGTCAGTTGTCTTGATATTTTCTTATCTAATGCAAAAACATTCATCCATTTAATTGTGACTTAAGCATCCAAATACTATTTGGGGCCACTGCATATCATAACAGTCAAACTGTCCTCCTGTTGGGGACATTTGGGATTGTGAGTAAAGGACCATCAAGTAGACCGATGAGAAAGGGGGCTTTCAGGGGAACACTGGAGCTTCTGCAGAAAGATCCAAGGTGGCACAAGTTATCCGTGAAAAGGCAAGAGGCGGGGAATATGTGAAAGTGCGTGAGGTACTGGTAGTGACCGTGATTATAGTGAAGCTGGGGTTGAGGATTCCCAAGGATTAAAAATCAAGGTTGAGCCT
The DNA here is from genome assembly GCF_019703515.2 of Myxocyprinus asiaticus. NCBI lineage: Eukaryota > Metazoa > Chordata > Actinopteri > Cypriniformes > Catostomidae > Myxocyprinus > Myxocyprinus asiaticus. The sequence continues at coordinate 30,197,566 of NC_059363.1, forward strand.
CCGTGTTGGGCTCCTTGTCATAGATGTAACTGCCAACACCACCAGTGTTTACGCCTATATATATATATATAAAAAAAGGGCTATTACTAATCCTACTCTAACATGCACATAATTAGTTAAATCTACAGCATTTATCCTAAAAACAAAAGAAAGTAGAAAAGATCTGTTTCACAAAAACTACTTAATTCTTTAATATAAAACATGCATAATTGTCTGTATCTTCAATGTTAATAAAGAACCACCTTGACAATTTCAGATGAAAACAACAAAATTAAGTCGTAGCTCCCACTAGATTCAAAACATGTCTTATGCGCATTACCTTTTGGGCCAAAGAGGACAGCGTAACATGGTTTATGACAGTAGGGCTTTCCATCGTGCTGCAAGAAAGGAAAACACATTTTTGGCATGAATACATTAAAATAAAGATTCAACCAATTATTCAAGCTTTCCAATTTAAAAAGCTTTGTGAACTGGACTGGATAAATGCAACATTATTTCAGATATTTATGTGGTCTTTATTACTTCACATCTCAATCTCACCTCTGCATGGCTGCCTGCTGCCAGGGTCTTACTGCACCTTTCACAGCGTAGGCACGGCCGATGCCAGTCCTTCCCCAGTGACGTCACCTTCTCAGCTGCCATGAGTAAGTAACAGGACATGTCGTTATGGAAGCTCCACTGCATTTCCTGCCATTATAAACTAAAGTCTACGGTCTAAGATGTTATCAGGAGGAAGAGCGGTGTACCGAAATAGACCTTCTTGTTGCATCTGGGACACAGACTGGCTTCTCCAGAGAAGGTGGTGATGCTTCCAGCTGAAACGAGAGGTGCATGAACTCTGAGACAAACACAAACATACACACTGTGCACTTTTTGGTCTCATGTCACACTGAAAAATATTTTAACACACTTTTTGCTAGATATATGCCATGCAGATTTTCTTTATGCATTCCTGAATGACATACTACATTTACATACAGCATGTACAGTATACAGCAGAGCATGCTGCACAGAATTCTGTATTCCACAATACAATGTACATTACTTGACCTTCCATTGCTAAAGTACTGTGCAAAAGTCTTGGGTGCTTTATATTTTTCACAAAAACATTTGCCTTCAAACAGTAATTTTATATATTCTGCTTTTAGTGTACGAGTAGGAAATATCAGTTTTAGATTTCAACATTCCCTTTGCAAATAGAATTCAATAGAAGAACATGGAGCCCTACAACAGATGGTACAGCCCCCACAGAGCCCGTATATCTCGACATCGAGTCAGTCTGGGATTACATGAAGAGACAGACACAATTGAGACAGCCGAAATAGATAGAAGAACTGTGGTGAATTCTCCAAGAAGCTTGGTACATCCTATCTGCCAACAACCAAGAAAAACTGTTTCACTTGTAACTAGGAGAATCGGTGCTGTTTTGAAGGCAAAGGTTGTCACACCAAATATTGATTTAGCTTTATGTTTACTGGACTTTGTATGACATTAATTGGTGAATGCAAACTATTTATGGCACTATTTCTGAAGACATCCTTATTAAGCAACATTTTACTTAAGTGCCTAAAACTTTTGCACAGTACTGTATGTTAAATCAATATTTGATCGGACTGACAAAAGTTAAAACATTTAACAAAAAAACAAACTAAAAAGGCAAAACAGTTTTATTTAATAACTGTATGCCACTCACATGCAACATGATTTCTTTTCACAACAATGCTGCATACTACTATTTGAAATGTTTATTGTAGAATAATGCCAACTGTTTCACACAAATTTAAATCATATTAGAAAGTATACAGTGTAAAAAGCTAGTCAGTATTACACTCTCAGCTTGTTTAGAACTAAAAAGAGTAGCTGCTGGTCACTTTTACCTTTAGAAGGTGGCCTGGAAGCTGCTGGTACCCATTTCTCCTGAGGTTTAGGTGCAGATTCCAAGTGGGATGTGGGTGAGTTAGAGTTGGCTGGAGTCTCATACACATATGAGCCTGCACCTCCAATGTTTACACCTGAATATTAAACAGTGTCATGAAGAAATCTTACCACCACCAAACAATCACAGTGGACCTAAGAAGTATTCGGACTCATAAAATATCAAACAGGTGTCCTAGCAAAGTAACCACAGGTGTAGTTATCACATTAACTATGGGCATGTTCCACTAACATCTGACAACCAGAAAGTGTCCAAATACGTTTTTGTATAGACATTCCATATATCTGTGGCTGATATAATATAAATATAAAAAATAATCTTGATCTATGATCACAGGTTAATGACATTTTCTCAAAACAATAAAGTTCCTGATGGTTCCTCCAGCAGAGGGCACCATTTAATTTTACAACAAAATTGGTTTATATATTGAATTTACACACAGAGAGAGAGAGACACACTCAGCAAGTCAGTTGCTTGTTTTACTGATTCCAACACACACACTTGTTTATATATCGTTGTGGGGACTCACCATAGATTTCCATGCATTTTATACAGATCTAACGATAATTTCTATCCACTAACCCTACCCCTAAACCTCACAGAAACCTTTTTGCATTTTCACATTTTCAAAAAAGTATGTTTAATAAGCCATTTCCCTCGTAGGGACCACTGGCTGGGCCCCACAAGGTAGGTGATCTCAGGTTGTACTATCCTTATGTAGTATAAACATATACACACACACACACACACACACACAAATAAATAAATAAAAGTGTAGAGGTCAGAACTCTTCATTCCCAAATAGAGTCCGTCACATGACATTTCCTCTCTCTATACATGCATCTACAGTACATACAGCATGTGTCATTTCATCTCACCTTTTGGCCCAAAGAGGGCAGCATAGCATGGCTTGTGGCAGTATGGTTTCCCACCATGCTGTAAGGATGTAGAAAAAAAAAAAAGAAGTATGTTCATTACTTTCAAACCTTTCAATTCTATGCAAATTAATACATGCTGGTATCCATGCCTTCTGTACACCACCTTCAAGCAGTCAAGAATCTAAAAGTGAATGTTTGCTTGAGTTTGGCTTGGTGCAAAGTTTCCATTTTAACCTGTTGCTTGTACACCATCCTTCCAGAACAACTCCACTCCAGTCTAAATGTCACAGACGGGCCTGTTATCCCTTGGCCAGATAAAATCCACAGCAGTTACTAGGACACAGCCTGTGTTGATGTATAAAACTCTGGAAGTTTATATGCGCAATTCTGTGCCTTGATTGTGTCTATGTGTGGATAAGGAAGAACATGCTTCAATATCAGGTCCTCCCATGGTGGGAGTGTGTTGCTATGGGAACCATCAGAGGGCAGCTGTGTGACCGTTACAGCTGCACAGTGCAGGACAAAGGAACGGAAGGGGCCAAGAACAGTGGCCTTATGCCAGTGCAGAGGTATGCATGAGGAAAAAATGTGTAATAAGCAACCACATTCCAACAAAGCCTTACAGACACCTTTCTACCTCAACTCCCATGACCATGACTGGAAAACTTGATGTTGTAATATGTCAATACTTCTAAAAAAGGTAAAAGTTCTGGTTTGATTTTATCAGGAGCCTAAAGTGACGGGTTAACCCAGTCACCCACTAGGGAGGGAATTTCAGCACTACTGACTTCACAACACCAAGTTTAGTCTCACATTAGCAGATTTTTAACTATAAGTCTGGTCCACCATGCAGCTTATTCTGGCCAAGAAGCACACACTTAGACAGGAGGAACTGTCTGACAGATGAATTCAACTGTATTTAATGTTTAGGGGTGGGTAAACAAAATCAGATATAAACCTGAGAGCAAAGCAGAATTTACAGGTGTGATCTAGGATCTCTCATTTACGTGCTACTAAGTAACTCAAATTTCACAAATCCATTGACTAGTTATTCCATGGAAGTACTCTTTGTAGCAAACTTTGTGAACCACTTTTAGCGCTTTTCCACCATTGGGCCGAATGGTTCTCGCTACTGAACCATGCCGTTACGTACCAATCCGGGCTCGCTGGCATGGTTACGGTTACTTTTTCTACTGTAGTGCTGCGAAATCAGGATTAAGGCCAAAGTATTCTTTAGTTGTCTGTGTTGCTAAATCGCTCCACACACAGTATGCATGATGCAAATTTCATCAACAGCACAGTCTGTGCGGACAGTCTCAGTGTGGCCCAGATTTTTTGGACAGTCCTCGTCTGTGAGCCAACATTGAGGGTACTAAAATAGTTTTTTACAAAGCAGTCATTCAGCACGTGTTGAACGTGTTCGTATTCACTCGCAGTTAAAAGAGTATACTCTGAAAGGCAACGTGGTTGAGAGGGCGTGATCCAACCTGGAACAAAGAAAAATGAAGTTTACCCGGGTCCTTAGAATTGACTGACTGAGTGAGTGATCAACTGTGAGTCGACACATCATTATGGCTTTCCACCAGCACGGTTTATTGCGGTTAGCTACCTGTGCTGAGAAATCTGGGCCAAGAACAGCTTGTAGCGAACCGTGCTCAAGTGGAAGTGCTACTGGAACCATTACTCTCCATGCTCAGAGCCACTCTGCCCGATAGTTGAAAAGCAGCTTTTGTTTCCAAGCAGACTGATATGTGTGACAAAAAGTCAGCAAATCAGATTGGAGCTTGTGGTTTTGAAAAACCTCTTGCCATTTTTGTGTGCAATATTCATCAGACAGTCCCATGAATGATCTGTGGGGTGACGTCTGTGGCTGAGAAAACCCCAGTTCATAAGTTTCCATTTTAGTTCAGCAGCACAACTCTCGCCAGTCTTATCGAGTAGTTCTCCCAGCCCACACTTTTCCCCAGAGCCTTCAGCTCTTACATCCTGGTAACCGAATCCAATTCCGACTCTCCGTGACACAATATCAGGGTTCAGATGTAGAAAGGACGGGGAGCAGTGACACACTTTAGGTAAGGCTTTTATTTTCTTTGCCTCTGTGTACAGTGTATGCACTCTTTTGATGCTTTCACTCAGTTCAATAATTAACACTCAAAATAAACAAACTTAACAATACTCAGTAGATCAAACACTCAATATAAACAGATGCCAATGTGCCACACTCAACTCGCTCTCTCTCCCTGTCTTCCCTGGCATGTTTGGCTGCTTTTAAGGGCTCTCTCCTCCATCACTGGAATGAGAAACCGCTGTTAGAAATCATGCCAACCAGCTTGACGAGCCACACCACTCTCCCTCTCCCACAAACAGACACACGACCACGCCCCATCCCCACATACCCCCACTGCCCGACTCAGGCCAGGGCAACATCCGGCCTGCCAACTCCCCCCCCCCCCCGGTTTCTGGAGAGAAAGTCAGCCACAGCCATCTGCCCCCTGGTCTGTGGATCATCTCAAATTTGAACGGCTGAAGTGCCAGGTACCAATGGGTGATCCGCCCATTGGTATCCTTCATGCGGTGGAGCCACTGGAGTGGGGCATGATCTGAACAGAGGCTAAAGGCCCGCCCCAGCAGGTAGAAATCACCCACCCAATTGCACACTTCTTCAGGTTGGCTGTGAGGCCCGCCCGTCACAGCGACCTCAGGACAGCTCTCACATGTTGCATGTGCCACCGCCAATCATTATTATAAATGATGCTATCATCCAAATAAGCGGTGGCATATGCTGTATGTGGCCTGATAATTTTATCCATGAGATGCTGGAATGTGGTGGGGGCCCAGAACAAACTGAAGAGTCACAAATTGGTGCAAGCCGAACGGTGGGGAAAACATAGTTTTCTCTAGGGAGATTGGAGTTAAGGGGATCTGCCAATAACCCTTGGTTAAATCTAGTGTTGAGTAAAATTGCCCAACCGATCAAGCAATTCATCAATCCGGGGCATTGGGTACGCATCAAATTTGGACACCACGTTCACTTTTCAATAATCTACACAGAACCGGACCGGACCGTCGCTCTTTAGGTACCAGAACCACTGGGCTGGCCCAATCGCTGTGCGACTCTATTACGCCCATGTCAAGCATTGCTTCCAATTCTTCCTGAACAACCTTTTTTTTGTGTTCAGGAAGGCAATAGGGGCAGCTATGAACCACCACACCTGGGGTGGTCTCGATGTGGTGCTCTATGAGGTTTGTGTGACCGGGGAGAGGTGAGAACACATCTGCAAATTCCGCTTGCAACTTGGCCACGTCTGTGAGATGCGACGGTGAGACGCCCACTGGTCAGGCGGCCATTCCCATACCACAGGCCGTCTTCTCAAAGAGGTCAAGTATGCTTTGGGATCGTCGGCTGGCCCCATTTTGATGAGGGTGACTGGTTGGACAGCCAAGGTGGGCTCCGAGGCCGTAGCAGCAACCCCCTCGTGTCTGATCAGGCCTCTGCTTGGACCTGGAGCAGGAGTTGGAAACACTGTTCCTGCTCCAGCCGCAGCTTGACAAGGGCTTGATGTTGGTTTTGCTGGATGCCAGCAAGGGTCTTGATCACCTCGCCTAGTGGTGAGGATTCCATGATGACATATCTCCTTGAATTTCTTCCTGGGTTTCGGTACCAGTGTGACACAACATCAGTGTTCGGGTGTAGAAAGGAGGAGACGGGGAGCAGTGACACGCTTCTGGTAAGGCTTTTATTTTCTTTACCTCTGTGTACAGCGTATGCACTCTTTTTGATGCTTTCACTTAGTTCAATAATTAACACTCTCAAAATAAACAAACTTCTTAACAATACTCAGTAGATCAAACACTCGACATGTTCTCTCTCGGTCTTCTCTGGCGTGTTTGGCTACTTTTAAGGGCTCTCTACGCCATCACTGTAATGAGAAGCTGTTAGAAATCATGCCAACCAGCTTGACAAGCCAAACCACTCCCTCTCTCCCGAAAACAGACACACGACCACGCCCCCACCCTCTCCTTAATGGAATTCTAACTCTCCTTACATCCCCATTCTGATGAAACCCCAGAACTATGATTGTTTGTCATTATCCACAGGGAAAGTTCATTCTTTTGTTCCACATGGAAAAGGTCTCTCAGTCTTCATACTGCTCTGATGTACCATCAATAGTGCACACAGCAATGATCTTGGAGAAACAAACAGATTAGTGGTTAAGCCATGAGGGATTTCCAATGGACGATGCAATAACAATATGTAGAGATCATGATAGCCAATAATGATATACTGTATAATAATTTAATGGCAAATATACATCAAAACATTTTGAGAACATCAACAGTATTTCACTCAACAGTATTTGAAAAGAGAAAAAAAAATCTAGCCATTAAGGTGGATCTACCACTTCCAATGCTGATAATCTCAAAATGTCCAAATTAATAACTTAATATTAATTGATATTTCTATAATCTGGATCACTAATATACATGTGTTATCACCAGGTTCACAAGCCCAACCTCATTCCCAATATAAAAAAAAAAACACCCAACAGAAATAAGACCCTCTCCATAGCAACCTGACCTACATCCAGATTTAGGCTAATGCTTGTAGTGAGGATGTAATCAAATTAAAGAGAGACTGCCTTTAGTTGTGACTCTCTTCCTGTAGTAAAAGTACATTTTTCTTATGACACTTGGAGCACAGTATTAAAGAAGACAAATAACTTCATGAATCTCAAGGCAATATGATGGAATCCAAAGCTTCTGATGAAGAGTCCTTTGGCTCTAAACATCACTGGCCTGTCCTTTACCCTCTGATACCATTGCTATATAAACACAGTCATCATAGTGTGATGTAATAGGATACTGGAAAGGTCATTCAGAATTTCATTTGTCTCAGAGTCATGCAAACAGGAAGACTTGTGACATACAAAGCTTTCAGCAAATCACTGAAGACGAGCATCATGAGACCCTTCAAACATTACGTTGCATTACATTCGATTTTCCTAAAATAAAGGAAAAAAGTTTGGCATCCAACAAAAAAGACTCTGTGACTACGGTGACACATTTATCCCTTTGAATATGGTTATATCAAGTATGCACCCAGCACTGCCCCCAACACATAATGCCACGTGACGTAACATTGGCTTCAGCCCTAGTGCTGGTCTCTTCAAATAGAACTACTGGCCCTCTGATGGAAACGTGCAGTGTCACAAAGTCAATACTCAGCTGTTGGAGATAAAGTTTCCACTGCTAAACAGAAGAGAGGTAGTGTATGATCTTTGTCTTGCAATCACCTCTGCATGGCCGCCCGCCGTCAGGGTCTTACTGCAGCGCTCGCACTTCAGACAGAACTTGTGCCAGTCCTTCCCCAGTGACGACACTTTCTCAGCTGGGAAATGAGCAGAGAAAAAGAGAGACAGAGAACAATCACAAACTAGATTTTTATATTACATTTTGCCTTGGCAAGCGACACTAACAAGCTTCCTTTAAAAGAACTTGTCTTGCAGATATGTTATGAGCCATGTGATTTGTGTGTAATGTCATATAGGTGTTACTTATTGCAGTCAAATTATACAGATTGAATCACAATGTAATGCAGTACATAGTCTAACAAAACACACAAAATATATCATGCTATGTGTAATATTCTGATAATATGGTGTTCTTCCAGATAGTAGACCTGCCACTTACCACACCCGTCAGCCTATTTCTTATCCTCTAGATGAAACTGTGGGAATGAGAAGGTACTATACTATGGTGAAATTAGTCTGTTAAAAAAGGATTTTAATGGCAGTTTCTTTGCAGCAGTTTCCCTTCCTTTTAAATCTTTGTAGATCCTGATTAGTAATGACTGTGCCATTGAATAACATTAGGAACATTTCTGTCTGAGAATCCAAGCTCCTGAAAAAGCAAAGTATGCAGTGCGTTTCCTCATGAGGAAGAAAGAGACTCTCCCTGTCTGAATGCAAACAATGAGCGAGTCTCAACATAGCATTATTAATAAGGGCTAAGGCTGGCTTCAAGTTAGGGATGTTTGCTGGTCTGGCCATTTTCATTCTTATAATCAATAGACATCATTTTGCTTTATAAAAAAAAAAGGAACAGTCTCATTGTAGGGTAGGGGTCATAGTGGTTCCTTCCTTAGTTTGAATGCGTTGACATGTCACAAGGAAATGCAGGGGCAGAGGACTAATTGCAGCTGGGTCAAAGTGATGACATTCAGTGCAGACACCTCTGGAACCCATTTCTCCATTTCCCTTCTTGAACTGTTTCTTTATGAGTGTCCTGAGAGACTTCCTGGACCTAATAATACTCTTCCCAATTATATATCTTAGTCTCGAGACCATGCATAATGTAGCCCTGCTGGGATGACTCTCTCACATTGGAGGACACCTTCCCTTATCAGAACCAGGCACAATCGGCCAGAAAGAACAGGTAATTTCCTCCAGTTCTGCTCCTCCTCCCTCACTTTCCCACCTGGAGAGGCATTGTTTTCAGTCCGTCAGTCTTTCAGCCCTCTTAGCCCATCTCTCGGGGGGGTCTAGCTCAGAGCAGCAGAGATCAGTTTCACCATCAGACGAGAAGAATATATACAGCCAAATGCATATTGGAGCAAAAAGTATTCTTCCAGAGATGAATAACTATCCTCCCACACAGGGGAGTAGGAACGACTGAAAAATTATGGGAGGGACAAATTAAGACATGAGTCTTTGAAAAGCAATGCTAATCTCTGAGATGAAAGTGGAAATTTCTAACAGTAGTTATAACAATATTTTATCATTTTATGCAGAAAATGAGAGTGGTGCTTGCCTGTGAATCTTAAAACTCGCCACCACAATAACCACGTTTACAAGCACTTAAGAAAACGGTTTATTACAGGGTGTTTGTAGAAAGCAGCATTTTGGTGCATCATGCAAACAAGAACGCTGACATAAATCATATCCAAATAAATTCTGTGCTTTCAACACATTACAGAGAAGAGATGGGGTGTCAGGATCCAAGGATTCCAGACAGTATAAATCACTGGTATTACAGCAGGAGGCTAATCCTGAAATAAGTGAGATTTCACAGTCAACGGCCCAATAGGGTATTCACAGAGAGTGTGTGTTTCTGTTGGGTAGATGCCAGTGAAAGAGTACTACACCGCTGTAAGTGTGTGTATGGGATGGGGATGACAAAGTACAGATGAATAGAGCTGCCAATAAAAGGGTTTCTGTTGTTATACAAGGTGTGAGGTTGCTGGGGAGCTGTTATTGTTGTTCTGTTTTGTGGTCAGAGGGAACCGCTAATGCCTCATCTAGTTGAATAGAGCCTGGACCTCCTCCAGTCACACACACTAACACACATTCTTTTAAGGCAGTCAAAGGAAATTAGTGTATTCAGAGTTAAATTTGAAAGCAGCCATTTCCTTAGCCAAATATCCCAAGATTGGACTGTGCTCCAATTGCCGTATAGATTACAAATTGCCGTTGATGAAACGCCATTATGGTATTTAGGTATGCAAGTGTGTCCTATAAATTGTGTTGTACATTTTTCCGAAACTTTTGAAAAGTCAGCTCTTTGGCTCCCATGGCTTTATACAATATGTTTACATGCACATTCGAAGTTAGATTTTTAATCAGACTAAAACAGTAATTCATCTTTTTAAAATGTCATATAAATGCTTTAGCCTGAATTAAATTGTACGTGTGCAATTTTTGCAAAGTTGGACTAACAAACCTAGATAATGTGATTGCAGTAGTGTTGGGTTCGAGTCCACCTTAGTCGAGTCCAAGTCAAGTCTGAGTCTTTAAACAATCAAGTCCGAGTTGAGTCAGATTCCAAAAGGGTCCGAGTCTAACTCAAGACCGAGTCCATAACAGGCCAAGTCCGAATTACTCTGTTCATGAATCTGAATTTAAATTGTAACTGTAAACTCAACATCAATATTTTAAGCTTTCTTTAAACTTCACAACTAAGAAAAACAGTTTGTCAATATAAATGTAACAAAAACACATCTGTTGCATTTCATATTCACATTTTATGATTAGTATCCTGCTGAACAGACTTCAAAGTGGTTTCAGAATGAAAGCATATGCTTTAGGTTTATTTGGAATAAACTGTCCTTCAACACGATTCTTATTGCGTTCTGTCAATGATTTGTTGCTTTTTCCCTCCACTCAAACATAGTCTAAAAGAAAGTGAAAGCTGCGTTAATCATTACAACCAAGGTTATTACGTTTTGAATTTTAGTTTTTATTTCTACCTCATTTTCAATGTGTCAATTCAATTTAATTTAGTTTTATTTAAAATTATCCCTATCTAAAGAAATAATGGTCTATACTGAGATTTCTTTCGGAATCTTTTTTCTCTATCTGCCAACTGATTTGGGAAAATACAGTGCATACAAATGAGTTAACACCGTAATAATTAACACTCGCTGAGAAGTTACGTCTCATGATTTGACTGCAAATGCTACATCCAAACACTTAATTTTAACAGTGATAATATTAGGGCCATGTCATCACGGACATGATTTTCTGGTTAATTTGCGGGAAACCACACAATGTAGGGCAGTTCTGCATGCTGCTCGTGTACCTAAATCCCTGATGTGTCCGTGTGCGTCTCACAGCAGCTGCTGCAGAAGATAAAATAAATAATAATAATAATTGATATTTGCTTGAGTGGCAGCCGCGTTGGTCTGCAATCAGTCTGAAATCTTTAAATACCAACCAAAGAAAATTGCACTGGGCTCTTCTTTAACTGCAAAAACATGGAGAATAATAATTTTGAGTCATAAATGTAACAGAATTGTCCTTCAAAGTGTCAGAGATATAGGCTAAAAAAAGACATGCATAAGTTACCCGGTGGTTTACAATAAAAATAAAATAAACATTTAAAATAAAAACATCATAACCAACTAAATTAAACTCATAACATGAAGTTTAGCTTCATACACAAACAAATAATACATTTATTTTATAGTCTATAATACAATTATAAACAAAACATTTCACTGCCCAAAATGTCCTAATATTTTAATGTGCATAGTTGAATGTTGTGAATGGTGGACAAATGCTGTAAAAGAATGTATTTTAAGCAGCTGATAATATCAATGCTTTGAAAATAGTCAATCAATAATAAATAGCTGCTGTTTATCTGTTTAGAGTTGCTGTCTGCTACAAAAAAAAAAAATTAACGCTTATTTACCCCCGACTGTTATTAATTGTTACACAGTTAATTCATCAAGCTATTATGGACCAGTTCAAGCTGACAACACTGCGTGGACCACAAGAGACTACAGAAGCCTACATGTGTAGATGCATTACGCCTAAAAAGACTTAACCAATATTAATACCATTTTTATTTATTTTTATTTCGATATGCTGTTTTTAGTCAACTGTGTTGATGTGGGTGACTTGACTCTAAGTTCTTGATTTTAAGTTTTTAACCACAATGAAACTGCAATACGAGCACCATCTTGCTGCACACACAATTTTACCAGTTGTCAGGTCCCGAGTCGTGTGAAACTGCCTTGTTTAGTTTCTATTACATTGGATACATACCCGTCTTGATGTTTTCATCGTGCCAGCCACCTCGGCCTGTTTTGTTATTTATTTAAAAAATGTTCATTGCATCACAAATGTCATGGAGTCAGAAAAAAATCCTGAGTCCCAAAGGCTCGAGTCTGAGTCAAGTCCAAGTCCATTAAAATTGGACTCATGACTCGGACTCAAGTCAGAGTCCAAACTCGAGTACCTCAATTCTAGATTGTAGCTTGGTTTTGTCCAGTGTGAAAGCATGTTAATTGGACCACAATTGGCCTAGTGTTGAGCGCATCATCCGAAAGATAGAGGTGATGCGTGACCAAATGTATTTAACCTGCTGTTTTAAAGCAACAAAAGCAAGGTATAATTAATCGATTACACATTGTGTTTCATATACTAGGACAAACAGATTAAGACCGCAGTGCCCCTATGAAAAAACCATCTGTAGGTCGATTATAACTGCGTATGATAACATATTGAATAATTTGTCTTTTAAAAATGTCATGTAAACACTTAATTCTGACTGAAATCTTACGAGTTTAATTTTTTCAAAGTCAGACTAACAGCCCTGAATAATGCAATTGTAGCTGGGCTTCATCCAGCATTTAATCAGACAACAATTGGCCTCAGCGTTGTGGGCATGCTCCGAAAGACAGAGCTTTTAGAGTTAACACTTCCTCAGTTGAATTGATTATGCATTGTGTCATGTATACTTGGATAGAAAGATGAAGACTGTATGTTTGACTATTGTGCACCAACAGTATCATGAATACCAAGTATACGGACATTCCACTCATTTTACATACTCATTTTTGCATACTGTGTAGCAGGGAAGTATGCATATTCAGATCATTTCAGCCTTGCTGGATTCAAAGGTCTGCTTTCAAATGGAACGCATGACTGTGTGGTGCTATAAATGAGTATAAACGGTACACAATCACCATAGCAATATCCTAAAAACATTGTCATATTGTACGTCCCTGAAAGGCTCTATCCAACCGGAGAGAAGGGAAGAGTCCAGGTATCATTAGGGAGTCATGTTACCCTGGATGAGAGGAGCTAATGCACCGAGAGCCATAATGGACGGTGGTGTAAGATTATATGTGGGGTTGTGATGCCTCACAATGTCCAGCTCTGATGAGCACAGACAGAGGTTAGAGAGTGCAATATGTACACATGATCACAGATAAGCATCTTAGATCTTTGTTGTGAGCCACAGAGTTAATCTCTTTAGTCCTCTACTTTGTCAGTAAATGTCTCTACTGTTGATAGCAATATACAATGTGACCTCACTTGTATGTTTTCCCTTGGTTTACCCCACAATTAAATCCCAATATAACACCTCAAACACAAAGTCAACTGATCCGTGAGTGGCTTGGAGGTTTGTTTAATGGGTTGTGTGTGGGCCGTTAAGTGAAAGTTAGCGAAACCCTCTGCACTCATGTGAGAGTAACAACACCTTCACACGAGTGAGCTTGTGCCATCTCAGCAAAATAGATGCAGACTTGAATGTGGGCTAATGGTCATGCACTGTGGTTTCAGCTCTAATTTCGAAGGCAGATCACTCACAACAAACCTCTCGCGTTTAGTCATGTGAGACTTAAATCAACATAAACAGCATGATTCATTAACCTGATAGCAAATAAATACAGTAAGTCTCTCCGCAAACGTGCTGTGCCCAATATCCTGAAGACATTCCACAACAGAAAAGGCTCTTGAAGAGTCCTTACAACGTCAGTCTCCATTTAACCATTCCCATTAGATGAGATGACACAACAGATGCTTCTATCTTTGTGGAACATGGAGACACTGTATTTCAAATTGAGTGTTTCCCTTTATCCAGCTGCAGCATGAATAAATGTTTTAGGAACTACTGTAATTAGATGGTTTTAAGGGCAGTACAAATGAGTAGTTCACAGATCAAATTTAAAGAGTTGACCCAAAAATACTTTTTTTCATCATTTACTCACCCTTGTGTTGTTACCCTGTATGGCTTTTTTCTTCCGTGAAGTACAAAAGGAGATGCTAGGCAAACTGTTAGCCTCAGTCACTTTCATTGCATTGATAAAAAAATTAATAAAAAGATTAAATGAAAGTGAATGGTGACTGAGGCTGTAAGTCATTAACTTTCTGCCCAACATCATCTTTTGTGGTCCACAGAAGAAAAAGTTAAACGGAGTTGTTCCAAACCTAACTATTTGGGTCAACTAATTCATTACTGACTGAAAATCTTCTTTTCAGCTGTAGCTTTTAGTGGTGCACCAATCTCAGATTTTTTCTTGAAGTGCCCTTTGCCACACTTTTGCAAGCTATATGCCCCATACAGTAAAATTACGGTAACACTTTACAAAAAGATGAACTTTACAGACGAACTTTACAATTATTTTACAAGTATCTTAAAGTTTCATCATTACATGGACATGTTAAAGATTGTATTAGTCAAACTGGTCATGCTCAATTACTGAAAAATTCAGATGTAAATCCAGTTAAATGGGTAGCGTCAGGGTGGACAATAACAGGGTGGACATTCAGTGGACAAATTATCCACTATATGGTCTGTGATTGATATCTAGCAAACATATTTGTAAACTAATATTGATGATTTTTTTTCTGTTAGCATAAATACTGTATATTGAAATTTTAAAGAGGCCCTATTATGCTTTTTGGGATTTTACCTTTCCTTTATTGTATAATATAGCAGTTTGTGCATGTAAAAGGTCTGCAAAAGTTACAAAAGCACAAAGTCCACACCAAAGGGAGTTACTCTCTCCCACAGAAAACACTGCTCCTGAACTGCCTGAAACGCCTGGTTTCCAGTCCAGCCATTACTTCCATGACATAGCTACGTCACTATGTAATACATTTGCATAATGCCCGCCTCAGGAATGCGCTGCTCAGGAAGCCTTGGGAGCTGAAACTCGGTTATGGTAAGGGGCGTTCACATTTCCAACACACGCTCTAAGCGGTTGACCAATCACAACAGACTGGGCCAGCTGACCAATCAGAGCAGACTGGGCATTTTGGAAAAAGGGGCTTTAAAGAAACAGGAGCTACAACAGACCGTTTCAGACATAGGGTGACATGATGTGCTGCAGCAATGTACAGTATGAGAAAAATAATGTGTTTTTTGAACATTAAAGCATGTAAACCTATTCAAGTAGACACCTAAAATAAAATTATGAACCTGTAAATGAGCATAATATGGGCTCTTTAAAATTACATTAATCTTTCTTCTCATAATAGGGTGGACAATAACAAGGTGGACATTCAGTGGATAAATTATCCACTACATGGTCTGTGATTGATATCTAACAAACATATTTGTAAACGAATATTGATGATTTTATTTCTGTTAGCCTAAATAGTTATATTGAATGTATATTGAAGTTTTAAAATTACATTAATTTCCCACATATCTTCCCAATGTTATGCTTGACAACATATGACTAACACCACAAAATAAAAGGACAACATAAAACAAAATGTTACCAACTTCAAATAAAAAAAAAAGAAAAAATTGCAGAAGAGCTCTGACATATGCAATAAAATGTAAAGACATGTCATGAATAGGTGCGTTTTCTGGTGTTTTATAATACCAATGGCGCGAAACAATTAACATGCACTCGAATGTTTGACAAAATTCTCCTGCTTCTGACAGAAAACACAACAAAAGACATGCACTGATTGTTATTTATCTCCCCCAGCTCCTTCTTTCAAATGTAGCGTCCATGTAAAGCCGATATCTCACATAACTCACATGAAAGGTGTGTGTTCATTTCTCTCAATTTGTGAAACTTTCTCAGCAGTTTAGGTGTGTCGCTTATGGATTTCATACGGAACGCATTTTTTCCCCTAAATTAGGGTACGATTCCTTATTTTACGGGACATTTGGCAACATATATTTTGTTAATTAATTGTACCTGATACTGCTTCAGCATGAGGGTGTCACACTCTCCATAGATATCTATTTACAGTATGTCTCTCTCTCTCTCTCTCTCTCTCTCTCTCTCTCTCTCTCTCTCTCTGTCCGTTCACTGACAGCAGTGACAATGGTTGTCAGGAGTGGGAAATGTTAGAATTCAAGTGATAATGCACCAGTACAACAAAGAATCACCAGTATCACAAAAGGGCATCCAATCCACCTTTTTCCTTCATCCCGTGATGCTTAGCAAGAAATGTGGGCATTATTTCCGTTATCAAGTAAACAGTTGTTCGTTATCAAGTAAACAGGATTTTGAGGCGAGCGTGTATGATTCCATGAGGACAGATATCAATCACTATATCAGTGTGTTACTGAATGACACAAAACTGCAAGAGAGTCAAAGACAAAGAAAGCGTGAACAAAACCGGCGCTCTGTTTCTCCCAGATGCAGTTGAGATTGAATCTAAGAACAAACGCAACATTGAGCAAAATTATCGGTTGTTTTAGTGGAGTACCTGTGTTAGTTCAGCTTCAGATGTATGTGCTTGTTATCTTGTCACCCTGCATTTTCAAATCAGACAGACACACTGAGGAACAGCCGTGAAGTTCTCATCCTTGGGTATGTAATCGCTTTTTCAAGTTTTCCAATCGGATGGTTATTTCCTTTTAAATCCGCATGCAAGTTTAAACATTTGTTCGTGAGTGATTGACTGGTGAGAGGTGGTGCTTCGCTGCCATCTGGGACGCATCAGGACAGCATTTTAAACCTGAAATGCGATGTGGTTTGACTACCTCTGTATGCGTTTTTTTGTGATTCAATCACAAACATTTTGCACCCCGTTTACAACTATATTTAGCGTGACCATTTACGATCAGATCATCCGAAACACGTCTTATTACTAGTGCCCAACCGATATATCGGTATCAGCGTATATTTTACCGATATGCGCCGATAGGAAAACTTTTTTTCAGAACATAATGCAGAAAACAATACTTTAGAATTGGTGTCATAGGAGGGCCTGGGTAGCTCAGTGGTAAAAGACGCTGGCTACCACCCCTGGAGTTCGCTAGTTCGAATCCCAGGGCGTGCTGAGTGACTCCAGCCAGGTCTCCTAAGCAACCAAATTGGCCCGTTTGCTAGGGAGGGTAGAGTCACAAGGGGTAACCTCCTCGTGGTTGCTATAAAGTGGTTCGTTGTCGGTGGGGCGCGTGGCGAGTTGAGCATGGATGCCGCGGTGGATGGCGTGAAGCCTCCACACGTGCTATGTCTCCGTGGCAACGTGCTTAACAAGCCACGTGATAAGATGCACGGGTTGATGGTCTCAGACGCGGAGGCAACTGGGATTCATCCTCTGCCACCCGGATTGAGGCGAATCACTACATGACCACGAGGACTTAAAAAGCGCACTGTGAATTGGGCATTCCAAATTGGGTGAAAAACCCATAAAAATTAAATTTGGTGTCATAGCGTAGTTTGTCCAGCAGAGCACGCTCCAACTCCATTGTTTACAGAGCTGACTCTGAACTGACAGTGGCTCTGCTCTGCAGACAGGGTGGAGTTTAACAGTGTGGATTCACAGTTTGGTACCCCCTTCAACCGAACAATTCCAGTTGTTGCATTTATAAAATGTAATATTTAAAAGTCTGGTTTTCCAGACATTAAAATAGGATATGTAATAAAAGTAGATTTAATAAATAGTATATTTGCCCTGTGTAAATAATAATATATAGGAACTGTATCTAAAATAAATGAGGGGTGATAAATACTCATACAACAGGCTGGAAAAATAGAAATATATATATATATATATATATTTTGAATGCGTTGAAACTTGACACCGGGCGACGCACCCTAAAAACGGCACCGTTAGAACGGTTTCATGCTGAAGAGCCGCTTAAAAATACTTTTTTTTTTTTCTCTCTCTCGTAAAAGTGTAAATGCCAACACCATCATATATGTCGAAAGGACTGATGCCTGTCAACCAAAACATGAGCTCATTGATGTCATTAAATGAGTCTGCTTTATTGCATCCGTTACTCGGAGGCTGCCGTAGATGTTTAGTTTATACGTAGGGTTACGTCCTAAGTTTGATGGTGCAACGCTCAAATATTTAGTAGAGCATAAGTTGTGACTTAGGGCTCATTTACGCCACAACCAGGCTAAGTTGTAACGTACATATAGCTGCTGCAACCGGCCCCTGATGTTTATTTAGCTAATTATTTTACTTTAATTTATTCTTTATTTAAATGGTCAGCATTTGACTGATACTATACATACAGTACGATGTTTATTAAGCTATTTATTGTATTTTTATTTATTCTTTATTTTCTCAGTGTTCATTTCTAGAATTTGTTGACAATGTATAATAATAATAATAATGTCACATATTCTTTGATAAAAATATTAAAGAAAGCAGGCTTCCGAGTACCTTTGCAAAGTCATATCGGTGCAGAATCGGTGCACAATACACATAGAAAAGGTCTGTTTTCATTCCAGCTCAAAAATTAGCTATATCGGTAATCGGTGAATTTTACCTCTCTGAAATCGGTATCGGTTGGACTCTACTTATTACCAGCTGTAAACAGGGTCTAAAATGACTGCAGCCAGAGCAAGGGAATGCTATAGAATGACTTCTGGCGGAAGTCCCACCTACATTCGTTTCCCCAGTAAGACCCCCCAAAAAAGGTGGATACAGTTAAAGGGAAACTAACACGACAGTAGATTATGGACTTCTGATGCAGCAAACAAGTGGGTATACCGATGATATATGCAAATATTGATCCTTAGAATAGTTATACGCAAACAGCCCTGGGAAAAAAGCAAGCATACGTATTTGCATGTTTATTTGTTAATTTGTTTTTATACCCGTTAGCAGCCTCTTTATCCTCTTCCTGCTCACTGTGCAATGAGTCAGAATAACTACAGTAATGACTCTAGAAAATGGGCAACTTAATATTCATACAAGTGTAATTCTTACACGTTTAAAAACAAAATGGCATATTCATGTGAATTACATCATGTCTGAAAGTTTCAATAATAGAACTGCCGCTCACTGGATGTTTTTTTTTTTGGCACCAAGAGTAAACTCTATAGACTGTAGTACATGAAAACCCCAGGAGATCAGCAATACTCAAACCAGCCCGTCTGGCACCAACAATCATGCCACGGTCATGCCAAATCACTGAGATCCCCTTTTTTCCCCATTATTATGGTTGATGTGAATATTAACTGAAACTCCTGACCCGTATATGCGTAATTTTATGCATTGCACTGCTACCACGCAATTGGCCGATTAGATAAATCGTATGAATAAGTAGGTGTACAGGTGTTCCTAATAATGTGCTCGGTAAGTGTAGCGTATAAGTCATATGTACCCCTTTTATGGTGTTTTTTTATCCTTTAAGAAGCTTGACAGCCACTGGTCACTGTGTATTTTCATGTATGGAAAAGAGCAGCTTGTACATACTGCAAAATACCTTTCTTTGTGTTCCACTGAAGAAAATCATACAGGTTTGGAATGGTATGAGGGTGAGGTAATGCTAAAGAATTTTCATTTATGGGTGAACAAATGTGAAATCTGCTGGTGAGCCAATTGCATTCCTAATTATGATCAACAAATCAGTGCCCTAAAAGGGAAAATGTAATGTCTAATGCTCAGTCCTACTACATACAGAGAGAACTAAATTAAGTTAAGAATGATAAGTGTACTCTGACATGCTGACTCTGCCGTGAGCAAAGACTGAGATCAGAAATCACAGATAAACAGCACTTGGCCTGAACAACATTTACAAAGCTGAAGACCCTACAAGCTCCACAACGGAAAGCATCCTGGAAATCGACAACAAAATCCTCAGAAGAAACTGTCTTTCTTTTAAAATGGATTTTGGTAGAAATTAAAAGAGCTGAAAGTAAATAAAAACAAACATCTATTGTACAGTACTTACTGGATGGCACTTTTTTTGACAGACATATCAAATTGTCCAATGGTTGGAGAGACCAACACACAAGAACATTGGCACCATAGCATCTTAAACAGTTACTGGCAAAATGCTGGCCAAAATTACATGTATGCATTAAATACTCCATAAGTGCACTCACTGTGGTTATACACATGGAAATAAATTTGAAAGGCAGGGACAGATTTGCTTCCACTTCAGCAACCATTAATTGAGACCCATCTGTTCAGGGCACTATTACAGTACCCCAACTGTATCCTCCAGAACTGCAAAACCAAGATGAACGCCATCTGGGTCCATCATGGCATTTCACTTAGAGTCACTGATTACAGCTCGACCCGCTAGCCTTGCACCTGAGGGCCTTCAGGCCACAGCAAAATATACACGCTCACACAGTGAGATAAAACATAGGTAAAGCCAGCTCAGATGTACACAAAATCATTAAAAACACTCCCTGGCTCCAGAAAGCGGGGAAATGATTGCATTGGTTAGTTCCCATGATCCTCAGCTTTTTCATACTATAAATAGCACACATGCTCTGGGCTCAGATCATGTTCTGTAACACAGTTAATGACCATGCTGTTCCATGATGGCAAACAGTGCCTTGCTCTGTGAGACCATGCCCACAAACATCAACTCCAATGTAGCACTTCCTTCTCCAAACAAATCTCAAATAGTTGTGTGATTGAGAGCTTGGTTTTCCAATTTCCAATGGCTTGTGAACTTCTGTAAAGTAGTGTGGAAAGGTTGGGTGTCGTTTTAGGCACTTGCTGTGCAGATGTGTCCCTGCTGTCTCTGATTGATGCAAGGCACAGCAAGCTTGACTCCAAAACACATCTATCTGTTCAAGCAGTCTTGTGATTTTCAGTGTCTGGCCTGAATGCGAGCTGCATGTGGATGTGTGCTCTTGGTTGTTACTGTAATGCCTACGGCTGTCAGTACAAATCAATGCCGATTCCCTACATCTACTGCTAATCTTTACTGGTCCACACAACAAATCAGTGGTCATATTTCACCTCAAAATCAAATGTGTACCCCCTGATTATTTTAAGGATTTTTATTGTTATTATTTTTATTATGACATTAAAGACAATTTAGCACATTTTCTCTCATTATGCACATGCAAAAAAAAAAAATGATATAAAGCTATTATTGTCATATTTGAAGTATTAAAATAAAGTATTTCTACATCATGGTAGTATTTGTTGTACTGCTTTTTTTTTTTTATTATTTTAATGTTTCTTGAGGTTCATTTATAATAGTAATAAAGTTTTCCACCCCCATTCTGACCCTCTGTTACATCCCGTACATGTGTCTGTGTTTTGTTTTTTTGATGTGTTGTACTCTCTCACACATTCTCTCTCCCCATCTCCTCCTATCTTGCTCACAGACACTTACCATTGGATCATCGTTATCAGTCTGACGTCATCACCTACCTCTGCCAATCTGCCATTACTCTGCCTGTTTTAAAACCTGTACAAAATGCCATATCGACAGTTTGGAGTTATCTGTGCTTGTTAAAATTGTAATGTTCTCTGTGTATCATTGTGCTGTCCTGTTGTTCCGGCATTTTGTCACTCATTATTATTGCTCAGTCATCGTTCTACAACTGTGTAATTTGTGCGTTAAAATGGGCAAAAGATGACAGGTGGGTCACGTGACTTACATGGTGCACACGTAGTTACATTGTTTTTGTATTAGAAACACTAGTTAAGGAGTGAGGGCCACCCATTGTAAGTTTTGTGTTTATGTTATTGTGATACTATAACTAAGCCCTGAAGATTAGGTTTGTTTTGTTCTTTTATTTGGCGCCGCTCACATCCCTTTTCTCCATTTTGTCTATAGTACAGTAAATATTGTAAATACTTCAAATTTTCACTTTTATTACTCACCATTTACTGCATCTACCATTGTACAGTTGTGCTCAAAAGTTTGCATACCCTTGGAGAACTGGTAATATATGTACATTTTTAAAGAAAACATGAGTGAGCAGGCTAAACACATTTCTATTATTTCTTATGGGATTCATATTCAACTGTAGGTTATAACAGAATGGCACAATCAAAACAAAACATGGCAACAATGAAAAAAATGAAATACCCTTAGTAAATGTCTGCATACCCTTAGATCTTAATACTGTGTATTGCCCCCTTTAGCATCAATGACAGCGTGCAGTCTTTTGTAATAGTTGTCTATGAGGCCCCAAATTCTTGCAGGTGGTATAGCTGCCCATTCGTCTTGGCAAAATGCCTCCAGGTCATGCAAAGTCTTTGGTCGTCTTGCATGAACCGCATGTTTGAGATCTCCCCAGAGTGGCTCAAAGATATTAAGGTCAGGAGACTGTGATGGCCACTCCAGAACCTTCACCTTTTTCTGCTGTAACCACTGGAGGGTCAACTTGGTCTTGTGCTTAGGGTCATTGTCGTGCTGGAAAGTCCAAGAGCGTCCCATGCACAGCTTTCATGCAGAAGAATGCAAATTGTCTGGCAGTATTTTCTGATAACATGCTGCATTCATCTTGCCATCAATTGTCACAAGATTCCCCATGCCTTTAGAGCTCACACACCCCCAAAACATCAGTGAGCCACCACCATGCTTCACAGTGGGGATGGTATTCTTTTCACTATAGGCCTTGTTGACCCCTCTCCAAACATAGCGCTTATGGTTGTGACCATAAAGCTCTATTTTGGTCTCGTCACTCCAAATTACAGTGTGCCAGAAGCTGTGAGGTGTGTCAAGGTGTTGTCGGGCATATTGTAATCGGGCTTTTTGTGGCATTGGCTTCTTTCTGGCAACTCGACCATGTAGCTCATTTTTGTTCAAATATCGTTGTATTGTGCTCCTTGAAACAATCACACCGTCTTTTTCCAGAGCAGCCTGTATTTCTCCTGAGATTACCAGTGGGTTTTTCTTTGTATTCCGAACAATTCTTCTGGCAGTTGTGGCTGAAATCTTTCTTGGTCTACCTGACCTTGGCTTGGTATCAAGAGATCCCCGAATTTTCCACTTCTTAATAAGTGACTGAACAGTACTGACTGGCATTTTCAAGGCTTTGGATATCTTTTTATATCCTTTTCCATCTTTATAAGTTCCATTACCTTGTTACGCAGGTCTTTTGACAGTTCTTTTCTGCTCCCCATGGCTCAGTATCTAGCCTGCTCAGTGCATCCACATGAGAGCTAAAACTCATTGACTATTTATACACAGGCACTAATTGCAATTTAATAAGCCACAGGTGTGGGAAATTAACCTTTAATTGCCATTTAAACCTGTGTGTGTCACCTTGTGTGTCTGTAACAAGGCCAAACATTCAAGGGTATGTAAACTTTTGATCAGGGCCATTTGGGTGATTTCTGTTATCATTATGATTTAAAAAGGAGCCAAACAACTATGTGATAATAAATGGCTTCATATGATCACTATCCTTAAATAAAAGATGTATGATCAGTCATATTTTCAAAATCAAGGCCAAAATTTCACAATTTCTGCCAGGGTATGCAAACTTTTGAGCACAACTGTATATAAATAGACCACTTTGTTTTGGGGAATATATCTGTTGTCTTGGTCTTTTCTGTGCCCAGAATCCATGACAATAATGTATTATTAATGTTACACCCTTTATAACCCTAGACATATTGGGTTGTAACATTAATGGGAGTTCGTCCGGGATTTGAACACAAGACCTCTAGCAGAAACACTTGGTTTTGGTGCTGCTTCACCTTTAAGACTTGACAGTAAACGCCCACTGTTCTGACTGACACTCAACTCTTGACTGACCTACTCTCTCCTTGCCATCTCACTGCTCAGTGCTACTGGGCGGGGCAACGGAAGTGTTAAGGTAAAGTAGGCAGATGCAAATATCTATCATAGTGTGACATCACAATGTGGAGGAAGTAGAAAAAGAGTTGTTTTGGGCAGCTTGGTTTCAACAACTGCTCTTTTTGCAGTGAGGAGGAAGTTGATTTCTAAAACTTACAGTATGTTTTTACAGAACGATGTCAGTTAAAAGATCAAGGAAAATTTGACTCATGTCATGACCCCTTATATGTATTTAGATTTAAATAAAATTGTGCATTACAGTAATTTTTAACTACATTTTTAATATAACCATAATATATAACTGTACTACAGTACCTACAAAAAGGAAATCAAAGTAAAATCTGGACGCATTACGCAAATGGGAATTTGGGAGGAAAATTCAAAATCTCTGTTTTTCCTTTTGATTTTGGGATGAAATGTGACCCGGACATGTTTCTATCCTCTCGTTTACATGTCAGGGTACATTTATATTTGAACATTAAAATAATACATTCACGGCAGATATAAGGAAAATCAAGAAAGAGAAAATACAGACAGCAAATTTTCCTTCATGTGTCTCTATGTAGAAAAAATTAATTATGCATGTTTGCAAGCCTTCGGGTAGGTCGAATTAGATTAATGTCAGTTTAAAACACAAGTAATTACATAATGGCTTACTGGCTTTTCTTTTTTTTAACCAACCTTACCACAAGAGCAAAAACCATAGTTACAAGAAGTTAAGGTTCATGCCTGCCAGGAATTCTGACAGACAAGGAAAGCAGCCCCCATTCTGATTCCCAGGGTTATGCAATGCCCCTAAACAGAAGGCAAAAAACTCAAGTGGCATTATGTAACAGATTCTGTGCATTCAAACATCTTCTGAGAGAAAGAGATGGGAACAGAGAGAGAACATAAAAAAAGGTGATGATGAGGGTGAGAACAGTGTGGTAACTCTACGCACCTACACAGAGATAATAATGTTTGTGTATAGTACATAAGAAGGAATCAAAGAGGAAGACAGCATGTTTTGTCTATATTGCTGAAACAGAAGGAAAACAGGATGGAGATATCCTCTCAAATTTCTATGCACCCAGCAATCTGAAATAGAAAGCATTCTTTACTTCTGTTCAGAAAGGAGCACAGGCCCTGAGTGTACATGCACTGCTTCTAAAATACTGTAGTTTTGTGTATGAATCTGGAGTCAAACTTCTAAATTGAAGAAAGTACAAAAGATAAGAAACTGTTAAATTCTATGTAACTCCTTTTTATTTGAAGCTTTTATGGTTGACTGTACAAGAAAACACAGTGTCTGCTAACAGCTGTTCAATAAATGAATAAAAGGTTCAGCTGAAAGTTTGAAGATTCTCCACTCAATACAGTGGCTTACCACTTAGGTTTGAAACAGAATATAGTCAGAAAGGAATTTACAGAAACACATGCAATGATTCCCAAAAACTACATATATATATATATATATATATATATATATATATATATATATATATACACACACACACACACACACACACACACACACACACACACACAATATAATATAAATATATATATGGAGAAACAGGCTTTGCTACTAAAATTTTGTAGTTTTTATCATTTTCATTTGATATATTTTACATTCAGTATGAACTAACATTAAAAAAGCACTAAACTTAATTGTTTATATCTCTAATCTATGAAGTCAACCGTCAGGCATGGTGTCAAAAGTGAGTGTTAGTCCTAGTTTCCATTCACTTTAAGTCTAGACTGAAGCCTTGTATATTGCTGTCCCCTTCATTCTCAAATGTTCCACTAAGTGACATTTTCATATTCATAGGAAAGCACTGCCGAGGACCAAAAGAGGAGTTGGAGCCACGCTCCTGCACTTCCACAGCTGTACGGAATGTGTCTTGGCTTCAACTTGAGGCTAATAAAAGAACAGTCAACCGCATCCATCCTGACCAACTCCCTTATGACGTACACCAAGGTCTGAGGTGAAACCCTACATTGTCCTTTCTTCTGCACTATCCCATCAAGCACCACGTAACAACACTGTGACATCAACAACACACATATATGAATGCAGCACAGGTCCAAATCCTCCTTTTTGCCCAATAAACTATTTCTAAGTGCAAAAACCATCAAAACCAGCTATAATGAAGTACCTTAGACTTGTGTCCTAAACCCTTTGGTAATTTATTGATGCTTTAAGAAGTGCTAAGTATTCAAGCATTTACAGGAAAATTCCAGGTTTAATACAAGTTAAGGAGATTAACAGCATTTGCATAATGTTGATTTACACAAATTTAGACTCGTCCCTCCTTTATTTAAAAAAAGGCAAAAATCGTGGTAACAGTAAGGCACTTTACAATGAAAGTGAATTGGGCCAGTTCATAAATGCTAAAATACAGTTTCAAGTGTACTGTACATAGCCAATGCTTTATTATAAACTATACATACAGATATAAAACATATTGAATGCTGAAGTTTACTTTGCTGAAGTTTAAAATCTCAAAACTACTATTTTCTCTGGCTGCCGTTCAGTCACTACAAGTATAACTGGCTGTAACTTGCTAAACGGCCACGTCCTTCTCAGTCTGTATCACGCACACGCTGGGTCTCACTCGCGCAGTTTCGTTTTTGAAAATGCTTCAGATGACAGTAAGTGAGAGTTTTCGGGCGATGCAAAGCTTGACCGTATTTTTCGCATGCCTGGTTCACCACTTGTGGGTGAAGTCTCCATTCTCAGTACAGCAAATCCACTCCCTTGTTATTATGCCTGGGACATGCATCGTGCGTAATGAATAACATGCACTGCTCCACACAATCTGATTCTGTATTATGTGAAGTTGAGTCAAATGTATACCCCCGGATAATGTATATATGCCAAAGTGGGGAAAAACATTAGTGAAGTTTTGCCCATTGCACAAATGTGCCTGGGTTTGTTCCTGGCAGGCAGCAGAACAACCCGGGACACCTTTCTACTATCGCTTGAAGTTTCGGGAAGTAAAAAAAAACAACACCATTAATTGTTAAATGTATGCATTAAACAAAATATATAAATCGCAGTAATCAACATATAAATTAGGGCTGGAAAATTTTATATTATATATATTTATATAAAACTTTTCAGAGATAAGGCTAGTAATCAATTTTATCTCAATAAAGTCATGTTAACACGTATAATGCTTACATCTCATGGCCATCCTTTTAAAACAGTATTTATTTTAGCGTTTAAGGACATCTCCCATTAATTTCCACTGTAAGTGCCGCAATATTATGCCACAAATGCAGTTGATTGAGCCTAACTTTTTTTAAACCCCAACATTCCTTTAATATTTCCCCCCTACCCAAAAATGACAAATCTGTTTGGACAGAAAAAAATAAAAAAAATAAAATAAAAATGCATCTAACCATATCATTGTGCATAGTTTGGACAGCAAAATAAACAGGCTCATCAACTTTTAAATGGGAGGAGAAAATGCGTTTCCATATGTTTTATCGTTGAAATCAAAAGCAGGGACTAAAATTAAAATGTTTTTCATTTATGTGTGTCCATTGGGTGGACAGAAACATCTTTTACTTAAATGGTTTTGCTTCAGGGCCCAGATTTTACATTAAAAATCAAGTGGTGACCCAACATAGTCCTAAAATTGTTTCGCCTACAAAACTGAACAAAACGGTCCTTAAAATCATACATTGAAATGTATTAATATTTTGATTAAAAGGTCTTCGGCATGTCACGGAAGACTACATCCACAACATACAATAAGGCAAAGAAATGTGTGAAGCAGTGGTTTTCTTCAGGATCAAAGCACATATTTGTGTTTAACAAATAAAAGAGTGAATCCCTATTTTTTTTTGGACAACAGGAAGTGGTGTAACTCTGAAAATTTACTGTGATAAACCATTTAGTCTTTTGGCTTCATGAAAAAATTATTGGAGCTAAATTAACCGGTTATTAAAGCTGATGTAATTTAAACAATATTTTAAAAACAGCTTTCTGAATACACCCCTCATCTGCTGTTGTTCAAACAGTCAGATAATCCCGCCCCCAACTGGGTGTAAACAGGTCGCTCAAAACAAACACAGGAATTTTTAAAGTGCCACAGAGACACAACATTTTCAGTTTGAGAAAATGCATCTATGAATGTCTTACTTACAGTTGTCTCATATTAAACTGGGATATAGAAGAAAGTATTTTAACACTGAAAAAGTTACATACTTCAGATGTAATCAGTTACCAGCATTTAAAAATAAAGTTTTCACTCTGAAATGATTGAAAGGGACTTTGTTCCTGGTTTCGGTTACATTCTACTAAAAATTTAGTTTAGTTTTTAATTTTGCTTTCGTTCTTTGAACAGTTTTTAGTCCCTGATCAAAAGGCAGTGCGTCCAATCAAACAACAATTTTTGCCCTCTGCTGAGTGACTCCAGCGAGGTCTCCTAAGCAACCAAATTGGCCCAGTTGCAAGGGAGCGTAGAGTCACATGGGTAACCTCCTCGTGGTCGCTATAAGTGGTTCTCGCTCTCAATGGGGTATGTGGTAAGTTGTGCGTGGATCGCGGATAATAGCATCCGTGACCTATTAAACATTAATGTAGGCAAGAGAGGTCAAATATTAATGTTGAATTAAGCTTTTACATGTACGGTAAAACTTTATAGTTTTATTAATTTAAAAATTCACGCAATGATTCAGTAAAGGATACTTTGTCAAGCAAACTCTCAGGCCTAAACCAATGCAGCTCCTATAGTTATTATGAGTGAATATGAAGTAATGCTCGTTTGCGGTTATTAAAACTTCATGTTCTGCCACTGAAATATGAAATTCTTCTTAGCGTCTGTTTCCATGGTGACTCGAGAATTCTGTGATCTGCTGAGAATGCCTTTCTGAGTTCACCGTGAATGTGCACAAGCTCGAGTTTCAAACTCACGGTTGAGTGAACGAACCCCGCGCAGGTGTTCTGGAACCCACATACCGTGAGTAAGCAAGTTTTGGGTTAATCAACCGAGAGTTCAGGGTTTACGTCACGGCAAGTTAACCTTGCTTTCTGGAATACCCCTCGGGCGTAGAGGTCTTCGTGGGTCCAACAATTCGTGCCCGAACCCAAAGAGATCCAGAAATGTACTACCCGGACCCGAACCAGACCCGTCTATTATTTGAAAGCTTGGACCCGTACCCATGCAGAACCGAGAAATGCCGGACCCATCTATTATTTGAAAGTTGCGACCCGGACCCGGCCGGGAGACACAGACCCGATAGGCACCAATTTTACAGCTAATTGCTAACAAGTTAATTTACAAGTTGTGAAAACAAAACATTGTGACTTACCTAATGTTAGGTTAGTAGCCTTCTCCCCTGTGCCTGGCTATGACGCATATAATCCATCCTCCTTGCCAAGCAAGTTGGTCAAATACATCCAGGATTTCTGTGATTCCTCTCTTGCTGATTGAAACAGCATAGCTAATCCACTCATTATTTCAGCTTCAAAAGTCCACTTGCTCTCACGGTGACGGATGACAAACATGACCTGTTTAGAATCAGCTTTATAGTTTTTTTTGTATCTCGCATACGATAACTTCGACTGATTGCCCTTTTGAACTATAATAACGATTGCTCGTTCATTGCCACGGCTGCTAATATTAGCATTGCTAATTTGATATCGTGTCACTTAACTCTGCTCTGCCTCTGACATCACTCAGCTCGTTGTGGCTCCGCTCTGTTTTTCACCTTATTTCCCAGCCTAATTTTACAATGTTGCAAGTTACACACACAGCACCATCATCGTCAGTGCTGTCTGATCACGGCCTGGTCTTCTCGGATCGACTCGGGTATTACACATAATGTTAAACAGACCCGGGACGCGCAGCAATAGAATGGGACCCGACACGGACCCGGCTGACCGTATAAAACATGGATCCAAACCCTTGCGGGTCCCAGGTCAGGTCTTGGGTCCTCGGGTAAGGGTGGACCCGTGAAGACCTCAACTCAGGTGAAAAGTGGCGCGAAACACAATGGTGCACGCTCTAAAGATGTATTCAATAACTCACAAGATAATATCTGATGAAGCCGCATATTAACGCACACAACCTATGGCGACTAGATTTTAAATTATTGTCGCAATCAAATATTTTTGGTTGCATTTGCGACCACTTTAGTCGCAGTCTGGAGCTCTGTAAATAAGAGCTGAAAAATAATCTCAGTGTTTACCACACAGACACTGATGCACTGATGAATAACCTTATAAATATGAGAGCAGGGATGGTAAGGTCAAGTGGGAGAGTCTGGTCAAGTGTTTAATGCATTGAGAAGTAATGGGTCAGTGCTGGGCAGAAAGTAGATACAAATCAAGAGCTCTGCTGTTTTCAATGTAATGCACAGTGATCTTCCAGCTCCTCAAATATCCAAACAGAGCCATGTGCTCTATTATTAAAGAAAACATCCAAGTCTATAAAAGCAAACTGACTTCTGATCTTCAAGTTTTCGTTTTAGTCTTTATAAAAAATTACAAAAAAGCCCCATATCTGGTCAGGAGAGTGGGAACATAACACAAAAAGAAATAAAAGTGCAATTGTACCATACCTACAGACGCAAGTGTTTGTAACTGTTACAGAAGTGGGCAATAAAATGTTCTGAATCTAAACTTGCTGTCACTGAAATCAGCAATCTCAAAATAAGAAGCTGAAATTCTGTTGATCTCTTCGTCTGCAAATGTGGTTCAGCTAACATTTGGGTCTTATTAAAGAGTTATGACATTTCCATAGGGTGGTGAGTGGTTAATTGGACACATATTAATTGTATGATCAATCGAAAACTGTAAATTTGGCATCGGCTGTGTATGAATTCATAAATCTGGACTCAATAATCAACACCTGCACAAGCAAATCATCGCGTTCCTTCATTAAACAGCCAGCGTGGTCAAAACATCACGTTGATGGTATTTCAAATACAATTTAAGAATACAACGGAGGGAAAAGAACAAACAAACTTACCAAAATACACAGTCTTTTCGCATTTAGGGCACTTTGAAGACATCGTCTCTTCTTCAACGGGTTTGACGGAGAACGGATTCCTCTATTTCATCTACGCGCGCTAGACGACCAATGGTTGAGAGAACCGCGAGCGTCCCACTATAAACGCCGCTCTGTATTTGCATAGCCCCGCCCTCTTTGACAGGTCCAGCTCTCTAATTAGTCAGGCTACCGGTCAGTCACCTAATAGACGGGGCCGTCTGGCCACCGCTGCTGGCGGGGGTAACTGTCTACTTATTGTCACTGGCTTTTCCTTTTCTCATCCTTCAACGTCAGTGTGAAGGCGTCCAACAATAGCTCCTTTCACTTCTCATGAATAACGATTCTTCAACATATGCCAGACCATTACTAGTCTAAATCAGGAGCAGGAAGATTTTGACAGATTTCAGCCATGATTACACTTCTCCTTTTGTTTGAGGTTGTGGTCAATGACTGTATTACGTTTTAGGCTGATTTGTACCTTATTATATCACTTTTCCACACATCCTAAAATGGCTATAACCATGTCTTTTATAGATCCCAATCCTTTGCCAGCTCCTACAGCCTTTTGCACCAACCACACCTTTTTGTTATTATAACTTAAAAGGTTGCATTGGAATAACAACTGGATTGATCTAGTTGAGATAACTCAATTATCCAAATTTTTGTTGGTTGAACTTGTGATAAACTTAGAAAAACTTCAGCAGAACTCAAAAATATAAGACAACAATGTACATCACATTCACATATTCTGATTCTCAGCACACAGTTATATTTTTACTGTTTGCTGCTTTTATTTATGCAGATGGTTATGTTCATTGTCATTTTCAGTTATTTATAATGCAGCAATAATTCAGAGCTAATCTTTTTACTTGATATATTTATTGATTGTCACCATGATTATGATTTACGAGTAATGTATTGAGGACCAGGTGTGTCTGCTTTGTTATCATGTGCCTTTAAATGATACAGGCAAGAGGCATTGGTCTCTTATAAAGTACTGATTATTTGTTTTCAAATGGCAGTTTGATGCATTACTGTTAATGAAATAAGTCAGGCTTTTACTTGATAAACAATTAAATTAATTAACTAGTCCAACTTCAGAGTTCAATTTGAATTCAATTAGGATCAAGTTGGTTGAACTAAGAAAGACAAGTTTATTTAAAAAGTCATTATGCTCATTTGACATGTTCTATGTAGCTTAGTTGAAAGAGCTTTCCATCTCAGGTTGGCAAAACTTAAAATTTTAAGGCAGCATGGACACTTAGTTTTTAAGTTGAAATTTATTTATTTTTTACAGTGATGTTTTTCCCAGTCACTTCCAGTTTTGGATTTTCAGTTAGTAGAGGAAATGAGCACCTATCCAGACTACCCAAACACATTCAAATCCTACTATCTTCTGCAAATCCCTAAATTGCTTAGTTAATTAGTCAAACAGCACCCTAGTGAACATTTAAGAGATTGCTGTTTTGAAAGTGTCACTTGATAGTCTAGATGTTAAATCTCTCTCTCTCTCTCTCTCTCTCTCTCTCTCTCACTATAGCTAATTTCAGCAAGAGGACTTCAAGTCTTGCAGTGTCATGTTAATTCAGGTTAATTTGCGTGTCAGTGTAATAGCGTCAGTAAGTTTGCTGTATCAGCACATTTACACATGCTGCAAATGGAGGGGGAGGGGGGGGGGGGGGGTGGGATGTAGTAGGTTCTGTGGAGAGTTTGTTAATTTGTTCTCATACTGTACAAATGAATGGTTATTAAAAGTTAAATAGTGTTTGGGGACAAAAGCAAAGTTTTGAAAATGTTACCATTTATCTTACATAAAATGTCAGTAATATGCAGTTATATTCATATTTATATATGTATATTTTTCTTTTCAAATTCTTTTTATTTCAAGCCCATGCTAATCTATTGGGACAAGTGGTGAACAGGTGCCTTAGTCCCTCTGTGTCACATAAATACCCGTACTTGCATCTTTGCCCTCATGGGTCATAAAAGGTCAACATGTTTTCAAGAAACATTTTTTTTTTCTTTTTTTCTGGCCAGTAATGGTGGAAATGTTCAATGGCTTTTTTATAGCCAAAACTTAAAGGTATTTACCTACACAGAAGTTGACTTTCAAAAATAAACCTAGACTGAGAAATATTCACTGGAGTAAAAAGTATGACAACTAGTCCTGATCCAGAGACTATTTAGCCTGAGACAGAACACTTTTTAATGAATATTATAATGAATGGGAGATATTGGAACACTCAATATGGCAGATGTAGAAAAGAAAGTCCTACCGTACAGGCAGAAGAGCCAATCACCGTTTAGATACAGACATTGCCTGCCAGTCATCTCAAGAACACGTATGTGCATTAGCTGGATCATCCTGAAAAATGTAAAAAAAAATTTAGCATGATCTGAGCTAAAGAAGCATCATTTATGATACTTTTGTTGTCACATTTTAGTGTTGATTTGAAACATAGTCTTTGATCATAATCTTGACCAAGCATTTTTGAAATTTCTGTATTTCCCATTTCCAATCAAGTAGATAGAACTTTTATGCCGCTTGTATCCACAGAAAAATAGCTGCCTGGGAGCATTCCAAAGATGGCCGCAGAGTGGACTGATGCCCTGATCTCCCCTAAAAAGCACTATATGCAAATGTTAATGGAGATTCAGTAGAATTGAAGCAGAACTTGCCTATTAATTGCCTATTATTGTATTCTGCAGTCTGGGAAAACAGCATCAGGTGTCTTTGGAGACCGAAAAGGCAGACAATGCACAGACTCCACATTATCTCACACTAGACCTTAAACAACTCAACCAAACTCCATTATCAGACAGTCGCATATCTGCGACAGGGCTGGAGAAGTCCTTGGAGCATGTGAGAAACTCTTAAACATGATACTATTACACAGATGGTATTGCTGCAAAAGCCTCTAGCCATACTCCAAGTTTGAACAGATATGGATGCTAAGGAATGTCAAAGTCGTCCCTTGGTATTTGGCTTGACTCTTGGCCTAAGATAACAGTACACTGACCCCATCCCTCACTCTCGCCAGACACTCTTCAGATTGTAGCCATGTTTTATTTTATTTATTTTTTTTTTCACGATGGGAAGATCTGACATTGAGCTCTACTCAGAAGTACACTCTCCAGTGGTCCTCCTTTGGGAGTTCCCTCTTCTCTTGAGTATCTCTGTTTAATCTAATCAGAGCAGCTATATTAGCTAGTTTACTTACACATCGTTCATGTCTTTGTCAAATCAATGTTTGTCTAGAGCAAGTGGACAAGTTAATGCTTCTCTAACGGTCACTTGAAAGGGTGCAAAACTGTAATAAGTCTCAGGAGGAGAGCGAAGGAGAAATTCAGAGGTCCCATTTTGACATCATCACGTGTCTCCAACGGCAGCTTATTGTGATGGTCAAGCATACTGTGTAGCACCTGACAGGAAAACACAAGCCACTAATCAACAGCAATTATGTAATGAGGGAAATTCTGGAGGATGTTTTGCTTACAGTGGTGAGTGGTTGGTTGTACAGATTGGCACAAATATAGAGTCCACTAGTGAAAGTGCTTCTATTTTGCACTCATTTATTCTTTAATATAAATATTATCATTACAAATTAAATGATCAGTATAATTTTTTTTTTTTTTTTTAAATTAAGGAATGTTCTGGGCGAAAACAACTTTTCAAATGGATGGAATCTGTAGCATTCATCTATGCACGTTTATGCATAGTGGTCACTACAGTGGACAGCTATTCAAAACCCATTTTCTTGTATACGCATGGCTTTTGATGGTTTAGTCAGTGGACGCTATTGCATCATCCCATACACTGCCAACCATTGGCCAGCCGTTGTAAGTACAACAACATTTTCTCAAATCCAAGATGGCCGACGGAGTGCCAAAAATGCTGGCTAGCACAGGAATATCTTGCCAATTCTTCTATAGAAGGAGACCCTTGCAGGTAAATAAAATTTGGTAACATCAAGTAACTACTAAGGAGTAATACAATTGTACATTTTTTGAAGTATTGCATTTATTTTTGGAGGAAATTACAATTAATCATCTGTCCACTAAATTGGACATCATGCATCACTGGCTATATGTCAACTACAATTCATTCTATTACTGCGACTTTGTTGTTCTTGAAAATACTTCATCTGCAGTAACTTTTTGGGCTGTAATCAATTGATTTATGTTTTTAGAATGTAACTTGCAGTTTATGTGACAAAAACAACATTTTGTGCAGATTAGTTCCATTATGTGAGTAACAGTTAGTGTCTTTATATTTTTTAGATCTCAGGTGTAGTTCAAGATAGAAAGGCCTACAAGATAGTGGAGCAATTACAATCAGAGTCAAGTGAGGATGATGCTAGTGGCAGTGATGAGGAATGGTTGCCAGAAAAAGGATTAGGAAATGCTAGCAGTAGTGATAGTGGAGCTGAGGATGCAGAGGGAGTTGAGGATGCAGAGGGAGTTGAGGATGCACCACCTGACAGAGCTCAAGGACAGAAAAAAGCATACATGTCTGGAAAACCAAAGACAACCAGTTTGAGGGAGACTTGCCTTCTTTTTTAGGAGAGTGGAAAGTTAATGATGAGAGAACAGAACCAATAGATTTCTTTATGCATCTATTTCCTGAAGATCTGATGAATGATTTAGTGCACAATACAAACCTGTATGCACTCCAAAAATGAAAAGAAAATCTGGCCTTGACAAAAAATGAAATAAAGACATTTTTAGGAATCAATATGGTCATGTCATAACTCAAATACCCAAGATCAAGTATGTAATGGTCATCAGAGGAAGGGCTTCGTCTTGATTTGATAGCAAATGCCATGCCAGTGAACAGATTTGAGCAGATTCTGAGGTACATTCACTTTGTTAATAATTACCCACAGGAGGCAGAAAATGCTGATAAGCTCTTCAAAATCAGACCAGTGTTAGATGCACTCAAGAAAACCTTCCATTCAGCAGTCAATCCGGAAGAGTTTCAATCGATTGATGAGCAGATCATTCCCTTCAAAGGCTGCCTGTCTCTCAAGCAGTACATCCCGAAAAAAAAAAAAAAAAACCCTGGGGTGTGAAAGTGTGGGTGGGAGCAGGGTCCTCTGGATACATGTACAGATTTGAAGTGTATCAGGGTTTAGCTGGGTGGGGTCAGGTCAGTCAGTTGGGAATGGCTGCAGATGTAGTCATGCGCCTCTGTGATGACATACAGCAAAAGAATCACAAGGTGTTTTTTTGACAATTTCTTCTCCGCCATTCCACTCATTCAGGCATTGCAACAACAGGGCATCTATGGCACTGGCACTTGCAGAATCAACAGGCTCCAGGGAGCACAACTGAATCTAAAGAGTGAAAAGCAACTCAAAACAGAAGGAAGAGGAGCTTGCTCTGTTGTCAGCAACGCTGAAAACATCACTGTCACACATTGGCTTGATAGTTCAGTGATCCACATGGCATCTTCCTGTGTTGGCCAGTCCCCACCAGATTTGGCCCAGATATGGAGCAAGAAAGAAAAAAAGATGCTCAACATCTAAAGGCCATTTTCTGTGAAGTTGTACAATCAGCATATGGGAGGAGTAAATCTCATGGATCAATGTGTTGCACTGTATGCCCACAGACACAAAAACAAACGGTGGTACATCCAAGTGTTCTTTCACTTCTTGGATGTGACCACTGTGAATGCCTGGCACCACTATAGAATGTCTGGATTGGAAAAGAAGGATCTTCTGCATTTCAAGGCATATGTAGCTCGTGCGCTAATCAATGAAGGTTCCATCCAGACACCCACAAGAGGCAGACCCAGTGCCACCCCACCTCCTCTTAAGCGCAGAGCAGTGTCCAAGGCACCCCCTGAGATCAGGTTTGGCCCTGGAAACCACTGGCCCCAGCTCACTGAAGCAAGAAATGCAAACAGATGCCATCTGCATGCAGTGTCTTGTAGCTTTGTGCCCTGGGTGCTTTGTCAATTTTCATAGAAGATAGACTTAGTGAACTGATGTACAAGTCAGTAAAACTGAAAGAGACTATCAGTCTAAACAACATCGAAAGAGAGTATTTGGAGAGCCAATGACATTACTTTTGTTATTTCTGTTGAATAAAAAAAATGTCTTCATTGAAAAAAAACATACAGTTCAACAGGGAGAGGTAGGGAGGGGCTAAAGAGTCAAGAGCGAGGAATAGAATGAGGGAGGAGACAGGAGCAAGGAGTAGAAAGGGAGAGGGGACAAGCTGAGGAGTCAGGAGCGAGGTTCAATGTGTTTGCAGTATAAGAAGATGTTAAAATATGTGACACATTAGTTTTAACAGTATAATATATCATTTTGTTCATTGGTTTGCTAAGTCCATATTTCTTCTGTTTCTTATTTCTTCACAACCCAAATGCATGCTGTCCACCTGAGTGGACATATAATAAATTCTTTGAAAAATGCGTGTATAAAAAAAATGATGTTCAACTTTATTTTTGTATGCCTAAAGATGATTAAAAACAATTGGGGAAAAAATCCTGACTAAGGTTGTCATAATTCATGCATGAAAGGGTTAATGATACAAATAGTTGCACTTAAGCTTGCACAGTTAATTTGGTTTCATGTAATGCAAGAAAAATAAACTCAGCAGCTGAAAACATTGAAGCCATAATTATTGACAGTTCTGACCACCAATAAAGAATAGACAGCAATTCTTAATTAACTTTGTATGAAGTCAAAGAATGAATTTTTCCATAAACATGAAAAGCCAAAAGAGTATGGGACATTACACTGACAGGGTTGTTGCTTTAAATGAGGTTACCAATTTACTTAAAATGCAAAGTGGGTAATTCATTTCAGATGGCTGCAAAGAGCACGATGAGTGTGAGTAGGTCTGTAGCTTTTGGGGAAATGTTCAGATCCCAAAGCTCAATTCAGTTCAATTCAATTCAGTTCAAAGCTCCAGAGAAACCATGAATTGCCTTGCTGTAAATCTGAGTTTCTGGGGAAACTCCTGGACAATTGGAAGAATGACTATATGCCTTTTCAGAAACCCTTGCCCAGTGTTGTCTTAAGCCCTATTCGGATGGCAATTAGCAGTGGTCAAAAAGGATTTCCAAAATGGCTTTTGGATTATAAACTCAAAAATATGGATTCGGACGGTAATTAAATTAACATACGACCTTGGTGTTTGTCAAAAAAACAGTAGGTAATTTGGCTGGGAATTTTCTCGCGGGAGGTGAGAGAAAAACACTGACATTTCGGATTCAGACGGCAATAAAATCACTGACTACCCCCTGTAAATGCTGGAATTACCTCACGTCCCCATGTAAACTAACTGCCGTCCGAATAGGGCTTTACAAGTATTGCTTGCTAAGTTGAATATGCATATATATATACATACCCTCATTACACACAAATTATGACTGGAATATACTTCTAATGTTTTTTCTCTATAAGTCAATGTGTTTTCTTTAGAAATTTTAAATCTGCTATTTTTCCATTCAAAATTGTCAGCATCACATTTCTTTAATTAGGTGTGCTAATTGTATTTGATTTTATATGTTTTTTGATTTGTGGTGTGTGTAATATTGTTTTTGACTGTTGTGATGATGTGTTTCTATAGAATATATTCAAATAAATACAATGATTTTCTTTGGCTTAGTGTAGGGTTTTCTTTTTAACAGCAACCTGCCCAGAGACAAATGAGAAACTGAGCTACTTTGGCTAAATCTGGCACATTTAGTGTTCCATTAATTATTGTGTATTGTCCCTGATAAATAAATATATACAAACATTATTTTCTTTTATTTAGTATTATTTTTTAATTGCACAATTCTAAAAAAAATGCACCATTGTTTTTTAAGTGCACATTTTTTAAAAATGCACCATTATTTTAAAAACGGCCCCTGATGTTATCTGTCTCTCCAGTCTGTCAGTAGACCCTCTTCTTTTCTTTTTCCTCCTTGTAAATAGACTTTCTCCAACAAGATAGGCTATTTGCACTTAGTGTAAACTGTAAATAGACACTCGTTCATGGCAAGCATTCCCTAGCAATCGTTCACTCCGTTCATTCCATCTGTGCGAGTTTTGAATTGTTTGTAAAATACA
This sequence comes from Myxocyprinus asiaticus, assembly GCF_019703515.2. NCBI lineage: Eukaryota > Metazoa > Chordata > Actinopteri > Cypriniformes > Catostomidae > Myxocyprinus > Myxocyprinus asiaticus. The sequence goes on from NC_059363.1 coordinate 30,236,660, forward strand.
AAGAATATACAGAGAGAGTAAATGCACTGTATACATTTTTTTATTTGGTAACTTTGGTTTCTATAATACGCCTATACAGTATAAAAGAAATAAGCTTTCGCCAGAGGAATGTTTTCAGTTATGGGGTGGCACATGGCTTTTTAATTTTTAAAAACAACAGATGATGTACATTCACAATGAAATTCAGACATTAAACAAATGTAATAAAGCAAGAGACAACAGAGCAAATGTGCAATCGAAATAAAATGAAAAGACAGAGATTTGAATTTGAGCCAACCAACTCCATATTGTAAATTTTGAACAAGGACAACAGAACAACACAAGTTTGTCTTCTAAAATTAATATGAATAATGAATATGTAATTAACATGATTTTATTAATGATTGTGATCAATATATGCAAATTTACAGTTTTGAATTAATATGAAAAAAACTTATTTAAACTTGTATAAATATATAAATATTTACTTATATAAACTTGTTTTATATAAATGTAAAACATTTGAATCACATAAATGATAGGAACTAATTGTATCATTAGCTTGGCTTGAACCATGTGTAATAGGTAATAATAATAAGAAGAAATATTATTATTATCATTATTATACATTATTTTATGTTATATATGTGTGTATTTAGAGGTATTAAGTTGGTAGGTAGTGTATGAATGTTATGAATTATTATCCATTATTTTTTATAATACCCAGTGTGCTAACCCACCCAGAAAACACTGTGCAAACCAACCCCAAAATCAATGTGACAACCAAACCCACTCACAGTCATATGATAAATGATGTTAGCCAGCTAGCATAGCTTATCATAGGCTTACAAATCTTAAATTGAAATATAGCTGATATCCATCACTATGAACTAAAATATTTAAATAAAATCTTTCTTGATATTATTTCTAGAATGTATCTCAGATGTCCTGACAGAATCAGTGTAGGTCAAAAAAGTTAACATTTAGATGTTACACTTTTGTGAAAATAATTCAAAATGACCAGAAATTAACTTTGTGTCAAGGAATTCCTGTAGCCATCTAACCACCGGTCTCCCCTAGTTAAGACCATACATTTTTTGGATCCTGATTGAGGATCATTTTGGACATTTTTCCCCTTGAACGGTTCATTTGAATTTTTAAAAGGTTGCACCCCTACCAATCTGAACACAACAAATTTGAACTAAACTGAGAAAAACTTTTGAAACTCAAATTGAATTGAATTCGTCTGAACTGGGAGATTTAAACCACCAGACTTGTGCACTTACACTGACAAAAACCAAAACACTGTGTATTTTCACTGTGACCATTTATGAATGCAGTTCTATGCTGCTCTATTATTGTCTACACTTTGTGTTCCAATCTGTTACAATTAATCCTTTGTGTGTTTTATCATACTTATTTGCCCTTATTATTCTAAATACCTACAGACCTAGTGTGTACTTACCCAGCTAAAGGTCAAATAAACTATTAGGATCACAGGTGCTATGAAACATGTTTTATTTTCCTGTCGCAATAAATAAGACCAGTTAACCATGCTGGTTGGTTGAAATGTGTATTCGGCTCAAGCCAGAATGAAGGAGCACATCTCAGTCTTTTGGGTCTCCGGATCCTCAATCATCTCAGTCTGTCTAATGTGGGGCTTCCAGGCATTCATTGCCTTCTTCAGCTGCACCTCATTGTCCTTTTTTTTTTAGGGAAGCTCAGTGAGAACGTTGGGGCTACTGTGCAATGGAGCTTCTAGCCAATGTGGTCCAGGCAGGTGGGTTCCAGATCACTGAAAATATCTGCTTCGTAACGTTCTTTGATTCAAATATTAGTGTTGGAAAAATGAATTTCTATGAAAGCCGCATTGGTTTCACACATATTCATCATCAATACAAATCACATGAAATAACACAAGCTTGGGAATCTTATTCATTCTAGCAACTACCAGTTTTGATTTAGCCTGTTTTCAAAACTTCCTTTACAATTAACAATTTTTTTTTTTTTTGTCTCAGAAGAGATATGAGATCACTTCCACAATGTTCCAAATTAAAACTGTCCAGAGTTGTACTTTGTCAAGACAGCATGAAAAACTAGATGTATTCAAGACAAAGAGAGGTAGCCTATACTTCAAAATCACTGTATATCACACAGACCAAGCAAATCCACTCACACACGGTACAGATCTACTGATGTACGCATTGCACTTGTGTGTGCAACACACGCATGTGCGCAGGACGTCCAGTTTAGAGCCAGTTATGCCAACTCTGAAATTTATGGGGTCAGCTGCCTCTTTATTCTCCAGATTTTGGGCATATGGATGACTCCACTGTTCCCTTGCCAACTGTCTGTGGCCACTTCTGTAGAACAGACAGCACACTAAAACAAGGACAGCTGGCCTCTTATAGGGCCTTGCACTCTTGATGGCTGGCACTCAGTGGTTGTAGAGAAAGAGGCATGGTGCATTTCTCCAGCAGGGCAGAGCAGATTGAGACAGCGTTCATACCAATCCAGCAGCTGAGAGTTTGAAAATCTTGTTGCTTGCGGCAAGTTCTTCCTGTTGCCAAAACTCTGAATACAGTGCTTGTCAGTATGTGTCTGTAATTTTATAAGTTGTATTACTACTCCAGGAAAGTATCAATCCTTTCTTCTTATATTAAATATTTATAAACAGAATTTTATCTTAAATATGAAATAACAATGAAACTCACTTAAATAGATGTAAAACTAAACGTATTGTTTTCTCTCTCTCTCTCTCTCTCTCTCTCTCTCTCTCTCTCTCTCTCTCTCTCTCTCTCTCTCTCTCTTTCTGTATCTCTCCACCCTTAAACACTAATTTCCAGAGAAGGCTCCCTGTGAGTTACATCTGTGGGCTATTGTTGAATGGCCACCTTATGGTGCTGCACTTAAAATCAACATGATATCATGACATAATTATATAACATGACATATTTCAGAGTAAAACTGGATGTTCAGTGTAAAAATGCAGGATAGGACTTGTTTTAATCCATAGGGGATTGACAGGGTCATGAAAAGTTTTCTCCAATAGATGGGTGGTTAGAGGGAACATTGAAAAATAAAAGGGCTTGGTGACATCAGCCGAGAAAGTCATTTCAGAGGCAGAGTGAGATATTACATTTTTATAGAAGATTGCAAAGAAACAATTTTTCCCACTTATAATGACCACTCCTGAACCATTTACAAGAAGACCAGAAATGTGTATTTACACATGTTGTTCCAAACACGTATGACTTTCTTATGTGGAAGCAGAGCACAGTTTTAATATCTTTTCAATACATTGGCAGTGGATAGTGCCTCACTTTAAATCTTAAAAAATACTTTAAAGTATAAAACTAGTCCATCAGACTTGTGTGCAGTCTCATTAAAATTTAATTAAAATTTTTAACAGCCACTTTGATTTTCATATATACATATATATATATATATATATATATATATATATATATATATATATATATATATATATATATATATATTAATGGAATTAATTACATGACATGCAGATTAAGTAATCATATTATTCGCAATTAATCTTATACACCATTATTTGTTGAGAAAGGCCCCCAAATAAAGATAATTCGTATAAATAATGCCTGATAATTGAAATATTTTTGTATTTTATCAAATATGATACAGTATGTAGGGCCTATAATAAATATATAATATACATGAACTGAAATTGAGTTTGAAATAAATTGCATTATTGTGACAAATGGTTCTCAAACCTGTCCTGGAGGCCCCCCAACACTACACATTTTGGATGTCTCCTTAATCAAACACACCTGATTTAATTGGGTGTGTCGGAAAAGTGTGACATACAAAATGTGCAGTGTTGGGGGACCTACATATATTGTTTGTTTTATTCTCATATCATTGAACAAGCCTATAGTCAACAGCAATCTCTATTGCATTGAGTTCATCAGTGTGTCCAGTTGTTGCGTTCCATCTGCGCTTTTTTAAATTGTCGCTCTATGTACATTTACGTGCCTCAGACAGACGCGTTTGGAGCGTGTCATTGGTATTCTGCGTTATATACGCCACATTTTTAGGATGCTGTGTTATGTTAAAAGTAGTGAAAATCACGTCTCAAGATTCCTGTATTCTGTTGTGTTTCCTCAGTGAGCAGTTATGTTTTTGCGCTGCTTGTGGGGTTTGTTGAGGTGTGCTGCCAACTATTGATGCGGCTCACAAAAACAGATGTACTTCAAGCTTGAATTGCTCCTTTGGTAGGAAAATCTGTACTTTTATTATGGAATTTACATACATAGGTGTCAGGGGGCATGATTAATTGCATAAATTTTTTTTTCTTTTTTTTTGCGTTATTTTTAATGTAATAAATTGCACCTAAATAATGTGTTAAAACGACTGTGACTGACAGTAAAGAAATAGCAAGAACTTATCCAGGGGCGGGTTTATGATTTCTGAGGCCCCAAGCAACCGACCAACCCGGGGCCCCATTTCGAAAATGTTACTTAAAAAATTACATCAAATTAATTTTAAATCATAATTTTAAATTCATCCTATCAGCTGTTGTAGCCAAGTACATTCAAAATATTTAAAGAAATAAAATTCTAGTTCAAGATAATTAAAGCATGTTTTCCAGTTTGTTTGTTTGTTTGTTTGTTTTTTTGTTTTTTTGACAATACAGTGATAAAAAAAGAGCAATATTTACCTACATATATTTTTACAAAACACTTTTTTTATGAACAGGGTGTGCAAAACCTGCAACTTCACTCACTAACATTTTGGAATTCAGCTGTTATTTATTATTATTAATATAACCTAACAATTATTAATTGTTGTCCAGTTTTTCATTATAATACAGAATGACACAGTATCATTATATATACTTTACTTTTACCTGGATCTTATATTCTAATGCTGCAGTGTATTGTTCATCATGTTACAAAAGGCAGTATTTTATGTAAGCATCGTAGGCAACATTCATAACAGTAACCAGCCACAGTACACATATAAGGCATGCCGGCCCCTCAGCACACTAGAGCAGAAGGGGGGAAAAACAATGCTGTTTATCAATGCCGTTGGTGCAGAATAATCTGGAATAATGTTGACCATTGTAACAGTCACCTCTTTGCAACCTGAACTTGTTCAAAACGTTAAATCTTTGTGACACCTTCGCTAAAAACAGTCTAGACGCAGCGCAACGAATGAAACAGAACGCAGGTGTCTCGACGTGTGTTTTAGAGACCTAAGTTATTTTTAACTTGACACAGTGTCTAAAAATGTGCTGGTCCTGCGTGAGACACTGAAGAAACAGTGAGACGCGGTGCAGCAGTCAAGGACATTCGTCCAGCATGTGTTTACATAGAAAAACAATGGGAAATCATAGCAGACGCACGCAAAAAACACGTTCGGTGTGAAACAAGTTCGGAAGTCCTGTATATTTTTTCATAATTTACAAACCCGAACCCAAAGTCCAACTTGGAAAAAATGACCTGCACCCGGCAGACATCTAATGTGAACCGCTCTAAGAGCGCTGACAACAGCTTATTCGTGCATGTACCCAGAACGACATGTCACCCCTCAAGCGGTTTTTGTGGAGCTTTCCTACCGCAATGCTATTGCGTGGTTTGCGTAGAGAATAAAACCGCTACTGAACTTATCAAATGCAAGCTTTCTGTGAGGTGAGCACCAAAGCGCCACGAAACATCTGAACACACAGCAAATCAGACACGTGCATCGATGGCTTTTCTTTCATTTGTAATTCAAAATATAATCAAATGTGTTTCTTCATGTGCGTGTATTGTGTCTAAAGGCATTTCTTGTTGTATGTCACTCCGAGATGTCTTAAGGTCTCGATATACTTCCTACGAAATCGAAGAATGAACGGGTGTGAAATAATTTAGAAAAAAATCTGGCCAAAAGGTGCTTTTTGCGTTCGTTTCATTGGTTCATAACAGCTCGCTGGGGCGAACTTTTAGGAAAAAAATCTTATCGTCTGTTAAACACCTTCTTACTGCCAATGGTCCACGTCATCGGTAGGTGTGACCTGTAGCTCCACCTACCATGAGGCCGATGGCTAATTCTGTTTATGCTGTTCAGTGAGTCAAAATGAGTCAACGTGAACACCTCGATGTGCAGTTATTAGCGAGCTGGTGCAAATGAACCTACATCTGTACAATTGTTCGCTTAGAGACATTTTCCAAGGCCATGTCATGTGATTTTTATTTTTAGTCTACTAAAAGAATCCAATCATCTCAAATACTCTTGAGTACCCAATCATTCATGTGCAATCTGCAGCAAAAGCCATTCAAACATCTGCTCAAGTAAGATATGCCTCAGTTATCATTGTTTTATCTTTGTTCTGCACATTAACACTTTTATAGACTCATCTTTGCAATGGTATCAGTGTCACAACAAATTACCATTGGATATTATGGCCGCGTGTAGCATGTTAGCTCATTAGCGACATGAATTCATAATGTAAACAAGACAAATTAAACATTTTCTACTGCATATACAGTATATTAATTTAAATCATAATCGAGTGGTTAAAACAGCTTGTTTTACTGTGAATTCTACCCAGAATGAGGCATTGATAACACATTTTAAGGTTTTACATGTAGTGTCCTCATATTTAAATGTACTTCTAAATACCTCCCACATCGGTGTGGCGGGTGTCTGAATGTTCAGAAACAGTATACCATTGCTCGGCTGTTAGAACTTCTTTTTACCCCTGAACGAAGAACAAAGAAGAACTTCTACAGAAGTATATCGAGGCCCGTCACAGAGGCAAAATCATCCACCAGTGCGCATGAAACACCTGCATTTGACAGGTGCTAATTTCATTTTCTACTTGTATGTCATATTCCAAGTGTTCTGAAGACATTCGACAGGTTTTAGTGAAAAACAACCTGCAATTTCAGCCATTTTCATGAGCGCTATGAGAGAAGCTAATTCACAGTGGCATGTGTTCACACAGAATTGCATTGTTTTTAGTGCCAAACAAGCCATGGTGAACTAGATTTTCTCATAGCGGTAATGAACAGGCAGTGGACGTCAAGATTTTAACACAGAAAAGTCATACAAATTTGGAACGACATAAGGGTGAGTAGCCTAAATTTTGGGGTGAACTATTCCTTTAAGAAAGGGATAAAGTGAATTTCATGTCTCAGCCTCAGATGGCACGCCTACAGTCTATATATATATTTTCCTTATAATAGCCTTTTATGTTATATTTCTCACAAAAAGCACCATGGTATTACACTTGTTTATTTATTTATTTTCATGGTCTGTGATAACCCCATGTTTATGACATGTGTCATAGTAAAACCATGGTATTTTTTAAAGTTTATGGCATTACCCTGGTAACGGCACAGTGTCATTTTTTGTTAAAGGGCTCTTATTCTGATTCTGATTCTGATTATGTTTTACTTGTCTCATCACTCTTTTCACTTTCTCTCATCTCTGATCCCTCACTTCATACAGTCATCTCTGCTGCTTCCACTCTGACCTCATCATCATCTTTATATAACTTTATATAATTATTTTATTACTTTCTCTTCATTTCTTTTAATATTCATATAATGTTATTTTCTGTATTCTGTCATTAATATTTATAAATATACAGGACCTCAACCCAATAATATGGCGGAACCATGATACAATGATGGTGTCAAGATGCCATGGTTTTGAAAGGTTATCATGGTAACCTACATGTCCAAAAAATGGTAATGGTATTTTTCTGAAAGTGATTAGTCTAATGGCTTATTAGTTTCAACAAAACCAAACTGGCTTTAGCTAAACTAATTAATTAAATTTACTTATCACACATATACAGTGAAATTTTTTTTTTTCACATATCCCAGATAAGCTGGAGTCAGAGTGCAAGGTCAGCCATGATATAGCACCCCTGGAGCAGATAGGGTCAAGGGCCTTGCTCAAGGGCCCAACAGTGGCATCTTGGTGGTGCTGAGGCTTGAACCCCCAATCTTCTGATCAGTAACCCAGAGCCTTAACCACTGCTCCTTCAGTTTATGACCGCTCCCAATATAATTAATAGATCTGTCTACACTGCAGGTGCGTGATGTCAGAAATATGGTAGCAATCGAGTGTTATTCTTTTGATGAACTTACAACACAATACATGGATTGGACTTCTTATCTGACCTGTTACTCATCTGAGGTAACGGCACTTCGATACTCCGGGGCCAATTCAAAACTGCATTTTTTGCTTCCTTGAAGTGTACTGCTGCGGGAGGGGACGCCACTCGAAAGCTTGTTCAAAACGAAAGTGAAAAAGATTTTCTCGAAGGGCCCTTCCATGAGACTGTTAGTGAAGGGAACATTCATACAGTAATGCTATGTTTCCTGCAGAGTACCCATTTCAAGGGCTCTGCACTTCGTAGTGAGTATAGGGCATAGGGAGGATCACAAGCGATTGGGATCTGTCCCTGATCTGCTGTAGCACCGCAATGGGAGAAAAGTGCCTCAGATTATTCCTGGGAGGGTATAGGTGGATTAGGATTAGGGTGGGGGCAGGGTTAGGGCATCTGCTGCCTCCCAGGAACAAATTGAGGCCCCTTTGTACAATGGGCTCTATAGTGTGCGCACTTAAATTCACCTCCGCTTAATTTTCTTTAATAATTAATTTATAAGGAAATCACATAATAACACGTTATTACTGTTATTGTGAGATTATTATGAGATTTTAATTTTGTTTTATTTAACTATTTTAATTTAATTATAAAAATGTCTCCCCATTTTCTGGATTTTCAAATGGCACCTTTAGATTTGTGAACGAAACGCCCCTGCTATCCCCGTTCTGTGCACATCACAGTGCCACGCACACAAAAACACTTAGAACATCTCTATAAAATAGTTTCCTATCTAATTTCATATGCATGTCGTCAGCCTCAAATCTAATCTCACCAGTGTGTTGTAAATGAGCCATTTAAATGAGTGCCATTTCCTCTGTCAGCACTGGCTGCGCTGCTGTGCTCTGATTGCTCTCAGTGTGCATTTTGTTCAATAGAGAGCATGCGAGGACAAAGACATGTGATGAAATTTGGTTTACTGGCGCCCCCTTCTGATGAACAATAAAATAGGTATCTGAATCTGGATTGTGGAACACAGAAAACATTTTTACATTGCAGGAAGACCACAGTTATAATTAAGAAAGAGGCTGCTTTTGTCATTCCATCTATCACTGGTCTGTTTTTAAGACATTTTAATTGATCTTACCTTTGTAGTAATTATCTAAAGTATATTGATGCCATCTGGTGACAGTCAAAATGTCACCCCTGTAGTGACGTGCACAGACCTTAGCAGAGGCAGGGGCGGAAGAATAAAAAATGATAAATAGTTAACTAATTTCTTTGCTTTTTTGAGTATTTAACCATTTTCTTGTATATATATGCTGTACATAATTTTTTTAATTTTTCCTTTATCACAAATAATAGCCTATTCTGTTATATATCTCACAAAAAGCACCATGGTAATACACTTGTTTATTTATTTATATATTTTCAGACATGGTCTGTGATAACCCCATGTTTATGACATGTGTCATAGTAAAACCATGGTATTTTTTTAAAGTACCTTGGAGTACCGTGACAGTATCATGAAAAATTAACATGATCAATCATTCAGTACCATGGCATTGCCCTGGTAACGTGGTGTACGGTGCGAAGGCGTGATGAGAAAGTGTGAGAGCGAGGCGATCGACTGTGTTTTGCGAATGCTACAGGGTCCTTGAATATCATATAACATGTGAGTAAGGGCAGCTGGGGGAGTTTCTGGTGGCCCTTATGGTATGATGTTACCCCCCTAGGGAGTTGGTGCCCTACAAAGACTGTGCAATATGCGTATAGGGACTGGTGGTACTGTGGTAGCCTAATGGTATTTTTCTGAAAGTGATTAGTCTAATGGCTTATTAGTTTCAACAAAACCAAACTGGCATTGGCTGAACCTGACAGCTCCTTCAGTTTATATCAATATTCTATAAAAGACTATTCTATCAAATTATTTTAAAGGCACCTCCGCTTAATTTTCTTAAATACATCCACGGTTTACAAAGACATCTCATAACACATTATTACTGTTATTGTGAGATTATGACGAGATTTTAATTTTGTTTTATTTAACAATTTTAATTTAATTATTAAAAATTCTCCCCTTTTTCTGGACGACCAAAAGGGCACCTTTAGATCTGTGAACGAAACGCCCCTGCTGCCCCCATTCTGTGCACGTCACTGCACCCCTGTACACTCAAAATCATACATGTTTTAGCCTATTTTTAAGATTTGCGCATTTCAATTTCATCAAAAAATATTAGATCAAACTGAACTGTGTAATCTTTAATTAAATGAAATGAACAAATTCTTCTAAAGATTACTCAATTCAATTTGATGGAAATTTGTTATGAAATTGAAATACATAAACAAAATTATTATTATTATTTTTTTTTTTACTTTACAGTATCCTTAAGCTTATGTTAGTTTAAGATGAATCGACTTTATTTCAGGTGTGACATCTATACAGACTGAAGATGTTGCCTCATTATTAAAATAAAACTGATAATTTATTTTTTTATCTGTGAGTTCTTTTAATCCTTCCTTTTCCAATTATGACAATTTTGAGCATTCTTAGGCATAAAGACCCCCTGCAGATACATAATCATGCTTTTTGTTGACCAACTGTTTACCATCAGTGAGCAAATATTCATTTAGAATAATAATACAGGTAATAATAAATAGGTGAATAAGTAAGATTATATCAGATTCTTAATTTGTCAGTGATACACACATGAATTAATTCAAAATGTTTGAGATTAAATCAGAGACCCAGTGTAGCAAAATTGCAAAGTTTTTTTTTAAAGCAATTAAATAATAGCTTTTTAAATTAAAAACTATGTGTAGATAAAACTCTACACATGACACTAGTTGGCACTCTGAACAGTTTCACAACAACTGATTGGTGGGGGAAAACAATTGCATAAAAATTAATACAAAAGAAAAGTATGCTTTAAAAATAAAGATTTTCTCATGCCACTCTTTTCTAAAGTCACACATATTTACACCAAAATAAAATATGCTTAAATATCAACATTTATATAATAAGTGGCTTCTTAAAAACATTTTCAAGGTGTTTCAAGGTGGAAAAATAATAATAAAAAGCATTATAAATGTCAATGCTTGGGTCTCTGAGGATTAAACAGTGTAACAAAATTGCTGAAATTGGAGGCTGCATAGTTGATTTCACTGCACCCAATAAGGCAATATATTATTCCATTTGCATTAAGATACTGAATAGTTAAGAATAATATTAATTGAATACAAAATTAGATGTAACAATGCTGACTTTGGTGGGGAATATTATTTCTGCTTTGGCTGACTGGCAAATAAACAGACAATAACATAAGTGAGAGCGTCATTTCCTATGTTTTTATTCCTGTTTTATGTGCTGCGTGATTAACAACATGATCAGATGTCTTCTCATTACTTTGATCTTCCATAAGAGTGTTTGTCCATTTTGTTCTTCTATTATTCCAATAAATCTTGCAGTCCTCTTACAAGTACGTCTGTCTCTGAGTGAATTCTGCCATTCTGCACTTTTGACAAAAGGCCCTTAAAGGTTCTATTATAAATGTTCTATGCCAGGAGAGAAAGGAATATAATTAGTTTTCCTTTCTGCATGTGTATGTGTTTGTGTGTGTGCATATACTGTATACAGAGAATTGCATTAAGCAGACCAGTTAGTACCTTCACAGGAACTGAGCTCACTGTGACATTCAGGGAAGAGGTCTGCAACAATGGTTATATTATTTGTGGACAGTGTTTGGCTGTAATTAGAGCCCGTAATAAAGGAACACAAGAAAAGGCAGAGCTTGATCAGGCCACACACCTTAACTGACTTCTTCTGTTGCTCTAGCAGTTGCCTGCTGTGCTAGAGCAAGGGCCCTGTGAGAGAGCCAGCTGGGGTGATGCCGAGAGCAGCCAGTGAGGAAGAACGAGAGACAGACTACAAGCACTGTGAAGCCTAATGCTGCTTGTTAGATTTAGTATGTCTTGTCCTTGGTATAGACAGAATGCAACAAAATTAACAATGCAACTTCATACCATATATTAAAAACTCCTTCATGAGTAGACTGTGTATTCTGATCTTTTCAAGCAATTGAAGCATGAATTTCAGCCAGACTTTTATTTGGCAGTGTCCAAACAGACATCATTACACACACACACACACACGTCCTGCTCCTGCTTGACCCAAGTGGGATTTGAACCAGGGTCTCCGGCATGGGAGACGGGTGCGCTAACTAGGAGGAGGCTAAAGGTTACAGCCTCTGGCATCAGCCGCTAGTGCGCCTCTTGAGGCCAGGGGAGTGAGGTTTATACATACTACACAGCTATCGCATACCAGCTAGCTCCCAACACACACACACACACACACACACACACACACACACACACACACACACACACACACACACACACACACACACACACACACAATGAATCTATGAATAAACACACAGGCACATACACACAAATCAGCAGTATGGACTTGGCTTTGTTGTGAGTCTCCACCGAGGATAAGTCAAAGCCTGCCATTGGCTGAGGCCAATCATGTGATTGCAGATTACAGCTGGAGACAGAGCTCAATTTGTAAGGTTTTCATTTGGTGTAAATCAACTGCTTATCACAGCATTCCACTCAGCCTTTACTAGCAACAACCACCAAATATGAGGTGCCTATTTCTGTATGTCACATTCATGTCCCTCCACTTTTTTATCTGACATGGGAAGTTCAAAAGGATCACTTGAGATCTGATTCTTTAGTTGGCTGAATTTGTTTACAACTGAACTGAACTGATTTGATGCATCAGTTGACAAATGTGGTGTTTTGGAGCTATTCTAAAAGTGGGATGCTTTTCAATGATGTAGTTTTCATCTACATACAAACTATTCACTTAGTTTTAAAACCATAACAACAATAATCAATGTGACACAGCATTACATGGATGTACAGACAAACATGTGGGTCAAAGAGTGAAACCACTCATGAAAATGCTTCTATTTTGCATTTTTTTCTAACATAATATATATTCATTATAAATGAAATGATCAGCATCGCAATTTGTGTGAAAAGTTGAATTGCAAAAAATAATTTCTTAGTATTCTTGGTGTGTCCACATTTTGCTTAAATGACAGCATGCACTTGAGTCAGCATGGACATCAGATGTTTGGGCAAAACCTGATGGTTCGTGTTATCCCAGCCTGATTTGAGAATGTTCCAAAGAGCATCTTGTGTACATCAGTGAAAACAAGAAAATCTGACCATTTTGAGTCATAATAGGACAAGGTCAATGTCACAAATTTATTTACATTTGATGAGTGACTTTTCAAGATCTTTAAATCCTTTTGGTTTATGTCAGGTTTAAATGAAGAAAAAACCCAGATTTGAAATGTGCTCACAGACCAGTGATTTTTTTGGAGCCCACACTGTAAACCCTAATGTCATCATTAGTGATAAAATCAAGTTGTCTTAATTATACATTACTTGAAATATCAAGTTTTTCGCTAATACCTAAAAAATATAAGTTCCTTGAACTTATTTTGCTTAAAATTCATAGACTTAAGATTTTAAGTGTTCATAACTCAAACTATTGAGTACAAAAGTAAGGCTATGGGCAATACCCACAATGCCTTGGGCTTGAATTATTTAATTATCTTTCCTTTTGAAAGGGAAAATATGGGAGCATTTAAATTTAGAATTCATAGAGATTTTAGCTCTTTTGTAGTATTATTTATGTTGTTTTGTTGCAATTATTTGTTTCTTGTGGTGACACGCGATCTGTGTCCCCTTTGGTCAAGCATGTGCAACTGAAGTACAGGCATATAGGCATTTCTGTTGAGAAATACGTTTATTTGATGCAGTGATAATCTTTATTATTTAAGCAGTTATAACCTAAATTTGAGTCTGTTCAATTAAAATTAAGTTGAAACAACAACATTTTATAAAAATAAGTCTACATGCATCTAGTTACACTTAACTTGGTGTTCATATAGAATGAACTTAAATAGTTAAGTACAATATATATGAACACCAAGTTAAGTTAACTTAAAGGGATAGTTCATCCAAAAATAAAAATCATCTCATCATTCACTCATCCTCTTGCCTTCCAAGATGTGTATGACTTTCTTTCTTCTGCAGAACACAAATGAAGGTTTTTAGAAGAATATCTCACCTCTGTAGGTTCATACAAATCAAGTAAATGGGTGCCACAATTTTGACGCTCCAAAAAGCACATAAAGGCAGCATAAAAGTAATCCATACGACTCTAGTGCTTTAATCCATATCTTCAGAAGTGATATGATAGGTATGGGTGAGAAACAGATGAATATTTAAGTCCTTTTTTTGCTTGAAATTCTTCTCCCTGCCCAGTAGGGGGCGATTTGCATGAAGAATGTGAATCACCAAAAACACAAGAAGAAGAATGTGAAAGTGATCTGTTTCTCACCCACGCCAATCATATCGCTTCTAAAGATATTGTTTTAACCACTGGAGTCTTATGGATTACTTTTATGCTGACTTAAGTGATTTTTGGAGCTTCAAAATTTTGGCACCCATTCACTTGCACTGTATGGACCAAAAGAGCTGATACATTCTTTTAAAAATCTTCATTTGTGTTCAGCAGATGAAAGAAAGTCATACACATCTGGGATGGCATAAGGATGAGTAAATGATGAGAAAATTTTCAATTTGGGAAACTATCCCTTTAATTACACAAGTTTTGTAGACGTTATTACTCAATTCAATGGAGGGAAAGTGTTTACTCAATCAGTTGAGTACAGTCAACTTAGTAGGGTTTTCAGTGCATTGTATATGTTCATAATTAAACAAGTTCTTATTTTCTTTTTCATTGTGTATTTCACTGATGTGATGAGAGTTATTTGTTACAGTATGAGAGTCAAGAAATTGGTTTGGGTAGTTGACATACAGACAAATGTGTCAAACAATGCCTAATATATTTTTTTCAATCGATTGCATAAATATTTAAATAGATTACACAAAGAGATTCCCACAAACAGAAAAGAATAAAAACCTCTTGTTTTTGCTTGTTCAGCTCATGGCCTGTTTACTATGCGTATGTTACTGTCCTCACTACTTACTGTACCCTGCTCTTTACCAGTAGCAACCAGCCCTGCCAGTGCCACGGAGGTCTCATCATAGATGGTTAAGTGTTTACTGCTGTAGCTTAAGTGTCTAGTGCTCATGTTTTTCACATGCTGACTCATTCTTTGCATAAAAATGCTGGAACATACATGTTCCACCCACAACACCTTTCTGAAAAACAGTGTTTCACATTTCCCTCAGACCAAACTCAGAAGGAGCTAAATTTTTGTAGTTATGTGTTCAGGGAAAGCCTAATTAAAAACTGGCTTTCGAGACTTTACGGTTATTCCACACAGCTAGTAAGCAAATAAATAAAAAAGTCTGCTTTTGTAACTGTCAGCCATGAGTCAGAGCTGTGTTTAGGCTGCTCTCTCCAAACTTAAACAGTGTTACAAACCACCACATTTCATTATTACACACATGCAGAGGACATAAAATAATTTGTGGTGGTGGTGTAGTGGCCTAAAGCACATGACTGGTAATCAGAAGGTTGCTGGTTTGATCCCCACAGCCACCACCATTGTGTCCTTGAGCAAGGCACTTAACTCCAGGTTGCTCCGGGGGGATTGTCCCTGTAATAAGGGCACTGTAAGTCACTTTTGATAAAAGCATCTGCCAAATGCATAAATGTAAATGTACATTTTATGATTTACGCATTTTAATTTCATTACAAAATTTGATCAAACTGAACTAAGTTGTCTTTAATAAAATAAAATAAAAACTAAATATTTGAAGTTTACATATTTAATTTTGTTAAACATTATTTGCATAATACATAATTTGATGGAATCCTGTTATTAAATTGAAAGGTGTAAGTCACAAAAATAGGCTAAAATATTTTTTGAGTGCAGTTTTTGTTAATCTTTTGATTGTCAATGAATATGTCGCCATTAAGCTATCATCATCCTGATAGTCATAATTGGGTCATCATTTTCTCACCTTCTTGTTGTTACAAACCTGAACGACTGTCTTGCTTCTAAGGAACACAGAAGAAGATGTTAGGCAGAAGGATTTAGCTTTAGTCACCATTTGCTTTCACTGAATGAAAAAAAAAGAGAATGCAATGGAAATGAATGGTGACTGAGGTGACATTCTATCCATCCATCAGGTTCAGGACAACCCTATTCTTCAGTATTGCTCAAATGGAGTCTACATGAAGTATCCAGTTTTCTTTCATACCAGTGTATAAATTTGTGTTCAGACTCAGTCAATCAGCAACAGTTGTTTATATGTTTCGTTTTGCCTCTAGTGGGTCAAGAGTAGTACAGCAATGGTCCGGCCATTTGAAAGAGGCGGGGAAACGCGACATGAGGATGCTGCTGTCCCTACAAACCCTCTTCCCCTCCCTCTCTCGCCCTCATCAGCCCCGTGGCCTGAGTCTCTCCTCCTGAGCAAGGAGCCGCTTTGTTGGGAGGGTTTTTCCTAAACACGCGGGTGATTCTGAATCTTCCACTCCGCTCAGTGGAACGCGGCTTCATAAAAATATGTGCACTGTCTCTTTAAGATCCCTTCGCTGGTTCGGTTCGTATTGATCAATCCACCATTTTCCAGCGCACAGCGCACAGCACCACAACACACAGCAGCGGCGGCAGCGGCTAGAGAAAGCCCTACCTGGAGACGCCAGGCAGGACCGGGGGGCAGTCATGGCAGCCAACATGTACCGGGTCGGAGGTAAGAGAAAACGTCTCTTACAAAAAATCAACGTCCCTTTATTTGTGTCGCTCTCGTGCATGCCGTTTGCGTCAGGGCTTAGCAGTTTTAGGTTTGTCCTTCCTCTTTTATTTTTTAAAGTACTGTAGGACTACAGTGAGAGGATGAGGATGATGATGGTGTTCGCCAGGGGCGAAATGAAGAGAAAGACTCGTGTCGGTATCGCGGGAGTGTTTTTAATATTAACTCGCGCGACATTTATTGCTGTTAGCATGATGTTGCGCGTGAGTGTCATTGAGCGTTTGTAACAAGCGGGTATCTCTGAAATTTAGAGAGAAGAGACGCGTTTGATCAAGTAAAGTAAAAGTTTGAGCAGCACATCTCACTTTAGACACTCTGTTGGGTCAGAAACGCTCTGTTTTGCTGGGTAAGATGATGCAGTCTCATACCTTTGTCTTGTATTTGGACTTTCTCGGGATAAATTAATGCAAGAAATGACGTGAGAAAGTTTGTGACCCACTGTTTAAATGCTTTGTGTCAGAGGATGAACTTAAAGGAATAGCTCATCAAAAAAAAAAAAAAAAACTACATGCAGAATATTCGGGACTGACAATTTCAGTCACCATTTATTTTCACTGCATTGGAAAAAAGATGCAATGGAAGTGAATGGTAACCAATGTTGGTTAAGTTACTCTAAAAAAGCAATTAATTATTAACTACTAATTACATCTTCTACAGTGTAATTAGATTACTGTACTAATTACTCTGTCTGAAAAGTAATTGCATTACTTATTACTAATTACTTTCTTAAACCCTGATCAACCTCGACCAGATGAAAAATACAACTATAGACATGAAATTGTTCTTTTAATTCTTTCAAATAAATCATATAAAATCAAATAAATTATTCATGAAATGGCCAAAGAATTTAAGGGGCAGTGATAAATTAGAAAAACATACATTTTAACATTAGACGTTACATTTCGATTTTAAATTCACTATTGTTTTATAGTCTATACAGTATTCAACACAATTACATTAGAAGTATCTAATTAAATTACTTAAAAATTAAGAGTAATCCCTTTTTTCAGTGAAAAAGTAATTTTAATTACAGTAATTAATTACTTAGTATTGCATTACACCCAACACTGATGGTAACTGAGGCTGTTAGTGCATAACTTTAAGAACGTCAGCTCCCATGAAAGTCATATGGGTTTATAACAGCATGAAAGTGAGTAAATACATTTTTATTTTTTGGGGTGAACTATCCCTTTAACTGAAATGTATACTGATGCACTGAAATGTGTCTTTCTTCATAAAAGCATGTAGATGCCAATAATACAGTGCTGCTCAAATATATGTGGGTCAAATTTAAAAGGTATTCACAATTATATCTGATTACATGAATTATCTATTATGGCTGAAGCTCAGGTACCTATTTAAGTGATTGCATCTGGCTCTGAGTCTGTTTACAGGCAAGTGCAAAGGCACTGGTCCCCTGTTGGTATCAATTATCCATTAGGGTGCCGGGTATGCTGATTTAGGGAGAGGGAAATGTGTGCTTACAGTGTCCTATGTGTAATTATTGGTATAATGAGTGTATTAGCGTCTCAAAGCAGGGGGGCTGATGAAGATGCAACTTGGTCTAACGTGAACAAAAGCTGATTTCACATCATCAAGCGCATTATGAGTGAATCAGCCGTGTTTCGGTTGAATGCACGTTCCTCTTTGTCAACCCAACCTTCATCAGATTTCTCATTCTCTGCTTTACCTAGACAGTTGTAGTGTATGGTAATGTTTGAAGTATAATACTATTACTATTTCTACATTTATATATAGCCTAGTATGCACATTTTCTGCATGTATAGAATACCCGAATTGCCAGAATGTGCAGTTTAAAGCAGAGCATACTGTGTACTGTACTGCGCTTTGCATACTACTGTATCCCACCATGCAGCATCATAGACTGCATATAAAGATGGACGACATGACGGCTCCCCAAAAGTGAAGACATCTCGATCACCCACTGGTGGCTGGCTGCAATATAGGTCATAAACCCCACCATGTTAGCGGATGTGACATGAGACAGACTAAAAAATCTAATTTATTTAAGGTGTACTTTTTCCCAAAGATGGTTTCTGGCATTTTAAGTAGTTCTTATCACGTTGATGTAAGTTCAAGTGTTCATTTTTCTGATAAGTTTGGTTTTAATGAGTAACTTGATGCTATAGATGAAGTTACTGTTTACAAACAAATGATCTGTCCCGCCCCTTCCGGGTTCTTTTGGTAGCCCAGAAAAGAACTGCTGTCTATGGGTGCTTGGCTCAAATTGCGCTGAAACTGCCCAAAAAGTGCTGTTTGTGGGGTTGAAACACCCCGTTTCCCACAGATAATTGGAGATTAGGGCTTTAAATTTCAACTGAATCATTGCATCAGGAAAACTCTGATTTTACATAAATGATGAATCACAGGTCACCGCCATTGTTATCGCATCTGCTCTATTAGACCCAGTTGACCCGCAGCAGCTGTTGATGGATATGAACTTTTTTTTACGAAGAAATCATGGAAACTGATCGCAAACTGCTTTTTTTTTTTTTTATTCCAAAGTGCTGTCACTGTGACAGATATGAAGTCAAATATGATCTAATGATGATCTTATGTGATCAAGACCACCATATAAGATATAACGGGAGGAACGGGACCCGTCACCACCAAGTGAGATCATTTCTTTTGAAATTCCTCTGCCAGTTTGTCAGCAAGCAAATTAGTAGCCTACCGTCTTACTTTTAGGAAAGTGCCAGGTAAAGATGAAGGAAAAGAGGAGAAGAGAAGGAATTTTAGAAGAGAGTAAGAAGACTGATGCAAAGAGTGTGACCAAGGGCAGGTGTCCCTGTGCTGTGGAGTCAGCTGCAATAGTTCCTATATTCAATCATTGTTTATATATGTTTGTTTAGTTCACTTTAATGCCACAATGTCATCTACTGTATACAGTGTAGAAAATAATAAATTCATATGTAACAGAAACATTCATCTTCACCTCTGTATCGGATTTCATTGAGACATATTCAACAGTGTATGATTTACTATAGTTCATGACATTACTACATTCACCATGGTCAAAATACATAACATCCGAATTGTCCCCGTTTCTTAATTCATAGTTGCATGTGAATTTTCAATGACATATTTACTACTGAACTAGAAATGTCCCCGTTTTTCATTTCAGAAATCTGGTCACCTTATTGTAAGTTAATCAGTAAATTAATGTTATTAGCTAGCTAGCTAAGACAACAAGCAGTCTAACGTTAGCTGTGTGGAAAAAAGCTGGTGATCGGTAGCTAGCAGTTATTAATTATTTTTTATTTTATAAAATAATATGGTAAAAACCTGAATTATACTCTGTCTAAAGATACCACGGCTTCACCCCACAATCACTTCTGTGCAGACTCTGGGTCCAAATGACGTCATCAGCGCAAGATGGCAGCACCCGTTTCCGGGATATTTTGGCTTCATTTTTGTACAGTGGGAGGAAGTGGAGATGCGTCGTCCATCTTTATATACAGGCTATGTGCAGCATGCAAGACTTGACCTTCTATTTTCAGTCCGTCAATTGAAAAAGTTATATCCGGTTAAATTTTTTACATATTTCCCGACTAATTGTTTGATCGAACTGCGAAGACTTAAGATGCTTTTGCACAAAATTGGATTAAAGATGCAAATTTCCCAGTCTTCTTTTCGAGATGATAACTGGACGTAACTCGTGAAATTATGTATGTACATAATGAAGACACGTTTGAAATTTTTATCGTTTGTTCAGGGCAGACTGTGACTAAAATGGTCGCAAATGCGACCAAAAATAATTTATTGCGACAATAATTCAAAATCTAGTCGCCATTGGCGACAGTCGGGTTGTGTGCGTTCATATGGGGTTTCGTCAGATATCATCATGTGAGTTGTTAAAGGAATAGTTCACCCAAAAATGAAAATTTGCTGATAATTTACCTCACCCTCAGGCCATCCAAGGTGTGTCTGAGTTTCTTTCTTCATCAAAACAGAATTTAAGATTTTTAGGATTTCATTTCAGGCCTCCTCCTCTAAACAAAGTGAATGAATTTTTCTGACGGTCCAAAATGCATATTTAGGGTGCATCAAAATAATCCACACAACTCCAGTCGACAAATAAAGTTCTTCTGAACCCAAACGATTGATTATTTTTAGAAACAAAACAATACTTATATACTTTTTAACTACAATTGTTCACTTCCGTACATCTCGGTGACGCGCGCTCATGAGAGGGATGATGTAAACTTGTTGGGAAGGTCACGCGTCACGTGGAGGAGGAGGTAGGAAGCACGTCATTGTTTACAAGAGAAGGAGCGTTGTACAAAAGTTTAATTGTCTTTGCTGTAGATTTGTATAACTGTATTGTTGAAAATGGTCGTTTGGTGTGTGTATCCTGGATGCTTCAACCTTCAGAAACCCCAAAGAAAATGCACGCCTAGACAAAATATTAACTTTTCATCGATTGCCTATACATGATCATAGTATATTAACAATTTCTTCATGTGCAAATAAATTACAAAAATTTGATGACTACACAGAAATCTGAAGAAATTGTTGTCTACCATTTAAAATACATTATTATTTTTTTCTTTTGTATGAAATTGAGTAAATATAGTGCTAAATAAGAGTTTATATTTATATATTTTTAGCAATTTTATGTTTGTTTTTTACGATATTAAATTGTTATATTGGCATTGTATCAGCCACCTTGCTGTCTGGATATCGGCATCGGCCATTAAAAAACCCATATCAGTCAATCACTACTTAGGACAATTGAGGAACTTGTACACAACTATTACATAAAGTGCAAACATTTATCGATGCTCTAGACAGAAGGCAACACATTACAATATGCATAATATACTTTATATGTAATGTAGATTCTGAAGGGCAGTACTAAATAAAAAAGATTTTTCTTATATTTGTATAAATTATGAAAGTGGTGTGAACATTTATGAGACAAAAGGGGAATGCAAACTTATCTTCTCATATATATACTGTATATTAAACCTCCGATTAATGGGTTATCAGCTGTCTTCCTTTTCTTCGCCTTTCTATCTTATTTCTGAACAATGATCTAAACTGAACAATTCTGTAAGATGGTGACAAAAACAGCCATTTGGCTCTTTATTGTTTCTGTTTAGGAGCCACCTAAGTCATTATTTTTTTTAGTCTGGAGCCCTGTTGTTAAAGCGATAGTTTACCCAAAAATGAAAATTCTGTCATCGTTTATTCACTCTCATGCCATCCCAGATGCATATGACTTTCTTTCTTCTGCAGAACACAAACAAAGATTTTTAGAAGAATATCTCAGCTCTGTAGCTCAATGCAAGTGAATGGTGGCCAAAACTCTGAAGGTCAAAAAAGCACATAAAGAAAGCATAAAATCTAGAATCTATACAACTCCAGTGGTTAAATCCATGTCTTCTGAAATTATATGTTAGGTGTGGGTGAGAAACAGATCAATATTTAAGTCCTTTTTTACTATAAATCTCCACCTTTGATCAGCCCCGACCAGTAGGTGGTGATATGCACATAGAATGTGAATCGCCAAAAGAAGAAAGTGAAAGTGGAGAAGTATAATAAAAAAATGACTTGAATATTGTCCTCTTTTTTTTTTTTACCCACACCTATCATATTGTTTCTGAAGAGACGGATTTAACCACTGGAGTCTTATGGTTACTTTTGCACTGCCGTTATTTGCTTTTTGGACCTTCAGAGTTCTGGCAACCATTCACTTGCATTGTATATACAGTGCTGTGGAAAAGTATTTGCCTGATTTCTTCTGTTTTTGTGTATATCTCATACTACATTGTTTCACAAAATCTAAACAAAGGCAATCTGAGTAAACACAAAGTACAGTTTTAAATGATAATGTTATTTATTGAAGCAAAAAAAATAAAAAAATGTCAATACCAACTGGGCCTGTGTGAAAAAGTATTTATTAAATCCCCAAATCTATGAAACTGCCTTCATTATGGGGTTCAGCTGGACTAGACACACCCAGGCCTGATTACTGCCAGCCCTGTTCAATCAAATCAGCACATAAATATAACTTTTTCAAAAGCATGAAGTTGGCTAAAAGGTCTCACCCAGTAGCACACTATGCCAAGGTCGAAAGAAATTCCAGAAATGATGATCATGATGAAAAAGGTGATTGAAATACATCAGTCTGGGAAGGGTTACAAAGTTACTTCAAAGGCTCTGGGACTCCAAAGATCCACAGTGAGAGCCATTATCTCCAAATGGAGAAAACTTGGCACAGTAGTGAACCTTCCCAGAAGTGTCCGTCCTTCCAAAATTCTTCCAAGAGCACAGTGAAGACTCATCCAGGAAGTCACAAAAAAGCCAAGGACAACATTCAAGAAACTGCAGCCCTCTCTCGCATCAATAAAGGTCACTGTTCATGGCTCCACTCTCAGAAAGACACTGGCCAAAAATGCCATCCATGGAAGTGTAGCGAGGTGGAAATCACTGCTAACCCAGAAGAACATTAAGACTTGTCTGAATTTTGCCAAAACACACCTTGATGATCCTCAAACCTTTTGGGAGAATGTTCCCATGATGAGTCAAAAGTGAAACTATGGAAGACAGGTATCCCGTTACATCTGGCGGAAATCAAACACACTATTCCACAAAAAGAACATCATACCAGCGGACAAACATGGTGGTGTTAGTGTGATGTTGTGGCAATGCGTTGCTGCTTAAGGGCCAGGGTGACTCAACAATTGAGGGAAACATGAATTCTGCTCTCTACCTGAAAATCCTAAAGGAGAACGTCCGGTCATCAGTCTGTGAGTTGAAGCTCGAGGTCAACTGGATTATGCAGCAAGACAATGATCCAAATCATAAGAGTAAATCCACCGCTGAATGGCTCAAAAGAAGCAAAATGAAAGTTTTGGAGCGGCCTAGTCGAAGTCCTGACTTGAAATCGATTGAGATGCTGTGGCAGGAGCTTAAACGGGCAGTTCATGCTCGAAAACCCTCCATTTTGGCTGAACTAAAGCAGATCAGCAAAGAAGAGTGGGCTAAAATTCCACCACAGCATTGTGAATGACTGATCTCCAGTTATCGGAAGCGTTTGGTTGCAGTTGTTGCTGCTAAAGGTGACACAACCAGCTATTAAGTGTAAGGGGGCAGTTAGTTTTTCACATGGGTAATATAGGTGTTGGATAATTTTTTTTTTTTACTTCAGATAAATATATACAGTTGTGCTCAAAAATGTGCATGCCCTGGCAGAAATTGTGAAATTTTGGCATTGATTTTGAAAATATGACTGATCATGCAAAAAACTTTTTTTTTGATGATTAATGATAGAGATCATGGCTCCTTTTTAAATCATAATGATGTAGGGCTTTATTGGTTGTTTAGATCAGTGTTACTATCAGAAATAATTGGTAATTATTTATTTAGTTATTAATATTTAGATTAATTAATTGAATCTAACTCATTAAAACCTCATATGGGGCTCCAGTAAATGTAGTGCGCTACGTTTAGGAGTAGGTTTGGTTATTAGCAATAATTAATAATTATCAAATATAATTATTAATTATTAAAATCAATAGAACATTGATGAGAATCAATGTTAGCTTTTTTTTAATCCTTTAAATCAACAATTATCAAAAATAATTGTTAACATTGATTAAAATTAACACTAGCTTATTGATCATTCAAATTCAACAATCATCAAAGATAATTATCAATTATCAAAAATCAATAGAATATTAATAAGGATTCATATTGATGGGGCACCACCCTGCAATCAGGGACTAATAACCAGATAGTATAACAGTCTCAATATTAGATTGTTTTCTTAGGAAAATCGACATCTGAAGAATATCGATTTTCGGAAAAAAAACAATGAATGAAGGCTTGAATCCGAGCACAGACATCCTGTCAGCATGACACAGGTGTATGCAAAACAAACCAAAACACTTCTCTTTGAAATATAACAGGTTATTTATGCAGTAATATCAATTAATAATTAATACAATGCAGTCAATAAACTTCCGACTTACAACTACAAACTAAACAGTGATATGATTAGATATGGAAACCAAAGTAATCCTATAACACATGAGGGTGGGTGGGTTTGTGTGTGTGTGTGTGTGTGTGTGTGTGTGTGTGTGTGTGTGTGTGTGTGTGTGTGTGTGTGTGTGTGTGTGTGTGTGTAAGGAGGGATGTGCACAAAATGGCGGACGTGACTCTCGTGGAGAGTATGTCACGCGAGACTTCCGGCCAGAGAATATGGCCGTGAATGTGGGCAGAGAGAAACCAGTCAATGGCGTCTACCGGTTACCGCGTGTATCCGCTTGTAAGATAGCTTAGGGACAAAGCTGAGCTTTATCACGAAGCTATCTACTAGCCAAAAATGTGTGTGAGAATGTTTGTGAGGGGTCGCGTGTGTGGTTAGTACGAGTGAGAGAGAGAATAAAGTGACGGCCCCAAAGCCGGTTTCGCGATCGTGGAAGAGAAAGCAGCTGTTAGTTTATCACTCAGAGACGCGGTGGACGGCTCGTAAACCGTCCTGCGGTCTTTGATTCTTTAATGGATAAACTCAGTTTGCCGGTCTCGCCCGCGATGGTGGAAATGCACAACAGTCCAATGTGGTTGGACTACAACACAGCAAATCTCATTCGTGATAATTAATACCCTGAGTATTAATCGAAATGAGCGGACACGGCGGTCCGTAAACTGTACAAGCAATAACCTTGATACACAAGAATAACACACTATAATATTCTATCTCTGCCCAGACGTAAACCTCTTACTTGAATCGCATGAGGATGTAGAATGTGTGTTCATCCGTCCTTTAACTCAGACTCTGGTTCCTTGAGGCTCGGGTGATGACGGGAGGCTGTTTCCTCGCTCTGTCGGCGGGCGGTACGGCTGCTGATTCTTGGCGGGCTGGCAGAGAAATCAGCGACGTCAACTTGATTGAAGATGGAAGAGAAATCTTTGATCTCTTCACTTCTGCAGGCAAACGGATGAAGATGCGGATTGCTCAGCGGTCTCTTTCGGATCCGTTAGAGTGTTCGGTGGAACAGAGTAATCTCAACTCGTCCAGCGAGATGGAGATTGTATGGCCACAGTTTCAAGTCGTACGTTACTTCCTTGTGCCACGAGGCTACACCTGAGAGCAGCGATGAGCTGCGTCTACGCACGGCGAGCAAAGTTGCTGGAAGCAAATCCCGGAAGGATCTCGGATGTATTTCTACTCCTGATGATGTCATGGTTGAGGGACGTTCTGTTGTGTGCTTCATCCAATAGGAGTTGAGAGTTCGATCCTTTTAGTGAGCAAGGCTTCATGGGATTTGTAGTCTGTTTTGGACTCCCTTTGTTTGATTTTGGTGCGATTTTTATCAGTAAGATTTATGACTTGGTATGTGGGCCTGAGTTAGGTTTTACGACTGTGTTAGGCCTGCCTTTGTCTTCTGTCTGAATACAAGAGGCCCAACAATGATAACAGAAATCACCCAAATGCCCCTGATCAAAAGTTTACATACCCTTGAATGTTTGGCCTTGTTGCAGACACACAAGGTGACACACACAGGTTTAAATGGCAATTAAAGTTTAATTTCCCACACCTGTGGCTTTTAAAATTGCAATTAGTGTCTGTGTATAAATACTTGTTGACCCCTATCCAAACATAGCGCTTATGGTTGTGACCATAAAGCTCTATTTTGGTCTCGTCACTCCAAATTACAGTGTGCCAGAAGCTGTGAGGCATGACAAGGTGTTGTCGGGCATATTGTAACCGGGCTTTTTTGTGGCATTGGCTTCTTTCTGGCAGCTCGACCATGCAGCTCATTTTTGTTCAAGTATCGTCGTATTGTGCTCCTTGAAACAACCACACTGTCTTTTTCCAGAGCAGCTTGTATTTCTCCTGAGGTTACCTGTGGTTTTATTTCTTTGTATCCCAAACAATTCTTCTGGCAGTTGTGGCTGAAATCTTTCTTGGTCTACCTGACCTTGGCTTGGTATCAAGAGATCCCCGAATTTTCCACTTCTTAATAAGTGATTGAACAGTACTGACTGGCATTTTCAAGGCTTTGGATATCTTTTTATATCCTTTTCCATATATATAAAGTTCCATTACCTTGTTACGCAGGTCTTTTAACAGTTCTTTTCTCCTCCCCATGGCTCAGTATCTAGCCTGCTCGGTGCATCAACGTGAGAGCTAACAAACTCATTGACTGTTTATACACAGACATAAATTGCAATTTAAAAAGCCACAGGTGTGGGAAATTAACCTTTAATTGCCATTTAAACCTGTTTGTGTCACCTTGTGTGTCTGTAACAAGGCCAAACATTCAAGGGTATGTAAACTTTTGATCAGGGCCATTTGGGTGATTTCTGTTATCATTATGATTTAAAAAGGAGCCAAACAACTACGTGATAATAAATGGCTTCATATGATCACTATCCTTACATAAAAGACAGTTTTTTTTGCATGATCAGTCATATTTTCAAAATCAATGCCAAAATTTCACAATTTCTGCCAGGGTATGCAAACTTTTGAGCACAGCTGTATATATAATATATATATATATATTGTTCATATATATATATATATATGATATACACTGGCGGCCAAAAGTTTGGAATAATGTACAGATTTTACTGTTTCAGAAGGAAATTGGTACTTTTAATTCACCAAAGTGGCATTCAGCTGATCACAAAGTATAGTCAGGACTTACTTGTGAAAAAAGAAATTTTTGATCAAATCTAGACAGGCCCCATTTCCAGCAGCCATCACTCCAACACCTTATCCTTGAGTAATCATGCTAAATTGCTAATTTGGTACTAGAAAATCACTTACTATTATATCAAACACAGCTGAAAGCTATTTGGTTCGTTAAATGAAGCTTAATATTGTCTTTGTGTTTGTTTTTGAGTTGCTACAGTTTACAATAGACTGGCATGTCTTAAGGTCAATATTATGTTAAAAATGGCAAAAAAGAAACAGCTTTCTCTAGAAACTCGTCAGTCAATCATTGTTTTGAGGAATGAAGGCTATACAAAGATTTCATACAAAGGTGGACACTAAATGTCACCTGAGTATCTGGACAAACTGACAGCTAGAATGCCAAGGATCTGCAAAGCTGTCATTGCTGCATGTGGAGGATTTTTTGATGAGAACTCTTTGAAGTTCTGAATTTTTTTTTCAAATTGTAATAGAAATTTTTCACGTTATTAGTGCCCTGACTATACATTGTGATCAGTTGAATGCCACTTTGGTGAATAAAAGTACCAATTTCTTTCCATATATACATTTATTTGAAAACTGTATTTTGTGTTTTCTCAGGTTGCCTTTGTTTTATGTTATATCTCGTTTGAAGATTCTAAAACGATTTATTATGAAAAATACACACAACTAGAAGAAATCAGGAAGGGTGCAAATAATTAAAATATTCTTTGTGTTCTGCACTAGAAAGAAAGTCATGCACATCTGGGATGGCATGCAGTTGAGTAAATGATGAGAGAATTATAATTTTTGGGGTGAACTGTCCCTTTAATAAGTAAGTGTTTCACATAATATTTACCGTATGAAAGTAGTAGCCAGTATTCCGTCTATATGAAGTAAGCAGTACACTAGTATTCCATTCTGTACATGGCTACGGTTCTCAGTGGACATCAAAGCTTTGTGAATGTGTTTTGCAATGACTTTAAGATTATTGCATGAATATCTGTTACTCTGTTACGTGCGCCTCCCAATGCTTGCAACATCCTCTGCTGCGGAGGCTGAAAATGGCACCAGGCGCTCCATCTAGCATAGAGTCTCCATGGGCCTCCATACCTCTGGCTAATGCATCACCTGATACATATCGACAGCTTCTTCACTCTCTCTCTATTTCTTACTCTCTCACTGGTCTAGCATGGGCCAAAAGAAGTGCATTGAATTACCTCAGACTGGAACGGAGCCAGTTTTGCACAATTGCACACGTTTAGGCCACTGCTGTGCACCCAACATTCAGTGCAGCCACACTGATGGCTGAAATGTGAATTTTTGGTGTTAGGGTTGGGTAACAATGTTTGACTAGTTGTTTAAAAGCCTACTTGTTGATTTAGAGTTTTCTTATAACTTTTTTTTTTTTTAATGTTTTAATATTTTTAGTTGCAGAGCTGCTTTATTAGAGTGCAACAGTGCCCTTGGTTTCGAGAAGAATAGAGATGCAGGCCGAGCTCCAAAAAGGGTTGAGAGCTCCAAACCGCTAGCAAAGATATACAGAGCCCCTAACCGTGCGTGGAAGTGAAGTTGAAGTTAGCCCAAAGCCCTTCTGGAGTAACTCCACCCCATTCTGGAGTCACCCCACCCTCTTTTTGAGTTACCAACCCCGTTTGGAGGTCTCTGGGCTGCAATTATATCTACTTGCTTGGTTCTGTAATAGTTTTTTCCCATATTTTTTTTTCCCATAGGGATTTCATAAAAGTCTTCATAAATGAGTTCAAAACCATGAACCAAACCAACTAGCTCTGAGTTGAATCATAAGATTTCAAGCTTTGATTTGAAACACAGAAGTATCTGAAAATTTAACAAAAGACAAAAATTAGCGTCTTTTGTGAGGGAATGAACTTCTCATTCAGGTAAACCACTGACTGGTATTTTGAAAATATGAAGCTTAGTTTTACACCCCCCTAGTTATGTAGTCAAACTACCATTTGAATCTAGTTAAAGCACCATGGATACCTTCCCATGTTGAGGCATTGGTTATTCTCTAGGAAGCTTGAAATCCAATCATGATATCCAATCAAGTCATTTTCTATTGAGTGAGTTTTAGGACATTGAATTTGGACGCAGGGCCATAATGGTTAAAACAATGCCCTGCGAGGGGGAAACAAAGCCTGCCTTAGCGTTCCTTCCTCTTTTTCCTCCCTCACACATCATGGAGAAGGTAGTCAGCCTAAATTCTCTCATTGAGCTAACAGCTTTTCTCTGGCTCTCTTTTCTTCTCCCAGAAGGGATGCTTCTCCTAGACTCCAGCTTGGAATAAATGTGCCAAGAAAATGAGACCACCATGAGCAGCCACAGAAATTATGAAAATAGGCTGAATCGCATCTGGATTGGTGGTGTTGTGGTTGAATTTGGCTTTGTTTATGATGGGCCAGGTTTTAGTGTGGAGCTAGAGAGGAGAAGCCTGAGCCAATGGACACAACGAGCAGAGGCATACAATATCTGTGAAGCTCTACCAGCAGTGTCCACCATCTCTTAAATGTGTCCATTCCGTGAAGATATTTATCCAGTGGTTGGTCTTGGGAATACTTATATGTGTGATGCCCTGAAGCAAATGGATTTGAGGTTTTCCTTTTGCATACAATAGCTGTAGCCCATAGCTTGGTATACTGTTGCAATAGATTTTATTCTCCATTCACAATGGGGGTAAAGGGCAGTTACTTCAAGTTGGTCTTGCTGAAGTGAGTCTAGTATAAAAGTCCTGCAAAAACATGACTTGTAAACTGGGGTGCAAAAACTGCAAGCTGTCAGTTGCCAAGCAGTGCCTCAGCAGTGGAGTGCGGCCCGCCACTGTCCCACCACAGTTTCATAATGAACCGAAAATATTTTTACACTTCTCATAATAACATAAAAGATCTCTGACACTGCGTTTTGCAACGTTACAGTATCCACTGCAGTTAACCACTAGTCCAAACACAACTTTATAATTATCAGTGTACGATGGCAAACAGATAATATTACTGCAGATGTTATCATTCATAATTAACGTTAATCTAACGTTAGCTAAATTAGGTAACGTAAACGTTAGCTAACGATGTTAGCTGTCAGTCTCCTTGCTTATGTCGACTGACAGTGTTGCCAACTTAGTAACTTTGTCACTAGATTTAGTGACTTTTCAGACCCATTTAGCGACTTTATTTCCAAAAAGCACCTAGCGACAAATCTAGCGACTTTTTGGACAAACCTTAGCTACTTTCTGTAGAAGAGAGTCGCTAGTACTGCCCCGCTAGCATGAGGTCTTGCTTTCCCGCCGCAGGCACACCTCTCTGCATCTACTCTGTTCAGTAAGTGGCAGAGAGGAGCAGCACATTCAGTTGACTGCACGGCAACTGACATAGATATGAATGAGCTGCGCATGTGCAAACAGTGTTGCTAAGGACCAGTCACTAATCTGTATTGTTTGCTCCTCCTTTGTTTTAATCTAAACAATTTAATTTGACCTTTTAATTTGATTTTTATTCTTCGCATGCATTTATCACTGTCTAATCGCTCACTATCACAGGGGTTTAGTTCATTCCCATTTCTGAACTCTCTGAATTCAGGTCATTTATGTAGACAAGTCTGTACATTGTACTTTATTCAAACACATAATAATAAACTTTTATTATAATTATATACATATAATACAAATACAAATAAACAACCTTGATAATACACACACATTCAAAAAAATAGCTAAAATGTCACACTCTAAAATATACTCCCCAAAATATAGAAAAGAGTGGGAGTATATCCCTGAATTCAAGGGGTGGCTAAAGCCATATGTGGGCAGTGACAAGGGCTTAAGCCCCGTTCACACCGCGGAATGCATGTCACTAGACTTTCCGATCTGTGCCACTAGTGGGTGTTCCTATTGCTGTCGCTGCTCTAACGTTATTGGTGGACTGCACAACTGGCCATAGTAGCATTTGAAATGTTGTTTACAGATGATACTGCCGATAAAACTAAGATATCATTCTAATTTGACGAGGAATCATATAACTTGCAGCAGTGCTTAATGCATCATATCATTAAAGATGAACGTTATATCAATATATGAATCAAACTAACTCAGAATGCTGACACGGTTTTCCACGCATCAATTTATTAGGCCATCTCATTGGTAGTCGCTCAAGAATGTCGCTCGTCATTTGCATTTTGATTGATTTGACCCGTCATCCATAACTACTAAAAATGCCTGTAGGTGGTTGCTTTTGCATTCCAAAATAATTCTATAGTTTTACTTTCAATGCTTGTTTTGTGCACTCGTGCTATTTGCCCTGACAGTGTTTGAACCCAGACTGATCTTACAGTGAAATTGGTAAGAGTAGGTTGACTTTTCTGTAGCTTAAACCGGACTGTGCTTACCGAAATGCGAAACACTGCCTCCAGTGGCCAAAGCGGTAAGTGTTGTTGGACGTATGGCGACGTGTAAGCTCCATTTTCCAAGTGTCATGTCCACTGAGGGCTGCCAAAAGCGAGTTGTAAAGCGATTTGTTTTCAGCTGAACAGGCTGTAAAATAGTGAAGAGGAATGATCATTATATAAACACAACCCGTACCAAAACCTAAACCTTACCATCAGTGAAGTAAAAATGTTATGTTAGAGGGAAAATGCAACCTCTGAATCACGCTCATCACTGATTATGCAAACTTGATTACTTCCGGGTTTCAACGCAGGATCCAAACCCCGGTCTCTCACGCTGCTGTTCGTCACGCCACAGGGGAAGGTAACCACTGGAGCCAATGCAAAAATGTTTAATAGGAGATGCCGCTTGTCAGTGAGTCAACATAATATAACCAACTACGATCTCTTCAATTCAGATTAGGCCTGTCGCGATTATCAAATAATCGTCTGATCGTGGTTATTTGATCTAAAAGCCGTGATTTGAGAGAACCACGATTATTGTGCACTTTAACTTTCAATCACATTTTAATGACCAAATAAGGTCATTTTAAGCGACTATATAAATGCCATCAACGGCGCGTTTTGTGGCATTCAGTTGAACTCGGAGCATCACTTAGCCATGCCACGGATGTCAGCCAGAGCAGCTCCTGTGCTGAAGAGCGTGTGAAGTGTTTCTTAAGTACTCTGATGTGCGCACTGTCAGCAGAGGCTCGTGCCAAATTCCAGCAAAAAAATAAACAAACAAATATAAACTTTGATAGTGAACGCAAAGCGCTCCATCTTCACTTTAAATGATCGTGTAATGGCAAATATCCCTGGTCAGAGCTGATTCATACACGCAGTGTTAATGACACGCTTTGACACATAGGAGGAGACGAACTCTTACTCTATTTTTGTGTATTGATTAAATTATGAAAAGAAATCTCCAAGGTTTTGCTTCATGAGAAATAAGGGCTCTTGGGTTTAATCAAAGAGCATTAAAATAACGTGTGAAAGTGAAGAAATTGGGATAGAAATATTTTACTACTGCTGAATATAATATAATGTAATATAATAATAAAAATATATATAAAAATATATATTTATTTTTATAAAAAATGATTATTTAAAATATACTAGTGTAAATGCAAAATTGACCAAAACTAAAGTAGACCAAAAAGAGAGACATTTTGTAATTATTTTTTAAATGTTTTTCAAAGTTTTTAAAAAGCCTTGAAAGGAAATCATATATCCCTATTTTATTTAATTTATATTTATAAGTTAAATATGTAAAAATGAAAATATGACGCTCACGTACACCTTAAGATATATGACTATTTATATGACAATGAATCATGAAAGCCCTAAAAGAGACAATCTCTATAGCCCTAAACAGACAATTAATCGTCATAATCACAATTATTTTTTGACAGTTTATCGTCAGCCAAATTTAATAATTGTAATGCTATATTCATACATTTTTGAAGCCTGAAAAGGAAATCAAATGCCCTTATATTATTATATGAACCAAGCTAAATTTGTATTTACAGGGCTCCAGACTGCGACTAAAATGGACACAAATGCGACAAAGTAATTGATTGCAACAAAAATTTAAAATCTAGTTGCCACTGGTGACATTCGGGTTGTGTGCATTCATATATCAGATATATTGTGAGTTATTGAATACATTTTTAGAACGTGCACAACCAGTGTGTCTCGCGCCACTTTTCACCCTTTTTGTTTCTGACGAGCTTGCTGCACCACACGTAACCACAAACCCAGCGCGAGAGAGTCATGAACAAATGACTCTTTTGAACCGCATCTTTTTCATGAATCACCCGAAAATGACTGAGGGTTTGAACTCAGGAGCTCAGGTTAGCAGTTCGAATCGGATTCACTTTCTCAGTGAATCAGCCGTGAGCTCGCAACTGGGAGAGCATACATTTCAAAATAAGAGTCCCATGTGTATTTCAGGCCTCTTTATAATTAAAAGTCCCGTATTGTGTACCACTTTTCTTTCCTTCTGGTAATTATTGATTAGGATTGGTGTAGCACAATAAACTGCATCTGAGAGTTCATTCAGTTTGCACTCTTGTAGTCTCTGTGTCTGGGGCCATCCAGTAACAGTAAAGAAAGACTAAGGCAATATTTTAAAACAATTAAAATATAGACCTAAACAGACAATTAATCGTCATAATCGCAATTAAGTGGTAGCCAAATTTTATCGTGACAGCCCAGATTTATGTGTTAACTAACTGTTATAAGCAACAGTCATTCGCTAGTTTTCTTTTTTTCTTTTTATCCCATTGCAATTGGTAGCTTTACCCACAGAGCAATCTCATTTGTCCAAAATCCTGTTCCACATAGCTACACATAAGTAAAAATGAACTCTTCATGCTATCTTGATGCACATTCCTTATATTTTTGTGCACAGTAAGAACATATATTTAAAAATGTATTAACTTGCTCCACCTCTGAAGTGACTTTCCTTTTCGGGTTACATCAAATATGGACAGGGAAAATAATGTTATCCAATAATAGCCAATTAACTATTTAGGCATTGTTTCAGGCTATGGTTGTAGGTAATACTAATAGATCATGTTAATGTAATTAAGATTACAGTAATAGCAAATAACAAAGACTTGGGAAATGAGTGTTAAGCTTAGGATACTTTGGAGATGCTCTCGAGGGTGAGTTTGTCCTTTATCCTCCATGTCCTGGTCAAAAAGCCTCCTCAAAAGTGGGTGACTTTCAGGGTAGAACTCCTCCACAATTGACTCCAAACTCACGTTCAGGACTGGCTTGTGGTATGGAACACCCACTTTTCATGAGCCAAACAATTGCAAATGAATGAAATCAACTCCTGCTCTACTTTTTCATTTTAAGTGTCCTGTTTTACTTTGAGATGTCACATATAGTAAAATGGGTTAAACGCATGATAAGAACACAGTGTCAGAACCCTTGCATATATGTTGGTGGGTGTGCACAACATGCATTCTCAGGACAATTACACTTGTACAAATACATTTTCATAGGACATGAAGCTTCACATTAGTTTAACAAGCTCTCGTCCCAGTGACTGCAGAGACACGCAGAGTTCACTAAGTCCATTTAACATCTTCTGTAGTCTACAAATTAGTTTTACTGTGTTTTACAATAAAGAGAATGTTCATTGTATAACCAAAATCCCTGAGCTGGAGGAAAAGAACAAGTGTATAACCTAAGAGCTGCCCTAATGCTCTGTGTATGTGTTTGGCACATAAGCATGATTTAACAGGTATTGCCATAGTAACAGGTGTCTCACGGGTCTTGGTCTGATTGTCCTGAGACAGGAACTGAATGGTCTCACTGCACTCTTGAGTATCTGTGCAGACTTGGGTCTCTGCGGCTGGGGCACGGCGACCTCTTCCTTCTGAGTGTAGCACATAGGCAGACTGCATTTAAAGTCCTGCCTGACTGCATGTGCATGGAGTGCTTGTGTCCCCCCCCCCCCCTAATTATTAGTATTTTTTTATTATTTATTTACTTTTGTGTGGGTTTGAGAAGTGGTTGTTCTTATTTGATAATGTTCTGTTCCAATAATGGTTCTTGAATGTCTGCATTCAGTATCAGGAATTCACTTTTTCATTAAGGGGCAATATTTGCCCCCTAGATTTGATTTTCAGGTAATTTGTTTTTACTTTATTGGGGCTTTTTATATAATAAAAAATACACTGTGTGTCATCCTTTTGTCACAGACTTCAATAAATCAATTTATCAACATAAATTCTCAATCTGAATATTTAGATTGAGAATGTATTACCTCTAACCCATTAAATAACATCAGTTTATATTTTATGCAATAATATATGTAACTGGGGACCTGGGTAGCTCAGTTGTAAAAGAGGCTGGCTACCACCCCAGGAGTTCGCTAGTTTGAATCCCAGGGCGTGCTGAGTGACTCCAGCCAGGTCTCCTAAGCAACCAAATTGGCCCAGTTGCTAGGGAGGGTAGAGTCACATGGGGTAACCTCCTCGTGGTCGCTATAATGTGGTTCGTTGTCGGTGGAGCGCGTGGTGAGTTGAGCGCGGATGCCGCGGTGGATGGCGTGAAGCCTCCACATGCGCTATGTCTCCGTGGCAATGCAATCAACAAGCCACGTGATAAGATGTGCCGGTTGATGGTCTCAGATGTGGAGGCAACTGGGATTCATCCTCCACCACCCGGATTGAGGTGAATCACTACGCAACCACAAGGACTTAAAAGCGCACTGGGAATTGCGCATTCCAAATTGGGTGAAAAAGGGGAAAAAATAATAATAATATATGTAACTAGGCCTAATACAATATTATAGGACTACATTAGATGTTACACTCGGAAGGAATTCATTAATACATTTTAAATTTTGGTGGCATTTTTGCGTTCAGCCCTAATAAACGTCTGACCCCACTTCCATCGATGTGGACTGAATGCCATAAAAAAAAAAAAAAAAAAAAAAGAAAGAGAAAAGAAGTCTTCTCTATTCAGACGGGATTAGTTTTCTGGACATATGTCTGAGTAACTGTACCGTAATTGTTACTGTGGATGTTTGTAATGTTTAGTGTCATTTCGCACAGGATAAGCAATGTCTGTAGAAATTACAGAGAAGGGCATGTTTTCATCCTTAGACATTGTCATCATGTCGAATTTGAAACTATTTACTTTTGCAGCAATTACATTATTTAATATTAGTGTTATGGATCATTTATGTATTGGGAAATGCAAATGCTAGGCTAGGCTAGCTACTACAGAATAAATCTTACCTAAAGTTACCACAAGCCAACCCTTTAATAAGAGGTTTGCAATTTCTTGATGTTTTCATATTGCATATTCAGGCTCCGTGTCTCCAAACGATACTACCACATGATGAAATTTGGCAAAAAAAACAGCATGCAGGAGCACCCCCATACTTAAAAGTCTGAGACTGCCTTTTGCACAAGAGACTAGGTAATATTTACCCTTATATCAATTTGCACCGGATTAGTATAACCTGGGGTTATTTTTACCTTGTGTTTTATAGAAGCTAAAAGACGCTTTCATCTTTACTGCTGCTGAAATGCACAGTCTGTAAAAAGTCAGGAAGAATTACTGATATAAACAATTTGCATGGCATTAAAATCATGGAGAAGCTCTGGTAATTATTACCTGATATGTGCTCTGCCCGGGAAGATTCACATTTCCGTGAGGCAGCAAGCGCCAGTATTTTCATATATGAGGAGTTACACTACTGCGGTTTATTAGCCTCTTCATGATGCTTTGATTAATAAATGGTTTAGCATTTAACTTGTAAAATTATTTTCTACACACCATAGCAAATGGGAAAAAACATTACCGTTCATCAAGCGCTGAAACTTTGCCAGGTGAAAAACAATCTGTATTCATGTGTCACAGTGTAACAGTCACATTAAGTCCTCAACTTCTTCAGAACATCGAAGTGACACCTGCGGTAAAAAGCTAAACACAGCGCAATGATTGAAACAGAACGCAGGTATCTCTAGATGCGCTTATACAAATGTAAGTTGTTTTTAACCAAATAACGATCTCCGTGCACATCCCTAATTAAATCTATCCCACCCAAATGGGGTTTATGACAGCATTTCCTGCTCTGCTGAATCTACAGCACTCCAGTAAAAGAAGTTATGTTGTAATTGAAAATGGACACAGCTAAATAATACAATGAAAAATAATTATACAAACTTTATATTATTTTGTCCTCACTGGTTGAACGTAACATCAAACACAGTGCAGTCAGTATGGTCCGATTTGCAAACAAATTACTCCTATGAGGTGGTTATTATTAATGAATCAGACTCAAATGAGTCTTGAACTCATGGGTGTAAAAACTGGCACATTCACTAACTGAATCAGTTTACATGGTTAATTTACATTTGGCTCACTCACTGAAGCGCAAGTCATTACCTTTGGTCATATATGAATAGTACTTGTGTATGTAAAGTACATTTAACTATATACTTAGAAACAGAGTTTTGTTGTAATGGTACTGTGAAATATAAATTCAAATGTATTACCAAAATATACTTTGTGTATATATATATAGATCTTAGTTTACAGCATATATAAAAAAACATATAGGACATGGTATAGTATAGTTCACTTGAATTATTTGGTGCTGCTTCCTCAAAGTACAAAAAGAAATGAATAATTAATGAATTTAAGCAACCAAAATCGTTATTCCTCACAATTCCAATCCCAACAATCTACCTAGTTTAGTTTGAAGGACTGTTCCACATCACTTAAATGTCAGTTTTTTTTTTTTAGTGACTGTCCGCTGACCTGTTTGTTGCATCTCTCTCTCTCTCTCTCTCTCCCTCTCTTTCTCTCTCTTTCTCTGTCCCTCTCTCTCACACACTTTGTCTCATTTGGTCTGTCTCTCTTTATTCAACTTCCACTCTTTGTCTGTCTCTCTCACCCTCAGTCTTGGTAAGGCTCGGCAACATGCATGGATTGGATCACAGGAAATTTGTCTGCACTGCGATGTCACAAGCTGTGTCGCATGCTGATTGGTGGGGGGGAATAGGGGCACAGAATTAGCTGTGGGCACAGTCAGACGGAGATGGTAGGAGGGTTGGCAAAAGCTGTGAGAGACAGCGGTGATGCCTTCAGGTCTTCTGTAAGCTCCTCGCCAATCTCCTCCCATATCTGCTGAGGCTTAGACTCCATGTCAGGTTTTGCTCAGGCCCGGTAGGCCTCTGGTAGAACTTGTACTCATTAAATAAGCAGCAAAGAGGTGCGGTCGGTACAGAGCCTAGTCTTACACATACACACAGATGTATAGTTGAATACACATGGCTGCCATGTGAGACAAAATGGATGATTCAGGAGTTTGTTCGATGCATTCACTTATTGTCAGTTGTCGTAGATTGTAAAGTATAACACTGTGAAATTAAATAGATGTCCTAAAAGATCTGTCTGAAAGCTTGCATACACTTAAAACTCTACACAAAGAACATATTGCCTCCCAGACTTTCCAAGACAATATTAGATCATCCTCAAGATCATGATCGAGTAAGTCACTTCCTGTCTCAGTAAAGCCACTGTGATGTCGTAGACTGAGCTTATTTGAAAGATTTAATTGCAACTAATGCATCCAAACAACAGTTGTAATTATGTTCATAAGAATGTCTCATTAGTGCCTAATGGGCACTCACACGTTGTAATATTCAAACAGAATGGTGTTCCTGACCTAGGGCCCGTTTACACCTGGTATAAAGATCCATTTTGTGTGAGTGTGTGTATACACACCGATCAGCCACAACATTAAAACCACCTGCCTAATATTGTGTATGTCCCCCTCATGCTACCAAAACGGCACCAACCTGCATCTCAGAATAGCATTCCGAGATTAAATTCTTCTCACCACAATTGTACAGAGCGGTTATCTGAGTTACCGTAGACTTTGTCAGTTTGAACCAGTCTGGCCATTCTTTGTTGACCTCTCTCATCAACAAGGCATTTCCATCCACAGAACTGCCCCTCACTGGATGACAATTACAAATTGTATTACATTACAATTTGAAATAAATGCTCAACTTCTTAAACTACTCAAAGAATTCTCATAAAAAAATCCTCCATGTGCAGCAATGACAGCTTTGCAGATCCTTGGCATTCTAGCTGTCAGTTTGTCCAGATACTCAGGTGACATTTCACCCCACACTTCCTGTAGCACTTGCCATAGATGTGGCTGTCTTGTCGGGCACTTCTCACGCACCTTACAGTTTAGCTGATCCCACAAAATCTCAATGGGGTTAAGATCCATAACACTCTTTTCCAATGATCTGTTGTCCAATGTCTTTGTGTCTTTGCCCACTCTAACATTTCTTTTTGTTTTTCTGTTCCAAAAGTGGCTTTTTCTTTGCAATTCTTCCCATAAGGCCTGCACCACTGAGTCTTCTCTTTACTGTTGTACATGAAACTGGTGTTGAGTGGGTAGAATTCAATGAAGCTGTCAGCTGAGGACATGTGAGGTGTCTATTTCTCAAACTAGAGACTCTGATGTGCTTATCTTCTTGTTTAGTTGTACATCTGGTCTTCCACATCTCTTTCTGTCCTTGTTAGAGCCAGTTGTCCTTTGTCTTTGAAGACTGTAGTGTACACCTTTGTATGAAATCTTCAGTTTTTTGCCACTTTCAAGCATTGTATAGCCTTCATTCCTCAGAACAATGATTGACTGATGAGTTTCTAGAGAAAGCTGTTTCTTTTTTCCATTTTTGACCTAATATTGACCTTAAGACATGCCAGTCTATTGTGCAATAATACACTGACGTAATGAATGATGTATGTAGTCATAAAAAATAGACACCCTTCCCTCGAATTCTGAACACATGTGGTCAAAAGAGATGCACTGGGACGTATGGGTTTCAAGGATGCACTGCTTTGAAGTTGTAATAGTAAAGTTATCAGTAAGTGCCTGTTTAGTTTGTTTTTGCAGTCATGGCTGGTTTGGGCAAAAATGGATGGAGTTTTTCTTTTTTATTGCTTGTTGGTTCAGTGCAGCACACCTGGTTTGTAAGTCTGTTTGAGACCAGGTACCTGGAAGGTGCAGAATCTTTTTGCCCATGATTTGTGTAAATTGTAGACTAGACTATTGTGGTTTGAGTGTGTATCCTGTCTGCTGTGTGTGGGGTGTAATCTGCCAGAGGTTCTGGCATGCACAGGGTTAAGACCAGGCACCCCACCAAGCCTGAGGCCTGCGGGGACGTCCCACAGAGCCGTAAGCCTGCACTGAGCCCACACGCCCTGGAGCAAGGCCAAAAGCACTCACACACTCAACACACACACAAACACATCAAGAAATAGGAGAAGAAACAATAAAAACAGAACTGAGAGAATTGCTAAGACATAGATTGTAAAAACCGAACACATGTTCAGATATTTCAAAGGAAACCCAGCGGTTCAGATCTTTTAATCTTCCCTTTGAAGGGATAGTTCACCCAAAAA
This sequence comes from Myxocyprinus asiaticus, assembly GCF_019703515.2. Classification (NCBI taxonomy): domain Eukaryota; kingdom Metazoa; phylum Chordata; class Actinopteri; order Cypriniformes; family Catostomidae; genus Myxocyprinus; species Myxocyprinus asiaticus. Next base: position 30,277,588 of record NC_059363.1, read on the forward strand.
TTAAAATTCTGTGATCATTTACTCACCCCTCATGTTGTTTCAAACCTATATGACAGTCTCTTTACATGGAACACAAAAGGAGATGTTAGGCAGAATGTTTGTCTTAGTCACTATTCACTTTTATAAGACAGATGGACTTTGAAACACTTGGCCCATTTTATCTGAGACAGTCCTGATACTGGTCCTGGTATGTGGGTCATTTGGCTCCAAATGAAAGAGGACACTGAAGGTTGTCTATGAGGTTGGATTACAAACGGCATAGCTATTCACACAGTGTCAATGCATTTGTTGTCAGGTGGTGTTGTTGGGGAACCCGCCAAACGTAGCCCCACTGCTGTAATGTAGCTTGACGGAGAAGGTTGCGTTTAGTCTGTGAAACAGTCCGGCAAGGCTCGGCAGGTGTGAGAAATTGACAGGAGATGTTGCCTGGCACTGACAGACTGTAAGTGTGGAAACACTAACAGTTGTTTGTCTCTCTCCTCACAGATTATGTTTATTTCGAAAACTCCTCCAGTAACCCACTGCTGATCAGGAGGATAGAGGAGCTCAACAAGGTGAGTGTGAAATAAACGTGTGTCGCTGAACCCACACCTATGTTACTGACAAATCTAAAAACGACAACTTTCCACACTTTCATTCCTTCCCATCTGAAAACACACTTTGGTCTTGGAACCTAGAACCAGATCTTATACAGAACTTGCTCAGTTCCATAAAAATAGAAAGTGGAATCTAATGATTTTCATTATTTTCAGTTCCATTAACAGTTCTCGAACAGGCATTTTTCTGACGTTAAAGGAATGCTGTACTGAGTACTCTGACATTGTGTTCTGGACTACTATTCAGCCGTGCCGCTTCTTAATCTACAGCACGAAACATAGAGTGCAACCATTTGTCTGATTCCCAATCAAATGACACAAGCCGGTTCTTTTTAGTGAAAACTAAAAATGACTAAAGTACTCTAACATTAGTCATGTTTTCATCTAAGTTATAGATTTAATTCACGCGCAAAATCATAACATCGCAAGAACAATTTGCAAATAAAGCTGCATTTCCATCCATCCCATGTGTTTAAGAGAACAAAATCATCACTTCTGGGAAATAAAAATGGAAGTTGAAGCCACTGTGGCACTTTTTTTAAATGTAGTGAATTACTTGGAGTTTTGAGTGTGCAGACAAAATGCTCTGACGAACCTCATGTTCGCTAGCGCTCAGTGGCTCAAGTTAAGTTTTGAAGCGAAAGCGTGTCTGGCGGTTCTGGGAGGTAATAGTAGCCAATCATTTTGATGACAGGCTTTGGGTCTGTTCCAAAACCTATTGAGCGTCCACTGGAGGCAGCATTTTAAGACATCATAGGCGTGCTCCCGATGCAAAGTCTTTTCCAAAAGGTAGGTATCTTAATTATGCTGCCTCTGAAGATATCTCGTTTTGGACAGATTCTAAGGTAGCATTGTATGTATCCTTTCCCGGGAAGGTGATCCAAGAATGCACCGTGGTGAGCTCGGTGAAAAAAATAAATCCAAGATGGCGGACGAAGCGTGATAAATTTAGATTATAAATATACTTGTAATCCATTCAATACTGAAAAGTATCAATAAATAGCAGTTTAATATGATACAAAACCGACTATTTTGCCAAAAATGTGTGTGTGCTGTCCGTATTTGTGCTCATTAGAGAATCGCGTAGGCATAAGGTATCATTGTATTAAAATCAGTTGCGAGTCGAGTCACCTGTGCGCTGCACGTGAGGAGCGCTATTTGAAAAATGTGCGGAGCTGCCGCCTATGTAGAGCATTCCAAATTGCTCTCTTATGAGGCATCATTTCAGTAAGGGTGCTGCCATAGAAGACAGCGAGACAGCTCACTTAGTTTTAGAACAGACCCTTTGTGTCCGGCATTTCAGAATAACCAGAGCAACATTTCATATGCTCTGAGCGAATTATGTATTCACATGGCTTGAGGCAAAGTCGCATGACTTTTTAGATGCACATCTATATTCCTATATAATTTCTATAAAAACATTTATAGAGAGGAAATTGGTTTCCATGTTGGTCTCCATCCAGCATTTTTTATGCAGTTTATCTGACAATTTGCCTAAAAATATGTAGATGGAAACCCAGCAACAGAGAGTATTTATATGCATGATCATACACTAATTATGCTTAACAAGCCGACAATGGGTGTGGTCATGTAAACGCCTTAATTGGCTTTCCTTATGGGGTAAGGTCATTAACGGTTTAAGCAAAAACCGATCGGCACGATTTTACACCTTTACCAAACAAGGTGTTTTTACCCACTTATCTAATGTGCGCTAATACGTGCCTGTTTGTTTTGATTCAAATGAGAATAAAGTCTCATGTAAACATGGTTTTCTTGTGTTGTCACATTTTTTTGAATGAGCAGATTTGTGGTAGTTATCAGCATATTGGTGTGCACGTAAACAAGTTCTGTGTTTCCTGTACTACTTTTCAGCGGTACTGCTCGGCCACTACTAAATCTACAATGCAAAACTTACAGCGCAACCAGTGTTGTCTTATTCCCTAATGAATTATTCTGAGACAATTGTTTTTAGTGAATTAAAGAGACTTATGAATAGAAAGTTTTGACTTAGGGCAGTGAATGTAATAACAATTAAATTTTTCATATCTTAATATTTCTCCCTTAAAGACCTAAGAAAACAAAAATGGAAGTACCAGAATCGTTAAAAAAAGTTGGAAATGAAACAATTTCTGTCTCTAATCACTCTACACCTCTCCTTCCTTGTATCATTAGATCCTCTTATATAACTCAGGATGTGCAGAGGTGTTTAAGTCATGGTTGTGATTTAATCCTCATTTGCATATTGAGGCCTTCTTAGCAGTTGATTGGTCTAAAGGCTGTTGCTGTGACAACTCTTTCTGTTTGCAGACTGCAAATGGGAACGTGGAGGCCAAAGTGGTGTGCTTCTACCGACGAAGAGATATCTCCACAACGCTCATCGCCCTCGCAGACAAACATGCACGTAAGTGGAAATTGACATGCAGATATTCAGTGATTTTTGGAAAGCCTTCATAAGGCCCCTCTGAAGTTAGGAGTGAAATGGGAGTGAAGCAAAGCAAATTAATGCAGTGAGTTACTATTATGTTCCTTAAACATTTGCTACCAATGCTAGTTTTAACTTGGATAGCAATGAGTCTTTTCAGCAGTACATTTATTTATCATGAAGCATTTTATGTGTTTTTTTGCTTTAAGATTTTATGTATTTATTTTATATACAATTTAAGGTTGAATTGTTCAGATAGGCTTTTATGATCTTTTAAGCTTCAAGGTGGACTTCAAATAAAATAAGCAATTTATCCATTTAGAATTTTTTTCTCTTCACTTTCCTTTTGATTTCTCCTTTTCTGTCACAAGTAGGGATGACAATTTTCAGACATTTTCATAATCAGTTGTTGTGGAAGTTAATAATCGATTCATCGTTAATGTTAATACTGCAAATCCTATGTGGAAATATACTCCAAATAATGTGCATGCAGCCTAATGTTTAAATATAATTTACATGAACATACTTTTTTTTATTTTTATTCTCCTCTCCTCTTTTCTCCCCCAATTTGGAATGCCCAATTCCCAATGCGCTCTAAGTCCTCGTGGTGGCGTAGTGACTCGCCTCAATCTGGGTGGCGGAGGACAAATCTCAGTTGCCTCCACGTCTGAGACCGTCAATCAGTGCATCTTATTACGTGGCTTGTTGAGCGCGTTACTGCGGAGACGTAGCACGTGGAGGCTTCACACTATTCTCTGCGGCATCCATGCTCACCACACGCCCCACTGAGAGCGAGAACCACACATAGCGACCACGAGGAGGTTACCCCATGTGACTCTACCCTCCCTAGCAACAGGGCCAATTTGGTTGCTTAGGAGACCTGGCTGGAGTCACTCAGCACACCCTGGATTCGAACTCGCGACTCCAGTCAGCGTCTTTACTAGCTGAGCTACCCAGGCCCCCAACATGAGCATACTTAAGAAATGCAACTATTGGCATTTTCCTCTAAAAAAAAATTTCTTAGTGTATTTTAATACATTTTAGCTATGTTTAGAAAAAATGTGGGAATTGTTTAATAACTGTTAATGAATTATTATTAATAATATCTTGTATAGAAGTGATATTTGAGTTAAAACCACATCGTGGATGGTTGGATATTTCGGACCCTTGGACTTCGATCACTGACGTAATTGTAGGTTGGGATGAAACAAGGAGACCGGCAGATCAACAGTGCAAAAAGAGTGAATCAACACACAATCACAGTGTATGCAGAAAACATAATATTAATCTATAAAGAAACGCTCTGTGATTGGTTACATTGAGCATGCTTCATCTTTAGAAGAGAGGAAGTGAAGGATTCGCTGTGTCTGTGTTTCTTAGTCTTGTGTTGTGGACAAAACAGCACGCAAGCGGCAGTACACCCTCTAGCGGCACCCTGTATAGACAGATTTTTTGCAACGTCTTCTGGCATGATTGCTCCGCATTTGTGCTGAAATTTATTAATTAATGATTGATAAGCTTTATCGATCAAATTATTAATGAAAATTAATTGATCAGCGATTAATCATTAACACTCCATGTCACAAGTGCTAGAGACGGCACTATAACCCAAACTACACTGAAGGTCAAAACGTTGAATGTGTCTGCTACTTTTCACCCTAACATTTGTCACTTAGTAGGTTCGGTTTCATTTGGGAACTCCAGCTTGCATACGGTCAAACACTCAGCCTTTCAATGTACAGTATACTCTTTTGACCACGAGCCCATACAAACCCGTATGACTCATATGCACTGCTTTGTGATACTTTTTCAGCACAGTCAACGGAAGGCACGTCCACCGATGACATGCAAAGACGTGGACGGTCAGCATGTACTGTGCTGATAATTTGCACAAGGAAAACTGAAGTATACTGTACATTGCCCTTTAGAATGTAGCTGCCTATGTAGAAGGTGGATAGCGAGGCAGCTCACTAGGTTTTGGAGCATTAGAGGTTGTGTGTTAGTCAGAAGTATAGTCTACACAAGTGAACGCAGATGCATCTAGCTATGCAAGCTTGATTTCAAATATTATTCCATTCCGAATTGTGTCCTAGTGCAATTCTAAACACAATCCAAGTATGCATTGTATTCTTGGGTTGCCGCATGGGGATCTATACCAGACATTAGCGTAAATGGTCTGCTTCTGGACAGTTTTCTTTAAGTTAACTGTTCCCATGATGTCCTAACACCCTTTGTTGCAAGCCGCAATGACTTGATGCTGTCTACGCTGGAAACGTTAAAGTTTATATTCTAAATGACATGCTGCATAAAAGTAGTTAATCTAAATCATGCTGTGTATGTACAGTGGCCCCAAAAAGTATTTGGGCACTTGAGCTGACCTTAAAAATGCATGAATTCCTACACATTTGAGAACAAAACATTAAACCAATTTGCATTTATTGAAAAGAAAGCTAACATAAGCACACTTTTCAAGCAGGACATTTCACAATGAAGCTTAAGTTTTAAATTATAAAACAACAGACGTATGGTTTAAAATTCCACAAATTATTTGGACACCTGATAATTGCTTCATTAAAGATTACAAGTTCAAGTATTTTAGTTTTTTGTTTGCAATCCTTTCGTTCGCAGAACTTATTGACAACGTCTGGGCATAGAATAAACAAGATTTGTAAAAGCTGTGGTGAAAGCTTCCTCCAGGTTTCAGCCACCGAAGCTTTCAGTTCATCCACACTAGAACATCGACAATCTGATATTTTCTTCTCCATTGCATCCCATAGGTACTCTATAGGGTTTAGGTCAGAGCTGTGGGAGGGCAATTCTAGGACCTTAATTTTCTTTTTTCCAAAGTATTCTTTCAATAGGCGGCTGGTATGCTTTGGATTGTTATCCTGTTGAAAGAGCCACTTCTGTGTCTTACTGATTTCTGAAAGTTTGCATCCAGAATTTCTCTGTACACTTTAGAGTTCATGATTCCATCAACGAACACAAGCTCACTGACACCACTGTAACACCCTGTCTACACCGGGCGCAAGTGGTGCATTGCGTCAAAAGCAATAGACCCCCATTATAATCAATGATGCTGTCTTCACTGGAAGCGTCCATCGCACCGACAATAAATGGGTGTCCCGTTCCATTTTGCGCTGAACATGCTGGTGCTACTACACAAATTAAATGGTTTAGAATGTTCGTTTTGATGTGTACAGTGTAGATAGCCTCAAGCCGTTGCGTCACGTCAACTGATGCACCTGTTGTAGATGGGCTGTAAGAGAAACAGCCCCAGACTCTGACATTTCCACCTCTGTGCTTTACAGTACCCTTAGTGCAGTGTGGCTGGAATTCTTCCCCTGCCTTTCTCGACACAAATACTCTGCCATTTAAATCCATGCAGGTTCAATTCGGAGTGATTTGATAAGACAGTTCTCCAAAAGCTGCTGTCATTCTGTGCATGTTCTTTTGCCAATTTTGTCCTGGCTTTCTTATTCTTTAAGCTAATGAATGGTTTTCGCCACATTACTCTTCCTATGTACCCATAATTACTGATCCTGTTTTGAATGGTCTGCGAACTAAGTTGTATCTAGTAATTCTCATTGATGTGTGAGGCAATCCTTGCAGCTGTTTGTTGCCTGTTTCTCTTGATTTTACTCAATTATCCAGTCCAATCTGCAGGATGTCTTTCTTGGTCTGCCTGTGCGCTTTCTGTTCTTATTCACAAGTCCTTCATCTTAACATTTTTGCAACATACTCAGTTGTGGAGGATGGAAGATTTAGTTTTTTGCTTATCTGGCGAGAGCACCTATAAAGAAAATGTCAGATCGCCGATGTTCTAGTGTGGATGAACTGAAATCTTTGGTGGCTGAAACCTGGAGGAAACTTTCACCACAGCTTTTACAGAAACTTGTTGATTCTATGCCAAGACGTTGTCGAAGTTCTGCAATGCATTGTGTGAGGAATAAACTAGTATTTAAATTACTTTCTGAACCTAATTTTTGGGCTCTCTGCAGTACCTCTCAAATATGAGATGTTCGAGATGTTTTCCCAGGTTTGACTTCAACCATCTTTTATGTTCTACGGATTCAGGGAAGTCATATGGGTTTGGAACAGGGGCGTAACTAGAGGGAGGGCAGGTTGAGCAGCCTTCCTAGGGCCCGGAGTGAGAGGGGGTATGCAATGGTCAACCAAAATAAACCATAAAAATGGCCGTGGGCCCGAGGGTTGATGAAAAATGACCAAGGCCCCCTAAGGAGTGGGCCTGACAGTTTCTTTGCACTGGGGCCCGCAAGATCCAAGTTATGCTACTGGTTTGGAATGACATTAGTCAGTAAACATTGACAGATTTTCCTTTCTTTAAATGTTGTTAGAGCTTCAGGCAAAAAGCTGTAAGATATGTGTCATCTATTATGAAGTGTTGAGATGACTGACAGACTCTCTTGAATGAAGTGAAGATGTGAGTCTTGTGTAGATGTTAGTGGATCTGTGTTCCTGCTGTGGGCAGAACCTTCCTCTTAAATGGCTGCTGTAGATGTGTATCGGATACCCCATTTGAGGAGTTTGTAAGTATGGAGGTTATACACGGAGCTTATGCATAAAAATAAAAAGAGGTTGTGTTTCAGGCCCATATCACACACTGGTCTGACATCGAGACCGGGAAGCCTGTTTGTTCATGTGGACCACACAGAAGCAGTGAAAAGGAACCGTGTTTGTGTGTGTGAGTGTGTGTGGATTATGGACCTCTCCACAATATGTGAAAAATGCATGGCAGGAATGGTCGTTTACCGCACGGGTGTGGGCTACATCCTGTCTCTGCCAGTGGAAGAGGGGAGGGGAGCTAAAGAATGAGTGGAAGAGTGTACGGAAAAAGAAAATTCAGGCGGAATGAAGGAAAGAGGAAGACACAAAGATCAGTGCAGGCTGGAGGCAGTCTGATGTGCCCTCATGAAACAGCTGGAGGCCCAGTCTCATTAGTGTTGCTTGCAAGCATCACTGTTAAGATTGTGGAGGGAGCTGAACAAACCCCTAACCCTAAAGGTTAGGGTATACTTCGTTTTTCCATGTGGCGGTACGTCTTGCGCAGAGTCGAGCGCTTGACCTTTCAAAGCATACCGCTTTGAATGGGAGCCCATATTGACATGTTTGACACATGCGCAAAACATATCAGTACTCAAAATGTCAACACCATGTGCATGTGCAAAGGACACACACAGACACGGACTATCAGTGTGTCTGGAAAAACTGGGCTGCACGCGGACAATCTGTGCATACTGTGCTGATGACGACATTTGCATCACCTGTGCACGAGACGTTGCATTATGCGGCAAACCGAAATTTACTTTGGCTTTAAAGGAATAGTTCACATAAAAATGACAATTCTCTCATCATTTACTCACCCTTATGATTTGAAGCTCGATTACACTTCCTTGCGTGAGGAAGGGTAATTGAGCTTCAAATCATGATCGTGCAAAGGAGGCTGCAGATGTCTAGATTTATAGTGAAAAAGGAATTACATTTTTTGTCAGTTCTTCACCCAAAACCGATCACAGCACTTTAGAAGACATGGATTAAAACACTAAAATTGTATGGATTACCTTTATGCTGCATTTATGTCCTTTTTGTAGCTTGAAATTGCTGGACTCCATTGACTTTCATTATATTCACATCCTATCTCAATCAAAAAAATCTTTGTTTGTGTTCCGCAGAAGAAAGAAAGTCATACAAGTTTGAGAGGGCATAGTGGTGAGTAAATGATAAGGGAATTTTCAGTTTTGGTTGAACTATTCCTTTAAGTATTAAAGTTAACATGAAATCAAAATTTGCCCTGTTTACTTTTCTTAATACTTCGTTTTTGGTTTTATTGTGAATGATTCATCAGTGCACATTATTCCACAATAAATTCTCAGTGAATAAAATAAAGAACCACCCTATATTTTTTAATAAAAAATTGTGCTTTACTAAGATGTCACATTATGGAACTAAAAAGGTTGCAAACCTATTTTATCATGTGTCATGGACCATAAACGTTTGAACGTGTGAACATGACACCTGAAATCGTGCGGTTTTGAGGTGTGCTATTAGGCTACTTTTCTAAACAAACAGACTTACAATTTTCACCTGGCAGATGATTAAACTGGTGAAAAAAATCTATACTATGATATGAATGAGACTTGGAGATGGGCTCTTTTGACTTGGGGCCAGTAAGCAACCACCTAGAACACCCTAGCAGCTCCACAGAACAACCTTAGCAATCGCATATCTATGCCCATCTACCACCCGCAACACATGGTGAGTTTTGCATGGGGAAGTATCTCACACATTATTTAGTAATGTAAAAGTCTAGTTTCTAGTGCTCTTTGACCCCTGATATAACCCAACAGAGCTTGTGCCATTGAAACTTAACTTCTCTAGTGTTGTCAGAGTTGGCAACATGCGGGTGGTGTGACTCACAGATGAAATATTTTGCTCTCTGTGATGCTGGCTCCACCTCGCTGAGCCCTGAGCGCATGAGGCAGCAAGGCGCCATGTGTGCCGTGAAACAGGGAGAGAGAGAGTCCTTGCCCTGCTGTGAACTACTCCCTAGATGCACCTCACACGTTGGCCTCGGCCGCTTCACTTGTTTGTGCTTTCTGCCAGACCTCTCAGTGCTGAGTGGAACAGCTTTAAGTCTCAGCTGTCAGAGCAAGCATGTGTGTAACATTCTTCCTGAATTGGAAGGGGAAAATAAACAAACGGAGCGAATGGAAAATGCACTAGAATTCATCGCTGTATCCACTCTTGTGTCCTTTTCGACAAGAATGTTGTGCGTGTTGTGTGTTTATGTGAACGCATCTGAGTGAGGAAGTACAAAGTGAAAGTTAGTGCTCACCACAGCTCAATGAATTTAGGTTTTATAGTGTGGTTATGGAGGCGTTGTGTGTTTTATATGTATTAATGTGTGTATGTGAGAGGTGGATGAATGAATCTGGTCTCCATCCTCCAGTTATGTGTCATAGAACAGGTCATGCTCAAAGATCGCTCTTCTCTTTTGGGATGAGAATCACAAATAGTTTGTTAAAGGAAAACTATAAAAAGTGACCATGGTCAGATTCTATTTTTTAGCCAATCAAAAGACTTATAGGCAACTTTTGTCTGTCAGCAGTTTGCACATTTACAGGGCAGCCCAGGAAGCTGCGAGCGTGGTAGTTGCAGCGGAGTCAGATGCAGTATTCAGCTTCTGAAAGCTTATAAATATAAGTTATAAAACTGAACTAAATAAACACTGAGATGATGCACTGCTTATGTCTTCATCTCTGATTACAACAATCTCAACGGTACAGTGGTACCTTATGAGGGTGGGGTTTTAGTAAGAAAGTACACGTTAAGGCCATGTTTACACAAATCAATTTTCATTTAAAAACGCACTGATTTTGCTATGTTTACATCTCTTATCCACACTAGAACGGTGTTTTCCTCCACCTAAAATGGAGACTTGTGGTGATAAATGTATTCTTGGAGCTTTTCTCCATAGATGTACATTATTTTTACTGCATAAACTGTGGGGTAATGTGTTAAAGTTCACACCGGTCTCCATGTATCATCCACATTGACAATCACATCAGTTCTCGCCGAGAGAGCATGCATGCAGGTACAAAAAAAAAAAAAAAAAACTTAAAAGGATAGTCCACCCAAAAATGAAAATTCTCTCATGATTTACTTACCCTCCTGGTTTCCCAGATGTGCATGACTGACATAAAAATCCACATAAAGGGAACATAAATGTAATTCATCTATTTCTCACCCACACCTATCATATTGCTTCAGAAGATATGGATTTAACCACCAGAGTCATCTAGAGTACTTTTATGTTGCCCTTATGTAGATTTTGGTCCTTCAAAATTTTGGCACTCATTCACATCACACATTGTGAGGACCAACAGAGCTCAAATATTCTTCTGAAACACTTCGTTTGTGTTCAGCAGATGAAAGAAAATCATGCACATCTGGGATGTCATGAGGGTGAGTAAATAATGAGAGAATTTTCATTTTTGAATGAACTAACCCTTTAAATGAAATTATATTTAGAGGAAAATACCAATACTTGCATTTCTTATGTGTATTTATTTAAATTATATTTAAACAGTAGGCTACATGCACATACTATACTTTCATGTTTCATGTTTTCACATTTCCTTCTAAAGTTAGGATTTTTTCTCCAAAGCAATGTTGATGTTTTCAGGTTTGCATCAGAACTGTTGTCACACTTTATATAGCCTAAATAAACCTTTAATTGAAGAAAAATATGCATTTTGTATTTTTTTTTTTTTTTTTTTTAGGCTGTTCACCACTTTATTTTTGCTCTCTTATAAAGATTAATCGATTTTTATTCTTTAACGTTAAGGATTGTCAAATAAGGATTTCTTAATGTGCATTCCTAATTACAGTATTTAAAAAAGAAAAAGAAAACTGAACCAGTTCTGAAGAAATGGCTGTTGATTTTCAACCCTACCTCTCTTCATACCTTTCCTCTCCTCCACCTGGTAAGGTGATTCATTCATCAATAATTGATCATTGGTTTAGACAGGTGAGATAGAGAGGTAATTTGTAGAGAGCATAGGCAGGGTGCAAAGCCAATTGATTGGCTTCTCTCTCTCTCTCTCTCTCTCTCTCTCTCTCTCTCTCTATCTCTCTAGATATACTAAGGATGGAGTTTACGGAGTTTAGCGCCTCTCATCTTGTTGGCTCTCAAGGACGCATGTGGCAGCTCTTAGCCACAGGGCTGTTCCTCTGCGCTCTCCCTCTCTCACCACCTCTCTTCATCTTTCCCCATTCACACACTCTTAGTTTTTGGCACCGTCTCAATCCCTCACTCTGTCTGCATCTCATCAGGGGTTGTCAATACTCCATACACAGCTGTAAATAGCACAGTTACTGATGTGCACCGCTTGGAAAGTGTCCGCCAGCTTCCGTATCTGGGGTTCAGTGTAGTTTCAGATTTCTTTATACCTATCAGATGAGGATAAAACAGTGGTGTGTGATGGGTAACGAGTATTGCCGTTCTTGTCAGCTGAATGCCAGAGAGGGTGAAGAAGAGGAGGAAATACATATTGATTTCAGACAAACATTTTTTTTTTCTTCTTCAGAAAAGCCCTTGATTCCTTTTTGTTCTGCTCCCTGTCTTTACCTCTGTTCCTCTCTCCATGTTTCTCTCTCTCTCTTTTACTAATGAAACTCCAAATGAATTGGAGCACGTTCGCTGGTTTTCCTCCCTCCCTTCTGATTCTCTCCCACTTATCATTCACCACTGCACTCTGCCTCCATACACCACATATATCTAGGGTTTGTTGACAGACCTCCTCTCGCTTAAACCTCTACTCTCTTTGTAATTCGGAGGTGAAAATGTGTTTGGGTAAACTGAATTTAAAGATGACGTTTGTGTTGTCCATCACTTGCTTTTGGCTTTTAACAGTCATTTTTGCGGATTTAATTTGATCAGCCTCCGTTTGGGTTCTGAAGAATGGCCAGTAACAGTCTCATCCACTCCTTGATGTTACTTCAATTAATAGACCAGCATGCAACAAAGTGGTAGCTCATTCAAATAATGGCGCAGCAGTCTTTGCAAAAGTTTGTACAGACAACACTGACTAAATTTGCTGAAAATGTTTGTAGACTTTGTGGTTAGAATTTCCATCCATTTTAAAAGTCATAAGTTCTAACTATTTCATGGACATGACTTTGCAAACAAAGCAGAATATACAGTTTAATGCATGAATCTGTTTGTATAATTAGTTGCAAAAAAAGACACAGGCCTGACCATTTGTCTTGCTAAACTCTCAAATTGATACAATGGTATGATGCAACGAATGAACCTCACAAACAGGTAAATCTAGAAGCGAATTCTACATTAGAAGTGTTCATTTTAGCAGCCTGATAAGAGTAAAAACATTTCCTGGTTGACTTATTTGGAACCTTTGCATAATGTAGTTGACTAGAAGCCATCTGATCCAAACTACCAGTTTTTCCAGAGGCACGCAAAGGTGGCCCAGTAATTAAAGATCTAGGCAGGGGTCAGTGTTTTTTATTTTTTATTTTTAGGGGCACAGTTAAAAATTTAGGGGCAAAAATGTATCATCAAACAGCATACATATGCAAAAGCAGGCATTAAGTGTTAAATGAATGTTCTGGGTTCAATACAAGTTAAGCTCAATCAACAGCATTTGTGGCATAATGTTAATTACCACAAAAATTAATTTTGTCTTGTCCTCCTTTTCTTAAAAAAAAGAAAAGAGCAAAAATGGAGGTTACAGTGAGGCACTTACAATGGAAGTGAATGGGGCCAATTTTTGGAGGGTTTAAAGGCAGAAATGTGAAGCTTATAATTTTATAAAAGCACTTATATTATTTCTTCTCATTGTATTATTTGAGCTGTAATTTTGTTTAAATTGTCATGTTTACAGTTTTGGTGTTTTAGGGTTTGTTAACATAGCATCGTCATGGCAATGAAGTTGTAAAATTGGATATAATTTTACAGAAAGTTAGTAAGTGATTGTATCACACGTAAATCATGTTAACACGCATATTGTTTACGTCTTGTGGCTAAACTTTTGAAACAGTGAGAATTTTAACAAAACAAATTGGCCCCCATTCACTTCCATTGTAATTGCCTCAACTGAAACTCAGATATTTGCTTTTTTTTTTTTTTTTTTTTTTAAAGAAAAGGAGGGAGGAGGCGAAAGTATTTTTTGTGGTAATCAAGATTATGCTACAAATGCTGTTGATTGAGCTTAACTTGTATTGAACCCGGAACATTCATTTAAGAAAATAAATATAAAAGGTAGCCAAATTACAGTAGAGTTTCCTTTCTTTGACTTTTAGGAGAATTGGAAGAGGAGATGGAGAACCCTGAAATGGTGGATCTCCCAGAGAAACAGAAGCATCAGCTCAGACACAGAGAGCTCTTTCTCTCCAGACAGCTCGAGTCTCTGCCCGCCACACACATCAGGTAACTCACAAAAGCCTTTGCTAATATTAAGGATATGCTTCATTCAGCAGTGGGTGTGCATGCTCTTCCCTAGCAGCTGGCTGGACTCGCTCTCATTACTGTCGGTGCGTGAGTCACAAACCTCGCAAACATACCCGGGGCCTTCAATCTTTTCATGTTCCGTCCTAATGGAATCACCTCAGCAGAAGTATATTAACCTCTCGTTCATTCACACCATTTTTCTTGTTGATATGAATTCAACAGAAAACAATTGAGATTGAGTCAGTCTCATTCTTGTTCAAGGGGTTGCATTCCTTGTCAAGCCATTTTATATAGAACATGCAGATATTCTCAGGAAACTGCCCTGTCAGCAGAATGCTCTTACAACCATTGCATCTTCTGGTGTCCTACTTAGAAAAACTTGAAGTGTTGGCTATGTCACATCTGACTCAGATTGAGTTGGATCTCACAACCATGTAAATTAGGTGGCGCTGAGTTCTTGGACCAAGTTGGACTCAAGGGTGGAGCAAGCCAACCTTTTATCCTGTCTGGATGAACAGGTTCTTGACTGTTGTTTTGTGAATGGAAGTAGACAGCCAACATCAAGCCTTTCAGGGATTGGGATAATTCCTCAAGTGACTCCAATTCAAAAGATCCTTGAATAAAATGTTCTTTCTTGATTACAGGACTGTAGGGATGTGCCTCAAGGCAAATACTTTCAGGGCTCGACAATAAGGACTGCCCTATGGCCCGGGGCCAGTGTGAGAGAGACTCAGTCCAGTTGCTAGAACTGTCACTTGCCCGATCGGGCCAGTGCTGCATTTATAACATTAGAAAACAACAAGCGAGAGAGCACAAAAATTGCACGGAGCGAACAAAGTCTTCTAACTGAGCACTCGGAGATGTACGAATGAGATTATATTTAGTTCGCAAAAACGTGCGAGCGAGATTGTATTTAGCTCGCAAAGACGTGAAAGAAATTCCCACAATTTTCGTTTTAACATGTTGGTGATAATTAGTAATCCACACATTGGAACACAAGAAATCAACTTTATGTTGTACTGTAAATCCATCTCTCTTTTTGGATCCCTCTCATCATCTCTTTGTGCAGCATAGACGCTTTTTAACGTGCAAATGCACTCTTGAAAAGGGACAAAGCGCTAGTATTGTTCATACAGTAAAAAAAGTGCCTTTTTTTCTCATTATTTGCCTTTAGAGATGAAGCAATTAATGAAATGTAATACACTTTGTTAAACCCTGGTTGTACACGTGGCTGGAAATCATGAGCTGCTCAGTATCCAAAATGTTAGTATTAGGTAATGTTTCAAAGTGTAAACAGTAATTCGACATGATAATGGCGTTTGATATGAAAAGTAAAATCACTGGCTATTATTATAACCAGAGCTGTTCAGCTTGAAGAAGACACTTTCATATCATCCTCATAACACACCTTTAACATTTCTCATTTCTGGACTGAATAGGTATTTTTGTTCTTTGTGTTTCAGTCAGTGTTCATCTTGTTTGGGTTGTCTGATTTCATGTTTATAGCCACATTCTTAATTCACAGATTAGGCTTAATATCTACCTAATTTATATTACATGTCACAACCGATATAGTAGCATGGTGTTTTCTCTCAGGGATTCTTATGTTTATTACGCTCAGCCCATAATCAAATCTTTAACTCAGTGATTAAATCTTTGGTCCTGCTTTTGAAAACATTATACAGGGCCCGATAATTGACAGGATGACTAAACTGGTGACCGAAAACCCATCCTCTGCTCCACAGAACTCTTTGCTTAAAAACACACGAAACTGGCAGGACAGCAGAGGTTAATATGATTGTATTTACAGTGCATCCGGAAAGTATTCACAGCACTTCACTTTTTCCACATTTTGTTATGTTACAGCCTTATTCCAAAATTGATTAAATTCATTATTTTCCTCAAAATTCTACAAACAATACCCCATAATGACAACGTGAAAGAAGTTTGTTTGAAATCTTTGCAAATTTATTAAAAATAAAAAACTAAAAAAATCACATGTACATAAGTATTCACAGCCTTTGCTCAATACTTTGTTGAAGCACCTTTGGCACCAATTACAGCCTCAAGTCTTTGAGTATGATGCTACAAGTTTGGCACACCTGTTTTTGGGTAGTTTTTCCCATTCTTCTTTGCAGGACCTCTCAAGTTCCATCAGGTTGGATGGGGAGCGTCGGTGCACAGCCATTTTCAGATCTCTCCAGAGATGTTCAATCGGGTTCAAGTCTGGGCTCTGGCTGGGCCACTCAAGGACATTCACAGAGTTGTCCCGGAGCCACTCCTTTGTTATCTTGGCTGTGTGCTAAGGGTCGTTGTCCTGTTGGAAGATGAACCTTCGCCCCAGTCTGAGGTCCAGAGCGCTCTGGAGCAGGTTTTCATCAAGGATGTCTCTGTACATTGCTGCATTTATCTTTCCCTCGATCCTGACTAGTCTCCCAGTTCCTGCTGCTGAAAAACATCCCCACAGCATGATGCTGCCACCACCATGCTTCACTGTAGGGATGGTATTGGCCAGATGATGAGCGGTGCCTGGTTTCCTCCAGACATGATGCTTGCCATTCAGGCCAAAGAGTTCAATCTTTGTTTCTCATGGTCTGAGAGTCCTTCAGGTGCCTTTTGGCAAACTCCAGGCGGGCTGTCATGTGCCTTTTACTGAGGAGTGGCTTCCGTCTGGCCACACTACCATACTGGCCTGATTGGTGGAGTGCTACAGAGATGGTTGTTCTTCTGGAAGGTTCTCCTCTCTCCACAGAGAAATGCTGGAGCTATGTCAGAGTGACCATCGGGTTCTTGGTCACCTCCCTGACTAAGGCCCTTCTCCCCCGATCACTCAGTTTGGCCAGGCGGCCAGCTCTAGGAAGAGTCCTGGTGGTTCCAAACTTCCATTTACGGATGATGGAGGCCACTGTGCTCATTGGGACCTTCAATGCTACAGACATTTTTCTGTACCCTTCCCCAGATCTGTGCCTCGATACAATCCTGTCTCGGATGTCTACAGACAATTCCTTGGACTTCATGGCTTGGTTTGTGCTCTGACATGCACTGTTAACTGTGGGACCTTATATAGACAGGTGTGTGCCTTTCCAAATCATGTCCAATCAACTGAATTTACCACAGGTGGACTCCAATCAAGTTGTAGAAACATCTCAAGGATGATCAGTGGAAACAGGATGCACCTGAGCTCAATTTTGAGTGTCATGGCAAAGGCTGTGAATACTTATGTACAAGTGATTTTTTTTTTTTTTTTTCGTTTTTTTTTTTAATACCTTTGCAAAGATTTCAAACAAACTTCTTTCACGTTGTCATTATGGGGTATTGTTTGTAGAATTTTGAGGAAAATAATGAATTTAATCCATTTTGGAATAAGGCTGTAACAAAACAAAATGTGAAAAAAACAAAGCGCTGTGAATACTTTCCGGATGCACAGTATGAATTTATTTCTGTAAAGCACTTATAGGGGGTTACATAAGGCATACATTTTATCTTGCAATTTATAAATGTGATACAATTTGGGGGGAAATTGTCTTAAAATCGTAATATACATAAAAAATATTTCGCTTCTGACAAATTTTTTAAAAGCAATGATGGTAAAAACAGCTATTTTTCATTTTTGTGTTGGGCCAGTGAAACTTTTGGCAGGGCAAGTAAACATCTGAAGTTCTGGTATGGCCGGGCCAGTATAAATAATCCTTAGCATTGAGCCATGACCTTATTCGGAAAAGCACGAATAATGACTTACTGACTTTTTAAATAATGACTAATGACAAAACTAATAATGAATTCTACAGAATAATTGAAAACATATTCTTTAGACTGACATCGGTCATCCAAAAAGCACAAGGATGAACTGATTATTTTATATATTCAAAATGCAACACAATACATCTCTGAAGCCATTATGACTAAAGTATGAACTTTAAGAATGAAAATGTACAAGGTGTGATTTCAAGTTCAAATCGGATGATTTGTGCGCATCACTGAAATCTTGTCAACTGAGTAAATTAAGCGTGTCAAGAGTAACATGGACTAAGATATTATTTAGGAAAGGGATGAAGAGAGGTAGTGATGAGAATCAACAGACATTTCTTCAGAACTGGTTTGTTAATTAATTAACAATTGTTAATAAATGAAAATCGATTAATCATTCATTATAATAATAATAATAAACTAAGTGGTGAACAGCTTGAAACTCAAAAAATACAAATATATGATTTCATAACGGAGCCTGTCTGTCCATCACATAGCTAACTTTGACCACATCAATGATAAAGGTAATTATTTGGTTAAGCCTTTATTTTAAAAAAATAAATACATTTAAATGCTCCAGAGGTTTACAGTAAATGCTGTATAGAGTGTACATCTATTCCGAATATTCCTGTACGTGGTTACGGATAAACTAAAACATGCTCGTTCTTTTCTCTTTGCTCTTCTGAAAATAGAGAGGCTCGCTCTTACCATATATTCCACTGCATTTTGTTAATTTTGCACATGTAATTTAAGCAAATGATGTGCTCCACATTATATTAAAATATGTTTACATAAAATCAGGCTCCAGTGTATTGTAAAACTTTTTGATAGACTTGCGGTGCTTTCATCTGTGTGTAGGCTATGTTGATTTATTCTAATTTCTTTTAATTTTTTGAAAAAAAAAAAAAAAAAAAAATACATATATATATATCCTCGCTGAAAATGTGTGCTTGACATTTCAGGAAGTGGCCTATATGGGATGCGTAAAAATCTGATCTCACGTGTTTACACTTGTGCATCGATATCCAATCTACTGTATGTCGTGAGTAAAAAATCTGATTTTTTTTATGATGCTGTAAATGCAGCCAAAAGTAACAGTGTTTTCATTTATTTGATATTTAAATGGAATCTTAAAAAAAAAAAAAAAAAAAAATCCAGTGGAACAATCATCTGGCAAAATCAAAATCAAAAAATCAAAAAGGGTGGGAACCCTCTAGATAGTGCTCTTTGTGAGTGCTTGTATAGAGTAAAACTTGCCAGTTGAGAGTTGAGGGCCTTATTGGAAACAATTGTACACTAGTTAGAATTATTGTTTAATTTGAATAATCCCAAAGACTTGTACCTGACATGAAAATGAAAATCCATCCCAATGTCTATAATTTGATTTGATAAAAAGTCTTTATTAAAGAATGACTAGAAAGTTCTTAGTCATGGAAGTTTATTAGTCAAATGCGTGGGAATCCAGGCATATTGTTCAATTAAGCTTAATGGAGTAATAAAAAAATAAAATAAATAATAATTTACTTCATAATTGTCTTAATAATTGGAGACCAGTTTGGTTCGTTTATACTTTTTCAAATGTTATACTTATTATAGCCTCTGAGACACAATCAGAGAAATAAAACACCACTGTTTTCATTTGTTTTAAGGCTAAACCTGGTTCATGATTTTTTTATTTTTTTTTTTAAAGAAAGAAAAAAAAGAAGATTTTTACATATGGTCAGTTTTTTTTTTATTTTTTTAAATGTAATTCATTTTAATTAATGTAAGACATTACTAACTTCAAGAGACCTTCCCCCAACACCATAGGGAACCAACAACTGGCTGATGACTTGAATGTGTTCTTCTGTAGATTTGAAAGGCCCAATCTCACACCCCATACCTGCTCTGACCTTCACTTCACACAAACATCAACACCTCCAACAACCCCCCTCCTCCCCCCTCCTGCTACTCAACCTGCACTGAAGAGGTGTGCTGTGACTTCCGAAAACAAAAGACAAGGAAAGCACAGGGCCCAGATGGTGTTTCACCCGCTTGTCTTAAATCCTGTGCTAACCAGCTGGCCCCCATCTTCACACTGATCTTCAATAGATCACTGGAGCATCGTGAAGTCCCATGCTGCTTCAAATGCTCAATCATCATTCCTGTCCCAAAGAAACCCAAAATCACAGGACTTAATGACTACAGACCCGTCGCTATGATGTCTGTGCTCATGAAATCATTTGAGAGACTGGTGTTGGCCCACCTGAAGACATCACTGGACCCTTTCTAGATCCCCTTCAATTTGCTTATCGAGCAAACAGGTCTGAGGATGGTGCAGTCAACATGGGATTGCATCATATCCTGCAACATCTGGACAGACCAAGGACATATGCAAGGATCCTTTTTGTGGACTTCAGTTCGGCTTTCAACACCATCATCCCAGCTATACTCCAGAATAAATTACACCAACTCTCTGTTCCCATGTCTGTCTGTCAGTGGATCACCAGCTTTCTGACGGACAGGCAGCAGCTAGTGAAATGGGAAATTCACTTCCAGCACCTGCACGATCAGCACTGGTGCCCCCCAGGGATGTGTGCTCTCTCCTCTACTCTTCTCCCCGTACACAAATGACTGCATCGCCAAGGACCCTTCTGTCAAGCTCCTGAAGTTTGCAGATGACATTACTGTCATCTGCCTCATCCAAGATGAGTCTGTATACAGAAGGGAGGTTGAACGGCTGGCTCACTGGTGTAGTCAAAACAACCTTGAGCTGAACACGCTCAAAACGGTGGAGATGATTGTGGACTTTAGGAGGAACACACCAACACTGACCCCCCCCTCACCATTCTGAACAGCACTGTGGCAGCAGTGGAGTCATTCAGGTTCCTGGACACTGCCATCTTACAGGACCTGAAGTGGGAGACCCACATTGACTCCATTGTGAAAAAGGCCCAGCAGAGGTTTCTTCGCCAGTTAAGGAAGTTCAACCTGCCACAGGCGCTGCTGATACAGTTCTACTCAGCAGTCATTGAGTCTGTCCTCTGCACTTCAGTAACTGTCTGGTTTGATGCAGCTACGAAATCGGATATCAGAAGACTACAAAGGACAGTTTGGACTGCTGAGAGGATTCTTGGTTGCTCCCTTCAAGAACTGTACACTTCCAGAGTGAGGAAAAAGGCTGGGAAAATCACTCTGGACCCCACTCACCCAGCCCACTACCTTTCTGAACAGTTGCCTTCTGGCTGGCGCTACAGAGCACTGAGCACCAGAACCATCAGGCACAGAAACTGTTTTTTCTCTGGCTATCCATCTCATGAACAGTTAAAACTGCCCCATTTAGCAGTAATTAATGTGCAATACACAGCTTAGTCTATTTATATTTATCCAACATACCATACCTCTTCTGCCATTACATTCCCTTTCTTCTGTATATAACAGATTGTATTTTGTACATACGTATTATATTGTACATACGTATGATCATATATACTGTCCTGTTGTGTATTTCTGTACATTATTTTCTATTCACTTTTTATTTTTATTCTATTTTTTATTATTATCTCTGTCTTGTTTTTGTATTGTTGTGCACTGGAAGCTCCTCTCACCAAGACAAATTCCTTGTATGTTTAAGCATACTTGGCAGTAAAGCTGATTCTGATTCTGATTTCACTCTGATTATTTGAATAACCATAAAATACTGATACACAAAAGAGCTGGAAAACGTTTCTGGTCCAGATACTTTTGGCCTCCTAAAATTGGATAAAAGTCCACCAAACATGGTTTCATTTTGAAACGGTTCATTTGATAAGGTTTTAAATGGAATGGAAAATAAACGGTGACAGACTGTACGATTACCTCACTGCAATATAGCCATTGCAAATCCATGGCTAAATGACAGAGCCAAGCAGCATTTGGACCTAACTGTGTGAAGCGATTCTGAACCATTTAGCAGCATATGGTGCTATGTGATTCAGTTCATTTCTAAACGCTGTGCTGTGTGACTGTGTTTTCAGGGGGAAATGCTGTGTTACACTTCTGAATGAGACAGAAGCCCTGAAGTCCTATTTAGACAGGGAGGTGAGTATCACAACAGTGAGGTGTTTGTGCGCATGTGCCGCTGGTTTTGTTTGCATGTATTTGCCTTTCACTTAGTCCCCATGTTCACAGCATGACTGCTTGAGGGAAACGTTTATCTGACGTGTATGTTTTATGTGAGTGTTTGTGTGTATGAGAGCTAGTTTTGAGTCCCAATCTGAATGAATAATTCAGTGTGTTGACCCACACTGTTCCTCCTCAAATTTAGTAATGAGGAGACTGGAGACTCTGCTTAGAGTAAAGCCAGTCCTTTAACACACACACACACACACATACAAGGGCTTTGACGACTACTCATTTTTACTAGTCTACTAGTTGTCAAGAAAAGTAATCAACTATTCAGCAGGTCGATGTTTACCAGGTAAGGAGGTCTTTGCTGTTTCTGGCAAGTCCAACTTTTTGTTAAAAATGTGTGAGTGGAGGGAATGTCCACGCAACTGAAATGCGAAAATCTTGCACATCTTCATTGGCAGATTTATGCTGCTTTCATTATCATAAACAATGCAAAAAAAAAAAGAAGTCATGTCCTACTAGGGATGTGAATTGTAAGGATTTTCATGATTACAATTCCTATAAATGATTCTGTTCATCTTTTAGTGTTTTTGCGTAGGAATTATTTGGAAATAAGAAATGCAATTCTTATTGCATTTCCTGCCCTCAGCGGCCTGTT
This sequence comes from Myxocyprinus asiaticus, assembly GCF_019703515.2. NCBI lineage: Eukaryota > Metazoa > Chordata > Actinopteri > Cypriniformes > Catostomidae > Myxocyprinus > Myxocyprinus asiaticus. The sequence goes on from NC_059363.1 coordinate 30,300,090, forward strand.
TCCATATGAGGTCATTCAGTTTTTGACAAAGCAGATATAGCAAATCAGAAATAAATGTAAGAAAATTATTGTAAAAGATGCATTTACACAGCCTTTTTAGAGGCATAAATGCAATCCAATAACTGATCCTAACTATGCATTAAATACAAATTTAAAGCAAAAACAAATAATGTGAAACCTATTTCATTCAACGGAACCGAAAGTCATGAAAATCATAGTTCTGGTATCTTTAAAAAAAAAAAAAAATCATGTTGGGGTTCTTGGTTCCCAACGGTATGTCCGACACATTTATAAATTCTTTCAGCCTCTGGATGATATTGGCTAGTTTCAGTGTGATTCACTAGAATTTTGCCTTGTATGTGAACACTCTAAATGAACTCCATCTCAAATGTCCCCAGCTTCAGTGTGGCTCACTTGTGTGGTTTTTGAATGTAAAAACAGTTTGCCTTTATTTTCAGTTTGCGTAATTCCACTTTTTTTTTCCACATATACTGTATATGCAAATGTATTTGCACATAAACACACCGGGATGCAGTTTGTGGACCATAATCATCACTAGTCGAAACAATGTGTCATTGTGTTGTGTTGGGAAGAACTAATGGTACACCTAATCAGCTAGCCAATGCAACCCCTTACACGTACCATCATTTCATTTGTCTGTTTTTTTTTTTTTTCGTTTAAGACTCGATCAAGGTTCCTTTTGGTTTTGCAGGATGCCTTTTTCTACTCGCTGGTGTATGACCCTCAGCAGAAGACTCTGCTGGCTGATAAGGGAGAGATCAGAGTGGGGAGCAAGTACCAGGCTGACATCACTGACCTCCTCAAAGAGGGTGAGACGTCCCTTCACCTTATTGACTTTGACACCTCATTGCCTTGATCACTTATGATGCCTTATTGACACAGCCAAAGCTGCAAAAACTGCTCTTCTGCTGAGACCACTAACTGTTATTTGGAATAAGGCAGTAAAGAGTGACATAAATTATAGGCAAAGAAAGGTGGAATGAGATTAGAACTGATCATAGGTCAGACTCTGCGTTAGTCAGGGGATAAAATTCTGGGTTCTTTGAGCAACAGATTTCAGTGGTGGAAATGGGCAGCGCTGCAGTTTTAATAATCTTTTAAGCATTATATAATGTAAATATTTCTCTTGATGTTAATAAAAGTTATTATAAAGGCATATCTATGGTTTATTGTAAAGAAATTATGTAGATTCTTTCTGAATTATCGGAAAAAACTGTTTCAATATGCCTGTATGATTATGTTGGCCATGTTACAGGTCGATAAATACACGTCCGCATAAGCTTAACACACTTCTAAGGCCTAAAAATGTGGTATATGAAAATGAAAACTACCATCAGAATTATAATATGCATCTTTACTGCTTGAATTATTAAACCACATACATTAGGTAATAATATTTGTCTTCAATATCATTATATTCCAAACTTAATTTCAGCTGTTTTCGATAAAAATGGTTACTTGCTGCATTCAAAATAAAAGCAAAAGACATTATTTTTTCCTTTCACAAACAGTAGCCCCATGCACTGCGATAGTGGAGACGGGGTCCTTCTTCCTGTTATATCTTCCATAGGTTTTGTTCATATAAGATCATCGTTAGATCATATTTGACCTCATATCTGTCACAGCGATTGCACTTTGGTAATAAAAACAGCGGTTTGCGATCGGACATTGTGCGATTCCTTCGTGAAAAGTCCAAGTCTACCAACAGCAGCTTTGCAGTAAGTGTGTCTCAATAGATCAGATGCAATAACAGTGACGGTGATTCATGAAATATCATAAAATATGTAAAATCCTGAGTCTATCCTGATCCAACGATCCTGATGGAAATTTAATGAAGCCCAAATCTCCAATAATCTTTCAGAAATGGGGTCTTTTAACCCCACAAACAATTTTTCTGCAACATTTCTGAGGTGGTTTGAGACACATTCCATTCCACTCCACTCCACCCAAACAATGCTATGTCAGCATAGGGAAAATGTGAAACATAATCGCTGCTACCAAGTACAACTACAATGGCAAATAATAGCAAATTATGATATGGGTATAGGGATATGCTGAGATGCTCTCAAAGGTAAACTTCAACTTCCATGTCCCGCTTGAAACACCTCCTTAAAAGTGAGTGCTGGTTGTGTTTCAAGAAGGGAATGGTGTATAATATGGAATACAATATTTACTCTCAATTCTCTCAGAAATATTTGAACACCAGGAAGAAAGCAAAAAAAAGGCTGGATGTGTCCTGCAGTGAATTGATGAGATGTGTGTAATTGTTGGTTTTTCAGGAGAAAATGATGGCCAGGAGCTGGAGAAACTGGAGGAGAGGGTGTGGGATCCCAGCAGCCCACTCACTGAGAAACAGATCGGCCAGTTCCTCGTCGTGGCTAGGTAAGATTCTGCAGCATGAGCTAGTTTCCTCTCTGTGTTTCATCACAGTCGTGTGGCACTCTGATATGAGTAGAACATTGACTTTAAAGGACATTAAACAGTAACTTAAGGAAATACCAGTCTTCACAAGGAAGCAGAAGAATAGTGTTAAAGTTTTAGGTGAGCTTATGTTTTAGACTTTGGTTCTGTATAAATGAAATGCTGCATCAACGCTGCGTTGCAGTTGTATTACACTCGATACAACTTGTGTTCTGATAGCTGTGCATGAGAATCAAGATAAAACATGACTTTCTTTGCAGTGTGAAATAGTAATAATGCAAGACAGATGCAAGAAAAACCAAACACTATTCTGTATGCAAACAATCAGATTTCACTAAATAAATATTATGATCATCACTGCATCACCATTTCGTAAAAATTTTAGTTATAAATATTAATACGTGTTAATTAATTAACTTATGAATTAATTGCCAAATTTAAGTAATTACGGGTTTAGAACAAACCCTAACCAGAATGATTGAGGGATATTAATAAATTGTATAAAGCAATGATATTCTGAAGATGCCACCAAAATGGAAACCTCGACTCAAGTCTGTTTTCATTAGAGTATCCATTTTTTTTCTTCACCACTATGTTCTATCCCTCTTATTTTAACTCCCTGATATTTTACTCGATCTCTTATTCTGTCTCACTCATTCATTCTCTTTCACATGTTTCCCTTTCTTCATGAAACTTCCCCACGGCCCCTCCCCTGCAGGTCTGTGGGTACGTTTGCACGGGCTCTAGACTGCAGTAGTTCAGTTCGGCAGCCCAGTCTGCATATGAGTGCTGCGGCAGCCTCCAGAGATATCACACTGGTACAGCACATCTTACACTCGCACACTGCTGGAACACTTCACACTTTAGTTCAGCTCAGCAAGTTCATGCTAATGGCATTATGAAAAAAAATCTCTAGCCTTTTGAATTATTTGTCCAATTTTGAAATTGGGTGTAATTGCCAATTTTATTAAATATTGGGCAGAACATTCTAAGGTGAAGATTAACCATATAATATTGTATCCTGCCAAATAAGAAGTTTAAATATGTGTTGTCTTCAGGTTTATGCTAAAATACTGTTTAAATAGAACCTAATTGATCAAATGCATTATCTTAAAAGTCCCATTGATTATGTCCAGCCACAGACTTAATAAAACCCCCCAGCATTTCAGCAAGTGCAGTTATGATATTTTAATGATTTTATTGTCTTTTTTTGTTATTGTCTTTCAGTTATAGTCTAAGCATTATAACATACATGCATCTTAAGAAGTCATTTATTAACACTGCACTTGGGAAAATAGATCAGATGTATGTTTTTCTTTAAAGGGGTCATAACATGCCTTTTTTTAAATTGTTTTAATATGGTCCTTGAGGTTCACATACACCAATCAGCCACAACATTAAAACCACCTGCCTAATATCATGCAGGTCCCCCTCGTGGTGCCAAAACTGCACCAACACGCATCTCAGAATAGCATTCTGAGATGCTATTCTTCTCAACACAATTGTACAGAGCGGTTATCTGAGTTACCGTAGACTTTGTCAGTTCGAACCAGTCTGGCCATTCTCTGTTGACCTCTCATCAACAAGGCGTTTCCATCCACAGAACTGCTCCTCACTGGATGTTTTTTGTTTTAGGCACCATTCGGAGTAAATTCTAGTGACTGTTGTGTGTGAAAATCTCAGGAGATCAGCAGTTACAGAAATACTCAAACCAGCCCATCTGCACCAACAATCATCCATGTGATTTATCTAATCAGCGAATCATGTGGCAGCAGTGCAGTGCATAAAATCATGCAGATACGGGTCAGGAGCTTCAGCTAATGTTCATATCAACCATCAGAATGGGGAAAAAATTTGATCTCAGTGATTTGGAGTGTGGCCTGATTGTTGGTGCCAGACGGGCTGGTTTGAGTATTTCTGTAACTGCTGATCTTCTGGGATTTTCACACAACAGTCTCTAGAATTTACTCAGAATGGTGCCAAAAACAAAAAACATCCAGTGAGCGGCAGTACTGTGGACGGAAATGTCTTGTTGATGAGAGGTCAACAGAGAATGGCCAGACTGGTTCGAACTGACAAAGTCTATGGTAACTCGGATAACCACTCTGTACAATTGTGGTGAGAAGAATATCATCTCAGTATGCTATTCTGAGATGCGGGTTGGCACTGTTATGGCGGCACGAGGGGGAGCTACACAGTATTAGGCAGGTGGGTTTAATGTTGTGGCTGATCGGTGTATAATATTAGTAAAGAAAAATTGCACAGAAAAACAAGCAAACAAAAGTCACATATTTGAAAAACATGATCATTTTCCACCCTCATTCTGACCCTCTTTCAGAAATGCTCAGTTGTAATGCTGCTTTTCATTTAAGACCTGACAGTAAACATGACCAGTAAGATTGGCTCTCTGCTCTTGACTGACCGAGCAGGTCTCCTTGCCATTTTACTGCTCACCACTACTAGGCAGGGCTACAGAAGTAATTAGGTGAAGTAGGTGTTGATGTGTTGTTGTGGAGGTGGTCAGATGCAAATGTCTACCACAGTATGAGATCACAATGTGGAGGAAGTAGAGAACGAGTTGTTTTGGCAGCTTGGTTTCAACAAATGCTCTTTTTGCAGCGAGGAAGTTTTGAGTTCTGAAACTGACAGTATGTTTTTATAATACAGTGACCTCTTATATTTTAAAACATCAGGTAAAATTGTATTCCTCATGTCATGACCCCTTTAAGGCTTTGTAAATACAGACTTGATTCACGTTAGCGCCATCTTTGATTTTTAATGGGAATGACAATGAGGCTGTGAGGGACAGACCCTATCTCTTCAATGGACTGTACGGCAGTTTAAAGTGTTTTTGGATCATTCCACAGACAAAACATTGATAAAATATCTAAGAACATTCAGTATACAAAGAACTCCAGACAACATGAGTTGTGGGAAATCAGATGTGATTTAGGAGCTTCTTACAGCTTTATACCGTTTGTGCAATTGAAGAGACTAAGTCTATCCCTCACAGCCTCATTGTCATTCCCATTAAAGATCAGAGATGGCTGTAGCTTGAATAAGGTTCAATTATCTGAGTATTACAATTAAATATTACTCTTGTTCAATATATTTTTGATAGGGTCTTTCCATTCTCTCACTTTCAATTCATACTGTTTATTGGAGCCCAAACTTACATGAATATAATATTAATATATTCAAATAAAAGACCATTTTAAGAATTTTATTCAGTAGTAATAATTTTTTTGTTTTAATTTAACTTTCACACTGCATTTTAACACATGAAGTATCTGGAGTTCCTGTGTGAAGCTGATAATAGTGTTTTAGTATGCTCCTCATTCCAGATAGTTGCATGTCATTTAGCTATGTAGTGGCCAGAAATATTAGATGTGTTTGAAATTTAAAATGAACAATGGTAGTGGTTATATCCAACAATTGTGATTTAGATCAAATAATCCAAATCAATTAATTATTTGATAATTGCATCAGCTCTATATTGGTCTGAGCTGAAGCATTATAGAGCAGTCTCTGCCTGTAGGGTGTACCAGAAAAGCAGCAGAACAGGATGTTCACCATCCAGCCACCCAACTCTTGTATACAAAACATGCAGGAAAGATTCCAAAGGGCAACATATCCATGCATACAGTAACCACACACACTGCCCATCTTTGTTGCATCAGTGTAATGTTTTTTCCGGAGTTATGCAATTTCACATTTTTATGTTGGTTGACAAGCTCTGCTTGAAACAACGGAATCTGTGATGTGTCTTGGAATTTAACCCTTGGTCATGAAGCTTTCTTCTTTCAAATGCATTCTTTTCAGTTTCATGCCATGGACACATTGCATAAGAACGGTTATGACATGACACGGGCCATCGCCGCGCTAGTACCCCAGGGAGGACCGGTGCTCTGCCGGGATGAAATGGAGGAATGGAGCCCGTCCGAAGCCAACCTGTTTGAGGAAGCGCTCGAGAAATATGGCAAAGACTTCACTGACATCCAGCAAGACTTTGTGAGTTTAACCCAGGCAGAGTTTATACATAAAAGTAGCACACAAAAAACAAAACAAACAAACAATGAAAATAATTTACAGTCATGTTGTTTCAACCTCGTATTTGTGTTCCACAGAAGATGCGTTCTGAACAGCATGTGGATAAGGAAATGATGACAAAATTTGACATATCCCTTTAATAGATATTAAAGCGTGAAGGAACATAGTTTCTTCAGCGTGTGCTACATATATGGTTTTAAAGGACTTTCTGCACTGTACATATTATGTAAATACAGGTATAATGACTGATAATCTGCGTTTGTTCAGAGGGAGAGTGCATGTGCCAAGTATATGTTTGACTCTGCCATCTGGTGGTTGCTGGCTGTAAGTGCAGTAAAGATTGTTTTAAGCTCTGGGCTTCCATCAAAAATGTCTACTTACAGAAACAGGGAGGAGCCAGACGTGGAAAATTGGCACACCCAAAAGAAGTGAATCAGTTTATTCAGGGACACAAAGGATTGGAAATGTAGCTGGATGTCTGTTTGCCATCATGGCCATATTTGCTCCAAAAAATGACAAAAGATGTGATTCCTCAGAAATGGGGTTAAGATCAAGCAAAATGTAATTTGAGAATGTGCATTGCAGTGATTTTACCACATGTAAGGGGATTAAAGAGTTACTTTTTATATAGAGAGTTTCTTCATCACTACACAATTCTAACACTTACGTTACATAGTTCATGATTCTAACGATAGGCAGTTTGCTGGTGCCAACAATATAACAGCATTAATATTTAATGTACATCTTCGAACACTGCTCGTCTAATCAGAATTTTGAGTTGTAAAAAGTATTATTATTGTTAATGAAAAAAACTTTTTGGGGAAAATTTTTTAACTAATATACACTGCTGGTCAAAAGTTTTGAAACACTTATTCTTTATTATAATTGTTTTTCTTCACATTTTAGAATAATAGTAAAGTCATCAAAACTATTTAATAACAAATGGGACTATGGGAATTATGTTGTGACTATAAAAATCCAAAATAAATCAAAACTGTGTTATATTTTAGCATCTTCAAAGTAGTCACCCTTTGTCTAGAATTTGCGGACATGTACTCTTGACATTATCTCAACCAACTGCTTGAGGTATCATCCTGGGATGCTTTTTAAGATCTTGAGAAACATTTCAGTCAAGTGTTTCAAAACGTTTGACCGGTAGTGTATATTTTCATGATTTTTTTACATTTATCTAAAATAAAATAAAAATGACCTCAAATGAATTTCTGATTAATTTTGTTTTTGATCAAATCAAAATCAAATCAAATCACTTTATTGTCACACAGCCATATACACAAGTGCAATGGTGTGTGAAATTCTTGGGTGCAGTTCCGATCAACATAGCAGTCATGACAGTGATGAGACATATACCAATTTACAATAACATCAGATTAACACAACACAATTTAAACATCTGTTATACACATAATTACACTCAACAATATACAAATAATAACATACACTGTACAGTATACAATATGCTGTTTTTTTTTTTTTTTTTTTTTTTTTTTACTATATAGATACACATTATTCAATAAAAATTAAAATATATATAAAAAAAAGTATATATATATATATATAGAATGTACAGTATTGTACTGTATTGACATTCAGGCTGTCGGTTGATAGTCAGTTGTTAAGAGAGAACATAATATAATAATAATAATAATATAATTTATGACAGTCCGGTGTGAGATATAAGAGTAAGAGTAATAAAGTGCAGTGCTGATGTATTTTGATCTTGGGAGATCAAGAGTTCAGAAGTCTGATTGCTTGGGGGAAGAAGCTATCATGAAGTCTGCTGGTGCGGGTCCTGATGCTGCGATACCGCCTACCTGATGGTAGCAGTGAGAACAGCCCATGGCTCGGGTGGCTGGAGTCTCTGATGATCCTCCGATGTTTTTCACACACCGCCTTGTATATATTTCCTGGAGGGAGGGAAGCTCACCTCCGATGATGTGTCTGGCAGTTCGCACCACCCTTTGCAGTGCTTTGCGGTTGTGGGCGGTGCTATTGCTGTACCAGGCGGAGATACAGCCAGTCAGGATGCTCTCCACAGTGCAGGTGTAGAACCGTGTGAGGATGTGGCGGTTCATTCCAAACTTCCTCAGCTGTCTCAGGAAGAAGAGGCGCTGAAGAGCCTTCTTCACAACGACTTCAGTGTGGACGGACCATGTGAGTTCCTCAGTGATGTGGACACCCAGGAACTTGAAGCTGCTGACTCTCTCCACCAGTGCTCCATTGATGGTGATGGGACTGTGTTCTCTGTCTTTTCTTCTGAAGTCCACCACAAGCTCCTTTGTCTTACTGACGTTGAGGGAGAGGTTGTGCTCCTGACACCAGTGTGTCAGAGTGTGCACCTCCTCTCTGTAGGCTGTTTCATCATTGTCAGTGATCAGACCTACCACCGTCGTGTCATCAGCAAACTTAATGATGGCATTGGAGCTATGTGTTGCCACACAGTCATGTGTGTACAAGGAATACAGTAGTGGGCTGAGAACACAGCCCTGTGGGGCTCCAGTGTTGAGGGTTAGTGATGAGGAGATGTTGCTGCCTATGCTAACCACCTGGTGTCTGCTTGACAGGAAGTCCAGGATCCAGCTGCACAGCGAGCTGTTTAAGCCCAGAGCCCGGAGTTTCTCATCTAGCTTGGAGGGCACTATGGTGTTGAATGCTGAGCTGTAGTGTACAAACAGCATTCTCACATAAGTGTTCTTTTTTTCCAGGTGGGAGAGAGCAGTGTGTAGTGTAGATGCAATGGCATCATCAGTGGAGCGGTTGTTGTGGTAAGCAAACTGCAGCGGGTCAAGAGAGAGAGGCAGCACAGAGCAGATGTAATCTCTGATTAGTCTCTCAAAACATTTGCTGATGATGGGGGTCAGAGCAACAGGACGCCAGTCATTTAAACAAGTTATTTTTGATTGTTTTGGAACAGGCACAATGGTGGATGTTTTAAAGCATGTGGGGACTACAGACAAAGAGAGGGAAAGGTTGAAAATGTCCGTAAAAACACCAACAGCTGGTTCGCGCACGCTCTGATGACGCGGCCCGGAATGCCGTCTTGGCCCGCAGCTTTGCGGATATTCACCCGTCGGAAGGATCGAGTTACATCCGCTACAGAGACGGAGAGTGAACTAACCTCTGTAGCTTCAGCCGCGAGAGCTCTCTCCGCGAGGGTGGTGTTATTTCCCTCGAAATGTGCATAAAAAGTATTTAGCTCATCCGGCAGAGAATCAGCGGTGTTCATGGTGGAGTTTTTATTCCCTTTAAAGTCCGTACACTTATTTTATAATATTTTAAACCTTTACAACCTGCCTTCATTTAACATGAAAATTTTGCTAAATAGCAATAACACTATTTAACAATACTAAAATGATATCAGTTAACGCGTTAACTTTGCTAAAATGCTAAAATTAAAATGAAAAACTAAATATACTAAACCTAAAAAACTCTGAAAAAACAATCTAACTGCCACAGAGTGGAAACTAACAAACAATAATTTGAAAATTTAATTAAATTTGAAAACTTTAATAACCTTGTGCATGTGTACAAATGTATACAAACATATGTAATATTATAATAATATTTTTATGCATATTCAGCCATTTTGGTAGTGATTTTGTGAGAAATATTGGTTCTATATATATATATATATATGTTTTATTCTAGCTTCCTTGGAAGTCTCTGACAAGCATCATTGAGTATTATTACATGTGGAAGACCACAGACAGATACGTTCAGCAGGTATGTTTCATGCCCCTCTGTGTACACTGCTAAAAACGCTTTATAGTTTTCACGCTGAAATTTTTACTGTTTGATACAGAAACGTTTAAAAGCAGCAGAGGCGGAGAGCAAGTTAAAGCAGGTTTACATCCCCAACTAGTGAGTACCTCAAGGGATCAAAGCTCAACCCTAGATTTTGCATTTCACCCAAGCTTTGAGTGATTGCACTTTGACCAGCTGAAATCCAACCGCCCTTGTGTCCCACTTTTTTTAAATTTTCTACAGCAACAAGCCCAGCCCTAATCAGCTGAGTGTGAACAGTGTAAAGCCCGGGCTGGTAAACGGAGCAGGGGTGGTGCCAGGAGCGCCGGGCCAGCCTGTTGTACTGGGCCGAGCATGTGAGAGTTGTTACAGTAAGTGTTTGGCCTGTGAATTTTCTTAACAAGTGCTCAAAAATGTTAGGTGAAAATTGTTCGTTTTGACATCTTCCCGCAGTTGGAACACTGATTTGCCGTTACATGATCATTTCACCCATTGACACTGTATCTTTAGTCTTTAGTGTCTCTGGACCTCATTCCACCACCTGTACCTCATCCATTGTTTGGAGTTATGCCCACATCTCTTTAGTATTCTGCAACCTTTCTCTTCTGAATAGGGGAAAAAAATAAAAGGCAAAATTGCAAAAAAATATAATTTTTTTTATTTTTTATTACTATGTCATTACCAAAAGTGTAGAGGGCATTAAAGACCCAAGATATATTATAGTGGCGCTATAGATCATATTTTCTACAATTATTTCACATCTATATAAGTTTACTATCACAGGATATATATAATTGTTTAACTATAACAAGACAAATATGTATTACATTCTTACAAATGACTACTGTATAATGCTGATTTTCTGTTTATCAATGGTGAATTATCAGTATCTCATATATATATATATGCAATTTCTTACCCAAGGTGTTGCTGATGTTTCAGTGATTGACTTGATTTACATTTGACATTGCTATTTGACGAAGAAACAACATGGAAGTTAACTATAGCAAGTGTAACACATGAACAGATCCACTTGTGATAGATATACAGTGCCTATAAAAAGTATTCACTCCCCTTGGATGTTTTTATATTTAATTTTATAGTTTTTAAATTATATAATCATAGTGAACTTAATTTGGCTTTTTTGACACTGATCAATGGAAAAATACTCTTTCATAGCAGGCCGTCCTCAAAAACTGAGTGACCATGCAAGAAGGGGACTAGTGGAGGAGGCCACCAAGAGTTGAAGTCAGAAGTTTACATACACTTAGTTTGAAGTCATTAAAACTCATTTTTAAACCACTCCACAGATGTAATTTTAGCAAACTATAGTTTTGGCAAGTCATTTAGCACATCTACTTTGTGCATGACACGAGTAATTTTTCCAACAATTGTTTACAGACAGATTGTTTCACTTTTAATTGACTATCACAATTCCAGTGGGTCAGAAGTTTACATACACTAAGTTAACTGTGCCTTTAAGCAGCTTGGAAAATTCCAGAAAATTATGTCAAGCCTTTAGAAAATTAGCCAATTAGCTTCTGATAGGAGGTGTACTGAATTGGAGGTGTACTTGTGGATGTATTTTAAGGCCTACCTTCAAACTCAGTGCCTCTTTGCTTGACATCATGGGAAATCAAAAGAAATCAGCCAAGACCTCAGAAAACAAATTGTGGACCTCTACAAGTCTGGTTCATCCTTGCGAGCAATTTCCAAATGCCTGAAGGTACCACGTTCATCTGTACAAATAATAGTATGCAAGTATAAACACCATGGGACCATGTAGCCATCATACCGCTCAGGAAGGAGACACATTTTGTCTCCTAGAGATGAACGTAGTTTGGTGCGAAAAGTGCAAATCAATCCCAGAACAACAGCAAAGGACTTTGTGAAGATGCTGGAGGAAACAGGTAGACAAGTATCTATATCCACAGTAAAACTTGTCCTATATCGACATAACCTGATAGGCTGCTCAGCAAGGAAGAAGCCACTGCACCAAAACTGCCATAAAAAAAAAAAATCCAGACTACAGTTTGCAAGTGCAAATGGGGACAAAGATCTTACTTTCTGGATAAATGTCCTCTGGTCTAATGAAACAAAAATTGAACTAGTTGGCCATAATGACCATCATTATGTTTGGAGGAAAAAGGGTGAAGCTTGCAAGCCGAAGAACACCATCCCAACTGTGAAGCACGGGGGTGGTAGCATCATGTTGTGGGGGTGCTTTGCTGCAGGAGGGACTGGTGCACTTTACAAAATAGATGGCATCATGAGGAAGGAAAATTATGTGGATATATTGAAGCAACATCTCAAGACATCAGCCAGGAAGTTAAAGCTTGGTTGCAAATGGGTCTTCCAAATGGACATTGACCCCAAGGGTACCTCCAAAGTTGTGGCAAAATGGCTTAAGGACAACAAAGTCAAGGTACTGTACCATCACAAAGCCCCGACCTCAATCTGATTGAAAATTTGTGGGCAGAACAGAAAGTGTGTGCGAGCAAGGAGGCCTACAAACCTGACTCTGTTACACCAGTTCTGTCTGGAGGAATGGGCCAAAATTCCAGTAACTTTATTGTGAGAAGCTTGTGGAAGGCTACCCAAATGTTTGAACCAAATTAAACAATTTAAAGGCAATGCTACCAAATACTAACAAAGTGAATGAAAACTTCTGACCCACTGGGATTGTGATGAAAGAAATAAAATCTGAAATAAATAATTCTCTCTACTATTCTGACATTTCACATTCTTAAAATAAAGTAGTGATCCTAACTGACCTAAGACAGGGAATGTTTTCTACGCTTAAATGTCATGAATTGTGAAACACTGAGTTTAAATGTATTGGGCTAAGGTGTAAGTAAACTTCTAACTTCAACTGTATGACTCCTCTGAAGGACTTATAAGCTTCAGTGGCTGAGATGGGAGAGACTGTGCATACAACAACTGCTTCCCAGGTTCTTCATCAGTTACAGCTTTATGTGAGAGTGGCAAAGAGAAATCCACTATTGAAAAAAAAGAAAGAAAAAAAGAAAACATGAAATCTCAGCTAGAGTTTGCCAGAAAGCTTGTGGGAGACTCTGAAGTCAGCTGGAAGAAGATTATATGGTCTGATGAGACCAAAATTGAGCTTTTTGGCTATCAAACCAGACGCTTTTTTAGCGCAAACCAAACACCGCATGTAATCAAAAATACACCATCCCCGCCGCGAAGCATTGTGGTGGTAGCATCGTGCTGTGGTGATGCTCTGCATCAGGCCCTGGAAGGCTTGGAAAGGTAGAGGGTTAAATGAATGCTGCAAAATACAGGGAAATCCTGGAGGAAAACCTGATGCAGTTTGCAAGAGAACTGAGAATTGGGAGGAGATTTATTTTCCAGCAAGACAACAATCCCAAGCATACAGCCAAAGCTACACAAGAATGGTTTGAAAACAACAATGTTTATGTCCTGGAGTGACCGAGTCAGAGTCCAGACCTCAAACCCAATTGAGAATCTGTGGATAGATTTGAAAAAGGCTGTGCACTCATGATCCCCACGCAACCTGACAGAGCTTGAGAAGTTTTGCAGAGAAGAATGGGAAAAATTGCAGTGTCCAGATGTGCCAAGGTGATAGAGACCTGTCCACATAGGCTCAAGGCTGTAATTGCTCCCAAAGGTGCATCTACTAAATACTGATTTGAAGGGGGTGAATACTTATGCAGCGAGTTTTGTTGTGTTTAATATTTGTTATAAATTTAGACTAATAGGTAGAAATGTGTTTTGACTTTGACATTAAAGAGTCTTTTTCTGTTGATCAGTGTCATTCAATATATATATATATATATATATATATATATATATATATATATATATATATATATATATATATATATATATATATATATAGTTGAAGTCAGAAGTTTACATACACCTTAGCCAAATACATTTAAACTCAGTTTTTCACAATTCATGAAATTTAATCATAGAAAACATTCCCTGTCTTAGGTCAGTTAGGATCACTATTTTAAGAATGTGAAATCTCAGAATAGTAGTAGAGAGAATTATTTATTTCAGCTTTTATTTCTTTCATCACATTCCCAGTGGGTCAGAAGTTTACATGTACTTTGTTAGTATTTTGTAGCATTGCCTTTAAATAGTTTAACTTGGGTCAAACATTTTGGGTAGTCTTCCACAACCTTCTCACAATAAGTTGCTGGAATTTTGGCCCATTCCTCCAGACAGAACTGGTGTAACGGAGTCAGGTTTGTTGGCCTCCTTGCTCACAAACGCTTTTTCAGTTCTGCCCACAAATTTTCTGTCGGATTGATGTCAGGGCATTGTGATGGCCACTCCAATACCTTGACTTTGTTGTCCTTGAGCCATTTTGCCACAACTTTGGAGGTATGCTTGTGGTCATTTTCCATTTGGAAGACCCATTTGCGACTGATCTTTAACTTCCTGGCTGATATCTTGAGATGTAGCTTCTCCCTTTTCCCTCCAAACATAACAATGGTCATTATGGCCAAACAGGTACATTTTTGTTTCATTAGACCAGAGGACATTTCTCCAAAAAGATCTTTATCCCCATGTGCTCTTGCAAACTGTAGTCTGGATTTTTTATGGTGGTTTTGGAGCAGTGGCTTCTTCCTTGCTGAGCAGCCTTTCAGGTTATGTCGATATAGGACTTGTTTTACTGTGGCTATAGATACTTGTCTACTTGTTTCCTCCAACATCTTCACAAGGTCCTTTGCTGTTGTCCTGGGATTGATTTGCACTTTTCACACAAAACTAAGTTCATCTCTTGGAGAGAGAATGCGTCTTTTTCCTGAGCGGTATGATGGCTGCATGGTCCCATGGTGTTTATACTTGCGTATTATTGTTTGTACAGATACACGTGGTACCTTAAAGGCATATGGAAATTGCTCCCAAGGATGAACCAGATTTGTGGAGGTCCACTATTTCTTTTCTGACGTCTTGGCTGATTTCTTTTGATTTTTCCATGATGTCAAACAAAGAGGCACTGAGTTTAAGGTAGGCCTTAAAATACATCCACAGGTACACCACCTATCAGAAGCTAATTGTCTAAAGGCTTGACATCATTTTCTGGAATTTTCCAAGTTGCTTAAAGGCACAGTTATCTTAGTAAATGTAAACTTCTGACCCACTGGAATTGTGATATAATCAATTAAATGTGAAACAATCTGTCTGTAAACAATTGTTGGAAAAATTACTCGTGTCATGCACAAAGTAGATGTCCTAAATGACTTGCCAAAACTATAATTTGCTAATATTAAATCTGTGGAGTGGTTAAAAAAATGAGTTTTAATGACTTCAACCTAAGTGTATGTAAACGTCTGACTTTTCAACTGTGTGTGTGTGTGTGTGTGTGTGTGTGTGTGTGTGTGTGTGTGTATATATATATATATATATATATATATATATATATATATATATATATATATATATATACACACACAGTGGCGGCCAAAAGTTTGGAAAAATGTACAGATTTTACATTGTCTTTTGTGTTTGTTTTTGAGTTGCCACAGTATGCAATAGACTGGCATGTCTTAAGGTCAATATTATGTTAAAAATGGAAAAAAGAAACAGCTTTCTCTAGAAACTCATCAGTCAGTCATTGTTTTGAGGAATGAAGGCTGTACAATGTTTGAAATTGCTAAAAAACTGAATAGTCCATACAAAGGTGTACACTACAGTCTTCAAAAACTGGCTCTAACAAGGACAGAAAGAGATGTGGAAGGCCAGATGTACAACTAAACAAGAGGATAAGTACATCAGAGTCTCTAGTTTGAGAAATAGACACCTCACATGTCCTCAGCTGACAGCTTCATTGAATTCTACCCGCTTAACACCAGTTTCATGTACAACAGTAAAGAGAAGACTCAGGAGTTCAGGCCTTATGGGAAGAATTGCAAAGAAAAAGCCACTTTTGAAACAGAAAAACAAAAAGAAAAGGTTAGAGTGGGCAAAGAAACACAGACATTGGACAAGAGATAATTGGAAAAGAGTGTTATGGATCTTAACCCCATTGAGCTTTTGTGGGATCAGCTAGACTGTAAGGTGCATAAGAAGTGCCCGACAAGACAGCCACATCTATGGCAAGTGCTACAGGAAGTGTGGGGTGAAATGTCACCTGAGTATCTGGACAAACTGACAGCTAGAATGCCAAGGATCTGCCATTGCTGCACATGGAGGATTTTTTGATGAGAACTCTTTGAAGTAGTTTGAGAAGTTTTGCATTTTTATTTTTTCAAATTGTAATAGTAATTGTTCACGTTATTAATGTCCTGACTATACATTGTGATCAGTTGAATGCCACTTTGGTGAATAAAAGTACCAATTTCTTTCCATAAGAGCAAAATATGTACATTATTCCAAACTTTTGGCTGCCTGTGTGTGTGTGTGTGTGTGTGTGTGTGTGTGTGTGTGTGTGTGTGTGTGTGTGTGTATATATATATATAAAACATCAAAGGGGGGTGAATACTTTTTATAGACACTGTATGTGCTGGGTCGCTAAAGACATGAGGTATGTAATCATATTTTTGGCATTGAAGGGTTAGGGCAGAGTGGTGTTGGAAAGAACTTTGTGTGTTTATGTGCACGTGTAGCCACCAGCTCCTATCAGTGGTACTCATGGGGACCACTCAACATGCAGTGCAGACTGTGTGCCTCCTGCTGGGCTTACTGGAAAAAATACGGAGGCCTGAAGATGCCAACCAGGCTGGATGGAGAGAGGCCGGGGCCCAACCGCAACAACATGGTGGGTGTAAAGTGGATTGTCTCCAAACATACTCTGCAGGGCTCAAGAAATTGCTCATGAAGTTCTCTTTCTCCTTCCCTGAGCCCATTTTATTTAATCTGTTTAATTTGTCTTTGCTGTGCATTTCTCTTTTATTATGCTTCTTTGTGACTGTTAAATGAACGATCCTGAATGAGTGAATAAGCAGAACTTTTCATTTATTTTTTTAACTTCAAGACATTCACTTAAAAGGAACTTACATTCCACTGTCACCCAGGCCCTCCCTCTCATCTCGCTGTCTGTGTTTTGTGTTCAGAGTCCTCACGGTCTGCCGATGAGACACAGTGGAAGCCCAAAGTTTGCTGTTAAGACCAGACAGGCATTCTTCCTGCACACTTCTCAGCTGACGAGAACAGCTCGACGCATCTGCCAGGACCTGTTGCGATCCAGATACTTGGCAAGACACCCCTATATACCTGTCAACACTGCCGCTATCAAAGCAGAGTGTGAGTATCTGCTAACCGCTGCTGGATTAGCACTGTCATTGATCTAAAACTTTACAGAAAATTGGTGTGCTTTGAGAAATCACAACATAGCTGCAAATACGTTGAACTCTGTGCCCTTGGTGTGGAGGCCACAGGGCAAAAATGGAGCCAAAATGGTAAATGTTAGCCACAACTAGATGTTTAAATTTTTTAAAGAAAATGTCATAGGTGCTTGCCTGTGCAAAAGTCACATTCGGGTTGCAAGGTTTTTTGGGTGGTTGCCAGGTCATTGCTGTGGTAAGATTGGTTAACCTGTTGCTACAGTGCACATAACGCAGATTCTGTCATCAGCACCGTACACGCGTGTCCAGAAAAATTAGGCTGTACGCACACAGTCCATGTCTTTGTGAGCAAAAATAATGGCGATTATAGCGATTGGCAAGCACCAGGAATATAACCAATTTTGAACTACAAATTTGAGGAACCACTTAGACGTGCACAGTGAACATGCATGCGATCATCTGAAACAATGGACCATAAATTGAGTGTCAATCCACTATTGATGAAAGAACTCCAGGTAGCATGACAATAAAAGTATTTGGGTTTGTCGTCCCAGTGCAGCCAAGTCACTGCCAATTGCAAAAATCACAGATTGCTATTGCAGATTGCTTGCTCCATTAGATTTTAACAGACCAATCCTTGTCTAAGTATGGTGATATGATGAGGGCTGCTCCTACTGATGCATACTTTTGACTTATTTTAATTAATTTATTAAAGGATTGTGCTGCCCAGTGCCTGTCAAAGAGGCAATAATTATTTCTTTCTTGATAGTGAGCTGAGCACTTATTGATAGCTTACCTGCCTTATTAACACCACCTCACGTTGTAATATATACTGTAGTTTTAATGGTGTTTCATTGGTCACATGGTTTTAGGTGCTGTGCTGTGGCCAGATGTGTCTAAAAAGCCTGCACCTCTAAAGCAGACTGTAAGGAAGCCTTTGGAGTCAGTGGTTCGATATCTGGGTGAGTAAAATTGTTCTGAAGAAAACAGAAAAACTTAAACCATATTTACTTTCACAATGCATGTTTCAGGTCTTATTGTGAATAAGTTATGCCTACTAACTTGCTTTTCCGAAATGTTCACTTAGGCCAGGGCTTTTCAAACTTTTTAACGCCAAGGACCCCCATATATGATGATCCCTTTGAAAGAAATGGTTAACGTGACATTACATAGACTAATTATATTCAAAATAAAATAATTGGCTTTTATATTGTCATTGTACTAAAGCAAAATTATTAAAATTGTATATGTAAAATATTAACTTTTTATTAAAGCAATGTTCCCTCTTTTTGCATGTGAAGATTTTGTGGCAAATTTGCAGTGAACTCTCATTTAATTCAGGTCTTGTAAAAAAAAAAAAAAAATGGGAGTTCACTGCAAATTTGCCGCAAAATCTTCGCATGCAAAATTTCCATTGTTGCCAAAGGATTGCCAGAGGTTAACCACTACTGGTTCAGTACAAGTAAAGCTCAATCGACAGCAAATGTGACATAATATTGATTACCACAAAAATGTATGTTTCAGTGAGGCACTTACAATGTAAGTGAATGAGGGCCAATTATTGAATGTTAAAATACTCAAGTTTCAAAAGTATAGTAACAAGACATAAACAATATGCATGTAAACATGATTTTAGTATGGTATCACTTACTAACCTTTTCTGTGTAAAGTTATAGCCAGTTTTACAACTTCGCTGCCATGACGATGTAATGTCAACAATCACTAAAACCCTAAATTGATGATTTAAACAACTTTACAGCTCAAATATTACGTGAGTTTTAACTGAAGAATTAATATGTGCTTTTATAAAATTATAAGCTTTGCATTTCTGCCTTTTTAAACCCTCCAAAAATTGGCCACATTCACTTCCATTGTAAGTGCCTCACTGTAACCTCAATTTTTGCTTTTTTAAAGAAAAGGACGGATGAGTTGAAATTAATTTTTGTGGAACATTATGCCACAAATGCTGTCGATTGAGCTTAACTTGTATTGAACCCGGAACATTCCTTTAAGCTGACCGTGTCTTTTTTATCTTAGGTATTTAAAGCCAAAGATATACATTTTCAGTTAATTTCATATTTACTTGTGTAGTGCTTTTCACAGTTAATATTATTTCAAAGCAGCCTTACAGACAATAGTGAATTACAACCCTCATTCCTGACAAATAAGATTTTCTTTTTTCAAAATACAGTATATTTATGTTGTGCTGTTTAAAACCACAGCAGTAACAAAGTAATCCTGATTAATCTCATGATTTCAGAATGAAACGGCAATTATATCAAATAATGTAACACTAATGTTACCTTTTTGTTTTTTTCTATGCAATTTTTTGCGGACCCCTCAGCGTCCCTTTGTGGCCCCCCAGTTTGAAAACCCCTGACTTAGGGCTCATGGGCTATTAGATAATGTTTACCAGCGAAATTGTTGAAAACTCCCATTCAGGTTTGGGTCCAAACTGATATGGAGTGTCCAATTTTCACGATCCAATCAGTTCCCAATAGATAAAATCAATTCCCGCCCTTCACATTACATGTTGAATACCTGTTTTCTCTGAAATTTGTCACATTACAGTAGTAAAATGGGTTGCGGACAGACTTGCACGGTGACTTAAACTTTTGATATCATTTTAATCAAAACTGTCACGTTCCAGAGGCCCACCCCCGCCCACCCAGATCAGATCCTCCGCGAGGAGCCACCATTTCCACTGGGAGCCTGACACCCATCAAATCGATGCCCATCCTCAACAATGGCTCCCCAACCATCCTGGGCAAACGCACCTACGAGCAGCACAATGGCCTGGATGGTAAGTGATCAAAAGCAGGAGTTGGATGGGTTGTGTTTGCAAGATGCTCTTTCTGTACTGCCCACACAACTCCTCCTCCTTCCCTGTCTTCTTGCAATGTCTCGTTCACTTGTCTTTAACTCTCCCACTTGTACCTCCACCAACCCCCATACAGCTACACACACACACACACACACACACACACATTATACTTTAATCTTTGAATGGCTTTCAGGATTGTCATGGTAACAGATCAGAAGTTACTCACATGGATCATTAGTCATGTGGGAGATCAGACCCCAAAAACACACCGACTAAAGGCACCATAACAGCTGATTTAACAGGAGGGCTTCTCGACCACGTGCTACTTTTATGTGGGGCACTTATTTGTGCTCCCCGGTCACATTTTGCTACATTACCCGCTTTACTCCATGCAAGGGTTTGGAGGGAAACCAATGTTCCTTATTATATAAACTACTAATGAGGCTTACACCATTCTGTCCAAAGCAGCAAATCTTTATTTTTTTTTATCCCCATCCTGATTTTTTTTTCATATCATATTTATTTTATGTGCTTATTGTTACAGTTAGCACTTGGGTTATTTCTTGCATTTGCATTAAATGGAATGTTTATTTCCATGGTGCCAGCCTCGAACCTTGTCTTTTGTTCTGTGAACCACATGCATTATGTAAACTAAAGAATGCGGTTAGCAGAAGAGAGCATGTAGTACCTCTTAAAACCAGATGGGGACACGACCATTCAGAGATGAACTACTCGAGAAACAACAGAATGTCAGTCTCATAGAAACAGTTGCTTTGTTCCAAAAACCTAGAGAGCTGTCTACTCCCTTTATAGGCAGCTACGTTCTAAAGGGGTCATTTGCATGTGTTCTTGCACTTTTTTTTTTTTTTTTTCATTGTTGGTCCACGTACACCCACATGCACCAAACATTTTCATTTTGGCTTATAATTGTTTCCAATAGAGTTTGATACTAGTGTGCTGTGAATATTAATATTAGGTAAAATAGTCAGTTTTTAAAATTAGATTGAACTATTTTCATTGATGCTTTTTAGTAATGGATGAAATACAGGTCTATTTATAGTCAACATTTCTTTTGACTTCGTCCACTGTCCATTGGAGCACATCATAATATTTTCTGAGATTGCTTTTCTACAAATCTACATTATTAGTTGAAATGGTTATGTTGCACAGTTGTAAAGACTCGACTGTCCCAACTCTTTTGGAGCATGTTGCAATCATCTGATTTGAAATTAGTGTGTATTAAAAAATAAATAAAATAATAATAATAATCAATTAAATGTACAAGGTAAAACAATCAAATTATGTTTAATGTAATGCTTTCACTAAAGCACAGGGTGAATAGAATGTACAAATCACTACTTTTTTTTTATTAGCTTTTTCCATACTGCTCCAACCATTTTGGGATTGGGGTTGTACGTTAGAAGGCAGCGTAATGTTGGTGCCTAGCTTTTAAAACAACCTTCACGTACTTCATCTGTGATGCTTTAAAAGGCTGGATTGAAAGAGGATTTGGAACAGTATTTTGTGTTGGTGACATTTGGAAAAGTTACATTTTGTATCACTTTTTTTTATACGACTTGGCTGCAAAAGCTTTTACTAACATACATAGATGGATTTATCTCCTGTCTCTCTCTCTTTATGTGTTTCAGGGTCCAAACCCAAAGTCCTGGCTCCTCAGTGGGAAATAATGACCAAGAGGGTGTCTGAACCAGGCCGAACTCCTTCTGGACTGCAGGACGAGGTTCATGAACTGGACTGACCTCTGTTCTGATTACTGACTGCTATACTCAGACAAGAGGAGCAGGTACAGGACACTTGGGTATTTCAAATTCAACTTAGTGATGCTTGCTAAGACAAGTATGACTCACTTATCACTTACTTAATACTTAAGGTAAAGCCAGGCTCTCACAACACAATTTATGGTCAGATTTGGCAGTCGCAGACAGATTTTCGAGATCTGTGACAAAACCCCCAGATCACAGCTAAATGGGTGCTCGCTGCAGTGGACAATGCTTGTTAAATATGAGCAGTTCAGCTACGTGATCTGAGCCAGTCTTGAGCTGTCATAGACGTTGCGATTATTTTCAAGCATGTTTGATATTATCACCACATAATCTTCTAGTGTGAGCGATGCAGCCACAGTGGCGAACTGCTCCAGACAATCACATCATGCATCTTTATACAGGAATAGAAAGCCACAATTTGATAATAATGTTTTATTGTAATCAACTAAAAAGAGGATTTTTTTTAAACAAATAAATAAATGGTCTTAGCACTCTACATGACATTGTGCTGTTTTATTGACCTCCGACTCTTTTTCCAAAAAAGACACAGTCTTCCCAGTAAATTTTCTGCCATATTTTCTTTTTTTGTCTCTTCTGTTTTTCAGTGAAAATCAGTACACATAAAACTTTTGGACAGCGAGCTGATGTATTTCTGGAGAAATCTCATGATAACTCTAATTTCTCACGTGATTTTTGTGAGGCGAAAAAACATTTTTCGCTGTTAGCTAGGGACGTCTCATGGCCAAAGATCTTGTAGTTCGTGCACCTTGTCTGCGTTCTGTTGTGTAATATGTGCACTGTTACGACAAGAAGATGACAAAAGACAAGAAACTTTGTTGTGTAATGTGAGCAGTACAGCTGTTCATGTAGTCTGACAGTCGTGTAGTGAGAGCTTTTGGGATTTAAACAAACCCTTAACCCTAAATAATAATCTTGGGAATGCAACTCATCTCAAACCGTTTGTTACTTTTTTTAAGTCATCAAACTTAAGATTTGAACCTGGTGGATGATAAAAAGGACACAAAAATCCACTAGACTTACATTGAGGGAATATATAAATACTCTAAATACTCAATTTTGTATTAATCATCCAGTCCCTCCAGGATTTTTAGATCTTGCGATCATAAGAATTCTTGCAAATTCAACCAATCTCATGCAAAGCTTGAAAATTTATATAATTTCCGCAGTTTTTCCGCATAAACTGTGAATCTGAAGTATTCCCATCTGCTTGTCATTATGAATATGAACCTGCATCGGCCAAGAACATTTGACATTACACGGATATTAAATTAGTGAAATCGGAACATTTTACGTTCACCATAAAAATCCTTTTCTAAACTTTTGTGGGACCGCAGACAGAACATGTACATCATAGCTAGCGTTTAATATTCACTCCGAGTGCAGCGAATGAGACACAAAAACCCTCCTTTAATGGCATTTCTATATTCGCATAATATTCCCTTAGGTGGACAGTAAAATGTAATTAGAATTTGAAGTGCTTAATACTGTATGAATGGCAATATATGCTAAACACATATATAAAATATATGTTCATATGAGGTTTTCACTAATATTAAAAGGCCACATAGCCTATATGTACATATTTGCAACATATATTTCTAAATATTACAAACATTTTCATATATGTAAATTTTTTTCCAAATACTTGTCGTATTTGAATATGTACATCAATGCTCAAATATATCAACTGTTATTTTATATGTGCGTATATGGCCATATATCAGATTTCTTTATCAGAGGCCTAATTATTGAATCATCATTTGTGTTTTTAGTTAACAGATTTATTGTAGGTCTATTTTAACCTTTAGAAAGATTTTCTTGCATTGTCTGAGGTAGAACATTTTAATACAAAGATAATTATGGGTGTTACAATAGCCATATCGCAGGTTTCACCTAAATTTATGGTATTTTTATGTCTATTATTTTTTGCTTGCTAACTGCATATTCAGTTATTGTGCACAAAAATATTTACATGTTATTGCATTGACACAAATTACACAGGTATGCAATGATGATCTATGAGTTTTCACTGCAAAACAACACGAAAAAATGGTGCAAATTTCATCGCATTATTTGACAAAAGCCACAGCAAATTCAGTAATTTTGGGCCGCAATAATAAGGAAAAAGTGCCGTGAAATCCTGGTGGGACTGATCATTTCTTTGGGCCTTTTGAAAATATGTGCATTTTGGAAAATATGGTATTGGTGGATATTATTGACCAAGTATTTATTTACAAATTAATTTTATCTTTCATGAAAGAGGCTTTTGTCATAAACTCCCAACACATTCAAGCAAAAACTAATTACTAAATGTCTTGTTGTATTAAAGTCTCTGATGGCTAAAAACAAATCTCTCTTATGCTCAATATACAGGTGACTTGAGAGATTTTTTCAGCTCTCAGTACTGGATGGAACTGAGAAAGGATCTGCAGTCAGCATGCACTGCTCAAGTGGCCCATTTTTATAGCTGAAGCCATTGAAAAGACTACTAAGTCTCCATGGATTACAAGAGCCTGTGGCCTAGCAGGACTGACCTGATTGAATAGGACTGATTATTGTTATCATTTACCATCAGCTGTTACTTCTGTCACTGTAATTATTATTATAATTATGATTATTATAATTATTACAATTATTATTACTGTTATTTTTTATCAAGTATAAACATTTTACTTTTAATGACTTGTTGATAAAAATTAAGAATCTTGAACGTTTCTTGAAACAGCTTGCTCCCAAACCATTATGTAAAAGTGGGACGAAATGTCAATTTTGTCTCTTAGATTGTTTTGTATCATGTCGTATCCACGCGAACTTGAAGGACTATATGACTTCTGTTTTTTGTTTTTTTCGTTTGGATGCTTGTATTCTCCGGTTCTGTATGCCCGTCCTGCCACAGTGGTTTAACTTATTCAGAAAGACAGTTTGAATGTTCTTTTTGTACCTTTTTCACAAGTATTACAACTATGCTTCTATATGTAATTTCTCTTTTGTGAATATGTAAATGAAAACAAGAGGGAGGCGTTATTGTACAGTGGTGCATTTCGGGCCTCTGGTGGGTCTCAAACCTTGTTGTAATGGATTTGCCATGCACAGCGTATTCTTTGAAAACTTCTCTTTTTGTAAGGAAACATCTCTAGCTCTCCTCTCCTGCATAAATGGAGAGTTGTCTAGAGATGATGGGAACTCTGAAAAGGTACTACCCCATTAATACAATGATGCACCTTCTTAAGAATAAGCCTGTATAAGAGTGTGGTGTTTGTTATTCCTTGCATTTGCACCAGTATTGTAGTCGCAGCACTCAGAAACAGAAACAGGCCGCTTCAGGCCTGGGATATGTGATACATCCCAGTTTACTCTGCAGTTGGCTTATCAAATATTGATATCTTTAGGGCAATAGAGAGCTTCTTTCACTCATCACACAAATACGCTTTTTCTTTTGTTTTATACACAAAATGGACTGAGTTAGCTGTAAAAAATTTATCATGGTCAACTTTTAAGGATTAATGTATAGTTTTTGACTGTTTTAACCAAAGATGCTAAATTTGCTGGTATCTACAACTTAAGCCTTTAGAAGATTGTTTTGTACTTTGATCAGTGCATGTTTCTGTAGACTACTGTTCATGAACTAAAACTTTATTATATCTAAAGTAGAAAATCATTCCATTGCACAAAAGTTAAGGAGTGTTTGATTAACCTAAACATTTGTGTTATAAACTGCCATTCCTAATCTAAATGTAAGACCTCCAAATCTTCAACTGAACTCCCATAGTAAACTTTTTTGAAAATCAATTGATGCACACTATGACTTTCAGCTAAACTATAATGTGATAAGTTCTTTAGCTCTCTTGTGAAGTGGGGGCCAGGTTAACAATCAACGTGAGTCTTTTATTTCCTATACTTTTCAGTATATACACAGATGGTTCTGCTTTTCAGCAACACGTAAACACATGCGCACATACAAATATTGCTGCATGCCGCTCTCTCCCCTCCAGCAGTCTGGATTGCCCTTTTTATCCCTCTCCACTATCACTGCAAACACAAAACAGCTGTTAGAGTTGATTTCCCACAGGTGTCAATCCTTACCGTTCTTTCACTCCCAGCCTCACTCTCTGCAAATGTCGCTCGGCCATGCCCCAGTCACCACACCACACACCCCCATCCGGCCTCTCTCCATGATTTTAGGAGATCGAGGTGGTAAATCTGACGTGCTCCACCTCTATCCATTCGTTTAACCTCATAATCGATTTCCCCAACTCGCTGTGTGACCTCAAAGGTTCCTTGCCAGTTGGCGAGTAATTTAGAGCTCGATATGGGGAGTAATACAAGGACTTTATCTCCCGGTGCAAATTCTCGTAGCCGAGTACCCCTATTATACAGCCGGCTTTGATGTTCTTGAGCCTGGAGCAAATTCTCCTTTGTTAATTGCCCAAGTGTGTTATGTTTTGCTCTCGGGTCAAGAACATATTGAATTTCATTTTTGCTGTTTGAAGGTCCCTCCTCCCAATTTTCCCATAGGACGTCGAGCATGCTGCGCGGTCAACGCCCGTACAATAATTCGAATGGGGAGAACCCCGTGGAGGCTTGCGGGACCTGTCATACTGCAAATAATAGGGGCTTGAGCCACTTGTCCCAATTTCGAGCATATTCGTGCACGAACTTATGAATCATATTCTTTAATGTCTGATCGTTTGACCAAGCCGTCCGCTTGGGGATGGTAAACGCTGGTCTGAATCAATTTAATCCCCAATAGTTCGTACAGTTCGCGTAGTGTACGTGACATAAACATTGTGCGCTGATCAGTGAGGATTTCTTGCGGATCCTCGGGAGATAATTCTGAAGAGTGCCCACGTGCCGTTCGCTATAATGTCCCGACAAGGTCAATGCCTATTCTTTCGAAGGGGACCTCAATCAATGGAAGGAGGCACAGTGGCGCTTTTGGGGTGGCTGCGGGATTCACCAACTGACATTCACGGTATGCCGCACACCACCTGCGAACATCCCTGCGAATTCCCAGCCAATAGAAACGGGCCATCAGACGGTCTAATGTTTTTCCCTGCCTTAAGTGACCCGCCATTGGAATATAATGAGCCGTCTGGAATAACATTTCCCGACGGCTCTTCCGTACTAACAATTTGTTGTATCCTCCTTTGTCTGAGTGTCCTGTGTCACTCCATACAACCGATTCTTAAGAATTGAAAAATACGGATTGCAAGTGCAATGTCTGGCTGTAGGTGTTGACCATCAATCACTTTCACTTGATCAAAGGCGTGCCTAAGGTTCTCATCTCACGTCTGCTCCGGGGGGCGGGGGGGCAGGTTAACAATCAACATGAGTCTTTTATTTCCTTTTCAGTATATACACAGATGGTTCTGCTTTACAGCAACACATAAACACACGTGCGCGCGCGCGCGCACGCGCACGCACGCACACAAACACTGCAACGTGCCTTTCTCCCCCCCCTCCGGCAGTCTGGATTGCCTTTTTTATTACTCTCCACTCTCACTGCAAACACAAAACAGCTGTTAGAGGTGATTTCCTACAGGTGTCAATCCTTACATTCTGTCTCTCCTGGCCATGCCCCATCACCCCATATAACCTATGAAAGGAATATTCTGGGTTCAATACAAGTTAAGCTCAATTAACAGCATTTGTGGCGTGATTTTAATCAGCACAAAAAATCGACCAGTCCCTCTTGTTCTTTAAAAAAAGCAAAAATGGAGGTTATGTTGAAGCACTTACATTGGAAGTGAATGGGGCCAGTTTTTGGAGAGTTTAATGGCAGAAATGTGAAGCATATAATTTTATAAAAGCACTTGCATTCATTTTGTTAAAACTTGTGTATGATTTGAGCTGTTAAATCCTTGTTTTTATGGTCATTTTAGGGTTTTACCCAGATAGCATGCGAACATCTCCATTTACAAAATTTCTGATTCAGGCTATTTCATCTGGAAAGCTTCACCTTCTATTTAAGAATTGAAAAACATCTTAAAAAGAGCAGATTTACACACATTCTAAACGTCTGAAAGATATCTGATGAATGTCTGATTGACAACCAAGAGGGAACATCTTATAGACGTATTGCAGATGAGCAAACAACCTAAAAAAATGTCTTCCAGATGTAAACAAAGAATCAAGTAGTTGTCTGGATGTTGTGCGTGTGCTATTAGAATAGTGTTTACTGCATTGTCATGGCAACAAAGTTGTAAAACGTTATATAACTACACAGAAAATGTTAGTGAGCAATTTTAGCGCACTAAAATCATGTTAAAGGAATATTCTGGGTTCAATATAAATTAAGTCAACAGCATTTGTGGTATAATGTTGATTACCATAAAAATGTATTCAGACTCATCCGTCCTTTTTTTATTTTTTTTTTTATTTAAAAGCAAATGTCGAGGTTACAGTGAGGCACTTACAATAGAAGTGAATGGGGGGCAATTTTTGGAGGGTTTGAAGGCAGAAATGTGAAGTTTATAATTTTATAAAAGCACTTACATTAATTCTGTTAAATGTTGTGTATTATATGAGCTGTAAAGTTGTTTAAATTGTCATTTTTACACTAATTTTAGGGTTTGTTGACATTGCATCATCATGGCAACGAACTTGTAAAACTGGCTATAACTTTACACAGAAAAGGTTTGTAAGTGATGTTAAAATTATGTTAACAAGCATATTGTTTGTCTTATGGCTATATTTTTGAAACAGTGAGTATTTTCAAAGTCTTTATAGCAAGTCAGTTCACTATTGGCCATCTTTGGAGCGCTTCCAGGGAGCTATTTCCAGTCATGCCAGTGCAGCTCCTATCTACAGTGCATCCGGAAAGTATTCACAGCACTTCACTTTTTCCACATTTTGTTATGTTACAGCCTTATTCCAAAATTGATTAAATTCATTATTTTCCTCAATTCTACAAACAATACCCCATAATGACAATGTGAAAAAAGTTTGTTTGAAATCTTTGCAAATTTATTAAATATAAAAAAACGAAAAAATAATCACATGTACACAAGTATTCACAGCCTTTGCTCAATACTTTGTTGAAGCACCTTTGGCACCAATTACCGCCTCAAGTCTTTTTGAGTATGATGCTACAAGCTTGGCACACCTATTTTTGGGCAGTTTCTCCCATTCTTCTTTGCAGGACCTCTCAAGTTCCATCAGGTTGGATGGGGAGTGTCGGTGCACAGCCATTTTCAGATCTCTCCAGAGATGTTCAATCGGGTTCAAGTCTGGGCTCTGGCTGGGCCACTCAATGACATTCACAGAGTTGTCCCGTAGCCACTCCTTTGTTATCTTGGCTGTGTGCTTAGGGTGGTTGCCCTGTTGGAAGATGAACCGTCACCCCAGTCTGAGGTCCAGAGCGCTCTGGAGCAGGTTTTCATCAAGGATGTCTCTGTACATTGCTGCATTTATCTTTCCCTCGATCCTGACTAGTCTCCCAGTTCCTGCCGCTGAAAAACATCCCCACAGCATGATGCTGCCACCACCATGCTTCACTGTAGGGATGGTATTGGCCAGGTGATGAGCGGTGCCTGGTTTCCTCCAGACATGATGCTTGCCATTCAGGCCAAAGAGTTCAATCTTTGTTTCTCATGGTCTGAGAGTCCTTCAGGTGCCTTTTGGCAAACTCCAGGCGGGCTGTCATGTGCCTTTTACTGAGGAGTGGCTTCCGTCTGGCCACTCTACCAAACAGGCCTGATTGGTGGAGTGCTACAGAGATGGTTGTTCTTCTGGAAGGTTCTCCTCTCTCCACAGAGAAATGCTGGAACTCTGTCAGAGTGACCATCGGGTTCTTGGTCACCTCCCTGACTAAGGCCCTTCTCCCCCAATCGCTCAGTTTGGCCAGGCGGCCAGATCTAGGAAGAGTCCTGGTGGTTCCAAACTTCTTCCATTTACGGATGATGGAGGCCACTGTGCTCATTGGGACCTTCAGTGCTGCAGAAATTTTTCTGTACCCTTCCCCAGATCTGTGCCTCGATACAATCCTGTCTCGGAGGTCTAAAGACAAATCCTTGGACTTCATGGCTTGGTTTGTGCTCTGACATGCACTGTTAACTGTGGGACCTTATATAGACAGGTGTGTGCCTTTCCAAATCATGTCCAATCAACTGAATTTACCACAGGTGGACTCCAGTCAAGTTGTAGAAACATCTCAAGGATGATCAGTGGAAACAGGATGCACCTGAGCTCAATTTTGAGTGTCATGGCAAAGGCTGTGAATACTTATGTACATGTGATTTTTTTCGTTCTTTATTTTTAATAAATTTGCAAATAATGAATTTAATCCATTTTGGAATAAGGCTGTAACATAACAAAATGTGGAATAAGTGAAGCGCTGTGAATACTTTCTGGATGCACTGTACTTGAATAGAAGAACACCGAAATCTCAAGAACTGTTTGCCAAGCTTACGTTTAAACAACATTTCAAATCAGCAGTCAAATCTGACAACACGTATCATAATTTGTGTGTTACCTCATATTACACGAAAAAAACTAAATTTTCCCGGCTTGTAAAGCTAATGCGCATGCATGTTCTCGAGATGATTGACAGGCGATGTCTATACCAAAAAGGTGACTGGCACTTTTACCTGTAAGTTGGGACTTCCTTTCTACATCTGGTGAACTTTGGGTGCTAGAGCTCCCTTGGTTGGGCGTTTCAATTTTTTCCATTCATTTTAATAGAATTGGCCCATCTCTGCTAAATAATCTCTGGTATTTTAACGTTTAAAAATTGGCCCCCATTGACTTTCATTGTAAGTGCCTCACTGCAGCCCAGCTTTTTGCTTTTATATATATATATATATATATATATATATAAAGGAGGGGCGAGTCAATTTATTTTTGTTCAATATCAATATTATGCCACAAATGCTGTCGGCTGAGCTTAACTTGGATTGAACCCGGGATATTCCTTGAACACACATATTGTTTAATTATTGTAACCGTGAGTATTTTAACCTTTACGGATTGGCCCCATTTATTTAAGTGGCCACATTTACCCAGATTTTTTTTTTTTTTTTTTAAGAAAATAAAAGGATGGACAGGTAAAAATTTATTTTGTGGAAATTAACATTGTGCCACAAATAGACCTTATGCACGCTAGCGCCATCTTTTTAATGGGGAATGAGGAGGAGGCTGTGAGGGACAGACCCTATCTCTTCAATGGGCTGTACTGCAGTTTAAAGTGTTTTTGGATCTTTCTGCGGACAAAACATTGATAAAATATCTAAGAACATTCAGTATATAAAGAACTCCAGACAACATGAGTTGTGGGAAATCAGATGTGATCTAGGAGCTTTATAATGCTTTATACCGTTCGTGCCATTGAAGAGACAGTAAGTCTATCCCTCACAGCCTCATTGTCATTCCCATTAAAAATCAAAGATGGCGCTAACGTGAATAAGGTCTGTCGATTGAGCTTAACTTGTATTAAACTCGGAAAATTCCTTTGAGTGTTATTAAATAAGGTTAGGCTACATTAAAAGCTACCAGTGTTAAATTTGTTAATCAGACCGGTAAATTTACCATACAAGCACATATAGTA
Source organism: Myxocyprinus asiaticus (assembly GCF_019703515.2). Lineage (NCBI taxonomy): Eukaryota > Metazoa > Chordata > Actinopteri > Cypriniformes > Catostomidae > Myxocyprinus > Myxocyprinus asiaticus. Next base: position 30,331,797 of record NC_059363.1, read on the forward strand.
TCAATGCAGCATTTCAGTATCTTCAGGCCTCACATTTATTATGACACAAGCAGGAGCTCCATGACTGATGAGCCATCCTACTAAAATGTTCTTCAGAGCAGTGAAACAGTTAAAGTGGGCGCTTGAGCTGACTCTATGGCCGTGACTCAAAACCTAGTGAGCTGCCTACCCAGACAGCATTTTAGGCTTTATATGAGCATGCTGCATTGTAGGGCATCACTGGCGCTTTTTCTGTCGGCTGACCTGCCTTGTGTGTGATCTGAGCCAACGGAGCGCGCGCCTCTGAGCGCCAAAAATTCTGCTTACTAGTTAGACAGCTCACAGGGCTTTGAGACACAGCCTGTGTCGGAGCATGTGCTGTTACTGCTGCAGTGGAGTAAAATATGTCACTTTTCATCGTACAGTAGAGGAGAGAGCGAGAGAGACGGGTGCAAATAAACACTGAGAGGCAACCGGTGCAACGTATTTTGTTTGGCAACAAAAATGCCTCTGCAGAAGCCCGGTTCGTCTCGAGCTACGGCTGCGGAGGAATAATACGGTAAGTCTCGCCGGCTTTAGGGCTTTTAGGATGTTTCATTCGACTCGTGGTTTCCTGCATCGGTTATCCCCAGAATTCCACCCCCAAACCGGCCTTATTCATTTCTGTGTGTAACTTTTTGTATGCTTGTTTTGTAAACATCGGCTCGGGTTGTTTCGGCTGCTGGATCTACTGTAAATAGATGAAAGAGGAAGTCAGTGTTGGCATCTCCATCACGTACTTCCATCCTAAACTCCTTCATTTGCTCTCAGACCATTAATTGCGTAACAACTTGGCTAACTTTGACTATTTGTGATGTCTTGCCGACTTCGTTTCTTTGTTGACCGGCTTGCCAACGATTTGGTCAGAACTTTTATGTGCGGTCATTTTTCAAAGGGGGAAAATAAATGCTCCAAAACCACACTTAAACCTCGCGCGTTATACTATAAGATTGTGTTATTCGGTGTGGACGCGAGCTGCTTCAGTTTTTGAGTTGTTGCAGTTGTGTGAGCGGTGTCTGCGCAGCCGGCGCAGCGCTGCAGTAGTCGGTTGTCATGGAGGCCTGCGCTGCGCATCCAAACGGTGCCACTGTCACGACTGCGGTATAGTCAGTCTCATGCGAAACGCCATCAAATTTACACATCCCAAACAATTATATTTACATTAACATTTGCCATGCTAAATCAGATCGGTCTTACACGAGACCACACTTGCCAAATCGACAGGATTCTGAGGGGCCGTTCACACCAAACACGCTTTTGCGTCCGTCCGCGCGGTTTATCTTTTTTGTTTTTGTTTTTGTTTTTTGTAAGCATGCGCGGCTAGGTGGACCTGTTTGACAGATGCGGCACGTTTTTACACGCCGTGTAAAGTTAAAAGAACTATTAAAACGTGTCTCGAGACACCTGCGTTCGTGACGCTGCGTCGAGTTTTTTCTTTTTTTTTTTTTTTTTTTTTTTTTTTTTAGCGCAAGAACGCGTTCGATGTGAATGGCCCTTGATGAAATTCTTCCCACGTATGGGGACTTTGACTTTTTGCAATGGGTAAAACGTGAATAAACACGATTGCGTGCCCTTTAAGAGGTCGTTCCGGGATAGTTCGGACGGGTCGATATTTACTACTCTGACTCTGTCCTCATATTTCAAACTGCTAAGCTGAAGCCCCCACTGGCATCAGCAGTGTGAGATCAAAGACACTCAAAGCTCAGTTGATTAAAACTGCGGATTTAGTGCGTCAGATCAGCTCCATTGCATTACACACCGTTTAACTTGTTCATATCTCAAACTGATTGCATTAAAAACGTGTAGTTATGGTAAATGTTGGTCTCACATTATGTGTGGCTGGTGGAAACTTTGTAAGGATTCAGAATCAAAGAAGTCTTGCCTTGTCAGTCTTCTTTAACATCATTGTGGCCTTGGTGCAGCCATGTGCAGACTAAACCTCTTTATTAAGGCTCAGAAGTTGCTAATCTCTTGGCAGTGCTCCATTTGTTAAGCAGTCTGGAGGGACCGGGACACACTTGTG